>NC_089653.1:18477500-19727500 GCF_037042795.1 Molothrus aeneus
CAGCTAACACACCTGAGGAAATCTACATTGTGCCAATCCCTTAGGATATACTCATGGGCCCGACAGCACTAGTCAGGCTAGGGAGCTGTGGGCAAACATACACTTCTGACCTCCCATCTTCCCAGGTTAAATACAGATTTGTTGGATGACTTTTTACAAATCAGTTCTCACCTCTGGGCTGCAGGTGGATGATATGCAACCTTCCTTTGTCCCTCTGTTGGAAGGGTTTGCTATTGGAACTGAGGCAACCAGGAAAGGTGGCAGTTGTATGATTTGACTTTCTTTGCTATTAAAATCTTACATCCCTTCCACCCATTTGTTGCTACTGAAATGTTTCTGCTTTTGTAAAAAGTTTTTTCAAGATTTTTTTATGTCTCTTACCTGATGCCATCACAGTTTACCCATGCACCAAAAATCCCAAAGGCCAAATGAACATGCAGTACAATTGCCTTTTTCTGCCCAGGCTGGGTGCGCAGCTCCCTCTGTAAGACAGTGCACGTCCCTTTGCTGCTCTGGAAGTGTGCTGACGCACGCGAGTGGAGCCTCTGACCCGCAGGATATGGCTTTCTCAGCTCTGGCAGCACGCATGTGGCCTTGTTTCCTGCTGAATGGGTCTGCTCTGAGGAGAAAAGTGCCTAATCAGCACTCCAGTGCAGCTGACACAGCACAGACTGGCTGTTTGCAGAGCCTGGAGCCCCTCTCTCCCTGGGGCAGCGTTATTGAAATACCAGCTTTAGTCGCTCGGGGTGAGACCTGCTGTGCAAATCCCCTTTGCCTCTCTGCAAAGTCACATCTGTCAGGAGAGGTAACCACAGCCTCTTGGCTTTTGCTGTCCTGTCCTCCTTCTCTGGCTGTTCTTAACCTGCCTTCTTTCTTTGAAAGGTCTTACTTGCATTCCCAAATCTGTCTCCAGAACGTGCTGCAGGATTCCTGTGAGCAGGATTGTGGCTTGCCCTTACAGTAGTGTTGCAGGGTGGCAGAGGGACACAGTGGCATCCATTGCAACTCACACTGGACTGCTTTGGCTGGGCTCTAGCATGGAAAAAAGGTTTTCTCAGGGCTGCAGCTCTCTCTTGTGGGGCTGGGGTGGGCTGCCTGCTTTCACACCTGATACGCTGTTAAGGAGAGCTGTGCTTGTTCTGAGTGATGTATGGGAGTTTGCTCCCCACCTGCAGCAATAAACTGTCTCTCTGAACTTTTCATTTTTCACCTGGCCATCACCTTTCAGGGCAACTACAGCTTATCACCCTTCCACACCTCATGCAGGCACCATGCAAAGATGCTGTCTGCCTGTCTGGAACCTACCTTCAGAGACATGAGTTATGGCCAGGTCTTTTTCAGAGTCCAGCAGCTGGTAGCTCCCATGGCCCAAGGAATCCTAATTAAAAATGAATGTTCAGTGATTGAAGATGGATAAAATCCAAACTGATTCAATGTTGCCAAGCATGGAGGGTGTTTGGATCTGTATCCAAATTTTCCTATTCCTTTAATGGGCCAAGTTACCATTGAACTGTAGCAATCCAGAACTTCTGAACAATGTGGTTCTGCCCATGGTATTTTTCTATGGCTATTTGGTGGACCAGTATGTGGAAAATACAGTTTTGTGAACCCAGCTCCTTGTCAACAGAAAAAAACACTATGTAAGAGCTTCCAAATTGTAAGCATCATGCCTTTTATGTCTCTGAACATCATGCAATGTTTACACAGTGTTTGGGGCTTTCATCATATTTTTCTTGTGGCCATTTATTTCTGACTGATTGGAAAATATCTAAATAGATAGGGTGATGTTGTTAACTGCAGATTTCCTTTCCCCCTGAGTAAAGTGTCCTTCTTCCATTCCCTTTTCCTTTTTTCTTTCAGGATTATGAATGACTAATACTGATGTATCTGGGTAGGGTCTGAGGTTTTGTAGCTGTTGTGCAGCCACTTTCAAATAGTGAAATCCTTACTATTGATGCTGTAATGTAGTTTTCATTTTCTCTTTCTTCACATAAGAGCACATTTTGTTTTGCTACAGGAAACTTGCTTTTGTTATTATTTTTATTATTCCGTTTAGGACTGCACAACAGCACAGGGGATTTAGTATATTTTTCTTAGCTTTTGCTTCAAGTTTGATCATTCAAATTTTCAGGGCACTGCTAATCCTGAGAAAAAATGAGACCTGTGGGTATTTTGCAAGAGTTTAGAGACTCTGTCATGCAATTCCTGCATAGTTAGGTGTATGCAAGGGTTGAACAGCCTTACTGTGATTTTCATGCACAAAGACACAGTTTCAGCTTCATACAGTTGAATATAGCAGTGTCACCTTCATTGAGTGGTAGGTGGCAGTAATTTCATAGAGTGGTAGGTGGCAGTGTCATTTGGGAACCATTAAAAAGTCCATTGCTGCTCCAGTTCTATTCTCCAAAAATATTAAAATGTCAATTTTAGGTGGCCTTATTTCTGGCAGTTGGTGAGCAAATATCATGTTAATATGGATTTCAAAGGCTTTTTAGTGGATTGGTATGTTCTGGCCATGCATTCTCCTTAGACATCTGTCCCAGTTAAAACATTACTGACAGGACTTCAAGCTAGCCCCTGTGAGCCTGCTGGTCTCCCTCTGCTCAGCTCAGAGAGGACACAGACTCCAGAACCACACAGTCAGTGAGAGTTGTCCTGATAATGCACTGTGCTATCACCTGTTCTGCCTTGCCTTTCTCCCCAGACAAGTATTGCAGGCAGGTTTGGGGAAGGACAAGTCTCTCTGAAAGACCACAGGATATGGTTTATCTGTGAAGTCTCATGCTTCATGGAATTCAGTCTGTGCTTTCCACACATTCTGTGTTGGCACCATATTTTATATGGACTTTATGACCATAATTTCTCTCTCTCTTGCCATTTTCTAAGGGACTGACTGATGTAAGGATGACTCTACTGAGACAAAGAAATTATCCTGCTGGTTCAGTGCCCTTTTTCTGACTGTGGCTGGAATAAACAAACACTTAAGGGCAGGGCAAATACACAGTATTGTGTTCCCAGGAGACTTTTCCAGCTTCATATGGTTTGCAGCATGTGCTGTCTCAGCAAGATGTATCTCAGAGCCTCCTGACCAGACCCAACCACTCAATGTGCTCTTTTGTCACTTAGTTCTGGGCTGAGGAGACAGAAGTTTTCCAGTCCATCCCTCCTCTGTGGACAGGGTAGAGGTGTGGCTCCAATGGCGCCAGATGTGGTTTCTAATAGAATAAAACTTGATGGGAAGGAAAAAAATTTAAGGTGAAGCTGATCATGAAACAATCACTGTATCTACATAGGGATGATCGAAGAGCTGCCACATGGCTCTTGGCAAGTCACACTACAAAAGCAGTCAACTAAAGTCAGAAGGTATAGTGTACTTGTCTCAGATTTGTTGGGTTATACTTGGATTTATTGTCTTAAGTTTTCAAACGTCTCTTCAACAAGTTTTCCAAAGTAGCTCATTTAGCCTTGATGTATCTTAAGAATAAATGCTTCCATATAAATTCTTTTGACCTACCTGCTTCTGTCCAGAAACCAGAAATACTACAAGAAATGTACCCCTTCCCCTTTCCTGGTATTTCTGATCTGCCCTTACCCAGCGACCTGGATTGAGAAAGATTGAAGTAGTGTCCAAGCAGAGAATTGAATGGTTGGGGAATGCAAGGTTCGGGTAAAGGTGAATTAAAGGGAAGAATGTTGGACTAAATGAGATCTAAAGAGCTCTTCTAGCCTTGGGGGGTTTTTTGAGACTGCTTTACGCTTTCTGTATGTTGTCTCCTTTAGTAGAAATACTAAATTCTTGAACAGACCACAGAAGAAATCATTTAAGGTCTTCACATCCCAAGGAATAAAAACATTTTGTATCTGACCTACTTTGTCCTTCTTGGACATAGATAGAATCTTGCCCTCTGATCTCCATTTTCTACCATGTCCACCAAGAGTTTCTTCTGTTTCTGCTTTTCTTAAGGATAATAAATCCTTGACCAAATTTCTTATTTGGATAATAAATTGTGACTCTGTGACTCTGAGTTTTGAGTTTTTTAAAACATTCCAAGCTGAAAACAAAATACCCACGCGCATACTCACAGCACAGTTTGTTGTCAGAAAAGCAGGGAATCCTTCCCTAACCTCAGGAATGTCCCTGGAAGATGTGCTGCACTTTTGCTCTGTTGTGAGGAACGGTGTTGCTGCACTTCGGCAGCTGCTAATTTTAAAACAGATTCTTTAAACTTAAAAACAGGGAACTTCAGTCAAATTTTGTGTGCTATGCAGGTTTGAGTAGTGGTTGAACTTTGACCTCTAAGCTTCAGGAGGACTTATGGATGAGACAAGTGGTTGTGTTTCCTGCTGAGCAGTGAAATAATGGAAAAGTATTTATCCAAACATCCAGTAGGTCTTTGAACTGCTTAAAAAGTTACCTCACTTGTGTTTCTAAGATGATCTCTCTGAAGAATTTTTGACCCAGCTTTGAATAAACAAAATATTTCTTTCATGTCCTTCAAATACAGGGTATTTTAGAATAGAATGTCTTTCATGTCGTAGATGAGGACATATGTTCCTCAACACTGCATCTAAGTGAAAAACAGGCAGACGCAGTAGCACATTAAAGGCATCTCTTTCGTGTACCTGTCAGGTACTGAATATTGTCTTCTTCATCTTCTTTCCTTTAAAGGTAATAATAAGGAGCAAAAGAAATATGTCTGGTCTTTTTCAAAGTACAGAAGTTCAGTTGCCACTTGTTAAAAGATTCTTTGTTGCAGAGAAAGAAGCCAATCTCACATGCTGCACATACCATAAGCTTGGATGCATCCCTTAACCAAAAATAGATATTTTTCTTAGCATTATTGTGGCCACGTGGAAAAGATCTAGAGATGTCATATCACCAAACCAGCTTGTATTTTTTCTGTCTGAGAAGTTGCTTCGAATAAGCTCTCAAATATGCACTATCTATTAAAAAAAAGAATCTGATTTTTTTTCCTGTTCTCTCCTTATATGAGAAGGCAATAGACAAAGTTTGTCTCCTAAAGCAGGAAGAAGATAACTGCTTCAACAGCAGGCCTTTGAAAGGTGCCAAATTATTTGCATTGTTTGATGGAAGAGGAGAGGTCCTGACCCATGAAAAACTAGTGATTTTGATGTGGTGAAGTAGCAGCCAGATCCCTTTTGACTGTGTCTGGTCTGATTTGCTGGCTCCATGGCTACGTGGAACAATAGTCTGTGCAGGGCAGCTGGGACGTGGGCAGAATTACAAGTGAGCATCCGTCAAATTCCTCTGCACAGCACTAAGAGGGCTTTTCCTCTGCACTTTCCAAATGACAGAAAACCTGTGTGAATGATTCTTTATGGCTTGGGATAGGCAGCCTTGAATCAGGATTGTACCCTGGAAAAATGAAAAAATTATTTTTGTCACCCATGAAGGTATTAAAAGGGTACTGTGTTGATGTTAAGTCAGATATTGGCAAAGCTCTGGTAGTGGGTTGGTTGGTTTGTTTGTTTTAAAGAGAATAATAATATTTGCACAGTTTGAAAAAACAATTCTCTTTGTGGAGAGCCTATGCGTAGACTATTTCTATTCTGATGGTTAAAGTCTGTCAAAAGTTAATAATAGCAGTGGAAGTTTCTGATGGGGATTGTTGATGAGGAGTGCCAGTAAGCAGTGGCTGAGTTGCTTTTCATGGGTTTGTGGGATTATATCTAGAAAAACAGGGTAGTTTCTTGGAGCTGCAATTCTATCAAAAGGTATGTTATCCACAGCAGACATTGAGCAAAGGCTTCCACCTGGGGAGTGACTGCTGAAGGGTGTCCCACACCTGAGGCTGACTTCACCTGGCTACAAGGTTTGTGTGTGCCTGAGTGGCTGTGGAGAGACACAAATGGGAAGGAGGAGAACTCACCTCCTTCTCTGGGACTCACAGCAGACATCATGCTGATCTTTAAGGGAAGTCTGTATTTGAATCTAGGAAACCTCTAAAGTTAAATCAGATGACTGAGTGAGAGCATCTAAATTCTGCTTGACTGGCAAATAAGGTATGTTGTACCTTGTAGTGTCTTGTTAAATATATGCTGCTGATTCTGCTCTTGAATTCTGATTTATTTATTTTTGTTATTCAGAATCCTCAGTGCACAAGCAGTCAACACTCTGACTCAAAAGAAAAGCTAGCCAGACAGTGAATGACCACAGTGCTAAATGGCCATAATATGAGCCATGGCATAGGCAAGTAATTTTCCAAAAAGGAGTATATTTGAGCATTGCTCTGAAGAAAAAAAAGATTATAGGGAAAAAAGGAATCAGGATACTATCTTTTAAAAGTAATAGCACACAATACAGGCTCCAAAATGTTCTATAATTGTTTGTGGTATAGCCTCAGAGTAAGGAAGTATTATCATTAAAAAGAAGTAATTTGAGTGAAGCTGGAGATCATAACATTCCACTCACCCGTTGAAAATGCCTACTGTCAAAACACAGGTTTCCGATAATACCCAGAGACTTTCTCTGCTTCTTTTGATCTGTTGGCCTGTAACAAATATACTTTCCTTCTCTGACACTGAACTTAGGAAAGTAAACAAAATCAAAACCATATTTAAATCACTGATTCACAGAAAACATTATGTTCACATATGTATGTCAAAGGCCTATGTTATATTAGTCATTATAATTAGATTAGTACACACATCTGTTTTACAATAAAATGTGAGTAATGTGTCACTGATTATTAGCATCTGTAGTTCTTTCTAGCGATTGTATTTCCGTTTTTAAAGGCTGCACAATCTCTGGATTAATAAAATGTGCAAAAGCAGATTTGAAGTTTAAATTTAAAAATTAAAATACCCTGAGTTGTACTTTGATTTTGCTCTTATCAGTATTTGTCATCAGGGACATCCTGGCTTTCCATGAACTGTCTGTTTTGCCCCTTTCAGCAACCAGAACAAATGTTCAACAACTGGACTGATATTTCTTCTCTGCCTTCCCAGACAAATGTGTCTAAGCTTGCCTTCTCTTTACAAGAGTAGTTTTCCTGGAACCCTGTGAATTGGAGCAATTGTGTCCTTTCAGCACTGCTCAGCCCTCTTTGAGAGCATCCCAATTTCCCAAAAGTGTCACTAAAGCCATTTTTATTTGTTTTGGTCACTCCTTCTCTAATGAGTGCATTGTTTTAACCAGACTCAGAATGTTAAGATCAGCTATAAGATTTTTCCTTCTTCACTAAGTCTTGGAAGACACAATATTATTGAGCAGCCCACTGCTGCAGCCAAATCATGATTTGTAGCCATGGTGTCCAGACATCTCCAAAAGCAGCAGTGTTGGTGTTGTCATCATTGAACTTGCCAGGCCTCCCTTGCCATCTCATCAAGAATTACAGCTCTAAAATAGTTTTAAGCTCTGGGCATGGTTTTGGCTTATGTGCTGAGTCACGTACTGTTGTTTTGTACTCTGAATGCCATGAGCAGGTCCTGTCTTTATTTCTTTACTTATGGTGTATTTTCATGCTATCATGGCCACATTATCAGAGCAGCCTGCTCCCTGTAAGCTTCAGTTAAGTCTGGGTGACTTCCTTTGCTTGTCAGATTCCAGATGTTTTGTCAGAGTTTATTTCTGCGTCTTTCATGATCCTCTCTTTGGCTTCTCTGTGCATGTGTGTCTTCATGCCTGTGATGAACTCTGCTCTTATCAGGGCTAGTCAACTACCATGCTCCCCCAGCCCCCTAACTCCCCACTCTGGGAAAAAAAAATGTTCATCTTTCAAGTCTTTGATCTGTTACAGACTCCTCTAATACTTTCCATTCCCCCTGAATTAAAACAGTCTTGCCCCATTTTTGCACAGAATGCAGTCCTCCTTAAGGTTCTGCAATCCATTTTCATTGCGAGACTCTTGGCTGTCTTAATTGAAAACTAATAAAACTTCAAGCAACTCAGAACCAACTTTTATCAGAAATAAATTGACTTTCTGCCCAGTATCCTTCTGATAGCATTCACTGTGGCTGTAGAATCTGTGCATGTCTTCTCTGAGGGCTTTTTTTCATCAGTAGGAGTTTACCCACTCCTCTATTCATTGCTGCAGAACAGTTTGATTCTCCCTGATACTGTACTTTGTCCTGAGCTAAGGCCAAGTCTGAGAGCCTGACAGCCTGTAAATGTGATATCTGAATGTGTCAGCATTGTTCTGCATGGAGCACCATCGAATTGAGCATTTCCTTCTACACGTCCCATACAGCAGTTTAAAGGCACAGCTGCACACATGCTGTGAGCACATTTTCCCCAGGACATTTACCTTTCCACCCCTCACTTTTATGCCCCACAATGGCATTGTGGAGGTGGAAAATTAAAAGAGCTTAATGCAGGCTGCAGCCCAGGGCTGTGAATTCATCTCAGCTGCTTGAAGAGTGTTAATGGACACCATGCAGGCCAAAAAGGCACAGAGGGAATCTGTCCCAATAGTTTTTAAAGCTTCACCTCTATTGGTAATGTCACCTTTGAGAGCTAATGAAACAGTTTTCAGATGTGGGTCTGGTCTCTGCTAATGCTTATGATTGTGAACATACAAAGAGTATTGCATACACCAATGGGAAGTTTACTTGGGCAAAATTCCCACTGAGGTCAGCTGGGCTTTGTCCAGAGAAATCCTTGCCTAATAAATCCCTTAATAGTAATAAGCATTGAGTTTGGAACTGTGGTTAAATATAGGAATATTTTAAATTAAAAAATACATGGGCTGACGTCTCCTTCTGTCTGTACTGCTCTTTCCTGCAGTAATTCTATCAAGTTACTCCAGTCTTGGCTGGTGCACACTGAGTGCAGAACCATGCCTCCTATTACCACATGAAATAACTAATGAAAAGCCTCAGTTTTACACAATTTAATATTCAAATATTAATTTAGGGCTTTAAACTAGTGAACAGCATGACTTCTAATGAATCATGCAGTATCTTAACCCTAAAATAAAATTGAGGAAAATTCTTATTTTTCTCTGAATGAAAGTGTGATGGCAGAATGGTTACCACATATGGCATTTTGACAGAGGTATAAACTCCCTTGTCATGACAGTGATGAGTGTTTTCAAGGCAGGTAGAGAATCAGATTGTGCTGCTTTGAGGCTTTTTTTGGTCAACTTGGCTGTAAATGGGTACCAGTCATTCCAGCTGAGAATCAGAAAGGCTGTGAGTAAAAGGTCTGTGATAACCACCTTAGGGTTTCTTTTCTTCAGTGTGGTTTACTGCAGGGTTGGCATGTGCCAGTCTGATGGGCTGAACTGCCTTGGTGTAAGTTGTGGCCATTTTCCTACTACTTCTGCTGAGAGATATGTTTTTCCAGTATAAGCAGATTTGCCTTGGGAGAGAAAGAAAGAACTAATGAAGTCAGCTTCCCAACATGTTTGGTTATGTGCTTGGTTGATGTTGGTTAAGTAAGGCCATGGATTCTAGTAGGCAGCAGGAAACCTGCAAAGAAAGATCTAGAGAAGCCCCCAGTCTGGGAAAAAGCTTGAAACGGGGTTTTGAGTCCTCTTTTTCAGCTGCTTGCCTTCATGAAGCATGCTGGAATGTAAAAGTCTGAGAGGCTTCTGCTCTTTTATCAACTTCTGATAGAAATTGGCAAATCTGTTCAAATGGTGGCAGGAGGCTGCCTTGGCCTGAGCTCCAAAATTCTCTGAAAGAAGAGATTCTCCAAATCATAGCACCTTTTGGTGGATCCATACAGTCAAACACGAGCTCTGAAAGGGTCTGCCATGGGCAGACTATATATAGTGGGAAATACCCTGTTCAGCTGTTCCAGGGACCAGTCAGGAATGGCTAGGCTGCAGCCAGCAGTGTGTGGGGATCAGTCTGCTTTAACTGACTCTTCACTTTCAGCCCAGGCAAAGTCTGGCTGACCCCGCTGGGGTAGAGCAATTAACATTGCTTTGAAATCTGCTTCTCCACTTTGGCCTTTTAACATCCATACAACTCAATTGCTTTGATTTTCCCCCAGCACAAAAGAAGCTGATTTTTACTCTCAGTGTGTAGTTCATCGACTTCTTTAATGCCATTACATTAGTATCAATTGGCAATGTCCAAAAGGACTAAAAGGCCTGTTTCCAGAATGAAACAGAAGAAATTCTCATTGAACAGGCCACAGTCAGGTACTACTGTTAGATACTGGGATTTTCCCAGGAAATTGCAGGATGGGAAACAAGAACTTCGAGAACTGTGAAGAGGGTTAAATCCAAGTTAAATCCATAAATTTCTGTAGTATGTAGAAATTCTGCAAATAAATATGTGAATATTTGTCTTTTACACTGAATTCTTGGAGTCCTTACCCAAGTCAGAGAAAGCCCTCTATTCTCCAGAGTCCTTAAGCATGTGTTTAACTAAAAGAAGGGATTTTAAGGAGAATTTCTGTGGAGCTCTATGTATTTCCTATCAGCTGCTTCCATGTGGGAATCAAGCCATTTATGTATACAGTTCCTGACTCTGGGGCAATTAAAATCTCAGCCATAATGTTATATTAACACAGAATTTGGTGTGCCTAATGACATATTAAATCTTCCTAAATTATAGCTAAATTACGAAAAGGACTAATTTACCAAAACCAGTTATTAAATGTTTAGAAAAGGAAGCTAATTGAATTATCTCTTGTTTGTCAGAGACAGATAATCTGCTTGTGAGAAATCTCATTTTTTCTGAAGCATGATTAATTGGCCTTACGAGTCAGAGATAATGACAAATTATGCAGGAGAAGATAAAAGATAATAGTAGGAAGGCTTGGGAGCAGAGAACTAGCAGCTGTTATTTGGTTTGGGTCTAGGTGCCACCTCTGGATTCACCCTGATCCTTGTATGGGCTCTTTGCTGCTGCTGCTGCTGCTGGAGATGAGCCTTGCTGCTCTCACAGCCACCCTTTGCTCTTTTCCCTGACATGTTCAAAGCCTCAGCCCAATTCTGATCAATAACATCACCTCCCCAAGAAGGATGCCTGAAAAAACACTTGCCTTTAGGTCAATGAATGGTTTCTACTGAATAATCAACAACATGAGATGTATTTTTAATTTTCCTGCAGTCGTGGTAGGAGGGCATTTATGACTCACACAGAAGGTCCTGTCACAGCTTTGTCATCCTGTTTGAAAAGCCTGGCAGGTGTTGGATCTGAATCAAAAGTTTATTGGTTATGTTAATATCACATCACATGGGTTTAAGAATAATCTTCCATTTGCACTGTCTTGTACATGTAGATCATGCTGTAATAGGAACTAAATTTGAACTACTGTCTCATTAACATTATTTGGAAAATGTTATGAATTAGATCTGCATTATTTATTAATGTGCTCAAAAGTAAGGTATATTTAAAATTATAGTGGGTGTTGCCACAGCCACATGACTTGAAGGCTTAGTGTCTCAAGCAGAGTATCAGATAGTGCAAAATTCCCAAATTAAATGACTGTTGGACACACTCTGCTTTTCCTGTTGTTCTGACTGCTAAAACAGTAATTTGATGCAAGTATAAGTTCACATATTCTGCCTTTTCCTCTGCAGTCACCTTTTTACCCCTTCCCAATATCAGTTGGTTCTGTCTCATATTTAGTTGTCCTTTATATCATCAGTTGGCTTATAAGAAAAAACAATTTCCCAGGCATCCCCAGCCAAGTCTCTGAACCTACCACTGTCCACAGTCCCATACCACACACATCCAGTTATTTCCTCACACCAGGACCCCCTGAGGTACCTGAGAGCCAGTCCAGCTCTACTTTGGGCACTGCATCCCTTTTGCAGGCAGGAGCACACAGTGGCCTTTTCTTCTGAGGAGCTACTTTGTGTTTTGCCTGCATTTCAAGGTAGCAGCTCCTTTGCAGGCATCCCTTCAGGAGCCCTTGGGCACTCAGCACAGCTTTCTGTTGCTTCCCTGGTGTCACTCTAATGAGTTTAAATATGAAGCAGCTTAAAACATACAGGGGTTGTTTCCAAAAAAGGTGAATAGTCAGTGGTTTATATTCACTGGAGCATTTCAGTAGTTTTAATCACAACAGAATATGCTTGCATCTGGTCCCAGCCCTCTGCGTCCTCCCTCAGTACTGTGGAGTAATTGGAGAATAGGATTAAAGGTAATTATTTTAATTGCCCATTGACTGAGGAAGATTTCTGATAGTGCTGGATAGGATTTGATCTGTAAAGGAAAGGCTTGTGAATTGTCTGCATCAGGACAGATCCCCACCAGCAGTGGTGTGAGGGGTGCAAATGATCCCACTTGCATCCTGCAAGCAGCCTGTGGATTATGGCATGGAGATAAGGAGCGTGGGGCAGGAAACATGGGACATACTTTGTCTGGATGCAGAAGACAGAATGTGTGCACTGTGACACTGCTTACAATGCATTTGGGCTTGTTATGAGCTCACATAGTGTTCAAGCCCAGTGTAATGTCACTGACTTTGCTGAGGCTCCCTTTGCTGCAGCTGTCAGTGAAAGCACAAGGTTTGTCTAGGAATTAAAGCCAGAAATATGAGAATTGAAACCATATATATTCAATAGGGTGAAATACTTAACACCTAACCATTCCAAAAGCAGCATTTTTGTTGGAAGCAGAAATAGAGAAGAATGATGGTCCACTAGGTAGCTCACCATGTTGAACTTGGAAAACTTTGTCTGTATTTTTTGCTCTGCTGATCCTGCACTAGCCTTTGCTGCAGCACTTGGGCTGCTCCATGTGTCATTTCCCCTCCTGGTTAAGAGTGAACATGCCTTCTTAGGACTATGTGAATTGCTTTCATGATGTGTTAGGATGAAAATTTGTACAAATTCACTGAGGTACTGATAGAGAGGACAAAGGCCTTTGTGATTTTTTTTTATGTGAAACTATATAGTATCTATGAAATGAACCACTTCTGACAATGGAAGAAAAATACAGCAGAAAACAACAAATTCAACACTTTTGGCTTAGTGACACAGAGCAGAAGTTTGCTGTAGGATAGTAGGGTCCTTTAGAAGATTGTTGGCACATACTTGCAATGCTCTTAGGCTTCATCTAGATGTTTGTGGGGTAAAGAGGCTATCAGAGAAGATGGACCTCTGTCAGACCTAGGCTGACTATTGTAATATTCCCTGTGTGTGATGAGAGCAATTTTCAGAAGTTTGAAGCCTCTACAGGTCCTATTTGTATAGTATAAACATCCTTTCTTTATCAGGTCTCCTAATTAGGTACTTTCTTTGCTTGCGTTTTCCCGTATTTGCTTGGTGAGTCAAAGAATTTTAATAATCTTTTTTATTTGATCAAGTGCAGTTGCGAGAAACAGAAAAAATATTCCTGACTAAAATTATCTGAGTTTTCATTTATAGGCATGAGGGAAGCCAAAAAAATCATATTGCAAATGTTTTGATCATTGACAGTTGTCATCGTTTCTCTTTGGGGGGAGCTGAATCAGACTCTTCCTCATACTTTTTAGAGTGGATTTATATCACTGGGGCCTGATTTCCAGGACTCCACCCACTGGCACCTTTTTATTACTCAATGCAGCTGTACTGAGTCCAGTGGATTTTTGCCTGATTTATTATCATGTGAACAAGGGCTGCACCAAGCTGTGTGACTCCTGCAGTTAGTTTTGATTTGCACTGATGCAGCTGACAGAAGGAATTGACTTGAATGATCTCACTGTTGCTGTGCTCGTGCATTGTAATTAAAGCCAAAGCTGTGTCGTTATCTCTTTAGAAATGCATGCTGTGCCTGCACCTCTTAGCTCACTTCTTGTGCCTACAACTGTCTGCTCCTCTGAATAACTCCATTCACCAGCATCATTTTGTTGCTGGGCATCTGCTGAGAAGGGGCTGAGGTCCAGCATGACATGCTGGGGCATGTGTCCAAACCCTGGCTGCAAAGAGCTTCCCACTGTTACCATTCAGGGGAATGCCCATGAGCTCAGGGGGAGCAGGGGGTGCTGAGCATGGACAGCCATGACCTGTGCTGGACAGGCAGGAGTGCAGATAGGTGTCTGTTCTACTGGATGTTGACTGCCAGGGCTGAATCCTTGACCAAAAATTCCTGGGGCTTACAGTGTATTTTGTTCAGTCTTGTGACTGAATGCCTCCCAGATGTTCCTCTTTCATTTAGTTTTTCTTCAGTGATTATTTCCAAGCACTGCTGTGCAGTTTGGCCTGAATTTAGGAGTTGCTGATGCTCCAAGTGGTGCTGGTAAAGCTGCTTTGTAGGAATGGGCAAAACAGCAATTCCCTGGGGTGGCAAAAGACTGCAGCCCCATGTAAGTGTGCCCAAAGCTCTCAGTGACAGCAGCAGCAGTAGCTCTGAGGGTCCCCTATGCCCAGCTGTCATGTCTCAGTACTGCTCATCCTTCTCCCATTCCCAGGGAGCCAAGGCACTCACCAAAAGCTTTTGAGAAATCATAATCTATTCACCACCCCAGCACATTTGCCTGATCAAGATTACCAACCTTAATTCTCCAGGCCTTTCTCCTCTACTGCTTGTAACTTAGCATTTCTTGTTTATTTTCATCTTTATTTCCCATAGTGTACTGAAATGATGTGTACTGAAAGATTTGTTCACACAAATAAGGGAAGGTGATAGCTTTCCTCCCTGACCACATGCTCTCTCTTCTGTTCCAAGTCTTAATTAAAATGATACTACAGGAAGCAAATCAATTAACAGATACCTTACAAGATGCTTTATTCACTTACACATGTACACAAAATTACTTACAAGTATCACATTACTGCTTTAGTTTATCTGTTAGCAAATGCTGCTAATGAACTGCAGTGTTACTGCAATGGGTAACAGACACCTAGGAAACCAGGGAAAGTATTCCAATATATCATTCTTCTCTCAAAATAAATTTTACATTTTGTTGTTCAAAATGTGTGGAAAAATTACTATCCAGTTTTCTTTGTACATTTGACAAATGACCTGTGAAAGCCAAAAAATGCCCATATTGAAATCCCTTCAGTTAGTTACAAGTAGTACAGTAACTTATTCTTGATAAAAACAAAATTCTGTTATAGCTGCCCTTATGCTCTAACAGCATGTTTCCTCTAAATCCCTGACCCAGCACATCAGCTCTGCCTGATCTGAAAGTTGGTTACTGGATAGGAGGCCCTGGTCCCCGTGATTTTTCTGAGTGATATTTCTTAATAACACACAGAATTTCTAGGCTGGACTTCAGTCTTACAATTGCTTTTTTGTTTGTTTGGTTGTTTTTTTAAGTTGGATTAAATCTCTTATATTAGTGGAGAGCTGGAAAGAATTTATTTATTATTTGCATTATGAACTGCCACACAGAGAGCAGAAACAGGTACAAAAGTGAACCTTAAGAATGTATGTAAGGTGAGAGATTTTAAAAACCCATATGTCTCTAGACATTGGCTTGAGCTAAAAGGTTATGAAGATCCTATTTGTTTACAGGTTGTGGTCTTTGGTTCTGGATAATGGTAAGTCGCAATAAAATAATGTAACATCCTGTTTGGAGTCATCCTGTAATGCTACAACATAAAGCTCTGCCTGTGAAATATTGGGATATTACTTAATTAAGTTGGGCATGCCATGTACCTGAGGCCCCCAAGCCTTGAAATTCTGCTGGGTTTCCTGAGAGAAGCTGTAGGAATAGCAGAGGATGCTGGCCAAGAGTTTCCAAAGCTCCCACAGCTGACAAATACAAAAATCTCCCTGTTTACTTGCACCTTGTGATTATATACAGGATTCTTGAAAGAAGAGGATTAAACAGAATAGAATCTAGAGCATTATTTTCTGAACTGAGACCACAGCCACTGACTCAAAGCATTGGTAAAAGTTGGGAAGTGTTTACAGAATAACTTGGGCTTAAATTATTTTAAATTATTTAAACTACACTCGTTGTTCTGAAATGAAGCTCTAATTTTTCTTCTTATCACTCCCACTGTAAGAAGCTTGAAATTGGAGCCAGGCAAAGAAATTTTGATGTAATCAAGCCCACCAGAACATATAAGGCAAGAACAAGAATGAAGGTGCTGGGAAACTGAAATTATTCACAAATTCTGATTGAACTTAGTCCATTTTTTATACTAAAAAAATAGAGATAGGGAAATTATGGAAATAACAGATTAGCTTGTTTGTACAGTGTTGACATGAAGTGTCAACAAAACATGAAAAACATTATTTCAAAAAGGAGTTTTTCATTTTAAATGGTTGTAATTAATTTTAAATGGTTGAAATCACTAACACCTACAAAAGACCTCAGTTCTAGATTTAAAAAATTAAAACTTTAAATGATTGAAATGTTTTTTACTAACACAAAAAAATGTATTATTTTCTGAAATAAATGAGAAGCCTTATTTTGTTCTAACCTCAAATGAATGATTTTTCAAATTATCAAGTTACTTATCTTGAAATATGGGTGTGACCATGAATTCTGCTGCTGAATTATATTGCCACTTTTCTGATTATCTGGTATTTCACTGACTTTATAAATCAATCATATACTTATCACTGAATAAAGAGGATCTATTAGCGAACAGAGCTCATCTATTTTATTTTCCTCACACATCTCCTGCATAGACATGCTAAGGGGGATTGCAGGCCTTTTGGGTGCAGGTGATTGAAGTTAGGAGCACTATAAGCTCTTCCTGTAAACAATCAATCAGCCTTTCAACTAAAGAACAAAGAAAAGGATTGGTATTGGTAGGATTCCTGCCTGTGCACAAGAGACTTCTATTGATCCTCAGACCAGGTAACTGTTGATTGCAAAAGGGTTATTGATCTCTTGTACTTTGGTTTCTTATTGTATTGCTGTCATCTCTGAAAAGAAAGAAAAATTGCAGGTTAACAATACCTCTCTGGCTTTGGTTTTACCTGGATTATACCAGGTAAAACATCATTGTAAAAGCTGAGCTGGGAGATACTCAGATAAAAATCACAGGAATTCTAGAAAATTATCAATGGAGATGCTTGAGTTACATTCATGAAGTTCCTTTCACTTAACTTTCTTTTTAGTAGATGTTCCTTTGTACCTTTGGAGGCATCTGTTTTTCCTAAGTGAATTAACAGAACAAATTCATGCTTGTGGCTGTTGTGGTGACTTCCAGGTGCCCTTGTCACTGCCAAGCAGGAATCCACTATCAGCAAGCCATGCATTTTTGGGTAGCATCCCAGGGCTCCCTGAATTGCAGACACTGGATTATTTTCATTTGGGGTGCTTCCCACTATTGCCTTTTCACAGGGTGGGGAGCAGCTGAGCAGCAGCTCCTGGGTCCTTTTGTGGCTGCATTTTCCCAGGAGTTTATTACCTGGAGTGGCTGCTGCTGTGGGGCAGCTGCACAGGGCAGCCAGCCTTGCGGTGTGCCTGTGCCAGGGAGCTCCAGGTGAGCACTGGGAAGCTGTTGCACGGCACAGTTAAATTACCTGCCTCAGCCCATGCACAGTGCCCAGCACATCTGGGCTCTCTGTAACCCAGGGTAACCCCACAGCCTTTATTGCTGTGCACCTTCCCCTAGGTGGATGTGCCTCTACTGCTTTGGGTCTGCCCAGTACTGCCACTCCACCTCCCTGTGCCACCAGCACCACTTCCCCCAGGACGTACCTGTTTTGGCTTGATCCCGTGTTTGACCTGCAAAGTGTAAAGAGTGAGCTATTAATTGTGACTTCCAGAGCCATAATCAAAGGTGAGAATTCAAATGAGTAACACATTAGAGTTGCCGAAATGCGGGAACTTTTTTATTTTTTTCTTCACTGCTCTAAATCTTTTATTCAGTTTTGCTCCATCTAGTGTCAGTGCTTGGGAAAGCGATCTTGTCTTGCAGCCCTCGATTATGTTAAATGTCATGACACCACAAGGATTGGAAATCAGTGATTCTTTTTTCATAAGGCTAGTGTGAACTTGTGTGCAGAAATTAAATGTGATCCCCAGAAACCAGTGAGCTGGAATATGCAGGAGCTCTAATTCGATGCTGTTCCTGTCTGACTAACACCTGGCACTCTTGTCTCTTGCGTCAAGAGGCCTTGATTTGCGTTGGTTTTAAGCTGTCCTTTAGCTGTCATAGCAGCTTTCATTCCTGGCTAATCCCTTGTTGTCACTTCTCTGACAAGCCCTAGGCAACACAAAGCTACTCAGTTTGTTTGGCAGACTGGTGCTGCCAGGGAGCAGGAGGCTCTTTGCTCGGTGGCATCTAATATTTGGGTTACCCTGGGTGCCTGCTGACAGGGGTCAAGAGGGTGCTCTTCCAGAAACATTTCGCCTTTTTTTTTTTTTTTGTATTCACACTTGCAGCCGCTCTAGGGAAGGGTGGAATTACTCGTTCAGTGCTGGAATCATTTGCACCAGCAAGTTTGCCAGCAGCAACCACGATGGCTGTGGAAGGAATTGCCTCTGACAGGTGTCTGAATATTACCAGGAAAGCATCCTCCTGACTCAGCAGGTTTGGCACCAACTCTTACAATCAAATTATTTAGAGCTGTTCAAGACTAGCCTCAAACAGTTGTGCAGAGGGGTAGGAAGGAGTAAGGATTCTTCCCTGTTTGGCAGCTGTGAAAAGGTCAACCACAAAGGCAGTCCCCACATCCAAGAGGAGAACAGACACCCTGGGCCTGGTGCCCTCCCAGGGAATGTGGAGGGTGGCCAGAGGAGCAAAAAATAGCCAGAAGTGTAGCTCTGCCCATCAGGTTCATAGCTGGCATCAGTGAGGTATGCTGTATCATTGAAATGGGTTTAATGAATTAATCTCACCCTAGAAGTTTGTGCCATACATACGTGTGTATTGTGCATATATATATATATATGTATAAAACCTGTCTTTCAGGGACTGTTTGTGTCTGTATTCCCTCAATCCAGGAATGGTGCTAAGGGAGCTGAAACCTACAGAGTGTCTTACTGCTGCTTTTTAAAGCCTGCTGTCCCTAGCATAGTGCAAAGCTTAACGTCCTTGATTTTGAAGTGTGTGATAAAAAGATTAATTTCATTTTATGGAAAGGGTAACCTGAGCCAGGGACTTGTCCAAGGTTGTTCAGAAGAGCAAGTTCAGCTAGACAGGGCAGTGACAGGAGTAGGAAGAAAAAACAGTTTATTACTCTAGTCACTGCTGACTATTGCCTCAACACAGAATGGGTATTGACATTTTGTTTATGCAAATATATATGTACAAGGAGTTGAGACAGCCATTTCTGCTGAGATTATTTGCCCATTTTTAAACATTTGCACACAAATGGAGTTGTTTAGATCATCTCTACTTGTCCTTATATTTATTTGCAATAGCATGCATTATTATGGCATCTGTGAAGCTTTAAATATTTTCCATTAAACTCAATTCCCAGGATGCATGCTAGGAAGCCTAAAGCAGTGAATACAGCCTTTTGCCTATCAACACCCACTAATCCCTACAGTGCTGAGCAAGGAATTGGGCCTGTGCTGCTGTATCAACAGGGCCACACTCGTCTTGTGCAGGTGCTATCTACCCAGGGAAGTGCAAATGTTCTCCTGCCTAAGAGGACTGGAGCCCTCCAAGCTGTCTTCCACTCCCATTCTCGTGTCAGTTCTTCACTACTGGCTGTAGGCCACAGTGGCAATGTGAAGAGAGGCTCTGTAGTCAAAACAGACCTCACAAGAATAATTTGTGACTGATTTTGCAAGGCTTATTTGGATCATTGAAGAAGTGTCGTGTCGTTGCTCACTCTGTTTTTGCTTCAATGTAAACCAGTGATAACTTCTGAAAACTTTGTTGACATGATGATTGAATTGTATATAGAATATCCTCCTTGTCAGAATGAAAAACCTTGTGAAGGTCTGCTTGGGAAACCAAGAGTGGCAAGTGAAAGAACAGCTTAGGGCACCACTGAGGGATGTTAAGAGAATCCATTCAGAGGTGTCAAGGATTCTGCTGAGTCTACATGACTGGTCTGCTGCAGATCCAAGAAGATCAAACTGATTGCATAGTTTAAAATATTCCTGGGAGAGGAAAAGAAAAAGTAGGCTTGTTTTAGGAGAGTAAGGATAGATGCAGGGAACTTGCTGCCAGGCTGTGGGCTGAACTTATAGTGTTACCTGTGAATTGCTGGCACAGTATCTGAGGGGCTGCAATGCATTTTAGTGCCCAGCATCCTGGGAAACCTGTGCTCTCCATATTGACCCTTTCCCCTTGTGCACCACCCTTCCAGTGACACTCTCAGCCAAGGCCAAAGTCTCTTTTTTGTTTTTCAATTTGTATTTACTTAGGGATTTTGGTTTGTAAATTTTGGAACCATTTTCCAAAGGACTCCCATATGGTTTTTTCAAGTACCCACTCTAGCATCAAAACTTGATCTCCAGTTAAGTTTATTTGTGAGCTCAGACTCCAGTGACTAGACAGACAGTGTCTCCCATATGCAGGTGATGGGACTCATGAGTGTGTTTTTGGCTTCCTGTTTGTTAAACGATGCATTCTGCAATTCACAGTGCTATAGATCAATTTTGGATCAGATAGAACTCTTCTCATCTCCAAAACAAGATGTTTGTCTTTCTATCTGACTTCAAACCTGTTTGAAGGATATGATATTTTTAGATCAGATCATGTTCACTGTCCCTGCCTGTCAGACTACAAACCTGAACATGACAAAATGCTAGGAAAAAGACTCCTGGTTCAGATGTTTAGGCTGCCACAGTTCTGGTAGTTGGAAGAAACTGCAGCTCAACATTGAAACCTGCACATGACTGCCGAAACCTTGTCTTTTCCGTGCCATCTATCTGTGATGTTTATATTTGCAAAGTGGACAATTTCACTTCCTATGCAATGTCTGGCATTGTTTTTAATGAATTTTAGAACATATTTGAGGTTTTAAAGTACATTTACATGCCAAGACCTGCTCCATTCACCTAAAGAATACTACAATTCTCAAAAGTATTCTGTGTTTCTCAAGCACAGTCTAGCAAAGGAGAGAGAAGTTGGTCCTTTAGAAGTCAGGAGGGAAAATATAAGAGAATATTTAGATGAGGCTTTGGATAGGAAAAGAAAATCACCAATGCACTTGGCAAGCTCCTCCCCTCTTCCATAAAACATCATAAGAACTTGTGTATTGCATTTAGAACCTGATTTTCTACTGAATGATTTACATGGAGTCCTGTAGAACCCAGTGAATGGCACGGGGAATTTTGTGTGTGCTGTTGCCCAGGATGTGTTGACAAAAGATTCATTTGTGGCAGGTTTAAAATATGTACCTTTTCTTTTTTAGTAAACATTCTCTGTCTCTCCACCCTTCTCCTTGTCTCTGTATGTCTCTTTCTTTGTCTCCTGTCAAAATAAATCTGGCTGACATGCACTGTAGTTAACTCAAAATATTGCCAGCATTAAATGTGCCCAGACATTTTTATGAATACATTAAACTTGCATGAAATTTTTAGGCATTATAATTTACCAAGCTTACACCAAGATGGCATTTGATACTGACATGAGCTATTAATTAAAAAAGAGGACGTTAAATAATTGTCAGTTGACATATAAATTGCTGTTTTGTTGGCTTACAGAATCTTGCCTCAAGCCTTTTCCTTCTCAAGTGTTAGTAAATATCCCATTGAGTTTAAGGGCAACCCATTGTGAATTGATTGTTTAAATCTTAATGTTATGTACCTGACTAAATAAAGTGGTAAATTCTGTTAATTATTTCACAATGAGCTGTCAGTGGTGTGTGGGTATTGAAACACTTGTGTTTTAAGTGTTTTGGAAATTATCGTGGGGGATGCATTCAAATACTTCCTGATTTTAGTGAAAATTGTTCTTGGAAGGGTTCAGTACCAGCTAATTGGGGTTCTGACACAGAGGATGATTATCTGCATCAAGACCTTCAGCTGCTATGAGGCTGAGCAACTCCACTGGCTATGGAAGTGCAGTGCTGGGTGATGCCCGCTCAGAGTAGTTCCCAGCTAGGGAAATATTGAGTGGCTGGTGGCATTTGTAGGAATAATGATAATGTAAAATTTAAAACAAAATTTGGCTGAAGGTGAATTTGGTTGAGTGTTCTATCAGTTGGATTAAATATTTTTTTCCAGAACAAGCACTAATAATCACTCCTGGTCAAGCAGAAAATGAAGCTGTTTGCAGAAGATTTGCCAGTTCTCCTCTCCAGTCCTAAAGGGATGGTGTCTCTTAACACTGAACAGGCTCCAGGTTGCCTTTCCCTGAGGGATTCAGGATGGCTATATGGTTGGTTGGAATAAATCAGGTGATTTCAGATAATAGACTTCACTTTATCAGAGCATTTTCTAGGACTAGGACTGGTCTAAAATTCCATTAATTAGAATTCCCTAGGGAACTGAAGCAAGTAAGCAAAATCAACTTAGACCTAATTATCATATGTGTCTCTGGTGACCTAAATAAATCCTACTAAGTATTAGTTTATTAGGAGCATTTTTAAATGTTTATATAGCTCTGGTAGTATTTTTACTGCCAGAGGTTTCCTCAAAACCAGTAGAAGACTATTCTGTTTCCACAGATTATTACCAGCATTATACAATCCCAGAGAGTAATACGTAAATGCCTTGAGGCGAATGAGAACAAAGATTTGCTAGTAAATTACTGATTAGTACAGCAGAATTGAGTACACTTCTTAATAAGTGACAGTGGATTTCTAAGTTTTTTTCTACTTAGCCGTAAAAGTGTTATCTTTAACATAAATAGTTTTTCCCCAAAATATTGTGGAATTAGAGTCTGTCTCGCTGGTCAGTGTCAGTGGCTCTAAGGCAAAACGTTTCTGTATTGTGTCACACTTCCAGCCTTAAGACCAGAATTTTGTCATGAAACTGGAAATTTCACTCTACCTTTTAGCAAATGCCTGTAGACTGGGATAAGGAAACATCAAAGAGGTCAATGTAAGGTCACCATTAAAGATGTTAAATTTTGCTGCCACCACAAAGTCAGCCACTTCCCCTAGAAAGATCAGAGGATGATGTAATAAATGTTCAGACTGTCTCTGAAGGAAAATATGGCACATAATAAACAGCAAAGAGAGCTAGAGAAGTCCAGTGTGGAACAGTTCATAGATCATCCTGTCTGCATTTCACCCAGGCAATAAATCTACCACTGCCTTCTGTGTTTCTTGTCTTTGTCCCTCTCATCCCTTTATTCTCTTTTCTCTTGACTCTGGTCTCTGGCTTTTCTGTTCTGACTTAGCTCTTCCTTATGACTTTCCCATTAATTGCTCTGTCTACACTGCCCTGAAAGCATCATAAAGTTTACCAGGTATTCTATGTTTGTTCTTCTGACTTTATCATAGCCCTAATCTATTTCAGGCTAATGCACAGAAATTGCCGGAGTCTTGTCAGAGAATGGTGTATTACTAAAAAAGGAAACATTTTGTGCCAGTTACACTGAAAGAGTGTCTCCCTGGGAAAACAACACGTGCTGCAGGACTGGGGCCCTTCTCTGTCAAGCACACAAAACATTGAAGCTGCTCCTGCAAAGGCTGTCCTTGCTTTGGTCTTTAATTCAGTGTTTAATTCAGTTTAATTCAGTGTTTACGTATGCTGTGCTCTCTTTATGAGGAATGGCTGTGGTGGGGACAGTCTTCTATCCAGCTCTCTGAGAGAGGCCAAAAGCCATTTCTGAAATCATAGAGTACAGCTGTTGTCTACCCTTGATGAGAATGCTCGTTAGTTGATGTTTGGGGGTTTTTAGTCACTTATAAAATGTCTCAGAGGGACACAAAAAAGTGTCCACATCTGTAGGATACATCTGTAACATGTGTAACATCTGTAGGTTATCATGAGCCACCGGAGCTTGCAGTCCAGAGCCCCTGCTCCTGTACACCCCTTCCCCACTGCCTGTCCATGGGGGAGATGCAGAGTGGCCATTGCCCAAGAAGGCTGGAACCGCCCTCCTGCTGGTGAGCTGGTCAGGTGCTCAGACCCTAAAATGGCCTTACTCTTTCTGGGTAAGGGGGAGGAAGGTGAAGAGCAGAGAGGCATCCCTCCCAGCAGGAATGGTCACTGCGTGACCCTGACTTGTAAGTGTGAAGGGAGTTTTCAGAACTGAGGTGCAGACAGAGTAACCTTAGAAGGTTACCCAGAGTTTGCTGTTATTATTCATGGTACAAACAAACAAAAAAAAAGAAGTTTCATCACAAGTGTTTGAAGGATTTTCATTTTAAAAAGAATGTCTGCTGGGTTTTCTTGTGTATTTCTGAAATGTTGAGAAGTTGTTAAAAGAACATTCCTTTTTCCATGCATACTCACTAGATATCGCAGTCCTCTAGGGGCTTACCATGTGTGTTATGTGCAATCATTCCAGCATGGGGAAGCATCATGCATAATGAGAGAGAGAAATTAGAAGTTGTGCATAACAGAAAACACAGTGACTCTTACCTTCTATCCATTTTGCCATCTGACTCTAAAGTGAGAAGAGGAAAATGTGGTTAGTCAAGAAACAAGGAACAGAGTGGTGATAGGCCTCCACAGAATTTGTGAGGAGGCAACCAGGAGTACATAGTTACAGCTGGTAAAGATCCAGCCATTCTTTCTGAGGCAAAACTCTTTGATATTAGTTGAGTCATGCAACTTTCCTAAAGCCCTTCTTGATTCTTCCCGCTGGAATATCTCATGACAGGTTTCTCAGACCTGTGTCTTAGCTAATACTTTGTCTGGTTTGAGTTAGGTTGTAGCATATCCCCAGGGTATGATGAGAAACAACTTTGAGGCTAAAGAGTAGACTTGGTTATAGTGAAATGTAAGTCTGCAGTTCTAGGCAGTCCAGCAATTCAGACACTTTTAAATTAGTTCTTCACAGGAATGCCAGAGCTGTTGTAAATACTCAATTGCTAACACTGAAGCTCAGATCTGCTGTATCAGAAGATGAGGAGAGTTAGATCTATGGAAAAGGGATCAGGAGTATTTTTTTCTTACCTCCAAAGACACTGTCAATCTCTTTGGCTTTGATCATGCATATTATTACTGCCAGAAAACCAAGTGCTAGAACTGCTCCCAGAGTAACTCCTATAATAACATATGTGTAATCTGCAAATAGTGAAAACAACTCAGTGAGTATACACCTTTAAATAATAAATAATTTTTTTGAGTTTCAGATGTAACACATCCCTAAAAAGAATGCTAAGCCTGAGTAAGTGGCTGAGGAGAGTCTGAGTCAGTTCTTTAAAATCCCTGCATACAATGAAGCCATGTGAACCTGTGGCTAAGGGGCTCAAGGGTGTTTTATGATAACGAACAACTTCAGCTTTTGGTGTGTGCAGGTCTCAGCTGAGTTTTAGAGCCAGGGCTTTACTTTTACCCCAAAAGCAAAATCCCGCATCCACGCTCCTTTACCAATCTGCATCCTTCCAAACTGTTATTGCTGCTTCCAGATATGCACATGCACATATCCACCTCCCAGTCCTGATCCTCCTGCCTTGCCCAGCTGCTCTGCCTCTGTAAGTCTTTGCTGGGAGGAAGGAGAATTTGAAAGTGTAAACTGTGTGATTTGTCATCACTGTGTGTACACAAGGGTAGTATGTCAAGCAGGGGGTATCTGTGTTCAGGATCTGAGTCCCACACTCTGTCCTCATACACGTGATTTAAAGAGTCAGTCACATGGCAGGACTCTGCAGCATAGGCAATTACAAACTCACAATGTTTATTTTCTACACCTAAAAAGTATATGAAGTCTTCTAAGGACGTTCAGTTTTGTTATTTTGCCTCTAACTTCCTGTCTGGAAGTGAAAATCCCACCATGAACTCACCTATTTCCTCCTCCCATGGGTTTCCAGAAGCATGTACCTTTGCTCTCCAAAAATCTGGAATGGAAATATTTTAGCCTGTTAGGACATTGAGCAGAATTCCATTTCTGGCTTTTTCCAAGGGGATACTTGATTCTAATAAATCCTAGGATAGAATCTGAGCCTTCCTGCAGTAGTGAAATGTTATCAGTCAAGTTAATGACAGCATCCTAGAAATGTGGCCACACACACAGAATTGTGCCAGTTTTTGACCAGAAGAGAAAATACAATTCCAAAATTTTATTTTGCCTTACAGCTGTTTCCATTCCTTGATTTTGTCATTGCAAGCCAGAGAGCTCTATGCAAGAGAAGTTGCTTTAAATCAAGGAAAAGATTACAGATGCACTAAAGCTAATAAAACATGCTAATAAGTGAGGATATGGCATAGCCCAACACCCCTTTTCCCACAAATCCCAATCCTGCCTGGAGTTCCAGTCTTCAGAATGGGATTTATTGCTGGCAGAGAAGAGTCTTTTCCTCTTGCAAGCAAATTTTGTCAGCTGGAAACAAATCTTTCCAGAGAGTTCTACACCAAGTTCCCTGTTCATGAAAAGGACACCTCCCGGCTCTTTCCTACTCCATAAAGCCACTAAGCCACTCTGATGCTCAGAGTGTGCAGGCCCTCAGAATGGAGTGGCTTTGAAGAAAACAATTCATTCCCACATTCTTTAGCAAGAAAACAGAATCAACATCTTTTAAAAATGAGAAAAAGGAGAGGTCACGTTTAGTTTTAATGTTGCGTGGTTATTATAGGAAATTGTTTAAAATGTACACTTGAATGTTTTTCTCAGTGCAAGGATATTTCTACCAGGGGCTTTTCAAGTAGCTCCAAATGATGTAACTGATGTGCAGCTGCATGAGGTGCTGGGCCATGAGAAGGCTTTAAAGGCAGATATGACTCCTGCATTCTAAACCTGTGTGCTGCTCAACCCCTGCCCCCTGCACGTGCTGCAGGCACAGCACGAGGTCACTGCCAGGGTGACAGTACCAGGGGCACCTGGTGGGGACACAGCTGCCTTGCACACAGCAGCATCTTCTCACTGGCATTCCCCACCATAGCAGGAATTGGGAAGGGAGTATTATCTGGCTGAAACACAAGTAGAATTTCAGTGTCTTAAATGCACTCAGTTTTCCTATTGCTAAAGTGTCCAACATTATAAGTCCCAGCTCCTCCCCTCCATGTTTTGTGGAGAAAGAATTTTATTTTCTTGAGGTTTTGAGGTCTGTACTTTCATTTGTTGTCCAGTAAAATGAATGCTAGAAACATGACTGCTTTTAAGCTTGAAGCTTACATTCCAAAACAAGGCATTTTGGTATCTTTACAGAAATAATCTTGTGTCTGTTTTTCAGACTGCTAAAACTCTTGAGCTGAGTGTGGGCCTGGGGCTTCCAGGGTTATGCCAAAAACCCCTGATATATTGGCTGGCTTACAACAGATTTATTTTTATTTCCTGGTCTTAATCACATTTCTATTCTCAAATTTTAATAAATTACAAATCAAGCTTCAAAAATCTGGAGAAGAGCTTAAAAAAAATCTTGAGTTTTCAAGCAAATATGTTTTGGGAACTATAATTCAGAGCTGAAAGTTGTTTGGTTTTTTTTGGCAAACTTTTCTACATAATGAAAATGTCTGGAAACTTATTTTGTGCAAGCAGAAATGTTTTCTCTCCAAAACCTCCATGACACTCAGAGGAGGAGTTGTGAGGGGTAGAGAATCTATGCTTACACTTGTCGCAGACATCTTTTTCACTAAAAATCCTTTCTTTAGGATTTTCCCTTCTGAGGAGCTGTGACCTCAGAAAAAGAATGTAAACAATGGTTATCTGCTGCTGTGGAATGCAACAGGTGGTTTTTTGATTGGGCCATCTTGAATGTTTATAATTAATGGCCAATCAAGACGGAGCTATCTCGGACAGAGTCTGAGAGAGCTGCCTTTTGTTTTTATTCTTCTTATTCTATTCTTAGCTTAGCAAGCTTTTGAGGAAACCTGTCCTTCTATTTCTTTTTAGTATAGTTATAATGTAATATATATATAAAATAAAATAATAAATCAAGCCTTCTGAACATGGAGTCAACATTCTCATCTCTTCCCTCATCCAAGAACCCTTGTGAACACTGTCACATACACTGGCTCTACTAAATGGCCAGTACCAAAGTTATAAAGATAAGGAAATTTAAAGATAACAAAAAGCTCTAAGGCTACACAGTGGGCACAAAAAGCATAGCTTCTGGTTTTTCCATATTAAGAGCTGGTCTCTTTGCTCTCGCCTGTGATTTTATTTCATTATAAATTTTAAAAAAACACCTTTCTTCCATCCCCTTAATTATTCTTTGTGCTCATATGAAAAATGTTTTAAATTCAAGCATAATAAAAGTGATATTGTATTACTTTTATTATCCTAATGATCATAATACATAGACCTTAATGTATGCTTTCTAATGGAATTAAACCAGTGACAGATTATGTGTTTTATGGCAGAAATAATATTTTACATGGAATATTATATGTAGGTCAGTTTAATATATTGAGATTAAATTATTAGTTTCTTTTTAAAAAGGGAGGGAAATTCCTGAAAACCCACAAGACTAAAGAGAATATTTTCAATTCATTCTTGCAATATGCTTTTAATTAAGGTTTAATATCATTTACTGGATGCTGTTTAAATACCGTTTGCTTTCAAAGGCGGTGTTAGGTGGATTCTATTTGTTTACGTTTTTTCTTGGGTGGAAATAGGTGGATTAACTAATTCAAATAACCGTTTTTCTGTTTGATCTTGATCTTATCTGCAATTTAGATCTTTTGGGGAGGTACAAAAATCTCCCATTCGGGGGGGTTAGAAATGATGGTTTATACTCTGCAGTGCTGGATTTCTGACTCTATAGAGAGTTCAGACTAACTCTCACGTCTTGAATAAACCCTCTGGACTTGCAGAGTACTTGCTCCTGTGTGGAAGAGCCTAGCAGATGAATTTGATACCCAGGCTTGAGTGACTTGTGGATCATTTTTCAAAGAGCCCCGAAGCCAGTGCCGGTGCTGTTTGCCCTGTGCTGTGTGCTGGCTCGGGCACGGTGTGCAGCTGGCACAGGATGGGGATGTGCCCCCGGCTCTGGCAGCACCAGGAGCCCACTGAGACACCGGGCTGCGCCTCCAGCCGCTGGGGAACACCTTGGTGAGTGCGCCGCTGGCACAGACCGCGGGCTGGATGGGCCCTGCTACAGGTGGGGGCACTGGAGAAAGAGGAACGGAGAACGTGCCGGGGGCAGCTGGGCTGGAGCCGGGTGCCAGCGGGGAAGCTCTCCCTGCCGGCTGCAAACGCTCTGCGACTCCGAGCGTCACTCTGTAACACAGAGCATGGCTCCGTAACGCAGAGTATCTCTCTGCAAGGCGGAGTATCGCTCTGCAAGGCGGAGTATCGCCCTGTAACACAGAGTATCTCTCTGCAAGGCGGAGTATCGCTCTGTAACACAGAGTATGGCTCTGTAACACAGAGTATCTCTCTGCAAGGCGGAGTATCGCTCTGTAACACAGAGCATGGCTCTGTAACACAGAGTATCTCTCTGCAAGGCGGAGTATCGCTCTGTAACACAGAGCATGGCTCTGTAACGCAGAGTATCTCTCTGCAAGGCGGAGTATCGCTCTGTAACACAGAGCATGGCTCTGTAACGCAGAGTATCTCTCTGCAAGGCGGAGTATCGCTCTGTAACACAGAGTATCTCTCTGCAAGGCGGAGTATCACTCTGTAACACAGAGTATCTCTCTGCAAGGCGGAGTATCGCTCTGTAACACAGAGTACGGCTCTGCCGCTGCGGTTACCCTCTGCGAGGTGGAGCTGCTGAGCAGGCGATGGAACTGCAGATAAACTCACTGGGCTGGCCGGCTCCAGTCTGTGATCTCGGTGTGACTCTGGGCAGAGTCAGCTCTCCCCAGGCCTTGCTGCACACAGCTGAGCCAAGCAGAGAGCAGCCTCTGTGTCACACTGCTGCGCCCGGGCTCTCTGCGACACAGCGGTGCCTTGCCCAGAGGTCAGCTCAGCCAGGAAAATGGTGCAGAATGCAATTTGGGCGTAAAATCAGGGAGCAGGAAGAGCTCAATTTCCCTACCGGATTAGGTATTGTAAACCAGCCATAACAGCAATGTGTGCCTCGTCTTTTTAAGTACACAGCATCTGCCTTAGTCCCTTTGCTTGTTACCTCCTGCTTCCACATGACTTTTTTTCTTTTCCTCCAACAACTCATATTTCTCCTCATTGCAAGAGATAATGGCTGGTCCGGTGGCTTTGCAGCAGCCAGGACCTCACTGCCATTTGTAATTGAGGCAGCAAATAGGAAAGGATGCAAATCTCTGGGAGCCCCAGAGGCAGGGTAGAGCACTGCTGCAGACCTGTGGACAGCTTTGCAGAAGGTGAGGCAGGAGCGAGTACCCAGTGGGTGCAAGCGGGAATAACTGGTCAGCATGTCTCAGGCGGGGCAAACTGCTCCTGTGGGGTTCCCCAAGTGTAGATGGTGATTTTCTGTGAACGTCTGCATGAAGCCGGGTAGCATGGGAGGAGCTCATTAGGTAAAAGCTGAGCCTTGCCACCAGAGGGTGGTGCCTGCCCCCTTACCAAGCATCCAGGTAGGGCAATAGCCAATGGAACTGCTGCCAGCCCCCCCTCCCCGTTAGACCACACTGTCCCAGTGTTCCTGCTGAGGCTTCCTAGCCATAAGCCCCACTTCTTGCCTGCACAAAGTGGAGATGAGTAAGAATGAAGTAGGAAACAGGTTGTGAGAAAGCCCTGCTTGGGCCAGCAGGGAGCATTAGAAGCAACGTGAGTCGGGACTCTGGCTGTTCCATAAGGGAGAGATGCAGAGTCCAAAAGCAGCTTGCAGCCAGCATGCACGCAGGTCAGTTTTCCCTCAAACTCTACTGAAGTGCTGTTTCCTGGACAGGGAGAAGGAAACAAAGTGCTAAACAAGGTGCTCGGCAGGTGCACATCTAATCAGCAAAGCTGCAGGCATTTGACTTCACTGTGTCTTCTGGACTGTGCACAGCTGAGCCCTTTGCACCCAGAATAAGAAACCTGACCTAGAAAACTCAGCAAAATATCCCTCTGGCTCAACAAACTTTTTTTTCCAAGAAACAAAATTTTACACAAGATATAGACAATTAAGCTGGGGAACAAATAAGCCCATCAAGCTCAAGAATAAAAGCTCTCAGAAAGAATGGAAAACAAATAAGTTAGATCACTTACGTAGGAGAAGAAATGCTGTTGGTGCTGATATCCAGCTTGTTAGTAAGGGCATTATGAAGTTGTGACAACAGAGTGGTTTCACTCAAGTTTTCATGAATTTTGCTCTTCTGCAGTGTCTGAAAAAAAAAAAGCTAAAGCAGGTCACATGATTATTGAGAAACTACAGTCACATCCTGAGTAGTTAGATTTGCAAACAAAAGTTCCCTTTTTTGGGTTTAAGCTCAATGCATAAACAAACTTGAAAATGTTTTGTAGAAAAGGTGGACAGCCAACAGCACAGCCTAGTTCAACTGAGATTAGAGATTTGCTTTCTAAGGGACCTTTAAACCCTAGCAGTTATTTTTGCATATTGAAAACATCCTATCACAGTGAATTTGTTTCTGCTGAAATCTTCTGTATCCATGGATAACCAAGTGGATTTTCTGTCTTAGAAGAAGAGTTTTCTGAGGCATTCTCTTTCAGTATTGCTAGCTTTCTTATGAACTCAACTTGAATGCTATCATGTTTTCAGCAGAGCACTCATTTGAATATTTCCCTTTCATAATCAGCTTTTTCAGGAGTAGAGAAGCAGCACACTATGGCTGCTAAATTATTGCAAGCCAGTTCCCAGACAGTAACTTCTGAGAAAAATGTCTTGATGTCCCTGTCCTATTTTGCTGTGTGAAGCATTGGTACAACAGATTGAGTGTGGCAGATGTCATAGAAAGTATTTGTTACTGCCTTGACCTGTAGTGTTGGTGCACACACACACACACACACACCCACACACACACACACACGTGTGTGTGTAGTTCAGTTTTGCTCTTTCTCTGCTCCTGGTTCTCTATGGGACCAGAACTGGAAAAACCAGAACCAAGAAAACAAAAATCTCTGCACCAGCTGGATGGGAAAGATCAGGACCATTGTAAGAAACCTCCAGTGTTTTTGTACCTCATGTTTCATCTGCAAATGATCCCATGCTTCAAGGTTCCTGAAAACCTCTTCTAGAAGTAATAACAGGAATGTCAGCTTGCTTGTTTTGTCTTGGGGTTTGGTGGTTGTTTTTTTTTTTTTATTTGGGGGTGGTTTTGCTTTATTTTGCTTTTGTTGGTTTTTGTTGCTTCTGATAGCCCAAATCAGCAGTCTCAAGTAGTTTCAGTATTTCAGAGAAGGAACTAAGCATCTGAGTATTTGGATGAAATCTCTAAAGCTTTTTGCTTTGTTCCATTGCTACTTTTCCATGAATGCTTCAAAGAGCTTATCTAGGTGACTGCACACAGCTCACTGTGTAAGCTTCACTGTCCTTGTTCACAGCATACCTCCAGCAAGGAAAAGCACTGACCAGAATAAGACAGACTTAATATAATCCTGCTTTGTAATAGGTTTATTCTGATTCTTGACCAAATTGGGAAATGTGGTTTCAAGCACCGTCATCATTATCAGCCTTCCCTCTGTTCTTCACCATCCAGCCACTGGGTAGGATATATATGTTTAATTAATTCTGCTTTTACCTTCGACCTGTAAATAGTGGGAGTAATGTCAGATTTATACGTTATATGAATAACAAGGATTTCTCAGGAGACCCTGTCTTGGTGAAAGAGGCTAACTGTAATTTTCAGCTGTGAGTAATTGTATATAATATAATCCTAAATGATTTTTCTTCTGTAATTTCATTAGAGTTTAGAAATTTAATTAGATTTTGAATCACTCTGAAATAAAGTAGCAAAACACCCAGAGACTAAGTGCAGTGGTTATTTTGTCCTCTGAGGCCAGAATTCTTGGTCTCAAATTGGCATGTGTTCATTAGGAGGAAGTTTGCAGAAGTTCTTGATATATTATTGTCTTTCAGAACGGACTCTGAATAGGTCTTTGGAGAGCATTAGAAGAGCACACAATTATTATACAGACTCTTTTTGAGGTTTAAGATCATCTGCCTTTCATATACTTAATAAAAATACGCCTCTAAAGTTGTTTAAGAAACTGTGGAGATAGGAAAGATGCTACTCCAGTGCCTCAGTGCTCTTCCTGGTTTATTAGCAACTCCAGTACCTGTGTATGATGATACAGAGAGGAGCTGTTTGCTTTACTTTAATGATTAGGTAGGTTTATGGTTATTTTTATTGCTACACATATGAACTGTCATGGTGGATGTAATTAAAGACACACTAAAATGCTGCTCCTTCTGTTCCATCTGAGGTTCAAAAGAAATCTGTCCTGGCCAACTTTGATTCTCTGTGGAATTCATTCTATGGGCAAAAAAATGGACTCAGATGGCACTAAACAGCATGAAGCAAAGACCAGTACAACAGCTTATGGTAGCATGGGGTGCCATGATAGTTGTGGGTTCAAAAACGAGATTCTCTTAAAAAATGAAAAAAACAAATATTGTAAAATCAAGAGTTTCAACAGGAAAAATCAGACAGACAAACATACAAAAGGTCTCTCAATAATGGCAAGCTAACCTATTTGAAAAGAAAGTAGTAGGTCTGGTGCAATGGCATGCAGTCACAAACTGAAAAATCACAAAGAAGCACCCTATATAAGCAGAATATTCTGTTACAGACTGACCCATGCAAACATTGCTGGCTGACTCATGTCAACATCCTCTGTTGACAGGATTCCAGCATCCACTTCAGCGGGACACCGATTGAAACAGTTCCTTGATCTGATCCAAGGGGTCATTTCCTTTGTTTCCTTAACAGCTCTTAAGGAGAGCTCATCATCACACAGATCCAGTCCTCAGGCTCAAATATATGCTTTCAGAGTGTGGCCAAGTAAATCTTGAGTCCAATTGAAAAATGAAAGATTTTGTACATTTTTCTTGGTGGATACCATGGTGATTAGACAACCTCAGGCAGCCTGCTGTGTGTGGGTATGCTGCCTTCCATTAACGTGTCATGTCACATCGTGGAACAAATTGAAGAAAACATGTTCAGGCTGGCTACTGCCAAAAAATCAAGGTGCTTTTGCTGTGGGCATCCAGAACAAATGGAAACTATGCTTGAAAACTCGCAGCTGCTCTTCCTTTGCTATTTTCTCCATCACCCTCTCTGTCAGGACTCTGAGCTGCTGGGACAACTGGAAGGGATTCCACAGGGCAGCAAGCAGCAGAATCACAGATGTCGGGTGTGCTAACAAAGGGAAACACGCCTGCACCAGTTATTCAATGCTTTCCTCCCTTGCTGTTAAGGAATACTGTGGGAAACCATTCGGCATTCCAGTCTTGCTCCTTTTTTATTCCCCTCCATCTCTCTTTCCTTTTCCATGTAAAGTAATGTTTTATGTTACAGAGATGCTGGTACATTTTAAAAACGTGTTTTCTGGATTTTACTTGAGAGACACTATAGCTTGGCCCTGTTACCAACTCAGAGAGGTGCAAGGAGGCAAAGAAAAAAGCCTTGGGACATGTACTCAAATCTCTTGTGTGCATCAGGAAGGACAGTGCTGAAGTAGTCTCTACATTATTTGTCTCATTACTGAAATCTGAGTGAGCAACTGGAGGAGGAGATTTTTCCATAGGGTGTATATTCTCTGAAGCACTCTAAGTCCCAGTGGAGATACTGTAGTATTTGTAGGAGTGCCAGAGGAACTGGGATGCTACAGGGAGAAGAAACAATCCCACAAAGCTCATGAAACAAGTCATTGTGGGAGAGTTTGGCTCTCTGGGCAGTGAGTTTTGGACTGGGTGACCCTAAATGAAGGGCTCCAGTATTCACTGGATGATATTGTCTGGTCCTCTGGTTATCTCAGTCACTGGAAGGGTGTTTGTTGATAAAGTTCCTTTACTGAGGCAGCATAGGAATTTTTCCTATGTAGGTATTCATACAGCATGAACAAAACACGCCAGGCAGCCTGGCTTTGTCATTGTTGCATATTCTGATACACTCAGCTGTGTCTTAAAATACCTTTGACGTGTATGATGATAACTTAGACAGCTCCTAAGCAGCCTCTGAAAATGGCTAGGTTCTTACTCTCTGAAGGTGGAGCGTGGAGGAGGAGCAAAATGCAGTCAGAGCAAGAGGAAAGGGTAAAGTATGTCCAATTTCCTTCCAATATTCTTTCATCTCCTGTCCATCTGTATTCTGTATAAGCATGTTGGACTTTTTTAAAAGGAAACCATGGTGAGTTTCCTCTAAATGATCTACTAAAGAACATAGGTAGTGGAGTAGAAGAAACTTCTTTTGTCTTTCCTATTTCAAGTGTAAAACGGGATTTTCAACAGACTAAATCTTCAAAGGAAAATATGCTGTAAGAGTGGAAAGGTTGAGCATCTTTGTGAGGAATTAACTCCTGAAAAACACCAGCTGTTCCTTTGTGAAAATGTAGATTCAGTGCTCCATAGGAGTGGTAATTCAGGTAGTTCATGTCCCTGTTATTCCCTCTTGGCTGGGTCACCCACTGAATTGCATTCTCATGATGTGCTGTAACCAGAGAACAGAATTATCCATTGCACTGGCACAGCAAAAATTTGATGTACCCAGGGATTTTTTTTCCCTATTGCTTCTCAGTTCAACCATCAAAAGAGGGAACATGAAATGTGAAATATGTAACTTCTACAAGAAAACCTGGTTAGTTTCTGGGTGAAATGTTCAGCTTGTGGTTTGGGGTGTGTGTGTGTTTGATTTAGTGATAAGGAAGTTTTGCTGTCAGACTGCTAGTCAAGGGCAGCTATGCCTAGTGAACAGTGGACAGCTGGGCTCCTACAGGTCATTTTTATTATTCCTTGCATGTACAAACATGTTGCACCTTACTTTTGAAATCCTGTTGTCAGAAGCCAATTTTGAATGTACATAGAGCAGAGTTACTTGAACAAACCATGCAGTTCCTATTCAAAGGCATTGCCACTTTCTTTATAATATGAGCAATTCTGGTGACATGACATTAGACCTAACTGTATCCCATTTTGGTGCCAGCTAATATTTGCACTTACACAAGGCTTTTAAGAAGCTGGGACTTCTCTTGACATAAAGCAAATGTTGCATCTTTAATGGAATATAAGAGGCATAAACAAGTTAATCCCTTCTTTGGGATTAGAAATGTATTTCTTCTTTTACATCTAAAAGCACTAAAAGTCACTAGACATCTTCATAAACACCAGGTTAAAGTTAAGCAACCATTCAGCATTCATTTCCATGCAGATTCCCAAAATAGATTACAGTATTTGCCTGTGAAAACAGTCCTTTTGCTCACGTGCACAGTTCTGTGGAAAGCTGAAAGCTTTCAGCCTCTGACAGAGGCATTCAGAAATCTCATCTGTGCATGGTAGGGCTGTGTCTGCCAAAGTGAGTGGAAAGTTGTTTATAGACAAAGGAAGAATGGCACTAAAATTCAAATTTAGATAGCTGAAGTAAGAGAGTTAAATACGTTACCTCCCTTCTTTCTTTAATCCTATAAGTTATATATAGATACAGGGACCTAAAAACTTGTTTTAGCTCCTTCAACGGGAATTTAAGTATCTACATTATGGTTTAAGATAAAATCTTAAACTCTTATAGGATCTAACCTATGTTATGTTTCTGATGGATGAGGCCTGAAGTCTTTCCTATGGAGGTAGAGTTAATGATAGGCAGTTAGCAGAAACAGCATCTCAGTGCAGAGGCACTTTGCTAGTAAAATCACCACTATGCCTGATCAAGTGACAGCCAAGGCATTCAGCTTTTGCTGTGTACTAACGTCTGCCTACATCACAGCCCAATTTAATCTTCTGGGAGGGATCTGAAACAAGACTGCCTTTCTCACTGAATCCTTGCAGCACCACAAGTTCTGGTGGATGCCATTCCTCTGCATTGTCTATCTCTATTGAGCTTGCAGACTCCTGCACCTCTGGTTCCCCTCACACAGAGCCCTTAGTGAGTTAGATTAATTTGAAGATATCCTTAAAAGCTTGAGGTGGTGGACAACAAATGTGAGGTGACCACTGATGGCAGCTTATGTAAATGTGGTCTTCATTGCTCTGTAGAAATCAAGACCTCTGCCATAACATGTTTCTTGATTTCCTTCCCTTTTGTTTGTCACTGGCCTTGTTCTAAAGCATATCAGATGAACCAGGTCAGGGGCAGCATGGGCTTGCTTAAAGCTGTTGATGCCATAGGGGAGAAGCAGCAGAACCAGCATGTAAAGTATTCAAGGGCTGACTTCGAACTATGTGAATTTGTGATACGCAAGCTGCACCAGGAAAGGGAATGTGAGGTTACTGCAGTCACTCAAGCCTGTGAAGATATTTGTCATTCCAAAACCATGCTGTTGAGGGCTTTGGTCGAGGGGGAGCATCAGGGAGGGTAGAACAGAAAGTGGAATGTAGGTTCTGAGGGTTGCTATAAAGAGGCACAAGTGACATCATGGCAAACTCTATTTCTCCCCCAGGAAAGAGGTGGAAACAGTACACAGAACATTACCCCCGATCTCTTGGTGTGAATTTTGCAGGGTTTGTATAAATCTCTTCAGTGCACTTGGATATCAGCTTAGGCTGGGACTCCTGTGTTCAAGGGAAATCTGAAGTGCACTTTGGCTTCTCTTGGGCTCTAACTTTCGCTGTGGGCTTGCTGGCACCTGAGCCTGGCCTGTGTATCCCAAGTCTCTTTGTGGGTTCAGCTAAACAAGGGTTTACAGGATGAGGAATGAAGAAGAGATCACATCTATGTGTCCCTGTTTTGGCTGCAGAAAATCAAAACCGTCCCATCCCCTTTTGGTGATGAGTATCCTTAAATGCCTCCATCCACCACTGGGATGGCAGGGAGAGTGTTCTGTGCAGTGGTGCCACTCCTGCAGCTTGTGGGTCTGTTTCTGCCTATAGCTCACAGCTCTGGCTTTGCCAAGACATTCCAGTGTAAAGACATGTCCAATGCCTCTGGGCATCTTTCATGTCCAGTGATTAACTTTTACAGCATTTTTCCATGATTTTCTTCTCCTTGGTTATCTAAGGAAGTCATGCCTCGGTAACACCTGCCTGGAAATGCAGGCTGGGCTGGAACTGATGTCCTCTTGACTTGCTTGGATCCATTCGCATCTCTTGGGATCTTCAGTATTAATTGTCTGCTTTCTGCTTTTTTGAGCTTTTGCCTTTTCCAGTCCAGTCCTTTGGCTGTACTATCACCTAGCAGTGAATGCAGATGCAGCAGAAAGTTTTGGTTCAAAATTTATTTCCCTGATGCCTAAAGATGGACAAAACTAATAAAAATAAAAAATTAATAAAAACCTGAGTCAGCACCTGCTGTAGTGGTGGGAAATTTCTGACTTGAAAATGGAAGATTTTTCAGTGGTCCACATGTTCACATGGTCTGACACTGTGATTAAGGGAGGCAAGGGTTCATTTGGTAGCATTATAGAATGGTTTGGGTGGAAAAGAACCTTAGAGATCATCTAGTGTCAACCACTCTGTCATGGGCAGGGGCACTTTTCACTAGACCATGTTCCTCAGAGCCCAAACCAACCCTGAACACTTGCAGGGGTGGGGTACCCCCAACTTGTCTGGGCAACTTCTTGCACCGCCTCCTCAGTTCCAGTGCCTCACATATCATGTTCCTTTGGCATTCAATTGTCTAAATCATGTAGGAAAAATTCTAGACTGAGTTACATGTGTACAGCTTACTGTGTCACTGCTTTAGTATCTTATTCTGTTTTCTCTGTAACTGAAGGATTTCTAAATTTCTCAAGTCACCAGTAGGAAGGACCCCAATCCAGCAACATTTAGACATCAGTAAAATTACCAGGTGTCTTTTTTCTTTCAGGACTCTCCCCCACGAAGTCCTTTATGATCAGCATTAGGAGGTCATTCCTTCACCCTGGCAGCCTCTAGTGGATTGAAATACAAGCACTTTTACCAGCACTTACCATGGATAATTAACAGCTTAGTTGGGGCTTCAGTATTTACTTGAAGTTGCAAGAATGCAAGACTTAGGGAAGCCCAGTCTGATCATTATTCACTTCTGAGACAAATGCCCATGGAAGAGGTTAGTATAGTCCCTGGCTTCTGTGTGGAGCTGGGAGCAGGGTTTGAGGGGGTAGGGATGTAGGGAGGCCATGGGGGAGGGAGGGAATGACAGTATCAGAAGTGGTAAGATTTAAATAGCTGTAGGAGGACACTGATGGCTACAGAACAGGGGCAGGGACACCCTTGACTACAGCAAAAGTGGCATGACATGTTAAAGGAGAAAGGAATTGCAAAACTGAGGGTCACACTAAAACTACAGACTATGAAGTGCCAAGTCTGGGGTGGGCATGTGGGGACTGATGCTAAATGAGTAGGTATATTTTGTAAAGCATATTTGAGGGCTCTTAGGCTAAGGAAATTTTAGATGAAGTTTCAGATGTCAGGTCAGACAAGGGGACAGAGATATAGCATAGCAGCAATGTTAGTCTGAGCAGAGAGCCAGTAAAAGGGCTTGGCTCACTCTGCAGAGCTACCAAGCTCATGCAGCATTTTCCAAAGAAGCCCTGTAGCAATCAGGTGCCTCTTGCAGTTGATCCCATGGACTGAGTGTCCATATCCCCTTCAGACTATCCTTGTCTCTTCAGTGAGCTCTTGCTATCCCACTTGGTGTGATAAAAGAAGCTGCTAAAACTGGAGGCTGCTGAGTGTTATGCTGCCTCTATTCAAATCTCTAATGAGCTCCTCCTTGTAGCTCTAGGTTTAATTAGTTTTCATTGCAATATTAATGATCCAAACAAACCATTTTAACTTTCCTGTTGCACAGCTGGAATCTTCTTATTTAGTATTGTACTCTATAAGGGAATCACACCAACTTCCTTTCCCCTCCCCCATTTCTGCCATTAATATGCATTAAAATCACAGTCTCACTGGCATAGAATTTCAGACCTGCTATAAAACTCTAATAATTTCTAAAAATGGCAAGGCTGAACTAGTGACAGAGCCTTATCCAAGTAATGCAAAGATAGATTTCTCCTAGAGTTTGATGGAAATGATGATTAATATTTCCTTTATTTATTTACAGTCTATCAGCATTTGCAAAAATTTGAGTGTACATAAAATCTCTCTTGAACATTCCTTTGAGCGTACATAAAATCTCTCTTGAACTCCTTAATGTTGGAGAAGAAATGTCTAATCTGTCAATATTTAGCAAAAATGCTTTCTCTCTTTATTTTCCCCTCAGGAGAAGGGCTCACCCTGCCCTTCCCAGTGTAGGTCTGAAGACTGCTTGCCTCAAAGTCTTCTCCTATCACAATGGACTAGATGCATCTCACATTTCCCTCTGAAATCCCCAACAGTGATGGTTTAGAGGACAGTCCTTTTGTTACTCTGGTGTGTTTCACCTCCTGGGCTCACTGTGACTTGTGAAGGCTTAAATAAATTGGATTGTGGATAATCTGGGTATCTTCCTGTTGAAAGATGCTAGAGAAGACTAGACTCTCTGAAGGACTGATGTGGAATCTTGTCAGTGCCTTCTTCTTTCTAAGCCTTAGAAATAATGAAAAAGTTGGTAGCAAGAAAGCTCCAGAGTTTCTTGTTTAAACTCCTCCTCAGAGCTGGTCTGTTGCTGTCACAAGATCTGGTCAGTTTGGGCTTTTTCCTGTTTAGAAATGGATGTTTTCTAGGAGCCTGAAGAGCTGTGCTCTGCTGAGAGGCTGTCAGCAGCAGGATAAAAGGATTTGCCAGCTATCCTGCACAAGAGAGGTCAAGATACAACTGTGAAAGTGCAAAACAGATTCAGTACCACTTGCAAAAAGTAATTTTCATTGGGACTTATTCTCATAAGTGCTCACATTGTTTTTGAAAATAGGACTTTGGAGTGTGCCCGTGAAGATAAAGAAATGCTGTGTGATTGCTTGCTCTGTTGTTGCCTGCAGGGTCTAAGTTCAAGAGAGGAACAAGTGACTGGATTGAGAGCACATCCCTGTGACCCAGGTAGTGGAGAGCTGGAGGTGCCTCCCCTGGAGCCCCTGCAGGGTTTGCTCCCTTCCCCAAGAGGGCTGTCCTCACAGAGCACTTTTCTTTAGGAGGTCATCGAGCCACATGGGTGCTAAACTCACAATTCTATCCTTAAGTCAAGCATTTATGGTTCTGTAGATTTGCTTGAAAACTGAAGCAATTCAGTAAATGCAGGAAAGTAATTGTGTCATCAAGGTCTCTGGCTGCTGCTGGTGTTGGGAGAATCATCCAGGAGAGAGGTTGGATACTGATGGTCAGAATCTCACTCAGTGGTCCCAAGGTTTCTCCAGCTGTGTAGTATTGTAAAAATAAAAATCTCCACCTATGTGTTTAAATACCATTTCCTTTTCTGCCTGAATACAGACTTTTAGTGTGTGAGTATCCTGACTTATAGGACTCATGGCCCATGGCACATTTCTCTGCAGCAGCTGTTTCTTGAAGATTCATATCAGTGAGCTGATTTTGCTATTGCTCTTGTGCTGGTTTACTTCATATTTGTCATTCATTTGTTGGATGGGAGTGTAAGGGTGAAGGGTAACCTACAAAAGCACATTGTTAACAGCTGGCAGGTGTTTGTCCAAAGTGCTCCTGCTGAAAAGTTGTTGATAACTTTACAATAACTAACTTGTTTGCCCTCATGTGGGAGAAAACAAGAGGATGTGTTATCCCTTCAGAAACCATGAGAGTGGATGGGGTAGAGGAGCAGCCAGGGAAATGAGGGATGCTATCTCCTTGCTCATCTGGAGATAAAAAGTGGAGATAAGCTTCACATGAACTGAAAGCATGATCAGAATCATATCTTGGCAGTGTGACAGGGTGATACAGCCTGCACCCCTGCACCCTCAGGAAGGTGTGGCATCATGGAGGATATAGGGAACACAGCTCCTGGCTGGGCTGTGCCCAGGTTGGGAAGGACACCTTCAAGAAAGGAATATAACAGCAACAGGGAGATAACTTCCCTGAGGTTTCATGCCACCAGAGTCACCTTTAGTGTTGTGTTGCAATTGACAATACCACAGCATGAACGTGAGCAGTTTAAATGCACTTCTTACTCTAAATTCAACTGTTATTTAAGATTAAAATTGGTAAGATCTCTCATCACTGCCAGCTAACCACAGCTTATCACACAAATATCTCCCTTACTTGGTTTCCAGGGGCTTATTGTCTTCCCTTGGCTGCCAACATAATTTTGTGTGGTTTCTTCCTAACTCAGTTCTGCCAGAAAGATGAACTTTAGTTTAAATTCTTATCAGGAGACTTTCAGTCTGTTCTGTTTCTTAAGAGTCACACTTGAGGCATCCAAAGAGGCCAGCAAGATCCAGAGAGGAGAGATGGACATTCAGGTTAAGTCAGAAAACTGCTGCTAACACCCTCACTGGCTTGGCAGCAATCAGCACAGCATGTGGAATTGCAGCTTCAGTGACCTGCTCTGCTCTTTCTTCAGCCAGTGGCCCCTTAGTCAAAATACTGCTGTAAAGCTAAAATCAAAGGAATTATACCAAGAGATGGGTCTGCTTTAACAGAATAGTTTTCTAAATTGAATTAAATTGCTGTTCAAAGTGTGCTTCCTTCAGTGACAGAAGTGTGATTTTATCTCTTTCTATTCCTTGTATCTCTGCAAAACTGAACCACCTGAGAAGAGAAAGCTTCATGCCTCTCCATATCTGGACATTTCCACTAAAACTGAGCCAACTTTTGATAGCAAGATGTATATTTTTCAGTGATGTTTAAATTAAGAGCCTTGGTTAATTTACTGCTCCCAGACTAAATCACATGGCCCTTAGAGAAACATAATTTTATCTCATACCTGAACTGTCTTTCGTTGCTGGTGAGGCTGACAGCATCTCTTGAAGACACAAGACTTCAGGACAGCAGATGCTTTATAGTACTTCCATTTGCTTGCCATTTTGAATCTTTGCAACACCAGCTAGATTTTTCTTTAGCAGCTGTGAACATAACTCATGGTTTTGAGAAGGACTGAGGACTGACAGCCTTATGTAGAAACCATTTAATGGCACTTTTCTCCCTTTAAATGAAAGAATCGTTTCATGTGCTGAAACAAACATAAAAATTGATATGTTTTGGGCATAAGTTGGTGTTGCTGGATTAAATGCTGAATCTTCTGTCTCCCCATAGAAGCATGAGGGCCAGCAACGTTGCTTAGGTACAGACACATTAAAGACAGCATTGCAGACACTCACCTGCAGTTTCAGCAAGGGCATTTCTGAAGACAAATAGTGCTGCAGGAACCAGATGCATTTATAATAATTATAAGAATAATTATATTAAAGGTGTAGGGTTGACTGGGCAGGCTTCCTATTCTGGAATTGGAATCTCCTCTTAAAATCTTTAGCCATTTGGCTTGTGATTGAAAGCTGCATGATGTTTCCACATTGGAGCTCATTGCAGGGAAAAGCTTAAAGCTGTCAGTTGTTCCAAAAGCTAATGGAGACATTAAAAATATAGCAGCTTACTGGGGAGAAAACAGGGTGTGGGGGGAACACGTGTTACTAGCATATGCTGTAACTGGACTGTAAGTGGTCTCCACATATTCATGAATGATGGCTGACCTCTACTCTGCTAGGGCACATGTGTGCATGTCCATCATGACAACACACTCTGAACTTACTCTATCAGAGGCTCTTGGGAACATAATCCCAATATCTGTCTCCAAATATAACTCTGCTGGTCTGCAATATAAGGCAGTGAGGAGAGCTGCTGCATCCAGGAGCCATTTGGAAACTGCTGCAGTGATATTCACAGGGATCTCTGTGCCTGGTTGATGACCTTCTTCACTAAGAGGCAAATGTCTGCAGCTTGTAAAAGAAAAAGATGCCTCTGAATGCCTTTCCACTTTTAAAAGCTCCTCAGTGCCGGCTCAGCAGAGCAAGTGAAACCCACAAGGGGCAGTTCTTGCTGTGTTTGTACTGTAAGAATGTGTGCAGCCATGCACCTGGACAGGGAGGCTTGTCCCAAGCAGGGGACTGGGAATAATTCTTGGAACTGCCTCCAACCTAGAGCTAGAGGTTTGACCCGAGTCAAATCACTAACTAGGAACTGTTTCAAAGTCAGTTCCTGTGGAAATAAGGCTAGTAACACCTCTCTGCCTCAGTGTGCTCCTTTTTAATCTGTTTGTAAGACAAGACTGCAGAGCAGTGCACAAGGGATTGGGAAAGACTCATTCATTTGTATTTAAAGAACATCAGGATCCTTGGAGAAAAGTTTCTTATTAGAGCAATAATGAATACAAAAAATAAGAACAACTGTGTTATCACAGGGAAATTGCAGAGATTTGGTCAGCATCACTTGACTATAGCTTTATTTGTCCTGTGGATTACAACAAAAGAACAAATCATCCTCTCTAAGTGTTTTTGAATGTGGAGGATGAAAGTTATATATTGAGATCTTTTAAAAGAAAATTAAAACTTTAACTCTGAGGTGTGTGTAATAAAATGGCACTTTAATTCTCTAGTGAGCCATGCAGGCTTCTTCTGTTAATTTATTCACTTCTTTTCTTTTTGTGCTTCATTTAATATTCTGAAATTATTAATGTGGCAATATATTTGACCACAAAAACCTGCCTTCTAGTGTTGTTAAGATTGTGAATTAACTCCACAATGGAAGGCATTTCTAACTTCAAAGCAAAGAGATCGTGCTTGGGATAAAATGATTAACAACATGAGAGATATGCAAGAACTTCAAGCAGAAGGTTTTCTCAGGTGTCTTGCCATGATATATCTGCAACTTAGGTCTGTCCAGCCTGTGGTATTCCAGCAGTCAGAATTATGTCTCTGTAGAGCAGACACCTGTGAACACCACACCTGAGCTGCTGTGACCCCTGGGACACAGCACAATTCCCCCTGAGCAGCACTGCAAGCCCTGGTGTGCTTGGGACACCTTCCAATGCCCAGGGAGGGTGCTCAGGGCCAGGCTGAGGGGTCTCTGCATCACACCTGCCACACAGCACACTGCAAAATCCTCTTGGTAAGGAGGCACCTCAGCCCTTAAATGACTTGTATGTCATCTGTCTTAGCTGGGTAACCCAAAACCCAGCAGCGGCCAACAGAAAGGAAAATTCACAATGAATATACAGATATAGCATCCAACCTTCAAAACTGAGAGGAAAAACAATGACTTTGCATGTTCTGCTGCTCCTAGTTTTCCCTTTATTCTTTTCTTTAATTTTTAAGGTTTTCTCATAATCCCTGCTCCCTTTAAATCTCCTCTGGTGCGTATTTCCTTTGTATTTCCTTGCTCAGAGGATCTCAGTCATTGCTGGATTTCTGTCCCCTTTCTAGGTCCAAAGTCCTGCCACCTCTCTTCAGCTGTCTCAGCACTTGGTGCCTGGGCTAAGCCCCTCAGGAAGGCTTCCTCTCTTGTCTGCCAGGTGTCCTGAGCTTTTGATTCTTCCTTACGGGAAGAAGGGCATGTCAGATATCCCAGAGGGGTCTGCTAACCTTCAGGGATGAGGAAATGAGCCAAGCTCAGTTTAAACTTGTAAAATGTGAGCAGTAGGTGTAATGGATTTCGTCCACTGATCTCTCCTTCTTGGTCATACAGGATATTTGGCACTAGAGCTGTTCTCTACCTCACATTGTGAACTATTTCTGCATCCAACACTGAAAAAAGTGTTCTTAAGTGTCTCTGTCCCCTGAGGGTGAATTGGTGCATTCCTATGCCCTCACAACAATAATAAATAATATCTTCTATTTATAGAGCTTCAAAGTTTCCCAAGGAGCCGCCTTTGGGATGGAACATACCAACAGTTAGTGCGTAGCAACCCTAGATAACAACTTAAGACATATGAATGTATCCAGTTGAAGCTGAAGCTGAGATTTCTGTTGGCAGAAGATAATTGCAAAAGTTATTAATTATTATTGTTTTTGTTTATGCTGCTCTAGACTCAAGAGCAATAGGCGCTTTTAAAATATGACCAGCAGTTAGAAAAAAGCACAAAGGTATTACAATCATACCACAGTAATTTGCAGAAGGCAGAATGTGCTAGTAAAAATGCTCCCTTGGAGGTTTTTCCATCTAGGACTCAGCATAAGCTATTGCATAGTCCATAATGCCAGAAGAGGAGAAATATGGCTTTGTCATAAGTTCCCAGTGTAAACTTGAGCATATAGTCTGGTTGCTCTGAAGCTAACATGTCTACAAAGCGTATTGAGGGGGTTTAAAGGTGAGATCTGGAAAGAATACCAATGCAAGTATTTGATAGGAATCTCTATGTATTTTGCAGGGTGATTTTGTTCAAATTGACAGTGGGATTGACAGGGATTTTTTTTGTCTTAAGCAACAGGACCATGTGTATGTGGGCCTGGATTTACAGATCATCTCTAATTGCAAGGTTAGGTGTTTGCTCACTCTGGTACCAGCCACTGATATACTGGATGAGTATTATTAAAATCTCCTGGACTTCACAAACTAATGTAGCTCAAATAGTAAATAGAAGGACTGTGTGATTAGATTGGAAGTATTTTGTAGGAGCAGTGAGTCTGCAAACAATTTTTGAAGGAACCATGAAATTTTATTACTAGAATTTTTTATCTTGATGTCCAAATAAATGGTAAAACTGTGAAAGGTGTGAAGGAAAATGTGAATCAGCACACTGGAATTAACCATTCATCAAGGCATCTAATGCTGAATGATATAAAAATATTCTTTTTAAAGAGTGTTCAGTTTTTACACATTTTGATACACAACACCCATTCCTTGCTTTCTTCTGATCTTGCATTACTAGCATGGAAGTTTTGTATTTTTTCTTCAGCTGTTTTCCTAAAAATCTGTAGTCTTTCAGAAAGGGTAGAGATGGTTTTTTTCAATGGAGATGTTTCCTGCTTGTGATGCTCAACTAAGCTGGAAAAAGACTCGTTCAAGGTATCATTATGTCCCTCCTGCGAGGACAGCACAAACTCTCTCTGAAGCAATAGGCAAGCAGAGCATGTTCCAGCTCCCACTCATGTCTGTGGAATGGTTTCTGTTGATTAGAGCTGGCTCAGCTGCATATGCCAGGCTGCTTCTGCAGTAAACATCAATTTCCAAAATATCCAGGTTTTGTGCACCACTTTGAAATGTGTGAGGTGGTGCTGTCCTTCAATAGGACTGCAATATGGAAATCAGAGGGAGCTGCGATCCCAAATGACATGGGCACTGTTAAAAGTGTTGCCAGTGGGGGCATCAAACCTTGCCTCTTTGTTCAGGCCTGCCTGCATGTGCAGTCATTTTCTAAATGGATGTGGGAACATTGAGTGTAGGAATTGCTACTGTGTTTTGAAACAGCAATACTTTCTGTCACTAACTAAAAGACTGCAATGAAAATGCAGTTTGAGCTTGCAGTGCTTAAACGCTTCAGTCTGCTCTGTATTGAGTGTAAACACTTCTGAAATCAAGGACAATATCTGTATGAGTGTAGTTATGGATCAGCTAGAAGCCTTGATTTTGTGAACATGTTAGTTTTGTTCCTAAGAGAAGAGTCCCTAATCTCTGAAGGAAGATAATCATGTACCTGTTTGCTACATTAGAATTTTCACCAGTAATAATTTCATTATTGTTTTATGTTTATCTTATTTTATCTAAAACACTTTTGTAAAGTTTAAAGGAGACCAGTTGTGACTTTTTGGAAAAGACAGTATTTATCTCTTTATCCCCATTATATTTTTATTCAAATATTTGACAGTGTGAATTTTCTAATGAATTTAGCAGACTGTAAATATTTTTTAAATGCCTGAAGGCAGTGGTTTATATGTTCATAATTCAAACCACATGCATTTTCCTTAACAGAATGAGAGTAAAGAATTATTTTGTTTGCATTTGTTGGTCTATGGATACCAGCAACTTTAGTATATTTTGTATGGTGACTTTCAGTCCCAGGAATCACTTTACTACTAGGAATAGTCTCTGATTACCTGGGACTCATCTAATTAATAATTATTAATAGGTTGTGGCATAGCTTTTAGGCCTGGGGGAATTCTTAGGGTGTTCTCTGATGGCATCTTCCTGTCTACTTCACATATATCACTGAGTCCATTCTCCAAGTTCAGCTATAGGGAAAGAATGAAAATCCATCCATAGCCTCCCATTTCACCCAATTCCCTGGGCAGGTTTTGCCATGGATCTCTCAGGTGGTGCTGGGCAGTGTCAGCCAGCCCAGGTGTGCTGCCCATGGAGGAGCTGGGCCGATTCCTGCAGCGCAGCAGCACCAAGGGGTTCTGTCTCTGAGTGCCCTGGGTCCATTCCCTTGCTTTTCTGCAGTGGTGGCTTTTCTGTTCCTCATTTGGCTCCTTTCTTCTCAGTCATTCTTCAGCTCTGTTCTGCACAGAAGCACATTTGCTATCTTTCAGGCCAGGTTTTTAGCTGTTCTTGGCCTTGCTGTGTTTGCATGAGTTCCTCCTGCTAACAATGATAATCTCACTCCTTGTTAATCTTCCATTCCTGACATTCAGCAAAACCTTGAACAATTACACATTGGCATTTCTGAAAAGATGGGCATGAGCTTCTCCTTCTCTCTCTAGTGCTTTCTGGTTTACTGAATGCTGATTTTAGATTGCTTACTTTTCTTAGTATGGCTTAAAGTCATATCATTTTGGAGAGACAGTGTTATAATTATTCGGATTACTGGAATGAGAAATGCAAACAGCTGTATTGCTTCTTGCAGTTAAGGGATGTGTTCTGTTCTGCTGGTGGACTGGAAGCAGGTTAAGCAAGTGTGTTTGCTGTACATTGCATACTCCTGGTACCTGTTTTTCTGCCAAGACGTGCAAAAATTGAATATTTTTCAAAACCTTTGTGGTTTCCAATAACCCTTTCGTGAGAAGCATTCTGAACTAGGAAGAAAATTGGTGTGAGAAGGAGGAAGTGCAAATTTAAATTTCTTCCCTGTCTGATTCAAATCTGGGCTGAAACCTTTCTCCTAAACCAGCTGGCCTCGCCTTCACTGTTGACTGGTGCTCCAGTACAAAACCATGCAGGGAGACATTTTGCACCCCAGTATCTTCTGAACCCATTTTGCAGGACTCTTGAGTTTTTGAGATAATGCAGGCATGTTTTGATGCTTCATTGACTTCTGAGGAATAAAACTGTATTATAAAATTATTTCCTTCTGCTGTGCTTCACTCTTTCTTCTTGGCCCACAGAAAGTGTATTCTACAAACCAGAAAATGAAAACCCATGTAATTCAGGCAACTCATTAGACTATAACAAGTTTTAATGTTTTATCTTTTCTCTCTTCATCTCTCTTCACCTCTCTTCACCCAGAGATAAACACACGTTTGTACCACAGTACCTCTGCAGTACCAGCTGAACTGCAGCGTAACACAACTTCCTCTTATAGCACAGCATACCACAATTTCCTCTTGTCATTTTCCAGCATCTGGGGGGAATCAGTCCTGCTCTCACTGCCCAAACCCCATCTTTCTGCTGTGAAGGAACCTGGATAGGATAATGATGGTGATTTTGTGGATACTTCCATGGGAATTCATGCAGTGTGTTGCGTAAAGTGCAAAATACTGCATGAAATCTGGATGGAGGTGTGTGGGGCTGAAACAAATATCATACTGTCTGGTTCACCTTGTCTGTGGTGGTGTGAGAGAGTGCAAAGGACTGAGAGCAGCCATGTGACACCTCTGGATTGACTGGACTTCTGGCTGCCTGGGCTCTCACACGATCCCCTAAAAATAGCCCCTTATGGTTCCCATCATTGTTTGTCCAGCTATTTTAATTAGCCTGTGGTCTCTGGTTTTTGCTTTGCAATTTGTAAATGGGAAATATTTATGCTAGGCCAGTGACCCCACATTCTTCCAACCTTTTCTTAAATTAGATGGATTGTAGCTATGTTTATAAATTACCTAATGCATTTGGCTTAGCATCTTTAAATGTCGCTGGCTTCTACATAATGTTTTTAATGAGAACTAATTTTAGATCACTCCCAGTATTTACTAGTATTTTTTCCCACATCTGATATGTCACGAGAGTGCTCATTTCTTAAACTTTAGCTTAAGAAAGACTGGTTTATTGTATGTCCTGGCACAGGCTGAACCTCTCCTCCAAATTGCAAGGTGCTGTCAGCTTTTGCTGACATATCCTCATGAGAAGGGAAAGATTTCCAAGAAAAATCAATGCCCAGAAGGCAGATAGGTATTGAGCATGTTATTTTGGCTATTTTAGGTAGCGCAAACCCTTTGAAAAATGGACTCAGGTGGAAGAGTGCTTTGCAGGTTTAATCTTTATTTGTAGAATAATTTAGCCCTCTTCTGCTGTTTAACATTCTCTGTAGTTAGTTTCTTTAGTGCCACATCTGTCTTCCACCCTTGGCAGAGTGTTGAATAGTGAAGCAGTTATGCAAAAGCATCTTCCTGGGGTTCCTCAGGTGTGATCACTGTAGTGAGGTGGTACTGGTAAAACATGACTGATCCTGACTGAAATACCAGTTTGATTGGGGGGAAATATGCAGGATGAGGTTGTGACTGACATCCTTGCCAAAACGTCCCTGAGGCTGTGTTTTTAGAGTCCTTCTAGTCTACATTCTGTCCCCAAAAGCCAAGAGATAGATGCTGAGCCCCAGGCTGGTGCCATGGTCGGGCACTTCACAGAGTTTTAGGATGAGTGTTCCAGGCTGGAACCCAGACAAGTTCTTTCTGAGTCAGCTGAGTCTGGGTGCTATTGATGGCACAGCAGCAGGGAGAGGAGAGCAGGAGATGAGAAATTCTTTTAAAATTGCATTTAAGGTCTTATTCACAGATGGACAAAAAGATGGTGGAACCAATGTCTGCCAGTGATTGTAAATGCAGTCAAAGTCAAAATGCACCAAAGTTTGTTGGTTTCATAAGAAATCTGATTTCAGAGAAAAAACATAACCATTTTTTTTAGGAAATAATACTTTTACTATTTTCTGAGGGGAGGATGAAAATAATTTTGACATTTTATTTTATTAAACAACATATTATAAAATTATGAGAGATTAAATTAAGGAGATATTTCTTTTTCTTGAACCCTTCTCACATTTCTTCCAGAGCTTCCTTTTGCAGAGATTTTTTACTTTGCTCGGCTTCATTCAAAGCTTCAGTAAGGACAAATAGGAAAAATATACAATGGCTTAAAAATGTTCTCTCCTTGTCAGAATTCTAGGAGTCCCTGGAGTTGGGACCAATGAACTTTATCTTCTGGCAAGGTTTGAACCCTAAGGAGTAGTCCTGGGGAGAGGCTGGGGATGAGTCCTGCATTGGTCTCATTGCACAAATTCTGCATGAAGGGATAAGCAGCTCTTCCAGAAAGGTGGAGAAATGTCCCCAGGGAAAGAGACCATAGGACTGCTAATGGTTCTCCGGTGCTGGGGATCTTTATATCCTCACATACATCTTCTCAGCTGGGTTTGTCAGGACAGAATCTGGTTCAAACCAGGATGTGTAAGGGGCTGGGCACAGACAGAAAGGAACATGACCTGTCATTTCCCCCGATGCCACATGCAGCACAGCCTGTGTTGGCTAGCAGGGGGTGCTGAGCAGAAAATGCACCCTTGATCTTGTTCCCCCCTGTATCAGCAATTCACTGCTTCACTGCTTTTGTTCAGCTGATAATACCCAGAGGCTGCTATGTCCAGCCAATGTTTTCCACTCACCTACACTCCTTGTCCAGTGCCCAGACATCAAGTTGTTCCACTCACTGTGATACTAGTCAATAAATCATTCAATTTGTGGCTGCCAGGTAGGAACTGAACCTGTGTTGCTGGACAAAAAGGGCTGTAAGCAAACAACTGAAAACTCAATATAGTCCTATTGCTCTCATGGGTTCCTAAACAGATCCCTTGTTGTTAATGCCTTGAGAATTATAAAACATTTAATTTCTACAGCCAAAACAGTTTGATGCTTGAGTTTTCCTAGTCCAGGGTGATGTTTTCATTTCTGTTTATAATCAGTTCCACTCTCTGGTTTCCATGTACCAGGGACTTTTTGCATGTGATTGGTGCATTGACCCCTTGGGTCTGCATACTGCTTCTCTGGGGTTTGCAGCTAAGGTAACAAAGGAAAAAAACTCTCTCTGTCAATAGGGCAGAACTCCATTTATTTCCCTAGAGAAAGTGTTGGGATGGGATACAAATCAGAAAAGGCTGAAAGCTACTGCTCTTGCATAAGGTTCTCTTGTCAGAACTCTCAGCATTGCCAAGCATGCAAAGTTTCAAGTGTGTGTGTGAAAGATGGAGTTCATTATGCATACAAACATACATATATTTTCCATTGACATATTTGTGCAAATTGCATATCGTTTTCATACAAGTTTAAAATTTCAGTCCAAATTGCTGTCTGAAAAAGTTTGGTGTGATCTGTTATTGCTTGACACTCACTGAAAGAAAGCAGCAGGAATTTCTGGTTTTCAAATTTCCTGGGAGTGGGATAACAACATCTAAGTGCCACTGGGTTGTGTTTCCTGTGTGTTATTCAGTAATTTTCCCCAGAAGAGGTTTTATTTTAATGACAGCCCATCTGATCCCAGAGTCTCATCTGAACACTGAATTAGCAAATATTTACTACCACAGTATTTGAAAAAGCTTAATGCCTGTCCCAAGATTTGAGTCCTTTCAAAGCTGGAGTCTGTGAACCACATTTATCCTGATGAATAGTGTTAACCCCAGTTGCTTTCATGTGAGAGGTGTGTTGTGGATTTTCCAAGCAATCAGCCAACCTTCCTGCATTAGCAGTTACCATTTCCATAGGGATCTTTCTAGTTGTGATTCAGCCTCTCAGCAGTTCACAAGTTCAGGGCTTACAGAAAGCAGGGCTATACCTGCCTCTCTTCATAGACAGCAGAGATAGGTTTATTTTTAGCACAAGTACTCCAGAAATACATTCCTCCCCTCTTTAGAAATCTGTGGGAGAGACAGACACACGTATAGACAGTTTTGCCTACATTGGTGGCAGTGGGTGCCTGAAAACTACTTTTCCCACTGTCTCTTGTAATCCCAAACATTTTTTTCAGTGTGCACCAGTTCTCTCCTATGTCTCAGTCCATAGGTGCCATGACTGATAATGCACCACACCTTTGTGCATAAGTGCTGTTACAGGTGCAGAGCATTGGGAGCTGTTGGAACTCTGCAGTTCCAGGCCAGAACTTAACACTTAGAAGTGCCCTGATGTTTGGTAAGACCAGCATTCAGTTTGGGATGAGTTAGAAATACTTGAGCACACAAAGCCCTGACCAGGACTTCAGGAGAGTCATCTTTGCAAGATCTTCCTGCTGAAATTTAAGGTGAAAAATGCACCTTCCTCAGGTTGGAATTCAAAGCTGAAGGCTGCTTTGGAGAAGGCAGGTCACTGTCCCTCCGAGGAAGAGTAAGCCTGGGCTGCTCTTGGATCTCAGGGACAGTTAGCTCATCACAAGTGTCCTGGTGCTTGGAGATTCCCAGGCTGCAGAAACTTGCTGGTGCTACAGCAATGTAATTAGCAGGTCTTTTTAATGTATAAATGACCACTGGGCTCATGTGTAGTCCTGCTCTGCCATGGAAGCAGGACTTGGGCTGTAATCACAAGTGATCCTGTTCTTCATTTTGCTGTAGGCTGTAGTTCAAGTATAACATGATGCTGAACCCCAGGAGAGTCCCATGACTCCAGTAAGGAGCTGTGTGCACTCAGCATGGCACAGGGTGCCATCCATTGTTCAGCTTTGCAGTACAGAAATGGAGTTTGTTGACTTCATGGCATATTTTTCCCATTATCCAACATCCTATTGCAGTGCGCCAAATGAAACCCAATGCTGGCATGTGCTGATCTTGTTTGCTTTGGAGGGACAGTGGGAGAGGTCCTTACTCCAAGAAGTCCAAGAACACTGGCTACATGTGTCCAGCCTTGATGATGAAATGAGCTATTTATGAAAAAGCCCCCACAGGACAGCAATGTGTTACTCGTGTGCATATGTACGCAGTATTTTTAGTGGTGACCCTAATAAACACTTTGCCTCCCACCTGCAGGTACAAAACTGCAGTGCTCCGAGGTTTGAGTCACTGGCAGCAGTGAGCCTGTGGCCCAGCATTGCTGTCTGTATTAGTTATCTCTGAAGAATTACCAATGGCCAATGTGAATGTAAAAATAGCTGATGACTGTTTGTTTCATCTGTCTGTTACTCGACACCGCGTGGTTATTCCAATACGTGTGTTTGCCTCTTCCCACCATGATCTCCGCTTGGTTTCCCCTTGCCTTATAACTATTTAAATACATTTTACTAACTTCGGATTCCTTGCTCATTTCACTTCACCTGGCTGGGCAGGTCTGCGAGGATTCAAGGCTTAGCTCCTCCACTTTTATTGTTTTTGTTTATTTTTCAGTCATCATTTTTATAAAAATAACCATGTTCAGAGGAAGAGTCCGACACACATAAGTAATGGGAACTGCTAATAGCAAGCAGGCTGCTCTAAAATGTGCTGGGGCTTTGACTTAAGGGAAGAAAGCACAGCCCTGCATTGTCCCTATCAGGAAGCTGGAGCACAGAAGGTAAGGGGGAAGCGTCTGGGTGGTTTTAAAACAGGGAAATTGTGGAGAATGGTGTTTTCTGAGTGTGTGAACATGTGTGCACTCAAAGATCAGTAATGTGATTGATCAGATAGGAGAAATCAAACATCATTTAAATCTTTTCTTCAGTGATTAGAGGTGGAGTGTCCTTTCATTTTGTCCAGCTTTTTTTTTCCTCAGAGAAATGCAGGATTGTCTCTGAAACTCTGTGTATGGAAAGAGACATACACATAGATTTGTTTGCAGTGAATACTGTTTATGACATGTAATTATTTTGCAAAAGGGCATGATCTTTTTAAAAGAGCACTAAATTGATATGAAACTTCATTTAATTTTTGTACATTGTGCTGTAACAACTTTAAGGAAATATACATTGGTTTTACTTTCCAGGTGATTACTGCCTACAGATAAGCTACTTTTAAAACTTTAGTGATTTTTATAGGGTTTGGAAGGCTGTTGGATGTTTCTTTTTCTGGAATAGGAAAAGAATAATTTAAATATTATATAAGAAGAAATTACCATGCTACAGAGCCTGAAAAAATAAGATAGTTCAAATACCTATGAAGTGTTAAGAGGCCACTATAAATGACTGTGACTATGACTTGCAACCAGTTTTAATTGTTGGAAGATTTCTGAAATGGCAAAGGTTTTTCTTACTCCAGTTGTTGCAGACCTTCTTAGTCTCCTGTCCTAAGGAACTGCATTTTATTAGCCTCGCTGCAGAACCCAGCAGCAAAAAAAGAACAGAAATAATTAAAATTGAGCTTGAGAAGACAAACTGCTTATGCCTTTTTAAATGACTTGTAAACTGGCAATTTGATTGAATCTGAATAGAGAAAAGTTTTATGGCAGCAGATCAGAGTGACTGGTTCACACTGGATTTGTACAGTGCCAGCTAGAGGGTTCCTCTCTAGTCCTCTGCCATTTCTGGGAAGGAGGCAAGGGAGAAGGAGAAGAGAGAAGAGATAAGAAGGATAAATAAGCTTTCTGGACAGGATTAAAGTCTGTGGCTCTCCTCCTTCACTTCTTCAAGGAACTAACCACTTAGAAAGCAAATGTCCTCAGTTAAATGCTTGAAGGATGAGGTCTGTGACAAACACAAAGATGTAAAAGATTGTCAGTACACTGGAACCCCAGCTCCATTTCTCCATCCCTCCACACTTGTCATGAGGAAGGTACTTATGTATGCATTCTCAGCTTAGTTACCCAAAGAGCTGTAACTTGAAGGCCACAGCTGGGTGGAGGTTTGCAGGTGCAATTGCATCCCTGTACTGCAAGCCAAAAGCACACAAAAGTTTTGCTCTGTAGTCTCTTAATCCTACCTGCTTCTCTGAAATGCTTGTCTCACCTGTACTTGCATCACCAGAGCTGTGGAAAAGGTACACAAAACTGCTAACCCCTCCAAGACCAGAAACAAAGTCAACTAACCCTATAAGCAATGCTGGGAGAAAATTCCACTCATCTGTATCAGTCTTTCTTTAGTCCAGCTGAGTTACACACAGGGAAAGTTGCTGGCAGAGGCAAATTCTGCAAGTGGTTTTTAGCTGCAGGCCTGGCTGCAGCTGGGGTGCCAGGTCACACAGAGCTGTGGCTGCTCTGAGCAGAGGATGAGTTCATTGCTCTCAGAGGTAACTGTGCGTGGCTTGGGGTTGTGCTGCATTTTGGCATCAGCTGTCTGTGAGCCAGCTGACAGGTGTGTGGGGAAAGGACCACAGTGGGAGCTGCATGTCTCCACTCAGAGGGGAACTTTACCCTGGAGACGAGGTTGTTCCTCTTCAATCAAGCCTGCATATGCTTTTGGATGGATCAGTGATTATATCTGAAGTTGTATGTGTGTATATATGTATATATATGTATATATTATGTATGTATATTTGTATGTATGTGTGTGTTGAGCTTGGTGTGTTATGACTCTCTTGTTTCTTGACAGGTTTTTATGGCTTTCAAGTGTGTGTGATGGAAGAGAGTGCCACCAAGACCCCTGCCCTTTAGCAGTCTCAGAGAAATTAAGGCAGCATTGAAGCTGTAAGAGGACAACCCTTACCTAGAAGAAAGGTTTCCCTTGAGTTTCCCTGCCAAATGATCTTTTTTGGACAGGAATAGAAAGCAGATATTTAATTATAGTTCTAGGTTCCTTTAACATCCATCACCTGTGCTTGCAAATAATGATATACAAGAAGGCAGTAGCTAGTAATGATTAATCTAAATCATCTGGTAACAGTCAGGCCCATCTTTTTATGAGCCAAGAAGGTCAAATAAGGATGCATCTTTATTTTCAGCCTCTCACATAGCTACATCCCATTAGTTTCAGGATGCTTCCCTGTTACCTACACATTGTGTCAAAGGCTGTTTTGGGGACTGTGGGAAGGCCATGATAGTCAGGTACGTGAAGGCCACCTATTTCATACTTTCCACTTGCAATTTTTTGGAAGAGTCTCTCAAAGAAATGTATGTGGTTAACATTTGGCTACACCTTAAAGTGCAAAGTCAGCAAACAGCAGTCTCTGGCAGTTTGCAGCTCCTGCAGATCCTCAGTCTCAGATGTGCCTCTGTCTATCAACTTTACCTGGGTCAGACATAAGCTGTCATACCTCAAGGCCAGCTTGGCTTGCCTGTCTGCTTCATTATAGATCCATGTACAATTTTGCACTCTTCTGATGGCTTTTGTTTTGTTGAGGTGTATTTCATGTGTCCCAGTCTCTGTCCTTTGCATATATCAAAGCATGGGGCTTCATTGTGCAGAAATTGGGATAAGTGCCCAGGACTGCCCAGGATGCTGGTGCAGAAACAGCATCATACTAGGGGGAACTGACCCCTGCAAGCTGTGTCAGGGTTTGTGCTGGGGCAGCACTCCTTATCATTCTATTATTCACTGAGACTCTTTATTTTGACTGATCTGCTTTGAAGTAGTGATACTGGGACTTGGTCTGTCTCTCCAAAACTGAGACATCAGTCTTTGACGAGGCTTGTGAATTGAATGAAGCCACAGACAAGTAGCTAGAGTTGTCTAGCACATACAAGCATTTGGAATTCTCTTCTCTGTGGTGTGTGGGAGAATTGAGGAGAAGGGGTGGGAAAGGAGAGTTGCTGGTGACAGCACTAGGCTGACTAGGCTGGTGCTGTTGTTTGTCTGCAGGCTTCTTCAGAGGGTCTAGGGGAGCCTCATGCTGACAGCATCACTGCAGCTGCTGAGGGACTGACTCTACCAGGGTCATCAGAGTCGGTCTCTTGAGGAACAAGGGTGGATTCTCTTTAAAACTCTTATGTTTCCTTTTCTGTCTTTTGCATATATCCTTTACAGAATGATCACAAGAAACACCATAGCAAGTGCATTAACTGTGAAAGAATGAGGGATTGGCTTGGGGCCACACCATTAAATCATAACAATTAATCAATCTCTGAATAGGGAATCTGCGGGGCAAAACCAAAGCATCTCCTGTGCATAATGCAGAAAGAGGCAGCTGGAAGGAACTGTCATCTTCTTTGGGGTGGGATTTTTCCTCTGGCTTTTGCTCCTTGAAAGGAGGAAAGTAGTATGGCCTCCAGAGATACCTGGGGCAAGGGAGAGGGGGCTCTCCCCTGCCCTCCCAGAGGCCTCCCATAGGTGTGTGACCGTCCCATGCCAAGCTCCAGATAGCAGGCAGAAGCCAAGCCACAGCTTTTGTCCTTCAACTGGCATGGCTCTGTTATAATCACAAATGGTTGAGGAGCAGTTTGTCACTGGAGGAGAGATGTTATGTGAAAGGATGGCTGTGTGCTTGGATCATGTGCTCTGGCATGCACTGAGTATCACCCTCCCTGCCACACTGCGTGCTCAGGAGCAGAGCTCTTTTGGCTGCATTTGAAACCTAGAGCAAGGTGTAAGTGAGAAATAGCTCTGTTCCTGAAACCTGAACCAGAATATTTTGAAAACCAAAGCCTCCACCTTCTCCCCCACCTCTGATACATACATCTTTTTGTCTTTGGTATTTTGGTGTATTGCCTGTCTGTAAATCCTGTGGAATTCAGTGGGTGATAAAAATGCTTAGAAGTTGGGACAATTTTGAACCTAGCACATACAAGCGTTTTGAATTTTCTTCTTAATAGAAAACAGATTCAGCAAAGTCTTTGTCCAAATCTTGAAAATATCCAGAAGTTATAAAGGAAAAGAGCAGATGAAACTACCAGTAAAAGAATAATCCTTTTTTTTCTGCAAGCCTATTATTTCCTGAGATTGTATCCTGTCTGGTGGGTGTGGGTCAGACTCTCCTTGTCAAGAAGCTTAAATGGTTTAAGTGCAAACTTGACAATGCTGATGGTATCAGTGTGTTGGGGCTGATGAGCAGAGGGCAGTGTAAGTGGGGGATGGTTTCAGATTCCCCAGCCTGGAAAGAGAAGTGAGGCAGGGCTTGTTGCTAGCTGCAGATTTCCTCGTGTAGGTCACAGAGGAGAATACACCTGTCTCCCATTTGTGTCTAACATACTTGCTGATATGGTTACAATTTTCCCATGACAGGGACTGGGACTCTGGTGTGCTCTTGATTACAAGGCATCCAAAACATTATATTTGTTTTCTTGACCATATTTTATTATATATATATATTATAAAATTATAAATATATCACTATAAAATTATATATTTTTATATATTTTATATATCTTTTCTTATATTTTTATATATTTTATATATCTTTTCTTTCCCTTCCCCCTTTGTCATCTTCCACCTGTAGCCATTGCAATGCTGTGATACTCCACAGCTTTCTCTCTGCTGTGGGAAAATCTCATTTCTCTTATTCAGGAAGGGAAAACTCAGAAGCTTTCACTCTTTCTTGAGAATGGAAAGAGATGAATACCTGTCTCATCAGCCAAAATCCTTCCAGTGCTCAGTGAGGGCGCCGTACCATTGTAATGTCAGCTGTCACTACCGGCTGGTGAGGAAGGCTTGAGTTTTAACAATCTTAGCAAGATTTAGGTATCAAGCACCTGAGATGAAGCAGAGATGTTTGCAGTCGGCCATCTCCAAATCTGGCTGGTTTTCACTATACAATGTCATGCCAAACTACAGCACCATACTCAGCTGCAAGGAGGCTGGGGTGGGCTCCCAGAGATTAAAGTGCCATGAGTTATGAAGGGCAGTGGGAAGGCAAAAGCCTTACCTAAGGTTAAGCTCTTCTTGTGCAATTCAGAAAACACAGATTTGGTTCCCTGCCCTGCCACAAATGCCCTCCTTGATCTTGGGCAGATCAGCCAGTTGAAGGCAAAGTCTAAGGCAAATCAGCCTTAGCTGCTGACCTGTAGATGAGACACAGATCCTGCTTGCAGTGGGAGAGTTTGCAAAGATAAATAGCCATGAGGTGTTCATATACCATATTGCTGGGGAGCTGTATAAATATCTTGGTGTACAGTGACTGACCTAGTTACAGACAGTGGCCTTTTCCAGGCAGATATTTAATGCCAAGAAACGCACTGTTTGGGTTCAGTTGCTTAAATGTCACTTGTCTGTGCTGACTGCAGGTCATAGGAGGAGCACCATCCCTTCTGCCTTGTGTTTCTCATAGACTCGTGCTGTTTGTCAAATGCTGTACCTGCCCTTGGCCTGTGTCAGTCATGTGCTCTGTGCCTTTGACTTCCCCTGTCACGTCTGCATGCTCCTGGCTCTTCAAAGGCAGTGAGTCAGGAGATGGAAAGGATGAACAGGAGTTGCAAGAAAGCCTCAGTCCAGATACAACCCTTTCTGAGAGACATCTCCTTCTTCCAGACGTAACAGGCCTGTTGGCAGGATGGGGCATTTGGAGGACATTGGGAAAGGCAGTCCGGAGACCGGCTGGAAATAACTGCTGGGTCTTTGCCACTGAACCAGAAAGGGAAAGGTAGAGACACTTGCAGTCTCTGTTCCTCCCATTTTTCTTCATGTGAGGTCTTCATCTTCCAGTGTTTGAAGCTTTGTGGTCTGAGCTGGAAAGGTAAGCGTTTCAGCTGGGGCTGCAAGAGGTTCAGCTCCTTTGAGGAAAGGACACAGCAGGATACAGAACACACAGTCATTAACTAGGTGCATTTCTTCCTTGTCTTCATACTTCCACCAGCCTACACTGACCTTCCTTGAACTGATGAGTCCCTGGTTCCATCTTGCATTGGAACAAATGAAGTAGCTTCAGTAGAGCTCAGTGGAAGAAAAACACTTCAGTCCTTTTTCAGAAAAAAAATGAGAAGAGGTTTGATTAAACAAATAAAATCACAATCATATTCATTTTAATGACATTTCCCCTAGAAAGATAATTCAAAATTTATGGGCTTTATAATTTGAAATATTTACTGAGGGAAATTTCAAAACGAGATCACACTCTCTGTTGCAGTACCATCAGAGTATTGTTTGACAGAAAATAAAATGAAAGATTTCAGTTAATGCTAAATAGCATATACCCTCTTTGATTTAAGGACACTAATAACATACTATTATAACTATTATAGTATGTATACATATTATTTCTCACAGGCTTTTTTCACTGAAAATGGTGAAATAATCTAAAATTTTTAAAAGGCTTTAATTCTAAATGAAATTTTTAAATTCCCAATTTAATTTCTCTTCAGAATCTTTATTCCATGTGAAATTTCAAAAGCTATCTAAATGAGAACAACCTCCCCTAACACATACACAAACATATTTCCAAAAGTTGATATTGTCCACATGATGGCAATTCAGTCTGGCAGCCAGCTCTGCTGGTGCAGTCTGGACCTATACCATGCCTACCCCACCACTCTTAGGTCTATGTATTCTAGTGAGTATTGCAGAAAAGAGCAACATTATTTTATCCCAAATGTACTGCTGTTTGCAGTGATGAGCAATACAGGTGAGAAAATCAGAATTGTCCAGAGGGCACAATTTGGTGTCATAACAATTTGGTATTGGTTCTAACCCCTTTCCTTTGCATGTTGGTCTGAATACCTCACGGGAGTGAGGTTTGGCTCTTCTCAGATGAATTTCACTTTACTGTGGTTACAGTTGCATGTGTAGCTTCTGGATAGTGCACAGTGCTGGCTGAGGAAGTAGATGTATTCAGTCACCAATTCTGTTCTCAGTTATTCTACTGACGTCTGTAAAATGACTCTAGATTTATACCAGTGTAACTGAGAACAGAAGCTGGCCCAAAGTCAAGAACAGTCTCTCCTCTTCTCTGGCCCAGAACAAGCCGTTCGAGCCATAATTGCCAGACCAAACCCTCAAGGGGAATGGACCCATTTCCTACACTGGTTTGGTTCAGACACATGGTTTCTTTGCCTTGCTTTCCAGTGCAATGATCAAAGACCTGATGCTAGAATAGCTGAGGTCACCTTGTTCCATGCAAATCATTTCTGCCAGTGTTTGGGATTTTCACCCTAAACTGGAAAGATCCACTTCTTCATCTTCCATCTGCTGTGGTAGGTATTTGTATTTGAGTAAAGTGGTTTCCCTTTCCCCAAGCAAGAGAATTCACTTTGGTTTCCCTTTATGACTACAAAGAATTGGTGAAAGTGATCTTGTTGGATGAGGGAAACAGAGGCTGTGCTAATAGATTTAATTTTATGTCCACCTCAATTTTGAAATTGCCTTTCTTGACAGTTCAGGGAAATGTGACTTGAGCACTACTGCCTCTCTTGGAGGCAGCTCCCCTGCTTGTTGAGGGTGCTGTGATCCTACCCTGGGTCCACAAGTTAACTGCCTGACACCTTTTTGTTTGTTTTCCTAAATGAATCCATCAGTGCTGTGATCACTGAGCAGCAGCAGCTCCATACTCATTCGTGTGCTGATCCCTGCTGCCATGGAGGATTTTCAGCAATATCCAAGGGACCTCACTGAGGCCTCACTCGGGCCAGGGAGGAGCTGCCATGGCTGGGAGTGCTGCCTCAGCTTGATGACATAAAGCTGAAGAGACCTTTTTCCATCCAGAGCTCTCATCTGGTTATGAACTCCTGTGTGTGCCATGAACAAATATGAACCAATGAAACAAAGTCATGAATTAATTAGGGATTCTCCTATTTCCCATGGCAAGGAGCATTAACTATTCATTGTCATTATGAGCCCCTGGAAACTTAAAGAAGTAGCATGTGTGTAAGTAGAGCATGCTGCTGAATAAACATCAGCCAGCAGTCACCACAGGGCTCTGAGTTTTGAGCTGGAGCCATGGATGGATAGAGAGTGCCACATGAAGAAACCAGCTCACAAAGATTAAAAAAAAAATCTTTCCTTCTCTTCTCATTCTCATGGGTAAAGCTGTGCTGCTGACTTCAGACTGCTATGCAACTCCCAGAGGGTGCTGCCAAAATGCCACTGTGATGTCTCATGGCATAACCCTTCAGCCAAATACCAGCCCAAGGGGTGGGGGAACCAACTGGCCCTTTATATATTGCAGCAGCAGTGATGTCATATGCTCCAGCCAAGTTTGCTGGTTTGCCCAGCTCCTGTCTAGTGAAAAAAAAAGCTGACATTCAGTCTGTGCCAAGCCAGGAATAGTATCTGTAATTTAACCTCCTCATCACAACTTGCTGGGCACTTAAGAGAAACACTGAAAAAAGCCACCTATTTAAAAGAGAGAGGAGGTTGATTTCTGAATTAAACTGCTTGAAATCTGTGTTCATGCAAACTTTTTCAGTAGCTCATATCAGATGATGCCTACCGCTAAGACCTCACACATTTCTCAGCATTTCCAAGCGGTTTCAGATGCCCAGCATTGCCTTCCTTTTTCTTTAACATAGACTAAATTCAGACGTCCTTAAATGTTTGAACCAGCTGAATCCTGACCTAAGCTCAAATACTGCACCTTGCTTGTTAGCAGCTGTATTTGTCCAAAAAGATAAAGAAATGGGACTTTACCAGGTTATTAAACCAGTCAGGAACAGCTTCTTTGCCTAAGAAGTTGATACAAGGAATTTATATAATATATAAGAATAATAAGAAGTTGTATACAAGGAATAACTACATCAGTACAATGCTGCTGTTTCCATCCAGTCCCAGGAATGGTCTGCACCTTGAACACTTGGTGCAGATGCAGCTTTTCCAGCTTGAAACATTAGACTTTACAAGCACTCACATTATGTCCAGACAAGACAAGGATTGTCACAAGGGTTTCAGGGACACTGGCAGTCACTATTCTTTCCTTCATCAGTGGCGCCGAGTTGTTTTTGTAACTGTGACTCTATCTAGGAAAATAATTGCTGAGATTACATCATGATCTCCATGCTTATAGTTACTCTACTCACTTTTCAGCAAAAGTTCTCAGTTTACAGGGGACAATATATTTCTCCAGAACTCCGTCCTTGAGATCTGAAAGCCAAGATTCCTCCTAGTTCAAGCTTCACCACCACTAAGCACTGATAAACATTGTGCTACTGGAAAGTAGTCAGCAGCCCTGTTAATGAGTGAGACAGAACTTAATCACCATCTCCCATGTCTGTGTTGGCTTTGCACTGTTAAGAGTACCACAGAAGCAGTAAAACTGTAATTTAACCTCTGAGCAAAGAGAGAACTGACTGTACATCTCTGGAGTGAGGATACCCTTTTACATCTGGCTGTAACCAGACGTAGCACTGTTTGTTGTTTGCTTGCTTTTCCTTTAGTTTAACTTTTTTTTTACCCACACATCTTACAACAAAAAACTGTAATTGGTACAGGCTTATCCCTAAACACAGAACTGCCATTCCTCAGGTGAGGTGCAGGACACAATCTCAGTGGGTGACTGCCACTTTTGCCAGTAGGTTTTGAATATCACAAGCTGACTCAAAAGTTTCCTTTGAGAAGACTGTACTATCTGCATTACCTCGGGGCCAGACAGTTCTCCTTGTAGGAAATTGATATTTTCTTGCAAAGATTAGGCAAACTGGTCTGAACTTTGGGGGTTTCCACAGAAGAATGGCAGCAATTCATGTTCACCATGGCTGAGCTTTCCTTTAGCATCTCCAGCCTCTTGTTCATGCATGGAAGCAAAAAGATATTTTGTTTACTGCCCCTTACCATGTCAGCTGTTCACCTTTCATCTCCTTTACCACAGGGATGGTGAAAACCAAGGACTTTCAAACCTCAGCTGCTTTAGTTCCAAGTTGACCAGATTGACATCTGTATTTGTTGACAGTAGAAATCCATATACAGGTGGAGTGGAGGCATGTATTTTCCTCTCAGTCCCTCTGAAAGGGTGGCACAACAGGGAAGAATTCTTCTTTTTAGCCTGGAGTCGTCACCCAGCCTTTGCGAAGGGCAGAATGCCAGGAAATCATTGCTCACTCAGCTGCCAGTCCCTGCTGGGACTACCAGAGTGTGCTGGAGATTGTGACAGTTGTTTGCTAGGAACCTGACTGTTCTCCACAAAACCCAGCAGGTATTTGGTTATTGTCACTCTGGGATGGACAGCTGTCTCTTTTTGTAAGAAATCCTGTAAATCAGCCCTAAAATGGTTGTAAAATGGAAGTGAATAAATGAACAAAACAAAATCCTCAGATCATGCAAACAAATACCTTTGTTTTCAAATTGCAGAGTTCACTTAGGATCAAAAAAATGCTGAAGGCCAGAGACATCCTGGGACATTGCTTCTGTGGAATCTACATCACTGGACTATTTCTACCTCCTCACTAAAGATGGTCAGAAAAGAAGCCAAATACAAGTATGAGAGTGAGTTCTAAAAACAAGAAGCAAAATTATAAGGCAGGTATGTACTTTATTTCTAATTTATATAACAGTTAAGAATCAAAACCAGGAGCAGGATGACCTTTCATTTGTCTTCTCTTTTTTCTTGCTGCATTGTACACAAGGATGTATGTCTGTGAGGGGAGTGAAACTCATGTTTGAAAAATCTTTGTACAAAGTAAGATGGAGAAGCTCTGTTAGGCTTATTTTATTTGTGGTGTAAATCTATTGTAGTTATGCATAAGTCATTGGAATTGCATGGCTGGAAGGATAGGATCTAAATTCACTGTGATACTTGGAGTCTAAAAATAGGTTGGCTGAGAGTCTTTTATTTAGAAAAGGAAGGTGAGGAGTGTTTTCATTTGAAGAAACAACTGAGCCAGAGTAATTTAGCTGATTAAACTTAGTTCCTCTTACCTTTCATACTTTGACCAGCACTGGTTCATCATAGAGAAAAACAGGTCCTTTCCAAGAGTTTCACTGAGATGGACCAAGGTGGAATCAGAGATTTGGACACCTGGAGAGGCTGGAATCTAGATCTGAATTTCATTGCTCAGTTCTACAAGCTGAATCAGTGGATTCAAGCCTGAGATGTAGATGTCTTCTACTGTAGACGTGAACTGTGGTGTTTCAGCTCATCACAAGTTCATAATGCCACTGTAAGGAGGAAATGGAGACACAAACTGGACTTGCGTTAAAGTTTTAGCCAGTTCTGGGGTATGCTTTTAAACTGAGTCTCCCTGCAGTTAGTCAAAACTCTGCTCAAGTCCTCAAATATGAGAATAAACATCTAAAAAAATTACAGAGAAACTATGAGAAATTTTAGCATAGAGATTTCAAGTACAGCCAAAGGGTCTGTGTTTGTTTTCACTTGTTCAATTAAAAGATTCCCCCATCCTGTGTTCAGACGGGAGATACACAAAAACCTCAGTACTGTGGGCCCTGACTGTGTGTCATAATCAGCCTGTGGTATCTTATAATTGTGTTGAATGGGTTACCTTTAGCTCTCAGCAGTGCTGGAGATGAAATCAAATGTTCCCTGTGCTACTGTAGTGGGCCTGCTGCAGTCCCTGGGGCACTCCTGCCTTCTGCTGGCTAAGCTGATGTTGGCAGCCTCTGCGGTCCAACAGACCAACACAACCCAACTGTATCCTGCTATGAATGCCTAAATTGTACCCCAGCACTCTTTGTCTGGAACATGCACAGTAATCCTTTTTACCTGTAGTGCCATTCTGTTTTCTAAGACAAGGGTTGTGTTCATGGCAATTATCATGACAAAGCTGTGACAATTTTAAGTTTTACTGACTTTTCTTTCATTTTGGACTTTGTGTGCAATGATGTACTCAGTGACAAATTTTTTTAAGCAACTTTTGTTGCTAATTCTTCCTGGCCAAAAATGGCTAGCCTCCTTTTCTAAATGGATGCACAGCACTAAGAAGTGTTTATGGTTGGAGGTATGGAAAGGGAAGTACTTGAAATTTGTTTCTTATGACCTTGTTTAAGAGCTCAAAAAACTATATAAGATGAAAGCACTTTTTTTAATGGCTCTTTCCAGAAATTAAACTATCTACCATGAGCAACTTGAATTTATCAAAATAACAGTGATTTTTTAATGTTTTTCATTGTGTTGCTACCATCACAAAATTAGTCAGTGACTGATAAATCTGGAAAATGCTCTCTGTCTAATAGTGTTAATATAGAAAAATGGTAATTTGTAATTTTTGGCTTTACAGAGAAGAAAGTTTCCTTCAGCTATTCTGTAAGATGAGTCAATGTGCAGCAGCACCACCTGGAAGAATGGCTTTGTGCTTGTGAATTGCAAACAGCTGGATCTGCCTCACAAAGTCACCTGCCTATTCAACATCTGAAATTAATCCTTTGGATACTTCACCCATGACTCTCATGAACAATGCAGGGAAATAAGAAACATACAGAAGGACACAGTGATTCCTCAAGTATTGGGAGTCTCCTGGATGACACAGACAGAGAAGTGAGCAGCCTCACAGCTCGGGCTTTCAAAAGTTTGTGTGTAGCAGAACTTGAAGACCCTTACAATGAACCAGAACTTTCCATTTCACCTGACTTTGCCCTCCAGTTGTCTGCTAAAATTCACTCAGGGGCATTAAACCATGACATCAAGAAAAGCAATGTCTGTGACAAGCTAACAGCAAGAAACAATGAACATACAATATGGGCTTCTACATTCCAGCAGTTACCTAGGTGTGCTTCAGAAGAGAAGAGGATTGCTAAAAACAACACCTTTGCCATGGAAAGGAAATTGGGCTTGCCAGTCCCTGGTTCAAGGAACAATAAGCATGTTTCAAAAGTGTCCTCATTGATTAAGACATTTGACAAGACTGCAGACCAAGGGTCAGGAAGTTCTCTGATAACAAATAAGCAGCCCATTAAGAATAGCTTTCAAAAATACAAAATAAATCAGGGCAATGATACTGCTTCCTGGGATGATACAGAGATTTTAAGCATCCACAAGGAACTTTCTGAATTTTCTGAGGCTAGTCAAAGTAGCCACTGCCTCAGTGGCAAACATGAGCCACAGAGAAGACCTAATAAAATAGACCTGAGTTATGGGGACTCTGATGGTTATTATCCTGTGCTGATTGAGATGTCAAAAGTAGCCAAGTCAAATTTTTCCCATTCTTCTAAGAAGGCTTTAAAAAACAGAAACTTGAAAGTTAGTGAGCCAGCAAAAAAAGGTAGTTTTCTTCACAGTGAGAATAGTGCTTTTGAATCATGGAATGTTCATCATAAAAAAATGACAGAAAAAGAGGAATTTGTTGACATAAAAATGGAAAAGGAAGGTCTTGCATACCTGGAAGAATCACCATTTGTTAAAGGATCCCACACAGGTGGACATAAATTGTCACCTGCCACAACCACTGTTGCTAAGAAGAAAGAGAAAGATTTTCAGATGAAGCCAACTCTACAAGAAGCTTCTTTCTCTCTCCGAGTCGTACCTCAGGGTCCCCACCCTTTAGAAACCAAATTCCCTGTTGTTTTCCCTCCCACCCCTCCCCCTAGGAACCATGTACCCCAGGGTCCCCCTCGGCCACCCCCTGCCCCACCAGCTCCTCCTCTCCCACCCCCCTGCCATCCCCCAGCACCCCCTAGCCCTGAAGCCCCTCCTGTGCCACCACCCCCAGTGCCAGCTCGACTGTCCCCCACTGCCTTGTCCCAAGCCTCTGTGTCACCCCAGTCTGTGTCCTATAGCATGGTTTCACCCTCACTCAGGTTTGAGACACCCAGTCCTCCTCCACCAAAACCCCAGGCCACCTTAGCTGAGGAGGAATCCCAGAGCCCCCAGCTGGGCAATGCCTGCCCACCCTGGAGGAGACAGAGGACTACAGAAAGGGCAGCAGGGAAGAGACAGGCTCCAAAGGAGAAGGTCACAGACAGCCACAGGACCTCATTGTCTGAAAAGGTGACTGGTGCTGACCCTGGTCTGCATGTGGCTCCTCTGGCTAAGCAGGCAAACTCCCCTGGATCCATCAGCCCCTCTTTCAACATCAGCGAACTCCTAACACCTGTCATACCACCAAAACAGGAGGGGGACACTGCTGAAAGGGAGCTGATCCCACTGACACCTCCTCCCACAGAGAGCACGGCCTCAAGAGACAATGAGGAGAGCACCTTGGATGATTACAGGTCCTGGGATAGTTGCAGGTTGACAGCATCAAGTCTGTTATTTAACTTAAAGGATGTGCGCAAACGTGTTAAAAGCATTTATACCCCTTCTCCCCTGTTAAGGGCCTTGGAGGAGAAAAATAAAACCAGGGAAAATATGCAGGAGAGTACAAAAATGGATGCCTCATTCTCAATTTCACCTGACAAAAGCGAGAAAAATATTACAGAGAAAGATGAATTGAGTGATATAGCTTATGTATTGTCTAGCAGCGTTCATGAAAATGACAATAAAACCGATTTAACTGGACACTTCACAGGCAATTATCTGACTTTGAGTTCACCCCAGACAACAGAGGCCCTTCCATTTTACCAAACTGGAGACAGCATGAAGCAAGACAATTCAAAACACCAAGATCTGGTTAAAAACATAGAGGATGATGAAAATTTCCCCTCGTTCAGACATGAATCAAATGAACTTGACTTAGGAAAACATCAGCAGTATACAGCACAGAGACCATTCAGCAGAGACAGTGTAGATAAGAAAGCTGGGCAGCCCATGCAAAATCACAATGTTCAGGGTGAGGAAAATGAAAGACAAGCTGCTATTCAGAATGAAAATTTTGCCTTCAAAACACTCCTGAACCAACTCCCACCAGCAGAAGATGAGCCTTACAGTGGCACCCAAACCAACATTGTGGTACCTGGCCATGAAGCACGAGGCAAAAGAAGCACTAGTTCCTCAGAGCAATCCTTCGTCTCCACAGTGGAGCAGCCACTTCAGGAAGAGCCATTTCTGCCAGTGCCCCTGATGGAGCAGACGTGCCTCCAAGAAAGCCAGAGGACTGACAGTGAAACGGGTTCAGGAAGTAAGAAAATACACAAGGAGAGAGGGAAAGAGGTTGGGGAAGATGAACTGGAATATTGTGCTTGTATCAGCCCTGGTACTGGTGCAGCAGAGAAGAGGGAGGGAAGTGTTACTGAGAATGAACAGAGGAGCTTGATGAAAGAGAAGCTAGGGAGAGAGAAAAGGGAAGAGGCCGACAGCACAAATTCTGCATCCGACAGTATTAGAGACATGTCCATCCCCAGGTCTGAGGAACCACAAACACCATCGTCTTCAAGCTCAACCAAACCCAGTCTGTTTATGATTAAAGATAACACATTCAGGTCGCCTCAGGTGATAAGGGCTGTCAAGCTGCCCCTACTCCGGTCATTCTCCCTGGATGACTCAGTGAGCAGCAGTTATAGGGAAATGGAACGTAGGTTTATGTCCCCAGCAGTTTACAACAGGCGGCACCGAAACATGTTGCATGCCCAGGAGGTCGGCTGGTGGGCATCGAGACACAGAGGGCAGCAGAATGTGAGAGATGGAGCAACTGACAAAGAAAAAGAAGCCAGTGAGTCTGTATCTACTTCAGTAACAGTGGATCCCAGTCTTCTGGAAAATACAGAGAGCTTTTCATTTGGAAAACTGACAGAAGAAGATGAAAAGATTTATGTGTTGTTAAATAAATTTGGGAAAATGGATGAGGAAAGTGTCTGTAGGAGTGAAAAGAAGCCTACAAAGGCAAGACACAGCTTAGAACAGCCAATTATAGGTCTGGAAAATGACCAAGCACAAAACAACCGCAGCTATCCTGCCGAAAGAAAGAAAAATTACTTCAAGAATCATCATTTATCTAACCGCAAAGGGGGCTCTTGCGCTAAAAAAATAATCACTAGGCAGACAATTTCTCCTGTGACTGGCTCCATGTTAGAGGACCACACATGTTCTTCCGTATCCAATGACACTTTAGAGGATATCCTGCATACAGAAGGTGCACCTTTGTTAGACAATCTTTCATGCCCTGCTGTTAGAAGCCCCAGGTCAGGAAACATGATGCACTCTCTTGCTGCTAGTTCATTGTCAGATAAACCAACTATTTCTGGCCTTAGAGAGACAGGGGATGTAACAAATCCTGCCTTGTTGAACATGGCACTAGAGAGGCAAGCTTATATGCCTGCAGAAGAGATAATCAATTCTGCACAGAGCAATCTACTTTTGGATGTCACAGGGGAAGATGGGAGACTGGAGTCCAGGGGACTTGGTGGGAGACCAGCAGGCAAGCCACCCACTGTGCCACCAAAAACAGAAAAGGCTCTGCGTCGGGCTAAAAAGCTGGCAAACAAGAGGAAAAAGGTGCAAGAGCAGCAGAAAAACCATCAGACTGAACATGCAGATGCTGTAGGGAGAAAGTCTACTCATTCTGGAGAGACAACAGCATCTGCTTCATCCTTAGTATATTCTCCCCTTCATCCTCCCCTTCACTCAACTTTTACTCCCACAGAAACCACTCCTGGGAAATCTAGACTTGCACCAGCAGCAAGCTCTTCACCCTCTTCAACCCAGCGTAAACTCCTCCAGGACCCTGACTCTGGTCAATACTACGTAGTTGATTTACCAGCTGAAGTTAATGTAAAGACATTTTATGACCCAGAAACAGGCAAATATGTTCAAGTCTCAGTCCCTTCCTTGGAACAGAACTTACACCAGTCCATCTCTTCAGAAATGAAGAGTTCTCCCTATGCCTCCTACCCTAGAGTGCTGCCTTTACCAGCCTCATCGGTAGCTGTGCTGAAATCACCTTCTCAGCTCTCTGAACCTGCCTGGTCAGTGCCTGCTGCACCAGAACCAGCTGAACTACCTGAAGATGGCCAGCAGGACTACAGATACCCTGAGTCTGTGGATACTGAACCAGCCTCCTACTCCTACCATCAAGATGCTGGAGAAACTCAAGTTCACTTAGGCAAGGATGTGAGCCCAACCCAAAATACTAGCATTGTCACCCTCACCAATTTAGATGATTTTGCTGCTGAAGGACTATCTTGAAAACTGAAGTGACAAAACATGCCAGCTAGTGTTTTTTAAGAACTGTTTGGACAGACACATGCACACAAAAGCACATGCAGATTTGATATTTGTACAACACTTTGTCTGAATCTCATTGTGGTTTGGGTGGGAAAGGAAAAGAAAGCTGTTCATGTTGAAAGATGCAAGAAGAGAAATTGAGTAAGCACCAAATTATCAGTGAGATGAAGGGGCAATGCCAGCTAGACAAATACATTTGACAATGTAAAGCCACTGCTTGCTGCTGCTGCTGCTTTGTCATTAAGAAGGCTGGGATAGCCAAAGCAAGTGTCCTGTTGCCCAGATGTGTTGCATGATACATGACACTAAATAAAATCTTTGAGACCATCCTATGCATCCTATGAGACCTAGAACTGATGCTGCATCTACTGAACTTTCCTCACTCACTGCCTTTGAACTATATTGACAGGTAGAAAGTCTGTGGCTACAAATATGCCATATATGCAAGATCCATTTTTTGCACACTTTGATTGCCCCGATGTCATTGACAAGAAGATGGTATACTGGATGCACAATATAACAGCCATGTCAAAAAAAACCCTTTTAAACAACCAGAATACAGTTGCAGCTGCTCTAGATTTCCCATATACTTTTGCAGTGCCCACTAATATGCTGCTGAATTCTTTATATTTCTTGATAATATCCAAATAGGTTCCCCCAGAGTCAGGGTTTATTTATAATGCAATTTAAAACTTCAGGTTATCTTGATACTTGGCCTAATATTTTGGTGAGCGGCAAGGTTGAATGAAATCCCACAACAGTATTTAATTGTTCCTTAGGACAAGAAATTCGTAGCTATCGTAAATGAAATGTGTTTTGTTTTCAGGCTCCCACTGAAACATGAAACTAACTTTTAAAACCTGAAAAACGTACCTAAGTTTGATCTTGTGAATCCTGTGATTTAATACAAACAAACAACATATTCAGAACGTCCAAAGTATTAATTTCTAGAAAAGTGCTTCTTTGAATTATCACTTTTCTTTGAAAATCTGTATGAAAATATCATTCATCCTTGCATAAGCTCTTTCTTATCATCATAGTTAATGAGGAAACCTATGTGAAAAGATGGAAAAATTGAATGTATTGTGCCTGCTTGTAAATATCTGTATTTGGAGTATTGGCTTAGTTTTTTCTGTCTCATTTTCATACTGTTTTCCCCAGTTATAACTGATGTGCAGAAGCTCTAAGGAAGAATTATGCCAGTGACTTTCAGCCTGATGGACATCTTAGGCAATTTTTACAGGATTTTTTTTTTTAGTGAAGCAGTTCTTGCCTTCCTGAAAAGAAAGGGATGAATCAGGCCTTTTGTTAATGAATACAGTGTGGAGACAGGACACAGGCACTGCTCCACTCTCCCAGTGTTAATATTTATGACAGTTTTCCTTCAGAAAATTTCCCAGGACTGAAGCCTCTCCTGGGACACAGACCCACTTTGTGGTTTTTCTCCTTCCTTAACCTGAATTCAGCTCTCAGCCTTCCTCCATCCCTGACAAGAGCCATGTGTTCATAACCTGTTCTGGTCCCACCAGACAGTTCCTTTCCTCAGTGCCACTTACTGAGACATTTCTCTTAGACAAACACTAAGGGCATCACTTCACTGATTACAGTGGGGTTTGGATTAATGACTTTAATGATTTTCTATGGTTGCTTTCACCTGTTACACATTCTGTGATTTGGTAGGTTTGATTGCAGCAGAGGTGTGGGTTGGAAATGAAGAAGCTTGTGTTGGTATGTTTGAGTTTTAAGCATATTCAGCCAAATGCCCATATTTGAATAAACATTTATTGTTCAGTTTTCCACCCAGGAAAGTTTTCAACACCTGACTGAATAAAGCTCTGAACAACCTGGGGTGTCCTCAGAGCTGACCCTCCTTGACCACAAGTTCACCCAGAAATCTCCTGAGATCTTTTGCAGCCTGAATTATCCCGTGATCCCGTTCTGAAAACATTAAAATTTAAATTAACTTTGACTTGGAATTCAGCAAATGCAGTCTCTCCTGAAAAAAGGCTCATTTTGAAAGAAAGTTTTTTAAAAAAACATGAAAATCAAGAGTGTTTCCAGAAGAAGAATTCATTTTCAAGTTGTTAAATTGAGGGAAGTGGCTCTTACTATAAATATTTTTTTTAGTCACCAATATTTTGTAAACTGATGGTGCTATTCATGTTGCACTTCTCTGTTGCTGTCAGTCTATACAGCATAATGTCTATCCAGTACAGAGCAGCATCTCATCCACATGTTAAAATATAGATAAATAAATCCATTAGAGTTTTCCATGGTGCATTTAGACAAAACCTATGAAATCTTAAAGCGTATCAGAGTGCACAAACCCTTTTTTTATTTTTGTGAGTGTGTGTGTGTGTGTGTGTGTGTGTGTGTGTGTGTATGGTAATATGAATTTTAATGCCCTTAAGGGCCACAAGTCAAGAAGTAGGCTCTCAGAGGACAGGATAAAAGCTTCCTTTCCAAGGGAAGACTATGGATATGAAGTATCTGTGCACAGATTAAAAAATGAATGGTAATTTGATGACAAAAAAGTATACATGTATTCAAAAAGGTCCCTTTTACTTCTTTAACTGTCATTTATTTTGTAGACATGCACACTTCTGAACCCTTTTGTCAAGGGTCTCCTAAAACTCTTATTGTGGAGAATGGGATGCACCATTATACTGCTGCCAGGTATGTGAGGAAAGCAGGGTGTATTTCTCCCTCTGCTGTTAAGGTGAACTGAAACATGGGCATTTAAAGAGGAGACAGTCCCAACTGGATACCAAATACATTTCAAGTAGGAGTTCTTCATTTCCATCAGCCTTTTCTGCCAGCTTCAGGGAGCTGCATTCACAGTGGGCTGTGTCTCTGAACCCCCCCCCGAGGGGGTTTTGACCTGGAGAATTTGTAAGTAAATTGTTGTGGCAAGGTGAGGGTTTTCTCCAAAGTAACAAGTGACAGCACCTGAGGAAATTACCTGAGAGGTAATTTCCATGGAGGTTTAGATGAGACATTAGGAAACATTTCTTCACTGTAAGGGTGCTCAGTCACTGGAATAAGCTGCCCAGGGAAGCAGTGGAATCACCATCCTTGGAAGTGTTCAAGAGGTGTGAATATTTGGTGCTAAGTTAACTGCTGCTCACAATTATTTTAGAGGCCTTTTCCAACCTTAATGATTCTATGATTCTGTGAAATTAAACAGGGGTTTTGAGAATAGATAACCTAGTGGTTTTTGTCTTGTATCCACAGCTTTCTGCACTTTGCCACAGGGCATGAATGATATTAGAAAAGTATTGCTCCAGGTCCCAGCCTGGTATTGAGCAGGAACCCATCAGCAAAGCTGTCTCTGGCCTAGCCCATGCTGCTGGCCAAGTTCTTGCAAGGCTGTGGGAGTGTGTGTGAGCAAACACACCCATGCATCCATGTAAACAGCCCTACATATATATATAATATACCTGTAAAACTGCCGTTTGCATATCAGTATAAGAAAGCAGTAATGCCTGTGGTGGTGAACACAAAATGTTTGTGTGTTAAAGGAAGACAAATGACACTTTCCAAATAACAAATACTTCCCGTTCCTTGCCCTATTGTGCTCGTGCTTGTTGGGGGGATGTTTCCCCTTGCTGCTGTGGGAAACAGGGCTGAAGAGGTCAGTACCAGGCAGAATGAGAGCTGTAAATTGACCCTTTTTGGGGGGGAGGGGTGCTATGGGAAACGTGCAATAGTCCTGAAAGCAGTTGTAGGAAAGCAGTGTTTTGTGACAGTGACATTAAGTTGTAGGTGAAAGAGGTGTTGAGGCAAACCAAGCCAAGTTCTGCCCTGCCAGCAGGCTGTGGTTAGGACTAAAGAACACAGGTATGCATGGAAGCACAACAGGCTGAAGGGAACATTGCTTTCACTGTTTCCTTCTCCTGCACGTGGCCTTTGTGCATGTTGCGTTTCTTGGTGCCCTGATTCTCCTTCACAGTGGTGATTCTTCCTTGGCAGGTGTGACTGAGGCCAAGCCTGACTTAGCTAGTCCTTCATTCTAGGGCCAGAACTGCCTCCCTCTGAATTGCCTTCTCCTTGTGGGGTGACTGCAATGCCAACAGTCCAGCTGTCACATGGCAGACTTGGACTGCCATCCCACAGCCATGGCTCTGTCCCAGGGGCTTGAATTTCCTCATGGAAAATGCTGGATTTGTTTTAGAGAGTTTAGTTTAATTGAAATGGCCTACATGAATGGACTTTTGTCAGCTCCTCCTTGGGAGTTCAGTGCCTTCCTAAGTCATCTGTCCAAGAAGATATATGTTCCATCAATGCAACTGTATTTGCAAATAAGTAATTATTTATTAATTAATAAACAAAATAAACGGGACTTGTTTTATAATACTGGAATGGCTTCTAGCCAGCTTTTTCATTATAATTATGTGTCATTGTAATTCTCTCTCCAGTTATGCTGGCAGAGAAAGGAAGAGTGTGTGTCTGTGTGTGGTACACAATTAAAAGATCTAGGAGATGACTGGATGCAGGGCTTGATCCCCCTTCCTCCCCTTCCTAAAGAGAGGGAGCAGGACACTGGGCAGAAGCACCTTTAGCCCATGACTCCTGCAATCATTCCCACCCTCCCTGTTATGCAAGGGCAGTGGTCTGTCTGGCCAGAGGACCATGGAGATATGTGCCAGCACCCAGTCCAAAAGCACTGGGAGATGATCACCTTCTTGCCACCACCCAGAGGACATCAGGGCCTTTGTACTCCCTGTGTCCCATCCACCTGGGGGAAGTTACCAGGTATGTAACTTGTCTTTTTTCATATTTCTCCTTATTTTCTCCTATTGTATGTTGTGTTATGAAACACAATGGAGACTCTTCTCAGAGTGATTTTGGCTCAGTCCCTGTCCAGACTGGCAATTTTATTTAGGTTTGCTCTGCTTTTATCCCTGAGTAGCCAAGGAGTCCTTGCTGACAGTGAAAGTGCTACTGTAATATGAATATAACAACCATAAAGAGAATAGTTGGCTGGTTATGTTTTTACCAGAAATAGACTGACAGGTTTGCACATCTGTATTTGGGGGATATGCTCTGTTTCATTTCTGTGTAAATAAAAACTCTAAGTTTTATCCCTTCTCTCAGTGAAAAACTGCATCAGAAGCTGGTGATATTGCACATGATGGGTTACATGGGCTCTAGTGAATACATATAAATGTGTAATTTGGAGCAACTGGTGTACATCAGTCATTTTTATTAAAGAAACTCTGCTTCAGAGCCTTATAGGAGATAAAGAACATGGAACATTTGAGTAAATTGGACTTCAATGTGTTTGGGGTTTTTTTGTGAAATCCTCATTATAACAGCAGAGGTCAGAGATTAATTTATTTTGTGTTTAGGATGATTATTCTGGTCTTATGATGATCTCACATTTAACACTGTCCCATGATACTAAATATAATATTGTAATTATGGGGTTTAAATGGATAGGGAATGGCTGAAAATGACCTGTGGTCTTCCCTTGCTTCTTTTTGATATTCTCAAAGTTTTCATGATGTTGATTTCTCACATTAGATAGTCAGATCTTTGGTACTATATGGCCAATTAGAGACTTGCTTCTAATATGCTATTGAACATAGAAAGCAGCATTCCAATAGTGCAGAAGAGAAATCATTTCTGTCCCAATTGACTAAAGCTCTGTGTTTTTATTAAAGCAGATTTAACTCAAGCCTTGGGGGAAGCAGCTTGCAGTGGTAAAAGATAAACACTTTCCTGTGCCCAAGTCCATATTGAATAAATTGAGGCCTGGGGTACTTTGAAAGAAGGAGAGAGGGAAAGACTCTGTGAGAAGCAGGGACAATATTTGAAATCCTTCTAACAAGGGAAAGAAGTGGGACTCTGGCAAAAAGTAGAAAATGTTCAAAGCTGGAGCTGCACTTTGCAAAGCCAAGGCTTGTCAAAGGCAAGGTGCCTTGTCAAAGGCAAGGCTGATTCTGGCTTGGACTCCCTTGCCATGGAGCTCCCCGGTGTGTTCACACTCCTGCTTAAAGCTGGCATGGGGAATGGCAGCATTCAGAGCATACAGAAATGGAATTATTGCTGTGCCAGCATTGTCAGTGATGTCTCCAACATGAAGCATTTCAGGTGAGCTAAGGTGGCCTTCTTCAGGACCATTCTTCCATTGACAGGGCAGAGATGACAGACTGAGATAAACACTGATCTTTCTATTCCTAACACTGATAAGCTGCAGGGGATGAGAACTGGATTTGGTCCAAGAGAAACTCTCTCTGCTTGCCCTGAGATTCCTGAAAGTCTGTTGTCAGAATCAGTTTCTGCTGGTGAACACTGACGGCCTGGAACAGGTGCTCTGAAACTGCATCCCTTCCCAAGGAATGTGGGTGAAAACATTCCAGAATTATTCCATGCCAAGATCGTCTGTGATATTTGAAATTTCTAAAAGGAAAAGTTAGAAAAATAATGAAAACAGAATTTCCTAACACTTTACACTAAGACAATGTTATTGTCGATAGTGCACCCATACCTGTGTAGAGATGCATCTAGGAGTGTTTACATGTCTATATAAGCTTATAGGTACAGACTTCATTTACTTCTGGAATGTCTGGACATGGTCTAAACAGTGCCCTCAATGTCCTTTCCAGCTCCCACTTGTCTGTGCACATGTCCTGTTACTTGCAGCTCCACCGAGGAGCTCCATTTTCCCCTGGGATTCCCGTGTTCCACTAACCCAGGGAGATGAATGTTTGCTTCTTTCCACATTCGTGCCAGGACTAGGATTGTACCTGGGATGCCCCCACACCTCCATCTCTCTGCTGAAGGCGGGGTGGTCACCCACAGATTGTCCCCTCTTGCTAAAGGTGGTGCAGTTGGGGAGTCTGGGGCCAGGTGGGACTGGAAAGCTGGAGGGAGATGCCTTTTCCTTACTGTGTCCCTTCCTGAACCCCCTGCATTATCAGCCCCAGACACAAACACTCCTCCTGGCAACAGGATTAACCCCAACAGTTCAACCCAGCATCAGAACTGGCCCTAGCACTGATCCTGCTGCCATAAACTCCTTTCCTTAGCAACCAGATGAGCCCTAACATAAAACAAGCAGGATCAAATACCACCTGGAGTACTGGACCAAAAACCTACTGACACAGCCAAGTCACATGATTGCACCTTAGCAGGAAATTTCCAATAAAACAGCTTCATTGCTGAAAAAGACACTGCTTTGACAGCACTGAAATTGCTAGGAAAAAAACTACATATTTGGACTGTTAATTTTTTTTCATCTGCTATCTTCTCGGATGGGAAATTTGCTCAAAAAATTATTGAGAAGTCCTTGTTCGGATGTCCAAGTAACCAGTCCTGGATCTTTTCTTTTGGACTAAAAGTACTTTTTAAAGAAGTCATTAATTTAAAAATATGTATTATGAATTTGATGGTAAAGAAAAGGGTTTCAAATATCACAAAACGGTTTTTGGTTAATTTCTTTGGAGTTTGTCGAGCTGAATATTGATTTGACCTTTTTTCCAGTGTCTGGTTGGTTTGTTTGTTTGTTTTGCTGTTGGTAGTGGTGGTTTAGAGGGGTTTTTTTTGTGCATTTTGGAATGAAGAAGAGATGTTACCGTCACGAAAATGGCTATGTGAGGGGAACAGTCTCTGATGCGGTCACCGACGCGCTCCCAGCGCCGGCTGTCACTTTGAGCCACAGCGGAGCTCCCTCTTGTGCCGGACTGTCCGTGGCTCTGGATGCAGCTGCCGTGTGAGCAGCTCCAGGCTGGCAACCTTCTATCAACACTGCAGGGGCCTGCTCTCGCTGCGGGCTAACTGTGCTTTCCAGGGGTACAGAAAGCTGCTTGTAGATTTATGTCCTTCTGGGCATCCCAGGCATGTTTAATGGTGCAATATCTGCATCCCTGGGGTATGCTAAGAGCTTATCTGATCAGGCTCAGCAGGACACCAGCCACGTGGTTTACACTTGTCAATTTTTATGCTTCTCATCTGAAAATCCCAAACAACAGCCTGGTCCTTGGAAAACTTCCAGTGGTTGTGAGATGGCACTAAAGTAAGGGCAATGGTATATCCAGACTGCACTTGAAAGGCTCCTTCAGCAGGTAAATACCCTTCATCCTGTAAATAGAGCTGAGCTGGGGGTAAAACAAAGGTTTTATACATGTGACTGCATCTGTACTATGGGCATTTGCTGGAGCAGCACTGTCAGCCATGGTCACATCCAATCGGGCTGAGCAGGAGGAAGCCTGTGATGCTCAGAGACCACAGATAAAACTCCACGATCCCAATTTGTGTGTTCTTTATTATGGCTAATCCTAAATCCAGCCTGAATCAGACTAAACCCTCACTCATTCCTAATTCCCCCAAATTAATGCTCACATTGCTGTGTACATGCTGCTAGCTAACAGAGCACACAGCAGACATCATCCTCCATAACATGCTGGGCTGTTTAGAAGACTTTTTGCTCCTTGCTGCTTATTGCCAACTCTGCCAGCACAAGTATTTCCCAATCTGCCTGTAGCAAGCCCAAAATGTTCCCTCCTGCTGATAGAAATGTGAGGAGCTGAGCTTAGGAAGATAGAGAGTCCCTGAGAGAAGGTAGGGAGAAAGGAGGAGGTGAAAGCAATGTGCTTAAACCATGTCATCATTTACAAAAGTAGCATCTGGGCAATGCAATTCTCCCTTGTGGCAGGTGCTAGGGGCCTTGTAAAATTGTGGGCCAGATATATCCATCTTTACATGCAGGAGCTATTTTGGTTGGGCACATATAAGTCCCAGAGACAGAGAGTATGGAATCAAGGTTAAATGGCCTTCCCATGCAGTGGCAGCAGGAATAAGGTGCTTCCAGTACCCTGGCTCCTACTTTTCTGGCTCAGTAATGTAATCCTAAAATCTAACTAATAACAAAGACTCTCTTTTATTCCCTCCTCTCCTGCTTCCAAGTGTCTGGCAAACTGTGTATTGAACAACAGAAGAGTACCAGTGTCACTAAATGTTAATATGTATGTGATTCACCAAGGTGGTGAAAAAACATAGCTCTTAACTCAGTGGATTATTTTCTTAAAAGTTTGATGTCATCTGAACTGGCTAGGAATTTGAAGATTTTCAGTTTCCTATAGACAAGAGGCTTCTCAACCTCAACAGCTCTGTAGACACTTGATATTTGTACAGAGCAGCAGACCTATGACATTATAACCAAAAAAACATTAATCCAACCATCCAGCTACTTCAAAAGAGGATTTCAGCCAAGACCTAGTGACCCCTTTGTGTGGGACAAACAGTACCACTTGCATCTTCAGCTGTACTGCTACTCATCTCTGTGGTGATGTGATGCAGACATCCCAGTGTGGCATTGAGAAGCCGGTGACACTGAGGGGTCCCAGATGTCTTGTGAGCTGTCAGTGAAGAGACAAGTCACCTCTCAGGCTGTGGAGACTCATTCAATTACTACAAGAGGGGACCTCTTAACAAGAAATATCTTCCTTCAGAATGTCTGCACAGAGTAATATAGGGCTCAGGTTGGCTTGTCAGTGCAAAGGGTCTGCTAGTGAAAATCTACTGAGCAAGAATTCTCCCCCTTCCCTTCCTTCCAGCTTGGAGCCAGGTTGTGAGCTCCACCCACAGCCTCATAGTGGAGGTGGGGATGAAACCTTGTGCAGTGAGTCCTGGGCTTCACTGGCAGAGAAAGGGCTCTGTGGGGCCCATGAAGCTGACTCACCTAAACGCTGCTCCTGAGCCCAGTGGAGAGGAACTCCACCAAAAGAGAGAGGAAGCTGTGGCTTAAATGTGCATGCTCACACACACACACGCACATACACAGGATGTCTGGCTGCTTGTTGTCTGTGTTATTTATCTGAATAAGCAGCAACATCAATCTGGATTGCTCCCAGGTTCAGACCCATTGGAGAAGTATTCAAGTATTTGGCTTTCTGAGAGTGATTTTGAAACTTCCTTTCTGACCCTTGTTGGATGGTGATTGTCAAATCCTCTCCAGAGAACCTCTGGCTCAGTCCCAGCTGGATTTAGCTCTAAAGTAATGGTTCAGAGGAGAAATAGGATCAGCTCTTTTCTCCTGTACATATTCCTTCCCTGCCAGCAGCCAATTTCTTGTGCACTGCTACAGAAATATTTCTAATAAAAAGTAACAACTCCCAGGGATGCTCCTATCCCTTGCTCTGCCAAGGCTGGTGATCACACCAGCATCTTGGTTCTCAAGCATCTGCCAAAACCTGATGGCTTCAGCCAGCACGATGGAGCGAGGGTGAGCCAGCTGGGATATAACAGGCAGAGTTTAGGTTCCTGGGGAGTCTTCTTTGCAGAGATGGGCTTCTTCATTTAATGGGTTTTGGATCTTATTTAACACATTGCCTCATGTACAGTGCGGGTGTAAAGAAGCTGTGTGCACATAATAAAAATCTTGGCCTATTTGTGCCTAGGGGAGCCCTAATAAATTTGCCACTATAGCAAGTGTTAGTCTCTAGGGCCGATAGTGAATGCTGGAGTTTAATAAAAAAGAATTCTGAAACAGAAGAACTGAAAGGTAAACCAGTTTGGCTGACAAAGCAAACACAGTTTAATTAAAAATGAAGTTTTCTCCTGGCCTTGACCAGTCCCAAGGAACAGTGTCTCAGGCTGGCTGTGTCTGGCCTGCCTTCTGATGGCTGCTTTCAGGGTGCATTTTCCAGCACACCATCAGAGATCTCCCAGACTGGGCTGAAGGCACTTCTCAGAGTGTGTTCAGGCCATTGTTAGGACAGAAGATGGGTAAGTAAGTCATGAAGGATAACATATTCCAGGTGTTCACCTGTATACAACAATAATGTCACAGTACTCTGGCTTGTGCTGGGACTGAGAAAGCAGGTCAGTAACAGCAGCCCTGCTGTTAGACCAGCCCAGGGGAGTGGATATTTTCCCTGTACAAATAGCTGTCACACTCTCAGATGCTGCAGGACACTGTAGAGTTATTTAGCGGCACTGTCTGAGACCAGAAGCAGCTTCAGTAACTTCCAGGACCATCAGAACAGAGTTCTAGAAGCTGCCTTTTGTTGCTCTCCATGTGAAAACTCTTCTTGGTAAAATGACACAAGAGGTGGTGGTTTTTGCCTTATCTGTTTCATATTATGGATGTTATATTGAAAAAACACTGACTACAGAAGAAGCCATTGAAATTAAATACTAGAAGAATTATGCAAGCCAATATTTCAAATCCTGGTGAGATTTAACTATTACTAGTTTACCACAAGAAATGTCTCACAACTCCAAAATATGATGCTCAGACTTCTGAAACAGCAGATCAGCACCTACTTGTGGCAGAAAACTTAGGGCAGACAATAAAGCCACTGTGGTTGGATTATTAATATATTGTAAACACATCACTTTCAACTAAGGCTAGATGTGCTACAGGCCAATGAAATTCACATTTTCACAAGCCAGGACTGTTAAATGCTTCTTTGGTAGCTATCAGGAAAAGATCTTATTTTGTGGTAATATGGCCACCCAAAGTCAATATTTTACTACATTGCGAAGGAAGTTTTTAAGTGGAAAGAATAAAGCATTGTTTATTGTACTCTATTACACTTTTATTTATGGCATTGTGGTGGTGCCACCCGCCGCCCTCGAGCCACACTGTGATCTCAGAGAGGGGTGTCAAACTCTTCAGTGCAGAGTCTGAGTTATGCACTCAAGGCTCGGGTATCAATGCAGGGCATCTCACTTCCCCTGCTTCACACGCTGCTTCCACCGCACCGCCAGCCAAGCACAGCAGGATCCTTATCGAGCACAGCTCTTCTAGAGGGAGAATGTGCCACAGCAGCACACCACAAGCATTTCATCTCCATCCCCTGCTCCCTTGTGGTCCACCCGGCAGCAAATGACTTCCTCCCACACTGTGCTGGCTTCTTTCTGCTGCGGGGAAGCAGAGAGCTTGAGTGCACAGCAGAAGTGCAGACTTACAGAGACACAGCCCTGCCAGCAGGCTTTTATCCCTGGCCATGACCTAGGATGGGGGACTCCTCTGGGAAATGGAGAGGTCATCCCAAATTCACCAAGGGCAATAGTCTGTGGGGATCAGAGATGAGGGCACTGACTGCAAGAGGGAAGAGTTTAATGGTAAACCAAGATCTGCATGCACATGGCCTTCAGCATTGTTGTAAATAATGCTCCTAATAAAGAGCCAATTAGACCAACAATCTCATTACTATCCAGCATGCAGTGTAGGAAGGACTAGCCTAAAGCATAACTGAGCAAAAGTGAAAACACAGCTCCACATTTCCTGTTACAATGTACACAGGCATAAGGAGACTTAATTATATGTGTAAGAGGTAACAAGCATGGAGAGCTGAGAGAATGGCAGGCAGCCTTATAAAGAAGCCCCACAGTGTGGCACTTTGCTGCAATGCCCATTAACAAAACCCAGCCCAATGTGTTGTAGTCACCCCACACTTGTCCTGAGCACGGACGCCTGGATGGCCCTGCCAAAGCCTCCCCAGTGCCTGCTCCTCCTGGAGCAGCAGGAACTGCAGCATGGTTGTGGCACAGGTGGAGAGTCAGCACCAGGGCTGGAGGCAGGACCATGGGCTTTCCACAGAGCCATGAATGAGGATGCAGGGAAGGTAGGGGATGAGGAGAAGCCTGGGCATTGTGGCTGTCTGTGATTTCTTGAGAAAGGAGCTCAGGACTGGAGACCCTTTGCCAAACCCAAATGAGAAATGTTGTCACGGTAACTGTCCGTGCTACGCGTGCCTCATGCTAGTACAGAAATTCAGAGAAAATTATTTCATAGGATCCAGTGACAATGCAGTGAGCTGTCAAACAAAACATATTTATCTTACATCCATCCCTTAAACCTTTGGCTTCCAATTTTCCTTCACATAACCAAAGAAATACCATGCAGGCTAGTTTTGGAATAGCTCTCATGTAAATCATCCCCTTGGGCTTGGGCCTCTCAGGCTGGGGTTCAGCCTGAGTGACTTTTTATAGCTGAGTTATAAACTTTTAAATGCCAGACTTAATCAGAGCTACTGAAATGGTCATTAGAGTGGTTTAAGTGGCATAGCCCTGATATATGACAGCACAGAAAGTAGGCAGGTGGCTCATCTGCAGTGGGCAGTCCATCTGGGAGGGAGCAGGGTCTGGTGGCTGGAAACAAGCATGTCTGAGACACAGATCTCTGGAGTTTTGCTCTTGCCCTTGTGCTATTGCTGAGTGACTTCAAGCAAGCTCCCTTGGGATGCGCTGGCCTCAGCAGCCAGGTCTCAGATCAAAGGCTTAGAGGAAGAGATGGCTCACCATGCCCTCGTTGCTCCAATATGCTGAGAACATGAATATTCATCCACCTCCCCTCGGCAAACTGCAAGAATTGTAAGAGAGTTGGTCTACGGTTTCACACAATGTTGTGTGCACTCAAAACACACAAATCAGCCTCATTTTTGGCTTGGAGCAATCACCCACAAAATCTTACTGAATAATTATAATCACAAACACATCAGACACTGAAGAGCTCGGGCTTAAGGGGGTCTAATGCTGTTTTGCTCCTTAGCAGGAGGGTTTGTAAAGCTTTGAGCCCCCTAATGTTGCAAGTTCTGAGACACACAGCAGGTTCCAGCTGTGCATGGGAGAGCCTCCCTCACTCTGCAACATTACTGTGGTCTGAGCAGAACTGGGCAGTCATCAATGTGAAAGGTGCTTGCACAGAGAAATTGATCCGAATGAAAACAGCACAGGAGCTTTTCAGGGTCTTCTTTCTAAATTTATTCAAGTATTAAACAAACAGAAACTACAGCATGCATCAGATACTTTCCTTTATTGTACAACAAAACTGTGGACTTGTTTGTATTTGCAGCATTTCCAGCAACATCAGGCAGACTTGTCGATGTTATCCAGTTTTGCACAGTCACTAGAGTGTCGCATCATGAATTATTAAATCAGTGCTTCGTGGTAATACATAATTTCTTATCAATTATTCATGCTAATGTGCGTGTAGTTTACTTAATTGTGTTATTGACGATCAAAAGTAATTTCCTGAAAATCCTCAAGGACAGAAAATTTAATCAGCGTAACTACTTTTCAGATGCAATGCTGTTAAGTATTCTTAATTTGCTCAACAATTCACTTATTTATGTACCTTTCTGGAGGAAATACGAGTTTAATCAAACAATTAGATTGAAGAGTTAGTGTACAGAAGGGCTGAAGTTCAACTGAATGCAAGGTAATTATGTTGAAACAAAGTTGGGCCTGCCTCTTTGGACTGGAATATTTTTTTAGTCTTTTTTTTAGGAGGGAGAAAAAAAAATTATGATTGGGAATATCACTAAGAAAACAGTGATCCTCTATCCTCCAACCACACCCCACAACAAAGCACACAGTGATCCCTGTTATTGTGGTGGAAGCATTGCTGCTGTTAAGCTAAGCCATAACTTCCACCCCCAGTTCAGCAGAGCAGCTCCTGAAGATGAAGTACAAAAGCAGACCACAGGCTACTGTATGTTTCCCTCCCTGCATTAGGACAGATAAGAATCCCCAAAAGAAACACACTATGTGGCAGAAGTAAAATAAAATTACTCCATTTGATGCATGTGGGCCCTGCCTGACTTTTTATTGTTCTCTGACTGAAGGACAGACCTGGCAATGCCCTCTCTGCTGGCTCATGCCCAGAAGACACAGACTCCACTCTGGGGGTGCCTGGTACCCTTGGAACATCCACAGTGATGGTGCTGGGTGCTGCCAACTGACCCCAGGAACACCAGGGCTCCCACCCTTTGAGTGGGTGCTGACATCAAACCATGCCTCATGGAAAGGAAAGTGTGCACCAGGTGGTATGAAAGAGTCCTGTGAGCCCCAGAGAACTCCCAGGTTCTGTGAAATTCATGAGCTGAAATCACTTACATGGAGGAGACAAAATTCTGATGCCAACTTTATTCAGGAATGCCTTTCCAAGCACATCCCCAAACCTGGATGCTGTGAACAGCCAAACAAACCCTGTGTAAAGGCATGCCTTAGCACATTTCAGGAGGTCCACAGCACAATGTGCAGGATCAGGGGTGACAGGAATCCTTCCACTAGCCTCCATGTTACTTGATGAAAATCTCAGAAAAACGGTTTCAGCCTGTTCTCCAGGGACACCTGTGGTAAAGCCTAAGGAATCTGCAAATGGCACCTGGAAAAGTCAAGTTCATGTCCCTAAGTTTAAATCCTCATATGCAGTTCCCATGGAAAAAAAGTGAGATTAAAATGACTGCTCTTTCGATCTAAGTATGCTTTGCTTTGGGGAGGTTTGGGTGAGAGATAAGACTAAATTTAATAAGGCATCAAGTTCTCCTTTGCACTGTTCCCAATCTATAATAATTAGTATCTTTTCATATCTAGATTCATTACAACAAGTTTTCAGTAAATGGAATAGTGTAAATTTGGATGGCATAAAGGAATATCCTTCTGAGCTTTATTTCCTCCTTATTAAACATAAAACATGGAAAAACATATCTGCAGTCTTGCAATGACGGATTATTTTTGTCTTCCAGTCTCTTTTTCCAAGACAGTGATGTCAAAATACCCCCAGCTTTGTGCAGATCTAGAGACAATTCACTCTCCATTAAATACCAGCATTACTGTTTGAAGCTGTGAGTGCCACTCTGAAGTCGTGTGCTTTTCATGTCTAATGCAGCAAATGGCAAGAGTAATTCACTAATGTTCACACAGAGGCTAGTGCAAGGATTTTAGTCACAAGTAAACTCATCTCAGCAATTTTCCAGTAATCTATGCATGAGAAGTTTCACTTTCAGAGAAAAGAAAAAAGAAGAAAAATTATGAAGATTTTTGTTCTATTTTCTGCTTCTCTTACACCTAGGTTGCCTGGGATAGGTTTGGTTGAAGTCAAATGCCTTCAGAAAATAGCAGGCCAAATTGGGATATACCTGGATATTCCTTCCCCTCTGTTGTGAGCGGTGGAGTAACTGGTGCCTGGGTGCATCTCTTGCCCCCAGAACTCACATCTGGAAGTGATTGCTGCTTCCAACCATCCATTTCACACAGGATGGGAAGTTGAGATGTGCAGGAGCAAGCCAGGATCTTTTCAGTGAGCAGCTCCTGAAGATGAGTCTTTTCAGTGTCTTTTCAGGATGTATGGGGCAAGGGGGAATAAAAACAGTTTCACCAAAGTTTCCAAACATAGATAGTGCTGATAAATCAGGGAAATGAACCTACAGCGACACAAGAAAAGCAAGGGTGCATGAAAGGCAGCCAAAGAGGCCGCTCAGCTGTGCGGGTCCCTGGTGGCCCCATGGATGTCCCACTGGGCACGGCCACACTGCAGTTCACCCCGCGGCAGGGCACGGGCGGCAGAACTCCGCTCTCATACGCTCTTCTCGCCTCCCATGTGCTCCTTGGCTGCAGGGGGCTGCTTGTCCTGGCTGCCCTCGGGGCCGGGCTTGGCGGGGGGCGTGGGGCTGCTGCTGGCAGCGGGCAGCAGGTTGGCAGACTGCAGCACGGCCTCCGAGTGCTCGCGCGCCTTCATGCGCAGCGCCGCCACGCTGGCCGTGCGGTTGCTCTGGCAGCCGTAGGTGGGCAGGAAGGACAGGCCCATGGGGTCTGGAACACAGCACGAGCACAGAGGGCTCCCTGGGGAGGAAGGAGAGAAGCACAGTCACTGCTGGGGAAGGTCATGGAAAACATCTGTTCCCTCCATGGTCAGTCTGAAGAGGACAGAGATGGAGTTGATCTTTAGTGGGTACACAGGTGTCCTCTGGATCACTAGGGCTAGAAAACCCATATCCTGTTCTGCTGATCCTTCTGTGAGAAGGATCTTACACTGTGAGTCATTCAGAGTGACAAACAGAGTGCAAGAGGGAAGTAGAGACAGAAGTGAGCAGTGAAGTTCAGATCACACATGAGATTTCCTCATAAGCAAGGCTTAGCTCAGTCCCTCCTCTCATATCAAGCTGCTGTTCTGTGGCTGCCATCAGCCCCATGCTGGAGGTGTCTCCTGCCCTCCACCTTCACACTGAGCCTGATCAATGTAGGCAGCAGCATTTGGTGAGTGAGTGTAGGGGTTCTGTCACTCATCTTTGCCTGAAAGATTACAGCAGAGAGAAAGGTGAAAATATTCCATTCATTATGATGACCTTCTCCTATCTCACTGTAAAATGATATTCTTTCCCTTGGCCAAGCCCCTGCCAACTACTGGCACCATCTACCTGCAAGAGTCCATTCTACCTTTACCCATTCAGTGTCTGTGCTGCTTCACGGAGACACCTCAAAGAGAACGGCCTCAGAAGTGAGCAAAACTACCTAAAGCTGCTGCTGTGATACAGCTTTAGAGTCCCATCAGGAGAGATGGGCCAGAGCATTTCTACCCTGTCATTTGAGACACGTGGCTGTTCCAAGCAGGCAAGAAAGCACTGCAGCACGTATGAAGTGATTACTCTCTCTTGAAGCCAAAACCTTCCTGCAACCCACTGACAGAGGCAGTCCTCACTCCACCAGCTGCTTTCCTGAGGCTCTTCCCCTGGTTTCTCCTTGATAATGCTGGAGCTTGGGCCAGTTCCCAAACAAGCACATCTGGAAGTGTAGGTTGATCACTGGGCAGGACATGCAGTCCATCCAAAAACCCACACTGGTACTCAGCTTAGAGGCATTTATTGAATGTTGGAGAATGTGACAGAGGAGTAGGATGGGGAGGCAGGGTGGGATGGCTGAGCTACTTCTTGTATTTACTCTTTGGTAAAAACCAGACACCATTAGTCACCATGTTTCCAGGGGTCTTAGAGGCCACACCAGCTCTACATCCTCATGTACACCCCTGATAGAAGCCTGTCTTTTGCTGATATGCTACCTTTCAACAAGAAACAGCCCAGCCAACTACTCGCACCCACACATCCTGACACGATGCAGTATCTTCCCCTGATCTCTCCAAGCCAAGGACTTGCTTTAATTTCTGCAGTTAATGTTTGAGTTAAATGGCTCATGACTAAGTGATGGAACTAATAACCTCCAGAGTTTTACACTTCTGTTCTTGGTAGCAACGGGTCAGCACCCATCTGCCAGGAATGAAGGCAGACAGTTGTTTGTTTTTAAGATGTTGGCAAGACCTCTCCACAGCAATTGTCAGAGATTTGTGGTTGCCAGCAACATTCGGGAAAAAGTATTCCTTGCATTTCAAAAAAAGGCATCTACAAAAGACAGCTTATTAATATAAATGGAAAGAACCCTTTTCTCTTGTAATACTTCTCTGATAAAGCATATGATCAGCAGAGCAACATTTCCATGGGTCCAGGCATTTAAGCACAAGCAAGTTTCAGCACTTGACTAAAATCCTCTGCTTCTTTTGCTTTTAGCTTGAGGAAGCTCAGTCTTGAATTCTGTGGCTGTTTTGAGCAGGTCAGAAGGAGGGTTTATAATAAAATCTACTCAGTAACACAACTTACAGTTTTTGCCACCACCAGCCACACTCATAAAGTAACTTTTTGCCCTGTTGAATCACAGCCACTGTTTTAACAAGAGGGAGGAGAGGCCCTTCAGAGTCCCTGCAGTTTGCAGTAGGTTTTTTGCACCAAGCCCCACTATCTTCAGACTCTGCTCAGAGATGGGGGAGCTGGGAGGCCTGCAGGAGCATCACCTGCCTCTGCACTGCTGCTTTCTAACACAAAGTGAATGAGGCTTTCAAACACAGCTGTTCAGCTCCCAGGCTGAGGGGAGGGCTGGCCTGCAGTGCCTAATGCAGGACTGGGCACATTGGACATTGCTTAGTGGGAGGTGGGGAGAAGTGGAAAGGAGTCTTCCCCTTTTCAAAAAAGCAGGAATCGGCTCCATTCCCTAAGAATAATTTTCATTCCATTGTTAAGGGAATAAAATATTTATCAGTATTCAGTACCAGCCTAAGATCTTTGCTTAATAATTTGCCCTGATATTACCTAGTGGCTCTGCAACCTGAGGGTGCAGTTACTTGTGGTGGAAACAAAGCTATCTCTAGCAATAATTCACCCATAAACCGTTCCTTTCATTTCCACTGAGGTTAAAATACTTGCAAACAGCTCACACATGAAAAAAAAAGTAAAGTAAAAAGCATCATTTTCTCCAGGGTCCAGCTGGAATAGAGGAGAAAAGGATTTAGCTCTGCTCCTTTTTAATGTATGTTATAAAGAAGGTTGACTCTACCTTACAATCATCTGAATCTGCAGGTAATAAGTCCAGTGAAATGTAGTGCACATTGCCAGCACAAAGCCAAGGCCAACAATGGGACACCCAGGAGTCCAAGGTCTCCACCTTCCCATCAGTCAACCCACAATCTCCAGAAAAGTGACAGTGGCCAAGACACAGGCATCCATATATAGCAGGCAGCAGTAGTTTGTAAATCTTATTGCAGTAGCCCTGACCCCACAGTGGGAAAGGAAGGAATTGTTCCTACTTATTTCAAATCTTCAGAGGACTTCAGGCATCCAGCTCCCATCAAAATCAGTGAGGGTTCAGCCATCAGCCCTAGATCTTGATGCAGCCCCCACCAACATCTATGGCAATCTGAGGTTAGTTTATCATGATTTGTATCAAGTTGCTGCAATATGGACAGGGTACTGTTTGCTTTCTTTCAGGAACTTACTGCCTTCTGTACACAAAATTAAAATACACAATTAGATTTCCATTAACTTACGGCAAATTCTGCTGGATTGATCCGAACCTCCTTCTATATTCCTATATGAGATCATACTTTAAATGCCCAGCCTGAACATAAATACTTAATGTAATAAATACAGTCTGAAATATTTGATCCACTTGGCAGTTTAATTGATCTACTACAGAGACTGACAGGAAAAATTAAATTAGTTTTGTCTTGTCTCTGCCAACATCACATTTAAATTGTAACAATATTTGATCTACACTTTTCATTGTGAACTCTTTTGTGCAGTTCTATGGTTCAGTTTAAGGTGGGAAGAGAGTGATAGGAGTGGGGCACATGCTGATACATAAACATCAATATAAATTTTTAAATATGCATTTGGTGTTTCAAGTCAAGGGCTTAAAGAATTTAATAGGTAGTCTTTCCAAAAGGCAAACTCCACATTCCTTTCCTCTTTCATTATTTGTGCATATCAGCATTTGATATGGACAGCTGAATTACAACCTGACATGGAGGGAAGGAGAGAAAAAATCCCATTTAAAATCCTCATATCTCAATGCATGATGTTTAATTTTCAGAGAAAATATTATGTTTGATTTAATTATTGTTATCTTCTCATGGTAGTCACATTCGTTTTCTTCAGCTCTAATCCCTTTCATAAGGATTGGAACGTCAACAACAATCTCAAGTTTGTAGTGTTGATTACCAGTGGGAGCTGAGTCAATGGGAGCTCCCTCTTGCACTTCCCAGATGACACCTACATTCTGTCAATTAAAGCCTAAGAAGTCAAAAGTAGGAAACATAAAAGTGGCTTTATCCAAATCTTCTTGGGCTCTGAATCAGGAAGCTCAGAATAAGAAAAGCATGAACTCAATTCTGAAATGGAGAAGCATCAGATGGTCCCAGTTTAATTTGGGGTAGCCTCAAGGCTGCTGGAATTATACTAGATGGCTTCTCCTTCTATTGAGAAGCTGGTTAAATGTGAAAGGTATCCTGTGCTGCCCAGAGGCTGGAAGAGCACTTCAGAGGTGACAGCAGAATACAAATGTTATAATTTCACATCTCCTTGGCTGTTACCCCTCTATGCCCAGCAGAAACAACAAAGAGCTGATGATCTGGCTCAGATGTTCCATCATCAGGAGCCTTTTTGTCGAAATAACTCAACACTGGAACTGGAGGATTTCATCCTCCTTTGTTTGTGCCAATAGTACTCTCCAAAAAAAAAAAAAAAAAAAGCTAAAAAGCTGGGAGACAGCACCTATTTCCTACCTCTCTTAGGGCTCCAAGTACCTGTGTATTTCCTACTGAAAAAGACTAAAAATCTCTACCTGTGAGGTAGGGCAGTGCTAGAGCTGGGGACCTGTGATATGGGAATCAAAATAATTTTCTTAATGTGTGTGCATCTGCAGCAAACTAAAGAAATGTTTTAGAATCTCTGAAGTCAGAGCAGCAGATTAACTAAGAAAAATGCCAAGCAAACCCACTTAATATATTGGCTGTGTTACATCAGAAAAGTCAGTAAATCCATAATCAAGAATGACACTGAAAATAAAAGACTCCAAGAGTTTTATTCTCATTCCCCAGTCTTACAGTAAACAGGGGAGCTTCAGTTCAGCAAACACGAGTTCAAGGGTGAGTTAGGTCCTTGAACATTTCTTTCATAGCCTTGGCAATGGGAATTGCCCAACGGAACTGAGCAAATTCCCTCCATCATTCCATAATAGCAATTGAAATGTAATGGACGGGCAGTTCTAGTTATGTTTTAGGGTTTTTTCCCTGGATACTGCAATTAAGCCTCCCTAATATGAACAGCAACCACAGTAGCAGCAAACCATAAAAGAGCCTAATCAACAGTGGCCTGCAATACCCATTTGGATGTGCATAATACAATTGTGCTTCTCTCTCAGTGGTGTGGGGGTGCCGTGAAAACCAACTGAGCTATAACTTGCACAGAGAAGAGCTGTGGGTGAATTATGAAAGTAATTCCCTGGCAAGTGTAATTATTTCTCTCCTCATACACTTCACTCATCATGGGTCTGGGGAAATTTCAGCGGAACGTAACAGACACACTCTTGGCCTCAGCCACCAGAATGGTAGAACACATCCGCTGAAAAACGGAGATTCTTGTTTACACCCATTAATAACATCTTCTGCATTAATGAATTGCATTCATGCTGTCATCCATTAAGAAGGTACTTTGAGGTCTCTCTCTGCACAGAACACTAGCTTCTCCAGATGACTCTATAGTTATACAGCCCATAAATAAAACAAGTATTTTCCCTTCATCTTTGAGGTCTGCAATTAAATCTACTAAATGGACTGCAGATGCCTGGCTTACAGTAAGTGTTTCATCTTAGAAGATCATGGAACTGTCGAAGTCACCACAGTGAAGTAGCATAGTTGTCAAATCGGGGCAATTTCAGAGAGTAATGAACATCAGAAATTTCATCTCTGCGAGTCAACCTTTTTCCTCATTATGACCAGTGGTGAGGTACTAAACCCCTGTAGTAGGAAATAGTGTATACCCCAGAAATTATGACATGCTACTTTTTGAAATGAGTAATTGTATTTCCTGACAGAATAGTACAAAGGGAGATGATACAGTGGTTAACAGATGTTTGCTATTGAGTACAGCCTCCAATGTGCTAAACTTCAGAGAGACAGGAGACAGAAAAAGGTCTGTTGTATTATTGAATAGAGAATATTTGATAGAAACGGAGAAAAACTGTCCAGTGACAATATTCTTCTCTGGAAAAAGTCTATATTCTGAATAACAGCTTTCTTTGCATAGTATAGCCATCCCATTTTATTAACAGAATATCTTGTGGTGCCAATATCCTCACTTTTATGGAAAAAAAAAAAATCTCGGTTTCAGAGACAGCAGAGTTCATGAGGCATAGTCCTTAGGGAAAATAGCTTTCTTCTCATCCATCAGAGCAGACCTGGTCTCATGCTCCAACAGTATCCCTATATCCTAGAAATGGCACATGGGGGGTCCAGAGCCACATGAGGCAAGCCTAATGAGGACTTCACAGTCTTTCCAAAATCAAAGCTGCAGTCTTGGTCTCTGCCCTAGACTCAGCTGTCTTAAGATTTCCTATTTCTTGTAGACCAACTTGACCCTCAGCTATTACATCCTTATATTACAAATTAGATCCCAGAATCTTGTGGCCTAAGCACTTTATGTAGCTCTGGAGACCTGGGTCTGGAGCCAAGCAAAGCCAGAGAAAGAGAAAGAGAGGTATTGGGTTTTTATACTAAAGATGAAGAACTCTCAGATGACAGAATGAAAATGGTCCCTGAGAGCATAAAATAATTATTAATTACTTACATCACTATCATCACTTGTTATTCACTGTATTGATTTTGTCTCCTTCTAAAGCATCAGTCAACTATTATTCACCAACACCAGCAAAGTGTTGTCTCACAAGTCCAACAAAAGGCATCTTGTCTCCTCAAAAGAGTAAGAAAACAACCTACACTTCCTAGTAGAACCTGATATGCTGAGAGTGCTCTTTTTTTTTTTGCAGGCAGCTCTTATGGCTGTACTGAAGAATGTGACTCCCTTTACTGGCCAGGGTTGTTCTCCCAGTGGTGGGAATATATATCTGCTTACAAGATCCACATAGAGGAGCTGCATTTTGTTTGACACTTGCATAGAAGAAAGCAGGACCATGCATCTTTTCATAGTGGAATAATGCTTCGATTCTGGAGCAAATATTTTGCTTTCAAAAGCACAGAGAATTCTTGGTGGTTTCAAAGCATGGCTGCCACAAGACAAATACTGGGAAGACCTCTCAATTATTTCACTCTTCAATAAAACTTGCAAAATTTTGGGAAACCTTTCTACTTGCTGGGATTTCCCTTATTCAAGCAATCCAAAAAACAAGCAGCTCATAGCTTTATGCCCTGTGCTGAGTTTTATGGGATTTGTGTGACAAAGTCCTATGCCTCCAGACTGACTGTGACAGGGTTCTGGCATCATTTCTGCAGCAAAATGCAACTAGATTTTCAAGGGAGAGGCTTAGGTCCCTTAATTAAGATGTATAAGGACATATACAATTGCCCACATGCACACAGCTCCTGTCTCAAATGGAAATCAAAAGAGATTTGAACAAACTGAAGCAAGCATATGACAAAGACAGTCACATTAAGGTTCTGTGAACACTGTGTCTCCCCCGTCCTTTCCTTCCTTCTCATAACCATTATCTTTTCCTTCAGACTGACACGTGAGTTTGGTTGTGCTCTCAAATGCACTGGTTTAGATGAAACATCATTTACCTGCAGTTTCCATAGTAAAGAAAAGCAAACTGTGCATTAGGCCTGTGATACTTTTGGTCCACTCAGAAGATCTAGAGATTGCCCTGGTCACCAGTTAACAGGACCAAAACTCAGTGACTGCTGTGCACAGCTTTACCCCAGCCCAAGGGAATTACTCTTGAAGAAATGGGGAAAGAGGAACTTGTGGAGATGGGCCATGGAAGGAGGACACAATACTCCACATATCAATGCCACAATGTTACAATTATTCTCTGCTTGTAAATATCAGATTTGGTCCCTCATATAATGGTAAGTTCTTCCCCCTTAACCCCAAAGCCAGAATTTGACATTACTAAGACATAGCAGCAGAAGAAGAAGAGCTCCCCTCAAAGCAGCAGCTCAGACTACCAGTCCCTTGCCAGGATAACAATACCCCGACAGGCACACACAGCTCCTGGTAGGTGCATACACAGATGTGCAAATCTGTATCTGCATTTCATAAAATCAAAATATGCTACTTTATCCCTTGCACGTACCTGGAGATTTCTAGTGCCAGGCAAGAAATATAAAGCAGACATTTCAGGAATGAACTGCATGTCTAACTGACAACATTCACCAAGACAATATGCAGGCATCTGATACCTGACCATTCCTATACAAACTGTATAAATAAAAAATCTCTATTTACATTTGGGACAGTTTTTTCAGGGACATTGCCTCTTAATCTGGGCAACTGACTATTTAATACCTACAAAAGATTCAGGAATAGAACTTTTTCTGCCCCTAGGCTGTAAATCTTCAATCAAGCAAAAAAGAGCAAATTATTAGTTTCTCAATTTATTGGCTAAGCTGTAAAATCAAAGAAAAGAGTAACAGGAAGTCTTCCAAATAAATAAAACTAAAAATAAACAAACAAAAACAACAACAACAACAACAAAAATCCAACCCCAAACCAACAAAAAACCCAACCAGCTAAAAATAGCAACCCCTCACAACAATTTTAAAATGTTTTTTATTTAATTTTGCTTGGCTTTGTTCATTTGGGTAATTTAAACATGAAACCAGTGAGAACACATATTGATGCATTTAATTTGAAAATGTTTGAATGTAAACTTTAAGGAAAAAGCCCCATTTACTGTCATCAAAATTATTCAATGAACACAACCCTATTTCCACACTTTTCAACCTGTCTGGGATTACAGTTATTAATGAACAATTTTTTTGCCTGAAAAACTTCTTCTTATCTACTCCAGAGAGGCTTCCCAATGGAAAAAGTCAAAATTTGCAGCCCAGACTTCACAGGGCAGAGATCAAGAAGACTCCGACACTCTAAGTAGCTGCTGCCCACCTACAGGTGACAATAAGCCTTTAGGTTTTAGGGCTTATTTAGGACACCTGTGTGTCCTTTCTTGATTCAAAATTCCAGGTCCCACACCTACCAAAAGAGCAGTAACTGTGTGGTGTGTCTGGCTTCAGCTTTTTTTGAAAGACAGAAGGGAAGGGGGTGCAGGGGGCACGGCACTGGACTTAACACACAACTCAATAGTTTCAGACATTTCCTCCAGGAATATACCTTGGCAGTGCTGATTTAACTGGAAATACAAAGAGCATGAGGTATGCCAGAGAACACAGTGAGATGTATTAGAGGACATTTTTCTTTATAGTAGGGTGGGTCTTTACTGAGAAACTTTCCTCACAAGTTCTTGTAGCACATTGGGACACAGAGTAAATGCATGTGCCTCTTTGTGCTTGGCACTGCTATGAGGCTTTGCATCCTATAAATCTATAAATTGAATTCATCCTGCTTACACTCTTAGTCTTATAAATTGTTAGACTAAGAACAGCTAATGGATGAGTAGGTGATTTATTTTTAAAAGTTGCATACTGCTGCTGGAAACCGAAAGTACACAGACACGGGATGTACCCTTCCTGAAGCTGGGGTCCCAGGTAATGGGGAATTACTTTGTATCCTCCCCCGTCCCCAGGAACATGCTTTATTCAAGTTCTCAAAGGGAACCTACTGTCCAAGAAGAGAAAGGTCTGGATTGTGCAGAGATGCACTGCAAAGGAAACCACATGCAAAGAGCGGATGAGGCATCAGTAACGGTGCCAGGTACTACATAATGCAAAAGGATGTATATAACTAATTTATTAGAATAAATTTAAGTCTTAAAAAAAAAAGCATATGCAACAAAAACTCTAAAGGAGCAAACCCTCCCTGTCTTACTCCTTCAGAGAAAACCTGACCTCATAAAAAGTAGCTGTCAGAGTAAAATGAAGGAGTTTTGCCACAAATGATGCTACAACAGGAGACTCACTTTGGTATGTGCAGCACTGGTCAGTGCAAATACTGCCAATCTAAAGAGAAAGAGGGGTCTGCCATTTCCCAAAGGTTTCCTCACAGAGGGCAGTGGGACCATGCCACTTAGCTTGAAAGGGATGCTCTTTGAGCTTACTCCCAAGTAAAGTAAAGTAATTTACCTTTTAGAGAGGCGACATGGGATAAAGCTTGTGCATAGGTGGCTGTGTTGAGAAGAGTCCCCGGCAGGCAGGAAGGGAAGAAAGGTCCTGCAGGACCCACTGCTCGGCTCAGACTGATGGAGAAAAGAAGACAAATTCCTTACAAAACCAGGACCAGCTGATTCCATTTGTGCATGCACTCAAACACATTGGTGTCTCAGCACACAACTAGATGTGACCCAGGCTGGACAACATCAGTCTCCCACAGCCACCAGCTCCTCAGCTTCTCCACAGGGAACAGTGGATTGCACAAGAAACACCTCATTTTCTAAAGATGATACCTCTAGGTCAAGGCATAGCAGCAAATCTGAATGCATGTACACACATAGGAAGCATTCTTGCCCCATATATAGGTAGGCAGATGATATCATGTATTACTCTTACCTCTGCTGGATCTCCAGACCCTCTTTTTTATTCCTGGTTTGGTCTGTTGGAGAAGGGGAATTTAAATTCCTCGCAGGAGGTGCCACCTCAGCCATGGTTTCCTTAGAGCCCTCTTGGTCAGAAGCACCCCTCTCTGTTTTTCTCCATTTAGCCCTTCGATTTTGGAACCACACCTGGAGCAGGAGAGCAATCCTAGGTGAAAACCATGTTTAGCCAAATGTGAAGCAAAGAGATTGTAAATTGTTACTCTAGTGAAATCTGTCATTTACTAGCTTGGCTAAATCTTCCTCTTATTTTGTATCCCCATTGCTATTCTAGTTGAGTCTTAGGATGGCATTTGTATCTGTAATATTTCTGCATCTGGAAAGCAGGCCAGAAATGTCTAAAGACATTCAAAAGTCACAACAAAAATTTAGGGTTAAATACATATCTAAGCACTCCGATGAAAACATATATAAGTCTTTAAATCAGCTGCTGCTAGAATCAGCCAGGTCAGAAGTGAAAAGGTGTGGATCTGGCCATCTTATCCAGCCCATTTTCTGGAGGGGGCTGATACTGGCTGTTCTTCCTCTCATGGCCAGTCTGCTTTCAGAAGACTCAAAAGCAGATAGGTATTAATTTTGGAACATCATCCTGCAGTTTAATAATGTTGTCATGCTACTGCCCCCACCTCAGGCCACATTATGAATTCAGAATAGAACACCAATTTCCAAACCTTTTTCTTTTCCCATATGCAAAACAAGTATTCATATTCTTGATTTTTTTTCTGACTATTAGTCTAAAAACTTTTTTTTTCTATTAACGTAGGAGCTGGTATGCTGAAAGTACTATGTTTGAGGTGGCAAATGCCAAGCCTCTCTGGAGGTCAGGAAATCCACATTTTAATACATGAATTCAAGTATAGGTGAGATTGTTGTTATTATTATTCTTCTCCTTCTCCAATTCCATTTTAGTTAGCTGCCTTTTAATTGCATGTATCAGCAAACATTGAATAATGATTTTATCTATATTCTAAATTTAGAGCAGTTAAATGCAAAGCAAAATGCAGACACTTTCTTGTGTCTTAATTGAATGAAGGTCACAGCTATAACAATATTTAATTGAGCTATTTTTCATTATCATATTTTAATGACTTTGCACTGACAGTTCGCCTGCTTCTGAGGAAAGAGCATGATGAAGTCGTTTATTTCCCTATTTAGTTATTGTTTGACAACATCATCTTCGATTAAGACTCTGCTTTATAGCACATTAATCATATTTGAATGAGCAAGGGGTATAATGTAAACATATCTCCCATCCTCTGTGTTTCCCCATGTCCCTGCATGAAAGCAGGCTAAACAAATGCTTGCATCTATTGTCTGTTTGCATAATAGCCAACAACAAGGCTAAACACCAGTCCTCAGCAATCTAATTGTCACCACCCCTATCTCACCCTTGCACCTTTCAGGAAGAAGTTATGATCTTCCACTTCTGAATGCTCAATAATTGTCCCATTTATCTCAATTTGCAGTTCAGTCTTTAGGCACCAATAGCCAAAATGGCATTTTTTATTATTTTTTTAAGCCAGTACCTACAATGCAGTGGTAAAAGGAGATTTTCATTTCCAAATAATAATCAGTTTAATTTGCCCGCATATGACCAATGATTCATGTTCAGATTTAATAATCAGGATCACATAATCTGATTATAGGAGAAATAATTTGTTTACAATCCCCAATTTACTGTGGTGAATTCCATTATCTCTCTTCAGCCATTGGGTTTTAAGAGATACTAACATGACCCTAGGGAACAAAAGGCAAGCTATTATATTTCCTACAATTAGATCTTTGCATAGTCTTAACCCCAAGCACCTAAATTTAAAAAAAAATAGAACACCGTGCAGAAAAGCCCCATAAATAAAAATGAATGCATAATCGTGTTCAAAAAATGGTTTGCAACTCTGTTGTGGATGCCTGAAGAGTTACAGGGATACAACCCTGACGACTGCAGGACTGCTTGTCTTAGCAGAGCATGTACACATACATATGGACTGGATATGGAAAACCAAACATGGAAAAAAGAAAAGAAAAACTAAGGAAAAAGGTAAGGAGAAGGAAGAAAGGAAGGGCTGGAGAAGCGTGGCTGTGGACAGAGTTATCATGGCCAATGGTATTTATTGGATCATATTAAAGGTGTGGGAATTGCTCTGCAGGCTCTTTATGTGCCTAAATTAAGTGTTTAGAAAGAAGGCAAAAGGGAGAAAAGTTGAAGAGGTGCAGAAGCTTTCTTCCTGGCAGCTGGGCTCCCTGCAGTTGACTAACCCCACTGCTCGACAGTGGTCATAGTTGCTTTGGAGAATCACGTCTCAGCTCTTTTCTCTACACCACGCCCCCCCTCCAAAAGCAAGGAAATGGATGTGCATTGATGTAATTTAGTACCTTGGAGACGCAGACAAATTAGTGTAGAACATTATCACTAGTTAATTATGAATGACCGATTAATCAACCTAATCTAATATTCCACATTATGTTGATGTTATTAAAGTGCATCATGAAAATGACAGATCGTCTTCATTTGCGTTCTTTGGCCAAATGTGCACTCTGCAGTCATGATGTCAAATAAAAAAAAAAAAAATTAAAAAAAAGTTTGCCAGTTTGAATATCCGAGTTAAGTAATTCCCCAGGATGCTTACCTGCACCCTGGCCTCCGTGAGGTTGATTTTCAGAGCCAGCTCTTCTCGAGTGAACACATCAGGGTAGTGGGTTTGAGCAAAAACGGCTTCCAGGGCCTCAAGCTGATGGAGGGAAGGAGAGCAGAGATCTATGAGAGGTTCCGTGAGGCTCCGGCCGCCCCACGGGGGTGTCTGCCAGGCATGGATGAGGAAAACGGGCCCACTGAGGCAGCGGGGCAGGCAGGATGGGCTGGCATGGCACAGGGCATGCGGGAAGGAGGCTGGGAGCGGGCAGGGAGCAGGCAGGGAGCAGGCAGGGAGCAGGCAGGGAGCCAGTGCGGTGCAGGCAAGCAGGGGGCAGAGGGTGCCGAGGCCGGGGGCAGAGGGAAGCGGGCTCCTACCTGCTGCAAGGTGAAGGTGGTGCGGTTGCGGCGCTGCTTCCTTCGCAGGAACCCGTCGTCGAAGTCGCCGGCGGAGTGACCTCCGAAGGGGGCAGCGCCTGCGGGCCGAGAGCCGCGTTAGGGCCGCAGTGCCCCGGGGACACCGGGCCGGGCACGGAGCCGCTCGGCGGGCAGCGCTGCCCCAGCGCCGCGGGCACCGGCGGGCTCTGCCGCCCGGAGCTCACCCCGGCCCGGGAATTAACATTTTTTGGGCCATTTGTATTTTAAAAGAATAAAGAGACGAGGCTTTGGCATAGGCGTGTGGACAGCAGCTGGCAAAGGCCCTGCCCGTCTGCCGGGGGAGCCTGCTGAAGCCCCTGCGTGGCTCCTCTTCACGCACCCTCGGGAGCGGCCGGACCGGCCCCGGCTGCTCGCCCTGCCTGCCGGAGGAGAACGTGGGCACGGCGCTCGGGGCAGCCCAGCACCGCCGGCTCGGCCACGGCTGAACTGCCGGGAGTCGGTAGCGGGGCTGGGGAGGCCGCCTGCCATTCCCCGAGCGGCCTTCGAGGGCCCGACGGAGGCACCGGGGGTTTGCCCCCAGAGCGGGGGTCGGGAGAGGGCAGATGGGCCACCAGGATGTGAATCACGTCCCATGGAGCAGACCCCGGCCCTGTGGTTCCCCCCGTCACACGTCATCCGTGCAAGCCCGTGTTGAAATGTGTCGCTCCCTTTCTGTTCGCTAAAAAACACAAACAAAACAAAACAGACCAAAAAACCATTCAAAACTTAAACCAAAGCAAAAAATAAAACCAAAGAAACTAATCCCAAACCAAAAAAAGAAAACAAAAAGAACTCCAAACCAAAACCCACAGACGAGCAAACAAAACCAAACCAAAATAAACCCTCACAGAACAGAAAAACACCAGAACCCCCAGAAGTGTTGCTGAGTGTCCCTGTGACCCCACTTCAGAGCTGCCCCTGGAGTGCTCTGGGGTACGTGGGCTGGAGGTCACCGCTCATCTTGCAGCATCGTTTGGAAGATAAACACGGCTCCGAGCCCTCTCCTCGCACAGACCTCACACCGTGTGGGCCTGGGAGAGGCTCATCAGAGAACAAAATACTGTCCCGGGGACCTCCAGAAAGCGATCTCTTCCCTGCGGCATCGGGCCTCCCGCTGCCCAAGCGCTGGCCGAACAGAGCTTTTCTGTTCCCCTTTCTTTGGTTTGGTGATGGGTGGATAGGGGGGTTTGGACGGAGGTACATATTTTTTATTTTTTACTTGTGATGCCCAACGCTGTTTTCACCCTTTGGCAGGACAGATCGCCCCTTCTCCCCGCCCCGCTGGTGCCCAAGCCGGGAGAGCGAGGGGACGGCCCCGGCCAGCGCCGGGAGAGGCGACAGCCTGCGGGGCCGCTCCCAGCCTCGGGCTGCCAAACACAGGCACCGGCCCCACGCTGCCACGGGAGAAACAAACGTACAGCAAGCAAACAAACAAACAAACAAAAACAAGAACACGTTTCCAAAGCTGTCTGCCAAAAACAAGCAAACAAAGCCGCCTCAGAGTTCGGTGGCTCTGGCGGAGGGACCCTCGCACTGTCCTGCCCAGTCCGCCTCCCCTGTCCCGCCCGGAGAAAACTTTGGGGAGTGAATATTCCAGCCGGGATGCACAGACCGGCTTGGTCCGCTGGCCCTGGGAAGCCGTGCTTAAAGAGGTGCTGACCCTCCCCGAAGTGGGATGAAACCGCTGGACCACATCTTCCTGCCAGCGCGGCCGCAGGGAAAGCCTCTTCCCGCCGGGTGATGCCCGTGCAGGGAGCGGGGTGTCCTGCCCGGGGGATTTTACGGGGCCGGGTCGCTTTCCCCGCCGTGCAGCCGCAGGGAGCCGGCAGCGCTCGGGCACGGCGGGACAGCCCCGCCGGGGGCTGGGGCTGCGCGGCCGCGGCCCCGGGGATGCTCCGCGCACTGCGAGCAGCTGCCGGAGGGAGCGGGGCAGAGGGGCCCGGGCGTCTGCGGGGGTGACACAGGGAAATCTTGAAGGCACCCAATTTTTAGAAAGGAAATCGACTACAACAACAACAATAATAAAAATTTAAAAGTCTTTAACCAATAATACAAAGAAAAATCATCCTCCCAAATATTTATTTTCCCCCGTTTTTTTTCCTTCTGTTGTACCTCATTTTTCCCCATCCTCCCACAGAATGTTTGCAAAATAGCATTAAAGATTTATGCGGTCCCTTTGGCTGGAGGGAGGAGGCGTGACCACGTCCTGAAAGTGTCCCGATTACAGCCATGACACCAACATCTGTGCTGGGAGGGGAGAAAAGCATCTCTCTCTTAGCCTGAGGCTCAACTGCGGGATCGCTATCCACAGAGGGGAGGCAGGTGGCAAAATGACGGGGTGGGGGTGTAAAACCAAGCCCTCTCCAGCAGGAATCAAATTAGGAAAAAAAAAAAAAAAAGTCATGCAATCCTTCTTTCCTTCCTGTGACAAGAGGGGAAAGCTAGGAGGGGGGAGGGGGAGAGGGTTGTATTTTCTTAAGGAAAAGGATGCTATTTAGTTGCCTCCCTATCAATTTGCATCTTATCCCAGCACGCATTTGTACGCGACAGTCGCGGCGCAAGTTCGGTCACAGTTTCTCCTTCGGTCCCCAGCGCACCCCCCGCCCACAGACACCTCGAAGTTCGGCTCTTGTACTTACACATCTCTGTGCGAAAACACTCACCCTCTAGCTGCGGGGGGCAGTGGAAGTAGAACATGGCCCTGCGGCTGTGCGGGCGCCCGCTGCTCGCAGCTGCGAGCCCGACGGCGGCCGGCACCGGGGCCAGCCCGCGGGGCTCCCGCGCACCCCCCGCACCGACGGACCCGCACCGGCTCCCGCGTCGGGCACCGCGACGCACCGCCGAGGTGCCTCCTGCAGATCTGAACACACAGAGGGAAAGAATAGAATAGGTGAAGAGCCAGAAGAAAACACCTGAAGAGACCCATTGATAACCCTAAAGCCCATCTCAGAGGAAAAAGAGAAAGTAGCGTCTGACCCTGTGCAACGAATTAAAAAAGCCAAAGGCAGAAAACTCCGTGGTAGGCTACAGTAATCAGAATCAGCAAAACTTTGTTGGTTTGGTTTTATTTTCTGCCCGGAATAGCAGACTGTGCCTCTCTTGTTTTTCTATCTATTCATCCATCTCTATATCTATCCATCCATCCATCCACCTCTATATATATCCATCTATCTATCTATCTATCTATCTATCTATCTATCTATCTATCTATCTATCTATCTATCTCAAATATTCCTTTATGGAGCAAATAGTTGCATAAAGAAAAAAAAAATGTTTGTAGGTAAGATCGAACTGCTTAAAAGAAAATCTAAATTATTCTGCCAAAATGAAACAGCAATAAAGCCTAAAAGCTGCCTTCTTTTTAAAGCATCCAACACACCGGGAGCCAATGTCCTCAGCAAGGAAAAAAACCCAAGCAATAACTCAAATTTATATGCAGTCATACTTAAAACAGAAAAAACAAACAAAAAATCCAGAAGGTACATGAATATAGTAATCCATACCTAAACCGAACAGAAGTAAAAATCACCGGTAAGGTTTGGGGGTGTTTTGCTTTAGAATAAGGCGCTGTGAGTTGTTGGCTGCAGAGACAGAAGGGCTCTGTGGAGTTCTGGAAGTGGCCAGATGTCTTTATATCTGTCTACAGCATGCTCTGCCTCTCAGCACTTGCCTTTATAATCTCACGCATAATTGGCCTTAATCTGATTATTTCCAGCGCTGTCTACAGTGAGTAACTTGGATAGGTCTATTGGGCCCTACAAATGGCCCACGTGGTGTGCAGAGCAGGGGGGGGTGGAGAGGATGAAAAGAAAAAAACCGTAATTTCTCAGCAAACGCCAGGAATGTGAACGGCGGCAACACAATCCCATTATTTTCCGAGCGCTGGCGCTCCGGGGCTCGCAGCCCCCTGCGTGTCCCCCCCCGCCCCGGGGTGCCCCGGGGTGCGGGCCGGGGGGGCCCCGCCGCACGGAGCTCTGCCGGTAATTGCCGCCGGATGGGTTTTGGGGGGCCGCTCTGCACACGCCTCGCCTTTCCAAGCGATCGTACCACGGCAAAGTTTGATTTTGTTCGCAGCGAGGGGTCTCTGGATTTATGCTCGCTTCCCGTCTGCAAATGATATGCGGCGGGACCCTTCGCAATTACTTTTAAAATGCATCCGAGACATAGGCTCAGCGGAGAGAGATGGCCCTTGCCTCAGCCCGGGTGAAAATTAGACTTTAAAGTACCCAGATGAAATTTTCAAGTCAGGGACGCGGGATTGGATCAAATCACATAAACTGCAAAAAAAGCAAGTATAATGGCGCATAATTGGTTCTGTAATAGCATTACACAAGGATAATAGCCTGTTATGGCCCCCTGCACATTAAGTGCTTCCCTGGCGTAAAGCCTTTATGATATTAAAGGGGGAATATAATGATATTTTGGTTATTAAATGCGTGTAATTAATTTATGCACCACTGAAAATAAAGTTGGTATTATGACCCACTCAAGATGCATCAGAAGATGTAAGTCAGACAACTGTTGATAAGTTCTGGTGTCTATGTTTCGTCTAGACTGCTGATTTTATTTTGGAACAATTGCTTCTCCGGCAGACTACACAAATTTAATATTTTATAAACATTGTAATGTTCTGTGCAGGAAGGGCGAGCAAATCTACACAGGCTCTCTTAGATCTGATGGGAGTTTAAAGACAGCACATTCATACCAGAGCAAAGGAGATGGATACAGGCAATACAGGTGCAGAAATAGTGATATTGAAGAGATGATGTCTTTGGAAAGTTGATTCTGTACATATGATCTCATTAAATAAACACTAATAAGCCTTAGAAATATCACCTGCTCTGTCTTTTACATTAGGCATAGATGTGGAAATTCCCCTAATGTATATTCAAGCTGGAGTTATGTATGCTTCCATCCTGTGAAGCATTAATTTAGCAAAGCAAGGCAAAAATTAATTTTGAGATACAAATCTGATTTGATCTGATCCTATCTTATCCATTCACTTATAATTTTAGCATAGTAGTAACAGATGTAGAAGGCTGTCTTCAGGTGTTTTTTGTATGTTTACATGTCTACACACACACTTTTAGGAATATCTTTGTTTGACAACAGACATTTGCTCACCATCCAGCCAAATCTCTGAGCAGTGAAGTATACTACAAATTGAGATGGCTTTTACAGCACCATGCAAGATCAAAGACCAATGCTCTGAATCTGACTGCACTTGACAAAATAGCAGCACAAGCTTTAGGTCAAGTCGCCTTAAAAAAGAAGGTCATAACCTAGAGGTGCTGCCTGCATCTCTCCTGACAGTCTCCCCCTCTTGAGCTTTAAAATCCACACAGGGCCAGTACTGTAGGATCCCTCTGCACAGAGGCAGCTATTCCTTTTCCTTTTTCTCTGACGTTGGGAAGAGATGAGTGAGATAGTGTTTTATCATAAGAACCCCTAATAAAATAATAATAACTTCATTATGGTGCTCTCAGGCCTTGCTCTAGTCAGGGGGCTGCATTGCTGTTTTGGCTCCAAGACTCACTTTCCCCAGCAGTTTGAAGCCTGCAAGTTCAGCGTATTACAGGAGGGGGAGAAGGCGGAATGGAGCACGGGGAAGTGCTCCAAGTCGCTGCTTTTTAAATAGAAGCAAAAGAACCCTGAGCCGGTCGAGACTCAACTTTCTCCCAAGGACCAGTAGCTGCAAAACAAGGAGATAACTAAGCAATATATAATCCCCCACCCCTCGCCAGCTCGACGTCTGTTTAATTTTAATGCTTGAAACGCGGGGCTGACATAATTAAAAGTTAGCACTGGGGAGTCCTGGGTGCTGCTGTCGGCGGACGGAGCCCCGGGGCGGCGGCGCTTCAGCACCACGGAGAGCGCCCGCAGCTCCGGCCCCGCTCCGCGCCCCGGCCCCGGCCCCGGCCCCGGCCCGCCCGGTCCCCCCCGGGGAACGGCTGCGGGCAGAGCTGCTCCGGCCTCCCTCCGTGTCCCCCTGCTGCAGACGCTTTCCTGCCAGTCTGGGACCACAGTGGAGAAAATATGCAGTAAGTTGTTTGGGATCATGACTAGTATTTCTCTGATAGTTGCTCTGATCTAGCTACCAAAGCACTAAAAACAAGAATGAAATAACGTACAGAGCTACAATATTTCAGGGGAAAAAATACCTTTTAATGTAATGTTCTTAAAGTCTTCTTCATAAACTTAATTTTCATTACTATTATTATTAATGTTGTTATTACTGTGACTATTGTGACATCAATATTAGTTACTAGGTCTGCAAGAAAAAGTCCAAATAAGTATAATTCAGGATAGACACTTTGCTGATCGTGTCTGTCTTAGTGCAGAACTGTTCCTGTGCTGCACACACAAACACCTTTTCTTATATTTCACCCATGAAAACAAAACCTAGGGCTGAACTGCTGAGCAAAATCACTGAATGGATGTTTTCCTTGGAAACACTGAGCTTTGAGGGGATCATTCGAAAAACTCAAGGAACAACTCAGTTGGATGAAATGGCCCTCTTGCCCCTCCATGTCCAAATGCTTCCTTTCCCGTGATTCTCAATACCTGACCACAGAAAAAGGCTAGCAGCTAAAAGGTTATTTTACCCTAATTCATGTGCAGTAAAATGTATTTTCCAATTAACCAAATTTGCCGATTTGTCCCGCTTGGACACTCTTATAATTTATAATGTAAAAGTGTTCTTTCTTTATCTAAAGACCAAGGTGACTGCTTTTAATTTTCTGTAACCTCTTTACACTTGATGTTCACCAGACTCATAATGTTAATTGGCTTCATATACGGATCATCAGTTTAATGAAGGAATAAATCCTATGTTGCTTTATGTCCCTCTGTTTTAACAATGATTGCTTTAATGAAGAATGTGACGTGTTTGAAATCAAAGCTGCAGGAGACATTAGAGGTTTTGGTTTTTTTTATGATGACTGAATTGCTTATTTAAAGCTAAAACCATGAGGTTTTCATATTTCAAAAGCTTTTCTTTAAATAATTTTACATGGAAAATACTGACACATTCCTCATCAGAGAACTCTTTCTTTGCAATTACAGGCAGGGACTGAGAATAGCAGAGTCCTGTAATATAAACACCCCAATTAGGTTATGAAATTATCTCTAAGCTTTTATATCACTGCAGTTTTCATTCAGAGTTTAAGTAAAACTCCCATTGAGTTATAAGTAGTTATGCCAGCCTAAAAAAGGAGTATTTGGGAGTAACTAATAAACCTCTTTGTCAACCGACTGTATTTCCACTGTTCATGGGTAGATGAAGAAATTTACAGGGGAGAAAGGATTGTCAGTTCATACACAAAAGCTCTAGATTGCTATAGTCTATTTTTCCCCATGGAAATTTTAGGATTTCAGCAGCAAGGGGAAAATGTAATGAAACATGGACTCATAGAGATAAGGTGACTGCAAATCAGAGCATCAATTAGGTCAAGCTGGAAAGCAGCAATTAGACCCAACTGCATGTGCTAGTTACAGTAGCTACAACAGGTTTAACATGTGCAAAGAAAATGAATTCTGGTAATTGAACTTCTACATTCCTGGTCCCATTTATAGTAAGCTTTCCTTCTCTCTCTTCCTTCTGCCTTTAACGGAGACTTCATATACTGGTATGCATATACTGGTATATATTTTCTTCTAATTTGAGAGCTGTTGTTAACAGAAATTACATGACCGTTAGATAAAGGAACATGCAACATCAGAGAGGAAGGTCTCTGATCAGAACCTAGACAAGGGCTAAGCAATCAATCGAATTGGATAGAAATTTCATGACATGGCAAAGGAAGTGCATGAGACTGAAAGGGATATTAGCTTAAATTACATACCACTGAGAAGTTATTCAGTATGCCAGGCCTGATCCCATGATTTCTTGTCTTGCTTATATCCTGGCAGTGTTATACTCATTCAATCCAGGTCTCAAAACCTTCATGTATGTACACACAGACCTTCATCACTGCCCTCCACATAGTTCTCCTAGTGCTGTATGTTTCCCTTCAGTGCTGGCCAGGACCCTATGAACAGCCCATCATTCACTGTTGCCTTCCCTCTCAATGCAAAACAAGAAGGAACCTTGTGGCACCTCTAGTGGCACACAAGATTAGTCTGCCAGGAGCCTTCCTCAGTATCCACCACTCTCTGCCTGGAGCTGTGCCTTTACCAAACCTGTGAGCACAGGCAGGGTCTATGCCAGGATGAGGCAAAACAACACTGGTTTTCAGGGACATTATCTGAGTTTTTAGTGAAGATATCATACAAAGTGCTTCTTCTCAGATAAAACAAGTCTTCTAACCAAGAGTTGTGAATAAAGACTTCCAAGGGAAAGTCTTTCAGTCTATGGCTTTTGAGGACACAGTTGCTTGGCCACAAACACTGACTCAGCACATTTAGCCGAAAATATGATGCAGATGAAGAGTTGATTACAATGTGGATCACAGTAGAAAGTGTACACAGATTTTTAAATACACACACCAGTTTTGTGCTGCCTGACACGTGTAACCTGATGATTAATCAAGCAAGGTTTCTGTGAGCAGATCTGAACCATCATACTGGGTTTATGCTGCTTTGTGTCACAAGGCCTGAATTTACAGCATCACCAAATCGTGGTTTCAGTTAAAGTTTAGTGACTTCTCAGTATCAGGTCATTTTCTCAGGGAAAATCTGCAGCTTCTGTTTTCCAGATAAGGCAATCCATTATCTAGCTCTGAGTAAGGGCAGTTAGTATATGCAAGAATCTAAAGCTGCACAGATTCTGTAACAACAGAAAGCTAGCAGTTCCCCCTTATTCTGTGAATGGCTTCTAGCAATAAACCCAATAGGAAGAAATAAAACTTTTTACTAGCTGCTTTAATGCACAATTGTCTCATTCACCAAAGGTAAGGCAAATTCACACCTACTAACGATTCTCCTTGGAGGTGAGCGGCACTCCAGGCCAGCACAGAAGTGGCCTAGGTGTGACATACTTTTGCACAAAGCCATTGAAATGCACCCTCTGGCTGTGGCAATGCTCTCACATTAGCCCAAGCACTCCATCTCTCACTCTTTCTGGGAAAGTTGCACCATCCTTGGGGCTGAACCAGGAGCGAAGCTGCCTCTGAACATGTGCACGTGGGGGTACATAAGAATGAACCTACGTGTGTACACGCATTTGCATGTGCAATCTAAAAGGGACTGGGGATTGTTTGGAGGGTTTGGTATCTGTAGGAAAGACCTGGAATTTACCATAGACACCCAGTCACCCCTCTTTCCCGGAGACAAGCTCCAGGACTATGAATAAGTACTATCCTCCACGGCTCTTTCAAATAATTGTCCCATTTCCTATACGAAGAACAGGAACCATAGTAATTACCCTTGGCAGTCTGGAAGAAACACCGAGCATTCCTAGAAGATTGCCTCATACCGAACAGCATTTTCAAGCCTGCAGAGTGGATAGAAGAGAGCTTACAGCACCGCTGTGCTCCAGCTTCCTCAGAGCAGGCACATAGAAGTTTTCTTCCCCAGCTAACCCCATCCCTGCGCCCACCCCCCAGAAAAAAGGACCACCTCAGATCAATTTCCCCCAGCCCATCCTTTCTGCCTTACCTGTTCCAGGACACCCCCAGCAGATCCTTTCCCCTGCTTCAGTGTCAAGGAGCACCTGCCCATCATCTAGACCTTGTGAAAGGAGCACCACAGAAATCCCTTAAAACAAACATTTCTACAATCAGGAGACCACTCCTGTAAATTTGTGCTCTTTACCACAACACACTGAGACCCCACTGCCATGTTGGCTTAGTGCTCTCCCCACCTTAAGGAGCAGAGTGTGACTGCACATACCTCACAAGCCTGGACCACTTTAGTTCCAAATTTGGACCAAATGCTTTGTCATGGGGCTGAGTGTAACCCTTCAGCTCTACCATGAGTAGGATTTTCTTCTTATTTTGAAATTTGTAAATGTTTCAGTTAATGAATGAGAAGAAAATTCACCTTTATTTTAAAGCAAAACAAAACAAAAAAGGCAACAAAAAGAAAGAGCCTACTTGTGCTTAATTGTTATTCTAATTACAAGTTGTGGTGTAGTGTAAATTTTTTCCCTTGGCATTATTATGAACCTCATTTCCTTACAAAGTCCAGGATAAACAATTCCAATATATTTTGCTTTAATTATCAGGGTTTAATGGGGCATAATAAGACTAAGTTGAGTGGTGCAGAAAAAAAATAATTTAATGTGTGCAAAACTACCTAGTGCTCCTACCTTGCCTGTGCATATTTCACCTATTGTAGGGCAGCACTATGTTAGCTAATATTCAGTGTGCCCATCATTTATTTATTAATCATACCTGCTTTTCAGTAGAAATTTTTTTTCCTGGCATCTGAAACAAGAAGAAACACATTACGACATCCTAGAAAAACAATGGGCAGTTCTCTGGGTTGAGCAGTGAAGGATGAAGCTGATATACAGCTAATGGTGCTGGAAGCATTTGTCATGCATGGACAGAAGATGCAATGTTGGACACAGATCCTGCCTCTGCCAATCCAGTCCAAATGCTGTCAGTAAAAACTTCTGGCTTCAGTTCTTACGGCCTCTACCACAAGAAGCAAAAATAAAACATCAGCTGAAGTCACCATTCAGAAACAACCTGGTCCAGACCCTCACTGAAGATGCATCTTTCCCCTCCCAAGGTGTAGTCCCTACAGAGTTAAAACACTGCAGGTACTTCTGCTGGGAAAAGGGAAAGAGCAGCCTGGGAAATAAAACAGTTAAAGGGAGATCCTTTATGGCTCTCTATGCTTCCCAAGGTGCCTTTGGCAATGGCACTGAATCCCATGGCTGGGTGTGGCTGGTGCAGCACTTAGAACCACCCTGCTACCAGATTTACATTCCACTGTGCCAGGGCAACCACATACCAAGACCGAAACACTTTCACTTGAGGAATAACTACTGGATCCTCCCTGAAGGGAAACATGTCTATCCTCCTTATCTGTTCTACCCTTTGCCACAGCGGACTTGATACAGTACCCACTGAAGCCATTGGGAATGTCCTCTCTTCTGGAAAATTATTTGATTCATGACTCTAGGAAAGGTTCAAATACAACATACAAACCATACCAATGTTACATTACATTTATTTAAAAATTTGCATTTTATATTACAGATTAATTTAATATACCCCAAGTGTTTAGGTTTTAAATTAAATAAATTTATTATACACATCAGTATTTACAGAAAGAAAATCATTACTTTTTTTTTTTAAGTCTCATTGGAGTAAAAAAATTCTCCGTGAAGATTCTAGCCATGGGAGATGCCACATTCTTGCCTGAGAGGTCAGCCTCCTTAAAGGGTTAATGGAAACAAGAAACCACCCAGGCTTAAGATACACCTCAATGAATTGACTGAGGAACAGCAATGGGCTGGTTACCTGCAGGAAAATGTAGCAAGACTGAAAGATCTCAAGGGGCCCCATCCAAGCCTGAGCCCTCTATTCCTCAAAGAAGGGAGGGAATCAGCAGGTACACTGTGCATTCTACCAAAGCTCGCCCCAGACACCAGACCAGGCCAGTATCTAGTACATTCTCATGGACTTCCAAAGCTTCATGGTTTTCTTTCCTCTTGCTAAACCACGAGGATTCTGACCCAAGCTTAGGATCCCACAGTACAACAAATACACAGAGGCAGTCTCTAGTGCCACACACCCTGACAGCCATCATAGGGACAGGCACTGCCTCACCTTACAGAGTTGCAGCCCTGAGTTAGAAGCCAAGTATGATTCCCAGACAAATACTGATCCATGGGCTCCTTCAGACTGGCTAGCAAGTCCCATGGGGACTTATGAGGAGTTCTCTGCATTTGGTAGAGCTGCATAAAGCTCAGGGGAAGAAGTTAATTTCCTGGTAATGCATGATCTGCAACTGGTAGAAACCTCTGAAATTAGCTCTGGGCAAATACTTACCCTGAAAGCTCAAAAAGTAGGACTGCACACCCCCACTGGATTGTGCATCCAAAACTGATTAGGGCTGTGCTACTGACACCTGCATCCCATCCTGGATGGAGGCAGGATGCCATGTCTGTTAAATCACTAGAAATTCTGAGCCTTGGTATACAGAACAAGACCTTAATTTGAACAGTCAACTTAATGTGCTTCCACTCCTTCAAATAGCAAGTTCCTGATTTTAATGCTTTCCTTGGTGAACAGGCACTCAAAGAACTCTCCATGGAGGTCTTGAAGTCCACAGCTCTTCACAAGCCAGCCACCTTTCCACAGCCATGGTGAGAGGAGAAGGATTGAAGCACAGACCAGTTTCTGTCTCTCCTGCCCTGTAAACTGAAATGCCATCTCCTTTAGTATCTTCAGTGGCAAATGGGGAACTGAATCCAGGTGCACACAAATGCAGAGAAAAAAGAAGTCTTGCTAATGACAACCACACCTTGTTGCCACCATGTCTTTATAATTTTTAAGGACGACATTCTGTTTGTCATCAAAGTAGAGAAGATTGAGGGACTTCAATTCATCTGGCACACAGCAGGGCATGCTGACATCTTGAGACAATTTCAGTGTATAAACAATGGACTGAACTGTAGCATGGTTTGTTGCATTTAGACTTTCCCCCAAAGGGAAGATGCAGGATCCTCTGCAATAAAATGCATTGTATCCACTTGGGTGAATAATCCATCCTGACCAGCCAATAGCATGGAAGTCCACATAGAGCTCCCTTCTGTGACATGCTGCCAATGGGCTCCTGGCAGCAGGGGCTGCAGCAGCTCGGGGTCTCCTGCTCATGCTGGCACTGCTGCTTTCCATTACAGCAGTGTCACGAGAAACCCGTGGAGCATCAGATTTGGCAGGGTGGTTTGTTTCTGATTCTGAAAGGAAGCTGTATGTTAATATTTCACAAAGAAAGTTCATTTACAAAGTACAGTATTCTGTGTGAAAGTCTATTAATTAAATCTACATCGAAGTCTTCAGAGCAGATTTTAAAACAGCACCTAACCTGTGAATGCACCAGAAAGGGTGTGTATTCAATTGCCACTTCAGCCATACTTCCTAATCTGTCAAATCTTGTGTCTTGGAAAAGCCCCAATTCAGCAGAAATAGAAAAAAACTCACAATGATCTACCAAATATTCTGAACTCCACAGTTCCTCTTCAGGGCTGAATCTAGTCAGAATGGTATTAACTGTCTTCATACAGCCACTCCTACAACACACATTATTCTGGGCAGTGCTAACAGAGGGTGGAGATCACAGCCTTTTTCTCTCCAGTATCCTCCCAGGAACTATACCCATACACTTGTAAAGCAGAATGTGCAGAAACCTGGTAATGTGCAAAGTAACATTGTAAAAAAAAAATACATTTTTCAAATTTTTGATCCTAAAAAAACCCACCAGCAGCTTTACAGAACACTAAGGAATTAATTGTACTGACAATAGGATGCTTTCTTAAAGAACCTTCTGAGAAGCCCTGGGATCCATGGAGATCCATGCACACAAACTGGAACTCACTGATATGCAGAACAACCTGTGTGATCAATGACAACTAACAACGGGCAGGTCTAGAGAGTTTCTTCGTTAAGGAATCTCTCAATCCTGACACAGTGCAGAGCTTGATGCTCATTAAACTAGATCTAGGATTTCACTATTAATTTTTATTTGGAAAACAAAAATAAACAGACCAGCCTAATTTTTAATTTTTATATTTTATTTCTAAATAATTTCACCACCTACTTCTTAATACTGTCCTACCTAGCTTCTAATACGCAAATACAGCCGTTTACCAGAAAAGCCTGGAAAGCCAAAACAGCATGATTTTTGCCCCTCCTTCAAGCTCTCTGCATTTATCAGGCCCTAAAATCCAGCCTTAGCTGATTTTGCACTAAGGCCAGTGGGAGAGGTAAGACACTGTTTTGTATTTTAAGGGACTAGGGCGTTGTCTTTGATGAAAGCAGCTTTTAGTCACAATGCTAATTAGTCGCTGAAGTTAAAAAGGTGCTTAAAAACCAAGGACAGAGAAGTTCAAATTGCTTGTTTTACAACCTCTTTCACTCTTAAAATCACACTTAATGACTCTACTTACAGATACTTTACCAGAATTTTGACAAAGTATTCCAGGTCACTGAGGTTTTTTTCAGTATAAACCTAACATACAATTTTCATGCAAATTTCACCACCACAAAAATAATATAAGCAGTACTTAAAAAATAGAACCCCCACGCCTTTACAAACTAAATAAACCCGATTCTCCTTAGGATTAATGAATATTTCTGGCACACACAGTTTTTTGTGAGGGGAGGGGCAATTTAGGATGCTGGTGACCTACTAGAAAGGACTATCAAATCAAATTTCTATCAGTGACAAAGCAAAACTTCAAACCTGTTCAATACTGCAATAAACTAAACTAATAACTGAGGTTAGGTCTACATGAGGTAGCAGGAGGTGACAGAAGATGAACAGGCAATTCATACTCTAAAAGTGCACTTACTTGTAGCAGAGGGTACAAAGCTGTGAGACCTCCGTTTGTTGCTGTTCGTGAAGAGAACAAGGAGAGCATTTCTGCTCTCCTGCAAAGCGCTCTGGCTCTTGGCAAATGTAACCACGTCGTGTTTCATTCCATTGCTGGAAACATGTGTCGCAGTTATCCAAAACCCATGGTTGGAGCTGCTGTTTCCAACCCACTTGGAAACCTGGTGAAGATCGGGAAAAGAAAAAATATTGTTTCAATATTCTAATTACAGCATTATAATTAAGCAATGTTTATAATAAGTTTATATTAGGAAAAGAGAATAGGCAACAAGCTATGAGAGCATAAGGACATATATTATAATAGAAGTGAGATAACTGTATAGCTGAGACTCCATTGACTTGAATATTTAAACAAGTAATTCAACACTTAAAATACAAAATAGCATACGCATTCCCCAAAGCTACATTTACATAAAGATAATTAATTTCAGAGAATTTACCAGTGAACACTTGAGTGTACACTCAACACTTTTTAATATTAAAATAAGCTCTGTCTGACTTTCAGCAGGAATTTATTTTTCATAGCAATCTGAACACAGTAATATGAACTCCCCAGACTTTTCATACCGTTAAGACTTATGTGAACCAAAAAAACATGACATTTGAAGAAATTCACAATCAAGCAAATTTACTTATCAAATTGTTATAATTGCACATTGATCGATTAGGCCAGGTCATTCTCTAGCAGGAATATCATGCCTTAAGATGGAACTCAACCAATCATCCAAGCACGCTGCTCAGCCTGATCATAAAGCTAAGGCAATGAAAAACACTGTCCCAGAGTACAGCTTTAATCCACGTGTGGGTTCTTTTGCTATGGAAAGGCATTCACCTACTGTTACAATTTATGGATAGCTACAAAGCAGATCTTGAAGCTCACAGATACAGAAGTCTATAGGGGAAGTTGAATGACAGGCAATCCAACCATGACAAACTCCGGAAATACAATGTTGAAGCAATACTGCCCTACAGAAATGCTGCCAGAATAAAACGGAGAAATTAAAACCTACTCTTAGAAGGCAACCAATGCCAGTTGCTTTGGCAGTCTAAAGACTAGCACAAGGTTTTAATCAGTACTTGGCCTGACGTCCCTTAATCGGCTAGGTTTGGGTTACTCAGTTCTCACCATGCTGGTGCTCCAAGCAGCTCATAAACACTTCTTTATTTCAGGTAGCACTGGGTGTACTTTTAAGGGAAGAGAGAAAGTTTCTCCCTCTGCTGCTGTCCTTCTGTTTGAACTGACCTCAAAACCCAGCTTAATGGCAATGCTGGAGTTATAAGATCTCATTTCAAGAGTTTAAGAAAAAAAAATAAGTCAGACTTCTCTGCTTACTGTCTGTGTGACGTTGAAGACTTCCCAGCCTTCTGTGTAGAGGGACAATAATCTCGATGCAATTAGATGCTTTTTCTGTGGCTTATTTTCACTCTCCAAGAGCTCATACACTTCCACCTAAATAACAGCAATATACAAAAAGAACAAGAAGAAATTAATTTGATTGTTCTTAAAGCAAACTAGGAGGATGAAGATTATGCAAGTTCCTGCTACATCACAGCTGTAAAACTGTACTGTCATTCTAAAAGAGGCAAAAAAGTAGATTTGGGACCGTTTAACAGAAAACCAGTTATCTCTACATACATCTAGTTCTAAATGTGTTCAGAGGCAGGATACCAGATATAGATACTATAGAAAATTATCCTAACCATCCCTATCCTGTTTTGAACACCTGACACCGTCAAAGTCTTCTGTTCCTCCTCATACTTGTCTTCAGGTCTGCAAAAAGTCCAATCCTGCCCTTTGCCAGAGGAATAGATACACTCAATTTCCTTACCCCCCTTGTTTTCCCATGAATCCCTGTCTGTTATTACTATTTTTCGGAGCAGCTCCAGCAGATAAATTTCAATTCGAATTTCGAAATATCTCAAATCCCAGAAAAGTAATTTGGGATAGGTCTGACCTTGGTATCTTTAGGGAAAGCTCACTGCCATACCACAGAGGTCAGCATAAAGGCAAAGTCAAAACTTTACATTACTTCTTTGCATGCTGGAAGCAAAGGAACAGTGAGGATGACAAGAATAACAACAAAGCAGGTTTGTGTGACACGTAGATGCACTCCTTATTTTTCGGTATTAATAATAATGATAGCAGAATTAGGTGTTTAAATATTTCCCCACTTACTTTGCAGAAGTGTTGCGTGTCGGACCTTCTGGACCGATGTGCTCTCTTAAGCTTGAAGACCCTGAACTCGGCTTTCAGCATCTGCTCGCTCTTCTCCATCGCGCTGATGTCGAAGTAGAAGTGGTGGTGGTCCACGTGAACTGGAAAAGACCCTTCTTTAGGAACACTGCCAGACCCCTCGGGCCTGCCCCCGCCCGCCGCGGGGATTCATCGGGGCTCGGCCCCGCCGCCCGGGCCCACCTCGGTCCTCGAAGCTGCGCACCACGTCCCCCTGCAGCAGCCCCGGGGCGCGGGTGATGCCGTTGGCGTCGGCCACCTTGTTGAAGAGATCCACCATGAACTGGGGCGGCTTCTTGCGGGGCAGCACGTCGGGCGGCAGCTCCTCGATGTCGAAGACCTCCCGCAGGCGCTGCAAGGCCGCGGCCAGCACGGCGTCCCGCGGGTCGGGGCGCAGGGGCAGGGCTCCGGCCGCCCGCAGGCTCAGCAGCCCGGCCAGGCACAGCCACAGACACGGCGGGCGGGTCGCCATGGACGGCGGCGCGGGCTCGGCCGGGCCGCCCCGCGGCCGTGACCGCGCTGCGTGAGGGGGCAGCGGCCCTGCGGCGGGCCCGGCCCGGCCCGGCTGGGCGCGGCCAGGCGGGGGAGCCGAGCGCCGCTCAGGGCACGCAGCCCCGAGGGCCAAAGGCCCCGGGCAGGGGCGGCCGCTCCGCGCCCGGGCCATCAGCGGCGCTTAAGGGTTCAATGGGGCAGCGCCGTGCGCTCGATGGCATCGGAGCGGCCGCCCCGGGGACAGGGCCAGGTGTCAGCGAAGAACAGAAGAACACCGCACTTGCGAAACCCCTAGCCTTTCAATCGACCGTCTTTTTTTTTTTTTTTTTTTTTTTTTTTTTTTTTTTTTTTTTCAGCTGAAAAAGGCTATGATTTGGAGATTGCTGAGCCCAGGTGATGTTTCCTGTCGTTGCTGTAGCAATAAAAAGTATACTGGGAGCTAGGCGTGAGCTTCTGTACTTCCCTGCCTCCGGAATACCCGGGATCCCGGCCCCTTCCCGTCCCACAGCCTGCGGAATGCCCGGGATGCCCGGCCCCTTCCCGTCCCGCAGCCTGCGGAATGCCCGGGATCCCGGCCCCTTCCCGTCCCGCAGCCTGCGGAATGCCCGGGATCCCGGCCCCTTCCCGTCCCGCAGCCTGCGGAATGCCCGGGATCCCCGGCCCCTTCCCGTCCCACAGCCTGCGGAATGCCCGGGATCCCGGCCCCTTCCCGTCCCACAGCCTGCGGAATCCCTGCTGGTGCGGCCCTGGTGCCTTGGCCGGGCTGCGGGACGGAGGCTGCAGCTCCCCAGGCGCAAACTCCGGCCCTACAGCTGCCCCGGGGGAGGAGGTTTTAAGGACAGAGTCCGGGGTTCTGCTAGTGCAGTGCAGCAAGAACAGCCAGGCTTCGAAGTATTCAGGGATAGGGAATACACACACATTCTCACGAGCTGTTTTAAGGCTAAACTATTTCCCAGAGTCAACTGGCTTTCAGTAATTTGCCTTTTTTCCCACCCATTGGTTGATGAAAGGGATTCCACACCCCCAGAGAAATATTAAAACGGAAAACCAGCCCAAAGGAACGAACCCCAGCCCTAAGGATCCTGAATAGTCGTCCTTTTCAAGGCACTCTGACAACTTACAGAGGGGCAAATAGTCCTTCCCGTTGGTTCGTGCAGCAGTGTCTGTTCTTCTTGTGCCACATTGCGCTGTGTTCTCTTTCCAGGCAGGAAAGTATTGGGAGGTATTTTGTGGGGCAGATAAAAATGTCTAGTGCCTCCTCTGCTTAGCCACACAATGTTAAGACAGGAGTATTTGCATTGAGCAACCAGATGGACCTACAGGAGAACAAGGTGGGGACAAAGAGGCCACAGCTCCACACAATCCCGAATTTTTGCCCCATGAAGTGCAAAAGATGAGTGGAGGAAAATGAGAAGCAGTGATGGGTTAATCAGACCAGTGTAAAGAGCACTGTTGCTGCACATAAAGCTTCAGCCAACTTTGATCCTCAAAATTCTCCAGTTACCTTGAAAGGGCTGCAGGTATCTCAGCTCATGCCTAGCAACAGTGCTGGATAAAATACGACCCATTCAGCTACCTGCCTGAGAGCTTGGAAAAAGACTGGTAAGACAGGAGAAACCATAATTACACTGTTTTTCAGTCAACCTAAAAAGCTTTGCTTCCATTTCACGGCTTCTTCACATTCTTATTCACACAAACTCTACCCTGCCCTTGGGTCTCTTCATTTACTCCCAGTATCCTCTCTAGGCATATACCTTCATTTTTACTCTCACGGTGCTGCTTCCAGACATTAATGTCTGGGAACACATAGCTAGGGTTCCCTAAGAACCTTAACTCTGCCCCAGAGGCAAAGATTTATGAAAAAAATCCTCTCTGTTTAATATAAGCTGGGACTACAAACAACGAAATGCCTCTATCCTAGTGCAACTGCAGAAATTTCAGCCTACAGTTAGCCAAACGTAACCCACTGAGTGCTGTGTTCTTTTATTTTCATATTTCTGATTAGGCAAACAACATAATGAAAGCCTCTCTCCCAATTCTTTTGTAAGACTGCATGACTCACCACTTATGTAAGCCTTATGCAGGAGTTGGTCATAGCTCCTCTGATGATTCTACGTCCTGGTTTGCAATTAGTGCAAAGCTTCTACCTCCCTGTTCTGTACAATAAAAATAGGTTCTCTCAACTTAGGTGTTGTGAGCAGAGTGGCTTTGGGAGCCCAGGAAAAGCTGTGAATCTGTAGGGAACTATGATAGGTAGTTAACTTAAAATTTTATGTGGATTCTCTTGAGTTCAGCATTGGCATTGCTTTCCCTTCTCTCTCAAATGACTGGACAAACAGCTTGTTGGGTCTGAAGACTTCACAATCATCTGGCTCTCAGGTATAGTGTATGGGTAACAATGGGGGTATTGATTATATGGCCTGCCACATCATCTTTGATGCCATTGTGGTGAATATAGCATAACAATATTGAAAAAGCATGGTTATTGCATGGGTAGAACAGGCTGGAAGCTGCTTCTTAGCACAGCTGCCTGACACTTGCTATGTTTTCTGTGCTGGTTCTGTAGTTCCTAATTAAATGACTCACAACAGGTCTATTCTTTCTGGGGAAAAGAAGATTACGTTTCTGCTCTGTGAATGAAACAATGATCCTCTGCAGTCTCCCCTGTGTTTTTCAGGCAGGGAGCAAGAACATGAGGTGTTTCACTCAGTTCCACAGCAGCCTAGGCCCATTTAAAAAAAGAAAAAAGGAATGGCCCTTGCATGAAAGATATCAGACTCCTCTTTACTTTTAGTGGTAGGAGAGGCAGCAAAACCATGCCCACCAGAACAAGTTAACGATTACTAAGGAAAGCTTCATCTACTAAGTTTCAGCTGAAGGCACAGGACTGTACCACATCAGCAATACTGTGTGAAGTAGGAGAGGTGACATCACCCCAGAGCCCAGAATAGCAATCCCGTGAGGCCTGGGAAGATGGAGAGAGCCCCTGAGTTAGTAAGCATTTAGTATATTCAGCATTTAGTCTCAATGTTGGAACATGGACATTATAAATGGCCCTAAGTAGCAGATTGTTTTTACCATGTATCTAAGAGATAAATAAATATCTCTCCCAGAGGAGATAAACTCCCAAGTGCAGACTCGCCAGCACATCCTGACTCCTAGACATGTGCTCTATGCAAGCCCTTCAAAAACTGCACTCTCAGCAATTTTCTGTGATAGTTTTGTGTAACTTAGAGTTGCTGGATTAATGATCTAGACAATAAAATACCATATTACCTGTTTTTCCAACCAGGGCTTCTTTCTACTGTGCTAACATTTCTTGAAGCATTTTTGAAGGACCTGAAAGATGTATTGTTTCCCTCTAAAGACTGCATCCATCAGATGGAGAAACCAATGCAGGAATTAGAGTACCCAGAGGTTTACAGCAGAAATTCCAGACATTCCTGTTCCTAAAAGACCAAGCAGGTAGATTGATTTAAAATGTGGAGTAATCTCACTGACTATGTTACCAAATGTAAAACATGAGGAAAAATTAGGAAGAAATTTAGTAATTTCTTAGCCTGTACATTGGATATATGCCAAATTTGGATAAAATCACTATAGGGTCTCTTAATATTTTAATTTTTTACCATCTTTATATATCTTTTGAGAAGGCACAGCCACCAGCAGCACAAGAGGCATTGCATCATTTTCCTCGGTGAATCACTGATATACAGCTGTTTTACTGTTCCTTAACACCTCCTCCCTTCAAGAGGGACAACTGCTTAAACTGTAATGACTGGGTTTTACATATGAATCACAGCAGTATGCAAAAGGAATTCAAGTTAGATATTATCCCACCAGTTTTAATTATTCCTCTACCCAGTTCCTTATTTTAAAAATAAAATTATTTTGGAATAGAAGAAAAGGAAAATAACAATCAAGTTTGTCCCTTCTGTTGTAGCCTATTGAAAGGCAGAGGATTACAGCAGCAGCAGACAGCAGCATTTAGCCAAGTTTAGCAATCTTGGAATCAGAAGCAAAGCTGACTTTATGACTTGAGTACAACTGTCTATAGGTGACTGCCACCTGAAGCCAAAACTTGTAGATGTAAAACCCCACTTCTTTGTAGCTTTATTTGGGAGGATGACATTTATTATCTGCAACAGCCTCAATTCTCCATATGGTGCAGCCCTTTCAGAATAGGCTGAGCCAGAGACAGAAGTTAGGCATTAAAAATATCATTTTTAATCACCATTTCTAATCAGTCTATCCATTCAGCAACTTACATTTCTTTTGTGGTGGATCATTATAGTCCAGAAAAGTCAAAGGCCTACAACCTTTAGCTAAGTCTTTTTTTCTCTATGTCAAAATTTAGTTCTATACCAGAGACGTGTTGGTTAGCTATACATTTCAGAAAAAGAGTGAACACAGGAGAGTAAGCACCTGGAATAAGGTAAAAGGAGGATGAGATGGGAGGAGAAGGGAAAACATCTTCATAAGCAAGAAGGTTTTTCTACCTCCTCCTTTACAAATATGGTTTGAAACCAGAAGGAACAATTATGATGTTTTAACTTCTGCTGTTAAAGTATCATTTCAGCATGTTTTACCTAAGCAGTGTACACAGTTCCCACAACTGCTTACTGAGAAATCAAAGTTTCTGCTATTTAACTTTCTAGATTTTATTCAACTGTATTTGTCTGTTCAGCTGTGTGGATGGTAGGTCACATCCCACAGTAGTGTGGTGCTCAGCTTTTAGCATCTTTCCTGTAAAGATATTTTCAGTAGTTCCTTGTGGTATGCTTTTTTTAAAGTTTATAATCACCGTTCCATGCTGACATGTCTTTTATTAGTAAGATTCAATGGTTTTTTTCCCAGTTTTATTCCTAAATTAACATCTGTATTTTGATTTTTTGTTATCCCCTTTTTTTACTGAGGTAAGAAAACAAAATATAAGAACACACACATTACACAGAAGTGGAATATTTTTGGAATCATGCACAAATAAAGTAGCAACTACCAACTACAGCACTGAGTACTTGGAAACTGAGACAGCTAAAATACAACATTTATTTGACTATGCAACGCTGTTAGTGAGGAACTGCTTCAGGTATTCTGTGAAGATGTGAAAAGAATCACTTTACACAGGTAAAGCTAAACAAACAAAAATCGGATGTTTTATGGACTGAAAGTAGAATTTTTCTGAAATATCTCTAACTACATTAAAATGTATAGTAGCTATATTATATTCTAGGAAAACTTTTACCTATAAATCAGTAAATCTTTAATCACATATGCTTTTGAGATCAACTACTTACAAATATTTTTTGAGTATTATATTAGTACTTCTTCGGTCCTTAAAGATTTTCAACAAATGCAAGTACTGGAAAAAAGCTAGTTAGGATGCATAATTTGAAATTGTATGGATAATGGAAATATAATTAAAGATAATATGAATCATTTGGTCAGTGCACAGCATACAGGAGAAGATACCTCCCTGCCCACTCTTCCCAGTGCCCAATGACTTCTAGAACACACTTTTGTTTTTCCTTTTTTAATAAGTCCATAAAAGCCAAGAATTTATAAAAAGTACATGCAAGTCTATTTACATTAACAGACCAAGAAGCTGCAAACTCTCCTTAGTATACAGGAACGATGTCTTTAAAATTGGGAGTTTAAATGAAACAGGACACCAAAACTAACAGCTAAGGTGACAACAGCAGCTTGGCTGACTGCTGAATTCCTGGTTTGCTGCTGGGATAAGAGATGGGGATATGACACCCAAACCAATTCACAGTCTGCATAGATTTGAAGAAAACAGAAAATTGGTTTTTTTTACTCTTTTTCTGATCCATTTCAAGTCATATCAACAGCAGTTGCAGCCCAAGTTCTTTGTTTCACCTGTTTTTAAAAGAGGGAATGTAAGTGAATATAAATGGGATCAGAGAAAGAGATGTTAGGAGAAGTCCCATCTTCAAATGCTGTTAGGAAAATAAACATTCTTGAATTGTCTGCCCTGCCCTGCCTAATTCCAGCCTCTGAAAAGTCAAGAAGGATCACTTCTTGCAAATCTCTACACACCGTTTATCACTGAGCAAAAACAAGAGGAAAAGCCATTGGAAGTCTCTAAAAGGTTTTTTTTTTACAAAAAGAAAGTTTGTATTCTTGTTTCACCATTCATCTTTGAGTATTTATACTTCTACTTAAAGTAAACAAGATAATTTCATAGTGAACAAAAAAGCTAAAACTAGCTCAGCTTTCCATAGCATAGGGATAGGAAGGACATTAGGCATATGTAACTATTCCTAGTTTAAGCCATACAGTAATTCAATGTTGCTGCAACAATGCGGTTTTCTTCTCAAAATCTGTCCACATTTTCCACCTTAAAACTTCCTTGTGTAGCACACAAGTGCCTTGAAGACAGACCCAGTGTTGTACCTGGATTTGCTACAAATAATTGTTATTAAAAGTTTCTTGACAGTTGGCTAAGTTCAAGTTTTCCCTACCCATAGAAGATGAATGACATGTAACTCTGATATATGCTCCAACTATGCCCAAAAATGAGTACGGTGAGTAAAACACAGTGACACCCTTCCCCCTCTGACCAGCTAACACCCCAGTCTATATCAAGGTATAAAATTTGAAGTGGTAAGAGGTAACTGGCCATAAATCACAGTGAAACATATGAACATTTAGTAAGTCCACAACCTGTGACAAACAAAGTTACTGTCACCTCAGTTTTAAAAAATACTGTAGAGCAAGCACTTGCCAGTGGTGTATGGGATTGTAACTGGATTGCTGCTTATGGTGTTAATGGGTGCTCTGGAATTTAGTAGGTTTTCCATAATTGTCAATTGTCAGTTTCAATTTTTTGTGATTAAACCTTCATGGCATTAGAATTTTTTCCCAAGTTAGTTAAATATTACAATGAAATTCTCACTACTGATGCAAGTTACAGAAAATTATTCTGATGCACTTGTCAGTACAAGTGAATCTCTCATGCTAACTAAAATCATCTCCCCTCTGCCTTTTTTTTTTTTTTTCATGGCACATTGTGTGCCCTATGGCCATTCAAGTAATAAACAGGAAATCAAGGAAGTAGTTTTCCAGAATTTCACAGAAATCAAAGTCTTACAATCCATGGCAACATCCATGGATCTTATTGTAATAAAAGGTCAGTATATGTTCTTCATCCCATTTATATTAAGATTTCTTTTGAAGAAAAGGTGCTGATAGTTTGTATTGTTTCATCCATGAGGTAGATGGCACTTTTATATAAATAGTATAAATCAGAAATTAAGTTAGCTTTAAGCCTGCAACAAGTCCTGCACCACTGACTGTATTCAGGAATACAAAACACTTCAAAATTTTCAAAGTCACACAGTGTTCCTCCTTGGAGAGGAGAATGGTGGTCAGCTGGACAGAGAGGTGCCTTCACTGATCAAGGGTCACCGGAATTCTGGCTTCAGCCTCCAGACCCCTTCCCCATTTGGGCTCCTATGGAAGGTGCAGATATTGCGGAGCAGCTCTCTGAAGACACAGGAGTGCTCTGCAGGCAGTTTGGACTCAAACTCCTGCAGCAGCTCCCGAGTGCTGGCCTCGCCATCCACACGGGCCTGGAACGCCAGGAAGTTCCGCAGATCCACGAGCAGCTCATCGTATTCTGTGGAACCCGGGACTGGGGCGGGTGCTGGCTGATGATTCTCATTGCCCTCATCCCTTGTCTGCTGTGGTAAAACAAGGTGGTTTCTTGCCCTCATGCGAGCTAATAAAGATGAAGAGTCCAGAGCACTGGATGATGATTCTCCAGATTTTCCATTGAAGTGCTCACTGGAACTACACTTCCTTATATTTTGTTTCTTTATTGTATCTCCATCCTGCAAATAAACACACAGACTATGGGGAAAATTGCATTTTGAGACCCACAGAATTTATTAAACAAAATCTGCCTGTTGTTTAGACTTAAATAACGAACACCACCACTCAGAACTTGGTCATCTGAAATATACCATAAAGAGGTAACGTATTCAGGTCTCAACTTTAGAACTTAAGAAGCAAAAAAAAGCTTTGCTGGTTTTGAGACAGATAAGCAAACCATGGTGCAATTTGTGACTGCTGTATCTAACTAGACTTCATCAAAACAAAAAATCAGAGTCATAGGTAACTAAAAATTCTAGAATTCTACATAATCATACAACAAATGTGTGTGACACATCTAAGTCGGATTTATCACATAAATCATAACAATTCACATATATCAGCTATTAAAACAGAAATGTTAGCTTCTGCTTCTTACCTTCTGCTTCTTTGCAGGTGATGCACAAGTGGAATGTGAAGAAAGCAGCATGGAGTTTCTTTTTTGGCCAAACCGACTCCTAAAAACCCACAAAACAATTAACTCTATGAAACATCCTTCTCAAAATGACTACGATAGTTTCTCAAAGACAGACTGGGTTTGTGTTTTAGGGCTCTCAAGAGCCCTCTACTAAGCTCTCTCTTCTACTGTGCAACAATAATGCTTTCTTTGTACTTCAGAATGGATTACCTATGCTTGTAATATGCTTTCATGTCTATATTACATATAAAACACGCACTGATACATGTTACTGCAAATACTAAGACCAAAAAATGTATATCTTTAACATCCTAAGCAACTCCTCTGTTTTTGGGAAAGCAGAGTGAGAACTGAACTCACTTTATTCCTGATGGTGCACCTGAAAGACCACTCGTGCCTGTCCAGGTTGGCACACCAGAAGCAGCTCCTAAACACTGCTGACGAGACAGTCTCAGGGCTCTCAAAGCGTCCTGGGCCACTCTGCTCGCTTCTGCTTCCTCCAGCACATGATCTGCATTGGAGGCATCCATAATGGCATCATGCTTCATAACACTGTGTACCCCTAAAACCAGAGGATAAAAAAGGGGAAGGAGGACATTTCTTAATTTAAGTGAAAATCAAATACTCACTTTTTAGGTGAATGCCACAATTGCATTTTTCCTTCTTCAGGGTGATTATATTAAGTACATCAGTATGGTAATTTCTAATGAAAGAACCCCCTTCTTTATCAGTTAAGCAATCAATCTGACAGCAAATCACTTCTGGTGTGCTGATGAGGTCATTATTCACAACAGACCTGGCAATTATGCGGGCAAATTGATAATTTCCATTGTTATGGACAGGACAGACAATAGTGAAACCCTTGTGTAAATGAAGGTTGATTACATCCTGGAAATATCCAGGAGAAACACTGCATATACTTCTATATCCAGAAATGTGGATCTCTTTGAACAGTTTGTGCAAAGGTAACTAGCAAATTTGAATTAAAGTCAACTGGAATTAAATTTAAATTAAATTTAAACAATGAACATTTGATGTTTCATTAAAGTAGCAAAACAAATGTTTTTTATTGCAGCTCTAACCATCAGAGTAGCAGATCTGCTCTTTCCCTCATTTGCATAGGTTTTATATACATCTGTTTAGTCAGCAGCCAAACAACAACTGTTACCTGATTTTTTGAAAAGTTTCTGCAAGACATAGTCATCATTTTTCTTTGAGTCTTGCTCTTCACTGTTGTCCCTTCTGTATTGCTTTTGTTTCACGAGATGAGGAATGCGCTTTCCTTCGAATTTGGCATCTTTGTGATGTTTCCTCTTCGACTTGTCTCTGTGGCTCTCATGTGACAGCACATCCACCTTGTGCTTTGTTTTTGAGATACACTTAAAATGATTATTATCAATTTGCCCATCTTCAGTTTTAGCATCCTGCTTTTCCCAAGAGCCAGCTGCATCACAAGTGAGGCTGAGATCTGTCCTGGCATCTGCATTATCTGCTCCACGTCCCTCACCAGCCACCACGGCAGCCAGACCTTCTGCATTCTCTGCAGACCCTGCACTGCATGGCACTGACTGGGACGTGCATTTCTCATCACTTTCCAAGCATTCTTCCTTGCTTTCATTGAATGAATTTGTATCAGCAGCAGCTTGTGCATTATCTTTTGTGTAGCTATTTTGGTCAAAGGCTTCCAAGGTTCCCTTGGTTTCCTCAATTGTCTCTACTGCTTTAGAAGAAGAATCTTTCATGTGTGTGGTGGAATAGGAATTGGAGGACTTCTTCTTGTGTGAGCTGCTTTCTGCAAGATGGACATCACATTTAGAAGTGCCATTAGCAGGTGGCTTTGGGACTTGAACATCTGAACCAGTACCTGAGGGATGAATAAAATTAGTATCCATTTAACAAACAATTAAGACATTTTTTCTTCCACACAAACAGAAAAAAAACTCCCATGTACCTGCAAAAATTGCACTTGTTTCTGTCCCCTGAGACACATCTGGGCTGTTCAGAGTAAATAGTTCATACAGGTCATTGGATTTGAAGAAGCGATTCTGCTTAGGGTCTTTCAGCACTCTGTTTGTTAAAAACTGTTTGAAGATTTGTCTAAAAAAGAAAACAAATATTTGGTGCATGAAACAATGCCTAGCTATGTTTAAGTACTGAGTAAAGTACTTAAACAGAAAACTATAAGCACAAACATTACCCTGCAGAACAATTAAGCAGTGGGAAGACAATGTTAGTTTCCAAAAGACCATCTTGAGTTAGTAACTTCCAAACAACCAAGTAAATTGTTAAACACAAGGATTTATTATTTTTTTAAACAACCCCATAACACAACAGGTAACCACTATCCTGAGATGTCCTATGAGGCATCCCTTAACTAAGCAATAAATAACTTCACAGCTAGAACTTTTTTGTTCATTAAAATTGAAAAGCTTGCATATGTAACAATAGAACAAACAGAAAGCTCCTGATAGAAAAAACTACAGCTTGTTAAAATGACAACATTTTATGGGTTCAATTGATTGGAGGAAACAAAAGCAGCAGAGTAGCTCAGTCTGATGGTGATGACTGCATGACAGACACTGAAAAGGGGAATCAGACTTGTGGCTGAGAAGAAAAGAGCCCACCTACAGAGGACCAAAAGGAAAAAATCTGTACAAATCTGCAAGAATCTTCTAGTATTGGTAAAACTGCTTCTGTGCCATGTCTGTAGTACATAGTGCCTAGAGCAAAAGCTGTTTTATTCTGTACAAAAAGTACATCCTTAAATGGAATTGGAAATAGTTCTCTTGAACAGTTTTATCACACTTTTGGTTCTGCTGAGATTAAGCTGGGAAAATATTTTTAAATTCAGTGGTCAAAAAACTAAGTTTTCATTTACAGGCAAGAAAACATAGGAAAACAGTAAACATGGGCATTTCATTATTTAGAGCTTTTTGTTCTTCTGAATTTTCCAAGAGGGTGTTTCAGTTCTGAAGAATGAAGTCCAGACACAGGATTCCCATGTACATTCATCTGGAATTCATGTGAGTGAAGCTAACTACTGAGAAAGCTGAATGGGAAAGCAAACCAAAAAGATTTCATTGATTTTGAAATACAAGCACTTCAAAGGCTTTAGCTACACTTTGGAATAAATAACATGAATATGACTGGTAGTTATTGGGATTTAATTCTTTCACTTTGGAATGAATTGGGAATAAAATCAAATTGGGTTTTCAGAGTAGTAAATAAATCTATGTACCACATACATCTTGATACATCCCAAGGAGAATATAAAGAACTTGATGATTTCAATTTGCATTTCAGACTAGTTGAGTCTCATGTTTTGAATAAGGTGCTCACTGTTTTCTGACTATGCCTCATACTATGTTTTACAGGGAATTCTGGATGTGCTGGACACAGCTGCTGGAACAGACTGATTAGGTACATTTAACACATGTATCCTCCTGCTAGGAATGGAGCAGTACAGCTGGGAGTCTAGTATGAGAAAAAGGTTCTCCATTTCTCAGTAGAAATTTTTTAAAATTTTTCATGATGTGCCCACCACGACCGAGGTGGGAGATTAGAAGCAATGTGTGGACATGCACAGTTATGTCACTGTTACACCACCTTGGATTTGCTAAAAGCATTTTCCTGAGCATGCAGCTGTATCCAAGAAATCCTTCTGACTGACCTGTGGTATATCTTCTCCTCAATAGTCCCTGCAGTGAGCAGCCTATACACAGTCACCTCTTTCTTCTGGCCTATCCTCCAAGCACGTTCCCGAGCCTGGAACACAAAGGTTTGGTTACCAGATATGAGCCTCTCCAACGTGTCTGACAGAGAGCTAATGATAACACTCTTTCAAACTTAGCTTGGACATTAACAAATACTTCAAGAAGTGGAATTTCTAGAGCATAGGATAATTAACTCAGCAGGACAGGAAAAAGATCTAGAAAGTCTCCAATTGTACCAATCTATGCAAAAATTGCCAATACATAGATTATGTTAAAATCAGAGTTTTACCTAGAATATGTACTTTACATAGACTTATTCCAGAAGGAAATTTCCCAATAGAGTGTTAACACACACCTTTCCTTTGAATTTTTCTTCTTTAACTTAACTGAAATCTTTCCTACAAACATCTTGAACCAACCACTAATACAGAGCACTGTAAGTCAGACACTTGCAGAACTCAGAGCTACACAGGATTGCTATAAAAAAGTTTTTTCCTCTCAAACTCGTAAGCACCATATAACTGCTACATGATTTGATAAAACAGTCTTACCACACTGTGAGATGAGATAATGAACAACTTTTAAAAGCTTAGAGCAGCTCTCTAAGGTCACAGCTACGTATAATCTAGTGAGAAAGCCAGTGTGAGCAGCATCTGCTCTCCTCTTCTCACCCTGCATTATCACCACCAACAGTCCTGCCTGTTCAAGAGCTTACACAGCTGTACTTTCCCTTCAGAAACATCTGGTTTTTATTTTAAAAACACAGGTCATTTGAACTGTTTGTTTGACTGCACTGTAACTAACTACATGAATCAACAATATTGAAGAGTGGTAAGGTATAACAGCATATACCTTATGCTGGTGGGAACCACTTCAATTGGCTTTGCCACAAGAGTAATCATAATGTGGCGCTGCACCCTAAGTGACCATTGCTGGGAACAGCAACTTAGGAAAGAGCAACATAGTGCTTTACACTCTTTGAGGAGATAAATGTCATTTCAGCTTCAGTTTTATTTCAACTCAGCTGGTAAATGGAATGTAATAAATCAAACTCACCTGTGTGTCTACACTGGGATTCCAGTCAGGATCATAAATAATAACCCGGTCAGCACCAACCAAGTTAACTCCAATGCCACCAACACGAGTTGTTAGAAGAAAAAGAAATATGGATTTATCCTGCGATACAAGAGAGAATTTACTAAAGCAAGAATTAGCAAAATGTAACATTAAAAAAATAATCCTTTCCTGGATTATTTTATCAACATTATAGGCAAAGATGCAAAGGAAGCCAAGAGAAGGAACACATTTTCCTTGCTCATCTAGTATTTCTTTTGACAAATAAAAGTAGTCTGATCTAAATTTCATTTACTGTTATCCAATAAAATTGCTTTTCCCCTTCTCAAATGTGTTTCTTTCCTTAGCAGAAAACCCAACTTTATGTATGAAATAAGAGATTACTTTTTTCCCCTCTCTTACAAATACAGCAGTTTCCCTGAACTCCTCAGGTTTGTGTCTCCAACCTGAAGTAGTATATTTAAAAACAGAAAAAAAGGAATGGAAGAATTCAGTCATACTCATTAATATGTATTCACGTGTGGGAAGGAACATCTCACCTCATTGTATTTTGTTACAAGAGGCTGTCTAGAAGCTACTGCTGTGGTGCCATCCATCCTGAGGTAGGAATAGTTTCTGTATCTCACAAAGACTTCAAGTATCTGCATCATCTGTGGTGATGGAAAAGATTTAATGAAATCCAGATGTGAAGACTGAGCACCTGTGTGATGAACCTGTAAGAATTTCTAGCACTAACTGCAGTGTCAATCAAACAAACAACAACAATGAAAAACCTGAAACACTTAAATGACAGAAAAACAACTTATGTAAATGAGGCAAAAAAATTTCACAGCTGAATGCAGTGGAATATTTGAGCTTGATTTGGAAGTTCAGGGCCATAGCTCCAAGACAATTAAGCAGGCTGGTGTGCAGCATCCCAAGGAAATCCACAGAAGGAAGACAAAACTGTGAGTACACAGGGAAAACAAACAAAGGTCACTGCCTGTGCCACTGTCCTGAAGGGAGCGATTCTGAGGATCAGAGGTGCACAGACACCACACAGAGCATGAAAAGTGATACCAACTGTGTCCTGGAACTACACAGCAGGGACAGCCTGGGACCATGTGGGCACAACTAATACAGCTTTGACCCAGTGTATTGAAACTGGGCCACTGCCACAATGCTCACAATGCTGTGCCATTTCAGTAAAGCTTACTGAGTTTGGGAACTGGTCTCTGATTATTCCAAAGAGATCAGTCATTTCAGTAAGATATTGATTTTATGAGAAAGACCCTACAAAAGGTGGTTCTACTTACAGGTTTTTTGGAACTCTCACACACGTTTGAAGTAATAGTAATAGCTAAAACTAAAAACAATAGCTCATCTTACCTGTCTTGACTGAGTAAAGAACAGCACTCTGTGACCTTGCTTGTGCCATATTTTCAGCAAGGATTCTACCACTATCATTTTTCCAGAACGTTTCCAATATCCAAATTGATTTGGATCCTCCGCTTCAGCATCTGGCACACTCTTCAGAAGTCTGGGACTATCAGCAACAAAGTCAGGGTGATTGCAAATCTTTCTCAAAGTTGATAGTCCTAAGAGAATCTAAAGAATACAAGAGAAAAATATTTATTTTTTCATGACAAATACTTGTCCTTATGGCTTGTGGAAAAAAAAAATAAACAGCAATAGATTAATCCACTCACCATTAATGTTTATTTTTAATAATGTTTTCATGCTAATACTTGCTTAAGGGAAAGTTTTAGGAAAAATCAGTACAAAAGAAAGTGATTGAAATTTTATGTACTTGTGAGCCTATTCTGGTGACAATGTTAAGGGAATTCTGCAACAATATCCACACTAATAAAACCAGTCCCTCCCTAGCTGTTAGGCCATGTTTTTCTCACTCAAAAGGAAAAATGCCACCAATTTCTTTCTTGAAATCATGAAATTATCATGTCTTTCCTTCCAGTTCCTATCATATTAGCAGGTAACTTAAGACAGACCTTGAGGATAGTCAGTATGCCCACCAGAATGCATGATAACAAAGAATAAATGAATTAACATATTTGAACAAACATACAAAACTGAAATTACCACTTTTGATGCCATGTTAGGAGAATTCTATTCAGTTATTCATTCAATAATATTACAAGTGTTATTTATACTTCTGAATATTCTGAAAAATGAACTAGCTTGAAACAATGAATCCCTCTATCTTTTAGCACTGCAAGCTGGATGAGCCTGCCCATAATTTATGGTTTGTTTTTTACAATGCTGTTTTACAGCTGGGATTCACTGTTGTCATCACAGAATATCTAATAAAAGCATTGACATTTACTGTTCAAAATTTTCAGATCCCTAGTAAATATGAAAGCCCATTTTGTAACATCTTAGGTAAATTTCTGCAGAGTCTTGTACAAGCTATCTCTAAAAGAACAAGCTCCTTAAAGAAAATTTCACTGGGATAATTAAAATGGCTATGCACTTGAAAAAATTTGCCCACTATACCTTTTTGAGATCTGGAAAATTAAAAAAAGTCAAAACAGTAATAAGGTCAACATGTTCTGTGTACAGGACTGCAATATATATGGCCATGCTGAGCATACCACTGACTGGAGCCACTGGGTATGCAGCAAGAATGGATTTCACAGCTCACAAGACAAGAAAATATGGTGAATTACACATTATAGCCAACACATAATACCTGTCCTCCTACTAACAAGGACTAAAATGGAAGGGAGACACATCCATTGCATGCATAAAAATGTCAAACAAACCAGATGTGTGCAACATAGGAGCCACAGGGTATAGCAGATTTTACACAGGCAGCAGCAGCCAGCAACTGAAAACGTACCCCAATTATGCCTTTCACTTGGCCACAGCAATTACAACACTTTCATTATGAGGATGGAGGCAGAAGATGTTGAGAAGTGACTAGTAACACAGTAACAAGGATGTTTGCTTATTTGCTCTGCTTTCTGTTAATACTGTGAAATCATAACAAAGTTATCACACCTGAATTGTACTCCCAGGAGTAACTATGCTTTTCCTTTGCTTCACTTGGGCAATTGGTTAAAAGCATGAATACAGTTACCTACAACAGGTCATCCAAAAAGCAGAATTTGTTCCCAAGATTACAAACATACTGTGAAGTTCATTCCATTCCTACTTTTATCTGGTCATGTCGGTACATACGGATCCCTAACTCAAATATATCTCATCTAACATTTCTGAGAAAAAAAATGGACAACTACAAAAACTGAATAGAGATCAGTGTGTTTGCTTCCCCTACTGCTCAGAATTCAGTTAGAAGAGTGCAAGGGCCAATCCATGATTTTATCCATCAAACCATACCTGTCACTATCCTTATTAATGCCCACCTGCATGTCTCCATTGAGAATCTGGTAAACTTCCTTAGAGTTGATGTAATTTTGATAGATTTGACGCTGCTCCTCTGTCAAACGGCAAAACAGGACCTACAAAACAAACCAACCACTCAAGCCCAACCTGTGGGAATTTTAGAATTTTACCATGTGCTACAGTGAAAGTTCAAAGATGTGTGACATACTGAAATACTAAGTCAAAGGATACTGCATAGAAATCACTAGAAATAAAAAAAAAAATAAAGAATTCAAGAGAATGAACATGATCATCAAGATGTGTTTCATGAGTTTTATGTTCTCTTTCCCAGTAGTTAGATCTTCCCCTCAAATCGCTTTAGTTTTGGAAGTGCTGCCATTTTCTAGTTTTAATGAGGTAACTGTGCAATGTTAGCATTCTCTCAAAGCTGTTTATAGTAAACTCTTTCCATTGTGCATCTGTCACCTCCCTTACAACTTGCAAATTCTTAGAAGTTTAGCAGATGTGGTCTGTCCTGTCTTTAGACCTTAAGCATGAAATATAATGATTTCTCAGGTGTTCTGACGGGCTAAAATTGAACAAAATCACTTCCTTGCATCCTGCAAGGCACCCAATATTATGCTCTATATCAAACTGATGTAGTGCCCTGTGACTGGCGAGAGCAAAAATCAAATTTATTTAAAGTGTCTATGATCACATTCTTTAGATTAAGGAGCCCAGACTCTTTAATATCTAGACATTAACAAGTTGGTTAAAAATAGTATATAGAAATTAAAAAATTGGTTAAAACAAGATCATTAGGCTGCATATACACAGTATGGCCTATTTATTTATTATGTACCTTTCAGCACTGTCTTACAAAGACTAACATGTCTACTTCTCTTTTAAAGTGAGAAGACAGGAAAGGAGTCAGAACAGAACATAAATGCCTGAAGCACTGAAACCTGAAGAAGCAGCTAATAATTACAAGTATTTGTAGGAATTTCAGTTAACCAATACTTTCAACCTCCTCTACTTTGAATGAAAATGTTTCCTAAAGAAACATGGCACCTTGTAGTAAAGCAAACAAGTTTCACACCACAAGGCTAGTATTTTGAAAATTTATTATAATGTATAGGCCAGCTAGCTTGCAATATGAACAACTGCCAGCAAGTATTTCTGTATTATTTGCTGCCCAAATTAATCTTTCTAGGACAGGAAACAATGCTGAATTGTTTCCTGCTGTACAAAAGGAAACAGACAGACAACTCATTTCAATGCACTTGAGACCCAAGGGGACAGCATTAAGTAGCCCTGACTCCACTTCATCTACCCTTTACTTTTTAGATAAGTGAACTCATATAGACCCTGCAAGACAGCAGTAATTTGATACTCAGTACAATGGTGAATGAATATGAATCTTGAAAGCTCTGCACCTTATCTTTAGTTAAACCACCATTTTATCTGCTACTAGCACAAATTATTTCCAAATTTTCATGAAAGACTGAGTTTTGGGGAGAGTGAGGACTCAGATCTAGTAGTGAAAATAAGCAAACCTGTTCATTTTTATCTGGAAGTGAAAGGCTCATTTTTACATCAGCCTTCATTCTTCGCAGTAGGTAGGGGTTTATGGTGTCCCGTAACACACATGCACATTTGTATGCAGTTTTTACCTGAAAAAAGGAAGAATTGGCACAAGTTGTATTTTGGTTCTTGATATTAATTCCAGCAACTAGCAAAATTATAAAGTCAGCAATAGGAAAATCCTAATAAAATTGGATAATAAAAAAAAATTAAAAATTTTAAAAAATAAAATAAAAAGAAATAATATCTATAGTTTCTGTTCAACACAACATGAATTGCAATAAAATTTATGTTAGCAACAATAAAACTGAGTAAGGAAGGCTTCCTCAGATACCTCAGATTACTCTTTAAAAGAGACCAGAATAAGATATTTAATTTAGAAACCAAAGAAAGAAGTGAATATAAATCTGTACAAAACCAAGATCCTCATGAAAAAGTACTAATACATATACTGAAGATCAAAAAAGAAGCCTGCAGCAATGGTGGTTACCAGACAATAAGTGAAGATTAGTGAACACTTGAGACCTCTAAAAAAACATCAGAACAAGAAAATCCCCATGATCACAGAAACTAAAGGTCAGTCTGGCCCTAAATGGGGTATGCAGTTCTATAAGGGGTAATGGATGTGTGAGATAGGTATTAACTGTAATAATGGCTAAAAATACCTTAATTTGTCTTAAAACAAGGCAAACAATATAATAAATTATTGATATATAAAAACAATTGAAAGACCAACTTAGTACATTACTAATACTTATACAAGAGAAGTACTTAAACTTGAAAATAAAACCTCAGCAATGCATGCATGGAAAAACATTAAAAACAGTAGTTAAAAGGATACAAATTTAATAGCATTTATATGAAACTTAGTCTGCAGATTATGATGCAGACAATTTATTTACTATCTAGTTAAAACCAGAAAACTATTTAAGCTGTCCTCAATATTGAGAAACACAACTACAAAGATTAATAGACACTTATTGAAAATAATTTCCCAACTAATTTTTTGCTTTCAAAATTAGTTTATCTACTTCCAGACTTCCAACACCTAATTTAGCTTTTTAAAATAAAAACTGTTTCTAGACAGGATTTCAGGATTCCACTTACTGCATAATCTGCCAAAGCTCGATAGCAAACAGGAAAGTTCTATTTAAATACATTAAAATGTGAGATCAGTCACCTTCCATTCCAATCTGTTTATCTTCATATCAAAGAATACTTCTAATGACCTAAACTTTAGGGCTTTTGACAAGAAAACCTTGTATATAAGGTGCATTCCTGTATAAATGAAATGGTCTCAGCTGAATGATTTTTTTACACAAGCAGCAGTAATGCATACACACAGCTCTTTTTTTGGTTAGTGTCTAGAACATACAGCTTTAAGGACATTTAGAAGTTGATTTAGAAACAACAGTAATGGCTGGAACAGTTTTCCTTCAAGCAAAATGATATTTTGGATGCATTTACCTGGACAGGAGAGGCATTGCAATATCCTCCCATGGTTATTGGGACAGAAAACTGCTCCATGAACACAGGGAGGGTTCCCAATTTTCCTGGGAATATAAAGTCAAAGAGGGACCAGAGCTCCTTTAGGTTATTTTGCATAGGGGAGCCAGACAAGATGATTCGATGGGGTGTGCGGAACTATTAATAAAAACCACAAAACCAAAAGAAAGTTATTTTCATGGTTCCTGGTGTATCCTGCCTCCTACCTCAGAGGATATTCACCTCCACAATCAATAAATTCTCATGCCAAAATATGTGGACTCACAGTCATGAAAAAAACCAGATTTTTGCAATACACTGTTCACAAACTGTTAGCAGAAAATTCACACCAGCAATCTGACATTTATCAGTACTGATAAATTACTATGCAACTTAAAATTTTTAATTTTTTTCCTCTAGAATACTTTGTAAATTTACCCATGTAAATTCATTAAAAATGTTAAGTAAGTTAAATAGTCAAATACAGACCATTTTGATGTATGCTTTTATTATTTTTTAATGATCAAACATATATTTTTATGATAGGCTACTAGACATTGGAACCTCCTCCAGAGCACTTTAAATTTATTTTTTATAAAGTACCTGCTTGCATGCAAGTGTGACTGCAGCATTTGGATTTCGGATTTTGTGACCCTCATCCAGAATGACATAGTGCCAATCATACGTGTGGATGTTGTCTTGCATCAGACGAATGTACGAGTAAGATGTAATTAAAATCCCATGGCATGAAGCAATTTCATGAATTAATTTCACCTAAAAACAAAAGGTGAACGTTGTCAGTGGGACAGAACCCTCAGGGCTACACACACAGAGATTTGCTACCCAAGGTACGTTTATAAGTAATATAAAAGCAGATCTATAATTTGCTTTGCAAAGAAAATAAGTATATGCAAGATTTTGATTATATTATTCTTAGCTCCTCTGTGAACGATATGAAGCACTTGAATACTGTGTTATAGCAATTGAGAATTTACAAAAAAGCCTGGTCAGAAGGAAACAGTGGTTTTTATTTTAAACTTTTCAAAGGTAATGTCTGAAAAACCAAACATTGTATTTGATTAAGGTAATGGGTTTCTTCAAGTTCTCCTATATTCTCTTCACAAACCCAGCTTTGTGTACTGCAAGCAAGAATGTTAGAGGAAAATTAAACAAGTGAAATACTGAAAAACAAATACAAAAATCTATTTATTTAATCCTAAATTCTGTCTAACCTTTCTCATTATAAGATTAACAGAGTTGCTACCAATCTTCAAATTTTTGCTTCTCTTGCAAGCTTTAACCTTTCCCCAAGTTTTTACTAGCCTTTATAGCTGCAAGTTATGTAGGGCAGGGACAGTCTATATAATTTTTGACAGTGTTCAGGACTCATCTTTATTGCAGTTATCCTCCATGTATGAATCTAGAAGACTTAAACAGCAGATGATGAGAAGGGAAAAACAGAAAGTACAACCACCACTAAATTTGCTGAAGTCAAGACAAAACCATTATTACTAGAAGTGCCTTTTAATTAAAACACAACCCACAAAAAACAATTAAAAACCAAACAAAAGGGAAAAACCTATGTCAAAAACTCAGATGGTGTCAATATCCATGACCTTTTACTGTAAAATTACTTACTCACACACACTCCAAGATTCAAAAAACTCTTTTAACTGTTCAGGAATATCTGCTTTCTGATTATCATCTCATGATAAAACCACAACACATTATTTTATGTTGGTATCACAAGTCTCAAGAGAATATGTAATCTTTAGAATAATTTGTATTACAGACAGAGTAGGATTTCTCTGCAGGTGTGGACATCCAAAGCTTAATTCTACCTGGTACATTATCCATAGTCTGCAACTTTTCTCAAGTCTCAGCAATGGTCTGTCATAGAATATTGTAGACATCACTACCCAAACACTTAAGACAAATCATCTCGGGTGATTTAAAATTAAAAGCTTGTAAAATATGTAACCTCTCCTAATTTTTGCAATTAATAGGGTATGTCTGCAATTAGCCTGACTTACAGAATGCTATACTCTTGTCATTAAAAGATGTTTTGTGAAAGTGCTGCTGTTATTATGGAGGCTCAAGAGACCAATCCCTCCTAGAGGGCAAACAGTGGACTCGTAGAAAACAACAGCCATAAATCACGCTGTCAGGTAGCAGAGAGAACAGAAGTGAAACACAGGCACATGAAGGCCATTCATTGTAAACACACCAAGGCAGAATCCTAGTCAGGATTTACTGAACCTGTAATTAATTAAAGTTTCCTTCAAGCTAAATTTTTAATAAACAAGGATTTGTGCTGACAATGAAGAAACAGAACAACACAATTTTATCAACTCACACTACAGCACTTACTAAGTCTCATTTTACTGCATTGGGTACCTTTTCAAGGTTGCCTTCACTTTAAGTGCAGTTCTTGGAATAATTCTAAATATTTTAAAACATGCTAATGGATCTAATATTGGGTACAAACTCTTGAGGGTGTGGCATTTTATAATTTAGTATATTTTACAATATTTTGTATATAAAATATATTAAAAATATATAATATATATTTATGTATATATTTTATTTCTTCAATCCACAGTTTTCTTGTTTAGTTAGATTAAGGCATGTCTAAATTTTATTTTTTCTTTGGAAATACCCTTCAATGAAATATTTCATGTGTAAAGTCATCTTGAAATAGATGGTTTAACAGCTGCAAGTATCATGAACTTGATAATTACTTTCTAGGGCTGCATTGTGTGTCCTGCATTTGACCAGAATAAGAAAATGCAAAGTTACACATTTATAAACAGTATGTGACTAACATCAGAAGGAATTGTTAACCTCAGTGATACCCGTTCTAAAGATTAGGAAATTAAAAGTTCAGCCTTGAACTTAAAAAATACAGCCTCCTTCCATATGTGATATGTTAAACATGATAACCAAAGTTCATGCTGCCTCTTACATTCTATGATTTACAAATGCTCATGTGCATGTGCATTTTTAAAACAGAAGTTTTAAAACAACAGGACAAACCATAGTAGGAACTTAATAGCATAAGACAGCACTTCAGGACATTTAGCCACAAATGCTATACCTTGTTCAAACTGAAAGCTGACTTCACAGGGGAAGACTATTACTTAAATCTGGTTCCACCTACTGCTCCAACTTAAGCACATTTATCATCCTAGAAAAGCTAAATAATCTTCTGTAATCACACATAATAATAATTTAAAAAAAGAGCAAGTTTTGCATTTCATCTGAATGCCTTAAACAAGCTCAAAAGTCTTGGAAATCCCTCCAACTTGCTACTGTGTCTTCCTTCAATCATCTAAAATACCAATCTGTCTCCCTTTATAGATAGCTGAAGACCTTTAGTTATAGTCCAAGGGGCAAAATGGGAAATTTATATTTCCCTCCTTTACTGTCAAAATTTTCTACCATTGTTATTTTAGAAAAAGATTAATGAGTGTCTCTTTTGAAGCTTTGCATATGCTAAAAACTCCACAAATATTATAGTAGTGAGATGTCTCAATGACTGAGCTGAAACAGGCTGACAAGATTTGCAGCCAATCTGGCAATCACAATTCAGGCTGCTATTTCATACTATTACTGTGAAAATCCTAAAACTGCTTGCAAAGAAAATCAAAACAGACTGGTAAAAAAGGTAAAAATCAGAGAGCCTTTCACTTACCACGCTGCTCAAAGTCCATTTGTAACACTAAAGAAGTGTCACTAACTGAACAGCTGTGGGAAGTATTGCCTAGAATCAATTTATGATGAAGCAATCAGAACAGATGTCTTCCCTACTCTTCACTGTCAAGTGAAATACTTCTGTGGGCACCTTTGAAGAGCTGGGAGACAGGCTCTTGTATCAATGCTTGTGCATCTTAGAAGATACACCAGAAAATGCCTATTCATAAAACCAAATGATTTAACCAATGTTGAAAGATTTAGTATTTGCAAAGATTTCAGGATTCCTGACAATGTTATGGGAAAAATTACATCCATCCATCTCACCTAAAATATCAACTTAAATTTTATCAAATGAAACTTTAGCTGTTGTGTGTTTCTGCTATGAAATACTGTCCTGCCTTATGGGACACTTGTCATTGCTTAACCCTTTTTCTCCAAAATTCTTATCCAATAGTGTTACAACTAATCTTTGTCCTTAGAATCACCTATGCCTCTTTCATAGACTTGTAGAGAACAAACTGCAATACTGGGTTTTACCACAACCTGCTGGCCAACCACTACAGGATAAGGTAGTCCTCAAAATCTATTAAGATCTTCACTGACGATCCATTTAGTCTGGAGGACAAAAGTGTTCCTCCACTGGTTCAGAAAATTGTAGCCCCCTCAGAGGCTGAAATGACCTTTCTCACTCCAAAGCTGATAACAAAGTTCAGTTCCCCAGTCCTCTCCTGGAGCTGTCCAACATGAAACTCTTCTCATTTACTTTATGATAAACTAGGATACACAAATAGAACAGGTGAATGCTGGAATCGTCTGTTAATTCCAAACAAGCCTGTGCCACACTGAGACTACAGGTGAACAGGGAGTTGGCTGTTGGCTAAGTAAAATTAATCTCAAAGAACTTATGCAGTTTAACCACTCTTCTAATATTTAACTTAACTTATTCTTTTATGTCTTATGCCAGAGCTTAATGGCAGAATGGTCCCTGGATGAGCATTACAAAGTTAAGATGTGCAAAAGTGGTCTTCTGCAATGCCACAGATTATCAGCAGATGGAATTGCTGTAAGATCAGAACTAAAGTATTCATAATGTATTTTGAAAAGAAATCCTAGGCAGGAGTAAATCACCTGTCCTGTATTTTATGTGATATATTTTCAGTGTACAAGTGTTACTTATGTTAATTTATTAGTAGCAAATTTTTACTGCAGGTATAGGGGAAATAAAACAGGAAAGTTGGTTTTTTTCCTTACTTTCACTTGCTCTTCTCTGATTAAGAGGCATCTAGGAAAAAAACGTGCATGTGGTTAAGACCTTATCAGTGACACCTGTTTAAAGCACTGTTACACTCTTAGAAGATGAAGCATTAGGTTCAGTTCTCTAAATCTGCTCAAAAGTGCTTACATCTTCAATTTTAAGTTGTTGAATATGTATTTGAAGGATGACAGTGGGAAGGTGAAATCTTGAAAACCTTACTATTCCTGCAGATGGAAAAATTTGAGTCAGTCTGTCAAGTCCATTAATTAAGAAACAGCCCAAAATAAGCACACATGATTTAATTTAGGAAGACATGCAACCGTGTTATTGAGGTCAACAGACTTTTAGGGCTTGAAAACACACCAAGTTAATTGAACAACAGGAAGCTATTAGCACATTAGAGTGTGCTACTCCTTTTTTGCTAGGTACTGTAACTGCATCAATTACTTCAGAATACGTTTAATCAAGTGCAATTAAGCACCACATAATCTTAATGTTATTACAAGAAATTCAATAAATATTTAAAGAGAAATTTAAAAATGCTTTGCTGAATCCTGAAAACTCATTTAAACATCTGAAATATGATGGGGAAAAGAAAAATCTAAGTTTTCCTTGCTTTGTTCCTGCAAGGTACCAAAGTTTCAAACTTCAGACAAGTCAGGCTTTCCAACTTAAGCAAGACTAAGAACATGTATAAGAAGAGACTGTCAAAGACAACGGAAAGACAGACAAGGCACTGCTGGAAACAATGTAACCTAACAAAGTTACTCTTTCATTAAAGAAAATGAGACTGAGTGATACCAACTGGCAGCAACCAACTGAAGAGAAATTATCCACGCATGCAAAACACATTAGATATCAGATCAATGAGATAGTGATGCAAAGAAATGCAAGAAGAGGATTCACAAGTGCTACAAGCATTTATCTGGTGTACAAGCAGTCTAGTCAAACTCCTAGAATGGACTACAGCACAAGGAAAACTCAAGCAAGAAACCTGTTACTATGTTTAATTTGTTCAGGCAATACAAGTCTTCACCATAATAAACATTCTATGTCAACCCTCTTTTAGTCCAGTTTACTATGAAATCTATACAAGACAATCAACTTTTCGTTCTTTTAATACATTCAGAAAAAGGGCACAGGAAGCCCTTTTCTACACAGAAGCATTGAGCAATTAAACAACAGGGGATTTTTTTTTTTGCTAGTGACAAAAAAAAGGCCTCAAGAATTACAAAATGAACATCAATCATTACCTTACTCTTTGTATAAGAACCAGTTTCATGGAGCACAGCAACTCTAAATGGAGGCCACCAAGTGTGGAATTCTTTTACCCACTGATGCAACACAGTAGCTGGACAGACAATCACTGTTGGACCCAATCCCTGGTACCTAAAATAGAGTATTCAAGGAAAAAAAACCTTGATGTGAAATAAATAATTTGTATTAAGTGGCTCATTAAAATACACACATTAAAATGACATATTTTACGGTTTAAGTGGAATATGAGAGCTATGGAAATTAATTGGCAATTTGTTTTCCTGGAAGTCTGTTTTTTAAAGGAAGATGAAGAGGGTACTGCTAAAAGAATCCACTCATTGAACAGTTAATGGATGCATCTATCAAGCTAAACAGGAATAGAAAAGCTCCAAACAATAAGGCATAAGGGAACTTCCTCCTGTGATATTACAAATCAGGTTTTAGTGACTGCTGTTTCTATAAGTGAAATCATTAACAAGCAATTATTTTATTACTTCTATTATACAGAATGTGTAGCTAGAGTCTCACAAATGAACTTACACACAGGTGTTCTGCTTCATGTTGATAATATACTGTAATCTCATCATCATAGTTTATTGATAAGACAAGGACTCTAAAGTGCAGACTATATCATCCATGGATGTTGAGATCTGAGCTTGGCTCAAACTGTCTCATAAGTTTCTTATTCGTATTTTTATTTCTGTTTCTGAGAATTACTAAAGAGGTCTGAAACAAAGCCTTTCTGTATATGAAGTTCAGAGCTGCTCTTAAGAAGGGAAAAATCCCTTGCACACCAGCCAAATAAAAAATACTACTGCCACAAATAAATACCAACAATCCTGTAAGAAATATATGAAGTGGTGGTTACTAGCAGTTATTTTTCAAATATATTTGCTCTTTAAAAAATGAAAAAAATAACTCTGCAAACAAAGGCAATAGCTTCAGTTATCATACACTGATCTGTGTCTATGTACTATCCAAGTGACACTAAATAAACAACCCAAAAAATCACAGCAGACATTCAAGATCACACACTGATAGCAATAAAGGATTTATCAGACAACAGCAACACTCTGCTTAAAAAAAGCCCAAACCCCTTAACATCTTCAGAAACTGCTGACATGAAGAAATAATATTCTTTATCAAAAGCTTATACATATACAGAGAAACAACCTGGACATTGCTTATTATGAACGAATACTATAACATAACCTTACATGGTCTAATTAAAAAACTTCCTGCAATCCAAAGGGAAGAAACAACTTGGAGACATGAAAAATAACTTCAACTACGCTATGAATCCAAATAATCACTGCTACTACTCTTAAAAATACCTAAAGCAAAAAAAGCCAACTTTCCCAGAACATACTAGTTTCTTACTCTTCATGGGTAGTAACAAAATACATCTGTTTATTCCCCTGGTCTGTTTTCACACAAGCTCACATGTAAAGTTTATCCAGATTTCCCCCCCCTCAGCTTACACAAAGAGTTCACACCTCCTTGGATCAATTTTCAGAAACTCCACTCCCTCTCTGCTTGGCTGTGTGAAAACTCTTCTCTGTCTAGTCTGACTCTACCCACTTTCCACTAGCTAACATTTTATTATTCTCCTGAGAGCTTTTATTTATTTATATAAAAGAGTCATCTAGCTTCTTCCAGTCTGAGCTGTTCCACAAAACAAAACAAATCATATACTTCTGCTTGCTACACTTGGGAGGCAGCTTTCATTCTCCTAATCACTGCAACACTGCAAGATCTGCTCTGCTGCCTATCCAATTTATATTTGTTTTCCTTGAACAAAGGTGACACTTAAAACACTCAAAACCAAAGTCTTACTAGTGCCTTGCACCAAGATAATAATACTGCCCTGTTCCTACTCCAAATATATTGCCATATTGTATTCTGTCCCTTTTTCACAGCTGCATTGTACTAATAGCTTATGGTCAATGTCATATTTGGTCAATATAGCCAAATATCTTTCTTCTTCTGTTGCTTATAGTTCTGTTCTTCTGGTTTATAAAGCCCAAATTCAGAAGAATCCTTTATTTGTTGCTATTTAATTGGATGCAATTGGAATTGCATGTAAGTTCAAATTCCTGCAACTTACTACCAAGAAAAAGCAAACTGTACTCATGCTATATTTATAATCTTTAAACACTCAAAAAGTTTGCACAGGAAAACATGTTTCATTATAACGTAAAGTTGCCAAGGACTGGCAAATCATGTTTTCAAGCTGAAACAATAACTAACCCTAGTGAAAATAAGAAAACAGGGCAGCAAGAGCAACACACTTTTTCTGGGGCAATGGATTTTTATTTACCTAAGCACCATGGAAATTAATCTATGCCACTCAAAGTAGAGATTGAGCTGTTTATGTTTATGTCTCAGTATCCTGAAGAGCACAGACGGGTAAATAATCAGTGTATAAACTTTCTGTCAGTTTCCCATCTGAGGTTTCAAATAAATGAAGGCAAGTCTGTGGCGAAAGGTTTTTGTTACACACCAAGGTAAGGAAACCCAAGCTAGGCTGGAAGACACTGACAGTGCTGAGCACACAGCTTTGTCCCCTCTTAGTGCTGGCCTTGCAGAGAGGCTGCCCAGGAAGTCTCCTGCCTATCAGACTACACTCATCCAGTAGAAACAAGTTAACCAGTACTACTGGTAACCAGTATTACTGCCTTCTCAGCCCAGGGCAGGAAAACACTTGACTATGAAAGATGAAGTTGTTTAGACTGTCTGCCTTACAGCATCACACACACAAAATCAGAGCAAGCTTCACCAATATATTAAATCTTGTTTCCCTCCATGGAATTACTCTCATGATGGACTTAATGACATGCATCAGCCAAAACATGAAACTCAACACATTATCTTGCATGCAGAAAGAGCACTGCAACTTAGGTGGGCAAATTGCAGTTTGCAAAAGGCAAATTGATTTTGACCTTTTCAAACTTTTACCGTAGTTTTGCACTATTTAACAGTGTCAAGAGATGTCCCTGAAGGATTTCTATCAACTCAGTAGTCTCCCAAGTGGGGTAGGGAATATAAAATAATCTGTACAATACATCCTTAACCAGGCAGCCATATTAAAGTAAACCAGCTGACCTGAGTGAGGGACCTATGGAATTTATTTTTATATTAAGACTATAGTAGGAAGCAACTAGAGAGAAAACAGGAATATTTTCTCTTTAAAGCATTATTTTACAATTCATGTACAAGCTAAATGTAATTTAAACATACCTCTACATTAAGGTAATTATTTGTTTAGTACAGTACTATGATAGTTGCTAAATTTCATGTAGCTATTTACATCAGGTAAACAGGCCAACAGAAGTAGAAAAATCAACTACTATTCATGTGCGCGTTTGCAAATCTGAGGATACAAACAAGTAATTCCACCAATGAAGAAGAAATTTTAAAGCATTGTTCAGTAACAAAAAACATAAAATACCTTGTAAGAAAGGCCAGTCACACCAGCATATGTTTTGAAAAGCAGCAACAACAAAAAAACAAAAGCAGATGGAAATTCCTCTGCATAAGTTACTGGTTTTACTCTTACTAATAATTTTTGGCATGGATAATTCCCTGCCCATCAAAAACTCCAACTTTCATTGCAAATCAGCTTGCTACTTCCTGTAAAACATTTACCTGGTGGCTTGCCAGAACAAATATTTTAATGTAAAATTTAATAAATGGAACTGAAGGTATTACATCTAATTTAAAATTCCATATTGTGTAAACTATTGATATTAATGTAATTGAGTTTGTAAACAATCCATTTGTGGAAGGTAACCTTAGACACTGTATTGACCCAAAATATCTAGCGTGGCTCATCTGCAAAATGAAGCATCAATGCCTGGAATTCATTAAAAGTGTTACATGTTTAATTTTTCCTGCCCTACAGCTCCATTGTCTCGTAAAATTTTTCCTTTGATGTCCCCCACTAAAAGAATTAAAGGAATATTGTAATTGAAATGTCATTAATAATTCACAGGACCCTCCTCCACCAGTAATACATCTGATGAAATATTAATTGAGCTCCACAGACTGACAGTCTGCAGAGAAGCACTTGCCTGTAATTTGAACCACGAGTCCTCATATTGCTGTAGCTCAGACCTGCCAAGAAGGCAATTATCTGAATGGTCTTGCCCAATCCCATCTCATCTCCCAGAATTCCTCCTGCCTGCTGGCAGTGCAATTCCCAAAGCCACCTAACACCTGTCTGCTGGTACCTAAAACAAGGAAAAAGAAGATGGCAAATGTTTGATAATACAGATCATAACAGAAAGTACTCATGAATTAATCATTTGGCAAGGTTCTCATACCAGTTACTGTAACATGCTGGATGTGTGTTTTACATGAGTGCTGTATTTACTAGGTCATACATTTTTGATGCACTCAGACATTACATGTGACTTTTGTTCTTTATGCAACACTAAAACATTTCTAATTAAACCAACAGTCATTGTAATTAGAGGGTATTTTGTTTCATATATATTTTAAGTGCTAAAAGCAACTTTGAAAGTTACTCTTATGAAGCATTAGCTTTTCAGAAAAGACAAGATGCAAGGGTCTAGCAAATAATATTATTTGGAACATACTCCTTGAAGGGAAGGAAAAGGTTGACTTGTAAGGGGTACAGACTTCATACTCTAGTACAAAAACTGATCACGTCTGCCAAATCATGCTTTTTTAAAACATAAATTTATTTAATAACATTTAGTCTCTTTCAATGAAGAAAAAAACCAAGACTAAGCGATAGAAACTATTGCAGTGCAGGGGATACAGCAGAGCATTATGTGAGAGCATCAGGGCAGTTTCTACTCCCAGTCCTTCACTGGAAATAGTACAAGCAACAATGTAAAATACATTCCACTTAAAAGAAGCAGACTAGAAAGCAAGATTTATGACAGCAAGCTAAAAAGGTGAAGATAAGATGCTGGGCTGAGAATCACTTTAGGACATACCTTTTTATAACATGAAATAGTGAGACCAGTAGGAATAACGTACCATGTGTGGGGTTAAATTGAAAACAAAACAAATAAATGAAAAACTATACCTTTAAATCACATTTAAAAAAATCAAACAAACACCTCAGTGCCTTGTAACTTACAGGAAAAAAAAGGTTACTAATAATTTTCTTGATGGCATGCATTTCTGGAGTGCAGAGCACAGCAAAGAACAAAACACTTTTTAAATAGGGGTCATTCATTTTAGGTGATTTCTTCTGTGCATTTCAAAATCCTGTTTCTATCCTTGAACAAATAATATTTAGGACTACTGACAGCTAATGACACTAGTGTCTACAAAGTACTATTAAAAATCAATTTGTGATGAGTTTGGTATGGATTTAGAGAATGCTAAATGGAGACAAACAAATGGCTTGAGTAGTTAAAAAAAGATGATCAAAGAACACATCTAATGGTTCAGACATCACACTATCTGCTGGTGTCTCAAAAGCATTATGCCACGAAGCCCTTAAGAAACCCTTTTATTAGAAATTAATTCACCTTAAAATGCAGCAATCTATAAAACAACTATGAAATGGATTGCAGGATTAGCTATAATTGGATTAAGATGCTATCATTACTACATTTTATGAAGACAAAACATCTTCTGAAAAACATTAAAGAATTGAAAATAACCCTAATTCCAGTCAGAAGGTGCTCCCCCAGACAAATGTTCAGCATGTCTCTTCAGAAGACAACTATTCAATAACTTCCGAATACAAACTGTATGTAATCCTAAAAAATAATACAAGAGCTTTAAAATTAGATGAATTTATAAACATATTTCTCCCTCTCTTTCCTTCTTCTGAGAAAGTTTCACAGTAGATAATTAAGCTTGTGAAAAATTCTGCTGCATGGTTATATAAAAACATGAAAGATGCAGGTGCTGTTTTTGTATGATCATATAAACAAGCAATGTAACTATCCAAAAGTTAAAGGAACTCCATTTTTGTGATTATATGGAAAGATAATGAATTCTTTTCAACCTTACACTTTTATTGCACCAATTTTTATGAGGTTTTTTGGTTTGGTTTTTTTTTTTTTTTAAATTCCAAAAATATTCTGGAAGTAAATAAAAGTGCTGCTGGCCCTCCAAAATAGTTACATTGTATTGTATTGCACACGAGCAATCATGCCGTGATGCATCAAAATTCACCACAGCAGAAACCAGAGTTCAGCTGCATTGTTGCAGAGACAAAATTGTGTTCCAGATTTATCAGGGAAATCACACACTGGAAGCAAACAGTGATGAAGGCTGTTTTCTTTTTCATAGAGAGAGCGTTCTTGCAGGCTCATGCAGATGGAAAAAGGCAATGTTTGCAGGTCTGCTCAGTTTTGTTCCACAGCAGCATCCATGTTATTCCTGATCAATATTTAGCAAAGCAGACAAGTGTGCATGGAAGAAACAGACTGTCCACTTTAACAGGCTTTCCAAAAAACAAACCTGAGGGTCTCCTATTTCCAGCATGCGCTAACTTCTTTGGAATTTAACTATGCAGGATGATCACTTTAAGTACATGCTATACATGTCCTTGGGCCAATATACTTCCCTGTTTTGTAGTAAACTTGCTCAGAACTCCACAGTTTAATGCCTATTGACTATGGGCTTTCCTACACTGGAGATTTCAGCATTTAAGTTACAAGTCAGACAAATCATTCATCGCAATTGATCTTTCTAACCACTTAAGAAGTTTTGCCAACTGACTCATGCTTGCAGGGATACCCTTCATTAGTGAGGCTTGCATCTTCAAGATTAATTTTTAGTGACTGCTCTATTTCATTTCCCTTTGGGTTGCTCAGACCACACATCCGTCCTCAAGATGAATACTTGTGCAGTACCTTCACATAAACAAATGGAGACCACATATTGGCTCTGGATGGTCCCAGCAACCAAGGCATTAATTCAACCCCATTTCAGAGCTAGTGCTTTCCTTCTGAGGACTACAGGACAACAGTAATAATTTCTCTGAGGTCAAGACTAAGTGGTTCTCTTGGAAGGGTTACCACACACACCCATTATAAACCAGGGCTTTCTACTACATAAGATCTTAACAGACTTTGCTTTCAAGAGAAGAGAAGATTTTCCTGCTGTGTGAAATGTTGCCAACAAAACTGAATTCAAGCCCATTATGCATGAAATTTAAGGGAGAGATTATGGATAAAATTAAGTGGTTAGCTGCTAACTTGTAGTTGTGTTGGGTTTTTTTTTTGAGATGAACTTGAAAGCATCACGAGGCACTATGTTTTAAAAAACTGAAACAGAAAACACCTATGTTGAAATCTGTAATTAAGCATTAAATAACTAAAGAATGAGTTGTAGAGTGTTTTCCATCTACCAGAGGAATTAAGAATTTACTCTCTATATTTTAAAATTTTACCTGGCAAAACGTTCAAGATTATTTTATAATATGAATTACTAACAGTTACTTTGAAAAGACTTTCAGTAGTTACTTAAAGAAAAAGTTCTCCATATTTTCTACTGGCAGAAAATTTCACTCCACTCAATCAGAGAAACACCATATTTCTTGTTTTCTTTTATCACATCTTAACATCATCTTATATTTCAAAGTAAAATTATTCTACCACTCCACACCTGAATTAGGAACAAGCATATATCAATAAAAGAATTCATTTATACAAATAGACAAAGAGCGCTTCTCAATTCATAGTTTAGCTAACACACATTTACAATATTCACATCAGCCAGTTATCACCTTCACATAATTGCATTTTGTGGTCACAATAAGTTTATTTCTTTGAAGTTTGAACCTGAAATCTTTTTAAAAGAAAGAATCCTATTGAAACAATTGAAGCAAAGTTGAGGCATCATTCACTGAAGCAAAAGTTACAGCAAAGGTTATCTGGAACTCACTATGACTATTACTACTAATATTATTAACAGTATACAGTGGCATTATACTGAAATAAAGTACACAATACATACTTAAAAAGCTTTTTGAAGAGAAATCCTGGTACTTTGAAACCCTCTTCAAACTCAACATCACTTTCTTCAGAAAGTTCCTCAGCAGTTTGATGTTCTTTATCCTTCAAACGTTCTTTTTGCCACTTCCTGGAATAACACAAGGAATCAACATTCAGTTATAGCATGGAAAAGATTCTGCATGAAAATGACACTGAATTTTGATCAAGTAAAAAACCCAAAAAACCCCACATAATCTGATGTTATGATTTAAAATAGTGATCCTTTGGAGGAGAGAATTACACAAGTAAAGGCTTGAGATGTCTGGTATATTAGAAAAGGAACATGTTCTATAGCTAGTTACATTTTTTTAATTTTCTATAGACAAAATTGCTAACATAATGAAATCAACAGCTAATAGCACCAAAAAGCCTTTAAACTCCTAAATCTCACTCCCCTTAAACTCCCCCTCCACCAAAGTATTGATAAAGTTTAGGTGGTCCGAAGCTATTTTATTAATTTACTTGAACACTTAAATTTAACTTCCTTCTGTAGAGAAAAGTGAAGTGTATAATCTTACACAGAAGACTCAGTTGGAAACATCACCATATTCAGGGTGACATGCTCTAAATCTGTAACACATTCATTATTAAGATAATGAGTTTTATGAGGTTTTGGAATTACAGTGTAATTTGTGGTTTGCAGCCTCAACTTATTTGGACTTCAGGCAGCTTAGAGAATTACCTTCCTGTCCCATCATTCCCCCACTGCTGAGAAAGTACCGAAGGATCTTCAACATTCCAACAAAATGATGAACCTGTGTTTCAGTGACCCAAACCCATCTGCCTCTAAAGGTAAAGTGTACTCTAGCTGGCTATGTACTACTCGACCAACAGCGCTTCATTGACAATCTGGTGCTTGCTGGAGTTCTCTCCTGGAAGTGCCATTTACTGCAGGCACACTGAATGTGGTGGATAAACGGATGAAATCCCTACAGAAACTGGCAAGGCACACCACAGATTAAAAACATCCATAAGCTACTGTTCTGAATGCAGTGCAAAAGCAAACTTCCACTTAACAGTCTCTGCATACCTGGCAAATTTAAGAACGCTTGTGTTAGGAACAAGAGAGCAGGGAAGAAGTTCAACACTTCACATCCAAGCAATACAATCATACACTCTTTCTCATGAAAGAAAGCTGACTGTGTGAGGTTTCTATATGGACTTTTCAGTAGTACCTTTTGAGAAAATACTTCAAGTCTGCCTTTATGGAACTAGTCACAAACTTGGTATTGTTCTATCAACTCAAAATAAACACCACCATCTCCAAATACACACAAGCTCCAATCACTGCCAAGAATGAAAGCACTGAAAAACTAAGACCACACAATGCTGGTCAGGTTTCGAGAGCCAGTTTCACTGAAGCATATTTTGATCTCTTAAGTCAAGATGTCTTCAGAAGCAAAAATAATGATGGGGGAAAAAAGAGCATATCCAGGGAAAAAACTAGATGAACAAAGACAGCCATCAGTTTGCTGTTTAAAACTGATGATTTGCTAATGTTTATACAGGATTCTTCTTATTTCATTACATAAAATCATGAATCCAGCTAAGTTGTATAAAAGAACTTACTAAAAACACATGAAATGTCAGTGTTTTCCTCTTTTATAAACCTTTCCTAACAGGAATGGAAATCTCTATCTTAGAGTAGCAGTCTGCTAAATTACAAAATTACACTCGTGGTCTGCAGTCTAGCAGGCCGGTATGACACCTTCTAGAATCATAGCATAAGAATGCATTTATGTTTCTTTCAGTACTACAACGTTATGCTATCAGGCACAGAGGGTCTTACTTTTTTGAGCTCCAGAAAAAGAAATTCGAGTTGAAAAATGCTGATAATCATTGCTTCAGACTGCATCACTACTGTAACTGTGACATGCCACAACTTGATTATTTCATCTGACTGGGTTATGACAGGACTCAAACCAAGGAAGGAAACTCCTACTTACCATACTAAAATCAAAACAGCTACAGATTACAAAGCTTCTAAAGAGACATGTAGGTAAACAATTCATACTAAATCCAAACAGGGCAATAATTTGTACAAGAATTTGCTATTAATTTTATACTCCAACATGAATCACCACCAGCCAGCACAGGAGCAGCAGCCTCCCCTGGGAAGGAGCAGATTGCCCTCTAGTGTGCATTGGGAAAAGTGATCCAGAAACAACCAAGAGGAAACTACAAGGTAAACTCGAAGCTGTCCAGGAATTTAGGTACTTCACTAGTACATTTTCTCCAAGAAGTGTGACCGACATTGGGATTTCTCCTAAAATTATACATGGAAAATATATAGAATTTGAACTAATAAACCCTGTACTTAATTTTCCTGAAAAATATTTCCTTTTTACATGCTCTGTTACTTCACTGAGGTACTACATCTCTTCCAAATATCTAGAGGTTTTTAGCCATCAATTACCAGTTTAAAGAAATAGCAGCAACTTGTTATCACAAACAACTTTCAAAGTTTGAAGAAGCTATTCAGTTTCTGAAAGGCTGCGAGCTTAATGTAACACACACCATTAAGAGATTCTACACTGAAACGTCATTATTTATAAAGAAAAGTGTAAATATCCAAATGGCTGAAGCCATGGGAGGACAAACACTATTTCCAAGACCAAAGTCTCTTTAAAACAGAAGCATGACCTTTAAGAAATCTATCTTATATTGTCCATTGTCACTGACATAAATGTTATTTTATCCCTGAAAGTGAAGTATGAAAGCCATATATCATACAATTAAATTTCTTCTTAATATAGGAATGTATTCAGATACTAAGCCCATTTCACACTTATTGCAATACCCTAGAAAGAAATTCTGCACCCAAAACAGTAATGAGCACAATTTAAGTTTGTTTGGTTTTTTTTTTTTTAAATGCAGTCAGGAACCAAGCTGAGTATTTAATATAGTTTGCATTTGTGAAGCACAATATGTTTTATATTTTATACATCTAAGAATCCCTTACAGATTATTCTAATTTGCTAAATTGACGCATTCAGTATTGCTTTTTTGATCTAACTTTTTATGGTCTATATGGGTGGATTTAATTGGTATGTCCTAACAGATGAAATACATGCAGTTAGTACCACAAGCCTCCCTAAGTAAATTTAGACTGATGTAGACAATTACACACTTGAGTTTAGAACAAAAGGTGTACTCAGTGAGTGAGAGAAAATATATCTTCATTTGTGTCCTGGCTTTGTCACTTTAAAGAGCAGTAAGAATGCTTTAAGAAAGTATCTTTCAGGAAAGGTAATATTTAATCCTTTTTTAACTTAGAACTTTGAAACACAGAGAGATTCAATAATTCAGATACATCAAAGAAAGCTAGCACATGAAAGCGGATCTGTGAAAACCAATTTAATTTAACACAATTTTTTTCTTTATGAATCAACTGCTTTGTGTGTACTGACAGTCAAAACTTCCTGCTACTCAACTGCCTGGATATCTGGAGAGACAAGAAAAGAAGCAGCTTCCCAGCCTTGCCTCTGTGCACTTGACAGCAATAGAAGTCAAACAACTGTACATAACAACCAATACAGAATACACAAGAAAACACAGACACAGCACTTATCTCCCACAATATGACTTGTAATTCCTTCCTTGAAGCAGCAGGCAGATACATACTGACATCTGGCATGGGAAGAATGTACTTCAGACTGCTAAGGTTTATTATGACTCCAAGCTATTACCTTATACTGACACCATCCTGATTCAATAATGTAATGCATTAATTACATATAAGCAGGAAAAAATTACTTTATACTTATGCTTGGCATTTTAATAAATGTAAAGGAAAACTTTAAATAATATAAACAAAATCTTGATACTTTGTGGTTTCCATATCTGCATAGCTTGAGAATAATACAAAAAAATTTGCAGTTTTCTTGTTGAGAAAAAAAACCAAAAAAGTTTTATTTCCTACTCATTTAATAGGCATTCAAGGTTACTATTGTTTTGTGCTTCTTGGTAAAAGAAGTTATAAAACAGGTTCATTTTCATTCTTTCCATAGTCTTCAAATAAACTGACTGACTGCCCTGGTGGGGGAGTGAGTGAGTGGCTGTGTGGGGCTTGGCTGCTGGCTGGGGTTAAACCACGACCTCAGAGCATTCCACTGGGCAGGAGGGAACAGGTTTTGATCTCTCAATATACCTGATGATGGAGCTCAAGTCTCTGAGACATTCCACTACCATCCTAGAGACTGACCACCTAAGCATCTGGGTTCAGCTGGTAATAGCCAATATGGATAGCTGGGAACAACAACACACTAATTTTCAGTGAATATTTGAATTACCTATAGGTGCATGACAGCATCCTATTTACCTTACTCTCATAACCCTGATGTTCCCTGGTACTGTTCACTATTCTAGCAAGCTATGAATTCACCTTAGGCACAGACCTTTCAGAAGAGAAGATTTTGTTCATCTGCATGTCTGCACAGAAACATGGCTCCAGTAACACTAACTAGTGAAAGGCAAGACCCACACAAGGGAAAAAACCTGAAATTCCTGATAGCCTAAGCTGATTCTGCATAGCTAAATTTTACTTTTTCATGTTCCATTGCTCATACCTTGCTTTGAGTGACTAGGCCAACCTCTGGAAGCAGTCTTTAGAAGGACAGGCTGCTCTCCTGCCTGACATTTCCTACAGACAACAGCTCCCATTCTGACAACAGTCTCTTGTTCTAGAGATGCTCTGCAGTCATGCAGTTAGCTAATTATCCTGCTTTAACAACATCAATGTAGTTTCCCCTTGACACAGACCAATCTCTTCAAGTCCCATCTCTGAAAAGTTTTAATGTTAAGGAAACTCATTTTCAGTCTCTAAGAGTGTAGGACTGAATTCATTGCCAAGCACAAGACTAGATGTTCAGAAGAATAAAGTAATCCTGAAGGACTTTCTTCTGCCTCTCTCACGGGTAAAATATACCATAATCTCACTCATTCGTTTGCATTCAAAAGTAAAACTGACATGAAACAAGATATAAATGTAAGCAAATGACAGCATTTCTATAGCATTCTTAATATGTTTCTTAATTCACTACATTTTATTTTCTCATGGCATTTCCCATAATGAAGATTACCTGGGGGTGTCAGCATAAAAACATCAATGTGGACAGCTGCAGCTTAACAGCCACAATAACTGTAGCTATGAAATTTTTAAGAGATGTAGTGTTTTGGTAGCAATTACAGTTATTGATATTTCTAAAATTCATTTAGGCTTTTATTGTAACTTCAGTAACCAAAAGAAATGTAGTCTATGATATGACTTTGCTAAGGATAAATTGTCACAATCTTAACGTTATTAAAAAACGTTTTTGAATGAATTTAAACTGTGAGTCATATTAAAACTTTCAATCAAAATAAATTACTCTTGATGAAAACACTGAATTAAAAATGATTTAATATTGGTCTACTTTAAATGTGAAGAATACAGTTTTATTCAATAAACCAGTAAATATTTTACCGATTAAGAACAATTGTTAATGCATCCCATTGAAAATATATTTTTTTGACCCTTTGGACATTGTTCAGATTAACCTCTTGCCAAAATTTCTATTCAAGAGCAATAAACTGTGCCTTCCTTTGAAAAGCAACATCCTGGGTTTGCAAATGTATTGCCTTATATCAGTTCCTAATCTGCCTTTGTAACCTGGGATGTGAAAGTGAAGTCGGGCTCTTCCTACATGAGATTTTCTCCAACTGAGAGCACTTCTGCTACCAGAAGATACCTCTTCCTCCACAGCAACTCAGGCTCTCACCACAGGGGAGATGGTGCTTATACCTCTACTTTTTGATATTCTCTGACACAGCACCATTTAAATCCATAAGATTTTATATTTCCACAGAAGTGTAAAATTTGAGCTTCCCAAGCATTAATCAAGTTCCTATGCTAGGCTTTATCACAACATCAATCCCCCTTCACTGACTGCCCTAATACATGTTCTTCCTCTCACTCTAAAGAAGCTGTTTTCAAGTTCCATGACTTTCTAGAGGACTATGTAACTACCTGAAGGATATTCAGTAAAGGTACTTAATTAAAAGTACACATGCCATCAACAAGCTAAAGTTTATTATATGAAGCTCAACCCTTATACTAGAAAAGAGACAACATGCCTGTGATCACCAACACATAGGTTATCCAAGTTCATAAATCACAAATTAGCACAGGTGATCCACAAATAAGGACCTATAACAACAAGAAAAGTTCAACAGCAAAGCTGTTTTAATTAATCTCCATGTTTGAGTCCTTCTGGAAGGCTATCTATGATTCTTCTGACTACCTCATTTCCCTTACTTTAACACACTCCCTAGCAGTCTATTGTAGCTATTGTCCTTTGCATGTTCAACATACTAATTTATTATTATATTATTACTACTACTACTATTATTATGTCTAGGACTAACCTTAGTCTCTGTTTATAATACTCCACGTCTCCATCATCTCTCCATCGTCTCACTTTGTGCTTCCCTGGTGTACGCTCCTCTTCCTCAGAGCTTGGAACACAGTCAGCATCATTTTCAGCTTCTTTAGAACCCTTCCTCACCAAATGTTTTCTTTTTCTTGATAAACTCTTAAGTTCATAATCAGAATCACTCTCAGCAAGAGAAGATGCCTGCTCTTCTTCCTCTTCTGCTGCTTCTGGATCAAAGAGCTCCTCATCAGGTACATACTCAGACTCCCCACTATCATCCTCTTGTTCATGCCTGCACTTCTTGGCCTCTGGGTATTTCTGCTCCTTTGGAATCCTGGCCTTGGAATGAATCTGAAGGGCGTGCTTCTGAAGCTCTCGCAAGTGTTTTTTTAAACGCTTATCTGTTTTTGAGAGGGCTTTACCACTTTTCTCCTTTGTGGCAGCTGCAGGAGCCACACGCTGAACATTTTTGGCTTGTGCTTTCTTCTTTGCTCCTTTGTGACGGGATAACTTCTTTCTTTCAGATGACAATTTAGCCTGGTCTGCTAAGTACTTCTCAAAATCAGATGTTTCATTTAGCCTTAACTGTCGTGCCTTCCTCTCTGGCTTCTGAGGTATTTTAGTTCCAAATGGAGTCATCTGACCAGTTCGGATGAGCTCTGCCCACTCTGTTTCCTGAGCAGGCATAAGCATACTGCCAAGGGATGATGGACCAGGTTCTGCAACAAAAGTCAGAACAAAGAGCATGCCTTGAACACCTTCTCTGTAGCTAAAACACAGGAACAAGGGTGTTATATGTACTATCAAAATGCAAATATTTCTGAAACAACACACAGCAGCAATAACTACCATAAAATTACAATTCCCAATGATACATGAACTCTAATGTACCACCTGTGTTGTCAACTGTCAATATATCACCATGTTCAGAACACAAAACCACTGTGTTCCCATCTGCACCAACACTGCCCATTTCAATTTTATTATTGATTTTTCAGTCCTTCTCAAAAGCTTGAAATTTGACACTTTGATTACCACAACAGACAAAAATGTCACAAAACACAGACTGTCCTACCATATGCTTCAATGAGAAAATAACAAACAATAAAACAAAACCAAAAAACCCAAAATCTGTCTTCCTAGCCTACAGTACTAACATGAAGATGATGACTTTTGAAGTCAGATTGGCTGCACAGCACTCTGCCATAAAAGAGCACTTTTAGGTGCACTTATTATACACAAACTGTAACTGCTGTTTGAAACCAAAGAAAAAGAAAAGCTCTCGAATTCAGGAAGCTGAAGGGGAATTCTGCCCTGAAATCTATTACTAGGACCCAGAATTTCAAAATAAGTCTATAAGGACTGCCAGCACAGCTTTAAATGTCACATTTTAAAGCACTGTATCTATCATATGTTTAATGAGTAACGACAGTGCACCAGGCATGAAAACCCCTCCATCTCCACCCCTTCCTACTGGAACTACTCCATTTCTTCTGTTGGGCTCTACTCACTTCTTAGTTACATTTCAACACACTGGGTGCCTGAGTTTTGCTGCATGAGCCCTCCAAAGAAAATAGGATTTAATATGCTTTTCTACTGAGCAAAGTTAACTGAGGCTTTGACTCCTTTAAGTGTTGCTGAATCAGGAGAGAAGCATGAGCTGTACAAGATGGGAATCTACTCCAGCCACATGTGCAAGGGTCAAACAGCACAAAGAGTTTTTTCACCTCTCCAAATAATATAACCCACAGGTGATGCGCAGACACAAATGGGACCCAAACTTGCCCTGCAGAATAGTGCAGCTTATTGACTGTGGCCAAGCTTAGCTTGCAGAGACCAGGGAGGAAGAACACCTAGCAAAACACTGAGGCAACATATATTCTGGAAGAAAACTTACTTTTAATTTTAAAAATCGCACTGCAGCCTGAGAAGAAGAGCACCTCCCTCTTCCATTTCTAGTGATACTTCCCAACAGAAAGAAAAACCAATTTTGTTAATGCTGATTGATAGCATCCAGCATATAAAATGTAATTCAATCACGATGTTAGTCATCTTTATCAAATTAGCTGTGAAAAAAAATGTTAGGATTTCCAATTTATTAAGCCCAATACTCTAATGTGCCTCAGCCATCCCTACACGGCTGAACACAGATTAACATCCATTTTTTAAAACTTCCCACATGAATATACCAAGATTTGCAAATCTGCAGGTGTACAGAATAAGTGTTCTTAACTCTGTTTGAACGCCAACCACTGAAATTTATTTCCTTACTGGCAAAAACCTTACAAAATAGCTTCAAACAGAAAAAAGGCATTACAAAGTAGAACAGAACTTTCAGCCTTTTCCTACACATACCTTCATCTTCCTCATATTCAACCTCATTTGCTTCATCAGCAAACTCTGTTAAACCAAGTATTCCTTGAAGACGTTTTTGTTTTGCTTTTATCTTCTTCAGCTGTTGCTCCTTCAACAAGAATGATGTAATTTAATTTTTAGTATGCTTTATAAATTTGCTAACCTTTTAAACAACACTTAAATCAAGATATTTGCAGCAGTTTCAAGCAGAATCTCATATTCAAATATACATTATTTGAAATAAATATATATTATTTCAAATATATATTATAATATATTCACATGTGAGAAAGAAAGTGCAAAAAAAGCGTCACCATAATACCGCAGGGCTCCAACCCACAGGAGACACAATTTTGATTATCTTTCCATATGTGTACAGTAAGATCAGGCTGTTTACACACACAAAATTCATGTACACACACATTTCTTAAGGCTTTTTTATGTGTTGATTCTAGTGAAGGAAGCCCATCAAAGCAGATTGCTGAGATGCAGAGAGCACCAAGAGATTGGCGTATGATTGCAAGACTGAGTTCACAACTACCAAGCCACAGATAAGAGCTGTAAGATTTACTAAGATTTATTCATCATCCCAAAAGTTTTGGAATGTTTTGTTACAAAAGAACTGAAATTGTAAATCAGTCCAACATCCTGATAGGTGTTTGTACATGGTTAGTTCAGGAGTGGTCACGGCTAATTTAAGAGCAAAAAATAAAAAGTGAAATGACTTCAAAAGATCAATGTTACAGATTATGTAAGAAATATAGTTTACTACTGCTACAAAAATAATTCTTAGCTAATAATGCTTCTGTTATACCTGTTTTCTGACTGTAATATCTTGAACAGTGTATCTAGTTGTGATGGTATGACTCCTTGATGTTGCTAGCTTTCCTTTGTGAAACAAAACATTCCAACCAATAAAACAAAGAGGCAGGCAACGTAACCTTCACATTTATAACTCCATGGCACATACTTCAGTAAAAATCAAATCCATTGCAAAATTCACGTTATTAGGACCGCTTTTATGGCTTAGGATTTTCAAAAGATTTTTTTCTTTCACTTCAAAGATGGTTAACAACAAACTTGGAAGGAGGTCTGAACTTCCCCTGCAACTAACACGTGTGCAAATATCTTCAAGCAGCATGAAAACATGCAGAATAGTGATCATTCTTTACCAGTAAGTCTGGTTTAACGCATTTCTTCCTACTATTTCCAGCTACTTTTTTCTAGTCCTTTGCCTGCTTTTTCTAGTCCTTTACACTGCTCTGTACTAGCCCATCACTTTCTTAATTGGCTAAATTATAAGCACTGTATTATCCAGGTTTCTGAAATTATCAAGGTTAAAAAACTGCAAGTGAATAAGTCAGTGGCAAATGACCTAAGACTGGCCTTCTGAGGGCAAAGGACAGTAAGTTTCACAGTCAGGTTTATCATTAGAGAAAGTAATAGGGTGAACTTCCAGCAGACAATGAGCTGATCAAGGTGCTATATTCCTGAGTAGTAGAAGTTTCTTTTTTTTCAAATCTCTTTTCTATTCACATCTGTAAAGGTCTATTGCCTACAATACCCTGATGCCAGCTGGATTGCTTTACAACTCTCTTAACTCTCTGCTCTGCCAGAAAAAAGCTGCAGCAGTTTCTGACAAAGCAATGAGTTAAAGGGGCTCACAGAGAGAAACCATGTGTACTGACAAGATACAGATAATGAAAGAGGGTTAAGGAAAAGAACACAGGGAAGGAATAACCACGAGACCTGAGATTTAGTTAAACTACTGAATCATGCCCTAACAAGGCTCGGTCAATTCTCCAAATATTACTATGAGGGTTTTAATTAAATTAATGCAAATCAATCTTCTGAACTGGAAGACTGGAACTTCAGTTTTATATCTTGTTCCAAAACTCAGATTAAAAAAAAATTCAGCACTTTACATTCTTTAAATTAGTATGAAACCATCTCAAAGGAAAGGAACAGCAATTCTAGATTGACTCTGAACTATATAATTAAGAATTATATAACAAAAGCCAAACCTTAAGACAAAGTACAAACTCAGTATTGTTAACAGGAAATTACTGTAATCCAATTACCTTGTTATATTTTTGCCGTTTCACAGAATCTAGTTTTCTGTTAATATTTTTGTTGTCAGCAGCTTGAGGTGAAAGTTCCTCAATAATTTTATTTATATGTCTCAGAGATGTTGAACATGATCTGAAAAAAATAATAAGATTGCAATCAATTCGTAAATTTCAGAAAGAAAAAAAGCACACTCTCAATTCTGACAATTTAAGAATTTCAGGAGATTTCACATAAGACTTAAAAAGGTCTAAAGGCAAGGTTCTGAATAAGCATAATATATTTAAACAACACTGGAAAGACTAACACTTAAAGTTGTACATAATAAAATATTTTTAACCTAAATTTTGGTAATAGTAAAATTGCAGAAGAATGTGAACTGATAACCACTGTAGTATTTAGTACTCAAAAGTTACAAGTGTGATGATGAGAAGCAAGAGTGGTTATTTTCATTATTCAAGGTAAACAAAACAACCCAAAAATTGAAATGGTTTTAACGGTTTGATACCATTATATAAGGAAACCCATATTTTTTACCTTTCATGCAAAAAGTAGATTACAAGACAAACATGCAATTCCATGAGAAGACTAGTTCAAAGAATTAAGAGGACATCAACATTAAACTTCTCCTACCCACACACTCTCATTTTTCATGTTTCCATATAAAATATGAAATTCAAGTAGAACTACATGCTACAACCTAATATGTTTCTGCTGTTGAATTCATTTGCAAGGAAGAAGGAAGTGTCCCACCATCAAAAGCAAGAAACCTAGGTTTGTTAATTCATATATCAGAATACTTTGTAAGGATACACAAATGAGGATCTCCAGGCATTATGAAAAAAGTCAAAGACAACTGATGACAAGACCTGCAAAGCAGCCATTATTCCCCCTGTATGCAAAGATAAGCAGTAAGGAACTCTCCTCTGTTGCCAGGGAGGAAATTTTTGGGCCACGTTTACTTCCAGCTTTAGTCTGAATTCTACCACTGTTATCCTTCCTAGGAGATATATTCTACCAGCAATTACTGCCATGCTCACTTTTCCATTCTCTTTTAACATTTTTGAACCATCCCCTTTATTTCTCACTCTCCAGTTGTGCTGCTTGCAGTACGCCATCCTCCTGCACATCTCCTAATTTTGGCTCTTGCTTCCCTGACCCTGGAGTCTCTTGACACTCTCTTATTCCACAAAACTTTAATTAACAGGACTTGGTAATTTACACAGGATTTAACTTCAAACATTTTTAGTCTCATTTTTCTGCTTAAATTTGTGTGTATATTATAGAATAATGCAGCTTCTACCATGAACTTTGTGCAAACTACTCAAAAAAACTTCTTGCTTGATTTTTTTCTCTAGTCATGCATTCACTGTGCTACAGGATTTTAAGCAATTATATTACCCTTTACTCATGTCTGTTTTGTTAGTCCCTCTGCTCAAAGTCAGCTACACCTGTTAATTTTATCAAAATTCAACTTTCAGATTCTCACATTACATTTTATGCAGACAAGATTCTGCAAATCTGCATAAACCATTTGCATTCCCTCATGTAAACCTTGTTTTACGACTTGGAGGGAAAGGTGAAAATAGAGGGATAAGAAAAATCATAGGATGCTTCTGAAAGAAAACCAGGAAAACAAAAACTAATTAACAGTGCTGTGCATCACTCTTCAATAACCACATACTCTAATTGTAATGGTCATGCTGCTCCATTCTTACTCTCAGTAACACCTTACTCATGGTCTTCTGCTCCACAACACTTGAAATTAAATTTCAGTGCTGCAAACTCATTTAACTTCACATCTCCACACCCAAGATAGAAAATTAATGAAGTACATATAATTGAGACCTACAGCACTCTTGAGCACTAAAAAAAAAAACCATTAATGCAATACAGTGAAACATTCAGAGGTAGAATAATTCACCTGCAATAGTTCACATGGTAACTCTACAATGAGATAGGAAACAGAAAGGGAGATCAAAATTTGAAAGATTACTGGGTCCTATTCCTCAAAGTCTTCTGCTATCAATAGTATCAATGTTACTTAAACATTTGGTTCCTTTAAGGTATCATTAAGCACTTCTTACAAACACTTGTGATAAGGTTGTTTTGGCTCTAGGACATTCATGAGATGGAGTCATCAAAGTTACAGAAGGAATGTAACTTAAAGCAGGTGACCCCACAAAACATACAGAATTGAGGAAGTGACACTTCTTCTGACTGTAACTTTGAATAAGAGAGTATAATGCCATTCTCCACTGCCCAGAAAACAGATGCATCTTGGTGAGGTAGGAGACAAAGCAGAAAAAGGAGGTGGACTCTACCCTGCTGTCTTGATGCATGACTAGATTAGTCAAATAAGAGCAATGAAGCATTGTCTCATGTGAAAAATATTTTCTTCATTTTTAAAAGGTGACTCCAAAGAGTATGTGTGATCAAGCACATCCAAAACATCTTTTCCTCTTTAAGATTTTAAAAACAGGAGACACCAAGTCTCATTAGATTGTCAGTAGCAGAAAAAAACAGTAAGAAAAAATACAATTTACCTCAAATCCTCCAGTACTGACTCATACTCTTTTGATGCGTTAGCTATTTTTGCTGCTTTAGTCGCTTCATTAATTGCATTATCTACTTGCTGAAGAACTCCTTGCTCCAACACATCCTGGTCATAGACATCAACTCCTAAATCTTTGAGCTCAGCAGCATGTGCACTACATGAGACAGACTGAATCTGCTGCCTGTTGATCTGTAAAAGGGGATGTCCTCTTCTGGGCACCTCCAAAGGAGCAGCCATGGAAGTGGAAGCCTGGCAGTCAGAGTTGGGAACTCCAGTACCGTTACCCACACCATTGTCACAAATGCCATTTTCCTGTTCAGCTCCCAAGTCCTCATCAATATGCAGGCAATCATTGCTTGAAGTAGTGGCAGACTCTGGTTCTTGGATACTGTCTGGGGGGTGACTCTTGTGCGTTGGCATCCTCTGGCAACAAAGAAGAAGGACATTGTCATAAGAACACATAAAAAGCTCCTCATGAAGACTGTGCCCCCCGCCAAAGGGTAAGCAAATCAATAAACATGTTTATAAGAAATTCTTGTTTCAAAACACCTGGTAGTCTACTTCTCCATCACTCCTTCCTGCAGAGGCATCTCCACACCAACTTTCACAATCAAAAGAGTGACCTGAACCTCTCAGAGACAACCCCCCTGGAAGACACTGATATGAAGACAAATAAGACAATGTGTAAAAATTACTACTTTAGAGAGTGAACTCAGTCTTGTATGTAAATGGTCATGCTCCAGAAGGCTGTGACATAACAAAAACATGTACAACTTAATATACACAAAACCAAAAAATACAACTTTTGGAAACAGGTTAAGGCTTGCTATTGAAAGCACCAGTGAGGGTAGTAGGCCATAAGCTTTAGTTCGACAATTCAAACTTTTAAGTGGAGCATACAGCACCTAATTTCTCAGGAAATCAATGCTAGACTGACTTACTAAGGCAAGCCTGGAGCTGGTATGGTTCAGCACCCTCTCCTAGCACGGCAGCCCATGGATCTCAGTCCCACGGTTTCCTGCGACCCGCGGGGAACACGCCCGCACAGGCCTTGGTCCTGCATTCAGGGAGCAGGTACCACACCACGCCCGGCCCGCGGGGCCCCGGGGCTCTGCCCCGCCTGCACCAAGCGGGGCTGGGGCAGACGCGGTGCTTCACCCACCTCTGTGTGCGAGCGAGCGCTGGACAAAGCGCGGCCGGGACGGTCAGGCGCGGGGCTCCGGCTGCCGCCGGGCTGTGCCCGAGCCGCGCCCCGCAGCGCAGCGGGAGCGGCACCGCCGGGCCGGGCCGGGCCGGGCCGCGCCGCACTGCTCCACCGGCACGGCTCCGGCTCCGGTTCCGGTTCCGGCACCGCGCCTGCGCCTGGGCGGCACTGAGCCGCGCCGCGCGTCACTTCCGCAGCGGCGGGGACCGCGCGGGGACCGCGCGAGGGCTGCGCGGGCGGTCCCGGTCCCGGTCGGGCCTCCGGAGCTGAGCTGGTGACGGGAGCAGAAATGAATTCTGTCCCGCGGGTCCTGCCGCTTCCTCTGCCTGTTTACCCCTTCTTCTGCCTCCTCATTTAACCTCGTGAAACTCCCGCATCCAGCTCCCCCTCCTTCGGGCAGCAGAACTGAGTTTACTGCTGGCAGCCTTGGTCCAGCTATGAGAGGGTAAATGTTTAGCAGAACACTTGTGTTAATAAATACTTCCCAAACATGTTGATGGCTTTTTTCTGGCTTTATTCTGAACTACAGTTTCAGGTCCTTGACGTTCCTTCTTTTCCATTAGTTTATTACTGCCTTGTAATGTCTATGAGTCTCAGGAAAACATAGAATGGGTTTTCTAATACCTTTAAGACCTGGACCTGAAAGGTCTTCATGCAAATAAAGCAGTGCTACATTGATAAAGTCTTCTTTGTTTCCTTTGCTCTGAAATACACTGTTACTGCAAATATCCTTTAGTATTTGGTGACTACAATGAGGAAACTTCTAAATCTTCATTGCCATGTTCTAAACAGAAGGAATGATGCTCTGTAACTGCTGAAACAATTTAAAATGTGAAGTGCAAAGTCTTTCAGCAGGCTGAGACAGGCAGCAACCAGGGACATGTAAGGACAGAGCAATGTCAAGCTGCTGTCAAAACTAAACTATGGCATGGAGGGGTAAGCTCAGTTTTCCAGAAACTGATTACTGATGGTCAAAAGATAAGTTTTCCTGGAAGCAGAAAAAAGGGCTTTGTATTATTAGCTAGGAGAGAAGTTTTCAAATGACAGGCTGCTTTTTTCCTAAAGGAGGAAATGGAAGGTTTTCCTACATGTTAGCAGACTTCTATGGGTTAAGAGATCACTAATGTCAGAGATGGTCACTACTAAGATGGGAAGAAGGGCTATAATCCAACATTAAATATTATTGCATCAAAGCAGGTGCTTGCAAAACAAATCAGTTATATGCTGTATCCTGACTCCAAGATCCCAGGCAGAGCTTGCTGATAAAGATCCCTATTGTCCTCTGGTTATAAGGGCATATATGGGACTGAAAATGGTCTTCCTGGGAGTGTTCTGAAACCATGATGTAAAAATGTGGGAATTCCTTTCAGGAGCTCATCAATGACATCTGTCCATGAAGCACCACAGACTCTGGGAATAAACTCTGTCAGTAAAAAGCAAATTTTACAACGAGTCTGGGCAAACTGGGTCAGGCTCACAGGCTGTGTGCATGGAGGCTGTTTGGCTGGAGTCTGCTGAACCAGATCCTCCAGCAGCTGAAAATCTCTGTGGCTCCATTAAAGTCAGAGCAGGGAGAGATCCCACAGGCCTTTAAAGCTTGCTCCGTGGTGGTCCATCCGTGGTGCATTTGCAACACTGTGCCTATCTTTAACTTTTCAACCTCAACAGTTTTACCCAAGCAGAGGAGATCTGTCCTTTCCCTCTGTTTTCAGCTTCACCTATTGCGTGAGAACGGTCTATTATAAAGGCTGTATAATAGAACGGTCTATAATAAAGGCTGTAAAAGTACAAAATCTGGATTATACACAGAATGTCTTTGAAGTTATATTTTCCGTGCAGTCATTTTCACATAGAAAATTAATTTCTAATGAACCAAAAGTTCAGTTCTGGTTTTGGCTACATATTTTCACATGTATGCATACACGTTTATCTTTTGCTGAAGTATTTAATTGCATTTATGTTCATTTTGTTTTCCTTTTTTTTTATTTTTCTATGTATAAATAACTGCTTGCCACAGTGCAGCTACTCTGCTAAACCATTGGCAGTGTGGTTTCATGGGCAGGACAAGTTCTGCTTGTTTGATTAGTTTTTTAAATGTTGTAACATAGACACAGTCTTCACCCCCCCTGTATGCAAGCATTAGTGATGACAACTGTTGCTGGAGCTGGTTTTGGCAAGTTTTGATATGCAGATATTAGGCTCTTTTACTTGAACTAGCAAGACTGGGAAGTTAAACTGTGTCTTCCCTTACTATCAGCCTTGTGGGGTTTCTGGGAAGGATCCTGGCAGACCATGTGAAACAGCAGCTCAGAGCTCAGCTGTTGGATCTGGAGGGATGTGGAAAAACTCAGACCCCAAGGAAGCTCAAATAGAATAACAACTTGGAAAGGAAGCAGTTTGTTTCTGTGACTCTGAATTGGGTAATGAAAAATTAGGTTCTCTAAATTATGGTCAGTGATTAGAGGGGAAGGCGCAGTGATTTAATTTTTAGTCTGTGATTTTTTCAATTTCCTGCTCTGAAGTTATCCCTGTAACTATGATAAACACATCCCAGGGATGCACCCAGTATAACCAGTAACAGCCTACTGTGTCCAGGTGCTGGTTCTTAGCAGGAGATGATCCTCTCAAGCCCTTTGTGCTGGACAGCCTGGTTGTGCTGTTAAGGGTGTGACCTGCTGCCAGTTGGCCAAATCTTCATCTTGCTTTTCAAGTAGGCCTTTCCTCCACAGAATTTGGTATGTATTTTGCCAAACTGGAGGCTAAGGAAGGACTTTGTGATAGAATACATTTATGGATTTTGTTCTGAGGAAATGATGTATGTGGGCTATGACTGATCACAATGGAGTGAGCACACAGAAAGGCTTGGATTGACTAAGCTAAGAAACAGCTAATCCAAACCAGTACATTTTCAGAGTTAAATGACCGTGGGATTTGAGCATCCTTGAGCTCTCATCACACCAGAGTTTACATTCATTAAGGTGACCTGAGATGGCTGAGCCTCAGGCATGTGACTGCCACTTTTCTTTGTGGAGCAGTCCCAGTGGATGCAGTGCTTTGCTAAATATTTAAAGATGTTCCTTTGTCCCAAAGTGCTTAGGCCTAAGATTTTCATTTATTCATAGAGCTGAAGCCCAGACAGGACCATTAGATCATTCTTTCTGACCTCCTGTGTGACACTAAAAATACTCAGTACCTTCTACATCAGGCCTGAGTATTGGAGACAAGGTGGCACAGATGGCTTGCCAGAATATCACATTTTGATTTAAATTCACTGAACAGTAGGAAATCCACTACATGACTTGGTAGATTGTTCCAGGGCTGATCCTTCTAGCTATCTTTCATGCAGCCCGAAACACACTAGCTTTAAAAATAAAAGGTCATGTGCTTAAAAGAGAGCCTGGTCTGTTTAACACAGAGGAAGGAAAGACTTCAATGTAATTTTAGAATAAGCCACAACTTTGTAAAATCTTGAGGTTGAATTTCAGAAAAATAAACTTTCCCTTACCTGCTTAGACTTCTGAAATGGCATGGACACCAGAGGTTTCACCTAAAACTTCCCTAAGCAATTATGTGTTTCCCTGTGCTATAGCTGTTCCTAGAAATACTGCTTTTGTGGCTGAACTGATCAGCTGGCTACACTTGCCCTGCCTGAGGCCAACTTAGAAGCCAAAAATCCCAGCACTATTTTGGAGGGGTCAGTTAGTCAGGTATGGAGTGTCCTAGTGCCCACAGGCAGCACTGTTCTGCTGAAGAAACAGATGGCAGTACCAGATTTTAATGCATATCAGTTTAGCTTCTCTGTTTTTCAGTCTTTTCCTGATGAAGCATCAGCTGTGGGTCTGAGCCAACACCCTAGGAGATTTCTGTGCTGGTGGTGAAAATGCTATACACTGAGGCACACTGATACTTTTAAAACAAAATGCTAAAACTGTGAAGTTGTGATGAAAATAGATAATAAATGATTTAAAAGCTGCATTGCTTCTCAGGAGGGCACAGAATTGCCAGCAGCATTGGCAGAAATGGGAATTCCATCCACAGTAGTAAAGCATCTGTATCTCTTTGTACCAACGAGTTCAGTGGCAAGTATCTCTCAGAGCCATGGCAGTGTAATAAAGCTAATATATCAACCTAAGAGAGATGCTAAGCTCTTTGAAAATAATTGTGTAGTTGGCAAGCAATAACTGCTACTCTTTATATTGCAGAGAAATAATTCTTTTTTTTTCTTCCCTCACTCTCCCTGCTGTGGTGCATTTAAGAAATTAAATGCAGAAATCTACTCCTAATGCACTACTAGGTTGGAAAACTAATGACTGCAAATGGGAACAAATTCCAGAAGTGAAGGTTTCTCCCACTGCTTTTCTGTGGTTAGATTGCTCACCTTTTTTATTTTCAACAAATAATGCCAGACAACAGCTCACATATAAGGAAGTTCTTGATAGTACTAATCTTTTAGGAAAGCTCCCTGTTTGTGGTTATTTGGGCTGTATTTTTCTCCAAAGGAATTAGAAAGTGACTTTCTAGGTGAAGGCCTTTTTCTGAGCTTGCAGCCAGATCATTGCTTCTCGTGTGTCTTTGCTACATATCTTTTATAGGTGTGTGTGCACAATGTTTTTTAAGGCCCTGTATAAAAACGAGCAATAAATTATAAAAGTTTTAAGAACTGAGTAAAGCAGGTAATAGGCTGTTGGCATCAATCTTCTGCAGGCAAAGAAGGAAGACAAACCTGGATGTTTATTGTCTTTTCAAACCAGCCTTTCACATATTGCATACTTTGTAGTTGTTCACTGAAAAGCTTAGGACAAGGCTCTGGCTCTTGCACCCCAGAACCAGGATCTTCTACTGCAGCCAAGGGCTGCTGCTTTCCACCTGCTGTCCTCTTGTGTAGGTCTCCTTGCAATCACTACTAACACCTGTGATGCTCCCCAGAGCTCCCTGGCAGTCCTGCACAACCTGTGTTTGAACTGTCGATGGTGCCAGGAATAGAAGCATAATAAATATTTGAGTACTTGAAAATCTTTCACCTCCTCAAAAGCTGGGCTGTCAGAGACCCGGTGGTGGCCACCTGCTGGCTTTAACACTAGAGGGAGGCATCGCCTAAAAGAAATCGCAAAATCTTCCAAAACAGCACAATTTAGAACGATTTATATGTCTTGGAAGGGAACAAAACACTGATTTCTTTTTAAAGCCTCTGTTTTTATTGGAATACATTATGGGAGGCCCCATTTGTTGCTGAGAACGCTCTTAGCCAGAGTGAAACCCAACCCTCCTGATGAGGTGGGCAGATCCAGCCTGCACTGCTGTGCTTTGTCTTAGCCGGGCTCTCCTGGGACAGCACTTTGCTCCAGGCCTGGAGGTACTGCAGCCTCTATAAATAGCCCATCGCTGAATTGTTGTGTGAGCAATTTCAATGGGTAAAGAATTGTGCCAAAGGATAAAGAATTGTGTTGTTTTAGTTCAGATTGACACACTCAAACTGATTTTGCTGTCTGGTCTCAGTTTGTACTCAGGGCAGAGGTCAGGAAGATGAAATGTTGGTGCTTCACTCTGTATTCATTTCTCCCCTAATTTCAAGCCTATAAGCAAAATAATAGGGATTGACTTAATTATCGTGGCTATGTAGGAATGGTTGCTGTCCCTGAAGAGGTTTTTCCTCTCTCTCTTTACTCTATTAGCTTGTCCTGTTGCAGCATGGACCCTGTGCCACAGAAATGGGAGGTAGTGCACAGCTCCCTGATTCATGATAGACTTCAGTGCCTGTAAACTGCATTTTTCTACGTTGCACAAAAAGACCACAGAAGAATGGGAATAGTTCTTTGTGGGCTCCACAGCAGTTGGCAGCGACTCAGAGTTGTATAAAGCATATATTATACTGAGCAGAGAGCTAAGAAGGAAAGTAAAAGAAAGGGCCCAGGAGCTCTGTGTATCCTCCCCAAATCTTTCAGTGAGTCCTGTTCAGTGGAGATGCTTTTGTATTCTCCTAGAATTTTGTCTGCCTTGACTCAGTTGGTGAGCACAATTACACCTAACAGGCAAAGGTGGAAAAAGTGGTCTGAAGCAGTCTTTTCCAGCAGGTGGGAGGGAGTGAAACACTGCTGAAGGAGCAAGAGAGGCAGAGCTGAGATGAGCAGGTGGGGACAGAAACAAATGTGAAAAGGAGATGTGTAGATGGGGACCAGAGAGGAAGCAACAGATATGAAGGGTGAGGGAAGGCCTGTTTTGAAATCTGGGGACCAGAATTAATTGCTGAGCAGGACACTTCACTGAGATATCTGGGTGGCTGCTTTGAATGAACTTAAATCTTTGCATTTTTAGGTGTAGCACACATGCTGAGGAGTTCAGATGGTCAAAGATCACTGAGATGGAGGTCTTGAGAGACAGATCTATTGTCAGAAGGTGCTCAGAAGACACTTCAGTGGCTGACAGGAATTTAAAAGAATAATAAAATGTGTAAATCACACCTGTAAAGACTCCGTTTATAGTTACTTAAGTTGTTCCATGAATTTATCCTTTCACAAGTTCCAGGCAGTGCCTCTTGTCCTTTTTTGGCAACACTGAAAGTGTCCTGAGTCTCTGCTGGAGTAGGACTTGGTACTCTGTTCCTGTAGCATCATGCTGCTCCATCTCAGCCCGAGACTGCTTCTAATAAAGGAACATTCACAATGTCTGTCTGCAGTTTCATTCTGTGGAATCCCTTGGATACCTCATCATCTGTGTTCCTCACCAAAGGCCTTGAGATATGGTTTGTTAAACAGCTAAAAGAAAATTGCATTGTGAAAGCTGCTGATGTAGTTCCCTTTGCCTTTCAGAATATAATCCAGCAGATTTGTACTTATTATAGCAGATCCCTGTTTAGAGCAAGGAAGATTTCTCAAGGTGCTGTTTAAAACTTCCTGCTTTGTGCTGCAAATTGTTAATCAGTCCATGACAGCATAAATAAAATTAGAGGGTTTAATTAAAACTAATGAATGAGTGAATGGAGAATACACAGCATGTTTCACTTGTAGTGCACTGGTGCTGTGAATAATTAAAATGTCACAGAGTAGGAGATGTCTTAGTAAAATTGTTGGAGCTGCAAAAATAGAGGCGCCCAGACCTTGGTAGTTCGGGAATGTTTTGCTCTTTAAATTGTTGAAATACATTTATATAAGTTAGGGGAAAACAAAAATATATATGCAATTCTGGTTTTTATTAGGATGGAGTCAAAGTTGGAAGCTTGGTGCCAAACAAACCCTACTGCCTTTTGGATAGGTTTGCATGTCTCCAAAGATCTAACTGTGTTCATACCATATTAATCCTACCACCATATCACCCAGGGGATTAGTTTCCTCTTTTGACTCATCTGTGGCTCTATTCTTGCAAAGTAAACTTATTATTATAGGCTATTATATTGTTGTTACTTGTTAATGTTCCATCTACTCAAATCACAAACATTCTTTTGATTTAAACGCAAACCTGAACCACAGGCTGAGCTGGATTTGCCTCTGGCTCAGGTTTGGTTTATATGACATGGTCTGATACTAGGCCAAGAAAATAATTTTAACTGGACTGTTTTAAATAGATCCAGGGGGCACGAGGTGAGAATTAGAAAGGTTGAATCAGAAGAAGCTGATCAGACCATCATAAAGCTTGGGATTACATACTAGACCCTGAGTATAAATTCTCAGAATAGTATGAAAAAATCTTTCACCTTTCTGCTGTCCAGTGGCTTGCTGTTGCCCATGGTATGATGTGCTTTACCACCTCTCTGTGACTTATTCTGAGGTTGGTGCTCTCCTTCACATTCTGGACTTTTCCCCAGATCTATTCTGCTGACCCTATGACATCTTCCGAGGCAAGGAGCCTGTTGGAGCATGAAATAGGATCTGGATAAATGTTCTGGCTGCTGACACTGCTGATGAAATAGTAATGCCCTTGCAGCCTGCTTTCTGTGTCAAAATGACCCAAGGTGAGCATCAGTGAGGGACCTTACTCAGTGTAGGGGTTTCACTGTGTGTGTTGGGAGGTTTAAAAAGTACCATGCTTCCATCAAATGCCTCTAGAGGCTGTGATCTAATGGTAGGCAGTACTAGATGCAAGCTAGACTGGGGGGAAAAGATAAAAATCATCCATGAGGTATCTATTGTGTTGTATGATCCTAGCTCTGTATCATGAGAAATGTCTTATGATGGCTAAATAAATATAGAGAATTTCCATCAATTAAACCTGGTAGGTCAAGATGATAAGAACAGTGCAAGCTTCCAAGTGGCACTATGGAAGCGTCTTCCATGTCTGGACTGGGTATGCAAAGCCTCACCACTAACAATATACACAATATATTCCCTCTCAATGCTTGGCTGCAGAAGATCAGACCAGATTATGACAATGGTTCCCCTGAGCCTTAAACATTTATAAAGGAAGAAGTAGACTTTGCTAGGAACTCAAATGATTTCCTAATGTTATATGAAGTATCATTTAAAAGTATGGCATGACTCTAACCTGTTCACCATTGCCTTAATGCTTTGGCATTGGGACTCATATGCAAAAAGGAGTCTTAAAAATCAGAAGAAAAGATTTTGAAGAATATGGTGGGTTTTTTCCTTAAAAGTTTTCTTTTCCCATATATGTTTTGGGCTATTTTGGTCTAAAATTCAAATATTTTGGAAGTAGAGCATTGAGTGACTAAGAAAGAACATAATTCTCCCTGCATATCACTTTGTGTTTGAGTTGAGGGAAATTGCACTAAAGAAATGTGGGCCTTTCAATTATGCTCTAAATCCCAAATATCTGTACCTTGTCAAAGCAGACTAGAATTTATTTTATGGCTCAGGCTATAGCATTAAGAGCCTTGGTTACTTGGTTTAAAAAAATAAAAATTAATAACCAACAATTTGAGTTAATTAGGTATGCTCAATTCCTCTCATAAATTATACTGATTTATATGAGTTCTTCAACTTTAATGGTTACATTAATAACTCACTACAAATTAACAATAATCACAAGTGCAATTGAGAAAATATCTTCCCACTGGTTACTTTAAGATTCAGTTTCAATTAAAGTGTTTGGTACTCTTTTTCAATCAACCAGAGCTTGGATCCTGCTCCTCGTGACATCACTGTAAATCTGGGGTGAGGTTTTTATAAAGTTAATGGCATTACTCCAGATTTACATAGATCTTGCCAAAAGCAAAATAGAGTCCATCAACTAAAGCATTCCCTTATCTTCAAAGGGAATTGGTTTCATCTGTAATAAAATATCTCAGGGCAGCCTAGGCTAAGCCTTGTTATTTGGCTTCACTGAGCTGCTTTGTGTGAATGGACTTTTTTATATTTGAGTGTAAAAGGTTGAAATCCATAAGCAACCTTACCTAGACTACACCAAAGCAGATCCAGGCTCTGCAGAGCCTCTACTAAGATGCTTTTCATTATGACAATATGAAGTTAGGGTTGCAAAATTTGTTGGGCTGTTCAGAGGAACACACGTAAAAACTTGTATTTCCTAAATTCCAGAGGCTGACAAATATGATCAGAATGTAGCTAGAAACAGGCAGACATGAGTTGTTTGGGACCCTGTCTGTGCTGGTCTGTTTTTTGCAAGGGATGGTTCTAATTAGCTATATTCTCTTGCTGGTTATATCAAACAATTTTTTCTTCAAATATAGATCAATCAGTTACCTTATTGGTTTATTTTCTTAGTTTTCAAGTGCTCAAAAGGCAGAACTTTAGATCAAGATTCCTCAATGAATAGTCCTCTGTTTTTAACTTAGGGTTGTTGAGTTTAATGCTTGCTATGGTGTAGGGTGTACAGTGTATGCTTTTGGAAAGTAGGAGCCCTGGCTTGTATTTTTCCACATGGCTGGGCAGCAATACCCTTGTTTAAGTATCTACAAAAGGTATTGCTATGCTTTCCTTCAGGACACAGTAGGAACTGTAAACCAATAAGTTCTGCATTAAAATATATGTTCTTGTTAGATCTATTCAGTATGTTGGAACACTTCTTCCCCATTCCCATATCTTGCTGCAAGAATAAGACAAAAGTAGATCAAGAATTGGTTCACTCCAAGTTTTTTTTTCTAGTAGAAGCTTTGCATCCTTTCCATGTATGGGAATGTTGGCATGGCGCAGCTTTTCACTCACAGTCAGGTAGGATGTGTGACACTCCTGGAAATGTCAGTCTTGCTGTGTATCAGTGTCGGTGTAGGGAACATGATCCTCCCAGAACTGCTGGGTGAGGGTAGATGCTGCACCATGCAGTGCACTGTCAGGCTGGAGAAAAGATGCTGGGAGTAGGCTGCTGGCACAATACAAATTTGTCAGTGTTCAGTATGCTTTCCAGATGAGCAGGCTGAGTGAGCAGATCTAGGAACTCATAGCTCCTGCATCAGAAGGAAACTTGCAAGGATTTTTTTCAAGATATACATGAGCAACCATGGAATGAACAGGAGAGAGTTCCTTTGGTTGTGTAGGATCCACCTATCACTGTTAGGGAAACCTTGGTGTTCTCTGAATATTTTGGTTAAAGATGTGCTGGTTTACAGTCCTTCTCTCTGTAAAGTTGCTGGGAACAACATTCATTTATAACTGGAAATATTATGACAATGTCAAACCCCAAGATTTAGACTAAATATCAAAGAACTTAATGACAGCTAAATTTATTACAGTTAAGTCAGATAAAGAAACATCAAAAGGCCTGTAACATGGGTTACATACAACCATGATTGCCCAAACCTGAGAGAATAATATGTGAGGAATAATCTTAGATTCTTGTTTAAAGAAAAAGATAAGCAGATAAAAGATAAAGAAAAAGAACAGTAAGGAAAGTGAAACACTGGGGCAGAGGTCCATAGGAGTTCAGATATCTCCATCCTTAGTATGTAATTGGAATTGCCCTTGTTGCACCTCGTGTGTTGCTGCTCATAGTATTAATCTGATTTTAGACTGGTTATGCCAGCAGGCTGTGGAGTCATGCAGCTGTGAATCAACTCCAATAACTAGAGTAGGATCGATACCTAATTCTATAAAGAAATCCTCTTAAAAAGGGCATGAGACCAAAGCTGGAATTAATAGAGTCTTTCAGTGTACACCTCCAATTGCACATGAGAGAGTTGTCAGTATCCCTGATACAATTTACACTGCCTCAAAAACACAAACCTCAGCAAGTACAGAAAGTGAAAGCACTTTTGGAATGATCTGTGCTAGAGTGATTCCCTCCACAATAGGCCTAAGCTAACCCAAACTGATGTTTTTTATACAAATGATTATAAATAGAAGCCAAAATTTTGTCAGACCAATAGTGCAAACTTAACATATTGGCCCCTTGGTGTCATTTGAAGAAAATTAATGCAGGGGGCCAAAGAGACAGTCTGCAATATGTAATGCTCCAGAGACAAAGCTGAGATTTTGTTCCTAGTGCAGCAGAAATAAATGCTCTTGGCAAGTCATAGGGGAGGAATAAGACATGCATAAGTAAGATTAATCAGTAAAGCCAGCATCTATCTCATGAGTCACATCTGACATCAAAAGGGCCAAGGTTGTTGCATGTAAATTTGTGCTACTACAGGAAAGGAAAATAACAAAGAATCTCTTGTGCAAATTGTGCTGTAGATTTGGATAGATGGGAAGCACTAGAGAGAATGGGGGCAGGGGAAGGAGTGGGGGCTTCTCTTTCCTCTTTCAGTAGAAAACTAAGTGTGAAATCATGGCCAAATAAAATCACTGCCAGTGCTGCTGTGGCTTTTACAGGGTCAGGTCCTGCACATGGTTTGTATGTACTGGGTTACAGTAGAAGGGCAGAATTTATCAGCCCTTTCTTAGGTAAACTCTCAGAAGGAATGACAACAGGCCAAAGAGCCTCTCTCTGCTGAAAATGCTAGATCTGTTAAATCAGAGGCAAGAGAATTTTTCCTCAGTGAAGGTCAAATAGACTTTTGTGAGCCACTATTGTGTGACTGAATAATGAGAGGCTGGGGAGAAAGAAGCAGAGTGTGGCTGAGTGTGCAGTTGTGGCCCCCAGGCTGCAGATTCCCAGCTCACCCTCCCTTCCCCTACTATGTGCAGAAGTGACCTGATGCAGAAGTGCCTCTTTTTGTGTGCTCTGTGAGCAGTTTGTGCTGCTTTGCCTCCCCTTGCAGCAAACCACCCTGCTAGCTGTCTGCCCTTTCTGCAAGGACCGGGAGGTGTGAGGGACAGAAAAGGGGTTTCTGCAGTATTGTTCTCTGTTTCACTCCTAGATTTCCTGGCAGTCAAACTTTGTGATGGACTAGATGTGTTTGTGTCCTGCATCAGGGACAACTCTCAACCAGGTCCAGAAGAAATCACAGCAGAACCAAAAGGCATTCTTTCAGCACATGAGACAGAGATGCCTAGTCTTGCTTTTCTTAAAGATTCTCTTGAATGGGACAGATACAAGGTCTTCATCTGTTTACTGCTTTTTTTCCTACTGGTTCCTTCACTTTCAGTTTACTGGGTCTTACTTTCAGAGCTTGGGGAAATTGTCACAAGCCACACTCAATTAGACACAAGCCACCCTCACTGGTAATAAGAAAAGAGGCAATGCTTTCAGCATAGAAGAGATGACTGTCAGTCGATGGAAGGACTGCGCTTCCTCCTGGAGAATCACATTTTGAGCTTCTGCCCAGATCATGCAGCTCAGTGGTGCTCCCACATGGGCCCAAGCCTTCAAGGCACAATCTGGCTCCATTGGTTTTGTGACAGTGGTTGTCTAGCCAGATTCCCCCAGGATTGAAATGAGAGACCTCCTGTGCTGAAAACACTCGGGTCTGTCCAGATTGAGCTAGAGTGGGCTCTGCCATTAAGGTTTGTAATGGCTTACATCCTTGGGGAAATGACTGCGGGGTTCAGGACATGGGTGAACAAAGGCTGGCCAAGCAGTTGAAGTGGCCACATGGGCATTAAGTGTTGGGAATGCTGGGCACCAGGGCAGCAGGGTGGGTGGATAGGGATCCCTATTTCATTTATATGATATGTAAAGCACTTTGGAAGAACATTTGTTGCTGCAATATCAAAACCGAGCTGTTAAGATGGACTTTTGTCTTGCTTTCTGTGCTTATAATGCTGATCTGTTCCTCTCTGGCAGAGGGAAGTCTTAACACTTCAGGATATTTTCCCTTTTTGTTCAAATACATTTTTCACTTGCCAATTTCCCCAGAACAGGAAAACAAAATGGTACCCTAATACAGTTTAGGGATCTACAACTCCACAGGCAAAATAGGATTCAGAGGAATAAAATCAGAAGGGGAAAGCTTGCACCATAAACTCATCATGTGAAACATTTCAAAAGGGTTTTGGATGCTGGTGCCAGTAAGGAAGAAACCATCACCCACATGGTCCTACAAGATGGGGAAGAGCTGGAAGTGCAGCAGGGCTGGCAGATGAGGCAGTGGCAGTGCCAGCAGGCTGAGCAGCCCCAGCCAGCTGGCCAGCCTGAGCCTGGGGCCTGCTCATGTTTTGGCTGTGGCAGAGTGCCAGGCTTGCTCCCTGCATGTGCATTTACAAGGAACCAGTGCCCAGTTTACTTGGATACAAGGGGATGCTTTGTGAGCCTGCACCCAAACTGGCATGAGATAGAGAGCTTTATAAAAGCAGCAAGCCTTGAGGCGAGCTCTTGTGTGTGTGGGAGCTGTTGGTGTAGGAATGTGCTAGCTGTCTGCTGCTTACTCATTCATATTAAGTATTTTAAATAGAAAAAGCAGACAAGAGGGACTGGCTGCCAAATGCATTGCTAGATAAAAGATGTAAAGATGGAGTTAAAGGTGAGGTTATTTATTATCAGTCATTTAAAGGTTAAAATCACGCTGTAATTGGCCATGCAGTTCCAGGAACTTCTGAATACACGTTATATTGGCAAGACAACCTGTCATGTTAAGAACATGCAGTTACAGCTTTTTTGTCTTCTAGTAATGAGGATGAAAACATGATAAATCTGGTAGGTCTGGATTGAAAAATCACCATCACCCAGCCCTGCCCTGCCAAGTTGTGAGAAGAAAGTCCCACTCCTATGGTTAACACATGGATTTGTGCGGTGAAGGGACCTGTTAGATACCCTGAAGTTTATTTCTTAGTCTTTGTAGAGCCACTCTGTGCTGCATGGAGGAACAAATGGATGAGTGTGAGTGCTGATAAACTTTCCTGCTCCTGGAGTCCCTGCCCAGTGCAAATGCCTTGGGATGGAGTACTTGCCCTGGGTTAGAAAGTTCGGTGACTTTTGCCTCCCTGTTTTCTGGTCCAGCTTTGTGTTGTCTCATAGCAGAGACATCCTCTGCTCTGCAGCTGTCATAACACTTGCAAACCACCCACTCTTCACAGGAGCAATTACATGTAACCCAACCCCTTGCTGTGTGTGCAAGCTGATCTCTCCCACTGCCCTAGCTCCAGAATCCCTTTGTTTTGCAGCTCTGTCACCTCTGTAGCAATCACAGCCGACCAGCTTCATTATTTTCCAATTTGTGCTCTGAGCTCTGAGACCTCAGACCTGCTGGCCTTCTCCCAGTAGAATTCCACTTAGGCAGCTTAGACAGGGTGCTTTTTGCTGGACATTCCCTTGCCTGCCTCTTTTGGAGTAACTTATAGGCTGATTTATCTTTCTCCTAATTGTGTCAAGTTATTTGCAGCCATAACTTTTGCTTCTGATTTGCCTCCTCTCTACCCCATAGCCGAAATTTGCCATAGAGTTTACCTTATTTGTGCTGATTTATTTTAACACTTGTTGCAATTTACCATGGTTTGTTTTTCCATTCCTGCACTGCCACATCCCCTACTGTGTTCTGTGCCAGTTTGAATGGGGATCATAGGAAGAGCCCTGACAAAAGATGACCTCTCTCTCCTATGAAATCCAGTTTTGTATTGTTTCCTGTGCTTTTAAGTTAGGAAATTTGCTAGGGTGGGCAGGCCTTTGGGGCTGCAGTTGTTGCCACTGTCAGATTTACTTTCTCATCCAGTGTTTGATTTGAGCTGAGATGTTCTGATTGGTTGGTTTTTGGTTGCTCTGAAGTTTGACATTTGTACCCACTCCAAACTTAGCACCCCTCCTGAAAAAAAAAAAATTAAAAAACTCCAAACACAACTATTGACAGATTTTTTTTTTCTAGAAAAAAATATATACTAAATATTTATGATTGACCAAAACAACTTTTCTGTTTCTCTGGAAAATTCCATTTTAGCTCAAACCAAAACACAGTCTATACTGGTTATTTAATTTCTTGATATCACAGATCGTTAATTAACAATTATGGCTGATAAGTTATATTTTTCCAACTTTGTGCAGCTTCTACAAAAAAGTCTTTGGAAAATTACTGGAGCTGGAAATGCTCCAGGGACCACATGTGATAGAAGTGGTTCTCCTGTGACTCAGAGGAGAAGCTGCTCGGGCAGTTCAGAGCCTTTCTCATGTCCAGTCAGGACCTGAATCACTGGCTTTGCTCTGGGAAACTGATCTTGGTTACCTGCAGCAGTGCCTTTGCTGTGGGCTGTGTGCCTCTCTGGTGTTTGTACCACAGCCAGGCCCCTCTGACTTTGTGGAGGTGGACACTGAGCAAGACCTTTCAACCTATTTGAGTTCTAATGAGCTTTTCCAGGAGAGCCCCAGTGCCATGGAGTTTGGTGGTGGCCTGGGTCAGCCTCCCTGGGCAAAAGGACAGCATTAATTTAATTTTTATGCGTTCATGGTGTTTCTAATAAACACAACTGGTCATTAGACAAAAGGTAGTGAAAAGGTACTTAAGATTTCTTTCCTGTTTGTGTGGCCGAAAATGTTAGCCAGCTCTAATGAAAGTGTTCCCCAGGGAGATGTGTTTTGCACTTAAAATTAGGATTCATAGGCCAGTCCTTGAAATCTAAACAGAGATAGCCTGAAGATAAGACCAGCTTGGAGTAGGAATCCTCAGAAACATAATTCTGCAGTCAAAAATACTTTCTGGATACTTTCAGTCCTCTGCAGGGCTGCTGGCAGTGTCACAGAAATAAGGCACAGATGTAAGCTAACCCTCTCCTGTCCCTTCTGTGCACTGACACCCAGGACAGGGCTGCTGTGTGCAGGGGGAGAAAGAGGCTGAAGGGCTGATGAATTTACTCCGTGCCATGTGCAGACAACCACCAGGGGCCAGTTTACCACTGGTTTCAGCAGTGTGGATGCTGCTCATTTGTGGGATGGACCTTTGGGCGGGGGTCAGTGGTTGTCTAAAGTCAGAATCAGAAAATGCTGATAGCTTAGCTGTGCCATGAAATCACCAGACCAAGAGGGGAGGAAAATGGCATTGAAATAAAGAACTGGGACTATTGTACTATCCTCATCTCAGCAGCTGGCCCTTGGTCACATTCGTTCAAGCCAGAATTTCTGTCGGGCACGTGGAAGAGCTGTCCCTGGGCAGGTCTCTGGGTGGAGTGTACCTCTCCCTGCAGGGCTGCGGTGCAGAGCCGGGAGCTGCCTTTGGTTTGATTGTAAAAAGCGAAAGCTTGGCAATCCAGCCATTCTTCTGGCCAATAGATGGTGCTCTCCAGCTGATTTTCTGTCTTGACTTGGAGTTTGGCAGCAGTTTCAAGCAAATCCTTTCTTATTGTTAACTCCAGTAAATCTTTTCTGGGCTGGGTTGAACTTCCCAATTATGAAACTCAGAACAGGCTTTTGGAAACTCTTCAGAACAGGCCTGATTGACTAGGCAGATTTTTTTCCATTTGCAATTAAGATTTGATATAAACTTAAACAAAGGCGAAACAACAAAACGCATCGTGCTGTGTGTACAGTGTGCTGCTGGCAGCCTGACAGCTTGTGACTCCTAAATTATACAGTGATGACCCAGTGCCAAATAGGAACAGAGCATGTTCATAAACATGCTATCAACTAGCAACACAGCATGCTTTGAAACTCCCTGAAGCCTTGAATAATTGTATTGTGACAAACTAATACAGCCAGGTGGTGGTAGATCAGAGCAGGATAGCTCCCTCCTGGCACTTGGGACCCTTGTATTGGAGACAGAGTTTCCCAGCTGATTGAAGCTACCTGGCAGCTGTGCTGTGGGTGAACAGGGTGCTGTTGTGCACTCCTCTGCTGCTGAGTGTTTGCAGTTGTTTTGCAACTGCTTCTCAGTTTAACCTTATTTTTTAACGTTTTCTTTGACAGTATTTTGTTTAACACACTTTTGTTAAGAATTGTGTTTCTCTTGCTCTTGATCCTGGTTGTGTCATCCCCTCTGGTTACTTCTGCTAAATCTAGTGTTTGTTGGGTCCATCTGTGTCCTGATTCAGTTCACTAACGTTGGTTAAAATTATTAGTGGAGAGTGTCAGCAGCATCCTTTCACTCTTTCAGCAACAATAAGCCTGGGAATCAGTTTAGCTTGCTGAGGGAACTGCTGTCAGAACCTTCAGGAATGATGTTCACACTGAGGTTGATAGCAGAATTCCACCTGACAGTGGAGCAGTCCACCTGCTGTAGGAGCACTCCCTGGATTCCAGTTTTGCACATGGTTGTGTGACACAGCCCAGGTGTAGGTTTTGTGCCTCCTTGCTGTTAAGCATACCAATATGTGCTTCAAACAGCTAACTGTTGTCTGTGTATGTCATCCTTATGAATACACATAGGAATATTTTAAAGGATTCACAGCTGCTTATGGGAGGGCAGAATATCACAAGGGAGTGATGCATTGCTTCAAAGACAATGCTCTGCAAATGCTACATCTGAGATTAACTTCCCAGCTGTCTCTTGATTTACTTATAATCAAGGGCATGTGAGCTGCCACTTCCTTCCTTTGCTCTTCCTTGTCAGAAGGACCCATTTAATGCAAAGCTAGGAAGTATGACAGGACATTTCTTTATGCATTGCTGGTGGTTTACATGGACAGCACTCACCTGAGTCACTCTCTTGGAGGTGTGGAGCATATCCTCCTGTGGTAGCTCAAGAGAAAGTATCCAATGTGTTCAATCTGGCAGGAGTTTCGTATTAACTCCCCTTCCCCCAAAAGTGTTATCACAACCATCTAATGCGATTTTATGGATATAAAATCTTCCCCTGATTACTGAGCTGAAGGGAACACGACAGCAATTTGTTCTGGTTAATAACCAGGAGGCTTAACTTGAAATAAGTTGGAATGAAAGCAAGAATAAGCCAGATGCAGAGAGAACAGAGTTGCAAATTATTGAAGAAGTGCTTGAGGTTTCTTGAGCAGATTTTTCTCAAAAACTAATGTATGTTGAGAGTGCTCTTCAAATCCATGGTGCTTTCTTCTTCCACTGTGAAAGCACAGTTATGCACTGCTGAGAACAGGGAAAAGCATTGCTTTGAACAGCACGCGTGGGAGCACATGGTGGTGGTTGGATTGCACCATTATATTTCTAGAATGAACCTTTCAGTGGCTGTTATAAACACACTGAATAAACACACCAGATAAACACACACTGCTGCTTTCTGCCTCCCTCCCCAGCTACAGAGTCAATAAGGAATAGTCAATCTTGGGTTTTGCAAGATGGTTTCTGGTTCTTGTAGCTTGTGTTAAATTATGAACTCAGGTGAAGCACATATTTTTAGCTTAGTTTCCATATGTTTGCAAAAGTAATAGATGACAAGGAAGTCCAATAGTATTTATTGATTTTTTTTCCTCCAGGATGTTGTCAACTTGTTTTCATGGCCAAAACCTGATTACTTGGTGATATCTTAGAAGTAATTTGAATGATTCAAGGACCAAAAATATGAGTTTACTGAGATGAAGAGGGAAAATTTTCAACACTGTCAAGTCTTGCTTGTGTTATGGTTTCCATGTTAGGGAGCATCAGTAGCACATCCTGGAAGAATCTAAAGCATGGATCCTCGCTAATGGCAAAGCCTGCTCTTGGTGCAATTGCACATTAGAGTTTCCATTGACTGCAGCTGTGCATTGGCCTGAGGCACGAGGCTGGTCACTACCTAGAATCAAGAGAATCTGGGGAGGCTCAGATCATCTGTTCAGAGGCAGATGTTAACAAGCCAGAGGGTGTTGACAGCTGACTTGGGGTTGCATCTAACAGCAGAATTTTTCTAAAGTATTGGATCGATGCCAGAAAGGGAACCCCAGCTCTGGTTGTCCTAGCAGCACGTGAGACCAGTGCTTAGCTCTGTGTATATTTGCTGTTAACTCACAAGTTCATTGGTGCTGCTGTTCTGTGTCAGAATGTTTAATACGTCCCAGAGCACCCCATCAGTGTCTGGGTACTGGAGGCTGTGTGTCCACTTTGCAATGTTTATTTCTGTGAAGCTGAGTGGGTGGTAGCCATAAGAAAGAGGCTTCACTGAAATCAGGGTGGTTTTCTGTTTTTCTGACATGCTTCTTTCTCATGTCTAATTCAACAGTCTAAAAGCTCCTCTCACTGGAATATGGTTGGGGAGGCATGGGGGCACATCCATCTTCTCATTAACCTCAGTCTTGACAGAAATTCACATGATGGCTGACACAGACTGGCCAAGAAGGCTACAGAACTCCACCTTCCAGGAAGCTGTGTATAAGTATTAGCAGCAGATAATTTAAATCCAGCAATTTTATTTTCTGCCACTGCATCTCCATTGAGGGTAATGTAGCTGCTTGTTTTGCCAGCCCAAACACAATTTGTCCTGGTGGGATCGAGCCAGCATAGAGCATTCCTGGTCTCCATGGATTCTGCTAGCTCAGATCCTGTCTCAGCTCACAAGGTTTTATTGCTATCAACAGATTCAGACATTTTGTGTAATCATCAATTTTTTTTGCTTGAGAGGTGGGAATGGCCAGGATTACTTGGCTGCTATGGATCTTCCATTTGCCAATTATTTGGATGAATTATAGATATTAGTAGGCCTGCAAAAACAATTTCTTTCTTCCAGCTCATTAAACCATTTAGCATTGCATTACTCTCCAGTTCACATCATATATATAATAATATGACCATCTCTATTTGTCAAGAGTTAAACTTTTACTGAAACACAAACCAACCATGGCTTATTCACCATTAGCAGTATGGGCTATTGTATTTATTTAACAGGAGGAACATAAATCCAGGTGGAAGAGCTTTAGGAATGCTGTGGGAAAAGAACTTTTACAGTAAGGCCACCTCCTACTGTACATTTGAAGTGGTAGCTCAAGAAATAGGTATCAAACAAAAGGAATTCTACTGGCATTGTTTTCCAACAGAAAATCTAAAGTTCAAGAAAACGACATTTTCCAACAATAGCATAATGATTGCATTTTCCTATAGCATACTGATTAGGTGCCACAGTGGCCCATCTGCCTCTGCAACTTGACCCAAAAATTAGAGTCAGAGTTTACAGTATCACTGTAAAGTTTTTGGCTTTAGATCAACTTTTCTCTTCCTTTTCTAAAAGGTGAACAGGCCTTGTTGTTGTTCAGGAGGCAGCAACTAAGTCACCAGCCTTGTCTTTTTACAATCATCCAGCATCCATGGAAAGCATTGCCTGACCCAGCTCCGTGGTGGCTGAGAAAATACAGAGGCTTTTTTAAATACAGAATGTGGTGTCTCATATGTTTCAAGCTGCAGTTTTTCAGTACAACAGAAAGACTCTGTGGGGACAAGTAAGCTGTATAATTTTTAAGTAAGATTAATCAATGTCCTCTGCTCCTACTCACTGAGCCATTCTTCACCTTCAGAAACACCATGCAGTCGCAATCTGCTCCTCAATCCATCCTGTGGCTGGTTCATGACAAGTCTCCAAACCTGCAGTACATCACTAGCTCTGGCAGAGTGTGGGTAAACATCCTCTGACAAACTAAAGCATGGGGCTGAAGGAAATGCCCCGAGTTTTTGTTGCTGGGGGAACCAGAGAGCTGTTTAATCTTCCATTTCCTCCATGGAGAAGTGGTCAGCTGTGACCCAATGCTACTCTCATCTGGAAGATTTGAGACTGTTTGCCAAGTCTGGTGTCTGAACTGGAAGTTGAGAAAGGGATACGATGCAAACTGGACCTTTGGCTTTAGCAAGAGCAGAATTAGGACAGCTGAACTGGAGATCCTAGATCAGAGAATGCCAGATGGGAATGTAGCTCTTCTCTGCAGATGCCTTCATGGGATCTACAGCCTGACCTCTGGGAGAGGACCTTGGCTAATATGTACAAGGTGTCTGTGAATTCAAAAGAGTATCAGAAAGGCCAGGCAGGCCTGGCTGAAGTGTTGGTAGTAGGGTGGCTTCTGTCTCAATCACTTGGAGAGGTGTCCTGCATGATTTAACTTCACAATGTGATGTTCAGAAAAAAGATATAGTTTTGAGTGAGAGCTGAACATGCTTTGGACCTAGGTTTATGGGATCAGTAATTGTTTCTATTGCCATGTGTTTGCACCTGCCTGGCATGGAGTAACCACTCAAGACTTGCTAGAGGTTGCAGAGGTCAGAAGCTGCTGGGAAGGCTCTGAGCTGCCCTGGGTGGTGCTTTGGGAGCCAGGCATGCATGTGCTCACGCACACACGCTGGCCAGCATGCAGCAGAGGTTCCCAAAGGGCTGAGCAAAAAATAACCTGAAAAAGGAAACGGTGTTGTTGAGAATATTTTCAGAATGCAAAATAAACTCTGATCCAAGAGAAGGTATTGCTTTGGAAGGAAGCCAGAAAGCAAATACAGCCATGACCTGCAATGACCAGAGCTTCTCTCTTCTGATCCTGCCTGCCTTCTGGCCTTCTCAGGGAGTGCAGTACCGATTAAAGAGAAGCCCAGCCTGTTCTCTTCTTATTTATCCCTGCAATGAGAAGATCAGATGGTCAGGATACGGGGGCTGAGCAGTGTCTTGGCTTGGTGAATAAAAGCCTGGCAAAAAAAAAAAAAAATCCCACCCTGCACTTAAAAGCTTCCTCTTGTGGGGAGGGAGAAGGAATGCTGCAGAAAAATGTGCTCAGTGAACAAGAGCAAAGTATGTAAGATCTGTCACTTCTCCAAATACAAATTCACTGTACTCATTCAAGGATATGCTTATTTTAGTAAGAAAGAGCCATTTTTATTAAATTACAATGAAAATTATTTTTAAGAAGTTATCCTTAAGAATTGCAGAAAAGGGGAAGTGTTACAGGACTCATTCAGGATTTTGTCCTAGGAGTAAACCAGTCTGTAAATATTATGTAAACAACTTCAATCTGCTGATGCTGCTGCACTCAAGGCAATGATGTGTCCTTGTAAACAGACTGATGCACCATTCTTTGTGGTCAATGGGATTCTCCCTTGTGATTGAACAAGGCTTAGACCATATCTTAGCTCCTTTCATTAAGAGTGCAGGGGAAAAAAGGCAAGATGAAAACACCTCATTGGAAGCAATTAACTTGGTGGAGAACTACAACACTGTAGTAGCACTTCTCAGCCCCTTGAATTGCTTGAAGAGACTCCATCTGAAGTCATAAACAGTGTTCTTTCTGAAGCAGCAATATTCCAGGTGCCTGTTCTGTCTGTCTGAGCCACTCTTCCACTGCTTTTCTGAAGGGTGGCCTTCACTGGAGAACATCCACCTTCCACAAAAGTTAATACTCCTTGGCCTTCAGTTGTGCCCAGTAGTGGGTGCTTCATTTTCCAAAGCTTTTAGAGTTGTCTCTCCAGTTCTCCATCACTGGAAGAAATGGGAGGTGACTTTTCAGAAAGCCTGGTCTTAGGCTTGCATATTTCAGCTTTGCCTGGCCTTTGCACCTCCAGACAGATCTCAGGAGCAGAACAGGGCTGTACCTGGTGGTCAGAGAGGGAGTTACTTCTACTTCTTGTAGTAGAGTTACTTGAGTTACTCCTACTACTTCCTTGTAGTTAAGAAAGGTGGTGGAAGTACTTCTAGTGAGTATATGAAACAGTTGTTTTGATAAGACACCTTGAAAAAAATAATCTCAACATGAGCAGTTCTGTCTTGATGACAGCACAGGTAGGTCAGGCAGAGTGTTCTGTTTTCTGTGTTCTGGGAGTTAATGGAGTTAATGACTTCAGGGCCCTGACAAACAGCACACACCCAATTTTATTGGAACTAATTAGCCACCAATGCAGCAGTGTGTTCAAAATTATGTATTCCTCTCACTCAAAGAGCTGCCCTTGTTTCACATCTGCGTCTGATTATGCCTCTTGAAATCTAAGGCAGCTGTCTTACAGGTTCATTTTCTGTAGGAACTCAGGAAATTACCCAGGAAAGCCACTGACACTACCTACCACTTACTGCCAGATCTCTTTCACTCCTCATGTGAAGAAGCCTATTACTGGAACTGCTGGCACACAGCGTGGGCCACGGCAGCCTGGCAATTAGAGTGGAATTTGTAAAGAGTGATTGCAAGAGCCTCTCAGTGTTACCAATTGATGTGTATTCTTCTGGCTTATGGAGGAGTCCCTGAAGACTCTGGCCCTTCCCTCTCACTGACAAATAACAAGGGATTCTACAAATCACATTGAGATCACAATGGGATTGATTAGGTGCAAGGGAGATAATATATGAAGGAGGATGTAAAGTGATACTTGCCTGCAGATCATTAGTATAGTGAGGGACTTGATAGCTGGAATATTGACTCAAAATGTTGGCATTGGTTTTTCTGCGTGAAGCAGCCTTTGAAATACTGCAAAAATGACCACTTCTCTTTTTATTCCATTTTAATATAGGAAAAGATAAGTGACTTGGAACAACTGAAACCTGAAACTCATTCCTTGTCTGGTTATTTTCCTGATAAAATTGAAGGACAAAAAGTGATTTCTTAAGTGCTTTGCAAGAAATATACAGTAATTTCTTCCAAAGGGCATGTAGCCCACCAGAGTTGACTTGAATGAGAATTTAGGGCTTCTGATGGTGTTGGTTAACTCATCCCTTTAATTCTCAGTATAATGCTTTGGGCTATGATTTCATATGATTTCAATGCTAAGCAAGAGTCAATCGTGCCAAAACTTGTATGGGAAGCAGACAAGAACAGGTGTTTCTTGAAATGGTGTTGGTTTATTGAGATATTTTATTCATTAAATCAATGCCACAGCAAAGTTCTACAGTCACTGTGCTACTGAAGTTGCTTGGTGGTGGTTTAAACACCAAAGTCTTGTTTTTCTGGTTAAAGGAAACAATTTTTTTTAAAGCATAGAATTGTTTGTTTGTACATCTTTAGTGTAATACAACACTTGCCAAATAAGCTTTGGTAACTTTTCTCATGTGTTTTCTTCTTGATTTTGGCACGCTGTAGCTATGACAATGCTCTGTGATTCAGAAGAGAAACAGCACTCTGGCAGTGTAACCCTCCAGGCTGAGAAGGTGTCTGGAGACATGTCATTTCTTACTGCAGTGTGTGATGTTTAGTGCAGAGATTCGTACGTGTGTCAGAATAGGATCTGCTTTTCTGGCTCCTTCTACCTCTTTGACTTCCATTCCCTTTTGGCACATTGGAGTGCATATCTCTGTGTTAAAATTGCTGCTGTCTCAGGGTGGAAAGAGATGAGTTAGGGCTGTACCCTCAGGGGCAGCAGAGGAAAGCTGATGTTTGCATGGCTGGCTTTGCAGATTGTCCTTAGCATGACCAGAACTGGGGAGATGTCAGAGCGTGGGGCAATGACCCACACACACCTCTGCAAAGGAGGAGGTGAAGCTTTCCAGGCTATGAATTCAAGCAAGAAAAGAAAGAGATGTGTCCTTGGAAGTGTCTGATGACTTGCCTGATCAGAGGCTGTGCAGACCAGAGGAAGGCAAGCCCAAGTGCCTGAAGAAGAGGTCCAGAAGAAAGCAGTGTTGTTAGTTGACCTGCGTGTAACAGATGCTGAAAGGAATAATGCCTCAACTCTTTGGGTTGAAAGTGTGAGTTTAAATCCTTCTCTTACTTCTTTAGTGGTGCAGGGGCTCTGCCAGGAATAGCTCCTGCTGCCCTACCTATGGAGCCCTGTGTACCACACCTTGGCTCTGTGTGTGGTTGTGGTCACTTTCTACAGAGATGGGGGACTCCTGCCTCCCTGTCTGATGTGCTGAGCCCTACTGGGGTCAAGTAGAGGGAGAAACATAGCAAAAAAGATTTTGTGGATCCAGTAACAGTTATCTGGCTTTTAAAGCTTTCCAAGATTTCCTGGAAGCTAGAGAGCTATAATCAACCAAGTCTGAGCACTGGACAAATGCACTGCAGTGTTTGGGTTGGTTTCTTTTTTCTCCCTCTCTTTTAATTTAAAAATTATTTGTTGGAGGAACAGACTAAATTAAATCAAATTGCCAAAAGACCACAGGGGAGCTCTGCAAGGCCTTTCTTAAACTGAGTACATAAACTTTAGCTCCCATTGGTTGGGCAGCTTTGGAGTCTTTAATCTTTGTTGCTGTTTATTTTCCATAGCTGTCACTCTCTGTAATTCTAATTATTGGTTTTGTTAGTGGAGTCATGGAGTGTCCTGCTGGCTCAGAGGCTGATGCATGGGAACCTTAAATTGACTGACTGAGTCGTGACAAGTGCATATCACTCCAGTCTCCACAAACTCCTCTGCAGGAATTGAAACAGCCTTAACAATTATTTGGCCAGCTGAAAAGGAGACAGTACCAAAATTAATAAAATGTGTTTCTGTAAAGCAATTTCCTTTGCCTTTCCCTGTCCTACTTCCCTACTTTATTTCACCTTTTGTCCCCTGAGAAGTTAATTTTAAAATTAAAGAATGCACGCTACATGATACAACTTTGGGTTTTTAAGTGAGCCTCGAGCTGAAATCAGAGAGGCAGTGGGAATTCAGTTTGACCTCAGCAAGGCACACAGACACTGCACAGTCACCCAGGTGAGCTGAAGAGGCAGAGTGACATTGCAGATGGCCAAAGGTTGCTGGGTGGACGTGGATCTACCAGCTCAGTAATATGTGATGTGCCCTCCTCTGCAGGCTGTGCACCTTGCAGTGCACACCAAGAGTGTGCAGAGGGTGCCACTTTTCTTGTAGTTTTTTAAGCTACATGTAAATAAAAATATTTCAGACTCCTTTCAGAGTTCCCTTCAGAGAAACAATCTTACCTAAAACACTCTTGTACATTTCCTTGCAGACTTGCAAGGGGAGGTTGAAGACGAAGTGTGGTGCAAGGAGAGTGGGAGTTACATGGCATCTTCTTGGGCTGACAGCCTTTATTGCTGACCAAATACCAGCAGAGAGGATGAAGACAGGATGGTGTTGACTTCACGTGTGAGGGTTCAGCAAAACTGCATTGGATGATGGTGACAAAGGGTAAGGGGGTTTGCAGCTTAGAGGATCACTGGATCACAGCTTCACAGTGACCTTGACATTGGTTCCAGCACTCAGTGTGGACATGCTGTTGACTTAGGAGCCCAGCCTGTGCTCTCAGCTGTGGTAGGGGTTGGTACATGCCTACATGTTCTCTTTTGCAAATGCTATCAAATCCCATAGTCTTACAGTGTGCTGCTTGTGCTGATGGTGTGCTGCCAAATTTAGGATGCTCCTACTAGTCCAGGAATTAGTACTGGTATGACAGACACTTAATTATCACATGGAACTGCTGTGACTGTAAGCAGGCAGAGGCAGAGGTGTAAATCTGAATGAGTATCTCATCCATGGGCAATTATTTGCCTCATGTATCAATGTGACACATCAAATGCTTTTAAATTCTCAATGTACTGATGTGTCTGGATGCAAATGAGTTACTGCCTGTCTGTACTTCACCTCTTGGCCACAGCATGAAGATATTTACTGGGCTCAGTCCATCACACTAAAATTGCCTGGGTTGTCCTGGCTGTGTCTCCTGTGCAGCTGTTCACCCCCATGTGGGTAACTGCAGCCTGCCATTTTTGCACTTCACTGCAAGCTTAGCCACTGGCTCCAACCAGCTATCACCCATTCCTGGTACAGCACAGTTTAGCAAAGAGGACTTCACAGCAGCTAAAGTCTGCATCCCAGTCACAGTCCTGTGTCAGGACAAGCAAGATCCCACATTTACTCCTGCTCTAGTGGCTGTAGGAAGTTGGCTTGTTAGTTATTTTTCCACACTACTAAAGCATTTAGGGATTCTTAAGGACTCTGAGGGTTAACCAACAGAATACTGGATATCTGCAAAGAACTTTTACCTGAGATTAGTTATTTTTCTTACTTATGTGTTGAACATGAATAGCCCTGGGCAAGCTGTGATGAAGGGCAGGCTGGACAAACAACTAATGCTGCTAATATTGACCCAGAGCTCCATTTAGCTTTGCAACCCCCTTTAAAAGGAAGCAATCAAAAGAAATCACTGTGAGATCCTGAAGGCTGCTTGTTTGTTTTTTCACAGGCTGCTCAGCTTGGGAGGTGAAAATACCCGTCAGTTTGATTTCCTCTTTCTCAGACATTGGTCAGAGATGTCTTGATTCTTGATGGCTTTGCATTTTCAGTGTTGGAAGAGCAATGTTGGAATACACCTCTAAGTGGTCCTGAAAAACATTTTGGTTGAAGAAAGTTTGAGACACTTTTTAAAGGTTTTTTTTAAATTATGTTTTTACAAAAATTTCCAGGTCACACTGCTGAGCTTTGTTTTAAGATTTTTTTTTTTAATAACTGGGCTATTCCTACATGTGATTATCACTCATCACCTCTGTGATGCACAGATTGTCTAGCAGGTAATTTTCCTGAAAAAAAATCTGAAATCTACTAAGTGGACTTTGGAAAGCTTTTGCAGCACGGTGGTGTTTTCTAGACAATGGTATATAAATGCCATTTCCAAGTGTGACTGCTGTTATTATTCCCAGATGTTCCAGCCCTTTAGTTGCCTAAATATAGCTGTTGGTGAGGAGTTTTAGGCTTTCAGGGCAGAAGGTCAGCTTGAAAGGGACTCGGGGTTGTAAAGTAAGCAATTTCTGGATTTTCAGCCTTATCAGCTCTCACTTTGAGTGTGATGGGAAAGCCTTTAAGCTGCCTTTGTCAAGCTTGGGAGATAAAACTGGCATTTCTGGGGTCTATCTCATAGAAAAAATGCTAAGGTGTGTGTCAGTTTGGGTCACAAGTTCCATTGGTGTAAATTTGTCCCATTGTAGGGCTAGTGTGATTTCCTCTGTGTACTCCTGGCAGCATCAGTAGAAGAATTTTAACTTTAAATGGGAAATGTCAGAAATACAGTCACGTCCCTATCTTGCCTTGTAGGGAAGGGGCAAGTGAAGAGATAATGCCTTCTTTGGAGCCATAGTGTTGACATCCTTCATTTGAAGAAACAAGCCTAGGCTGACAGGGGGTCAGCAGCACAACTTTGGATTTCAGTGAGTCTGAGGGAAAGCTACACTCAGTCTGATGAGCTACGGCTTGGTCTTGTGTCACACTTCAATATTTATGTGCTGAAGGCTCTTTGTTTAATGGCAAATATTGTTCTGTTCCCATCATGACTGTCATGTAGCCATCTGTGTTAGCTGGGCTTGCACCTTTTATTTGTCATAAAAAACATGCATATTGTAGTTTGATATGCTGGAGCATAATAGAAAGGTATGTGCAGTGAACAAAACTGTAGGAAAAACGGGCTGCGATCTTGTCAGTAGAGAAGGCAGTGGAAAAGGCCCCGGTCTTGGCCAAAGACCTCATTCTGACTCGTACATTAGAAGAGCACTGACTTTATCCTTCTAATGTGCATTATTAAATCTGAATCTATGCTTTTATTTTACCCTTTCTTGTCTCATCTGCTTTTCAAGATTCTTTTTTCTTTCTCATTTAGTAGTCATTCTTTAGTTTATTTTAAAATCTATTTTTGTAGAATTGTAACTGGACACTTCCTACCTGACCCGACCTCTTGCATCTCCCTGTGAAACAAGGCAACTTTTCACCCATAAACCAAGAAGAGTTAACCAGAAGCATCTGGCATAATCACATACTTTTCAGTTAAAAGGTTATGACAAACTCTCTATTTTCTACAGAAAGTACACATTTTTCATATGCTCTAAAAACTTCCGGACCTGACTTCCGTCTAGAAAAAATTCTGACAATTTTTTTCAACCATCGCTAATTTTTCTTCATCAAGAATTTTCAGCCAGTCCTTATTTTTCTTCATAAGGATTTTATTTTCTACTCCACCATTTCTCTTCCTACAGCCTCTTGAGCAAAATAAAATCCCTATAAAGATTTGAGCAATATATGAACTTTCCAACCTATGGTATTTGAGTGGATTAAAAATAAGGTGAAATAAGTTTGCTGGTGCCCTATTTTTGACAACTCTGGCCTAGACGCTTCCTTTATAGGTCAGTAAAAGCCTTGTTATATGTTTGTGGAGTCAGCAGAAAAAGCTGGCTTTCCTCATAGCCTGAACCAGTGCAATCATGAAGCTTTCTGAAGTCACTGAGATAAAGACCAGGCCCTGAGAGAGAGCACGAAAAATACACTTATATGCACAGTTCTGGCCCTTGGATATATCAAAATATTTTTAACAAAGTGGTAGAGGGAAAAAAGATAGAATCCTGCACCTCCATCCGTCCCACACCAGGCAGCTCAGCATTGCTCTTGGCTGTAAATGCTGCTGCCAGGGATGAGTTCTGGTGTGTCCCCATCACAGCAGAACATGCAGCACCCTGGTCTGAAGCCCAGCCAGTGAGGCACCTGAGAAGTGTGCCAGGCTGGGAATGAGGAAAGACTGTACAGCTCTTTCTCCACAACAGAGGGCAAGGTTCCTCCACTCCTTCTCTACCTGTGAGCAGTCAAAAAGTACCTATATATGTGAATATTTTTAGGTCAGTAGCTTCCTTCTAGCTGGTATCTAAGAGCCACAGGTTTGATCATGGTGTGGGATATGCCTGTAATACTTGCAGGGTATTGTGTAGTTTTCAGTCTGTCTCTCTTTATCTTGCTTGAACAGCTTAATCTAGGTTCACCACGTTTCTTTTTCCAGCCTGGGCTTTTTCTTGTTTGCAGGGTATTGTTGCTCAGGAGGGCTGGTAGGAGAATAAAACCCAAGCTGGAGAAATGTGTATAGTCTATTCTAAATAGACTTACTCCCTGGGAGAAAATCAGTCCCTAGTCAGTAAAGACAGTTTCTAGTGTACATAAGATGAAAAGAATTTCTCTGTGAGAAGATTTCTGGTAATTTAATTACTACTAACTACCATTGAGCACTGCCAGCGGAAATGGTTGTAGTTTTCAACTGACTTGCTGTAAAGATTGAATCAGGCATGATGGTAAATTTAATATATTCTGCCTTAGTGATTAGCATTTGTGTTCAACTTTGCAGCCTTTAATGGGAGCTCTGTGGCTGTGTGTGCTCTGGTAGCACTGGTTTCCATGACAGCTTCTGTGTCAACTATTTTTCACACATGCTTTATGACTCATTGTACAGCACGTGTTGTTTAGTTTCAAGGCCTGTGCTACAGTTTTCAGGAAACCTGTGACTCTTTAACATCTACAGTGCAAGAAGCAATTGCCAGCCATGAGGAGTGAGAGAACAATGAGCAATCCATATAGAAAAGGTGGAGAAAGCACGCTGGTATGTTAAAAATTTGGATTTGTCACACCAGAATACAGCTGGCAGAAGTGACAGGCTCAGGAGGATATGTGAGGCCTTGGACTGGAAGGAGCTGATTGTTAGTGATGGTTTGCTGCTGCTTTGCAGTCTCCAGCGTGAGATTTTGAATTTCTGTCACATTCTCTGAACCCCTTGTCTAGCACTGCCTGAGGCTCTCTCTTGTGCATGCCTTCTTTGTTTCCCATGCCCTGTGTGTCCTCTGTGAAAAGCTTCTCACTCGTGCCAGAGGGACATTTCTAAAATTACCGAGGAGGAATTGTGCCAGGCGGGTACTTTATGCACGCATGTGAGCCTCGCTGGGTGAGTCTTGTCCTGCTACCCCAGATGAGTTCTCACCATGTCCATGCTGGGAAACCTCTCCTGGGAGCAGGAAGGTGCCCAGCCATGTTCCTATTCTCCCCAGCACACTGGCAGCTTGGGAAGGACAGTGGCTGCAGCTTTTTCTGGGGGTTTCCCTGCTGAGGGCCTCCCCCTGAGCCATGGCGGGTGGGGCTGGGGGGGACATGTGGCTGCATCTCTGGCAGAGGCTGCCTTGCACACTGTCAGGGTCTGAGCAGGGCACAGGCTGTGCTGTGCCATCACAGCTGAGCACATCACCTGCTCTCCAAGGTACCAGAAGATGGAGGTCAATGAGAATTTGCCTCAACAGAATCTGAGGGAAGTGAAAAGGCAAGCCTGCAATGAGGCAGTGAGCCCGGGGTGGGTGTACGTGCTCTGCCTGAAATAGAGCAACCAGAATTGGAAACTGTCCTTTGGCCAAGTCCCTCAGAAAGGAGCTCTCCAGAGCAGTGTGATGTGCTGTGGCCCTTGCTGGGTTGGAAGGGAAAGCCTGCCTCTGACTGCTGCCTCCCTCAAGCAGAGCCCAACAATTAATTCTGCAGCAGGAAATAGGTGGGAGATTAACAAAGGGTTTGCTGCTGAGCGGATTGTGTGGCCCCATCAAAAGGAGCTGCAATTCCCACCCAGCCTGATTATTTTTGCCATGGACTAGCCCTGTTACTTGCTTCCCCTTTCAAGTAAGGTTAACACCTTCAAAAATTCGGAACTTGCTAGAGACTTGGAGTCTGCTGGAGAGAGTGGTTTCCGCCTCTCCTGGGGATTTCTGCACAGTGTTAGGAGTTGTCAGGGTTCAAAGTTGGAAGGGATCCTGGTCTTTAGACTGAGAGGGGGACAAAGACAACTGACAAAGAGCAGCATTCCAGCCAGGGATGGGCTCATTTGTCATCTGCCAGGTTCCTATTAGATCTTGCAGTCCCTGGGAGAAAATTTGTTAAAAAATGAAAAGCTTTCTGGTGTCTGAAGATCAGTGGAGCCTGGTGCAGGAGATTTTGCCTGACCAACTTCAGATAAGTTAAAAATGTGGAAGTTGCAACATAAATCACTTAAAGCCCAAGAGCCAGTCAGGAGCTGTTTTGCACCCAAAACTTGTCCTATTCCCTGGCAGCCACAAAGCCTTGGTTTTGTGTTCCCCAGCTCCCATGCTTCCAGACTTGTGGCTCTCCTCCACCAGAGGAGAGGTGAAAATTCTGTGACAACTGTTTGTAACTAAACATGGTCATTGAGATGTCCTGGGTCTTCCACTGAGCCTGCAGCCTGTGCTGTCTCTGGCTCCATGAGAAATCCATGCTCTCCTCTTAAGCTTTTGTCCCTGGTTTGGAGAGCTTGAGGGTAAAGTGAGTCCCATAGGCACTGGAATGCACATACCTTATGCCAAATCTTCTTAAAATGTTGGAGAGCCCTTCTCCTTGTGCTTCCTTTCACTGTGTCTTATCCACCTGGCAGCTGGCATTGCAGTCACAAACTGTATGTAGCAGACCCTCCTGGGCAGATGGACCAGGGAAACTCTATTCACCATTCCAGCACTGAGTTAGGAGCCCAAAATCATGCATGGCTGCAGTTCCACCCAGACAGAGCTGGTTTTTTTTGAAGCAGCTGGGACATACTGTGAGAGAGGTGGCTAAAATTCAGCTGGGATTATTTTTAATACCCTGTGTCTAGGGGGAAATTCAGAGTTCCGTTTGATTAGAGCTGCTTTTTTCATTCCAAATGTGTTTGCTTATATTGCATGAAGTCCTGCCATTTTCTGTACCTTCCCATCCACTTCCACTCTCCTCTTTTGGCTTCCCCTCAAAATGCTCAGTTTGGGGCCAGGACCTTTGTGGCAGGTGATGCAATGTGCCTGCTCAGCAGGAGGACCCAGCCCTGCTCTGCTCCATACTCCTGTGAGCTATCTTTATGCCTTGTTCCCCATCTGCCATGCAGGATGAAATCTGCCTTCTAGCAGGTAATTCATCATTGTACTTGGTGACAACACAAAGCTCTCCTGTTGAGGCATCTGAGTGTGTCCCCTGGCTGAGACACCTCTTTACACTAAGTTTGGGGAATTAAGCTGTGTTACAGTACTTATACTGGGCTGTAGCTTTGCTCTGAACACTGCCAGGCTCCAGAGTCAGTAAGTGTAGAGTCAGCAAGCAGGCTGTGCTGAGTGGTGGATGGTGAGGACCTAAATTTGCCTCTGGCCTGCCCACGATTTGGGTTGGTTCACTTTGGCTACCCTTGGCCTTTGGTTCTCCAGCTGTAGAGTGAGACTGACAACACTCCCTGCCTCTTAGGGATGCTGAGCAGATAAAGGCATTAATGCTGGCATTGCTTACTATTACTTTCTATACTTACTATTAAGGAAAGCCAAGTAAATAGTAGCTGGGAGTTGATGGACAGCCAGATTTTCTCTTCACTCACACCTCCACCTTCTGAAACCTCTGGGATGTCACCACAACCTGACACTTGTAAGCCCTAGTGTGTGTGTGCATGTGTGTGCGTGTGTGTGACACCACAGCATCTCTCTTGCTGGATTCAAACCAGATGTTGAGATGACAATTTGATCCCCTCCTGCTCTGGCTGAGATGAGTGGGTGGAATCTGGGCTGTAGCTCATAGCAGAGTGTCCAGCCAAGAATCTCCAGGCCTTTCTCTGACATAACAGGACCCCCTGGAAGTTTGGGAAATGTCACTGTATCAATGTGCAGCTGGAGAAGCCAAAGCCCCTGGAGCAGAGCAGGCATGCTCAGAACTGGACAAGCTGGGGCATGGTCTGTAAGCCTCTCTTCCCTGGCAGGCCACCAGATGGAGACATCCCTCCCAGAGCTGTGAAAAATGAAAATATATTTCACGCTGGTTTCTCAAAGACCTGCCAGTGGAAGTGCAGACATTCTTCCCAGTGGTTTCACAACAAGTCAGATCTAGACAGTGCTATGGGAAAGGGGTTCTTGGTTTAGTAACAGGTTATAAGGAGCAGCTTTTAGGAGAATTCCTCATTTTGAACTGTTTCCATTTACCAAGCACCCTCTCTCCCAAGTGTAGGACAAGCACAGTAGCTTGGTTCAGAGATCCTGAAATCTCATTTTCTACTGCTTAAGGATGCTCTGCAACTCACAAAATGCCCAGAGGTGACCACACTTGCAGCAGCACTCATGGAGCTCTAACAGAGTGCACACACTCTGTGGCACAGGATTGATGGCATCTCTGAGGCCTAGAACAGCTCTTTTTCAGCCAGCTCCACCCTGCAGTTCGCTTCACTCTGCCTCAGAATCAAGGATCATAAATATGGATTTGTCTCTGCCCCAATACTTAATTTTGCTTAGGCAAGAATTTTTGAGTTCAGAGGGGGTAAAAAGGAGGCAAAAGTATTGCTTTGTGACTTCAGCTGTGCCTGGTGGCTATTGTATCTCACTACTTCAATGTACATTTGACCTTGCTTCTTCTCCCTGGGCTCATTCTTCAAGTAGAAGGATATTAATAACTTTGACTTGAATCCAGCTCTCCCTTCCCCCTTTCCTCCTTTTTCTGACAGTGAAATCAGACAAAAACTCTGAATCAGGGTCCAGTCATACACTGGTATGTCTTGTGCTAATGTTTTGCAGAGCTTCAAGCTGAGATGGTTGAAGTTGCTCTGAATCATTGCAAGAGGATCTGCAACTCTGATCCTTTGAGGAGCAAATGCTGGAGGTGCTTTGCCTCTTGGAGCCCAACAGTCAGCATTGGCAAATGTGCAAATTCTGTCTGTTCCTATGGAAGGTGAATCTTTTGGGCATGGAATGACAGATGTTAGGAGTATGCAGGATAGACGTTAGCTAACCTCCACAGCTGCTGGCCTGTGGCATGCTGGGGTCCAGGTCTGAGGAATGTTATCCCACAGAGGAACTGTAACAAGGGTATGGGCTTCCAATACCTGATTTGGCTAGGCACCCAGTACCGACATCTTGTTTTACAGAAACCAGAAAAATAAATATATGTGCTCCAGAAGTACAAATCCCAAGGCCTTATACAGCCTTTGAAGTACAGAAGTTCCAGGACACACAGTTTTGGTGTGCCAATCTCATGCAGATCAGGATACAGGCACCTGACCGTGCCTCACTGCATGCACACGTTGCCAACCACCAGATCCAGCACAGCTTTTCCCCATCATGAAGGGACCAAGTGTGAGTAAATAAAGCAAGTGAGGCATAGAAAAGGTTGGGAAGGTGCTGTTCTAGGGAATACAAGTATTCAAGAATGTGTTTGGGTTTTAGTGTTAGTTTTGGTTTTAAGACAAGGAGAGACTTCTCTAAGAGTGGTGTCTGAGAGGTGAAATCAGGGATCAGGGCTGTGCAGACCATTTCTGCAAGGGGAATGGGAGTTAGTGGAGGCACACACAATGTCCCACAGGGCTGGGTCACTGCCAGCATGGAGCTTGCTTTCACTGACACATTATCTGGAGATCCTTTGAAGTCATTGACAGGTGGATGTGATGGAGACCCCAGCATCAAATCTTCTCTCCTAGTAGTTATATTTTTTCTGTATTCTCATGAAGGGTGGATTTGTCAAAGGTGAAGAGGCGGCTCAAGGGGCTGCAGCTGTCCCCTCTCCCAGCTCTCCTGACTTATTAATGCAGTGTTCATCCTGGAAGACCAGTCATACAGTAGCATACTTTCCCCATAGCCAACTAAAGACAGAACACATGCTCAAAAAAATCTGTATTTCTCCTTTCTTGGAAATGGTGTGTTACTCACAGTCTTAAAATACTAGCTGGAAAGTTGTTTGGGTTTTGTTCCCTCTATTTTTTTTCCTGTTGACAATGCCCACTGGCAGAAGTCCATCAAATAACAGATGAGGTGATGAATGCAGCTGGAGTTTAGCTCTAGGACTGAAGTTCCCCCGTGTTTGCCTTTGGGTCCTAGTGGTACACGCATGTCTGTAGGAGGAGTAATATTCTACAGAAGTAGTAATATCTCCCCAGCTTCTGAGGGATCTCAAAGTGCTTTGAAGCCTGAAAATAACAGAAAACTATTATGTTCAGGAATTACTTTCACATTACTTTTACTGTTGAAAGGCAGCCCCACCACTGGGACACAGCAGGGCAGCCTATTTATTGTCAAGGTTGTGCAGCAAAGCAGGGTACAAAGGGAACTGAATCACCAGCAGGAATGTGGAATGGACTAGACAGCACTTCCCTAATCATTATATGACCAGGATGTCAGTGTTGGTGTCATGCTATTCTCATGTGTCAAAATAAATGCTTAAGACTTTATTGTCCACAGGAAGGGGCTTGAGGTGGTACAAATCCCCAAATGTTAAGCAGGACCCTGTAGGTTTGACGAGGAATGGGGTTTTGCTCTTGGTTTGTGATACAGTTGGGTCACTTCAGCTTTGCAAGAAGAGTTATTCAGAAATTATTTGAGAAAACACACTTTCTGCTCAGATCTCCTCAGATCCCTGCACATCCATGTTGGACATTTCCAGAAATGGGGTCATGTGGAAGACATGAAGAGATGTGAATATGCAGTATCCTGATCCAGCAAGGTGGCAGATTTTTTTATTTTCTTATCTTAATTTCTAAATAAGACTTTCCAAATACTGTAAAGTTCTGGGTTACTGTCAATTCCCAAATATCCTTGTACTGAGCTCAAAATCTAAGACAGGGCGTTCTAGAACTTGATAGTATGACCCAGTGCTTCCCTAAGCTCCTGCTTGCTGAGGAGGAACTAACCACTACAGAAAAAGACTTTGTGGCTGAGGCTTTAGGAGTAAGGAAGGAGTCATGGAGACCAGCAAAGAGAGGGGCTGGAGTTCAGTGCTCAAAGAGGTCAGCTTTGCTATGGACCTCTGAGGTGGCTTTGAGCAAGTCACCTGTCTTTCATTGTGCCTCATGTGTCCCCCCCTGTCCCAAAATGTTGATGACTTCATCTCTAAAATGTTTTGAGATCTGAGTATTGTTATTAGCTTGCTGGTGGCACCAGAGTTTCAGAACAATCTCTTAATATAAACATCCACCTCATTAAGCTGAAAAGAAACTCTCTCACACTTTTCCCGCTGGACAACAAACCATTACACTGGTTGGATTTTAAGGTAAAAATTAATTATTTCCTTCCTGTTCTGAAGGAGGTTCTACTTCCGGAATCTGGAAAATTCTTTTCTTAAACATTCCATGTAAATATAATTCTTTTAAAAAATAATACACATGGCTTAAGTCATCGTAAGCACAATGGTTATTGTATATAAAAGAATTGGGGCACCATTTTATAACTAGGCAAGGGCTATATTTAAGAAGCTGTATAAATCACATTCAAATTTGCTGATGTTAAAAATGTCAGGTGTCCCCAGGGAAGGTGAAGAGGGTGTTCTAAGGGCTACAAGTGACTGAAGAGAAGTCTCATAACAGTATTGAAATACAATATGGAATATATTTTATTAAAAATAATAAAAAATATAACATTGTTTCATTGTTTCCTGCCCTTGTGATCCCAAAGTCTTATATTGTCCTGATCTGTACTGTAGTCCCAGAGGACTTTCAAAGATCTTTCATAGGAAGCAAACTTTTACTTATTGCCTGCAGTATTATGGAGGATATTTGGGGTGTGGGAAGGATATTGCTGGTAGTACATTTTCTGGAAGCTCCACCTAACCATTCTGGACACCTCTATGGTGGAGAAAGCCCTTTTCCTTTGAAGGCCAGGGCACCTCAGATAAAATGTCATGGCAAAGCAACAAGGAATGCCAAAATTTTAGCATAATGTGTAATTCATGCAGAAAGAGACCACGCTATGGGGGCCTGGTTCAGAGTGAGCTGGTGCTGGGATTCTCCCTCAGAGAGCAATCAGCTCCATCCCAGGAGAATGTGAAATAGATCAAAAGTCAAATGTCTGTGTGAAGAGGGGACAGTTTTGTGTGTCTCCAGGATCCCTTTAGTTCTGATGTATTGTAGATATGTGTGGTGCAGACATTCATTGTGCAGACCAGCTCTGTGGGTCAAGTCAGTCTGAAACCTTGTGGGTTTGTTTCTGGAGAGCTATGCAGTCACTGGTGCTGGCCACAATGGCTGAAGTGATTTCAGCATTGTCTGGGAACAAAAGGACCCCAAGGAAGCTGGATGATGGCTCCCAGTGGGCCCCCAGCTGGTGTGACTGTGCAGTGGTGTGGCAGGGAGGGCTGCTGGGCAGCCTGCCAGAGCCCCAGAGGAGCTCAGGGGATCAGCAGAGCCCAGACGAGTGCATCCATTAGCAACTGAAATGCTGGGCCTTGTCTTCTGGGGGTGCGAATGGCCTCTCTGTGTCAGGCTGCAGGGTGTCACAGGCTCTGTCCTGCCTACACAAGGTACAGCTTTTGCTTGAAGATTTTCACCTGTGGTCCTAAGACACACTGTTCTCTGAAAGTTACATTAGAAACAAGTATTCAAGTTTCTCCTCATCTTGAACATCCCATTACAGTCATTTCTATGGATTTGAGCTACATTAAACAGTATTTGATGCCAGACTGGCTCTGTCCTGTCCTCTGCAGCATATATGTCTTCTAGAGTGTCTCACAGAGGTGTGCCCTCCTGCCATTCCATGCAGCTTAAAAGGTTCACTCTTACAGAGCTGCTTTGGGTTTACTTCACTTCTAAGCAGCCAGCTGCAAAAACAGTATCTGGGATTATAGTCATAAAGCATCAGTGGAATTAAATTGTTAGAAACACTTCACTCTTTAAATAGAAAACCCCACACTCATCCGATGTGCAGTTGGCATAATTTCTTAAAAGGATGAACTTTGCCCCAAAATCATGAACAAGACTAGGGCATATGAAACTTCCAGTTTGGAGTGAATCCAATTAAGGCTGTAACCAAATCTCAAATAAGTTTTGTGTGAGTAACTCTTACTCACCCAAGGAGCTCTGTTCACTTCAGTGGCATTGCTAATGTGATTATGGGCTGCAAAATTGAATGTCATATATATGATTTGTAATTTGTGGAGAGAGGCCCCTGGAAAAATTTCATCTTATTTAACTTCAATTAAGTCTGGCAAGACCCTTTTCCTTCAATAAAAAGACCAGACCACAGAGGCAATTGGTGAAATAATCATGGGCATTCCCTACCACACATCGTTGCATGTTAACAACACTTTCCTATATGCATCACTAATCTTTGGGTTGTGGGCTGGAGAAGGGCCTGGAAAAAACAATCAGGGATTTCAATTAAGAGGAACTTAGAATGGGAAAAATAATAGGTCTTCAGCTTATTTAATATACAGCAATTTTGTTTGATTTAAGTTTGGTAGATATTTTACACCTCAGATCTATAATTCTTTAGCATTTCCAGGCAGTTGTAAATCATAGTAGAATTGGTTGAAAATTCCTAGCAGTTGGCTGCAGGAGAAGACACCCTCAAGGTTGCAGCAGCAGCAGAGACAGACAGAGCATCAACATCTCCCTCCCCTGCAGCTGCCTCCTGCACAGAATCGGCTGTTTGCTGGAACCTACAGGACAAGGAGGGTGTCCCTGGCACTACCCTGGGCTGCCCTTCCTGAAGGCACTCTCAAGACCTGGTCTGCTAGTGCTAGATTTTCTTCCAAGTCACACACTGGAGAGCTGTCTGCTGAGACTTCTGAGCAGAGCTGAAGAGCTGCAGGGTGTTTAGTCACAGGCACCCATGGATGCAGCTGGAATGGACATTGCTATCCTCAGCTGTTCGTGTCATCCTTGTCTTGGAGGCTGTTGCCAGCACATCTGGTGAAGCCTTGAAGACAGGCAGGCATGGTTTCACAAGGGTTTATGCCACCCAGGCTGCAGTGGCAGCAGCCTCTGAGAGAACAGTGAAGGGAGAGGTAAGGACAAAATCAGTCACCCCAACCCATGAGCTGCTGCTTCTGAGTCTTCCAGCTCTCACCACAGGCATCAGGGTGGTGGGGGATTTACAGACACCTCATTGAGGTTATTATCTACATTTTTATCTTCAGCTGGTGAATCATCCACGGATTGTGGGTACATAGAAAAGTATCCTCTGAGGGTTTGTTGCTGGCATGGAACGAAGAGGGTTAGGTACTCACAGCATAATTTGCATTTCAAAAAGCACCAGCTGCACTTTTTGGAGAAAAAGCAAGTTTTTACTTGTAGTTGAGGACATCTACAGATTCTATATTAGCAGAAACTGCAATGACCAGGCTTTCTCTTTCTCCCAATCCCCCGTCTGAGAGTAGAGTTCAGTGACTAAGTCACAAGAATCTCACTAGACAAATCTGGGAGACCAAAGTCTGGGAGAGGCAAAGAATCTGGGGTCTAAGTCTTTAAAAACTAACTAAATCTACAAAAGTGTTTGTTTGCAGACAGATTTGACATGGACCTGTTGTACACCCATTTTCCCTGGAATCTGGCTCCTTGAGTTGCCTCTCTACAAGTGGGTATGAAGATAAGTGGAGGGGGAAAGTTTAAGAGAAGCTGTGTAATAATGAGGACATTTATAATCATGTGATGAGTCTTTCTTCCTTCTGAAGGTCCAACAGGAAAACTGACTCTGAATTTTCTCTTGCTATTAATACAAAGTGCCATTTTTTCCTGATGCAGTTCAGCTTTACAGGTGTCTGACCTGGGGCAATCTTGATTCCAGTTGCTGGGATATAGATTTCACGTGAGAATGTAGCTCTAAAGAAGTATTGACTTAGAGGCACTGGTGAAAATGAATTAAAATGGCATTCTTACACAAACACAACAGAACAGCCCTGTGGTACTTTTCATTCTCCTCTACTGTTTGCTTAGGATAATAGGAATATTATGGAGAGCAGATTGTCTCCCCATCACCATATTGTGTCTGCATTTCTGCTGTAAACCCCATTTTGACCTTTCCTTTCTGAGGCTGTAGTTTACTGACATCTGAATTAAGTTGCCCTGGTTGCATGCCACTGTTTTCTGTCCCAAACATTTCTTCCTTCTCCCTTTCCTTTGTACCAACACAGCCCTTTGGATGTCCCCATGGAGTGGATTGGGGAACTGATCAGGATTAAATATTATATAATTTTTTCTGGGCTAAAAACCTCCTCTATGCTTTCACAAAAACTTTCCTCTATCCAAGTTCAACATCTTGGATAGACACTGTGTAAAAATGGGATGTTTTTTCTCAAGGGAAATATGAATATATTGCTATTAGTTTTCATTCCAAGTTGGGAGAAAGCGACCAGATAACTCATTTGTTTCCCATAGAATGTTAGGAAAAATGCAGAATGAAAAATCTCAAAGCAGCTGAGGGGTGCAGTCTGCAGAGCATTTAGGTGTGCCGCTCCCCACTTTCTGCAGTGGCTGGGAGGCACCAGAGCCACAGGCAAAGGAGCACTGAAGTGACCTGGAGCAGAATGCTGCTGCTCAGCTGGCCAGGACAAAGTGTTTTCATTTCAATTTAAGCAGCCCAAAGTGGAATAGTCAGCTCTCAGTTAATTGCGGGTGGATTATCTGTGTTGAAAAAAACCCTTTTTTAAACATTGTATCATGTGAACAGCTGGATCTGGAAATGAATTTTGTGGCTTTTCCTTGGCCACCAAGAGGCCTTGGTGCTGTAAAACACACTGGCTTGCTTAACTGTGAAATTGTTCAGTCTGTCTTCTGATAACCTACAACTGCAGAGCTCTGCATCGCAGCAAAGTATCACAGGATCTGTTTACTCTGGTGTAAAGCCCCACCTATGGGAATGGGGAGACTGAGAGAATTTCAGGTCCTCTTAAAACACATAAATGAGCTGTGATAACACATTAAATAGAATAGAATACAAGGGGAACTCCAAAACAGGAACTTAAACATTTGCGTCAGAAGGAAGATGAATATTGGAATTGTTTTAAAATGTCCCAGTTTTTGGAGGGTGGAGCAGAAAGGCTATCTCAGCCTGATTTTGATCATTGGGGATATCAGTAATCATTCATGATCCGAGGAGAACAATGTGGCTTATCAACTGTCTGAATGAATGTTCAGATGCACACAGAGGTTAGTGTGTGATGGTACAGCAGTATGTGCCAGCTCAACTGCAGGGACTGTGTGTGTGTCTTTAGTCCTAAGTGGAAAATGTGATATAATTTCAGTTAGCTTACTCCCCTGGAGAAAGAGGTTATTGAGCTAAAATTAACAGATTCATAGCTCATTGCCAGAAGGGACCATTATGATAATCGATCTGACCTCATACATAACAAAGGTCACAGAAGCTCTCCCAGAAATTCCTTCAACCAGGCTATAAATTGTACCTTTTTTTTCTTTTTTTTTAAAGACATTAAAGATATGCGGTCTTTAAGCAAAGACTTTATGTGATAAAGAATTTATGATGTTTAGTTTTTTCCTACTTGGATAATAGTAAAGTCTTCAAATTCTTAACAGAGGAATTAAGTTTATTTTTATGTTGCTTTTGATTTTTTAAATTTAAGTTAGATTTTCAGATAGAAATATTTAGCCCTGTCTCTGATTTTTATTTATAGGACATAAAATATTTTTGACTAGCACTGAAAACAAAATAAAAACATATATATATCATCATATTTGCAGCTGGACTGACACGTGGACCCTGAGGGAGGTGGCCAAAGCCTGGAGAACCATGATGGCTGCACCCACCTGGGTACTGGCTTTTCTGTGAGCTCGTGGTGTAACCTCGAGCCAGATGGCCAGTTCCTGCATGGCAGGGTGCTGCTTTGGTGGCAGAGAACCTTCTGATCCACACACTGACTTAGGTGCTTGAGCCAGATTGAGCCAGTGTGGCTTAGGAAGGAGTCACAGACCTGCCACAGTGGCTTGGAGCTCTGTGTGACCTGGGAGACAGCAACAACCTGCAGAGAGCAGTGTTTGGCCAGAGTTATGTTGCTGGCGATTCCTGAGCTGAACAAGGTGGGCTCAGGTCTGTCTCTGTTTTGCTGAAGTCAGAGAGAAGACTGTCATGTGCCCATGGCAGAGTTCTCAGCAAGATTTCATGGGGCAGGGATCATCTTTACAAAATGCTGTGTCGTGCCTAGCAGAATGGGGCTCAGATGGGGCTGTAGTAACAAGTCTCATCTGGGTAATAACAGCTTGGACTATGAGTTCATTGGAGTCTGTGAATCAGTGCTGAACAGAGGTGCTTTCACCTTTCCACTCACTTGTCTCCTCTCTCAAGTCTGAGAGGACAGCAAGGGCACATTCCAGTAAAATCTCATTGCTGACCACAGGACATCAGATGTGCTCTCTCCCATCTCCTGAAAAATAACATAGGCACTGGAAAATGACCCAACATTAAACAGCATCACAGTGCTGGAAGCCTTTTCCCTCTCCCAATTTTATGACCTTAATTAACACAGGCCAATCCATAAATCAGATCAACACCAGGAGATAACAATGAATCATGTGGAAGGCAGCTTTAATAGGAGCCTAATCCCCCAAAGAAGTGGACAGGACCGGCATTTTAAGTGCACGTGTGAGGTTGAAAGGGAACAGATGTCCAACTGGGGCTGCTGCTGGCAAGGGTAAGTCTGCAGGGCTGTTGCATTTCCAGAGAGAAACCTGTTTTGACATCTTAATGGCGAGAGTGTCTGGCAGCAGACGATGGAGTGGTGATAAATGCTGCTTCTCTCCCCGGGTGATTACTGGGCAAGATGGGGACGCTCTCCGGTTCAGCGTATCTGGCAGAGCGCCGTCACCACCTCGCCGGGGTGCTGAGCAGGTCGGGGCAAGAGGGAAGGAGAGCTGTAGGAGTGACTGTCTGGAGAGCATGAGAAACTAAAAAGGAAATGTAGATGGAAAGGAAGAATTTCAGGCTTTCCCACCATGACTTCAACTGGTAACTTGCCAGAAGCCCAGCACAGAGTGCGCACAGAGGAGCAGACAGAGACTGCCTTCTGTAAGACAGCTGAGGAATGACAGCAGGATTGGCAGGCCCCGGGACCAGCTGGCCCTTACTGACAAGCTCCCTGTGTGCGGGGTGGCTGCTCTTCCTGCAGGGCCTTATGTGGCTATTCAGCTGGGAAAACCAGCAGCCCATAATTAGGATATTGGGGCTGCTTTCAGTTAGTTTCCTGCTCCCAAACTTGAGTACCTGCTGGTTAAGTGTGGTTCTGCTTTGAAAAGTTAAATAGTGAAACTGTGCCTTGGTTACTACTGCCCAGAAAGCCAAATTCACGTGCCTCCCTCTTACTGGGAAGATGCCCACCTGCCCTATGAATCCAGCTGGAACATGAGGATCAAGCTGACTGGCAACTTGCGCACAAAGAGCACCTTCAGATGTCCTGCCAGTGCCTAGGCAGGAACAGTCTCCAAGTTGCCTGCTCCTGGGCTGGCTAAATCCTTAATTTGACATGTTCAGTTGTATGGGACTATATGAAACAGCAGAGTGGAAATGTATTCTGGAGAGAGCTGCTGAAGCTCTGCTTTTCCTGAGAGGCAGATCAGATTTTGTGGAGAATCATTGCCCCTTTAATGAAGGGTAATTGATGGGCCTGAAGAGGGACCTCAGAGTGCAAACTCCTCCAGTTCTGGGGCTGTAAGACCCTTCTGTGTGTTCCTTCACACAGATGCCTCTGTCCTGCTGAAGGAGAGGCCATGAAGAGCCCTTTCCATTGTAATCAGCATCTTGGTGCTCTGCTCAGCAGACTTGGAGGGTGTCCAGCTCCTGCTCTTCCTGAGCTGCAGTCATTGATATAACTAGTGCAATGGAAAGGAAACCTTGGTACAACTGGGGACCATTCCAGTATTCCATCAGGGCCTTCACAGTATTCTGCATATCTACAGTATTTCCCTTCCATAGCTGTGCTTACTCTTGGGGCAAGCAGGGGTGGAAAAGACAGAAGATTGTGTACAGCATATTGTGAGAGCAGTGAGCTGGGACATCCTCAGGTCTTCACAAGGGCCTGCTGTGACCTCACTCTGTGAAGCATCTGTGACTTTAGAGAATGAGTCTCACTGATAGCTGGAGGATGAATATTCCCTAGGGCTGGAGCAGCAAGTGTTTTTTTGATGCCATTACTTATCTAAGCAGTTATTGAGTGTAGCAAACAGACACACTGGGAAAAAAAAAAGGATATATTTTAATTACATCAACATTTAGATCTATCTGCAACAGAATTGCAGATAGCTCTAAATTGCTCTTGACTTAATTTGCCCATATGAAAACATTTTCACCTTTTTATTTAATTGCAAGCGTAGGTTCTTTTAAATGAAAATTTCCATTTTGAAAATAAACTCTGACCTAAATATAATTAAAACAGTCAACACTAAGTGTTTCATCATTTTCAAAACGAGATATTTAATTTTAAACATGGTCATTAGAATATTTAAAGAAAATGTTATCTTTTTCTTTTTTAACCTATTTCCCCTATTTTTTTCAGTATCTGTGAAGCTCCTTTAAAGATATAGCCTAGAATCAGAGAGTTTAGCCTTGAAATCTCTTTACTCTCAATAATATGAACCAGAATATGTAAATGTGTATAGACCCCATGTGGTAGAATACTTTGGATTCCCAGTTTGTTGCTTTGTAAGGCTTCAAATGCAATAACAAAGCTAAACACCCAGGCGTTGTGGAAACCTCAGTGAAACACTCAGCCAGCAGTTCTGTCATGAAGACCTCACTGTGGTGAATATTTGGCATCATGAATCTGGCACAGTGTGCCTGCCAAACTGGCTCATGGTCTGATGGCGTGCAGGCGGAGCACCCATGCAGCTCTTGGAGCCGTGCAGCTGTCCCTGCACCCATGCAGCTCTTGGAGCCGTGCAGCTGTCCCTGCACCCATGCAGCTCTTGGGGGGCTGAAGGCAGCTGGCCCCAGCCACCATGGAGTCATGGGAGCTGGGAGCAAAGGCACCAACTGCCTCTGCTTGAATCTCCACCTGCAGGTCTGTATTTCAAGCCACAGCAGAATCTGCACCACCCAAAGTCTCTTTGGGCAACCTTCTGACCATTGCCCTGTGGCGCCAGGTATCCACAGAGGGACATTGCTACAGGGTGGCTGGGTGGGCAGAGCTCTGTTTTTCTTTTTGCTCTTGTTCCTGTGGTTTGTCTCCAAAGATTGCATGTGTTTCCACCCTAAAGCTGTCTTCAAGTACTCTGTATTTAGGAGGATGGTAAAGGACCTATTTTGGTTTATAGCACATAACTTCTATTCCTCCCCAGAGTCTCATAAACAAATTTCTCATTGAGTTACTCCCAAAATAGATCCTGCTCTCTCAGCTACCCAAAAACAATCTCTGAATTTGTTTCTTCTCCTCAGATTATTGGTTTTCTTTCAGTTCAGACCCATGGGTACCAGGAAAGCTCATGGAGTACTTGCAAAGCCCTGCCAACCAAAACTGGATTTATTATAGATTGATTTAAGAGTTGCCTGAATTACTTGGAAATTCAGGGACAGGAACTGTACAAACACTTGGCAAAGACACATAGGAGGGTTTCCTCATCTGCAGATCTGATCAGACAGGGAGTAGTAGATTTTTGTGAGTAACAACCATAGTGTGAAGTGGAAAAGCCTGAGGAACATTTATAGCTAGGCTTGGTTTGAGGGGATACACTCATGATGCCTGAAACCTGATATGGGTTTTCTTTCCAGGCTTCTCCTGTCTGCAACCGGTAGCTTTGCTTAGCAAGACTCATGCTGCAATATGTTTCCTTATTTTTTTTTCCCCCCAATATCAGCCCTGGCATCCAATCTAAAGTAGTCACTGAGTCTGTGAGACAAGCAAAAGACCAGCATCTCCAGAAAGATCCTGTCAGAGGTGTTCAGCTATCAGTTATCTGAATAGACTGCAGAGGAAGTACTTGTGCCCTCTTCTGGCTCTTGGAGACCCTTGGTACATGTTTCAGGTATGACAGTTTGGTTTTGAGTGGCTTACCTAAGGAGAATTCCTGCCCTACCTTAAAGATACATCACTGCATAATAGAGCTAGATGGGAGATCTACCATTTGGAGAATTAATTTATCATTTTCCCATGCTTGTTTATAGCCTATATGGTCACACACAGTTCATAGTTTTTTCAAGTTCATCCATCTCAGGTGAGGTGAGGGTCAGGCAGTACTCAAACTGGGGGTGAGTTCTCTGACCCTTGGTGCCAGTCCAGCATGGCAAAGGGATGGAGCAGACAAGGACAGAGCCAAGCATTTTATAGTGGTTAGAGATCTTCCTTGCAAACCTTACTGAAAAAATGCATCATGGATATGTCCTACAAGTGTAGAGGGAGCAGAGTACATGTGATTAAAACTCAGAGCAGTCTAGAAGTCCCTGGCTAGAGGAAGGTGCCCTGGAATATTCATCACTGGTTTGGAAGGGTGGAGAAGGGTGGCATTTTCCCTTTAAATACCCTGGAAAAAGGCCATGTCAGTGCCCTGTGCTGGGAGGAGCTGGATGGGCTGGAAGCCAGTAAGGAGGTGCAGAGCTTGAGGCCTGTGGGATGTCCAAGAACATATTTCTCTTCTATAGTCCTGCTGGTCTGTAATTTCTGCCCTGCATCTTTGCAGTGTAAAACACAGTCCAAGCAGAAATGTGCACTCAATATCCTTGCATTAATTTGAATTTGGGTGGAGGGAAGTGCAGATTGAAGCCCCCCATGAAAATGGGTAGGGCTGGGTAACAGATGTTGTGCTCACACTGCTTATTTAGACAGCCTTTCTCATGGAGCATAACATGAATGCAGCACTCGCCAGGGCTCCGTGGAGTGCTGCAGATGGGAAAGTGGGACCCTGGCTCTGTGCCCAGGCCTGCAGGGATGAGTGGGGAGGTGCAGCACACACAGGCATCAGGCACACATGCCATGCCAGTGGCTCCATCCTGCTGTGCCAGCAGCCCTGGGTAGAGTGGGCAGTGCAGGAATGGACCCTGCTTTCATCAGAGGAAACGATGGCACAAAGTGTGCAAACGCATGGTGGAGCATGGGGACAAAAATCTGCCTGCCTGCTGCCTGCAGAGGTTTCAAGGGCATGGTAAGACAGACACAGTTCGTGAAAGTGGCTCCTTTCTTATTCCCCTTCAGAATCCAGATTATTTGTGCAGTTTGGAAGGCAATGGCCCTACCCTAAGCACTCACCAGCTCTTCAGTCTCTGCAGCCAAATTGCATCCATCCAGGAGGCCAAACTCCACTTTGGGGCCAGGAGAGCTGGCTGTGATCTGTGTGCCAGAAATGCTGCCTACAAGACTGGCTGGGAGGGAGCTGGGAACCCCAGCTGCCTGTGCCTAGTCCTCTGTGCAGATCTAAGCCAAGGCACGTTTTCACCAGAGTAAGAGCAAATTCTTAACTCTGGTGTTTATACTGGTATGGGACATTGGCTCCTTTGGAAATGAGCCAGGAATTCCTAACATCTGTAAGTAAGAGTTAACTGCACATTTGCTGTTTCACAGCCAGAAGACTGTACATGTTGGAAATGTGGCTGCAGCTTTATTCACCTCTGAGGCCAGGATGGGGCAATTGCATAGGCACACTCTCAAATACATTTGGGACTGCACAAATGACTCTCTGAGTTTTTCATGCAGTCCCTCTTTCATGCTCTCCTCAATGATGTCTTTCCTGCCCAGCCAAATTTCCCACTGGTTTCAGAAGAGGACTCTTCAACCATTTATATTAAATAATTTCCCATCATCAACAGGAATTGTTCATTGCTGTATTAGGAGGAAAAATGTAAACAGCAGATAAATCTGCCACTCCAAAATGTTTCTAAGATAACATATCAAACATTAATTTGGTCCCTAGGCCTTTTTTTTTTTTTTGTAGAAAAAAGAAAAAAATTGAATACTGTATTTACAAAAGAGGCCTTTGATGTATAGCATACATTTATTACTAGTGGTTTTTTTCCAATGGCAATGGGACTTTCAACAGCAGTAGGATATGTTTTAATAATTAAAGGGATTTAGCTCCTCTGCACAGACAGCCAGCTTCTGTTCTCACTTACAGACTACAAATCATGCATAACTTTGGTGATGTTGATGCTATTAGCTCAGTGCAGACCCAAGGTTTGTGAGACTTGCGGCAGCCCTTTAGTGGTTTTGGTTTGTGGCCATTTCTGGGTGTGTTCCAGTGTTAGCTCTAGCAGAAATCTTGCAGTGCCAAGGGGGAGCCAAGCTCACTGTTATTTCTAGGCCTCTGTGCAAAGTACAGATGCTGGGATAAGCAACAAAGCTGAAACTTTGGTTTTCCCCAAGGGATCTAATCTGTGAAAGAGGATCAAGCTTAGAATTTGAGTCTGGAATTTCTATATGGCCACCCCATAGCATGGGAAAGTCAGATCTAAGTTTTGGTTCACCATCTTACGAGGGGGTGTTTGCTAAGCACAGATTTTGGGAGGTACCCTCTAAAACTTGGCAATATTTTGATCTGGAGGCTTGATTCAGGCATGAGAGTGAATGCTCAGTTCAATTGGATGTCACCACTGTCTTCCCTCTGTGGAGACATCCTTTGCTATTCTAACTTTTCCTGACTCCTGTCAAATACCAGAGATCTTGCTTGTCTTTGCCTCCCTGGTTCACCCTCAGCAGCCCCCCAAAGATGACATCCCATTCTATATCAGCTCTGGAATCAGCTGATACGCTGTTTATTTCATTGCTCTGTGCATATGGATTCCTGTCTTAAAAACAATCTTTTTTACCAGAGGATACATCATTATCCTAATTTCTATTACATGATGCTAGACTAATTCCCCAAAGTAGTGTCAGTCAGATATTTTCTGCATTTTGAAGTGCTTTCCAACCAGTCTGACTGTGGTGGTTCCCATCATTTGAATGTGTGTGTAGTTACTCCTGACTTCCACTCCTGAGGCTCCTGTGGAAATTAGTTCCAGAGGGTAATGATGTGTTTAGTAATGAGACTTACACCACAGGGAAGAAATGAAATCAGGTCACTGGTGCATCCATCCAGGATGTTCCTGCCATTTAGTTTCTTCCAAAAATAAGTCTCAACACAGGTATCAACTGCAGATTCTTGAACTCAGGAATGTGGATTCCTGAGAGAGTTTCTTGGCAGATCAGCTATGAAAGGAGATAGATTGTAAATAATATATTCACTGCAAATGGGCAATTCCATAATCCTCCTCCTCCTTGCACCCCTCAGGAAAAGAAAAGAAAAAAAAAGAAAAGAAAAGGAAAGAAAAGAAAAGAAAAGAAAAGAAAAGAAAAGAAAAGAAAAGAAAAGAAAAGAAAAGAAAAGAAAAGAAAAGAAAAGAAAAGAAAAGAAAAGAAAAGAAAAGAAAAGAATCAGATATTTTCCTTAGGTGTTTTCTGTGTATTTCTCACAACTAGAAGACATTTGTAACATGACCTCTTGTACCAAAGAGCAAACCAAGAAGGACAAAGGCTGATGTGTGGAGCTGTTTCAGGATACAGTGTATTGTCCTCCTTTCCAGCCCTGCCATAGAGGAAGGCTTGAGAGCTTGCAAATATCAGAGCAGAGCTAGTAGGAAAGTAGTGAATCGTGGCATGACCTTGTGCAGGAGCCAAATTAAGCAAAGTTTACAATCCCCATCTTGGCTCAGGAACAATTTTTTTCAGTAAAAAAAAAAAATTTCTATTGATCCATCCATTCAACCAGAGATATGAACAGCAGCTATTCCTAGGAAACTCCATCTGCTTTCACATTCTTCCTATCCCCTTCTTCGAGCCCATGGCTCTTCTCCAACATGGCTTGAAACTGAGATCTTTAAAGCTAAGCTTTTTGCATAGCCTGTGGGTATAGGTGGATTAATTCAGGGCTGGAAGGCAGGACCTCCCAGCCCTGCTATTGACTCCTAGGTGGTTAACACATTTAACACTTTGGGGCCAGCTTTGCACTGCTAGAGGGCTGCCATGACTTTCTTTGGGTGGCATCTAGTCTTAGGCTAGGGAAGTAAAAAGCTGATATTTTTGCTGCCCTGGGAATTTGTCACTTAAACTCTGCCTGTTGTCACATGAACTGCTCCATTTATATCCTTATGTCTTGTGCTCACGACGTTTTATAACTGCAGAGAAAATACCCAGAGCCTATTTCCCACCCCAGACATAGCAGAAGAGTGACTTGGTGGTGGTTGCTGCCCTTTCTCTTTTAGCAGGAGGGTCCTGTGTGTTTGATTTGCTGCTGCTCTCCTGCTGGAGAGACCAAAACAGCCCCACTGGGAGGGCTGGTTTTCCCTGCCAGAGCTGTGGTGGAGTGTGTGTGGGGCTGTAAATAGAGCAGGCTGGAGCTGCCGTGGGGCTCACAGGCACAGTGGCCATTGTTGTGCCTGCAGTGAGATTGCCCTTGGTTCTTTTGTGCTGAGCAGAATATGATGTGAGCCAACACAAATGGCTCTCACATGTTTTCATTGGTGTAAATGAGGCATTCAAGTATAAAATGAGGCAGTTGCAAGCTGATCAGCTTGAGAGCCAGGCAGAAAGCTCTGGATAAGGGTAATCGCTTTGGACAAGGGTAATAGCTTTGCACAAAATGATGTGTGCCTCACTGATGAGCCCTAGAAAGGCTCACGCTGATTTGTGAAACAGATCTTTAAATTATCTTCTCTAGGCAGAGCTTTTAAATGAAAGTAAAAGCTTTCTGTCAAAAATGAAGTTTTTTCACCAGAATGAAATAGGGTGTAATTGCAGGTTTTGTTTCTCTCAGACAGCTTTTAAAAAAATAATTTCATTTCCATGTGGAAGTGTTACTTCTGCTCAGAAAGTAATGCTTGCACATAGTTCCACTGCTTTGTTCCAACTGGCAAAGTTAGAATAAAAAAAATTATCTGGTTTCCAACTGACTAGAGTTTAAGGACAGTTAGAGGGTGGAGAACAAAGCAAGTCTTTGTTTTCTCACCCTTCCCCCTGCCTGTGCCCATTTTTTTTCCTAATTTTCCTACAGGGAAGCCATTATTTCTTGATGGGGAAATCTGGAACGAAGTTTTCTTGGAAATTATCTTTTTCCTAGAGAATAGAATTTTGTTTGCAGGATCTCAGAGATTCAGACTGAGATTCTAGACCCCATCTTCTCTTAGGATATGTTTCATTCCAGACCTGACAAAGGTACCTTTTCCCACTGAAATTCTTTCATTCAATTGACTCAAAAGTGACCAGCAAGAATTTCAGTCAAACATGCTTGTGTTAGCTGCTTGTTTATTCAGGGGATCAGAAAATGTTAAGGAAGGTTTTTCACCTTGACAAAAAGGGAAGAGAGGAAATGTTAGGTGCTTCTAAAGAATGGGAATGTACTTTGGCTATCACTGGGGTGATTTCAGCAGGCTCAGAGATACTGCCCAGTCTGTCCAGCTCTGCACTGCAAGCAGGCAGAGTGCCTTTGGGGCCTGCCCCTGAGCTAATGATAACTGCACAAACTGTTGGCAGGATTTACTGGCTTGTGTGGATGCTGCATGAGCTTCTGGTGAGTTACCTGTCTACCCAACCCACTGCCATGAGACCTGCCTGATAGTACCTTGTTATTCTGCCAAGTGGAAGATCACTTCTCAATGACCTTTCCTTTTGCTATGACAGCCTGCCCATATACAGTGTTCTGGCCCTCACAAACATATTGTTATACACAATAGTTGGTGTTTGGTTCTGGTCAGCCTTCCCCCCTTACTCTGGCTAATTGACAGCACAGTGAACTTCAGGCTGCTGGTTCATGTAACACACAACTGGACTGGTGAATTGCTATGTGCCTCCCTCATACATGCCACTTTCCACCAACTTCCTCAAACAACACACTTTGGCAAATACTTTGCATTTTTTAAATTACAAAGTTTTGAAGAAAAAAAATTAAAATATAGACATTTTCTAAGCATGTTGTTTGGTTTCTAAGGAAAAAGTTTTGATGTAAATAACCCACAGTAACAGCTGTCATGCTATACTTGTTTACAGCTCTCTTCCTTAAATGAATGTCAGCAAGAAAATGAGACAAGTTTAGAGGAGCAGGATGGAGAACTCTTGAATTGAAGATCTGTCTGTCTTTCAGTGTTGCAAAACTCATATTTCACATGCTATAAATCTGGACTGGAATTTTAGCCTCTGCTTACTCCAGTCTCAACAGCAAGACCATTAAAGCGCTTGGAGAAATCTGATCTATAAATTCAGTAGGAAATAGTCTGAGATTTCTCCATACTTAGAAGCTTTTGGACAAGGGCTAAAATGGCCCATGGAACACCTTTAAGAACCCCTTTTGACTGCACTGTTTAATTGTTCCCAGCACATGTCCATCTTAACTCTTGCCTATGTCTTAGTGTGGCTGTTGTGGTCCTTAAAAGGAGCTTCCCCCCATCAGCAGCAAGGTGATATAACAGGACAGGATATGACACAAAGGCAGCTTTCTGTTATGTATGCAAGCACTCTAAATTCAGAGCCTGAAATTGCTGTCAAGTTCTTTTCCCCCTGAGGGCAAAATCACGAGATGAGTAAAAAAATATCGCTGAGAATGTGTGTCTGCCTGAATCTCCAGCTCTCACTGTGACATGTGAATTAGTTAATTAGAACTTCATGACATCAAGACCAATATAACTTCCATCCTCTGGCTAACTATGTAGAATGTTTGAGTGTTTTGTAATTGTATTTGTATTGCTCCCTCTGCTTCCCTGCTGTTTGTATGCTCTGTGGACAGTCTTTGCTGAGGGATCTGCATCCAGCCAGAGTCCCAGGATTGTTCATGCTATCCATTACCCTCACATGGTCATGAATTCCACAGTGATCTCAGCCATCCCCCTCATTGCCAGAGAAAAGAGCCACCCTCCCAGTTTATGGTGGTTTTATTTAAGTTGAAGATTCAAACAGGAGGAAAAATGCTGGATTTCCTTTTTCCCCCAAAGCTGTCTGTGACCTTCATTGTACTTGATCAAGGTTCACATTCTTATCTGGGAGCATAGTGCAGTTCTAGGTTATGGCAGGTGGATATTGGCTACATGCCTATAAACAATTATACTTCATGGCTTTATTAATATGACTGGTTTAACTTTGTTTTTCCCATATGTCTCAAGGCCTGACTGTAAGAGAGTACAACAAATGTAGGATCTGTAACACACATGTCCAATGAGGAGTTTTAATTATTTCCATTTGTTATTTTGATGCAAACTTTTACTGCATTTGGATTTAATAAAAAAAAAATCTCCTCTTCCTCCCCTCTTTCAATAATGAAAATACCTTTGTATAAAGTTTTAATTATCCTATTTCTCTAGAAGGTGTTTAACCATTTTGGCCAAACTTTCAAATGATTTTGGGATAATAACTGAGTCTGAAAGATTTCAATCATTAAAATCAATGTTTCAGAACCTGTGGTATATTTTACTAGGAATTTACACCTGGAAGTTTGTATAGTCTTATCAGTAGAATTTGCTTGCTTGGTGGGTGCAAGGAGATTTTTCATTTGCATTTAGAGCCTTGTTAAGAGACAATACAATTACTCTCTGTTTACTCTCCATATGTAGGGTTACAAAAAACAACACATCTGGGGCAGCATTCCTGACAGCTCACCAAGCTCAGCCAAACTAATGAATTCACTCTGAGGTGATATTCTCTTACTATGTTAGGATACGGGCAACAAACTGGGAAATAAATTTTGGCTACATTCAGTAGGTAAGTGACACATTCCGGTTTAGTTTCTTGCTTGTACATCTGTTTATCCCCAGTGAATACAGACGAAAATCTACTTTGATGCAAGTTGATCTGAATGGGCCTCCTAATTTGCAACTTTCTACATCACCTTGGGTTTTGCCCTGTGAGTCGTGTGAGCTGTTGGCTTGTGGGAACCCATACACAGACGTAGGGGAAAGGGTGCAAGCAAACAACCTTCTGTAAAGGTGAATTGTGTTTCCATGGCAGGAATTGTGGCAAGTTCAAATAAAGTTGGAGAAACTGTGCTTGGAATGACAGAAGGGGTTGAAAGAAGCTATAGAATATAGTTGCTACAGTGTTGTAGACTCTCACTTTGATTTTGGCCCTCAGGAGACAAAACCTGCCTAGAATTGCTAGTTCCATCTATGGTGGAAATGAGATCTGCTCTCATAAGTCCCTCCATCCCAGTCATGTCTTTGACCTCATTAGAGACAAGTGTGGTCTTCAGGACAAAGAAAAATTACTTTATAAGCACCAGGGATTGGAATGTAGCCCTGTAGCCCTGAATTACCCTTGCTGCACAGCTGTAGGAGTCCAAGGAGGTAAAATGTATTGTGTGTCTCTGTTAACATTCTTTAGGAGCAGTTTCATTTCACAGTGACATCCTGTAGGCAGGAGAAAAAGGACATTTATTAGCACTAAAACCTGGTTGTTATATGGCTGAAAATGTTTTGGCTCCACTGGAATTTAAACTTGTCTGACTGCTTGAAAAGTGTTCAGATTTAATATAACTGATTCAAATGTGCAGTCAAAGTTCTGTGTGAAATTCTCTTGTGGGATAAGGATCTTGGTTTGTAGGGTCTGAAGAATGATTCTAAACACTCTTCGTCTCCAAAGACAACGTAGAGGTGCCAGTTTCTGCATAGATCAGATTACTGCAAGTGTTGAAAATGCAAATCAATGTCAAATTTGATAAATAAGCATTATCTACCCAGGGGTTCTGCTGGTAATTATTAGCAAGAGCCATGCTTTAGTGATATTTCCTTCATGAGCTGCAGAAAATTTAATTCCATTCAAAGTATAGCAGTGATGAAGTGAACAAATAGAAAATAGAAAAGAATACAGAGGAACTATGAAAAGGGTAATTCATAAAATGTTTCCCTTGGTTTCTCTACTTTTGTCATATATGTTAGAAGTTTTAAGATGAGAAGGAATCACTGTTATCACCTAATCTGACTCTTTCAGTCTTAAAGTTCATGCTGTGCTTTCAGTACCCATCGAAGACTTCCTTGTTTTTGGAAGAGCAGGGAATTTGACTCCATTTTTTTTAATCTCTCATGGCTGAATTCTAATAAGCCCCTTTTAAAAGTTAAAGCCCGTAAGGCCAGACAGTGTTTTGTTTCCTTCAGCATAAATCAGAGCAGCCTCAGTGGAACCAGTAGTTGGTCCATATTTTCATTTGGGGAAATTTAAAAGCAGAAAGAATGGAACTAAACTCTGGATTGCTCTGTTACGTGACCATGTCTCCCTCTTATGCCTGATCTCAGTGATTACAATCCCAATGACACCAAAATATCCAAATTTGCCTTCCCCTCAGAAAATGCTTTGAGCTGTGGTGCTGATGGCTGTGGCTCTCACTGCACCCAGAACGCGGTCACTTACATATGTTTGTTATGTGTCCAATTGTGCTGATAAATTGCCTTTAGTTCTGATCATGAATCATTACAATCAAGCCATGTTACATTTTCGTGGAAACTGAGCAGCCATTGTGTGGTGGGAAACAGAACAGAAGGCACCATGCATGGAAAAGCATTCATCCAGAAAAATGTTGTTTTTGCTTTAGAGAACTTGTAAAGCCAGGGCAGAAGGAGGATCAAGATTCTTGGCTACTGAAGGAAATGTTTTCTTTTTTGTTCAGCACAATCTATTTTTTAACTGACAGTCTCAGAGAAAGGAGTGCAGTGCAGAGTGATGCAAATACTCATCTGCACTCCACTGGGGGAGAAACAGCTCATTACTGCAGGCAAAGCTAGAATTCAGGCTTGCTTATTTTTTGACTTCAAGTTCCTCAGTTGTGGGAAACAGTTTTTTCATTCCTGTACTTTTAATAAATCTGTACATTGTTATTTGCTTCACTCTGATGAGGGTCTGGATTGATGTTGAGATGTGATGTTTGCCAAATTTGTAACATTCTTTTCAATATATTTATTCTTCTTTCTACGAGGGCAAAGGATCTTATTTTGAATTCCCAAAGGCTTTCCCAACATATGGGGGATGAATAAATACTCAAAATATCTACAACTGCTGTTACTGCTACAGCTGCCAGCTTTAGAAAGGAACAAAGTGCATGCACACATGGGCGCATGCGTGTAAGAGTGAGAGGCAGAGGGAGAAATACAGTGTGGGCACTCTTGGGGTCAGGAGTGTTCTCTAATAAGGAACACATTTTACAGACAGCAAGAGAATTGTTTTTACTGTGTGCATTTACAAGTCCTCAGGCAGGGAATTTTTTTGTGGGGATGTTTTTAAGGCTAATTATTTACAGCATGCAGGGCTTGAACCTGCAGATCTTAATTTGGCAAAACTCCTGTTCACTTCAAGAGGTACTCTGCATGGTGCACCCAGTGGATGGCAGGGAGGGATGGGCACATCCTGGCTGTGAGGGGCTGCAGAAGACCCTGCTGACTTCAGTGACAACTGAGCTTCTGTCTATGATGGTGGATTTTACAGGAATGTGGGGCTATGTGAGTCACACAACACTGGGGCAAAGTGACCAAAAAGGGTGGTTTGGAGGAGAATTTTAGCCATAATTCTCAGACAACTTGCCTGATTTTTAACTCAGCTTTTTGATCTCACATTTTAAAGCAACCTTTTATGGGAAATACCACACAAATATTATGGTGTTCCCACTCAAACCACACTGGGCTTGAATATTTAAGTCTTTAGATATTAACACTTGTGATTTAGAATGGTGTCATATTATTAAAAAAAATAAAAGGAAGAGCAATGTCTCTTAAATTTCCACCCAATACTAGCTGTTTTTTATTGAGAAACAGATTTCAATCAGCTCTTTCAATCAAGGAGGTTTGAGAGCCACAGCAGGGCAGGAGGAGGACTAGAAGCACAACTGAAGATAATATTTCTGAGTCAGGAACTGTTTCTATTTGTACTGCATTGAGCATGCTTGGCATGAATGGATCTCCAAACTGGACGCTGCTAGGCAATTGTGATGATGGGGATGGTGATTGTACCAGTCATTTTACAGGCCTTTGCTAAATACTATTTGACATCTGATAGCAGCTGGGTGCTTTCAGCTTTCAAGGAGCTTTTAATCGAACCATTTTCACTGGCATTGGCTTGTGCAAACCACCTGCAAATGAATATATTGCTCTCCATTAATAATCAGCATATGCAGAATTTGTATCCACCAGTCAGAAGACCCAGCTGACCTCTGTGCCCAATCACAGCTAATCAAGCCAGGCTGTTTTCCTGCAGTCATTAACATTTAAAATAATGTCCTTTCAATCAAGCCGGGGAAACAGCTTTAATGCACTCAATATTTCATCATTCCCAGTCATTTAGTCAGCGTCAGTTATAAAGCACAGATAAATACATGGCTTTCAGGAAGAGAAAGAGCTTAGTTCTTAGAGTATAGTTGTCTTACAGCTCAAAGGGAGCTGGATAGCTAGGGAAGCCCAATGATCCTTTCTATTTCCTAGGAGCAGGAATTGCAGGAAATGCCAGTGAATAGCCTCTCTCCCTTGAAAGAAGCTGCCAAAGGTTTCATACAGTTCTGGATTGGGTAAAATAGAGTTTATCTACTTTTCAAATCCAACATTTGAATTTTGTAGCTTGGTTGTTTTTTTGTTTTTAATTTTATTATAAATATATTCAAACCTATTGAGTCTTCCATCTCCCTTTCTTTAGTCTATCAGGGGTATGAGATCTGGAGGTGCAGAGGCTGGATGTAAGGCTGATCTTTAGGACCACAGGTACTGGGTTTTCAGGATGTTAGGCAGCCCTCTGTGGGCTGTCAGATACCCAGGGTAGCCTGATTTCTCTGCCAAAGTTGCCAGGGATAACAGGATGCTCCCATGACACAGGGTCAGGTTCCCACTGCTTGCATCCATGTTTCTATTGACCGAAGAGGGCTGTCTGGAAGGTTGAGGTTTCTTCAAGTTGTGGGTCCCACTTCAAACTATTTCTCTCACATGGAAGCTGTAGGCTTGAAAGGAGAAGATCTTTCTGTCTGGGGTGGTGGCAAGAGAGATCTTTTGTTCCTAGGCTTCTGAGAGCTGCTGAAAACCTGGTGGGACAGAGATTCCCAGGATTTACCGTTCTTAGGTCTGAAGGCAGAAAACCTTCCTAATGATGTTTTTCTGTTGTGACTTAGGCTCATCTTCTCCTGAATATTAGATCCTAAATGTTCTAAGAACTTTAAAGTCCTTCTGGGAAATTAAAACTGAGACATGTGTGACACTTGAATTCCAAAGGTGACTGTCAAAATGATGCCTGAGCCCCTGTCTCAGTTCTCTCACTCTGTCCTGAACCAGAGTAGACAATGCCAGGCAAGATTAAAGTAACCCCAGGGTGGATGTCTGGATGTCTCTGGATGCTGCTGCTTCTCTGCCAGTTTGATTTTGTTATTTTTATATCTGGCTGAAAGGTGTTCTCAGTAAATATACCTGAATTTTGAATTCCTAGCTAATGTAAATATTGTAATCAATTAGCAACAGACAGCAGAGTACAAAACACCAAGTAATATAAATATGTGGAAAAAACTCCTGTCTGTTGTGATTTTCTTTCTTCTGAGCACCAGATATGTGTCCTTAGTCTTTTTATTAGCCTCTGCATCTTCTTTTTTTTCATAGACTTACTATTCCAAATTGAAAAATTTAAAGGAATGAACCCACAGGTTATGACACTTTCATGTAGTATTCTTGTCCCTTTTTGCTTGTTTCCATTTATGCTCTTGTAGCACTTACAGATTTTAAGCAATATTAAAATGTTCCTTCACCAGTAGCAAATTTTTTATCCTGAGTACACCACAGTTAAAATCTTTCTTATCTAAAGAACTATTTGAAAATGCCACTGTGTATTTCTACAAGTGGGAAGTGAAGGCACATGTCTAGGATCCCCAGGTGATTAATAAACCACTGCATCACCCTGCTCCTCTAACACTGTTGATTCCAACCAATCTGTGCTCTTACTTCAAAGCTGAAGGAACATCACCTTTCTTTCCTTCAGTTCCCAGGGAAAGCTATGCAGATTCATGGTGAAAGGGTTTCTGTTGTAAGGCCTTTCTTTGGTTTTGATCTGCATATCCATGAGGGTTAAGTGCACACAAAATCAACTGCTTTGAGGTCAAAAGAGAGATTTTCTTCTGGTTCTGACCTGGAGCTATAAATTGATCACTCAGCTCTGGTTTGGGGGAGGGCAGCGTCCCTTGAAAATGCCCACAAACTTTGAGAAACTTGATATAAATCATGAATCTATAGTTCAGCTGCATGACTGTTCATGATGAATAGTTCTTACTAAGTTAGTCTACCCACAGCAGGAAACAACTGAAACAGGATTGTTTGGAGAGTGCTACACCTTCTCCTCTCTTCTTAGAAAGTGAATTCAATTTTTGTAGGGAGAATGACATGAACTTGCAGTCAAAGAGGGCCTTAGGAATGGGTGACTGTTTGGATTGAAGCAGCCTAGTAGAACAAGCAACATCTAAAAGACAGGTGGTGTTTCACTTCAGGCCTTGCAGTTGAGATTTAGCACCAGATCTTGAGTCCTTTAGCATCCGGCCTCAAGTGACTTTTAACAGTGTCTCTCTTGTTCATTATTGTGGTACAGCAAAGTTAGCATCTGTTGTACATAGAGAGAGAATGTGTGTCCTTATCTGCAGGTGAAGCTCCTTGGGACACCACCCAGTCCAGTGTAAAGGAGGTTAGAACAGTGCTTTAAGCCTCAAAGTTCAATTTTCTGTCCTGAACAATCTGTGAGGCTTTGGCTGCGTCATTTTTCTTTTCATATGTCCCAGTTGGCACTTGTCACCTGAGCAGAATAGACTGGGAATTATAACATGATAGACCTTCATGCGTTACAGTAGAGTTTTATGAGTGATTAGAACGGGCCATCTCTGAACAGATCATGTTTTCTGTGTGCCATTCATGGTTGGGTAATCTGGAAAGGTGTCTTAGCTGAGAAGATGACAGTAGTTAGTCCTTCAGAGCACAGTCATATGTATTTAGGTCTTTTTAAACAGGACTTGGATGTGTAGTTCCTGAGACTTCTACTAATGTCATGCTTAGCAATCACATCAAAACTACATAGCTGAGTTTTTCCTCCCCCACACAAAACTGTCTTGTTTCATCTTGGCATTTCATTTCACTCAGATGTAAAATACCATGTACATCTGGGCCAAGCAATCTATGAACGGCAAAAACCTCTTCAAGAAGCAAAACTCACACTCTCTGCACAAGCTCCCATGGTCCAAGAAACTTTGGCTGTTCATGCTGCAGGAGGAAAGTTCTCATAAACCACTCTGTGTTGGTTTATACACGACAAATCCCACAGAATCTATTAAAAAAGGTAGAGTCTAAGTCTGAGACGTTACATTACAAATGAACCTCCAGAGAAATGAATATTTAAGCCCTCTACACAAACATTCCATGACACTGCAATGAAAGATGGCAGTAGGCAGCAGCAGAGAAGGCTGGGTGTGCCGGTAAAACCCATTGTGGTGGCTTTGTGTGTGTGCCCCAAGGCCTCGCAAGCAATCCAGTATTTTTCAGGAGTGACTGAGCAGAGGGCAATTTAGCACAGCACAGATTAGGGTCGAGGGGATGGGAGATTTCCTTGAGCTGTTGTTAATAAAGTTGCTGTCTATGGAAGATCAGGCTCCCAGGTCAAATGCCATTTAGTTATGGCAGCATGCAGATCCTTGTGTGCCAGATGTGGAGGGGCTTGGATAATTGGTTCTGTCTGCACTGGTATCCAGCTCCCAGCCAGAAGTCATAACAACATCCAAGGAGGTAAAATAGTAAAAGCAACCTCAAAGGCTTTTCTTGCACTTGGCACTGAAAGGGGAGCCCAGCAAGGTAACAGCTTTGTAAACATTGCCAAAGCAGGGCAGTGAGTACAGTCATAGCTGCTTGCAATTTCATTAATGCCAAAGGAAGAGGGGGAGGACCCCCAGCCCAGCAGTAATTGTGTTTGTGGCCGCTAACCCCGTGAGCAAGGGAGAGTGACAGAATCCATGTGGGGCAGAACCAGGCCCTAAAGCACTGAGGTCACCAATACTTTGGGAATTCAGCATTGTCATACGTCACCCAGCCTTCCTGCTTCCTCACCTTTTGAAAGACAGATGGCCAGCCAGATGGCAGCTTCCTCACACTTCCTGAAAGGTTAAAGACTCTGCTGTTAGGGGACAGCCAGCTCATATTTGCATTGAGGGGAACAGTGGGGTTTAAATTCAGCCTAAACAGAGCTGCTGGTTAGTCTGGTTCATCTGAGCAAAGAACCTCTGCAATAATGTCATTGGATCAAGAAGCCCTTGATTGCAGTGGCCAGGTTTGGTTGATGTGAGTTGACTGGATGGCAAGAATAAGTACTGGCATGATGACATCTCTGTATGATACAGGTCCTGGGAGTTCTCTGTCTGTGCCAGACCCCATATTTCTATTTACACTGGGAAAATTTGTAATTATACTGATTTTTCTGAAAGGAAACCAGTCTTTCTCCAGGCTCCTCAATACTACATTCCACATCCATTCAGCCCATACAAAGATACTTGACTGAGACACTGAACTTAGGATCTCTGTTGTTTTTGTCTCTTTTTTCATTCATGGTGGGAGACAGGTATAAACAAAATGAGTCCATATATTAGTTGGCCCAAATGGCACTAGTGCAACTAAAACCTAGTAAAGTGAGGAATAATATCTGACACTATCTGTAACCAAAGTGTTTTGCACTCCAGGACTTCACATCTCAGCCTCCCTGTACCTTGAGCCATGCTTCTCTGTGTATCACCATCAGTGCTCTCCCTGATCCTGCCCCTGCATAACCAGGCCCACATGCTGATGCTCCAGCAGAGCCCTTCCAGCCAAAGCATGGCCACTAGAGCTCCTAGCAGTGGACCTGAGTGCAGGAGTTGGGCCCTAGCTTCCATGTTGTGCATAAAACCTGCTGTGCACACCTATGTGCGCTAGAAATAAACACTAGACATAAACTGGAGTAGAGGTGGAAGCCACCTTGGATAATGGTATGGTTGTCATAGATCTGCTGTGGCCCAGGTTATCTTCTAGAGCTAGAGGCAGTGTCTACAGGGTGAGTGAAGTTTCCCAGAATGTGTGAAATGCTGTCATAAATCCCCAGATGAACTGAACTGAGCCTTCACAGCATAGCCAAAGCCCTCCAGCCAGATTCCAATAGTATAAACAAGACTGAGTCACCTCCTCCCTCACTGAAAATTAGCGATGGAAATAGTTCTGCAAGCAGTTGATTGTATGCTATCAATCATTCATAATGCTAATTTTTTTGGAGTTGGCATCAGAAAAAAAGCAACTAAGTTTGGGAAGGAGCCTAGGTTGCTGTTCTGCCTGTGTCACACCACTTGTGAACAATTCAGCAACAGCTTTATGCCTCAATCAATGCAGCTGTTAAGCTGAAGAAAAGCAGGACTTTACTGAAAACCAGATGTTTTGCACATGAGCTGACTTATTTCAGTTAATGATCCAGATAGACAAGAAAACAAAGCACAATATATGCACACACAAACAGGCAGTGGCAGTGCTTGAAATAGTATTTAACTGTACATATAGGTACTGAGATTTGTTGAGAGGAAAAATTCTCCTGTTTTGCAGTTATTCCATATACCTCTAAGACCTTTTGTAATGCCAGCATAGCCTTTTGGCATATTTTGGCTCTTTCAAGCACCATGAATATGTATATGTGAGTACATGAATACACTCACATACTGACATATATGATGCAGGGTGACAATGATAGCACTGGGGCTGATTTCCATGAAATAGTGTTGAAAGCTCCCAGAATGACTGAGGCAAGTTCCTGCAGAGTTGTTTTTATCAGTGTTTTAGTTGACTAACTAAGAGGACAGTGATTTCCCACAACCTGGTTAGGCAATTAATTGAATTAGTACTTAGAAAATGCTTTCTAAAAATAGTAAAAAATGGCCACTTTTTTTATGCATCAGCCTAATTGGGGATTGAATTGTTAGGACTACAAAGAATCCATGTAGTGGTGATTTTGAATGCCTTGGTGTTTGATTTTCTGAATGGGGAAACTGCAATTAGGCTGATTTCCAGGACATCACTTCTCAGCACTTTCTGAAAGTTGGCACCTCAGATATGTCCTAAACTTCATGCCTCTCTAAATTCCCAGTCACTGTTAAAAAAAGCAGCTACAGTGTCTTGTTTGGGATCTTTGGCGTCTTTGGGATTGGTGACCGCTTTGTCAGAGGTCACAAATAAGAAATACAAATAAACAAAGAGCTTGCAGCTATTTCCGTTTAGTACACCAGAGTCTGTGCTAGTTCTGCACAGTGATACTGAAGAGGTGAAAATTGAAACTACTGGTGGGATTTTTTTATTTCTTCTCCTCCATCCCCTCCCACCAGTTGCTTCTTTCCACTTTTTTTTTCTGGCACAATTGACCATTATTTTTTTAAATTATTGTAATTGGTCTTTGTCTAGTAATATCTGATCTCCCTCTTCTAAGGGGTCAAGAAAAAGGAAGGGAACTTCTCAAATCACAACTGAACATGAGATCACTAAGCGTGACCAAAAGCCAGCATTTCTGGCTTTTGGGAAATTTTTCTGAGATGCACTATTTTCAGTTTCTGATTTGTTCTTTACTGCTGTATAATGGAAATTCTGAAAACAAGTCTGAGAAATGAAACTCGTTTGAGCTGTTTAGCAATGCAGAACTATTTCAATGTCAATCTGTTAAACCTTAGCTTTGCCTCAACTTCAGTGAGACTTGACCAAATGTGAGATGCTTCAGATGAAATATTCAAGGAAGCAGTGTTTACTGATGAAACTTTGTTTAGTCGGAAATTTGCAAACCAGATTTAGTTATAGTCTTATATCTCTCACACACAGATTTTTTTCCTTATACACGTATTCACTGAAAGCTTGTGTTAAATAGATGTTATCAAGTATTTACTTAAAAAAAACAATAAGTTTTAAACTGTTTGACCAAAGAGCCTTTTCCTCCTGTCTGATGCTGCCAAATGGATTTATACAGGAGCTAAAATACATGTAGAAAGGGTCATGCCTGGAATCTTGCTGTAATTGTAATTTTTTGATGCTGAAAAACAGCTGCCCATCAGTTTAAGGGGATCATTTGAGAGCCACTCCAAACTGACCAGTAAAATGATTGAATCACTGAAACAGTAACTCACTGGAAAATTGCTTCTGCATGTAGCTCTTCCGCCCTATCTTTGGCACAGCCACCCCTGTAATTAAGATGCAAACTGATCTCTGAACCTGATGAAATGAGCTGAAGGGGACCAGAACAACTCTCCCCCAGCTCTGCAGAGCCCTAGTTCTTCAGCATCACCTAGATGCCCATCTCTGAAGAAGAATTTCATGCTCTTTCTAATATTTCTGCTTCAGCTCCTGATGTAAGCTTAGAAGCGGACATTAGGTCTAAAGAAAAAAGAAAAAAAAAGTTCTTGTTCACCATCCAGCCCTGTAAGCTCTATGTAGATTCTTGATGAACCTTCTGGGAATGATGTGCATGTGAAGAAGTGTAATTTCTTCCAATATTTATCTTACTCTATCTGTTACAACATTTCCAAGTTCTTGCTATCAGTTTACCACGTGGAGGGTAGCATTCCCTGCATGATCCTCCAGGCCAGCAGGATCTAAAGCCACCATTTCACTGATGATCACTAGAGCAATGCCCATTAAGAGAATCTTATTGTGCTAATGCAGGCAAGGGTTCAGGTACAGCTGGGTTGACAGGCAGTGAAAGAAAGCACGTCTCAGTAGAAAAAAAAAGAGACCTGCAAGCCTGGAACCTTAATCAGGTGATTAATTAGCAACAGAGTCCTTTTTATTACATGCCTAGAAGAGTACTAAATCTTGGGTGGGTAATGGGAAAGTCTGCAGTGTTTTATGTTCCTGGTGGTCACTTCTATATGCTCCTGTGAAAATCCCCAAGACAGCTAGTTGAGAAACCTGAGATGGAAAACAATTAGGACCTAACTTCCAAGTGAGCTGCTGGCCCTCAGGCAGAAAACCATGAGAAGACAAATGATAAATGACCAAGTATTTTATCTTGATAGGAAGACAAGCCAGGCATTTTTGAGAACACGTTTCTCAAAGACCTGAGCCCGGACACAGCTGCGTGGTTTAAACTGTAGAGCCAGCCCAGAAAACCAGAGTGGGACAGTTTACTGGGTGCTGGGTTTCTTGAGGGTTTCCTGGAGCTTTTTGCCTGTGGTATTTGGTGCAGGTCAATTGTATTGGAAGCGTATTAAAAATGATTGGACAATTTAATGGTTGCTAATATCATGGCAATTATGTCCCTGAGATAAGGGTAACCAGATACCTGACTCTGGGGCTTGAACACTTGAACAGTTTCACTTGAAAGATGGAGTGGTCTCTAGAGAATTCCAGCATGCTGTGATTGCTGAGTGTTTCCCTCTGTGACAGCACTGCTGATCCTGTGCAGGGATGCAGAGCAGCCAATCCAGCCCTGCCCCAGTGGCACCACATCTCCTCAGGCTCACAGGGAAGCCTGGCACCGTGATCTCGGCTGCCTGCCAGCAGCACAATGCTGGCTCTGGCAGCAGTGGCTCTGTGGGCTCAGAGGGGCTGGGACAGGATTTGACCCTGCAGATAAATGCTGTGCTGCTGTGAGGGCTGTGCCTGTGTGGGACACAGCACATGCAAGCTCCTGAAATGAGGAGGGCACTGGGGACAGGGGTGACTTGCACGCTGGCAACTCTTGAGGTCATTCATTGTAGGACTCTAGGTGCCTTGAATTAACATCACAGGGTGTTACTGTTGAGTAAGAAATGACACAAATTTATTAGAAGGCTGGTGTGCACAACAGTAGCTTTAATATGAAAATTCTCTTCTTTTATAGATAGGTTTGACACATTCTACTTGATTGGCTAGTTAACAAAAACATCTTTTTCACAAACAGTCTTTGAGAAGAACAGAAAAACAGAGTAGGAAAGCACCACCTATACTAACAAGTTATCATTGTTTCTCTACAACTCCCCAACAAGTCTCACAAGTCCACTGTGAGAAAATGAATCCTGTTTTCTCACTCTCTGGCCAGGCTGTCACATCCACAACAGGGCCTTATCAGTAGATAGGCCTACTAGAGGGAGCCATGAGCTTGCCAGAATGGAGAACTGGAAAGGTACAGAATAATAAAAAATTGCTGATTCTGGTATTTTACCTTCTAGATCTGGAGTTAAGCTGCCACCAGCCAGCACTTTGTGATTCAACTAGATTTTTTTTAACCCCGTGTTCTCAGAGGCGTGTCCATGTCCCAATGGCCAGGTTAAATGCCAATATTAAAGTCTGAATATCCATTGGCCAAAAACACAGCATCCCAAAAACCACATTTCCTGTCAAACCACCACAAATACTTTCTGTAATTTGGATTCAGTGAGCACACAGGAGAAAGTGTGTGTCTGGATTAACCCAAAAGCCAAGTTCAGCTGTGTCCATTCTTGGTCACAGCCTGGACCCTGTAATCCTCAAATACCTGTTTCTGTGTTCTCTAAAACCTCCTGTATGCAGTCAGCACTTGACTTTCAAACTGTGTTGAAGTACTTCTGCACTCTGAAAAAAATAAAATACCAGGCACATTTCAGAAAACACTGAAAAATTGCCAGAGATGTACTTATGATCCTAAAGTGCAAGAATCCCCTATATGCACATCATCTCCTTAACAGACATGTCATACTGACTTACAACATCCTCCTCATGTAATTCCCTTCACATATTGTTACACAGACTAAACATGCTTAGCACAACACAACAGCCTCTGCATTCAAGTCTATGCATTCTTAGCTCATGAGTTTTACCATAACTCCCATGAACATTCTGTGAACTTCCAGCTCCTGGATTCGTGGGAACAATAAAAATTTCAATACAGTTTTTAGGTTTTATGGTTGCAGAAAAAAACCCACACATAAATATGATCTAAAAACCCCCAAACCAGAAGGCAAATAAAAATAATCCAAGAAACATTACTGTTATGCTGATAAATCCAGTCATTCTTCAGGGGTCTCTTGTATGGTTTGGGGAGGGCATGCTTGGCCACACTTGTGAGAAACACATACTTCTGCATGCTCAGGTCTCATAGAACTTTCCTTCTAAACCTCACACAGGTGCTTCATAGCACTCACTGCCTTGAGGTGTGCTGTAGTCTGGGGTGAAACTCAGTCTGTTTAGATTCAGCCTGCACAGGACTCAGCTCCAGTCACTACAGAGATCAGGGTGAGAGCTGGAGGCACTAAGGAGGATGAGAATTGAAGGCACTAGGGAGCTGCTAAGATCACTTCCAGTGTCTGCTGCTTCTTTGGCTTAACAAAGTGTATGAGATGCCAGAGGAAACAGGCTGTCCCCCCTCACATTTAGCTGCTGAAACCGCGTGTCCTGCCTTGGAGCTGCTCACTTGAGATGGTTTCAGAGCTCATCCTTGCTGCATTGCACCCCATCCCACTGCATGTGGGGCTTTCAGCTCTGAGCTTGTAAGCATGACTTCTCATGCTCAGAGATATGGCAGATCTTCCTCTCGACAGCTCAGAGATGAGCTCTGGTGTGCTGGCAGCAGGGCAAGCCATGCTGGCTGTGCAGCTTGTGGTGTGTGCAGGTGCCTTGTGTGCCTTCCCAGAGCACAGCCCACCCCAGCCTCTGAGCCTGGCTGCTTTTGTGCCAAGGCACAACACTTTGGAGTTAGGTTTGTTTCCCATGCTGATGTCTCTGGGCATGCCCAGGGGCAAGGAGACCTGCACCAAGGACACCTTTGGCGTCTTCTCTGTTCCCACCAGACTGCGGTGTCAGGGGGTTGCCCTGACTCCACTTTTCTCCTAGACATGCCTAGATGTGGACAAGGAGATGTTGTTTCTAAATGAAGTCTCTGCTCTCCTGAGGTTACCTCCCTTTTGAATGCTGAGGGAGCAAATACAGCCTGAAGGAGCAAATACAGCCTATGTTATTTGCTTTTTTCTAAATGGCTGTAGCCAGGTCACTTGAATCCTTGCCTCTGCCAGCTCTGTCCATGGCCAATTTCAAGGGGCAGCAGTCCCCTGAGCAGAGAGGCATGCATGAACAGCAGCCTCTGCAGGATTTCCTCGCTCTGTGTGCCTACCTGGAAGGTTGCTCTCCATCCTGTTATACTGGGCAGTGCAGCAGAGTGAGAGGGCAGCAGAGACAGCACACAACTGGCCTGAGAAGTACTGTAAATTGTTGTGGCTGTGTGACCCTGTCCTGCTCTCACTCAGGCCTGAGGCAGCTGGAGAGACTGGCTGTGGTGTTCTGCTGCAGCTGGAGAGGCAAGGGTGATGGGAATGAGAACTTTCTTCTGAAGAGGGATTTCTCTAAATCCAAAAGGATACCCAGTGTGTTTTCTAAGCTCATGGATGTTTTTCAAGAGTTATGAGTGATGGCAGAGACATACTTTGCAGTCAAGAATTCTGGGAGTCAGTGGGGAGTTTTGGTTGAGTAAGAATTGGCATTAAAGTTCTGGATCTGACCCAGAGCAAGTAATGAGTCTGTGGGTGAGGCTGAGCCTAACTGAGATCTGCACTTCATGACTGATACAAATGGGATCAAGTGCAAAAACAAAGGGAACTGCCAACCAGGATCTCGTGTGGGCTGGAGCAACAGTGCCCTGGGAGATGGTTCATACTGGCTCTAGCAAAAACTTACTGAGGGTGGAGAGGGAACTGAAACAGGTAAGACTGAAGATGACAGGAGATGCACTCTTTCACCATCTCCCTTCTCTATTCTTTATCTCTACTGCAATGACAGTCTTTGTACCCTTTTGAATCCAAAACTCTTATTTTTTAAACATCCTGCAAGTGCCAGTGGAGAAAAACTAAGCATTATATAAGAAACAGGGCATAGGAATGACACTAGATCTAGGCTGGGAATTATTTTCCTATTTTATGAGGGTTTTCAAAGCACTGGAAAAACTTTTTTTGTTCTGACATAGGCTGGAAAGTCAAAATCTGAAACATATTGGTGAACTGAAAATCTGGAAAAGAGCAGCAAGGTTAGGGGTCAAGTGTAGCACTTTGTTTAGATGATTTTCAAATGTTTTGGTTTAGTTCTGAATATTTCTAAATGGTTTCTAGCCACTACAATTATCTTAAATTTGGAAAATAAAAGATACTTTGAAAAGTAGAAGTTTGAGCAATTTGGAGGAAGAAGAAACTTCAAACTGGAAACTTTACAAAAAAACCCTTTTTCCCAGGGAGAAAAAGGGTTATAGTAGAAAGCCATTGCATTATGAAACCCCCACAAAACACCTGATCTTCCCTGCCTAACAGCTGTCTCTGGAAAGGGAGGGTGTTCAGCCCCATAATTCCAAGAGTTCACCTTGAGGCAATGTGGCTGTCTCAGATGTCCCTGTTCCTGCCCCAGTCTGTCCCCAGGACTTTCCTTCCCGCTTGTGGAAATGTTTGTGCTGTCTGATAAACACTGAGCAAAACCATATGTGAGCTGGGTTGCATTATGCAATATGGGAGGATGGGTTACTATCTTCCCTTCAACTTGTGAAAGTTTTCCTTTTTGGCCACATCTCAAGGGAGGATATTGAATTGCATTGCATTTCATTTCTGATTGACACTGGATGCTTAACATATACTTTATGCAGGCACAGGTTTTATTCTGATGAAGGAATTCTTATATTACCTGAGATTTCTAGATTAACATGAGCCTGCCAGTGCCAATTCTTGCTTTACAAGCAACTACTAGATCCTAAGGCTGAATTTACAGTCTTATTTCCTTGTAAATGTCAGATGTAATTTTGGGAGAATGTTCAGATATATCCGATACTGATCAACTCACCATTTTCATTACAATGCAGTCAAACCAGATGCAGCTGAGATTCTTACCCATGCCCTTGAGGAAACCTATTGACAGGGTATGGAGGCAGGCTTTGGAAATAATAGACATGAAAAAGTATAAATCCTATATTAAAGTTTTATAAGTTTCATTACACAGTGATATTTCAATTACTCCATGGGAGACTTGGATGAACCTACAGGAAAAAGGCAGCTGTGGATTGGCAGCTTTTTGCTCTGCTTTAGTTCAGGATATTTCCATTTGATTAGAAATAGGAAATCCCTTCAGCTGAAGGGGCAACACTGGACCAATTTGCATTGAAAATTAAGAACCTGGGGAACTTTGCAATGGTCCCCAATTCTAGTTAATTCCAGCAAGTTTTGAGGCTCTTTGCCACCTTTCTGGTTACTCCCATAGAACAAAGATTTAGCTCTTGCCAGCCAGGGAAATAACTGTATCTCATGTTACCTGCCAAAACTCCTTATCCAGAGCCTAATGCCTTCAGAGGGGATCCAAACTAGAATTCATTACTGGAAAGATGAGGACAGACTTTTTAGCCTATTGTGATAGGACAAGGACTAATGCTTTTAAATTAAAAAAAGAGTAATTTTAGATTGGATATAAGAGAGAAGCTTTTTACAGTGAGGGTGTTGGAACATTGACACAGGTTGCCCAGAGAATGCTCCATCTCTGGAAACATTCCAAGTCAAGTTGGACAGGGCTTTCAGCAGCCTGATCTAGCTGAAGATGTCCCTGCCCATTGCAGGGCAGTTGGACTGGACAGGCTTTAAAGGTCCTTTCCCACCCAAACCATTCATGATTCTGTGAAAAGGGTGAACCTTAAACCTGTGAGCCTCTTCGTGTGTGTGCTTCCTCCAAGGCAAGTGCACCTTGAAAGAGTGGAGAGAAATTAGTCTTTCTTTTTTTCTTTGAAAATACATGTGCAAAATCCAGTTGTGCTGTGACTAAAGAAGTCTGCAGCTAGACGTGCCCTGAATCAAGACCAAGATTGGCAGCTAGCACCAGGAAAGGATTGGTGTCTTGTGGGGAAGGGTGTTTGACCAAATCCTGCTGATACTCATATCATAATGGAATACTTTTGGTGACTTCAGAGGAGTCTGGATAAAATGATGATAGCCTTGTATGTTTTTGAAAATTAGTTTGTATTTTTAAATATAATGAACAGTAAATATCACTTAGTAAAGTACTTCACATGTACTTGGCAGGTTGCAAGCAATAGCCAAATTCAATGTTTTTCCTACCATTGAAGCACAATTATTCTCCAGGAAACTGAGGTACCAAGGGAGTGACATGCCTTACTGCAGGCAGCTGGGAGAGGCAGAACAAGGCTCTGGAACTGGAAGTGCTAGCCCTTTGTTTTGTATTCATAATGCTCTTTCTCCTGCACTTCACGAGAAATGCACATTTCAAAATGTGGAAGGACGCTTCAGGGCCTGTGGTTCTCTAACTCCCTGGACTACAGCTGCTATCTTAAGCACAGCAGAAAGCAAGCTGGAATCTCCTAAGGAAATGCTATGCAAGGTCTCACACGCACTGTGCATTCACTTATGAGAGGGCTCAGCAGATCAATTAAACAGACATTCAGCTTCATTGCTTAGAATAGCAAGAAGCTGGTTTTCTTTCCCAGCCTTTGGTTCAAAGCACTTGACTCTTACCCTCATATCTTCTGTCTTTTAGGAAGGGCCATATTAAATGCTCATTCCTCTCAGTTGAAGGAGTTATGCTTGCAGCTATTCAGTCTCTAATTGTGTGAAGCTGTCCCCAGAAACACAGCCTCAGAGCTGCCTTTTACTGAAGGGAACAATAAGGCTTAATATAGTGCCTGGAGTGCCTGATATGATAGAGTTTGAGGCAGGTTGGAGATTAGTACATTGTTTGTGCTGTAAAGTATTTCTTGCTAGGACATTAATAGCAAAGGCTTTACCTAATCATATTGTTTGCAGGCTTGTTTTGTTTTGCTGAAGTGATATGCAAGTCCCTGACTGTCAAAAGGGAGCAAAGTTCAGCTTCCAATTTTCCATGAACCAAAAAATGATCCTTGCAAAGTATTGAGCTTGGCTTAAAACAGATTTTACAAGGGGAGACATTTCTGTTTCTTGCAGCTAATTTCTGATCCTTTTGGTAAAACTGCAAGGTATGTTTCTATGCACAGGGGTAAGAAGTGTCCATGAAAGGGAAAGAGAATGCTGGATGAGGTTCACACTTAAATCCAGAGATTTCACAAGCTGGACTTTTCAAAAAATCACCAGATTTCACAATACCCATAGTCAGAATGTGAGGGATGGTGACCCTTTGGATCAGAAAGGATTTTTTTTCAGGATTGTCTCTGTTGACTCTTACTTTGGGTGTTTTCCTTCCCTTCCACATGTGACCCTCGTTTTCAGGGTCATGTATGTATTGTATGTATTAGATATTATGAAATCTACTTTTTCAGGGCACACCACTCTCCTCTGTTGCTTTTTCTGCAGCTCTTACAAGGAGCAGGACAGCTTTCTCTGTAGCCCTTCCTTCCCACCTCTTTCCATGCAGTTTTGGAGGCCTGTTGAAAGCAGTTCTTTATTCCCCCATCTGCTATTAATTGCCTCTCTCTCATGCTCTCTAACTCCCTCACTGCCCCTCACACACTCCTGCTTCAGGGACAAACTTTGAGAGGAACTTGCACTCCACTAAAAGCATCTATCGCCAGCTAAATCCTTCTAGAACATTGCCACTCTTGCTGAATGTAATTTGCTCTTTCCATGCCAAGGTTTTCTTCAGGAAATCCCCCAGATGAATTAAAAATATTGTTTTGCATTTGTTGGGACCTCTGCCCAGTGCTGCTTGCAATGTACAAGCTGTATTTGGTGCTAGTTGGGTCAAGACAACTCAGAAAAATCTCATGGCTGGGTATTGGTGCTTCTAAGCCTGTTGGCTCTCACACACACTCTCAGCCTCTCTCTCCTTTAAACAGGAAACTCAACTCAGCATGTGGTGAGTAACCAAATATCAGCAAAGACTTTCTTGCATTTTCTTAAATTCTGTTAAAAAAAAAAAGAAATTTGAGAAGGAGGGAAAAATCCTGTGTTAAAACAAACTCTTGGGTGTAAATAGATCAGCACAATCAAAAAATCAGAGTGTTTAACAGAGAGATTCTGGACAGGATTCATTAGTGGCTGATGCAGTTGGTAGAAGCGAGTTTTGTGGTGCCTGTAAGTTTTTAAGAAGCTTGGAAAAAGTTAAAAAGACAGCAGGTATTTGTGTGGGCATGGGGTGCAGGCCTGTGATGAGAGCAGGCACAACTCTGCTCAAATGCATTGGAGCTGTGTAAGAGGTTTGGCTGTGTCCATAGAAATAACACAGCTACAGGTTAAACAAGGCCTGATTCCTTGCATTTAGGTCCATAGGGATTTGTATGGTTGTCTGGATGGACTCTTTGTTTAGCATACATCTTGCATAACCTGTGATTCATCTATGAGGTCTGAGCTGTGGCAGAGTCAAAGTTCATTTTCTTTACAAGAGAGATATTATATGTTGATTCAAAGTTTTCAAGATACAGTGGACACACAAGTCCTTGGGTTAGACTAGCCAAGGGTTAATTACCTTTATCTGCCTGAACATACATCATTCTGCTCACTGCTCCTCATGCTTGGCCTCTGCCCCCGTGGCATGAAGTGGGTTTGGTGTGCCTGTCTCTCCTCAGCCTCACTTGCTGTTCTGCCAGCTGTGCTGTTGCAAGGTGAATGCTGCTTTTGTATCTGATCAAAACAGAATGAAAGCTTTGGACAGCCACAGTGCTTCCTGCTCACTCAGTCTCCAGCCTGAGATGATGGGAAACTGAGCCTGATACCCCCCACTGGGAAAGGACCACAAAACTGGAGCATACTTACATAGCCTCCTCTCCTAAAATTTGCAGTTTTGCACAGGGAACATTTCATACGTACAGCTATTTGCATTTCATCCTTTGATTTTTAAGGAAAAACTTCTAGACAGAAGTTTGACATAAAATCAGAGCCCTTTATTGTTCAAATTGAGAGGGTCTTGTGATTGAATTTTCATCTTGGCTGAGGCAGATGCTTACATGTGTATCCAGAGTTCTGGACAACAAAAAAGAGCTGAATGTTGACATCAAAGTTTGGCCCGCTGATCTTACCAAAGAGAAGGTATTTCCTGAATGGGAAGCAGCAAGAGCCATGTAGTTCATATAAACTCCCAGCAAGAATATATGATGTTGCTGTTTGCAGAAAATCATTACCAGATGGCACAGTGATAGTAGGTGTATGCAAACCCACAGGGTGCAATAGCACGGATGAATAACATCTCTCTGTGGTACAGTGCAAAGTCAAGGTGATGGCAAGCAAAGATCCTGCTCCACACTTGTTGGTCCTGCTCCATTATGCCTTTGTGCTGGGCAGGGGCTCTGTGCAACAGGGAATGTGCCATGGGAATAGCCATGTCCCCAGGGGCCTGAAGGCCCAGCCTTAAGCCTAGCAAAGGAGAGCTATAGCAAGGACAATGAAATCTTGGTTGACCTTCTGCTGCACTCAGCATGGAGGAGGCTTCTCTGGGTTCCTTAACACAGCTCTGATTCATAGCCTTGAGTGGAAGGAGGCCAACAAGCACAGTGTGCAATTCCTCTGAGGGAGCTGTTCCAGCAAAGAAAAAATTACAGCACACTCTCCCCTGAGCTGCTTGAGAGGTGCTCTAAGAGTTTCATTAAAATGCCATGCCATTTTAGTATCTTTTATAGTGAAGAGTGGGTCACTCACATTGCCAGGGAAGTTAGTATGTTGCTATAGTATTTTACCAAATCCTGGTTTCTGTTGCCTTGGTGGAAAACAGCCTGTGTATTCTGTGAAAAATTAATGTTAAAAGCCCACCAACTTTTGAGGATAGTATGGGACAAAATAATTTTTTTTCAAACTTGTTCTTCTAGAGAGCCCTAAAGCTGAGTCATGCGCCCCGTGACACACAGTTGTGTGATCCTGTCCTGTGGATCAGGTGCTGATCTGGGAACTTGGGAGCACATCCTTTTCCCAGCCCAGCAGAACAGGCTTTTGAACTCAGGGTGGTGGTAGGAAAACAACAGTGTATTTCTCAAGGACAGTCATTTTTTCTGGCCATGACTTTTCCAAGATCAAGGCCATCATCTTTGTAGATTTGGTAATTTCTCCTAAGGAGTTGACTAAAAACTTATGCAAATTCATTTTTATGAACTACCTCCTGTGTATGTTCACGAAGGAATGTGTACCTTACATCTGGTGAGTTGTGTGACTTTTTGATAGGGTTGTTAGAGCCACTCTTCTTCAGAAGGCAAAAGCCACAAGACACTGTGGGCACGGCTGCCCATAATGTGCTAGTGTAGATCCCTACAATGCTCACAACACAGACCTGACTGGGAAGAACTGATCTCTGAACTGGGGGAGGCACACAGCCTAATTCACTGAGAAAGCTGCTGATTGAATGATTAAAAGAGATTTTGTTTCCTGGTTCTTATACTTGTGCTGAAGCTATTTTTCAAGTCACAGCTGAGTTTCAGCCAGCTCCCAGAGATGTAGAAAATCAGACTTTCCTTCTTCTTCTAAATATCTTTTTTTTACAACAATTGAATTCTACTAGTCTGAGAGGGATTTGGGGAAAGCTTTTAATGTTCCATATGGCTTTAGGATTCAAAGAATTTCCATGTAATGAAGTATTGTCTTCTGGACTTTTCCCTTTCTGCTTTATACTTAGCAGGCGGTATTCTAACACTAGCAGCTTGGGGCAGTTTAAATTTCGTATTAGAACTGTAGGATCTGAACTGAAATCCCAGAGGGAATTTTTATCCCTTTTCTTTTCAGCATGTGTCAATGGAAACAGTCCTCTGAAGGTCAAGAACAAGTGCTATCCCTAAATATAAAATTCCTCTGGTTATCACAAAAGCAGTGCTCACCACAGGAAGGGACTGGACTTCTGAGAAGGGTGCAAGTTTTGATTTCATAAAGTTTGTTTTGCAGAAGGCTCGTGGACAGAGTCTTGGAGACTGGTAAGAATCAGTGAGATATTATCAGCCCATAGCAAGGTTTTATATTCCAAGGCTCCTGGCACATAACCTGGGTCCTTCATTTCCATGCTACTGATTCTGACATTGTGTTACATAAAAACAAGAGTAAAGAAGATGTTTTATAACCACGTTTTTCATTGCAGACATAAAGCAGATCATGCAGTTTGGTATAAATGGGGCAAGCATAGCTTATAAAATTTATTTGAGAAGGACCTCACTGTAAGGAAACTTATCTCAACACTCTCATGTGTAATAATGCACTAGTGTTACAGCACCTCTTTTTCATATTTGGGAACTCGAAAAGACAGTTGGCTTGATTGCACATGGAATGGCCACCTCATAAATGTGGTGTAATCCTTGTCATGAGGTGTATTTAAAGGTTCTTGGTGGGAACTGGTCACAGTTTTCTTTTCCATTTTTTTTTTTAAGTTATAATGAAAATATTAGGGTACTGCTGTTATTGTCTTCAAGGTTTTTATGGGTTTTGATTTTCTACAATTCTTCAGTTAACATTATTTAGAAACAATATAGTTTGAAATACTTTTTCCTTTCTTCTCCTGTTTTCTATCCCAGTTTTCTTCCTCCAACATCCTCTGCTCATTTTTTTCCTCATGGCTGTAAAACCTCAAATAGTGGTGGAAAAGTCCTCTAAGAGTAAAGAAATATAAAGGGAGAAAGACCAGTTACAGGAGAGAAGCCTGGGTCCAGATCCCTGCTCTGCTACACATCTTCCAAGACAATATTACTGAATGATTCTCTGGCTTAGATTTTAAGCACAAATTTGAACATGCATTTAAACCCAGACTTATCCAGTGTCCAAATTGTCTGGGAATAGGTTTAAGAGAGCTCCTGAGTAAAGCTGGGAAGAAGCTCAGGCCAGCCTTTAGAGGAGACACAGTGTCTTGGCCAAGGTTCTCACCATTTGTCAGATGCCTTTCAGCCTCCCTATGGCCACCCCACGGCACTGGTAGGACAGATGCTCCCTCCAGGTCACAGGGAGCTGAGTGACAGATGTGTGGATGGATCCCTTGGGGTCCTGATGTCTTCTCTCCATCAGACTTGGGCCTCTCTGTCCTGGTGTGTGAATAGGGACATTAGATTTCCTTGCCTCAAAGAACAGTTTTGAAGAAACAGTAAGTAAAACCTGGGATGCACTGAGGTACTATGTTGAGAAGGACCACAAAGCAACTATGACAGCTCCCTGTTGTCAAGGTGGGGGAAATGCTGTACTGCCATTACCTAGAGGCCCACAGGGAGCTGAGATGCTTCTTGACAGGTTTCTGGGAGGTCCTGCAGGCTGGCTTCATCAAATCCTCATGTTCCTTTATGGAATACAGATGCTGATGCTCGGAACATTTGTCTCTACCAGTCACTGACACACAGGTGCCATATATCCTGAACCAAACAACTGCACTGCAGCAAGCAGAGGTGGAGGTGGGTCCTGCAGGGCACGATTTGCCAGACAGGAGCCAGAAGACAATAGGAGGTAGCCCCTACTTCCTTTCCTCACATGCCTATGATTAAATGCAAAAATATGTTTGGAATTTCTTCCTGAGCCAAGCCTCTGTTTGTCAACAGCTTTGTTTTGTTGATGGAGCAAAACATGGAATGGAATATCTTGAAAATTAGCAACTGAACTAGAGGGATAGAGCATGATGCAGTGTCTTAGGAAGACCAGTGCAGGTAGGGCTTAAAATTCCAACACAAGGAGTTCTGCCAGAAGCTGAGAAGAAAGCTGAATGCAAGTGAATTATTCTGTTTAGATTTTCCACAGCATGAAATTCCTGTTGTGTCAATCTTCATCTATCTGTTTGTTAGAGCCACTTGCAGAATGCCATAGGGAAGAAGCAGCTCTTAGCTTTTTCTTTGGTGGGGTGAAGCCCAGTGGTGCTTCCCAGTGGAAGCCTCCTCTTGTGCTGAATGCTGCCCTGAGTAGGGGTAAGCAGAATCCAATTTATATGCCTCTCAGTGGGCTTTCTTTTCACAACTCTTAAAATTCCAATTAAACATTACTGTAAGTCTTGAAATCAGTTTAGGAAAGTTAATCCATTGTTTGAAAAATCATTGAGACTGTCAATTTCATGTTGTGTATAGTTATTCAAGTTCTGAAGCCCTGAAAAATAGACCTCACAAGAGAATTGGCAGCTGACCCTTAACTTCAAATGTCATTGCTTTTTTATGCTGCAATATAAATTATTTTCTGCTTTGCAAGCTTATGTCATTCACCCTGCCATGGACTGGATTTTCATGTATATTAGTGACAAATTGTACTTGTTCTGAAAAATCCCAGGACTCAAGTGTTTTCTAGGTCTCAACAGCTGTCATCATTTTCCCAAGGTACTTGAGAAATGTTCTGTGGAGTTGCTGTGAACCACAGATGTTTGTTCTGAAGGAAAGGGTTGGTGGTCCAGGGCCATGTGTAGGGGCACCTTGATGAAATTCTACACGGGGTCAGTTTCAGTGATGCTCAGTGTTAGAAGGAAGCATTTTCCTTACAGTTGCCCATGAGCAGAAAAATGCTAATTTTTGAAGCCTCGGTCCCTGCCGTAGAGAAAGGCAACAGGAGGTGGAAAAAGGTTTTGTTGTCTTTCCTGGTAGTTCATTCTGCAGTCTCCAAGATCCATCTGCTTACGGGAGTGGGGGACATTCAGAAAGAACATCTGTGTGTATCCCATGTCATTACACTTCCCAAGCCAATGGCAAAGACCTTGGCGAGATCCAGGGTTTTCAAACATGAGCCTTTTCTGCGAGTGTTTAGACAGATGGTTTGCTACTGTATGGAGCATCTTCAGGGAATTCACTCCTATTCTCAATGTTGCAATTACTGTAGGCTCAGGGCTGGCTGTCTCCTGTGGAGTTTCTGAACAGTGTTTGTTTTTGCTTGATGAAATTCTGTCTTAGATTTTTTAGTGATTATGCTATATTGTGTTCTGCCAGGCTTTGAAATGGGATCAAATTGCTTTTCCCTCCACATTCACTTGCAAAACATATGTCGGCCAAATTCTGAAGTTCCTACTTGTGTACCGGTCACCCACCGAAAGTCAGTGGGACCTTTGACTGAGTAAGCACTGTGTGAAAACCAAGTGTGAAGGTGGGGGGCATTTCTTGGCTGCAGAATAATAGCTTGCAGCAGCAAATATTTTATTTTCTCTGAAAGAGGTAAATGGGTACACTGATGTTGCCTTTGACGAGATATTTTTAAGACAAGGCTTGCTCAGACCATGGTAAAAGTGGGCACTAGAGCTGAACGCTGTTCTCCAGTTTGGGAACATGTTCATTTTTTTAAAGTTGATTTCAGTTTAAACCAAACTAAACCCCAAATTCAGTGGTATCTCCAGTGATTTGTAGAATCTGCTCCCCAAAACTGACAACTTCTGTTATTTTTGCTGACAATCTAGCTGTGATATTGGTAAGAGAATCCATTTCACTGAGTAGTTGTGGAAAACTGACCCCTGATGGATCAAGAATATATGTTTGGGCAAAAGCCTTTAATCTGGAAGGATGTAATACATAGGTCTTAGTGCACAGTTAATTGATGGTTTAAAATTAAGCTCTTGTAAGAGAAATATCCACTAGTCTCTAATACACACAGTCCAGATCACATCCCAATATTTTCACTTGCTATTTTCACTTTCACTTCAACATTTTCACATATTCAGCTTACAAAGCTGAAGATGAACTTGGAAATTCTGATCCTTTGTGAAGGTGTTTGCAGTGGTGCCCCTTGGATTTCACAATCAAAGAACAATTTAGGAGCTGCCATAGAACCAGGTTACTATCAGAACCAGCTCTCTTTTCCATAACCAGACAGACTTGACCACACAGTAAGGATGAAACTCATTGCTGAGAAAATAAATAGCACACATGACTATTTAGATCCTTGAAAAACAAACTCGGTGGTCTTTGCCCTGGCCTGCTGAAGAGGAAGAATAGTACATTTTCTTTCCTATTCCAAATATTTAGCAATCCCTACACACTGCAGTCACTGTCCTACTGTCTATAATAATTGAAGCAAACAGGGCTTATTTTGTGTTCATGTACCATATGCGTCTGCTGTGATGTCAGTGAAATTCACATCAGTATTAAGCTGGTGTGTTAATGGACTTAGATCTGGATGCTATAAACACTTGGAAGATGTTGGAGTCTTCAAAATTGAAATACCTTATTATTACAGTGATTTAATAATTGTAGAAGGCAAGTTTATTTGTGGATAATTTTTTAGATTTTTCAGTTGAGTCTAGGGAAGTGAGCCCTGATTTCTTGCAGATAAGAGGATTTTGTGTACGTGTGTATGTCTGTGTGTGTCCCTGACACATTTTGAATTCATTGGCTGACTTCCACCAGATTTGTCAGAGGAGTATAGATGTCTAAGATAAGTAAGCCTTTGAAAGCAGATGGCTAGGTGAAAGAAAATTTTGTTGGGAGGACTGGCAGTAGGGAAAAGAGCAGAACCAGAGTTCACTTTATTAGAAATGAGAGAATCCATATGGGGCAAAACCTTTACAGATGTCTGAGTTGCAAAAAAAATTTTTAGATATCAAAATCACTCATCTGTGAGACACAAAACTAAAAGAAACTGATTGCATTGATCCTGGTGCTTTTGTCTCTGCAGCACGCCTAGTTTTGCATTCAAGAATTGGGATAAGAATAAGAAAACTCCCTTCTCTGGAATAAAACAAAACAACTTAAATGTATTAGTGGGTATGGATCCTTTTAAAAAGAGCAGTGTTCTCTATTAAACTGAACTGAAACAGGTTCTGAATAATTGGTGTCCAATAATGGTGTGTTGGGGGATACTGGGTAATTGGTATCTTCTGTTCTTCCATTCTTTGTGCCATTACCGTTTTAAAAATGAGGTTAATGATACTTAAGTGGCTTTGAATGTGTTTTGACCACTGCAAAGAAATTATTCTTGAGAGAAGGGGAAGTGTAATTAAATGTACTTTAAACTCTCGTTTCTTACTACTGTGGCATTAGACTGTAAGATCTTTGAGTTACACATTTTCTTAATATATACAAGAGTGGTCACTTTAGTTGATGTTAAAATCTCAGTAGTCACAAAAAGAGTGAGCTTCTTGTAATGCTTCCCTTTATGCTAATTTATGAACTATAAACTCAAAAGATACCATACATACTACATACAGCATAGGAAACCTTTTGGTCTAGCTGTTAAGCAAGTAAAGTTTGGATGTGATCTATATGATCCTGTACAGTGGATGAATGTGGCTGTATGGTCTTACATACAGGAGGGCTTTTGAGCTTTGTTACACTTCTGCTAACTGGATACATATTGGTAAAAGGCATATGAAATATTTCTGTCAGATATTAAAATATAGGGAGGCTTGAGGCTCTATGTTTTATGTCTCTCCAAATCAGTCTAATAATTTCTTTTGTTTGAATAAAAAGTTTAAGGAAAATTTTTTCCAGAGCTAATATTTCTGGAAGCTTTTAAGGAACACTTAAAGCTTTGATGACGTCATTAAGAACACTGAAGTTGTGTTCGAGTAAGGGTTTCTGGAAAGGTTTAAACCATGCAATGCTCTGTTCAGCTGTAGAGCAAGAGTTGCTAGATGGCTCTGTTGATTCTCCATGTCACTTAAATATGAAGAGTTTTATACCATAGCCAGAATCCAAACCTCATTTTCTCTGGACCTAAAGCTCAGATTTTATATGGCATAGGAGGGTTAGGGCTGAAAGATGTACCAGGACTTTGTCCCAGCTCTGGTGAGGAGGCCACAGTGACTTCAAGTATAAAACATGCTATTTTCTAGGCAAGAAAATTTACTTTTTTTTAGCATAGGGAAATCATTCTAGCATGTTCTTTAAGCAAATTAATCAAATACTGTCCGGATTCCCCCCAAATTCACATGGTTACATTAAGGTCAACTGGGGCCCAATTAACTTGTGTATGCTTCCCAGGGTCATCTGATCTTGGCAATTTTCATCATTCCAATAAAATTTGGTTTGATTTCTGGTGCAGAGAGAACAGCTGTGATTCCAGGTCTTCATCTTTGTCTAATTCCAAGGAGCAGTGTGCAAACAAACTAATCATCTGAGATCTTAGCAATGAGCATGGGGAAGTGTGAGTTATGCACATCAGTACCTTATGCAAGGGAACTAATTAGGAGCAGATGCTTAAATTTTCCTAATGTTTATATGAGGAGAACAAATTGCCTGCTGGCAGAAACAGCCATCTGTAAAAATGGTGTTCCAACCTCATAATTTTAAATGTTCTTCTTGTATTCTTAATTTGCATGTACAAAATAAATTGCAGCTAGAGACATTCAATCAGCAATGGGTCTGAGTGCTTAAGGTCCGGACCATGTCACCCAGCAGTTCTATGAGACCATTACAGATTCTGCTGAGGATCTGGTGTCCATGAACCACTGTTTGGAAAAGAATTATATGTATAAGAGACATAAGACAGCATGCACAGAGCATCTCACAAAATCAGCAAGAGTAAGAAATGTTAGTATTCTCTGTTTGCCTAGAAAAGTAGTAAGAATTTTCTGGCAAATAAATGCTTCATTCTCCTTTTTTCTGTTCCACTAGATGGAAGAAAATAAACGAGTCATTAAAACATTGGTGTCATGCAAGGGAGTAATGTTCTCAAGGTATGAAAACACAACCCCTCCCCTTTGCAGAATCCAACCTCTTTTAAAAACAATGAATACTAAAGTGTTTAGGGATCCCTTTGTATAAATCATGCATGTTCCACACAGTGAAAGACCGGCCCATTCCCACAGATGTCAGCTGGGACATAAAAGCTTGTTTTGGCTGCACTCACCAAACCCTCCTGCTGTGGGCTAGAACTGTCCCTGCCCCACCTGTGTGCTGCACTGACTGACTGAAAACCAGACTGTCGACCACAGCCTGGAGAAGCAATTACTTGTGTCTCAAAATCAGTCTACTGGAGCTTGAAACTGACTTTCCAGAAGGCCCAGGAGGAGCATTATGGTAGCATTGGGGTAGTTATTGGGAAGGTTATCCTCTGGGGAAATTGTGACCCCACCAACCAAGCAGCAGGGGAGTGATTGACTGCCAGCTATTGCCTGCCAAAGACTAAATCAGTTGTCTTCAGCTCACTGGTATTACTGCAACACTGCTGAATGTGCAAGGGAGACATTGAGTTTGACTTTTATATCAAGGCCACTCTATTTTGCTAAGCTACTCCCGAACAGAGTTCAATAAGTTGTGGTGGCAAAAAGTGTCTCCTTCAGGCTGGGTTTCAGCAATGATCTGAGTAATCCAAGACATGGAGACATCCTCCAATTTTGTAGGTAATTTTCTTCAACATCTAAGGGCAGACATGGATTATATTAAAAAAAAAAGGCTGCATTTCTAACTGGAATTTTTTATGTATTTGATTTGTCAGCTATTGGTCTGTGTTACAGTTATCTTTTCTAGATTAAAAGAACTTGTCAGTGACTAATATATCCTAACATATTCTCTATTTGAGGATATTCAGGCACCAAAACCAGATCACTTCTAAATGTTCTTTTTAAGAAGCTAAGTATGAGAAAATCTTTACAGGCCTTGCTACAGGAGAATATTTACTGATGACACGTTGATGGCTGCAGCCTGTGGACTTCTCCTTCTCTTGATGTCTCTCAAGACTTGTTTTCTCCAGCCCTTAAGCCATTTCTGTGGTTCCTTTCTGTTTTCTTCCTAAATTTATCAATATTTTCTGAAAGGCACACAAATTTGTAGCATGCAAAATTTTGATGTTAATTTCCTTGGGATGGGTTTCCACTGGGCTTCCAGGGATGTAGATCAGGCCCTTAATTACTCCTTTCATTTTAACTCTTCTACAGCTGAAGTGAAGATTTTCAAAGCCCCTGGAGAGATCTATTTGCTCATTTCTCAACTAATTAAATTTTTCCTAGGCAGTTTTGACATTTCAGTCTGAAGCATTTTTTTTTTCCTCAGAAGCAAACCTGGAGGCAATCCTCAAGAGATAAGAAGTGTCACACATATATTGAGTCTAAACCAGAGGGTCTTATCCCAGGGCTGAATCTAAACCAATCTTTCCCCCCTCCCATTCTTCAAAGATTCTTTTGCCTCAGAGGGACTTCACAGAAATCAATGGAATTGCACTGGGATATTCAGAAACACAATGATTTCTAACTGGGAGGATTATCAAATTTAGGAAAAAATTGCTTATTGATGTAGGAACTTGTGGACTCTCAGTCCCTCAAAGTGTTGGAATTGAAAGCAGGTACCTTGCATTACATGTGCCCTGCATCAGCCACATGTAGGTGAGCTGAATGTGGAAATGTCCATGGAAAAACCCATGGCCAACTTCAAGCAGTTGAGAACAGACTATTATAAAATCCCGTGCCTTAAAATCTCTTGATAACAGTCAGCAGCATGGATAGAGCTAGTCACAAGCAGAATTTTGAATTAAAGACCTCTAGGACAGGATGTGTGATTTTTCCACTGTGGTAATAAAATCTCTAAAAAAAAAGATGCTAGTTGTACCAGCAGATCTCAGTAAATTCCAGTGTTACCTAAAGTTATGTCCTACCAGCTGGGAAAGCTCTGCTTTGCAGGCATTAATTTGGATTCTTTCAGCTGTCTATCCTCATTTTCAGCTAGTTTTTTATTGCATTTCAGGACATTGTGGTTCAGTTTTGTCCTGTGTTCCTGTTATTAGGCAAATTCAAGAGTTGGCTGTCTAAGGGTTTTCTGACCTCTGTAAATACAGACATGGCTAACGAGTGCTAGTTGCTGAAAAGGCCAAGAGGACGAAGACAAGTCAGGGTTAAGTTCATAAGTTGGTTGAGTTTAAAGATCCCATATGTGGGGTTTATGGAACCATGTTTTTCAGTTTTAAAAGATTTTTATTAAGTTTTCACAAAATACAAATGAAAAGTCATAAACAAAACCCAGGATCCTGCTCAGAGTTACCCTGAAATAAATCTGGAGTAAGTGCCTTGGAGTCAGGCAATGACTCCAGCTTTATGTTGCTGGGGCTAAAAGGAGAGCCTGACCCCATGAGTATTTTCAAACGTGCAGTTATAAAGTATGCAATGTTCTCTTAATAATTTAAACTAAGAAATTTACAGGCTGACATTCACTAAGGATTGAGTTTAACCAGTGATGTTTTGATTTAAATGCTCTTTTGGATCCATGTGTCATAAGAATGGAATGTGTCCAGTGACCCAGGCAGACTTTCCTGTGCCTGTTATCAGCACCACAGCTAGTGGTCCCCAGGCAGCAGGAGTTTGTCCTCATGACACCTCAGTCAAACAGGAAATCATGATATTCTCTGGAGAAACTGAGGTACATGGTGATGAGAGACCTCCTCAGAGTCACCAAGAGCAGACTGTTGTAGGGTGAGGATAAAACTTTTATTGATTTCACCATGGTCGAGGTTTCCCAAAGGTCCATCCAGGTCTCAGGGAAGTGCTGAGTTGTGGAGGACAGCTACTGTCAAGATGTCAGTCAGGATTTTTTGGTTGGATTCCAAGGAGGACTGAAAAACCTGTGTCCTTTTTGCCTTTCCACCTCTGCTGCTCTGTCCCACTTTGGGAAGAGGTCTGTGTCAGGCATGGGCTGCCTTGGCTGATAACACCTCTGCTGCACTTACAGGCTGGGAACTGACCTTTTTTTGTCCTCACTGATCTGGATTTGGTTAGCATTATTTGGTTTCTTTACCTTATTTCAAAATTGCATCAATATCATCTTCTCTTGAATCCTTGCAGTCTTTTTCTTGACACCAGAGGGATCTGTGTATATAGTAGAGGGTGAGTGTCCCCACAGAGTTAAATTACACATAGAAACTGAACTCCTGTCCCTCTTGCAATGCAGGGAAGACTTGGCAGCCAAGCAGGGATTTCACCCAGACACCAGCCCTTTCTTCTGAGAGCTCTGCTCTGCAGGGTGTATTCTTTCCATTACAGCCTCTCTCCAGGACTCCACAAGGGCACTGTGAGAAAACCACTGTTGTCTCTTACATCAGATTTAGAGTCTGCAGTGCTCAAGCCATGAAAGCTCCACAAAGGCTGGGCAGTCAAATCCACGGAAATCAAATGAGAATTTGAGTAAAGCCCCTGGTTAATAAGTCTTTCCCAAGTCCAATAAACATAACTGGAAATAAATTGCATCCATACATTTCACAGTTTGATTTACATTAAAATGAAAACATAAGAAAGGCCTGCCATAGACAAGTTCAAACAATGCAAAATTCTGCACAGTTTGTGTTTATCCAACTCTAATTTATAGCTCAAATATTCCATTGAGGTAAAAATAAATCAATAATAGTACACTACTTGTGATTTATCTTGGAGTCATTTACCAAAACAGATGATTGTTTTCCTGTGCTAGTGTGGGTCTATCATAAAAGCCATCACATGTACAACATTTTGCTCTTCAAAGCCTCAGCAAAATGCCTTCTGACAAAGGGCCTCTTTTCACAGTTCAGACAGTTTTGCTTCTGTTCAAGCCTCAACCTTGCCAAGTTCCTCATGTGCTCAGTATCTGAAATAAGACCATCACTCATCTCTAGATTTAATCTCTGGATGGATTTTTGACTAAGGGGCTTCAATCACCGAGGCCTTTAGTACCAGCATTGTGCCAAGGAGGTGGGTCTGGAAGCATTGGAGGAGCACTCTGTGCACCCCCTGCCTGCTGCCAGGAATGGCCATTCAGAGCTGGTAGCATTGTTATTCAACAAATACTATTGGATGCAGAGAGAAAGGAATTCTCCTGCAGTCCCTATGGCTCCCATGGCTCTTGGCAGCGTTTCTGAGGTGAGTGAGTCATTGGCAGCTGCTGGGGAAGGGAGGGAAGGCTGAGCAGCAGCCTTCCATGGCTTCTAGCTGGGCTCCTCCACCCTTCCAGCAGTTCAAGCAGTTTCTTTAAAACCAAGTGTCCAAGGATTTAGAAGAAACCTTGGTGCTCCAGACTGTGTGTTGTCTTTGGGCTTGTCTTAAGTGGGGAGACTCATTTAATATTTGTCAGCATGGTGATTATTAGAGTCATAAAGGACCTCTGAAGATCATCTAGTCCAACCCCCTGCTAAAGCAGGTGAGTCCTCAGGAACTCCAGGGACAGTGATTCCAGGGCCTCTCTGGGCTCCCCTCCAGAGCTTGTCCTCTGGGCTACTCCTGCAACAGGGTCCAGACATAGATGGATGTACACACCTGCTATGATTGGGAAAACTCCCGAAGGAAAAAGAGAATAAAAACTATGCTTGTTCATCTTAATGTGGCAAGCTCTGGCCTACTAGGAGGCTGGCAGCCCTCTCCTGCCCCTCAGCCTTGTATGGACACTGTCCCATTTTTATAGGTGGGGAGGCAAGAGCTCACTGGGAAATCACTTCAGATCCACTGTCTGTAGCAATAGTCAGCTTTATCAGGTTTGACTTGGAGCCAGAATTACTCTGGGTCATTCCAGCTAGGGCCAAATCTTTGCTGCACTAAGCATTTTCCACCAGGATCAAGACACTTGCCCTGATGTCCCTGCTGGGTTTCCAGTACCCTTGGCTGTCCACATTACTTCCCAGAGCACCTTAACAGCATGGCCAGCTGTCAGAGCACAGGGGTGCTGTTAACACAGCATCCAGTTAAATTTTATGCGTCAAAACATTGCCTGCTATGTAATTGCATTAGGACCTTTCAACAACCACAGCACATCTGCACATCTCACACTCCTCTAGGGTGTCCATCACTCTGGCATCTGCATGGTTTCCAAATGTGGGCAGCTTTTTCCTGGCTGGTCCTTGGTATCTGCCCATGGTGCTCCTCTGCTTTTGTTGTGGCCATGGCATCCCCCATCACCTCTCCCTTCCTGAGAGCCTTCCAGCATAGGAATTGGGCAGGATTTCCTGCTGCCTTTCAACCCATTCAGAACTTTGAGGGTGTGAGGGAGTCGGTTTCTTCTAAGTGCTTGTCTCCATGCCAGTCAAAGCCCTGGGGACAGGGCTGGCTGTCGGCTGCCTCCAGCATTCACACCTCTGCCCTGGGTCTGCACACCCTCATGGCCACTGCCGGCATGGGCTGTACTTGCAGGAAAACAGGGTGGCTCCTTACCTTGGACATGATTTACCTCCTGCCCAAGGCACTGCTTTATGTTCAAACACCCACAGACAATTTGTTCACTGCCTTTCTCTTCCTCCTTACAGTTTAATTCCCCTCAAAACTCGTTGCTAGGGCTTGTACCTGGATGTTGGCATGAAAGTCCTTTTTCTCCAATGCACTGGGAAATGCATTCCTCCACCTCTGTTTCTCAGTCAAGACAGGCACAGCCTGTTATTTGAGTCTGTCACCAAAGGGGAAAACAGGATTCTGGAATTTGATAAAATTCTTCCCAGCCCTGGCACCTCAGCCTGGTATTTCAGAGTGGGGATGGGCTTTCTGCTTCACACACTGCCAGCAGCAACAGCAATTTTGAACTTCTTTTTCAAGGAACTCTGCACATGGCATGTGAGCCCATATGAAACAGCCCTTGCCTGTTATCACCACATCCTGCTTCTGAGGAGAAATTTGTCTGAAATTACAACTACCCTAGTAAAAGTTGCCACTATCTCCCAGTAAATATGTGGACAAACAAATCTACATTTGTCTCTGATACTGTTTCATAACAGCTCTGTTTACAAGTACTTTCTTGTGGATACCAGCACACTGACACTGAGCTGGAGTTGGATGAGTTTTGTGGAAATCATTCTGGGGTGTCCTTTGGAGAGGAATTGCCTGAGAAGGGATGGAGCAGCCCAGGCTCAGTGCTGGGCTGGTCACACCAGCAACCCCTGGTGCTTTCTGCCCCGCCCGTGGAGGCAGCCCTTCCAGACTGACAGTTCTCCTCATTTCTGTTCCCCTATTTTCCTCGGATATTGTTGACATATTTTAGATTCCCCTTCAGTGTGGGAAAAGGGAACTTGGGCCCTTGCTCAAATCAGTTTAATCCACGCCCTGCAGGCAAAGAAGGTGTCTCCAGCTAAGGTCACTAGGTGGGATTGGCTAACCCAAACTTGCTTTCTTCTTCCCCTGCCCCAAACCATCATATAATTACTTATACTGTGATCATAGGACTTTTAATTACCCAGTAAAGATTGTTTGAAAGTTACAAAGTTTATTAATAAACTGTGAACCTGGATTCTTATAATCCAAACTTTCTGTAAAGTTAATGTTGAATCTTTGCTTTAACTGGGCTTGTTTGCCTGACACCAAATTTGTGACAATAGCAAGAGTTTGCCATTGACAAGGACTGTGCATTGTGCCTTTGTCTCAGCAGAGGAATAATTAGCTACTACACTGAAATGGAAGCATAGTCCTCTTGAAATTAGTAGGACTTGAAGGTGTATGCCCTGTACTTCCGGTACATTTTTTGCCAAAATGAAATCCAAACCCAGTCTTGTCAAGCAAATAACTTATTTAATTTAATGTATTTAACTTGTTTCTTGTTTCTGTCTCTACTTCCTTTGCAGACTTAATTTTCTTTATTTGCTCTTGCTCTTATTGCTGTGGGGTATCCATTAATTTCCAGTGCTGCCTTGCGGCATGGACTTTATTCCTCTCCTCCACATTTCATTCCTCTTCCACTTTCAACCCTCTGCAATTCCAGCACTCCTCCCATCTTTGGTTCAAGAATTAGCAGCATCTGCATTTTGGGCTATTAAGTGTAGTTAGTTTAGGCTTGCTTGGGAGCTGGGAATTTGAAGAAATGCTGTTGTTGGAACAAAATGTTTACAATACTTTTCTGGAGTTCCCCTTTTTCTAGAGTCTGTCCAAGTGCTTAATCCAGCTGTGGTCAAATATTTAATGATAAAATTAACTCTGACTATTGCAGATAATTCCTGCTCTGTACATTTCATCTGATTACCCAAAAGAGTTTTACCTACATAAGCTTCATAGCAGCACTTGTGATGGGTTAGAGGTTATTCACTGTGCTGCAGCAATGTGTGCTCCACACTTCTGGTGAGGAGCATAGCAGCTGGATAAATGTATTTGGCAGTCACTCTTTGGAAACACAGGATATGGATCTAACCAAGCCATAATAGAGACTTTAAGGAGTCAGAGTACAGACATTTAACATCTTGAGCTACACTTAGGGTAGAACGTCCTGTTCCTGCAGCACTCACAAGATAATGCCACAAGATCCTCAGAGCAATTAAGACATCTGCTTTATACCCCTGTCAGACAGGTGATTCTTCAGTAATACACCACCATTATGAAATATGGTGGAGCTTATGATCAGTGCACAGGAAAAGAGCTCTTGTTTTGTGGCTACTTTTATGTTACTTGTCCATTAAACATACAGATCCAGCTGTGTTAATGGAAGCTGACACGCTCACGGCCAAAGGTAATATGACTGCAGGCAGGCCAAAACCATATTTATAGCCCATCATTAAGAAGATTTGGGAAACTAATATGTGTTCTGTGTATACATAGTGTACTTAATTTTTTTTCTCCACAACAGATGCTTATCAGGGATTTTCTCTATGTCTGTTGCAACAAAAAAAAAAAAAAAAAAGAAAGGGAAGGCAAAAAATCCCAAACCGACATTATTTATTATATTGCCATTGAAAAAAGATCATGAAAGTAAGTAGTAAAAGCTATTGGGCAACATTAAACTTGTGCTGCTGAGTTCACGGGCTATCTCAGGGGACTCTGTGAACTCCTGCATGCCGGAGAGCTGGAATCTCTTGCACAGTTCTCGGGCATCATCTTTGTTTTTGCAGTTTACAAATTAGTGGACTTGAGGGTAAGATAAATTATGAATGGGGGGAGATTTCAGACTAGCAAAGACTGTGGGTCTTTGTGGTGAACTTCAGGGTCATTGTTTCTTCTGTCATGGCTAAGATCTTTTCAATAACAGAAGCCCAAGATGGGGGGTAAAATTGTCACCAGAATGGATGTGTAAATAGACCCATGTGAACTTTTCAAACAGTTGCATTTTTTCACTGGCTTGGAGTGACCGAAACATATAAAATGGTGTCAGATTTGCAAACTTCCTTTGCCCAAGTCCCTCTCTTCATAAAAAAATGGAAAACATCTCCTTTTGGCATTTTCTGAGAAAAATATTTTAGTTCCTTCAATAGTATTCTATGTAAATGTTTAATTTAGTTTGCTTTAAAATAAATGCTCTTAAAAAGCCTGTGCATAATTAAACAAAATTGATTTGGGGTCAATTTCAACATATTTTCTTTATTTTTAATTTTCATTTCATAAAAAAATAAATGAAAATATTTTTTATCAGGTGGATTCCAATCATGTTCAAAAAACATAGTTAATTATCTACTAGAACAACAAGTGAACTAAAAGTCTATTATTTACTGATTTTGTGCAAAGTCTTCTCAGAATTAGTTCAAATGACACAAGAAGGTGGTACAAGTCCAATTGTACATCGTGTCTTTCCCATTTTACCAAACAGAACAAATCTGCCCTTGGGGAAAGAGGGAGAGGGGAATTTGGGGCCAATTTTCAAAGCATTTTTCATTGCTGGTTACTCTGGGACAGCTAAGTGGGAGATGAAAATCAAGCCAAAAGAGTCATACAGCAGGAAAAATGTTTATTGCATTAGCAAAGGTATAAATCAGAGTGGGCCAAACCGTGTGAAATCACTGAATTCTCAGGGGGTTAAAGCTTTTAATTTTGTTTCAATAAAGGCAACCGAAGTAAGGAAAGAAGACAATTCTTCTGAGGTCACAACCTCTGGTGTTTCTAGAAATTGCACAGAAGAAATGGTCCCACGCAATTCCCCAGGGCTGCAAAGGGTCTGACAGTAAGCTCACTTTATCTTGCTTTTAAAGCTCTCCAAAAAGAAATTTACATTGTGATTAAAGGAGGAAGCCGAGCTGCACACTGAAGCACTCTGAGGAGATATACTGTCACCAGAAAGGCTCTGTTGGGAATAAAAACCTTCCCCAAATCAACCAAATCTGATGGGGTGAAAAGGAAGCCTGGCTTTACCAACAGAACGAATCCCATCAGGTACCACTGGTTTGTGTTGATGGGGTGCCCACTCAGCATGATATTGTCCTCACTCCTTGACTGGAGTCTATGCAGTTAATTTGATTTCTAAATATAGCTGTGGGGTTTTATTAGACATGTTCTGTTTATTAGATATGTTCTGTTGAGCACAAGGTAAATAGCTGTGATTTACAGACTACTGGTGGCCCATGGTGTTGGTAGGGCTGAAACCATCATTATGCACCATTGGTAATACGAGTGTCACAGAGATCTTGGCTGGGGCTCCACATGGAGAGAGCTTTACTTTGTACCTAAAATTATGATCTGAGTCCTCTAGAGAAATATAGCACATCCTCTGCAAATTCAGCATTATTCCTACAGGCAAAGCATGTTCTTCCCCAAGATTTTACAAGTAATTATGTTGAATAGTTTGTAAGATGGAAGTAATTAAAATTTGGTTCCATTAACTGTGTAGTACCTACAAATTTAGTTTCTCCTGGATGTTCCTGATAATATAAAGATGCCCAACTCTCAAAATTTCAAATTTATGGGAACTTATCAACATGCTGTGTTTGGAAACATCCAAATGTAATAATACTCAACAGCAACTGTTTCTTTTTGTTGTGGGTGAAAGAGCCATGGGAAGGGTAATGTCAGCAGCTGAGGAGGAAGTTGCCACTGTGCCTTCAGGGACAAATTCAGAGTTCAGCATCTCTCCATGCTGACTGCTTTGCTTACATGGAGGCCACCAGCTGTGGTGCCTCCCTGCCAGCAGTCACCAGTGCCAGGTGCTCTCAGTGGAGGTGACATATGCTGTTGTCACCACCATGTGAGTGTGCTGGGAAATCGAGGCAGCTGCAGCCCTTCAAACACAGTCTTTGGTGCAGTGGGTTTGGCTGGTGAAAGCATTTGCAGCAGAAAGGCTGATGACCAGCATAGTGCTTTGCTACACAGCCTCAGCAGCCTTTCCTTGAGCTGCTGGTGCCCAGAAATACTGCTGTTCTCTTCTGGCTATGGAGGTGTGCTCAGCACCAAATAAACTCTCACTTGCTGGGCTTTTTGCTTTCTCTGCAAAATCCCACATCACCCTGGAAGCATCCCAGGAAGAACCTTTCTAGGCCATCAAAAAAGGCTGGCATTGTAGTGCAATGTATGGCATTCAATTCCTGAATGTTATCAGGAATCTAAAAGTACTGAAGAGATTTCTTGGGGCAGCATATTCCTTTAAATGACACTACTTGAACTATCACTGGGATTGGGACCATGACATACAGTGCAGAAAGTGTGAGTCTGCCTTGTTTGAGAGGAGACATGAAGGTTAATGCTTAAACTTTTTCAGCATTATGTGGATTTAACCACTAGAGGGAATGATGACAAAGTTCATACATTTTGCTTACAGTCAGACCATCTGTTTTGTGCACTAGGCATGACTCTACCAGCTCTCCATTGCAGTGAGGTGCCCTGGCCATGAGAGAAGCAATCCTCACCCACACCAGCTGCACTCACCCATGCAGAGCTTGCATTTACCCCCACTGTACACCCACAGTGTCACATGTCCTTTCCATGTGAGAAGACTAGTGCTACCTAAATCCTACCCACAGTGCTGGAGCATTTCCATTAGTGAAAAACAGGAGTCTTCCAAAAAGCTTTTCTGTCCTCGCCATCCTTGCCTGTCTGATTTATCTAACTGCATTAGGGAAGTCTCAGTCACCTGATCAAAGCAGCAAAACAATACCACAGTGCAGAACCGCGGGATGGAGGAGGCATGAGAAGTCGAGAAATGGTGGGGAACTATCTGGCTGAAAGCAGATTTATTTCACCAGTAACAAGCCCTGGTTTCACTTATCCTGGGTCTCACAGTATTTGCCAGAAAGAATATTCAGTGGAGAGTTGAGTTGTGTGTCCAGGAGAGTGAATGTATATCCACACTAACACAAAGCAGCTCTCAGTGTCATAAACACGTGAAGGACCAAGTCTCAACACTGAGTGCATATCTAGATCCATGCTCATGCAGTAATGAAAGCCAACTTTTTACTGTATGCTTTCTATATGTGATAATGTGATCCATATGTTTTTGTGTCTCATAGTTCCTTCCAAAGCAAACATCTTAAAAACTGCAACATAGGTGCTATCGGAAACTCAAATTGGCCTAATAAGACAATAACAAGAATATAGAAGTAACATGCTAGGATATAATAATGTACATAAATACATAAATACATAATCACTTATGTTACTCACACATGCTGCCACAAATGGCTTTTCGATTTCCTGGGTCACAAAAAAAATTTTTCAAAATTACATTGCGACCAAAGATGTTGATAAACATAATAAAAATAAATTGCTCACCCCCCTCCCAACGTAAATCACTAACCATAATTATGTTATCATTTTCTGCCTGTTTCTAGTGACTCCATAAGCCATGTAGCTCCTGGAAACCACTCAAAAGTAGTTGTCTCTCTGGCAAAATGATAACATAATTATTAGTATTTTTAAATGTAGTATTTCACCAGTGTTTTGGTCTTCTGGTAGGTTATGCATCTGGAATGCCATCTGCTGTGACAAAAAGGCTTTAATTGGAAGTTTGCAGTATCAGCTCATGTGTACAAATATTCAGCCTTTAAGTTGTTACTATTCTTCTGGGAGAAGGAGCTTGAAAGAAAACATAATTGCTGCTTGATGAGAAAAAATACCCTCACATTGTAGGGCTCCTTGTAATTCCTACAGAACCTGGCTGAATGTCTTGCTGTCCCTGTGACCCTGTGTCCAGATTGTCCAAGAAGAAGCCAATGGCCATCATGGCATGAAGGTGACAGGGCTGGCCACCACCACGTGCATGCAGAGCCCTGTCTCCTGCAGGGCTGGGTGATGCCATCACAGCTATCATTAGCACCCTCCAGAGCTTTCGTGTCCCATCTGATTGCATCAGGAGCTTGAATACTTAAACACCAAGCCTCAAATGACAGCTTTGATAGACATGTCATTTTCTGACCTCATGTCTTTAAAGACAGTTTTATCCCCATTGTCCCTGGTAAAGCTGGGGGCAAAAACATTGAAAAATGAGTTTTGCCTGATAGGCAGTGAGTTTGGTGTTTTATTTGCAGTTTTGATACTTTCGATTCTTGTTTTTTGTATTTCCTCAAATGAATACTTCATCCCAAGATGGCAGTTTTACATGTCCATTCAGTGGGAGAATAATGCTGCCTCAGGAGGACATGAAGGAGTACATAACCATTTATGGGCTCAAGGTTGTGGGGCTGCTAATTTTAAAAGTTATATAACTGAAGCCAACTCCTGCTGCCAGCAGCACTTTGCAAAATAATTGTGTTATCAGAGAGCATTTGGACCAGGGAGTACCTAAAGGCTTTGTTGAGGGTGAGCCCTCAACTTGCTGGGGGATACCTGGGGAGTGTGAATTGCAGCCCCATGGAGCTGCATTTCTGAAAAGCAGGACAAAAGGATGAGAGAAATGGGGAACATGGTAGGGTGGCAAAGATAAATGAAATAGGAAGTTTCATAGTGGCTGGACTGATTTCTAAAGTCAAGCAGAATTTGATAAGCAGTTTGGAAGACAAACAACAGAGTGGGGTTTTAATGCACCAGACCTTTTCCCCTGGATAACTGCAAACTGAAGGTTTCTGGCTTTTCACTTTGAAAGGAGATTTTTCATTTAGAAAGAGGCATGATTAAAAGCCATATTTGCAGAGTTAAAGAACATAAAAGCAGAAGGAAACTCTGGATTTAAGATTTAGAAAAAATTATTTCGCCCCTCCATTCATCACATTTTTTTGCTTTTTGTTTTGGTCCAAGTCTGCCACTCCTCCAGTCTTGTTTTGTTTTGGTCCAAGTCTGCCACTCCTCCAGTCTTGTTTCCCTGCCCATGATTTCCCAGTTGCTCAGCAGCTGACCCTTCACTCAGCTCTGTGTGGCCTCTCAGCTCAGTTTAGCACAGTTCAGCTGTGGACACTCCATGCAAGAAGAGCAGTGGTCACAAGCCAGCATGCCCAGCATGCTCCATGTCTGACCTTGGCCCTCTAAAAACTAAACATCTTGTGTGAACTGGTGGCTCTTGGCTGCTTCTACAGCCACTGAGGAGAGAGAAGCTTCTCCAGAGGATGGTTTCCTCTTCCCTGTCCCAGCTGCAGTGGGAGGACATGCCCTTGTGTCCCAGTGGCCCATGGAGGGAAGCTCAGTGCACTGAGTTCATTAAGTGTGAGGCACTGTTTTTTACTTCTCGTGTTCATTGCTCAATCTGAAACCTTGTTGGGGTGAAAGCAGCAGTGGAATTCAACATAATTACACTCATTGGGCCCATTGTAGCCACAAAATATTAGAGCTTTTTCACCAAGAAGACCACAGTTAGCAGAGCTCCTCTTCCCTAGAGGCATCTGAGGGGCGTCATAGAAGGGCCTCAAGCACACACTGGGAACTTCTGCCATCACATGCAACCTCAGCACCTGCCATTCATCTTCTGGCTTCTGCACTGCTGGGATGAAGGAACTGTAGTAATGACCAGGCTGACACATGAAGTCTTAACTCCTTACCTGATCCCACAGCTGAATAATTTAGGTTATTCAGTTTTATTGTGGAGCCCCAGAGCCAGGAAAAACTGCAGCCTGGCTGTTCCCCTGCTCCAGCCTGATAGTCCTGGGATGTGTTTTGCAGGGGCTGAGGGGAAAAGCTCCACTCAATGCCTACTCCTTTCTTTACTCTGTCTTTTCCTTCACTTGTGGGTTACTCTGAAGCGGAGGTTTACTTTCCTCCAGTGTAAGAGGAAACCAATATAGAGATACATGAGCTCTTTATTCTTGTAATAATAATAAACTAACAAATCCCCTGTTCTAAGTTTGCTATTCCATGTAGTCATGACCAAACAGTGCCTTGTGCAGGAAGCTGAGCAACACAGTCTCCAGAAGTGTTTCCATGAAGATTTTAATCTGCGTAATCTAAGGAGCTTTCTTACAATAAACCATTGAAATCAACTCATCTGGGCCTATTCTTGTGTTTAGAGTGATTCTTCCTTCACATGTGCCTGGGTTGTTATGCCAAGCTCACCAGACACGCTGTTTGTTGTTTCGTGTCACCAGTCCATCCTCAGCAGGCCCAGCGCTCCCGAGCCTTTCCGCCGCCGCTTCCGCCTGCTCCGGGGCTGCTGATGTTTGTCCCCACTGCTCAGATACATCTTTCAGCTACAGCCCGAGCTGGCCAGCCAGCATTCCTGATGGGGCTGGAAACCTGACAGATGGATCCCACTTGGGTGGGATTTTACTGCTCCCAGCCCAGACACAATTGAGGATGTTTGGCTATTTGCAGTTTGCCCCAGGGGTGTGGAGATGGAGACACTCTGGAGGCAGTCAGGCCGTGGCAAAATCTGAAGTATGTAAAATGTTAGTTATGCCTGGCACATGTCCTGGCATGGCTGTTGGGCAAGCTGCTCAGGAATCCCTTTGGCTCTGTCTCCAGCAGATGACTTGGGGTCTGAATCAGGATGAGCTTCTGGCCTGGGCATTTCAGAGTACAGTGGTCTTCAGGCAAGAACCTGGGAGTCTTTCACCTAGAGGCTTAATGTGCCATTTGCTCCACTCAGCAATCAGCAGAGGTTTCTTGGTTTGTAGCCCAAGAAAGAGTGCAGACCAGCACAGTCCCTGCAGTGGTTAGGGCTGCTCAGAAACTCTCCTAAGTAATGCCAGAGCTTAATGGTGCTTAATGCCCTCATCAGCTCTGTCCCCTTGAACAGAGTTTGGGCCAGGAGACCAATTTATCAGTGTGGGAAGGAGGTGAAGTCTAGATGTTCCCACTGTGTTCCATCGTGCAGGAGCTCAGGGGTTTCTGGCTGACAGTGAACCCATACCTGCCCACACTCCTGAGCAGGGATGAAGATCTGGATTTAGCTGTCAGCAAGGCAGAGGGGGAGGGATGTGGGTGGGAGATAAAAGCCAGAGGCCCACCTTGCCTGGTATCCTGCCCCTTGGCAGCACAGAGAAGCAGGCAGTGGGCTTAGCTGGGATTTAGCACAATAATGTGTGTTGCCAGAGTCAAAGGAAATTCTGCAGGTCTCCATTGCTACAGCTCTGAGAATATCATCACTTCCAAAATTGCAAGCCACAAAGTAAAATGAAAAAGACAAAAGTTTTGAATGAAATGGAGCATTCTGTTCAGATTCAGTCAATTTTGAAAGACTTTTTATAAATGAAAGAAACAGAGACCTGCTTGCAAAGAGCAATTTCTCATTCAAAACCTAGTGTTTCACTTTTTCAAGAAGAGAATTTATTTCCCCTGACAGCAGCACTGCGGAAGTTTGGAGACAAGTTTGTAAGACTTACTGGTTTAATAATCTTATTTTTATTTTTTTTCCCTGTTCTAAAAGACAAAGTTTTAAACTTTTAGATCTTTCTAAGTTAAAAATATAGTTAAAAACGTGGGTGAAGTCCTTCTCTCTTCCTTTCATGTCAGACAGACTGTTGGCAGACTGCATGCCAGATCAGAGTCTTCACATTATATCAGCTACTCTGGTCAAGTGTGAAGTCCTGACTGTGAGTGCAATGAATTTGCAAATCAAAACTATCCTTCCTGAGACTAAAAGAACTTTAGTGCTGGAAAACAGTTACACATTGGTTTTCTTTCATACCACTGTGATAAAGTCCTCAAGACAATGAGGTATTTATTCCAGGTTTCCTTGGTTTAAGAAAACTTTGAATGCACAGACGTTGTAAGGAGTGAGACCGTGTTTATATTAGGCAGAGGCAATAATGGACTTAGATAAGGTATGATCCCCAAATAGGAATGATCTGTAGTGCTCAGAGCCCCTGAGAGGAACAGGGCTTGAATCACCAAACCCCGATATCAAAAGGATTTGCCTGGCTGTAGAAACATCAGGCCAGTCACGGTGTGGCACACTGCAGGCCTGAGGTAATGCTCTGTGTCCCCATTGTCCCAGCACACTGAGCTGCACCTCGCTGGCCTGCAGCCTTTGTTTTGCACAGGAAGATGACTGCATGGCTGTCCTTGCTCCGTGGCTCCTGGAGTTTAAAAAAAGCCTTCCCTCTGTGAATCACAATATGCAGTCACCAGCCAATTATGTTTGGCTTCCAAACTGTTTACTCCGTAGCTGATGCATTCTTCCCCCTGGCTCTACCTCCACCCTCCTTTTTGTTCTTTTTAAGGAATAGCCAGGGGAAACCAGGACAGAATTTCCAAAATTTGACTGTGTAAAATAAACAGTTTGGGTTTTTTGTAAACAGCCCTGTTTCATGCTGGGTTGCCTGTTAACACCAAACTCCAATACTGCTCAAGTTTAGCAAGCATGGTGCAAATGCAGGGAGAGCTTGTTCTCAAGGAAATCTCTGGGTGCATTATCAACATCACTTGAGGGAAGTCAGTGCAGGAGAAATGGGGATGCAGTGAGTTCCATCCATTTAAACGCACAATTTGTGTCTGGAGAAGAGCAGATCAATCTTGTGAAGTCATGAAACAGAGAAGTAAGAATTTTGGAGGATGAAATAGAGCATTTCTGCAGTGACTTTATGCAACACTTCATAATTTTGAAATTATAAAAATACAGTGTAATAAAATTACTAATAGAATTTTGAAAATGTGAACCAAAAGTTCAAATGGCTTCTATAGAAAGGAATTAACTGGAGTGCTTCTATTTTACTCTGTGTCGTTTGTAGCACTCTTCCCTAAATGACTGTTGCAACAGAATTAACATGAGTTTGCACAGCAGTTTGTGGACTCCAAATCTACATTTCTTTCTGTAAAAGAGGATTCAACCTATTTTATGGAATTCTACACACAAGCTCTGCCTGCATGAGGAATGACTGAAATTTTTGTACAGCCACCTCCTGAAATGCTTCCAGACTGACAGTCTTACTCTGCTACTTCAAGTCACCTTTGTTACCTGAACCTTTGCCCACGGTCTGCAAAATGTTGGTGCTGTCTCCTGGGGCAGTGAGAGGTCTCTGTGTGTCTGTGGAATGACCCTGTTGGTTCCCTGTGACTCTCCCACTGTTCCCTGCTCCCTGCCTGCCTCATGGCTGAGTGTGCTCCTTGGTATGCGGGTAAATCTCCAAATGCTGATTTTCTGTAGCAACAGGATGTCCTTGGTCAGTCCTGGGCTGCGGTCGTAAAGCAAATCCTTGGAGCTGCAAGGATGTGTCCTGTGCACAGCCAGGCTGGCTGGAGGGTGCTGGAGGGAGCAAAGGATGCTTTAAGCTCATTGGCACCAGGAGCTGGATTCAGCCTGCTCAGCCCTGCAGCAATGACAGCTGGCCCAGAGAGAACACAGGACCACTCTTGAGCATGAAACCAAGTCTGCCTTGGAGCCTCCCATGTTTGCTGTGTGGCTTTGCAGTGGGCAAAATTTCAGAAAATAGGAATGTGGGATCTAAAAAGAGAAGGGGAGAAGGAGAGGGATAAGAGTAGAGTGAAGTTCAGAGAGGATCCTGTTCCCACTTTAATGAAAATATGATTTCAAATGTGAAGTAATCCTGTCATGGGCCAGGTTTCTTCCTCAGAGACCAGTGCAGAAGTTTTCCCCTTTCTCAAAGGGCCTCCTTCTTCATGGCAGCCTTTCCTGAAGGGAGGGGGCTGCAGGGATGGGCTGGCCCAGCTGCAGACCCACCCTGTGTCTCCTACCCCACCTGGGGTGCTCAGGCATCACTGCCAGGGCTTCAGGGTGCCTGGGGATGCTCCTCACAGCCCTTCTGCTATGAGAAATTCAATGTTTGCAGGGCCTGAGGGCTTCCCTTTCACCCAAAATACAATATGGCTTGTATTTTACAGCTGTGTCCTCGTGGGGTCCTGCAAGATGTCGCTTCATAAAAGTAAGAAGGAGATTGATCCTTTACAAAGCTGGATAGATCTCATCCGTGGATCAGAATTCGGGTAGAACTTGCCTGTGACTCTTTGCAGCTTCTGTGAAGTCTGTGCTCATTCTGAGCTGAGTGCTAGTGCCGCCAAAATCAGGGCAACTTCTCCTCTTGTCTTTTGATGGGGTCCAGATCTTGTTTTCCTATGGTGTTTGAAGCATTTCTGTTTCCAGGCTGGCTTGTTCTTCTTTGTGCAGGGTACAAATTGAAAACTGGGTAAGTGTGCCTGGAGGTACAGAAGTGTTGGAACACCAGGTTTCTGGGTGGCCTACTTGGCTCTGTCCCTCCAGCTCCTCAGGTGGACAGACTGGACAAAGCAAGGAAGGAAGAAGGCATCTCACTTGCTATAATTATTTTCCAGTGACAGAAATTTTTGGTCCACATTAAGAAAATCAGGGGAAGATGTGGCTCACTAGTATTTTTCATAGATACTTTGGCCATTTTTCCTCCCCTTTCCAGAGAAAATTTTGAAACACCATATTAGGCTGTATCCCAGCTGGTTCCTTTTTCTGATGTCACCCAGAGTCATGCTGGTGTTCCAGGAACCTTTCTGTTGGCCTCCTCAGTGACCTCCCACCAGGACAATGCCTGCTGTGCTGCTCCTCAGCCACCTCTCCACCAGGGATGTTCAACTCTGTCTCCCAGGAGGCACTGGAATACCAGAACACATGCAAATAATCTTTTCTGTTCGGGAGGAAAAAAAGAAGAAAGAGGGGAAAACTTTCCATTCGCTTTTGACCGAAAGCCAGACTTTTCCAAAGAAAGTAAACAGTTTTCATGAAAAATTTCAATTAATTGCAAACCATGTTTCCAGTAAAACCTCCATATCAACAGTTTTGTGTCTGTTCTGCTCTAAGCCTTTCAAGGGACAAGACCTTTAAAGCTCATATAATGTTTTCTGGTGGGAAAAATCTGTGAAAAATGGTGCAATTGTCAAGTTTCGGTGATTGTGTGCACTTCCCACCGGCCTGCGGAATAGCACTGGATCCAGAGTGAATCCAATGGCTTTCTGTTTGTAGGCCAAACAGGCCAGCGTGCAATCTATCTAAAAAGACTCCCAGCCTCCCAGTAATCTGTTAATTAACCACTGATAAATGGTGGGCTTAATCCTAGGTGGGAGAGTGGGGGTTTAATCCCGGTGCTGTCTGGCGCAGCCCGGGGGCTGCACAGCTGTGCAGCTGCTCTGGCACCATAGATGCTGGTCCCGTACAGCTGTGGGTGTTTGCCTTTATGGGGAGCAGGGAGGGGACAGCTTTACAGTAAATCCAACCCTTACTGCTCCAAAAGCTGCCTGTTTTTAGCAGCCAGTGTCCAGATGAAAGGCGTGTTTGCCCAGTTCAAGGAGTCTGTTTTTTCCTGCCGACAAGCATCTAAATCACTTTGGGGTGCACCAGACATCCCGATGACGGTGTCGCCGTTTTCCCAAGGCTTGGCTCCACCTGGCCACCCAAAGCCTGAGCTTGGGATCTCCCTCTGCAAGTCTGGACAACACCCAGCTTTGATGGCTTGAGTGGTGCCAGACCTGGAGCCTCTGCTGACTTCCCGCTGGGAGCTCTCCCAATAAAACCCTTGCTCGCTCGGGAGTTTAGAACTGCTTGTCGAATTACCTTTGTCTGCAGCTCAGACCGGGGTTCCTGCATTTGTGCTGACCCTGTTCCTGTCTCCTGCCTGTCCCTTAGCTGCCTGTCTCTGCTGGTTTCCTTCTCTTCCGGAGGGCCGGGCACGGAGCGCACACGCTGCGGCCGCCTCGTCCCCTCGTGCCCCGGTGGCTGGAGATGTGCCCAGGGGCTGCTCCCCACTCCGCCCTGGGCAGCTCCCACCAGGCTTGGTGGGGCTCTGTTCCACAGGCTGCCTGTGCCTTTGTGTGTCAGGGACAGAAGAATAGATGGTACAAGGCCAGTCAAACAGCTAAACAATATGCTTTGTCCTGTGCCTGCTGTCCCTTGAGAGCTGCTCTCACTGGAGCGAGCCTGGTCCTCTCCAACTTCATTTAGGAGGTGGCAGGCTTGGATTCCCTCCAGGTACAGGGTGACAGGTTTGTTGCCCCTTTTCCTTGTATGACAGGGTTTTGAGGGATGATGGCTCTTTTACTTCTTCTCTCTCCCTTCACTGGCAGCAACATCCTCATGTGCACACTGGACTTCGAGAGTTGGCAGCTGTGGGGATTTGTACGTAGAGTGGCTGCACACATATCTTTCTGCTGCTCCTGTTGGGCTTGAAGCATTCACAATGTGAGGCAAATTTCTGCCTAAGCTGGCAGCAGTGCTCTACTTCACCAAATTCTCTTGCCCTTTGAATGGAGTATTTTCAGGGCTGCTCAGTATTAAACACGTTGCCTTTCACTTTAGCAAGTGAACAGACACCAGTATGGGCTTTACCCCATGATGAGCTTTGTGCTGCTTTATTCATCCTGTGGCGGTTCTAAGTATATATAAAGTGTGTGTACATGTGGTTGAAACGGTATTGGGCTGTTGAGGAAAAAACCAAGGTTTTAGAGTGAGGAAAACTGGCCAAGAAATAAATAACACCTGAAGATTACATGATAGTTATGGAAAGTCAATTTTCAATTCCAAATTATCTGCCTTTTTTAAAAAAAGTTATCATGACATAACAGAGATATACCAGTGATTTATTTGTCCTGTCAAAAGTGCTTTGATTTTGGAAAGCTGTGAAACTCACAGCAATCACACAATTACCAGCCAGCCACAGGATGGAGTGTGCCCGTGCAGAGCATTCATTAAGGGTGTTGTAATCATGATCTGATTGGAAGCAGGTCAAGGAAACAAAAAGGGCTAATTTTGGGTAAAGAAATCATTTTCTGTGAATAATTAGGGTATGTATTAATGGGTAAAACATTTTGAAATGCTAGCTGCTATGTAAACATGCTTCTAGATGTAATTAATGGAGTGAGGAAGTATTTTGACAAACAGTCAAGATGAACTTTTCCTAGGAACAGTGCTTTCCACAGAGGAGCACAAGTATGGAGGGACTGTCTATACACATGTACAGAGAATGCAGATGGTGTTCTAGCCAGCAGAAGTGGTATCAATAAGGCTGCAGTTTTCTTTGTCCCACACACTTTTGTGATCCCAGAGGGCCCACAGCAGGCCAAGTCTTGCTCGCCCACGTTCTCAAGGCTGCAGAGAGCAGCAAGGCAAGAGGCTGTTCATAGGGATGCTCTCAGTCAGGCAGCCTGCAGCTGGCCCTGATAGCAGCTCCCCTGCCCTGGGGCTGGGCTCTGCCCAGCTCCCTGCCTGCTGGTGCTGGGTTGTCACCCTCTGCCTGCTTTATGAGAAAAGGAACAGAGTTTTGGCATTTGCCGGCACTGATATTTTGAGGAAAGCACCTGCTTTCTTAGGAGATGTACTATTTTTGGTCAGAAAACTATAAACCCTCAAAAAGTCTGTCCCAAATTTCTCCAGTACAATAGCAGTTTCTTTTTTCTTTTCCTTTTTTTTTTTCCTGAGGTGTGAGAGAGTAGGGAGGGTTCAGTAATTTCCTGTCCTCATCCAAAGGCTCTTGAGTAACATTTAAATTTTTTAGTGCAAAATCAGTATTTCTTCTACAAGAGGGAACTTGTTTCCTAATACCCTCAGTTTAACACCTAAGCATAGAGTGCTGATTTTTGGAAGGTGCGCTGTGAAAAATAGAGAAGGAAGGAGAGAAACCACCAGGAAACCTTAGCCGAACTGTGTTTTACCTTACCTTAGGAAAAACCTTGCGTGCAGGTCTCCTGCTAAAAGGGCTGTGACAGCTGTACCATTGGTTCCACGGCCCATGGTTTTGTTCTTGGGCTGATTCCCCTCTGCTGGCAGTAGGGAGCAGCGCGGGGCTGCATCCCTGCAGCATCTCCCCCTCCACCGCCCCCGGGCGCACAGGGACCGGTCCCGCTGCTCCCGGCGCTGGCCGCGGTAACCACGGCTGGAGGGGGACGTGCCCCACTGCCCCTCCTCGCCACACCGGGAGAGGACAGGGATCTTCACATCCCCAGCCACACACAAAGAGCTCACAAGGATAAAAAGGGATTTTTGCAGAAACGTTTCTGAAATGTTTTGGGAACTCGAACTGCGCAGCATTAAAATTATCCAGCAATGTAATCAATCAATATCCAGCAATATACATCTTGTTTGTGTTTTCAAAAGCCACTATATTAGCTTGAAATATTGTCTCTCAGAAGTATAGTTCTAAAATCCCCATGTTTTCAATTGAGGATGAAATTTCCTTATGATTTGATTTCAAATGTATTTCAAGTCTTAAAGTTGGGGCAGACAGGGAAATCTTTCCTTTTCCATTTTTCTACTTTTTCCTTCCCTTTAATCCCCTTCTCATTTTTCCTTTTCCCTTCTACTTTGATTTTCTTTCTTTTTACAGAAAAAATTGCCTAAATCACTGAGGGTTCTTGAAATGCTTCTCTGACCCAAGTTTCCTTTTTGACTGGAACAAGAACTCCTTTGCTGGAGATGGACTGCATGCTGCAAGGTGGTGCAAGAAAGGTGGGAACAGGAGTAAGTGACAACAAATTTATGAGGTTCCACCTTGTAAATTTATGTGAAGGACAATAAAAGCAGTTTTAAGGGTGTATCTGTATGGCTGAACTTTAATCCATGATAGAGCCACAAAAGTCCCATTTCCTCTGTTAGCACAGGAGCTCTCTGAACCATAGACAAAATCACTTTAGAGGGTTTTTTAATGGCCATATAAGCTAACCTGGGATTGTGAGACTCCTACTAGGGCGCCAAGTGAAGGAGACACCTTATCTTCTCACTGTGGTGACCTGCTGATAAAGTCCAGCTGCTGTGAATAAGAAGCCACAAAATATTTGTTTATCTAAAATGAAAAATTCCCCAAACCTAGATAAAACAGGGTGTCCAGTAGGCGTTTGGCTCACATGGAGTGTTCTTCATCATTTTACTTCAGCTGATGAGAGCAAGTCTTTTAAAATAGGAGTAGCAGTGCTTTTAGAGATGGCCAGAGCTCACCCAGATTTCACCACCTAAGTGTTAGTCCTTTACTTTATCTCAAGACCTTGGTGCCCTCAATAGCCAGATGATATAACATGTCCAATGTGCCACTGGAGCTGAGATGAAAAGTCCCATGGAGTGTATTTATCCTTTGATTTCACTTGTCCAGGACCAACTGCTGGACTTCCACACTGGTGGGGTGTAAGTAGCTTGGAGTGACTCGCTGACCAGGGTAGATCCAGGCAAACCACCACCCATAACTTACAGGTTCAAGAGACCCCAGGTGAATGTTTTATTAGGAACAAATTGAAAATGTAATTGCACCACTTGGTTGGGCCATGGAAAATCCATGTCCTGGTTTTGTTCCACTCCCTTGGCTATCATACTTCCCTACCTTCTGGAGGATCAAAAAAGTCCTACTGTCCCCTAAGCTTCAGGTGGCAGCTTGTGCCTGGTGTGTGAGAAGCAGCACTGCCTAAGAATGAATGGTTGATTACAGAGAAAATATCCACCTCTGGACTGAGTCCCAGAGCCAACAAAGGCTGAACTTCCAAAAAGTGAGGAAAAAAATTGTGACAGAGGCAGTAAATTAGGTACCAGCACCCTCTGTGGTTGGCCACACTTTTTCTTCTAGTTTTCACTTTTCAGTGAGAATCTGTGGCGTTTATTCAGCCTCCTGCCCTGTGCAGGAGATGGTCCTGCCCTGGCTCTGCCTGGCTGCAGGCTGGCAGCAGAGAGGGGGGCCCAGAGCTAGAGCAGCTGTTGGCTTCATGGAATTTAGCCTGGGAAGCGGAGCTTGGATCTCACTCACATCCTGCCAGGCAGGATTTGCTCTGCAGACCACATGATTTTTAATATAGGGCTGGGGATTTAACTCCAATCAGAGCAAATCTGAGCCTGGACTCTGTCATCCCATAAATTCTCCCGGCTCTTAGCTCTGCCATATCATCACAAAGGATGCCAGTACAGGTCTGCCCTTGTCTGGCAGAGGGCAAAACGGTGGCCCTGGTGACACAAGCCTGTTTCCCCATTCACAGCAGTGTGCAGGGTTGCTGGCCTGTGCTCCTGGCTGCCTGGCCTCATCTCCAACCTGCTGGAGAGCACAGAGTGTCGCGTGGGAGGGTGGCCCCTATGAGGCAGCTGGAATAGCTGCTGCTGTAGGGGCTGACAGCTGCTGGAGAAGCCTCTGCTTTTGCCTCCCTCCCCTCTGCCCTGGGCTAGCTGCTTGCTGTGAGGAGACAGATTTGTTCTATTAAAAGTGTTTTCCCGGATGGAGGGAAGTTCTCATGCACTCTGCCCTGGCCACCCCTGACCCTGCTCCGATGTGAGCAGCCTTTCATTCAGCACAGCTCCGTGATTGGAAGCAGACCTGAGTGGGAGACCCTCCCGTGCTCACCCCAAAAAGAGTCAGGGCACTGAGCATGTTTGGGCAGGCAGAGGTGGTCTCAGTCCTGGGGCTGCATGCGCAGGGCCACCACCCCAGTCCTCCTGAGGGCACAGGGACCCCTCTCTGGACTGATGCACAGGCTGCAGCCTCAGGAAGCCTCTCCAGCTGCCTGCTGCCTCTGGGAAACAGCAGTGGTATCAGCAGCTGGGGGAATTGAAGCTGGGGGTTTCAAAGGTCTTAGGGACAGAAGTTTGAGGGGTTTACAAAAGCCTGGATTTAGCTCTGTGGGTTTTGCTGCTGCCCTGGATGAGAGCACATCCTTTTGATGGTTGCACAAACAGTGGCTCACTCCCCTGCCACCCTCCAGCCCCTGGAACAAGCCTGTGCCTGCTATGGCCCCACAGCAGCACAGGGAGGTGTCCAGGGCAGCTGCAGAGATGGTGCCTGAGCCACTTCCCTGGCTCTGGGGAGGGTGGTGGTCCCAGAGGGGAGAAATACAATGCTGTGCTCCCTTCTCCCACAGAGCTCACCCATTACAACATGCTGGGAACAATTTTGTCATGGAGAGACCACTGGAACTTCTTGAAACAAAACTTCAGAAGAAAACATCTGGCTGTGCTATTCCAAACAGAAGAAATTGGGAGAAACTATAGCTGTGACTTTCAGTTAATGAAGAAAAACTTTCAAATGCTAGCAAGAAATTAATAAACCTCACATTTAAAGCCAGCAAATTAGAATGTCAAAATAAATCTGACATGTGTACATTATTTATAAGGCAATGCAGGGAAGACCGCATCAGGAGTAAGTTCAACCAGGCACAAGCTAATGCTATCTCTGGGTGGAAAACAGAGCTGCAGGAATAAATATCAGATACACATCTGTGTGCCTGCTTAGGTGAGATGCCAGCACATCACCACATGCTCATCACAGGTCCCTTCAGTGCCACTGAACCCAGGAGTTGACATTCAAGTGTATAAGCTATGTCCCCTGTAACACTTTTTTTTTTTTTTTTAATGGAGCCAGTGGGGCATAATTTTATCAGGAGAAATTTAGACCTAAAAGGTGAATGCTGCACCAATCATCTGTGAGCTGGGCAGTGAGCAGAGTCTTCCAGCAGCAGGCAGGAGGCAGTGGTGGGAGTGAGGGCAAGGTGCCAGGAGCTTGTGAGGTCTCAGTGACAGAGGGAAGTGAAGTGATTGCTCACTGCCACAGCAGTCTGTGGCACTGGGAAAGCCACTTCATTGCCCTGCTTCTTTTCATAGCAAGGCAGAAAGATTTGCTAGTTTCTGAAGCCAAATATTTTGATAGTAAAATGTCTCATGTTCTCACATAATTTTGACAGGATCTGGATTCTGGGAGTTATTTTTCAGAGCCACTTACAAAAGGCAGACTCAGTTTCTTCCCAGGGAAAGCTCTTATCAGGGAAACACCCCTCCAATGAATTTCCTGTGCAGGGACATATCCTGGGAAGTGGATTTAATTTTCCCGTTGTTTGTGACATCTAATTTAGAAAGAGAAGGAGAATTTTCCATCTGCTGACACTTAAACATTCCTTCACCTGAATGAATCCCACTGGCCTCTTCTCAGACTGTCCTCTGATTCAGATACCTGGAGAGCAAAACTCTCTCCATTTAAAGAGTTTATTTGAGCTCCTCCCAAAATGTCTTGCATTGATCCTCACTTGGAAGGGAAGCCAGGCAGAAATTTTAGCTCCAATTTATGCTTGGAGCACTGGTGCACCAGTGATTAAGGAACTTGACCAAGGTGAGTCTGTGGCAGAGCAGAGGTTGGTTTTTGAGATTCAGATTACTGCCCTCACTTCTGGTCACCTTTTCTTCTTCATATTCTCAGTCACTGCTGCCCTTTCCTCCCATATAATAATGACTGGATTAACTTGTCAGATAAATGTCCACTCAAGTAGCAGTTAATTGCGAGTGAGAAATTCAGGATGTGGCACTTAAACCATGAAGAGTTTATGGGAAAATTTCCTGGGAAATTATGTGCTCTCTTCATTCCTACAAGAGTATTCGAGACCCCTTCTCCTGCTGAGGACAGCTGTGTCTACCCTAGTGTGAGACAAGTGCACCCCCTCAGGTTGTTGGTGAGACACATTTATTGTGGCAGCCATGGCTTCAGTCACTCCCCCAGCCCAGGTTTAGGGTTAATAACAAACCATGAGCTGGTGCTGTAATTGTGGGACCTCTTCATTATGGCATTTACCAGACCTCACCCTTAACAGCTCACACGTTACCTGTAATGATGCACTCTGCATGCCCCTAAAAGGTATAAATGCTTGTCTGAGGTTAAAAAGGGCATTTACATAAAGATTCTTATGCATGCCTTGAAAGAAAAATGGTGCACGGTGTACTTGTTAGTTTTATTTGTCATATTGAGCAAACATTTGACAGTCCAAGCAAATTCCTTCTGTTAGCTCAGAACACGGTTACTCCTGCAGCATTTTATAAACCTCTCTTGGCAGTGGTACAAAACACAGAGAAGTTATTGAGGCACATTCCCTGCAGCTGTTGTAATCTTTACAAACTGATTTCTTATTTCACCAGGGGAATAAAAATAATGATATTCGTAATAATAACAATGATGATGATGATGACATAGTTATTACATTTTCATCAGAGGATCTCTGAGCACTTTATAAACTACAGCTAAGCTTCAAAATAAATAATCCTGCAGGACATGTAAGTACTATATTGTATTTTGCATGGTCCCATTAGGCTACAGAAAGGATAGAACAAATCCTAACTTATGGACTACCTTAACTTTAAACTTTCTTTTAACCATGTTGTTTAAAAATTAAGTAGTCATCCTCTCAACACTTTTTAGAATTAAAATTTCCATCTTGAAATATTCTGCAAAAGTCTAAAACTGACTCAGAAAATATGAGAATATGTTAGAAATCCCCTCAACCCTTATGTTGTTCTTAACATAACTACTTGAAGGTGTAAAAAGTGGCAAGTTTCTTATTTTTGAAACACTGCTACTGTGCTAAGTAAAATAACAAAATGTTCAAACCCACATGCGGTCAAATCTTTTAATTCAGAAAACACTTTTATTTAGAACTATTGGAAAGTTTGTTTTTAAAAAATCTGAAGATGATTTCTGCTTAACCCTTTCATTTTGGACAAAGTCAACTGTTCAAACAAATCCTTTCCCACTTAACTCCACTCACCCCCAAATCCCTGAGGGTTGTTTTGTACCATATCTGTTTACACGGTTACACAGGGCAAAGTTCTTCATCTTGTCATGTGTTTGTGTGGTTTGCTCCTCCTTTGCTGTTCCTCTGTGCACTGATCTGCCAGCAATGCACACAGACAGTTGTGTACCACAGGAACCAAAGGGATGCTGTTTAAATCCAGTGCTCAAGAATGCAGCTCACAGCACATGCCAGACTGCTTGTAGGATCCAGATTATTTGTTTTCTTAGTTGGATTGTTTGGGTATTCCATACATAAATAGAGAAATTAAAAACCCTCAAACCCTTTGAAACAGGAAAAAGCATTTGCAAAAAAAGAGACCTACTCCCTCCCATTCAGTCTAATAGAAAGTAGCAATTGCTCTAAAGCCATAGACAGTAAGTCAGCCTGGCCAAATGAAACTAATAATTACATATTTCCCTTTAAATTACTTGCCCAAGGTCACACTGCAAATCAATGGCAGATTCAATAATTTAACCCAAGAGTCCTGAAACCCAATATCCTGCTCTCACAACTAGAAAAGCACAGCACAACTGTCTTCCAGTCTGGGAATGATACACAGAATAAGGAGAAAAACTATAGATGTTTCAGGGTTTTTCCCTGTGTAGTGATCATTTATGTAGAATTTCTGTTTACCTTGGTCTAGGATAATAAATAGTTAGACACATTTTCTGTAAAAATATCTTGAAATGTTTGCAGAAGCCGCAGGTTTGTTCAGCTGAAAATGACTTCTGGGGCTGCTGTGAGAACTGCTTACAAGGTGTGTGCCTCCATTCCTTGCTAGAAGAGTAATTCATATGGCCAAGCAGATACATATCTGAGTAGTAACAGAAATTGCAAATTTACAACCTTTTTCATTGAGAAAATTCCTTAAATATTTTTTCCAATCTGCTGACAATATCTTGACTTTGATGTAAATCTACATCATACTAGATGTAGTTTATCTCTCTTTTAAAAAAGATTGAAAATATTTCTATATTTCAAAATTAGATTTTCCCTGTTCTTTCATTTCCTTAACATTAATTGCAATTGAATAAATAAGGCTGAGGGGCTCTAATTTAATTTCCACTATTTTCTCCATTCTATATATTCCAAAATAGAAATTTGTCAAAGAAAAAATGTTTTTAAAAAACCCACTAAAATTTAGGGGGATTGTAATGGTTTATAACATAATATGAATGTAACCTCTGGATTTTCCATTAGAAATTTAAAATTCCATTAGAATTTTAAAAGGAAAATGAAAAATTCTGATTTTAAAAGTCTTTCCATGTGTAGGAAAAAAAAAGTTCTGTTCCCTTGGAACCTCCTGAAGCAGCAAGAGAGAGGAGCCCCAGCACTGGGGGTTGTTTCCTGCCCCTGCAGTGGTTTTGTTTGTGCAGAGCTCTGTGGAGGTCCATCCTGATGAGATGATTTCTCCCATGGAGCCAGGGGACTCTTCCCTCTTTATACACCACTGAGGCTGGTTGGAGACATGATGCTGAACTTGCTGCACATTCTGCAAGCTCTAAGCCCAGACTCCAGGTTAATCCTTGGGTTCCTCCTCTAGGTGTGTGCTGCAAGGTCATCATCAATCTTCCTGCCATCTCTGCTCTTGTGAAAACCTCCTACAGCAGGTGTTCCCAGAGCCCACCAGCTAATTTTTCAGTCCTGACCTCAAGCAGCAGAAGCTTTTTCCTGTCCTTCAGAGAGTATATGTGCAGGGAATTATAATTAGAATAGATTTTATTGTCAGGCAGGGAAAGTCCCCATTCAATTCTCCCAGCACAGGATCCCCAGTGGCCCTGGCCAGTAACAAGGTTACAGGGACACTTTGAAGAGACCAGTTAGAAACTGGTAGCCTGGTGCTGCACTTGGATGATGCACATCTGTGGGGCACTTTTCCAATCCTAACCCTCACAATGGCCAAGCTCTGCAAGTGGCTCATCTGCAGATGAGGAAGGGTTTTTTGTCACTTTGGTACCTTTCCCCATATCACTGGCCCTGGACAGTCCTAGACTTGATGCCTGTGAGATTCAAGTGAGCTGGTTCAGTGCTGGAACTGTCTCACAGTCAAAGGGAAAATCCTTCTCTGTTTTTTGGGATGTTGTGACTCCATGACCTTGAGAGAATTGCAGGGAAAGGAGTCATGGGGCCTCCTGAGATGCTCTGGTGCAGTAAATCACCAGGGACAGATGGAGAAAGCCTGAAGGGAGTAGGTGGTGGAGTACCTGTGACAGTGACAAATTGGCATCACGTGTGTGGGAGCCTGGGCTCTGCAGAAGCTGAGTTTGCTGCGGTGTCAGTGAAAGCAGAGTGTGCACAGAGAAACTGGGCAATGTGGGTAACGACAACCAGGGAATGTGAGGTCATCCTGTGCCTTGAGGAGTGGGAGAGTGCTCTCCTGGGCTATTCAGAAGAATCCAGGCACAGAATCCAGGGCAGGTACAGGACAGAATCTGAGACACAGCTGCCTCATGCAGATTGCATTGGGCAGGCATTATCTGCCAGTGTTAGGACCTACCTATATTCCACAGAAATTTCCCACTGCCTGTGGGAGCCAAAGTCACTGACTTCTTCACAGCAAGTTTGTTCACACTGAGCAGGGGTGGGTGATGTCTCTGGGCTGCTGGGCCATGGATCAGCATTAAGTTATCAGAGGAGGAGACCTCTGGGCCTCTGGGCTTCCCTGCTTCCCCATGACAGATATATTGGAGGACTGTGAAGCAACATATGATCAACCTTATGAGCACAACATATTTTCCTGCTTTGTATGAGTAGATGTGAGTTCTGAGAGAGAGAACTGGCTGTTTCCATTGTCTTGCATCCCTGACTTCATTAGTACTGCATTAACCATTATTTGTTCCTGTTGCTGCCTTCCCATTCTCCCAGTTAGAGGAGCCATTCCAGAGCACGACATGGTGGTATTTCCAGAGCATTAAAGGGTTATGGTGGGGCCATTTGAGACTTCCAATGACAGAAAGTAGTGCAGAGCGTCCAGGCTCTGGGCATGGTCTCTGCCATTCCTTATTTTTGTTGGAGAGTCTGAGAAACAGAGAAGAATTTTGGTGCCTCATCTAAGCCTTGTGTGTATGGAGATTTGCTATCATAAGCAGCATGATAAGACTGCTCTTTCTCAGCCTGGCTCTAGGATTTAAAATAAACTCCTATTGTTATGCCAGTCTCTTAAAACCAGTAAGACCAAACTTTGCCCTTGGATATGTGTATAAATTTTCTACTGGTGGCAGAATGGCCAAAGAGATCTTAAAGAAAGCCCTGAGAAAAAGGTTGGTGAATAGGACCCATCCAAAATATGACATTCAGAACCAGGACCTTGTTTACCTTATAATTTGCATTTCACAAAATAGAACAGCAGTCAGTCAATGAAATGAAATTACACCAGTGCAGAAATCCTGTCTGGGAGGGAAAGATCTGATTTCTGGGTTGAACTCCATGGCTTCACAGTGTGTGAGTACTTTTTAATGTACTCTGAAGAGCCCAGACTTAGATCAGTATTTAATCTTTGCCACAGCAGCATCTAGAGATGAAATCCTCTTCAGGCTCAATTTTTGGTTTGAAATAAAATATGTTTGTCCCATAAAGTACAATGGAAAATTCTAAAATTAAAGGGACTTATGGGCCCTGTATGTGTTCCCTAACATCTACATATCAGGAGACCAAACAGAGTGGGCAGCTCTCCTCCCACCACAGTATGTCCAGCTTGTGTCAGGTGTGCAGAACAGCTCACCCAGGAATGCAGTGTTTAAACTTCATCAGATATAAAACACCACGCACAAATTAGCTGAAGACTCATAAGCTGGGGTCTTGTGTGATATCAGTAGGAGACATCACCTGATAAGAGGTTGCTTTGCAACCTGATCCTGCATTTCTCTTTATCATGTGTCCAGGCCATGCTTGGAGAACATGAATCTGTTAGCAGGCAATTTACTAGTGCCTCGACAGGTCCATCTGCAGACTTCTCTTTTTCACTGTGAATTATTGTAAAATCAAAAGTGCCACCTGCTCCTCCTTGGGAAAATGCCAGTACAGGGGAAGCGGCCAGCAAAGCTGTCTGTGATCCATCAATCTTCCTTGTAGCTATGGTGTCACAAAAGATGTGAAAATTGGGAGATAAATGTCTAAAAGTAGGATGTGAGCCCCTCAGCCCCACTTCGGGAATGTCTTTCCTTAATTGCTTGCAATTACACCACATTTTCCATCACAAGAGATGAAAAGCCTGTCCATGCTCCTGGGACACTTCAAGTACCGAAATGAATTTGGAAAGCAATGACCAGACAGTCAGTGAAATCTGGAAATTACTCCAGAGGTAAGAATGAAATTTAATCAAGGATGGTGAGGCTAGATGTGGACAGCTAATAACATTGTGTGTTTAATATCTGCGATTCACACCTGCTCATCCCACCTCAGCATCACCCTGGGGCTGACTTTTGTACAAAGCAGTTGAAAAACCAAAGGCATCTTTCTTCAGGTTGCATAATTTCTCAGATCCAGAAGTAGGTACACAACATTTTTACAACTACACAGTAATTTTACTGAAAAACTTTGATGAAGACATTGATCCTAATAACTGGGGAGAGATTTTGAAGCTGGTACCTTGATATGAAATATTTCATGTGGCTATTTCCAGTGAACTCGAGCTTCCAGGAACTGCTCAGGCAGCATAGTCTGGCATTAGCTTATCTTGCACATTTTTTTCTTTTCACTTTGATGCAAAATCATGTTTATAAAAGAAGCAGACAAAAGATTGCTTTGGTCAGACTTTGTGTTCCAGCAGGGTGGTACACTAGAATTATAGTGAAAGGTGGCTGGTGCTGTTTACTTAATGAAATAAACCCAACTACAACCACAGATCTAGATAAATTACAGCTCTTAGCTTTAAGATTTATTGGCTTTGGGAAGAAAAACAGAGTTTTTCCCAGGCTTATTTTTGCTACTGACTGCATTCTTAGAAAAACAGGAATTTGGAGGAAAAGCCTCTGTCACTTGTTCTTTTGCATGTACATGAGCTATGCTGAACACGATCTTCTCCTGATGAGGTGGATCCCAGTTACAAAGGGTGCCAGTCCTCTCCTGGGGTGAAATCTGCCCTGCTACAGATCCAGACTCAGTTTCCCAGGTCTGGACATGTCTTTACTCCTCTGGCTCCAAGAAACTCTTCAATGTGTCCTGAAAGGGTGCAGCTCCCTGGCACAAGGGGTGCCAGGACCCAGAACTTCAATTGCAGCATTTTTTAGCTTTTCCTCATTCACAAACAGCAACCCCTGTGTAAATCTAGCTACACAAGCAGGATTTGCCATGAGAGGGCCACCAGACAGGATGCATGGTGACAAGGAAAGGGTAGAGGGCCAAGGAGCTCTTGCAGAGAACACCATTTAACTCCTTTTATCCTAGAGTAGTGTTTGTTGTTGAAAACTCATCATAAGCTCTTATTACAGAGCAATAGTAATTCAGTCTATCTGGAGAAGAGATGCTTCATCAAAAAAAAAAACCAAAACAAAACCCAGAAATAAAACCCAAGAAACCTCAAAAGAGGTTAAACCTCTGTCCCTTATCAATCTGCATCTCTTTCATCTCACACTCCTGTCAAAGGCAACTTCCCCTCATTCACCAATGAGCTCCATAAATAGTTCAGTTGGCACAAATCAGCATTAGGGAGCTCCTCATCTACCCTGGCTGAACAGCTGCCCTGGACAGTTACTCCCCCTTAGGACTGATTAAATAATTTTTCAAGAAATAGGTAGTAGAGTCTTTTCTTCAGCCCCTTTTGTTTTTTTCAATAGGGTTAGGCAGTTTGTTTTTAGAACAAACCATTCCTCCTGCTTTAATTGGAAGTCTTGTGCTCTGCAGAATTCTTTTTGTTGCATTTTTTTGCTATTCTGAAACCAATACATCAAGTGGGAGGTTTTGTTGCTTTTTGCTTGTTTGTTAGCTATTTTCAGGAGGTGTTGAGTGTCCTTTCTGGAAAGGTAAGAAGCTGTATATGTATAGCCTGGATGAAGTGGATGATGTGAAGCAGAGGGGCTGCCCTTCATGGCTGGATTCTGCTTCCTCTATGCTAATTGGTACAGAATAGGAATAAATGCAGATGCTGAAGTGCAAGAAAAAGAGCTGAGTGACCTCAAACCAGACAATATCGTGCTAATTCTTTCACATAAATCAGGGCATAAGGAGTTTTGGCACACTCTGTTTAGTCAATAGGAATAATTTGTTACAGTGTAAGAAAGAAAATGAGGGCAGATTGGAGCTCTGGTTCAGACCAGAGTGAAATCATTGATTAAATACAATTGTGTCTGATCATGCATGAGCTGAGTTGGAGCTGCTGTTCATAACTCTGTGGTCATTAAAACAAAATGTATCCTTCAAAATGCAGGCTGTGCAATGCTTCACTAAGTTACTGTGCCTCATGCAAAATGAAAACCTTCTCTCAAGTGTAGGCTGTAGACTTTGGGACAGCAGGGGATCCTCAAAGAGGTCCAGCATCTCATGCCTCTGGTCCCAAAGAGAATTGTGAGTAAATTGTTTTCTTGGACACACTGACTTTTCTCCAATGAAACATCCACAAAGAGTGAGCAAAACTTGTAATGTAAAACAGCCACCCAAAATATAGGACCTCACTGATGATTCAAGCAGAGATCAGCAATGGATTCAGGCACATTTGTAAAAGAGCACACAGATCCTGCTGCCTTGAGTGCAAGAGGAATCAGATCATGGAAGGAAAGGTCTCTGTGTTCAGTCCCTGGACTTCTGGTGAAGTCCCCTGCCAAAAGCCCATCTCTTCTCTTGAGACAGTATCTGGACAAACTTTGAGCCAGAAGTCACCCTCTTTTTCATCCAGACTTTCCTTCCAGAAAAGCAAAGCAATATTCTCAGCCTTCTGATTTAGAGCAGCCAAGGAGCCATCCAATTTACATCTCCCTTGCTGTAATAAGAAGAAATACATAAACCTGGCATTGGTGAAGTTCAGTCAACATACCCCAAAAGTGTCACTTCTCTTTTCTCTGTTCCTTGCTTGTAACCTGTTTTATTTGCAGAATGAGTTGGGGGGGGGGTGGGAAGTGGTGTTGGGGGGGATGTTGAGGGGGTGGAAAGAGAAGCATTGGGCCAAGGTAGAGTTTCATAGTCAAAAATTAAGGATTTTCTTCTCATGAAAGGAATAAATATTTGCACACATCAGCATTTAAACCTCAAATGATTTAATTTTGGATTGCAAAGTTGTGGAGGGAGCATTTCATTCTGGCTTTGCTGATGCACTCCAGTTTGTGTAGCTCTTCCTCCATCTGTGGTTTGTTATGTTGGTAGCTTTCATCCTCACCAGCTGATCTTTTTCCCAGTGTCATGTTGATTTATTTGTCTTTGTTGGGCTTCTGATAACATTTCACCAATAAATTAGTTTGAAATTAAACTTTCTGCTGTGTCTTTTATGCTGGACCCAGTGTATGTGCTGGAAAGGAAATTTCATTTCAGAGATACTTTATTCCTCTTTTTATCACCCTCTTCAGCTACAGGCGCACCAGCTGTAACATTTATTTTACTTTGGATGAAAGTTGCAAAAGCACTGCATAAATTCTGAATAAAAATTTGCTGTTAGTGAAGATGACCACTTGTAAGAAACATTTTAGACAGCCACAAAGCAGAAACAGTTGTACATACAACTGAGTGTGCAGCCCAGCAAGAGAACCTGTGCCTCATTTACGTGGTACCTGATAGCAGAATGAGCACCTGCTGTGATTGGCACTCCAGGCTTCCCCTCCCTTGCTGCCAGGCCAGTGCAAACACCAGAAAGCAGCACTGAAACAGTCTGGCCCAGAGCCTGAGCTCGTGCTTTGTTTGTCTTTATCCACTTACGTGAGTCCATCACTGTTGTCCCATGAGCAAGCCGTGCTCAGGGTTTCAGGCAGGGCTGGAGCCACTGGCTCTTCCATGTCCTGCTCGTCTCCCAGGGTGGTCGGAGGTCCCAGGAGGGCTGTTCCCCTTCACCTCTCAGCTGAGCTTCCCAGCAGCCTGCATGCCCCAGCAGCTTCCCTCTGTTCAGGCTCTGCTTCTCCTCCACTTTCATGACTGAGCAACTTTACATGGTTAAGTTGAGAAAAGTTTTTCATTTGTTGGGGAGCTTGCAGCAACTGAGGCGGCTGTGCAAAAATCCAAGAAAAAATGTTTTCCTTAACATAAATTTAACAAAACACCTGAGCAAAGCAAAGCTCTGCAGCAGTTTGTTACATCCTGACCTCTCCTGCAGCATGGCTGAGCTGCAAGCATGGGCAGAGGGGAAAAACCAAGACAAGGGACCAGCTTCTGTTTTTACTGTGCCAGGCAAGGCTGTGTTTGCTTTTCTTCAGCATCTCGCTGGCCTCCTCAGTGCTTTTAGACAAGGCAGGAAATTTCTTCTCTCTGCAGCTCGTGGTAGCAAGACCTCCAGCACTGGAGGGGGCTGCTGGGTGCCTTGGGCACGCTCCTGAGGGATGGCCATGGCACTCACCGGGGCTGCTGGAGGCTTGACCTGCAGGGTGCACTTGGGTCTTTGCGTTTTAGTTGCACTCTGAGGTGATGAGAGGAGGTGAAAAATGCATGCTTGGCTTAACTGAATTCCAAAATGGAGTATTTTGTGATATAAAATATAAAACCACTGAGCACCATTTCTGCTCTAGTTTATTTTTGTAGCAGATGCCATTCATTCTCCCCCTGCCCCATCTTTTCAGCGCATTGTAAGTAGTAGTGATGTATGGTCTTCTTGATGAAGCACTTATCTGGGGCCCATTACTGTAATGACAGAGGCCTCCATACTTTTTCGAGGTTTTATTATCAGAATGACTCCCTTGCTTCAAGATGATTTCCATAAATCATCATTTTCTCATAAGCTTAAAGGAAAAAAATGGTCTTTTGGATGCCTGTGACCTACTTTACTGCACAATTCCTCAACACTAGTCCAGCTGCCAGATCCAAAGGCAGAGTCACATCAGCCTGTAGTTTGCTTCCAGGAGATTATTTTCTATTATTACATTATTTTATAATCTCCTGGGTTCAAGTGGTCTTGCATGCAAGCCTTTATAGTGCCTTGCTCTGTATTGTAACCTTGAATTCTGTGCAGAATTGCTGCCAGAACCATGCACACAGGAACTGACTGCCTGGATCACCCCTCCAACTCTTGGATGCAGCTTCATGCTCCCATGGGGACAACCTGAGGAACACCTGCCTTGGCCACCCTGTCCTCCAAAAAGTGGGAAGTTCAGCTGGGAGAGTCTGATCAACGAGGTGCTGGGAGGAAGCCCTGGGGGGACTCACACCTCCTGCCACCTCTCAGTCAGCTCACTCCACCTCTGCCTCAGAGCAGAAAGAGCATTCATGTCTTGTCCTCTGTAACTTCTTATTATTTTTGGATAGGAAATCCAGAGGAATTTCTAACAGAAGCATGGAGAAAAAACAAACCTCTTTGTTTTAGTCCCCAGGATAAACATTTCCAGAACAATGTTAAACGGGAAGAAAATCAGGGCTCCTGAGGTTCCCAACTCGCTCCTGCATCCCTGCATCCATGTGCAGGACACCCAAACAGCTCTCCTGACAGTGGCAATTACCAGATTCTCCCCTTGTGTCCTAACTACTGCTCACCTGCATATGTCATCCCTCTGCCACTTGAGACTTCTCCATCCCCATCCTTTCTGCCAGCCCTCAGTGCATCAAAGGGCCACATCCCAGAGCCAGGATCCCCTCCCTGCAGCCAGCCCCACGTGATGGTGCCTTCATCCCTCCTGCCATGGGGCAAGAAAGTGTGGGCAAGAGCTGCCCACACTTTCTGCTGGGCAGCGATTTCCTAACAGATAATGCAGAGAACCCCTGAGTGCCCCACCAGCTTCGGCAGCTCTGGGATTCTCCCCTCTCCCACGGGAGGTTTGCAGCTCTTCATTCCCTCCTGATTCCCCCTCCTGGCTGGGTTTCCAGGCCGTGCAGGCTGCCTGAGGTGAGGCTCTCTGTCGGGTGCTTGTGCTTTGGGACGGGCAGAGATCCTCCCTGTTCCGGTGACCGCTTTCTTTCCCAGGCTTTGGGTCATTCCTGTATTGGGTCTTTGTTAAATCTTTGGATGTAGTTCATGTCTGAGTGAGCATTTGGTCTGATGTTTTTGGAGGTTAGTCATTTTAAGATTTAGTATGATAAGTTTTTTTGGCAAATGATATCATCCCACTGTTCAAATGAGGGAGAATCAGAGATTATTATGAATTTGGGATAAACAGCAAAAGATTGTTTTCTTTAAGGAAAAAATGGGTCTGTTTAAATATTAAACAATATTTGGTTTCTTCTAAACAGAAGCATTCTTTTGCTTCTGAACTACATTTTCATTTAAAAATTGGCAACAGTCATAGAACTATTGTTAACAGCTTTCATAAAACTATCCAAATGAGCCATTTTTTGGTTTAGTCAGAATCCTTGTGATTTTCTAAAATTTTTATTAAGGTTTCTTACCAGAACTCAAGCAAGCCCTTGGTTCTTGGATTTATAAATTGCTGTGGTGTGAAGAGGTGTTCCTGCACTTGCAACAGCAGCTGTCTTAGCCTTGGCATCAAGTTTGTGACAGAGGGGCAGTCTTCATGGCTGCAATGGCCTGGAGGGGTCCTGCTTCCAAAGACACTTCTGTCCCTCACTGAAGATATTTCAGCCACAGTTGGTATGGAAGGAACTAATTTAATTTCTTCTCCAGGGATAATACAATGGGATTTGTCATGTTGTTTTGTTTTGTTTTGTTTTTTTCTTTCTGCTGATATCCCCGGTACATCTCTATTTTTTTTACTATATCCCGTTTTTTACTCCTGCTTTCTTTGTCTAGCTCTCTGCCAGGATTTTACAGTCAATGTAGACAACCAGAGCTACACGTAACAGATAATGAGGACACATGAATCAAATGTGCTACTGGTTTACTTCATTTTGTTTTTCACTTTAGGAACCATTACAAAAATTCCAAAGGAAGCATATACTCCTGTGTGGGAAATGTGGGTCTTCTGCAACAAGTTGTTTCTTAGTTACTATTTGGGGACCCCTTTGACATTTTATTTCTTAGGCATCTTAGAGATTTCTAGGCCACAGGTTGAAACCAGCAGTTTATTGTCCTGCATCAGTGATGGAATGAGGGTGATGTTTCAGTGACAGGGGCACAGGGTCCCACTACTTCCATATTCTCCAGAGTTCTAGTGCCTCAGGCTCTTCAGCAATGCCTCCTAAATAGGTACTGCATCAGCAGTGCCAAGGGGAGCCTTTGTGCACCAAATCACAATGCAAAATTTTATAAGAATTGTCCAAGTAATGCCTTCTTGATACATGTACCCATTACAAGTAATTGGGATTAATAAATGTAAATTCTTACAGCCAATGGGATTAGCATGTGTAGATTCTCTCTGGAGGAGAGAAACCAGATGATTGGATGAGCTTTCACTGAAGTCACAGTATTACCTGGCTGCAATTAGTTTAAAAAATTTTTAATTGCAAAAAATTTATTCAGCTATTGCCTGTATGCAATTTCAGGGAATTTTGACTAGATGGAGCATTTTGGTGGTCTGCCTTATTTCAATGTTGAGATGTTTCAAACAAAGAAGCAATTTGAACAGATTTCTTAAAGGATTGAGTTTCTAATTAATTGCAAATCACACACTAACAAATTACCAGACCACTCATCTTGTACCCAGAGGGATAAGTGCTGCCAATTTGAGGAGGAGATTGTATTTTTCAAACACAACAAAGAAGCAGAATTCCTGTTTTCATTGCAAAACGGAACTGTGCTTTAACTGTGAAATCCAAAATTGTGTCTATATTAGAACAGCTCTAATTTAACTATAAAATTCAATTATCTGCTGATGATACTGTCCCATTTGAGTTCCTTGCAGTGATTTCCATCATTTCCCTAATACTATCTTTGACCATCACCTGGAGGCATCTGTTCTGATGACTGCTGCCATTTCTCCCCTTCATTAGTTTCCTGACGCCCTTGTTTTTTGGCACTGATTTACAGCATTCAAGACAGGAAAGCAGCCTGAGTATCTTTACTTGGTGTCACTTGCAGACCAGTGCAGTGATAGTACAAAACACATCAGAGCCTCACAGGAAATAGCTGGGCCCCCACAAAACATTGCTTGTTCACCAGATGTGCGAGGCCCGAGCAGTTAAGAAAACAAAATGTGGCACTAAAATAAATGAGCTGCAAAATTCCACCTCTGAAATTATAAAATTAAAAAATAAAATAAAATATTAGGTTATATATTTTAAAGAGATACATAAAAGCATATTGAAAAAGAAAGTGGAACACAGTTTCAGCTAATTGATTTAATTTAGCCCAGGTTTTCTGAACATTGTTTTTCTGATATAGGGAATAACAGTTGATAGAGAAAAATTATGCCTGTCTGTGTGCATTAATTAAAGATTCTTGAAGGTGGATGAATCTCACATGGCTTCTTTTCATCCCCCTTCCCCTTTTGCAGTACCTGGAAGTTGGCATTCATTTCTAGACCCTCCTGTGTGCAATTAATTGGGTAGGAAAGGTGCCATCCCGTAAAGCATATGTGTGGCTGGGGAGCATGGAGCCCCTTCCAAATGGTGGAGTCTGAGCAGCACGGCTGCTGGGAGGGATGAGATCCCAGAGAGTCTCCCTTCCTCTCAGAGGAGTGATGCTAATGTGAGAGGCTGCAACATGTGCCCTGGACCCATGTTGATGTGAGTCAAGTGCTTCCGTCAATTCCCCCCGTGGTCCTGCTGGAGCAGATGGGTGCCCTGGCTGAGCATCCTGTGAATCTTGGTCAGGATGCAGCCAAATCTCTCTTATTGCCTTTGGGAAAAGGGGAGGCAGAAGTGTACCTGGGCTGTGCCTTCATACAGATTTGGCACACTGACAGGTTGTGTACCTGGGACCATAAAAATGGACACACACTCAGTGCTTATATAGTGATCAACACCCATTTTATTTATGCCAAGACCTGCTTGTGCTAATCTGAAAAAAACAGTGAACATTAATTTATTTCATTGTATCTGTCTTATCTCCACAGCAGCAGAGGAAATTTGATAGGCAAGAACATTTGGCAGCTGGGCTGTTTAGGCTGATCATTACTATATATAAAATCATTACTATTAAAGCACTAACAAAGTCACTGCATTATAATAGCAGAAATTACACACCTGCGCCTTCAGCTACTAAGCCCCAAAGCTGCAAGAACCTCAGGCAGGGAAGGGTCTCCAATGAGAGAGATTTCTTGGAGCCCAAACTACTGTATTTTCTCTCTTTCTAGAAGGCATTTCCCTAACCTGCACCTAGGCCTCTCCAGTGAAGGAGCCTGGACAATCATCTACTCTGAGGCACCCATGGAAGGAAGCTTTCCCCAAGCTCCACTCCTAGCAGCCTTTGCTGAGTGTTTAGGTGATCTCCTCTTGTCATTACTTTCAAAAAAAAGAATTGCTTACTGTCATCTTTATTGGAGATTTTTATGCATTTAGGAATTAGTCTTGCCTCACCTTCATCTTCTCAAAACTAAACAATTTTCTATAGACTAAACAAGTATAATTCTTTCTATCTCACTGGCTGCATTTTCCAAATCTCTGCTCATACTTGTTGATCTCCTCTGATTTGTCTCCAGTATATCTATATCTTTAGTAAAGTAAAATGCCCCAAAAGTCACAAGAAGTTTTTTACTGAAACCTCCACATCAAAGTTCAGAGCAGAATAATTGCTTTATTTGTCTTATGCATGGTGCTTCATATATACAACTCAGGTATCTATATTTTTTTTTTGTCTGGGCACTGCACTGCCAGCTCAAATTCAGCCTCTCATTTGTTGCATCCCTCAGACCTCCTTTTGCCATGCCACTGCTCAAAAATTTCTTCATACTTTTTAGTAGGGAATTTGATTTCCTCTCCCTGAAAGTAACACTTTATCCTAGTGGTTACTTCATCAGGTTGGCTGCGGACCACCTTTCCAGATAATTTCTGTGCTTTGATCCTCTGACTTTGATCCTTTTGTAGCCTCTTCAAGTATAATGATAACCACAGATTTCATCCTCTGCATCATTAGTGAAAAGAATGGAAACAGGCCTTGAAAAGATCCCAGAGGAATCCCACTTGAACAACTTCCTATTTGATAGAACAATTGATAAGTGTTGTTTTGGAGGAAAGTTCACCCGGCTGTGCACCCATCTTGTTGTGGCAACACTGCAGCTCATACCTAAGGCCACCGTATCAGGAGATAAGATAAATCACTCCACTTGCTCTTCTTTATTCACAAAGTCAGATATTCAGGTGGAAAGGGGGCAAATAGACAGGTTTGACAGGATTTGTTCTTGACAAACTCAGGTGGACTGCTTTTTATCACCATACTGTGATTCTGGTTGTTTAACAAACTGATTGTTTAATAACTCATTCCAGATTTTTGGGAAACGAGGATGAGTGGTTTATAGCTTCCTGGAGTCTCATTATTCCTTTTTTAAGTTCAGCACTATAGTCAACTTTCTCCTGTGCTCCAGGGCTCATCCTGTTCTTTAAGAATCCTTTATAATACTTGCTTTACAATAATTTTTAGCTATTCACAGGTTACTTCATCTTATTTCTTGAATAAGTTCAGGTGATCTCTATGAGGCTCTGTTGACTTGTGTGCAGTTAGCTCATTGAAGTATTCTTAAACTTGGTCTTTTCCTGTTTTGACCTGCAGTTCTACTCATTTTAAAAATAATTTTGTTAATTAGCTGGTCACAAAGAGCACAAACAGTTCTTTTGGGTTTGTTTTTTTTTTTTTCCAATAAGGGCTGGATAAAGAGACATGCCAGGCTTCTCTGCAAAATTTGTTACTTGCTCTCTCTTCCTGTTTAGCAATGGATCAAGACTTTCCTTTTTCTTCCTCTAATTAAAGCATATTTATAGAACCTTTCCCAGTTCCCGTTGATGTCTTTCCTATGCTGAAATGCTTTCTGTGCTGTAGCAGCTTTTCTCCTGTACTATGTTGTTTGTCTTATTCTCTTGTACTTGTCCTTAGCTAAGGTTTGTGTTACACATTTCAAAGTGCTCAGGAAGTTGCTGCATCTGGAATAGTACCTCCATGTGCCTGGTGTTCTTCTGCATAAGGGTAGATTACCATAATATTCTAGCAGAGAAAATTTTCAGGATCTTTTCACTCTTCTACTCCTGCTGAAAATCTTGGTCATATACTAGAGTTTTTAAGTTACCCTATTGTTTTTTCAACACAGTTTTTGCTAACTAAAATCTCCTATTGCAACCATATCTCCTTGTTTAGATATCTTGTACAAATGCTTGTTAAAGTTTCTTCTACTTCCTATGAGTTATTGGATGGCCTGTAGCAGATCTCTGTCCTGAGCCACCCTGGGGTCAGCTGTGTCACAGCATCTGAACAAAGACTTACAGTTCTTTCTGTTCCCCTGGCTCCTTGTGTTTGCCTGCAGTGGTCAACACATCGCTCCTCTATTTATATTTTTGTCTGCTTTATAACTAATGTTTCCAATTCTCAGGCTGCAGCTAAGAACAACACATTTCTCAGTGAGCTGCAGGCTTCTTTAACCACACTGCTCTGGGTCTGCTTAAGAGGCCACTGCCAGATTATTTAATAGCTTGGGATAGCTTGACCCAAGTTTGGTACAATCTGAGCCACAGGCATTCCTCCACACCTCTGTGGGGATATTTTGATTCAACATGAAGTTCAGCCTGAATGAATTGATGGTAGTTTGGACAAATGCCTTCTGAAAATGTAACAAGATAAACAGACTCCTGGAGAGGGATGTAACATCCGCTGATAAACCAAAGAGCACCCCACTCCAGCAGAGTAGTCTCACTTTTAACAAAAACATGCAGAGACACCATGACACAGAAAGATCTGACACCCATCATGATATGTCCTGATGCTCTGCTGGAACATTAACTCTTTTTGATCCCAGAGAGAAACAGTGACCACCTCACCTCCACCAGATCCTTCCTGGACCCTTTCTCAGACCCTTTTTCAGACCCTTTCTCTCCCAGGTCATCACTAAGCCCACAGAGAAACAAATTCTCCCTCGGCACAACACCAGCATGATTTCAGAGGTACTGTTCCTCTCCTGCAGTTACAGACATGCCTGGGCAAGAGGGTTTCTTTAGGGCTTGCCCTTGTTCTTACTGAACTTGGGGCCCTAATGACAAAATCAGTGCAGGACCAGGCCAGGGGAAATAGAGTTAAGGACATTCAGAAGTCCTTGAAGGTCTGGAGCTGAGGCTGCAGTTCTCATTTGGCCTGGCGTCGTTTGTGACCCATCCCATTGTTCTGAGCTTGGTGCTTATTCATTTCCTCTTTGCTTGTGTTTTCATATAAAATTATTTTTAATTGTGCTTTTTTGTATTTTAGAGAAACAATAAAAATAAACTCCCTTGGGTCTTAGAATGTGGATCAGCACAATCAGGTCAAGGGACTGCTGTTAGTTTCAATACTGTACAAACATGGATTTCAAGGTGACAGCTTTGCTAGAAACTTTTTGATTAACAGCTGTAGTCCTGGTGTGACTTCTGGGAATGAAAATACTCTTACCAGGAATTCACAAGGACCATTATTTTAGAGGGAAGGAGGTTATTTTTGAGAGGACAACTAAGATATTCAAGGGTTCTCCCTCACTGCAGAACTAACATTAAGGATCCTGCAAAAACCTATAAATATTTAATTTTCCTTTTCATCATTAAACTACACTGTCTCATTGAAGTTGATGCTCACACATAAACTGAGGCTCTTCTACCATATGTCATGTCTTTATAGTGGAAGAGATGTTTATGCTGGGAAGGGACTGGAAGGGATGGAGAAGGAAGGGGGACTCTTTTTATCATAATGAAGAGAGAAGAACAGTAACAATTTCCTCAGATTCCTCTCTCCCTCCCTAAAGGGGGAGCTTTAGGGAAGGATTATAGGGGAACAGACAAGGTGGCTCTGCAAACTGAAGTTGTGGTCTAGGCATATATCTTTTTCCATTAGAAGGCTGAAATGCAGGTTTTTTGTAAAGCAGCTGCAAAGACTGCTTCACAGTCAGGCTGAATATTAGAAGAATTAATAGATACTTAAATTATTCCAGGGCACTGAGATTAAATATTAAATACTGGAAGGGCCATGCAAACTAGAATTTAGTTATTGCAATTGCACTAGAAGCGTTAAAAAAAAGTGATGTGTTCTCCCTTGGGCAGAGGCAAAATCTGTTTGAAAGATGATGTTTTTAATTATGATGGCACACTTATAGAAAATAGATAATGTAGATACTACAAAGGTGTGATGTGTACCATTAACTGAGCATCACACAGAAAATTAAAAAATCGAGTGCCCTCAAAATGTAAAATATTCAAGTCAGAGGATTTGTTTAGGGAAGGGATTAAAAGCATGTAAAAAAAGATTGTGTACTTTTAGCCCTTACACAGTTTGCCAAGACCTCATTAAATAGAAGCTTAAAAAGCTGTTTATGCTTTTGAAAATTAATAAAACATATGCCCTACCGTACAGAATATAATAATAGTAAAATAATGCCACAAACAGAGACAAAAGATGTTGTTGTAAGGCCTTAGGTTTTTCCTGTAACTATATTAAAAGAAGTAGTACTTGACCTAATTTTTGAATAATGGGTTGCAGTTGCCTTGATCTTTTGGCTGCTATTCTTTTTGCCAGTATTCAAGGTAGGCAGGTAATGACTGATGCCATTACTGATGTGGACGAGCAAAACTTTCTTCCTCAGAAACTGAAAACAGTTGGAGGAATTCAGATTGAAGAGGAGATATTATAGTAAGAGTGGACATGAGAAATGTATGTAGAGGGGTGGGTGGGATAGATAAGAGAGGGAAGAATTAATATTCACATTGTCTCTAAAGTAAGAGGTTCAGTGAAACTCAGCAGCATGAGTAAATGTAATAGTGATAAAGGGAAGCACTTTTTCACACCATATGGCAACTAGACACGGCAATCCCTAGTTACAGGATGTTTTTGAGGTTAGGAGTTTATCAGGATTTATGTAGCGAACATGCCAAGTCATCGCTGTGAATACTAAATAGAGCCAGGAACCAGAGCAGCTTCCTGTAGGGATGGGGAGCATCATTTCTCTCTCAGAAGGAGTCCATCACCCACCTCCTGTTGTCAGCTCCAGGATCCCTGCCCAGAGGGCCCCATGGTGGAATGGGCCTGGGAGGCTCCTCTCTCCCAGCTGGCTGAGTTCATGGGTCAGCCCAGGCTTTGCTGGGTTCCCACTGCAGTGGAGCTGCTGGAGCGAGCCCCTGGCAGAGCCAGAGGCTGCATGGGCCGTGGGAGACATGGTTCCTTCAGCCTGCAATCTTCCCAAAGCAAGCAAAAATACCTCATCTCTACACAGGCAAAAAACCTAAACAGCAGTTGTGGTGCTGGAAAAATCTATGTTCCACTGAAATGAGAAACCAAATGGGGCTCCAGTCCATTCCTCAAGGTCAGGACTGCAGGTGATAATGCAGACACCTTCAGGTGCAGCCCTGACTTTCACACTGAGGTGGAGCTGCCTGGGACCCCTAAGGGAGCCCTGTGGGAGTGGGACAGAATCCTTTGCTCCAGGGAAGACCCATGACAGACTTTACATTCTGGGAATCTGTGACCCATTTTCGTTACATTGCCCTGAAGTCTGCCATTGGGAAACAATTCTTCAGTCTGGAATCCCTTATCTTGAGGATTAATGCAATATTTATGATTTTTCTCCCTGTTTACTGTACATGCTGATAAGCAGCCCTGGGACTAAGGAGCTGTCAGAGTCTACCCCTTTTTCCTCCATTGGGCTGATTAATTATAAAATAAATAAATCATTAATTGAGATTTCAGTAACTGTTTAAAAAAATTCATGCAGTATGAGAAAGGTCAATGTCCAAAGTAATTTGGGATTCAAATCCCAGCAGGTCTGATGGATGCCCCATTTCTCCAGGGAAAACCTAAGTGGGACACCTGAGGGGAGGAGGCAGTGGTCATTAATCCAGGAGTCAGCAGCTGGCCAAATCCAGTGATGTCAGTAAAACAAAACATGTGCATGGTGTGTGGCTTCTTAGAACCCAGGTTTCTTGCCTGGACTGGCAGTCTGAAAAATTGCTTGCTTTTGCAAGTTTAATTATAAAATGTATGCCAAGGTCAGGGAATAGGTCCATCCAGCTGGGAGGCCTGAGGATGCCTCATAGGAATTAGCTGGACAGGAGGATTTTGATTGAAAACTGATGTGAAAGAATTGCTTTTGGAGAAAGGTCACATGCAAAGCCCATGCAGGCAATCATCTTCATTACCAATGTGTCTGCTCCATGCAGAAGCACGGGCAGGGAAGGAAAGAGCTCTGATTTTGACTAATGATCAGTCAGAAGGACTCCATGATGGGGCAACATGTGTTTCTGTTCATGATTGCTTTAGGGCAAGCTTTGTTTAGTTTGATGAAAGACATACTGTCACAGTACATATATATCTATTGGTACCCTCATCCTCCTCTTCTGATTCTCCCTTCATTTCATTGCAACTGCTACTCTTTGCATGGGGAAATGTAAGAGGAAAAGCAACCTAAGCACATCAGGAAAGGGATGTGTCATTACTGGGAATAGCTAATTTTGTACAAAAAAAGAAGATGCAATGGTATTGTTACTAATGGTCCTGCAGATGTGTGCTTTTTGCTAAACTTCCATTCTAATTAATCTCATCTCTGTCTTGCAGGATCACACTGAAGTTAGAGTAACTCACTGACTGCAGGTTAAGAAAACTTTGCCTGCAGCAGCAGCTTATGGACATGTGTTCTGTTTGCCACGTTAGAAGGTAATTTGAGTGAGTTTTCTGTCTTAGGAGCTAAACTAATTTCAGTTGCCTGTATCTGCAGGGGAGTCTGAGGTTTGTGACAGCTCTGCACATGGAAACCCATCAGCACAGAGGACAAACTGCTCTCCACCAGGCTCTGGGGACATCCTGCAGCTCAGAATTTTCTATGTCACAGTGCCAGGCATTTGGCATAACCCATCTCTTCTGCAGGGAACAATGAGCAGGCAAATATTAAAACAAGTTATTTCCTGATTATGCAAATTGATGCAGCCTGTTTTTCCATGGGATATCTGGATGCCATCAGCATAATGACAACAATGCAAGCATTTCCCATGACCTCACTTTTCCATGCACTACCTGAAATACGTCACATCTCTTCTCCAGACTCTCATCTCTTCTCCAGAGAGCCTCTGACTCCAGGGAAAGCAAAAGCAGCATGTGCCACTGCCTGTTTTGAGTCATGTGGTACTTACTGCCTGGCTCTCAGACATGTTTGTTCCTTGCCAGCTGGGAATCAAACAGGATAGGTTCAAACTTCTCTCACCCTGCAGTCCTTCCCTCACTCAGAATGCTCACTGGAGTCTCCATCCTCTATCCAAGTCCTGGTTTTCATCGCTTTATAGGAACTTCTTATCTTTGATATCTCTTCCATTTTATCCAGTGTCCCTGAAAGTGGTCAGTGGATTCAGAAACTGTAGGGAAGTTTCCAAGTGAGGGAAGAAGGAACTAACACCATGTGCACTGTGACAGCTGTGCAGCACAATTGGCTGCAAAATTTCACATCTTCAGAAAAATACTACCCAAACATGTTGGCTTTGTGTGCACAACTTTCACCAGCAAGAGGATGTGAAGGAAGGTGCCTCACATGGGATGGATGTGCTGCCCAAATTCATGGCCACCTGGAACATGGTCAGGTTCCAATACCAAGATATGAGGAATCTGTGGAAAACTTTGGGCTTGTCAGTATGGCATTTGTCATCAGCCCTAAATGAACTTGAAAGTAAGCAAATCCATTCAAGAAATGAACAAGATATAAAAGTTGCATGTGACATTTGAGTGAAATCTTTTGTTTCTGAGCTTTTAATGCACAGAACACGCAGCAGGATCTGCTTGGAATTGCTTAGCTCTCAAATGCTGTTAATTGCACATTGACAGACACAAAATGGGTAATCAGTACCATTACCATCTTTAAGGTAATAAGAACAGGAGATGGATAAGGCTTGGACAATCATCAGAGCTTTGAGAATAGTCCCAAGACCCTGTGGAAAAATTCTAACTTAAAAAAAAAAAAGAAAAAATTACAACTGCTTTCTTTCTTCTGACTCCTGTTGGTTGTGGTCTCCTGACCATCTTTTGCTGAGATATGAAGATCACAGCCTGGCTGGTGGCATTTCTGCATGCAGGTGTCCAAGGCATGGGTCAGCCATAATGTCTCTCTACATTTGCATACAATTCACCTCAGTAACAGAAACTTGCTTCAGAAACTCTGCAAATATGGGAAAAAAAAGGATGTTGGAAAAGATGGAGAATAATTTCTTTTTGCCTGTCTAGAAGAATCTGTAGTATTCAAACCATGTGCTGATGGTCATGGTATAAATTCCTGCAGGGCTCTATGTTTTCTGTATTGTGCTGGTTAAAGAACTACTACTTTCTTTTTAGGCATTTCTGTTCAGCACATCCCTTTAAGAACAGGATTGAATGTCTGAGCTTTGGAATAATTAGAATTAACAAATGATGGCATTGCTATTTTTATTGCTGTAATTTCTAGGAGCCAAGTTCATACTAAAGCCCATGGTGACTATCTCTTTTCATGACAGTCAGGCAGAACAGAGCCAAGTTCTGCTTTTACTTACAGCCATATAAATCTAAACTACCTACATATTCCTTGCCAGTAATACTTGTGTAAGCTGGAGTGGCCGTTCTATAGTATTATTTTCCCAGAGAAAGCAAAGCAATAATTCATCCATCTGACTTAAGAGGGCAGGTTCCAAGTAAATTGCAAGCACAGCTAAAAATGGAACATGAAATGAGTGGGGAAAAATACAAGGAAATAAAACAATTTTAATATTTCCAGTCTTGAACATAAGTATGCATTCACATGTATGTATGCCGAAAATATCTGCTTGCAATCAACTTCTTTGTCACTTACTGCTGCAGTGCTGGATTCAGAGAGCCTGCTACTATGAGATGATGTGTGAGAAGCTGTACAGAATGAGAGTGGACCCACAGCAGCCAAGGCAGCCCCAAGGAGGAGACTTTTCAGGCAGCTCCTGGTTTGAGAGGTGCTTGGGCAGCTTGACTGGGGAAGCCAGAGCAGGACTGATAAAGATGGAGAGAGAGAAAAGATGCGTCTGTTTGGAGTACTGAAGCAGCATCCCAGCACAGGCAGAGCAATTCTGGGTCTGGAAGTGAGAATACCTTGCAGATGGGAGGTGCTGGGGGTCTGGGGGCTCAGCTGTGGTGAAAAGGAGCCTGTGGCACAGGAGGGCTTTGCCAATGGCTCTGCTTTCACAGCACAGGGAGGTTCAAAGGACAAGGGGACAAAAGTCAGCGCTCCCTTCTTGCTATGCAGCTGCCAAGCGTGCCTTGACATGGTCCTGAGGGTCTCTTGCTGTTGTTAACACAGGTGCCACAGAAGCTTTCAAGGAAAAGTTGTTATTTGAAGTGGAAGCAATCCCTGCAGCCTGGAGGGATGCCATGTAGAAAAGTCTCCAGGCCCTGGCTCAGCCAAGAGATTACGTGCCAATTTGGCATTTAACACATATAAATATATGCTTATATTAGTGACAAATATTATATGGTTGAAAATATGTGGCTTGATACCAAAATGAAGTATAGCTTTATACAACTGCATTGGAATTATCTGCACCCAGAAACACAAGCCAGACAACAAGAATGAATATACTAATGGAGGTATTTGAGAGGAAAAGTTTCCCATGGATTTGCAAGAGCTGCAGCTGGAAAAGACATGATGTTCCTGGCTCTGTGTGCCAATGCTAAGCAGTTTTGCAGTGTTACACACCTCCAGCACGTGCTCTGGGCTGGGCAGGGCTGCCTGAAAGGGCCACACTGCTCAGGGAGAGCACTGACCAAGCACCCACGGTGTTTGTATCATCAGGTGCATTGCCACAAGGGCAGATGGAAGCAACAGCACAGTCTGAGGCCTGAATCTGGTACAAATGTGACCATTTATTCTGTCCCTTTGCTGTTTGTGAGCTGGCCCTGCTTGCTACCAGCATTTCTCATGGGGCTGTGCTGCACTAACTCATGAAGTCCTCCTTGACCACTGAGGATGGTGGTGCCTGAGTCACACACTGCTCTTTCTATCTTCATTGGAGGGCAGCAACACCACAGCTGCAGCATACCAGGCCTCCAGAGGACTACTGATTTCTCTCTGAAAGCCTACTCATGGCTTTTCCCACTTTTCCCCCTTACATGCAGTAAAGGTATTTGAGAAGGCCACCTGCAATATCTCCCTCCAAAAATATCTAAAAGAAGTGAAACAAAGTGGGGGGCTTTAGGTTAAGTTCTAGTTCTGTCAGTCCCCTGGCTCAGACCAGGAATGCATGGAGGTAGGAAAGGGGGTGAAGTAATATGCATTCATTTTATTTCTCCCATTGTTTTCACCAAGAGTACGTATTTTTTCCTGTTTCTACAGTTAAAAAAAAATTTAAGTAGGCCTCCCTCCCTTTTGTCCCCTGTAGGTTGAGTGGGACCAGTGCTGCCATAGAGGCTCTCCTGAGAGGCTCCTGATGGAGGGAGGCTGGCACAGGCCTGCTGGTCTCTGAAATGGCCTTCTAGGTATGCTAAGAAGATAGCAGTATCTTTTGGAAACTGAATTTTGGGAAAGCTAAATAGGGTGGTAAAGTGCATTAGTGTGCCTTAGTTGCTGTTCCTGGCATCACCTTGGCAGCTTGGGTGCTCAGCAGCTGAATAAGCAGAGAACAGAGGGTGATTTCTGCTCACAGGAGCTGCCACCACTGCCAGGAGAGCTAGAGGGAGGCAGTGCCTCTCCTGGGTGCACAGGGCACTGGGGGATACTTTTTCCATAGTTTCTCTGTTGGCACTACAGAGCCTTGACACCCAAGGGAGCAGCCAAAGTGACACATCAGCAGAAATGGGGAGTGCTGGGGAGGTGCCTCAGGCTGCAAATCAGAGAGAAGCTGTCTGTACATCACACAGCATCTCCTGCTGCTTTCAGCACACAGGAAGGCATATCCTTTACTCAGTGACACTTTCCATGCAGCACAGATACCCACTGAGAGTCCACAAAACTCAGACCATGTCCCCAGGCTGCCACCCTGGGCTTGGCTTCCCCAGTCCCCTGTGAAAACAGCTCTTCAGAGATGCAGCTGATTCCTGGCACACGAGTCCTTTGAAAGGAGACCATGAAATCTCCCTGCTTTGTTTCAAGTCCTCTAGCAGTGCTTGATTACAAAGACCTCCCAAAAAGAAACAGCTCAGTCCAAACTGGCAGTAAAAGACTCCTTTGGGAAGTGGACAGAAAGCCTCTATGCTTGGTCCAACATGAGGGAGAGAATGGTGGGGAGCAATTGTGAAGAAAGTCTGGCTCCTCTCCTCTTGCACCTGACAGGTGCTCAGTGCAGGCAAAACCTCTGGGGAAAGGATGTAATGTTAGGGAAGTTAAAGTTAGCTTGCCCAATATAGCCAAAAGCTTCCTGAGAGCACCAAAAGATGCTTCCCAGTATCTGCAGTGAGCAGGCAGCCCAGTTTCAAGACCTTGCCTCCAAGTAGAGTGATGCTGAGGGACAAAGTTTTCTTCCAGTAGGAGTGTCTAAACCTGTTGTCATCATATTGCAAAGCTCCCATACCTTCTCGGTGATTTCTCATGGGCAACTCCTCACAGCACAGACAACAAACTCCAGCTCTCTCCTCACCCAGCTACCCCACTCTTTTGTAGCACTCATCTTCTTATTGGACACAGCTGTGCCCTACTAAGGGCAGGCTTGTTCCTAATCTTTGGTGATTAGCACAGTCTCACACTCCTCAGGTGTGAGACTACCTTCTGCACTATTTCCTTACATTCTAGCCCTCCACATAAACCATCAATATCTTCCCCTTTCCTCACATTTTAATAATTATATATTGTCGGATTTTAGTCCCCTCTATTAGTTTAAGAAAACAAGAAAAAAAAAAAAACAGAAAAAAGCTCATCTTGATTTGATATTTCTCTCCTCAGCATGAAGAATATCATCTGGATCGTTCAAGAACAGAAGAGCAATTTTTTTCAGACCAAGGTCATATGAAAGGACTGCCCAGAGTTCTCTAACTATTCTCTAGCTAACTCTAACTTCTCTAGCATTGCTGGCCCAGTGTGTGTGACAGAGACTCAGTCACACACTGATGAAGGCTCAGTACAGAACAGACCATCAGCATCCCTGGGTGGGGGGCTGTGATTCATAGCTGAGGCCTGTGAAACAAAGCTCTGGAGGTGAGATGTTGGTAAATGTACCTGGAAACATATTTTGAAAGCTCCCTTGACTATAGCAAAAGCAACAGTGGCAAAAACTGTATGTTGGTTTATTTTCTTCCAAGGGTTGTGGTTTTCACTACTTGGCTGGGGATGGCTGAGTTTCTCATGCAGTGATAACACTCATCCATAAGCCATAATTACAGCAAGTGACACAGCAAGGCTGGAGACAGGGAGCAGCAGCTTTTTCATGGCCAGAGCAGTCCCATATGGAGGCAGTCTGGGGAAATTTCACACCAGACATATGGGAGTGGGGGGCAGACACTGTGAGATACTGAAGATGTTACACTTCAGTGGAAATGACAAGGTGCTGAGAAAACTCAGTGCTTTAAAGGTTAAGACTGACTGGTATTTCTAGAATGTCCTCCATATTATGGGAAATATCACAGATTCCAGAATCTTGACCTGAAATAATTTGTTCCTGCATTTTATATTTCCCTATTAATTCTCTATTTATACCTTTCCTTTATCAGTAATATTCTCCTACCATTAGAACATAAACTTTATTATGAAGCAATTTTTTGCAAGTATTTAATTCCAGTAAAAATTTTCAGTAAATCAAAATTCAGGTTTTTAATTCAATTTTGCTCAACGAGTCCTTGACTGGATTTAACTTTTCAGTATTTGAATTGGTTAATTTTTAGTATAATTTCATTAATCTCTTAACTTCTTGTAAAAAAGATGGAAAATAAAACAAACAAGAAGAAATAAAAGAAAGAAACTTTCACTCCTTCCTGATTTCATATGTTTCCTCCTCTTTTTATCTTACTGTAGTCCCCAGCCAGAAAAGTGGGAGAAATAAAATATCTGAGGAGATAGAGAGAGAGACTGAACACTAACATTTTTCTCCCATTCATCTCCTCTCCATTTCCTTTGTCTGTGGAAAAAAAAGTATAGAAATATGAGCCTTTGTCCCTCCACCTCCCCTTCACAAAGATCAGAGAAGTTTAAAAACAAAGTGACAATCAAAACCTGGGATCAAAAATCAACAGAATTACTTGGATTATTTTGTTTCTAATATATTTGGCACAAAAATGTGTTACTTGGCAGGAGAAAACACTGCCCTGTTTCATTTATTTGTCAGGTCTGTTCATTAGCAGTATGTTAGGAGTTAGTCACTGCTTGTGTAGACCAGATTATGTCCATGCTGCCTAATTAGTCCCATCCCACTGAACCTCTTGGGGTTTTCTGATTTTAACCTAAAACAATAGGATTTTATATTAAAAAAAGGAAGAAACGGGGGTTGAAAGATCTGGCAATGCTGAAGCCTGTGGTCTGGAGCTGGAGGCATTAGCCCTGGCAGGAGGAGTGCCTGCAGTGCTTGCAGAAGGACTGGGCTCTTCCCACAAAGCTCCTGCCAGCAGAAATTTAGAAGCTCACTCTCTGCTGGGAGCAAGATATTCAAAATTATTCATATTGCTTGCTGGATGCTATTCAGAGGCTCACGTGGCAGACAAGTATTTATTTTGCACTGAGGACTGGAGGGGTTCCCACTGCCCTCACTGGCCATGGGCTCCACAGAGCTGTGGGCAGCTCTGCCCAAGGCTAATGCTCTTATTCATTCAGAAGATAATTTATAAATCTTTGAGTAATAGTATGTTTATAACTTTATTAAATTATAATAATAATTTATAAATCTTTCTCACTGCATCTATTCTTACTTCTGCATCCATCTTTGCACACAGAAATACCTAGAGGCACTTGGAGAAAAGTTTCATTGTGCTATGACCCCTTCTGTCCAAGGACTCCTGTAAGAAGCAGGTGCCAATGTGAAAACTGATGTTCAGAGGGAGAAGAGATCACAGAGGGTCCCTTCCACCTCTCTGCTGCAGAGAACACCAAGTGCAGATTTCCTGGCTCCCAGCAGCATGTGCCATAGCCATGGGACCACATCACCTCCAGTTTCTAACTCTTATTATAGCATCACACACCTCTAGGCCCCATGGCAGCTCATTGAACCTCCCTTTTCCAGTTCCTTGCACTCTAAAAGGGTGACAAAAATTCTTGCCAGCCCCACAGTTGGCTCAGGATTAAATGTGTGCACAGCTTGATGAAAAGACAAGGTGTGAATGCTGGCTGCTGTCAGCAAAGGAAATGGGGCGGTTTAGCAGGTTGGGATACCACCTACAACTCCTGTATTTATTGCAGCAGAGAACAGGGAATTGGCCTTTTGGTTCTTGGCTATTTTCTACTCATTGGAGTACATTAAGTGTAAGAGTAATTTTGAAATACAACAGAGAGATATTGCTGGTAATGATGGACACAACAAATATTGAAGACAATAACAGTGTGGTGCTAGCCATGTCAAATTCCATCTCGCTTCAGCTGCTTTCCAGGAAAATAGATTTCTGGCTTTAAATATGAGGATTAGCAGCAGCAGATTTAGGGCTTAAAATAAAGTATGTATTTTAGATTTATTTAAGGGCCTTTGACTCCCAAACACTTTGCTTTTAATATATCGCTTACTGGGCTGACATGGTTTTCATTTTTCACCACTACTTTACATTCCAGTGTTTGAATGGTTTGTGAAGGGGAAGCCTGAAGCTGGAATCCTGCTGCTGCTATTTAAGCAATGGTTGCTTTTCTTTTCTGCCTGTAGCAGGTTCTTAGCAGAGAGAACTGTAATTCAGAACAATTCAATTTTCCATCATTTAAGAAGCAAGACATGTAATGGCTTAATCCTGATTATACACGGCCATTTTTGAGGGCTAACTTCCAGATGTTCATGTTATTTTGTTTGTTTTTCTTTCTTTTTTAATGTGAGTGCTATCCATTTCTTTGGACTTGGTGCTAGGAAAGAAATCTCTGGAATCCCCAGGATAGAAACCTTGATCAAACTTCAGTCAAACTGAAGTCAAAAAGCTTCCTTGAATTCTTAAATATTCACTGATCAAGTCCAACTCAGGCTTCAGCAATGGAAAATTTTCTCTTAAATCCTGCTCTGGAGGGAATTTCTATTTGGAGAAGAGCATGTTCACTCTTCACTTTTTCTTGGACTCTCTTTAGAGATTGTTAAGTATGACGAGGTCAGAGCTCTAGGATCTGGTTTGTATCCAACCAACTTTGACCTTGTGAAGGCATTGGCTGTACTGCCAGCCAACATTTCATGCTTAAAGGTCAATTCAGATTACTCCTTTAGTTCCAAAGAATTTCAGGGGGGAAGTGGGGAAGGAGGCAATGACAGCGTTGGAAAGTCAAAAACTAGTTTGGTAGCAAATGTTCTGTGTATGCCAGATTTCAGAGCCCATATCTGCCAGTGTCAAATGTCCAAGTCATGCAATTCCCTTAACAGGCCTTTCCTGTAAACCCATGCTTTCTGGCTCAGTGATACAAGCTGGCTTTTGAGATGTGAAATGCTCTCCCTAGTCTGTTTCCAACAAAAATTGCCGTCTTTAATTGAATTTTGGTGCTGTCTTTGCACACATTATTCTAATCAGACTGCTGGGAGGGCTCTCTATGTAGAAAAACTAAGAGGTTCATGCTGAGGCTCTGCTGTGCAGATCCAAGGGACAAATTGGAGTTCATGCAGCTGACTTGCAGGCAAGCTTGTTAATAAAATTTAACTCTTAAGGAAGACAGCTTAGTCCTGACAACTCTGATTGCCTTGGCATACTGTGGTGGAAACACAATTACAAGATTGGACTGCTCTCAATTTGCTCCATATAGGGAAAAGGAAGGAGAAAAAGTGGGTTTTTTAATTAAAAACAAATAAGTCGGACTAATTTGAGGAGCATCCTGATTAATGCTTAGCTCAGCATTACCTTTTCATCTGCATCTTGGTAATCCTGGACAGGTAGATAGATCAATAAATATCCTTCTCTTCAGCAAGTATGGTGAGCCTCAGGCATGAGCTGCCTGGGAAGACTCCCATGAGCCCCCGTGGGCAGCCAAAGCTCCCTGAGTGCTGTTTGCTGCTGCTTGGTCGTGGGGTAAGAGTATTATGAGAACCCACTGTTGATTATAACCTAGTTATACAGTAAAAACAGGGCACCTTTGATCCTGCTCTACATGTGAGCCCCTGCCTGTCAGTTTTCACCTGCTTGGCAGCTCTCTGAGCTGCTGGACTGGCAGGAAGGGCTGTGTGACGGAGCACAGGGCCAGATCCCTCCTCTGTGACAGCTGCCCCAGCCTCCATCCTGCCAGCCCAGCCCAGCCATCCCTCACAGCACGTGTCAAGTGTTAATTACTGCTCCTACACCACGCTCAAGCATCACTTACTGCACTGGGAAAAATATTTTTTCAGCCTCTGTGCGTGTGACTGGGCTGAGCTCCCCAGCAAAGCCCTGGCTCCAGGCAGAGGTTGTGATTGTGGGGAGCAAAATAAAACAGAGCTGAGCAAAAGAGGAGGTGCTTCACAGCAGCTGAGCAAAGCCACACAACAAACCTGCCTGATAAAGTACTGTGAATTAAAGCAACCTGATCCCCGAGTTAGCTGTGGTGATGCATCTTATTCATCACCCAGGAGAAGGGGGCCGACAGGGAGCCGGGGGGACAGCACAGGCAGGGTGGATAATTGTGGAGGCCTGCTGGTAGATGGAAAACATCTGGTTTGTGTTTGAGTTAAGAAGGGATATTTAACTCTATTACCCAGATTTGTATCTGTCTATAACTTATTCAGATTTATTAGCACAGGCTCACGGCATCAAGGTTACATGAGGCTGGGGCATCTTTGTGTGTCAGGAGCCACAGAAAGCTGATGTTTAAAGCAGTAAAGTTACAACAAACACCTGCACATTGGTGCCTGCTGATGGAATCATGGGTGATGTTGGCAGGGTGCCTGTGGGATGCCTGAATAGGGAGGTACCTGTGCATGTGCCAGTGGTGGGCATGGATAAGGGGATGTGAAAGGACAAAGGAATGTAAATTTGAGACACTAACACTGTGCAGCCTGAATACAAGACCAGCAGCTCACAAAATCAGTGAGTGGATGGGTTTTCAGTGACTTTCTTCAACACCAAGCCATCCTGTACCTTTCTGCTGCAGTGTTTTACCCCCACACACCACCTACCTTCAGCACCATCCTCCAGGTCCTCTGCCTTGTCCTGCCACACAGCCCATACTACTCTACCTTCCTCCTCTACTGCTTTTCCTTTGCTTTTCCATGTCTCTTTTTCCTAATGTGAAATCCTTACTCAAGATAGTCAATCTCTCCTTTTGCCCTCCTCAGTCTGTGAGACTGATGTGTGTGGGGATTCACAAGTGCTCAGTCCCCCTGAAAGCAGTCCCCAAAGTGTGTTAAACCAGGTGGCTGAGCTAGGGGAATTTCAGGAATGGGGTGACCCAAGCTAATGGCCTTGGGACCTGTAGTCACAAATTCAGGGCACCAAACTGCACTGCTCTGAGGCTGACTGCAACCATGGTTCTCCTCTCCCACCTCCCTCCAGCTCCTAGCCTGAAAGTGTCCACTGTGGGAGCAAGGACTCTGCCAGGTTTCTTAGGCAATCATCCACACTGTAGGAATAGCAAGGAGTGAAAGCAAATAAGTCACAAGCCCCCCCTAGGCTGAAATTGTTACCCAGCATTGTGCCATGGATCCCCATGAAGACTGAGCACAGAAACATGAGTGCCACTGTTTTGTGGGACAGTATCCACTCTGATTAGTCAGTGGTGGCTTCAGAGATTTTTAGTCAGCCAGTTGCTGGCAGGTGAAAGCCTATATTTAACATTACCCAGTCCCAATTGTTATCTAAATGAAAGACTTTCTTTCCTTTCATTTCTATTTAATTCCTCCAAGATATTGGCTATAATTCATCACATTTCTAACTTCTGAAATTAACTTCCCTCCCATAGAGTTCAATAAATAACACTTTTCCTGAATAGCTCATTCACAGTGCAAAAACACCTTCTTCCTCATATTTTTCACTTCATAGAATGAAACCATATGAGGTGGTTAAAATTTACATGGTCAGCTCTGGCAGGCTTTTTATATTTATTTGGGTTGCAAGATATAAATCAGTACTGGCCTTCCTCCAAGAACAAGGTATTTGTTATCTTGCTACATGTGTGTTTCTGGGTCAAAATTTGATAAGGTGTTTTTAGCATTATTTCATGGGGTAGGTAGGGTTTACATTGTTCTGTGCCAGGTTCCATGTTTTGACTGCAGAACATTACCTTATACTGCATTTTATTACAACTGATCAATGGAAGTTTGAAATTTTTCCCAACTCAGAAATAGCGTATGTAGTTGAGAATCAGTTTTCTTTAGGGACAGTCCCATTTAACTGAATATCCCAAAAGCTTATGTGAGATCACAATTAGAATTTTTTAATGATTTAGAGCCATGATTTGAGCACAAGGCACTGTTCACTAGCAGGAGTTTGGTGGCTTTGTAAATTGAAACCATCAGAAAAGTATGTGACTGTGAGATTTAGGAACCTGGCAATGAATCAGCAGCTGGGCAACTGAATTGAAATTGTGGCTGATAAATGTGCCAGTAACTTCACGGGCTTAGCCAAGAGTACTCAAGATATAAGACCTGATCTTATGTATGAGCACAAATATGGAAAAATTCCATGGATTTTAGTGACTCCTCATTCACCCCATGACTCTTGGATTTTGTTGCTGGAAATTATTACTTACTGAATGAGTCAAAAGCAAAGGACTTGCAGATCAATCTGTGCATAATATCAGCACTCAGAGATCAGTGTCCTGACACCTCCCACAGACGTATCTGTGTTCAAGGAAGCAGCAAGTGAATGCTTATTATTCAGGACTTCTAGATTTTTAATCTTTTTGTTAATGATGAAATAAACCAGGTTCTCCAGGGAGTCATCTGGGGCCCTGAATTTATGTCCTGGCTTTGAAAATTCAGAGGGAGCCCATGAGGTGCCACTGGAGTCCCAAGTAGCTCAACAGGATAGACAGATGGATGGAGCTCAGAAGATGTCACTTTCAGATCCGTTGTGTCTATAGGATTATTCCATTTTGTAAGAGAGATTTCAGTTTTCTGCTTACAAAACAGCCCTTCACACAATTCACCAGAACACTGAATTAGAGCTGCTATTTAGGTTTTCCTTAACTTCACTTTTTTAGACTAGATGATGGGAAAGTCCTAAATCTCTTTTCCATTATGCCTGTTATCTTTTGATGCAAGTAAATAAAGGAATAAAAACTTTACAAAGTCATGTTTACATTCATACAGATCCAAGCCTCCCCTTTAGCCTTGTATCTATATGTACCTCCTAATCTGACAGTTTTTCTTCAGATGTATCTGTCTTATGTGAATGACATGAAAAACATTACTTACATAGAGATGATTTTAGCTTAGTCCTTGTTCTCTGCACCAGGACAATGACAGGGTGACTTGTGCAAATTAGGACGGTGATCTCACTTGTTATGGGCATAGCTCTTCAAAATTTTCATTTTGAAAAATCCTCTAATTTAAACAAGGGGAGGTTCTGGATTCCCAAAGGGAATTACTAATGTCAGTAGGATTTATGATGGCACAACAAAGAAAAAAGAATCCATAGTTTCTTCAGAACTTCACATTTCTAGCCCCATTTTCTGAGTTTTTAATTCTAAATCTGAATGATTTTACTCTCAGCACATCAGCTCATTTTGTGGAACAGAACTTCTCTACTGCATGAACCCCCTGGATGTCTTCCTGTCAGAATTTAACTCAAAATCCCATCCAAGCTCCAAGCCTACATTAGAAGTGAATAGAAGAAAATGGCATTATATCCTGGGTTTGGTCTTTCTGCTGTGAGAGTTTTGTTATTTGATCCTTTTTTCATTCAACAAATCTCTTTTCCTCCCCTGCCAAAATATTCTCAGATCTCTTCATGTTCCTTCCTCATCTTCAGTTTCACTTTGCATTAGTCTCTCATTATCTCTGGAAGGAAACCCTTGAAGTTCTCCCTGTCCTTGACTATCTTTGATATGCTGAACTTTCCTTTTGAACGCCATATTCCTGCTCCTGCTCTGGACAGTTTTGTTACTTGACTCCCAGATAGCAGCCATCTCTGTATATGTCACTGATCAAAAGTGGTGAGAGGAGAAGGATGCAAGAAAGAAAGAAGCAAAATACCTAGAAGTTTGGTTTGGCAAAGATTCAAAGCCTCCTATCTGATCAGTCATAACTCCCCTTCTGTCATTGACATATTTCTCTACAATTTACATTTAAGTGGTGTTAAATGAAGGCTTTTCTCTTGGCTGCCCACCCCACCCCCCTGTCATGAAAGCATCCTTTCCTTCCACTTTCACCTCACGTTACTTGCATGGAAACCCAAGAAGAGATTCAACAACCCACTCCTGATGGCTCTGTTTTAACCCCATGTATAAAACTCCTTCTTTGTAGGCACCATTGTTAATTGACAGGCAGTTCAGGCAAAGGCACAATAAAGGGAGAAATTTCGCTACAAGGAAAATCACAAATCACTGCAAAGGAAGCTGTGAAGCATTTGCTGTACTTTATGGAAAGAGTCTGGAGTTGTGAGATATTTATTGATGTGAAACTATGGAAAACTAGCCCTAACAATAATTTAGAGTTTACATGATGGGGTTGGTTAGGAAGAGGGTTCCTAGGGCCCCAGTCTTCCATTTACTGAGCATGTCACTGTCTCTTCCCAGTAAATTGTCCCCTACAGTGTAAGGTAACAGCTGAATCCTCCTGATCCCAATAGGACCTACAGCAGGTCTCACTCTTAGAAAATTCCATATTTCACACAGCAGTGGAAATTCAACAGCATGGGGTAATTAATGGTCATAGAATAATAATTATATTCTACTATAGAATAAAACTTCCTAAGATGGAAGCGACCCACAGGAATCATCAAAATCCTGGACTGGCACAGGGGTCAGGCACTGATCTCTTCTCCCTGGGGACCAGTGGCAGGGCCTGAGGGAATGACATGAAGCAATGTCAGGGGAGGTTTAGGTTAGAAACGACAAAAAGTTTTTCATCTAGGGGGTGGTTGAGCACTGAAACAGGCCCTCCAGAGAAATGATCACAGCACTGAGTGCTGTGATGAGTACACATGTGTACTTATGATGTATACAAACCAGAAGGGCTGGGTGTCCCTTGAAGGGGCAGAAGTAACTGTGAAAATGAAGTCCCAAGCATTAATGTTGTTTTTTTCTTGCATTCACATGCCTCCAGACCCAGTTGTTTAAGCTAAATGTCTACCCAGGAAAGTGAAGATAGGAAATTCAACAAGGACCTTGCTTTCTGATGAAGATATTCCTCCCCTTTGCAATATTTAGTAATTTCTCACACTTAAGAAATAGTGTCTTGTGCACAGTGCTCATATGCATCAAATTATCAGTTGCATCTTCCTTTTGTGCTTTATTTATCATCTCTGAATTTTACAGGTTACTAGGGCATTTCATTGAAAACAGTGTGGGTCTGTAGGCCCCTGGTCCTTGTCCTCATTATTGTGATATCAAAATACCCCAGACCTGCAAAGTTTTTGATGATTCTATTCTTTGGAGGCAGGAGGAAACATTATCCACCCCGCACAGATGGGGAACTGAAGCACACGCCAGTTGAAGTGATTTAGCTGAAGGAAGGAAGTTTGTGACTGCTCCATGAGGAATTGAATGCAGTTTTTCCTAGTCCCAGTATGGTCCCCTTCTCCAGACAATGCTTCTCATGCCAAGTGCTCCAGCATTAGATCTGTCATTAGGCAGCAAGACGTCTGTGCTAATGATGCTTTAGCGACCCAGGCATGAGCACTGCACAGTGAAACACTTGAGTAAAAGCCTGACCTGCAAAACCTGAGGCAAAGGAACAAGGCAAGAGGAAAAAACAGGGCTGGACTTAACACACTTTGAGTTCAGCATGAATCTGGCCAGCATCCAGCTCTAGAAAATATCACACAGTATGAATTTGAGCAAAGGTTGTTAATGAGACCACATGTAAACTGGGAGGACAGAGTGTGTGTACAAGAAAGCAGACCTAGGGCTATATACACTTAATATGCTTTTCAGATTATTCTCCATCAGCCAGAGAATTGTTTTTCCCCACACTACACAAATGGAGCACTGAAATACAAAATAAAAGCTATTATCTATACAATCAGTGTCTGGGTCACAAGAGTTTTAGTGTGGGAAGGTAACTGAAAAATTTCTAGCTATAATTGCTAAGAAAACTTTAAAATCTCACCGGAAACAAAAAATTGCACCAAGGATAAATAAAACCAAAAAAAGGGTCGAAAGACCCCCAAATGAAAACTCTTAACAACAGAACATTGATAACTTAAATGAGAGAGAATGCAGGCCTTTTTGGCCTAGAAATATTTTAAAGACTCTCAGCACTTCAGAATGTGCTAGGCAGATCAGTTGATTGCAGTAATAAATTTGGGATCAGATCAGAAATATAGGAGGTGGAGGTAAGTGTAGGTACCATAGAGGAGTGCTGACACAGTGATAAAGGCTTGTAAGAGCCCAGTGCGGGGAGCAGGATGCTGTTTTCTGAGGACACAAAGAATTGAGACTTGTTGACAGCCTTCTCTGACTGTGAATTTTTAATGGTGCATCAAGTGCAGCACCTGAGTGTGGGAGTCAGCTGGGAAAAACAGGGTTCAATGAGATATAAATATGAAGCAATGAATCAAAATGGTCATGTCTTGAGTGCAACAAATGATGCTCTGGCTAGAAAAAATCTATAGGCAATGTGTGGAAATGAACACAATTGTTTTCTGAACTGTTACGCTTCAGTGAGGTGCTGCTATTGAACACTTGAGGGCTGGAGTGGCTGTTCTAATGTGAGAGCTGTCAATCTCGGAACACCTTATTTTTTCTGCAATATCCATTTAAGTCTTAGTGGAGACTGCTCAGTTTTCTCAGTGCTTTCAGCAAATGAATGATCTGTTTATGAAATATGCACAGATTAGCCCTGTATTGGGAAATTTTTTGGCTCATTTCTGCATGAGGCAAAACACATATGCTCAGAAGTACCAAAATATTTCAAGAAAATTTTTACAGAATTGGTCAGTTCTAAAAGGTGACTCATAATGATGCCAGTAATTGTTTTCATTTTCAAAACAGGAAGTAATCTGAAAGGATTTTTCATGTTGAAACAGCCTGATTTCTTTTTAAAAAATGATGAAAGTATCCTCTAAAACAGGCTTCATTATATTCAGTATGTTAAATATTTTGGACACCGTTTCATTAAAGATCAGGCCAAACCTGACTAATCACCACCACCAGAAAAATTAAAGCATGCAAACCTCTAAAACCTCAAATGGAAAGCCAGCATCCCACTGAACCTTCCCACATCCCTGCTGCTCCCATGACTGCTGTAAATCAGAGCTACCCTGCCATATCAGGAGCCATACCAATGTCCACGGCAAAACTCCTCCCTCTCCCTTTGCTGTCCCACTGGTTGTCACCTTTCAGCTCAGGGCTCCACTTCTGGTGCTGCATTTTTCACATGGTTGGTGAGATCAGTCAGTGAGCTCCATCTTAAATCGGAAAGTGTGAGGAAACCATCCCTCCAGCATTCCCTTCACTGAACAAAACAGGACTTTCCCTCGTGTTACTAAGCAGAAAAGCCTTAGACTTACATGGTCATAGGCTTACTCACAGTCCTGAGGGACCCAGGACTTGTTTTTCATACCTTATATGTTCTTGCTGAGGTTTTTACACCTGTGTATTAGATAACTGGCCTAGACATTGTCGTTCAAAGAAAGCCTCTTTTGAAACAAAAGACTTAAAGCCCCCAGAAGGATTGTCAGGCAGCTCTGTGTTCCAACATATTCCCCTGGCTTTCTTTCTCCTTTCCTGTTCTTTGTGTGCATTTATTTCTTTCTGGGCACACACAGGACTGTGCAGTGGGACACATCACTGCTGGTGCAAGGAGAGGCAGAGCAGGGGAGGAACAAGCCCTGGGGCTGACCCCCCAGGACAGGCAGCCTCATTTCTTCTGTGTGGAGCCATGTGGGATGATCTAATACAGCCCCAACATGTGCAACATGCATTGTCTGAAGTTTAATATGCTTTATTTAGGTCCAGGCAGCCAGAGAAGGGAAATGAGGCTCGATAAACAATAGAAAAACATAGACATCTAAAAACAGATTATTTCCTACTCCTGGGCTGGACTGTGCCATTCCAGGTTCCAGTAAAAGTTGAGGATTTTCATGAGAAGGCAAAACAATGGGTGTAGCATCACCACTGCTTATGACCCACCTGCCTTTCCTTTGACACCCCTGCATTTTATTGCCCTTTCAGTCTTCAGAAATTAACCCAAGTGCCACTGCTCATGTGTGGTTGTGCAGCTTCCCTGGTGAGGCTGGGAGCTCATGGGGTGTGATCTACCCACATGTCTGAGTCCATGAAGAAGAGGAGAGGAGCAGCCTGAAGCATTTTAGCAGCTGCTCCTATGAGGCTGCATGATAGCTTTTCAGATGAGCAGTGGTCTTGCTTTTGGGAAATTAATTTGCTTGTTTATCATTAAAGAAAAATTTCCCATGCAAGCTGAATTAATGAGGTCCTCCCATGGCTTCAGTAAAAACTACATTTTTTTGGCCTTTAGAGGAAAGATGCCCTGCTCAGAACCTAATCAGCACTTACTAAGGATGGACTGGGCACGGGGATTGAGCAGGGGGTGTGAGGAGACAGGAGCACAAGGTGTAGCAGACTTTGGTCATACAGCTCTCTAACTGTTAGATCCAAGTCAGACCATTGACCTCGGTTTCCAAGTCTTCCCCCACATGGAGAGCTGGTCCTGGAATGCTGCATTTGGTTGGCTTCTCCCATCCTCTGCAGTCAACCCCTTGAGAACTTTCACTAAGGAGATTTAGGAAACTTGAATTTTTGGAATGAAAGAGAAAAAGAGAAGCAGTGAAGTTTTAGAATTCAAGTCATTTTGGGTAAGTCAGCCCAAGACTTCGTAATATAAATAACAGGAAAGGCCTCTGAGAATGGAGTCTTGCTATAATAAAGCTTTCTTTAGGAAATGCTTTGGCAAAAAGTTGATCTGTTTGCTGCACTGCACTGTTTTGCTCCTAAAGAAGACCAGTAATTGTATAAAATTGTATAAAATCTGTTTTTCTCTGCAGCTCACGGGGCCGCCTGCACGTTTTTGGTGCTTGGAAGAGGCCAACGCAAGTACATGAGCACTTGTGTTGCAAAACAGTTCTGTGCTGTCAGTAATCCCAACAAAAAGGCACGGAGAGATTTATAGAGAAATGTTTCCTGGCCAGTGCAAGCCTACATGTGCCTGCTTCTATTTCTGAGTAAGTCAAAGGGGGGATCATTTGCTTTTTATTCATGTCATAGTCTACTGACATCCAGCATTCCTGCATCCCACAGGGAGCCAGGGACCAGTGTTCAAGCCTGGGTGGCTGATAGAGGAAACTGCATGCAGGAAACCCACCAGCAAACCAGGGGGAGGGCTACTGTGAAAGATATTTTAGGGCTTGCTGGTTTGTCCCTGTCTTGCAATTTGCCAGTGAGATGCCTGGATCTGCCAGGTTTCTGTTCAGCAGCTCTGACACTAATTCCTATATATTCAGTAGGGATGGTGCTACAGCTATCACATGTGCTCAACAGATGTATATGAGCATTGAAAGTTTCTGGAGAAGCTTGGGATTTTTTATTCCAAGAAAATGGTAAACTTGGCACCTCCATTTCTCGAATTTGTATCTGGGAGTCAGAAAATTACCCTACCCACTTCAAAGGAAGGTAATTGTGTGTCTATACAGTCTATAGACACAGCAAACACATCTTAAGAGGTGTCATTTGGGTTCCCCTGGACTAGGTCAGGTCTGCCAGGCACATAGGCTGGGGCACAATATAAACATGCTCACAAATCTCTGTGCATTTGATTATATATTGCTTTTATTTCTTGCTATTACTTGTCAAGCTCCAGGTTGGAAATAGAAGCACTGCAGCATGAAATCCTATACATGGAAAAGCTGTCTATTGTCATTGATGTATTTTCATACATCAGGCAAGTATGGGAACACTATTGCTGCAGGGAGAGATTCATCCCTAGGAAGGTTAGTGTGTCTTTTTAATTCTACATGCTGTCAGAGAAAGAGGCACTGAAGGACAAGGAGCTCTGCTTCATTGTTTTGTAGGCAGCAAAGGCTTGACTTGGTAGGTTGGTGTTACCACTACTCAGTGTGCTGCAGAGAACTCAGCACTGGGCAGTCAGCCCTTCATCAGCAGGGTACCACATAGAAAGGGCTCTTAGGAGCTGCTGCAAAGTAAATACTTGAGATTCAGCTAAGTATTTACCACCAAAAGAAATACAAAATGAGGAAAGTGATGGATTTATGTCTAGGGACAGGGACCTATTTCAAAAGTTGAGACAGGTCTTGAGTAACCAGAGGGCTGTAGGAATGTGGTCCTTGAAAGGTAAGTGCTGGACCATGCTAGATGAGTAAGTGGATTTTTTCAGTGCTACCACAAGGAAAGAGGTGGACTGCTTTTCTCCTGTGAGTACTGGAGGCTTCTCACTCTTCAGTCCCTATCAAAATTAGGTGCCTGTTAATAGGCAAGTGCTGTCTCTCAAAGGTGACCAGAGTAGCCATGGAATGTGCACCAAGTGCCACAGCAGGGGCCCATTGCTGGAGTTTATTAACATGAGGAGGGACCTTATCCCCTCTCCCTCCTGTTCAATTCCAATCCTCACTGCCAACAGCTCCTTGCATATAACAAGAGCTTTGTGGTTGCCAAGGAGAGCCCACCCCCCCCAGAGAGGAGTAGAATGTGTGGAGAAGAAGTAGCAAAGACCATTATCATCATTTATACAGCAATGGGAGACTGGCAGCCAAGTGCTGTTGGCAGTAAAGCTTTCAGCTGCTCTGGGAAGATTGAGAGTGTTCTCCTAATGATTCCCAGACATCTACTTTGCAGCAGTTTCTTGGACTGATTCACTCTTCGGAATGCTTTTCCCCTCTGTTTTATGCCCTTCTGAAGACAGGGGACAGTGGAGTGAGCAGAAGGTGCACTACCAGAAACAGGGACCTGGAGAGAACCCCAGGCATCCCATTTCTGGTGAAACTAGGGAGGGCACTGACTCCCTGACCTGTCTCCAAACTTTGTGCTGGGATCTTGAGTCATCCATCTGTCCATCCATCCATCCATCCATCCATCCATCCATCCATCCATCCATCCATCCATCCATCCATCCATCCATCCTCACCCTGGCTTTTCTGGATGTCTGCTAGGGCAGCTGCCTCTCTCCTGGTCTCCTCAGCCCTGGGTACTGCAGGCAGGAGAGGCAGCAGAAGGACTGCAGTGGAGGACAGCTGATGCCTCCATTGTGAGCTGCCCTTTTGTGAGAAAAGCCTCATTCCCCATTTACCCATGCCATGTCACAGCTCCCTGGGAATGACACAGCTGCCCATGGCCACAGAGAGCCAGGATGGTGCCCAAGCCTCAAGCACAGCTGACTATCCAAATAGCTTTTTGTTTTTGAGGAACTGGGGAAAAGTTGAGACCACTACCCCCATTCTTCCCATAAATCTACAACTGGGAAACAAGCACAGGCATCTTCATCCAAAAATGTGTAGCTCAGGCTCTTCACTAGCTGAGACAGGAGTGACGTGGAATTCCCCAAGCTGCAGCAGGCTGGACAGAGCAGATGAACTCCAGTTTCAATGAAGACAAGGAGATGGGGGAGGTGTAGAGCTCCCAACACACAATGGAAAGGGCTCTGGGGGAAACTTTGTGGCTGTGGACTCTAAGCAGATTATTTTTGCTATTGCATAACTGCTTAAGTGCAGCTTGGCCGCAAGCTGGGATATACTCGGGGTTTTTGCTTTCTGTTAGCCACCTGGAAAGTGACATTAATTCCTTTGTCTCTTAAATTCCTGGATGGAAAGCAAAGCCAAAAATTTCTCAGTGATATGAACAAAAGTCCAGGCATATAAACCCTGCTTCTCAGTCATACAGGAATAGACTCCTGTGCCCTTAGTGCAGTCACTCTGGCTTTTTGCCAACCACCAGCCCAGTCTAACCCAGAGTCACGTTTCCCCTGTAAGGTGTTAATGGCCACTGATGTTTCAGCCAGGACAAGATCCCCTGGGACCATCTGGCAGCAGCATCAGCCGGGTACAACTCCTACCAACAAGCAGGGATGGGGACACAGAGAATCCTGGAGGAGATGCTGCCTCAGGGGTGGCTCTGTGGCCCTCTCAGCCCCTGACCTTGCAGCCACACCAGGTGGAAGGATGGCCATGGGAACCAGCCTGAGGCACTGACCACCTTGCCGACAATGGCAGTTCCCCTTTGGGGGTAGGGACAGGGCAGCCAGGGTCAGGGGGCACAGAGAGCTCTGCCTCTGCGTGCTCTGACAGCCAGATATTCCTGACTGGAGATGGCACTAGGGTGGCTGCCAAAACTCCATGGGAGAGGGGATGTCATTTGGGAAATACTCTTCCTTCCAGCTGACACACTGGGCTGGCAGTCAAGAATGTCAGTTGTCCCCAGGGCTCTTTTTAGCAGCCACTGTGGCCAAGAGAGGTGTGAAGACAGAGATGTGTAGGCTCAATAGATCAGAGACCCAGTCAGCTCCAATTACACCAGCTAGATGACATTAGAGATAACATAAAATAATATAAGGCCTTTCAGATAGCAGCTCTGCCAGAGGGGACATGCAGCATTCGGGAGAATGGGCTGGAGCATCCTGCAGGTCATTTTGATCACAAGATTTTATTGGGTCAAAACCCATGGACAGAAAGCATTCTTTCCTCCAGTTTTTCTGATGTTTGGGATACGTTGTGCAAAAAATTAAATCCTCCTTCAGGCTTACATCTTAATCTCAAACTGCTCTTGCTGCAATTGCTTTCCCTATATACTGGAAAGATAGACTGTCACATGGCTCTGCAAACTCACAGACCATCCTTGAGCTTCTTAAGGAGTCTTGTACCCTAGAAAATACATATATATATATATATATATATATATAAATATATATACAAAGATCTTGGTTTATCTAGTGCAGAATCACAGCCCTGAGAAGAGAGGTCTTAGCTTTACCTTCAGTGAGGTTCAGGATATTTTTGTTATCTACAGATTTTCCATTGCTTCTTAAATACTGCCAAATGTTTTATCTCAATGTCTATTCAGTTTTAGAGAGTATGAACAAGGCAGCACAAGAAAAAAGTTCATGGAACGTGGCTTCTCATTTTCTGACAATAGCTAGTAAGCACCAGTCCTTTTGGGAAAGACATGCTCCAAAGCAGGAGACAGTGAAAGTATCTGCTCTAAGGTCTCCTTACATATTTTATTAAAGATTAGCCTCAATGTTGAAACAGAGGTTTTAATAAATCCTTAAATATTTCATTATTTACAACATTGGATATGTTTGTTATCTCTAGAGAAATTCATTCCTTTTAGGATCTTGCCAAATTTCTTCTTTTTATTTATGTCTAATAGTATTATGGGAAATTAGTTTTGTAGCTTGATCACACATTATCTAAAAAAGTGTTTCCTCTGAACCATTTTGAATTTTTATTTCCTTATTTTATCTTATGGATTAGCTTCTTATTCAAAAGCCTTTCAAAATCCTTTCACAAGCAAAATCTGCTCAATCCCAGGGGCCTGCAGGACAAGATGACAGGCCCCAGTGAAAATTATCTTCTCTGTGAAGAGCACTGTGAAAACTCACAAGTGAAGAATCAGATAGGAATGACTTTTACAGAGTCTGTAAGAGGGAACTGGCAGGAAAACAAGCTGTTCTATACTCATTGTCCTGAACATTTTAGTTAACCTGAAAGGAATTAAAACCAGTAACTGCAAATATTTAGGATAACAATAACATCCCAAGAGAGGGCAAGTAGCGGTTGGGTTTTTTTTTTCTTTTAAAACACTGCCCAGATTAAATAACACCAACTTAACCTAAAACACTAATATGAAATTAATCTAGAATTGTAATGTAATAAAAAAGCTGATATGAATCAGAACAAGAGCTAAAAGAAACTCTGACACCATTGCAAACAAGTTTCTGTTCAAATTGACATGTTTTCACAATCCCTCCATCACTGCCTCCCTTCTTCCTCCCCTTCCTCCTTTCTCCAAGCCAACCAGAAATTTTTCTGCTAAGCATTTTGCAGACAGCCATATTCTCCAGAGAAGGAAAACCTTTTAGTGACAGTCGGCTTCATTTACAAACAAGAGCTGGGTAGCCTGTCCTCATTTATATCTGCTGTCCCTGGCTCCTGAAATGAGGCAATATTCCCTAATTTGAGCAGCCTTCCCAGGTCATTTCTGCCCTGGGCACCAGAGTGTGTAGGTGATTACTGTGGTGAAATAACATGGAGATAACATGGCATGTGGTCATTCAAGCAGCTGAGAAACCACTCTGAATAGGTTTGGCAGCCCCTCTGTTCCCATCAGCACAAGACAAAAGTCTTCCCAATTCTCAAAATCCTTGTATAAATGTAATTTAAACCAGATGTGGTCCCATTGACATCCAACTGTCACTCCAGATTCTGCACCATCCCCTGTAGATGCTATTCCTAGTCTAAGCAAATTACTCAAGGCCTGGTCTCTATTTTACTCTTCTGTTGGTGTGGAAAAATGTTGTTGAAACCCACATCACATCATGATTCTCTCCTTCCTCCTCTGCCTATTTCTGCCTCTGACAAGGTGCTGCTCTGGGACCTGCTTCTGAAAATCTCTTGGCAATTCATGAAGAGTGAGGGGACCATGGTCTATGGAAAAATCTCTTTCTGTACTCATTGGAGAAAGAGGTTGGTGCTGACATAACCTTCAGCTAGACATGCCTCACTGGGTGACAGCCATAGGAAGGCAAAAAAAATGCTCTGGCCATGGTACACGTGGCTGTCCTTCTCAGTGATGATTTTGCCTACAGGACATCCAGGTAGTAAGCATGCAGCCCCAAATTCACAGAGCAGTAATCTGCTCCATGGCCCCCATTCCAGATCTACAGACCAAGACTGCAGAGCTGAGATTGGCCTGCAAAGATGTGGGAAGGAAATGGACAACCCCAAAATGAAAATGGGCTCTCAGGAAAGGTGCCATCATTGCCTTCACTTGGTCCATCTCCCTGCCCTCAGGCAGCACAAGGTACTTTTATGTAATGTCAGTTTTTACAAATATTCCTCTAGACTCTTGAGACTCTTCAGCAAAGGAAATCCTGCAATGACCCCAGACAAATCCTTCTTGCTGTGTCAGTAACCATGCCCCCAAAGATTTCCAAATACCAAACCTAAAATCCCTTTACTGCATGCTAAGAATATTACAAGCCTCTAACATTCGGCTGCTGTTGGGCCCTTACTGACTCACAAGGTGCTGACAGAGGGGCACAAAGAGGCCAGGCTAGGGACCCTAATCAGAAAGGCTCATTACTGACGCCACTGTGAGAGGGTTTGATCTTTGTTGTTGTTTCTGGCACAGAGCAGCAGGGCAGGCGGGGGCCACGCAATGCCCTTGAGCATTGGGCGATTCCTTACCCACACCAGTGGGAGAGGTACAGGGATCAGGAGTCAGACACAGCCTTTGTCTCTTACCTGCCCCAGAGGGTCAAGTTTCCTTCCACTTCATAAGTATTTATTGTTTCAGATGAAGGATGGTAGGGGGTTACAGGAGAGGGGGAACAGTGAGATAATAAAGGATAATATTGCTTCCAAAAGTGTGTCTGGTTTTTCCTACAGTATTAGCTACTCTAATAAAAGATGTTATCTCTACCCACAAACCTTGACTGGCCTATATCCTTTCATCACGGCTTCAGCAATGTTACTACTGCAATAAAAATATTTGCAGGCAAAAAAGTGCTTCTGATTCTTTAGTAATGGGTTGCATCAGCAACTGGAAGGCAACCCTCCCCAGGGAAATATTCTTCCACAGCCCTTTCAGGCAGCCCTATTCCCAAAGGAAGCACAGCCAATCTGCTGTATGCTGTGTTGGTGAAGCAATGTTAGTGATGTTGTGGTTCTGCTTCCTGTTGTTGCACCTCTTGTGGGGTCACAAGAAAGGAAGAAGGAGCTGAGGGGCAGAGAGGAGCTGGGGGAACTTTCAGTATTAGCCCTGCCTGCTGGGTCTGCACATGGGCTGCTCATGGAGGCACAGCCTAACCAGGTATCTGAGCATCAGCTGTCGGGGAATGAATGAACTGGGTTCTGCAAAGGGTACAGCAATCCCTTGGGAAGGGGACATCCTCAGTGGGATGGGACCATTACAGCTGTAGCTGACGGCCCTTGCAGCCACACAGGTTTGGAGCTCTGACCAGCCTTGGCAGCTTAGCTGGGGTAGAGATCATGTTGTGTGGTTTAAGCAGCAAACAGGAGCTCCAGGCCTAACATTAGAGCCTTTCAAACACCTCTGGAGTTAGATGTGGAACAGTTCCTCTGTGCTCTCTACTGACACCACAGCACTTTCTTTGCTAGTTTAAAGCTGGAAAAGGACCTGAGCCAGAATTTGCCCATCCATGGGGCAGGTTTGTATTCATCTCTCCTCTGAAAAAGGAAAATAGGAAATGCAAACAGCACAAAGACAAGCTGGAGTAGATTCTGAATGTCTCAAAGGTTCAGCTGCAACCATAATTTCCTGGAAAATGCTGTGCTAGGGCAAGCACTGCAAGTGGCAGGGCTGTATTGGGTTTGGCTTAAAGAAATGAACTGGGAAGGTTTCAAAATATTAAGGGCAAATATGTTTTCATTCTCCATTCTAAAGTAAACTTTGGACCATGGAGAATAGTGTTTAATTTCTTTAAGGAAAGAAAAGTTCTAGAAACTTAATGAATCATCGCTTCTGGGCAGAGAAAGTGCAATATGACTGAGGGTCAGCACATTTATAAACAGAAGGCATATTTTTCAATTTGGGATGACACCAAGTCCTTTAGCAGCTGTAGCAAAAAGTCAGTTATTCACAAAGAGCCTCTTCCTTCTTTGCCTTCAGTTCCCAGTGCTATTCCAATGGACAGACCAAATCTCACTCCAAGAAAAGACAACAGTTAATATGTGCTCAACATCCTGGGTGCTTGGAGGCAAAGAGCCAATCACACACAGCACCTCTGATCACGGAGTCAGAAACCCATATACCAAACTTTTGAGGAAAAAACTCTTTCCCACAAGATCATGGTGAGAAGATTTCAAGTCTTAACCCAGCTGCCACTGTTCTAACTTAATAAATGTCCTTACGCAGACCATTTAAGTCAAGATTTTTTTCCCAGTAGAGAGGTTTCACCCCTTGGATATGAGGCCATTGACCAACCCTTTCCAGTCAGGAAGCTTCAGTCATCTGTTTGCAGCTATCTAATGATGGAGAGGAAGGGGACATTTTAATTAAAACACTTGAACTCAGTTTGAACTCCACAAAGCCTGGTGAGGTTCATGATGCCGGCTCAGGTGCTGTTCAGTTTACAGAGCAAGTGCCAAAAGGAAGTGAGAGAGAGAGAGGGAGAGAGAGAAAGATCCTAATAAGGACTGTGTAGACAGTAGTCTGAATCCCTTGAAGGCACCCTGGTGGGCCATCACAGCTTTGGGTGACTTATCTCTTCCTGACACATGCTGGAAGCTGCTCATATGCTACATTTTATTTTTAAAATTGAATCATCCTTAAAAATTAAGTAGATCTAAGTAATTGGTGCAAGGGGACTGGAAGATGGAAACAATTTATGAATGGGTTTAAGCGCCAAGTTACTCCAAATTTCAGAACAAATGTTCCTGCAAATGTTCCCCAAAATATGTTTACAGAACCAGGTTCTCACCTGGAAGGATGCAAGGATACACTGGAGTCCCTGACCTTTGCCAAAAGTTCTGTAAAACTCTTTGGTGCTGTCAGGTTTTGAAGCAGGAGAATTAATCGGGGCAGGACAGGACATGGTGACATAAACAGACTTCACATTTTGCTGATGGGCCCTCTCCCACAATACTCCACTGATTTACACCCTCAAAAAAATCCCACAGCTCCTTCCTAAGAGCAGTCAGGATACCTGACGCCATCTTCAGCCCTAAAACTTGGCTTACTTAGAACTCTGGCAGAAGTGAATGGAGAAATTGCCAAGCAAAAAACCAGCATCAGTGCAAGAAAACTCAGGCCTGGAATTATGCAACAGTCCTCATTTTGCAATACTCCTCATTTTGAGTCATTGCCCTCCCAAGTTTTGCTGCCTGAAGTGAGAAATCCACATACTTTCACCTGTCTGTCTGTGACAGCCTATTAAGCTATTTCATTTGGACCCAGAACAGGAACCTGTTCTTTGTGCTTGACAGTGGATCAGACTATGGTTTGTCCATAAGGAATTCATTTTTTCAGAGATACAATTAGCCAAATAAAGGGTGTCCGTTCCACTTCCACTAAGGAGGTGTCTGTTCTCTGTACTAACATATGTAAAAATGTATATTGCATTGGAAGCCTGATGCAATATTTAAAGAGAAATCTAAGCAGGGACCTCCCTTCTCTGTTCTACAGAAACACTGTGGTTTCTATAGAATCTTTCACAATTTATGCCATGCAAGGTGGGTAGGGAATCAGGACCACAGGGTTAATTTAAATAGCTCTTTACCAACATGTAAGATACCATATGCACTACTCCCTAACTCATTCCCACCAACCTAGAAGAGCCTGTCTGGACTCAACTGATGGCAATGGAAATTAATTAGGTTTAATCAGTGGAAACCCCATGAAAAACATCGCTGTGGCCAAAACAAGCCAGGAACACAAGCAGCTAATTTTATTCTGTGAATGAAACTCAGATCAAGAGGGAAACCAGCACAAGATTTTTGTACATATCTAAGCTACTGACTGCCAAAGCTGTCATTTTACTGAACCACATCTGCTGTATGTGAGGTCTGCCTTCCTGATGCAAAACTGAGGCAAAGGGTTCTGCGCCTTGCCTGAGCTTTCCCAGGGATGCTCAGCTAGGGCCACCTCACAGCTGGTATCAGTGAAATGCAGCCCAAGCTGCCAAAACAAATCAGGTGCTACCTAGGCTGCAGCAAAACCTGCTCATGTGCAGCGGCAGGAGAGTGAAGCAGGCCTGCCCAAACCAGGAGCTTCTCAGCCATATTTTATCTGCAGAAAAAAACATTAACACCTCACTCCTGAAGAGCGCAAAAGAGGGAAGTCTGTGCATCTGGCCTCAGAGGAGGCTCTGATCTCCTGCTGGATGTTCCCTGGCCTGCAGATGAAGGAGGACTTGTTACTGGGCAAGCCAGTGTGATCCAGTCGCACAGAAAATGGCTTATCATCAAATGGCCAGTGACCGTGGGCAGAAAGCACAGTCAAGGCCTCTGTGGGCAGTCCTAGCTCAGGCCTTGTGGCTGACTAGGCAGGACAGGACTGTGCTTTCCCATGCCTGTTGATAGATGGAGAAGCTGTGTTTCTGGTCTTAGGGCTAGAACGTGTCCCTCATCTTGGAGCTGTGATTTCGAAGAACTGAACTGCATCTGCAGTGTATTTAATTGCATAAAAACACTGGATATTCACAGCAGCATAAATGGACTCCAGACCTGTCCCATTGCAATGTCTGTGAGAGTAGAATCCATAGGTGCATTTGAAACTGTAGGTGCATCCTGAAATACGCTTTATTGAAAGACACAAAGTTCTATGACCTACTGCCTGAAGTGTGGAGAGTGGCAGTGGTAGTTTATGCATGGTGACAATCTCCTGCAGCCACATCTGCCCTCTCTCTGTGTCCAGCCTCACCTGCTCCTTTCCTTAAGCTTTGGGCTTGTTTTGATGTTTAAGACTAGACACTGCCTAACTTCACTTGACCTTCGAGCAGGCAGTAGCCTTTGGCCATGTAGGGTTTTCTGGTTTATTTGTGAAAAGGTTTATCAAGAGAAGCATCATAATGAGATCTGGGTGCAACTGAAGTCAGTGATTAAACTGCAAGTGACTTAACAGGGCCAAGGCTGCAGCCTGTAGGCTTCATTTGCAGTACCAGTAATGAATACCAGGCACTGACTTTGAAGCCACTTTGTGCACTGATGATATAGAACCCCAGAAAAAGCTGTCACTAGCAAGTAAAAGCCCTCAAATTCCTGAGAAAGGTTGTGATCATTAATCAAAAGCTTTTTTATGTCCACATAAGAATGGAGATATATTGAATCCATGAGCTAATCTGGTATTTGAAGTTAATTAATTACATCTCCCTATAAATGTCAGTGGATCCAGGACTTGTGCCAATATCCTGGGGAAAGAGGGAATATGGCTGCATTGCTTTCTTCCCCTTCTGTTGAAAGAAAACAACAGATTTTTAAATTAGATGTCACATATTTGTTAGATATATTGTGTAGTTTGCTTTTCTCCCTCTCCCAGCTATTAACTACCTCTCCCAGAAGTTTAAAATTTCATTCAAGACACAAATATCCTGAAAGCAATAAGCGAGTAACAATGAAGAAATCACATACCTGAGACCCATGGAACAAATTAGGCTTTTGTTATGCTGGGGCAATCCCAGTAAGGCAGGGGGCAGAACTTGGCCATATATCTGAAATCAAGTAGTTGGATCTACAGTATTAGAAGCTGGCTCAGCATGAACATGTTTCTTAAAGCAATTATAGACTTGCCAAAGGAAATGTCCACGGCTAGCCAAGATAATCAGCAAAGTTCCTTGAGCCAATATCCCATATTCTCCTAAGATAAACTTAAACAACATTTCTATTTATTGTTTCCTGAGTCTCTTGATAGTCCCTATCAAAAGGCAAGAAGAATTGGAGAAAAGGACTAGAAAACAACTGCATAGCAGTTGCAAGGGCAGCATTTTGAAACCGAATTGTTCAGTACAGTCTGTACTGGCCTGCAGTGGAAAAGTTTTGAAATATATCAGAAAAACCACATTCACCAAGAGGCATTGGGCAGTGAACTTTGGGCATCAGGACAGAACTTTTTGAAGACTCCTATAAGCCATTACAAAGGCCTAGTGAAGAGTGGGAACAGCACTTATTTTCTGCACTGTTCACAGAAAGCTGAGCAGAACAGATGCTTTTGCTGAATGGAAGTCAATGCCTCTGGCTCCCGGTGAGCTGAATGACAAACAGAAGGGCAGAGAAGGAATTTGTCCGTGTCCTGCAAGTGCACCAAATTAGCTTTCTCTCTACATCTGCCCTGATGCACTGCTATAAGTGAAGAACATTGCAAGCTGGAGACACAGCACATCTGTAACCAGGGAACACAAAAGGACAGATCTGGCAACACATGTGAACATGCTGGTATACAAGGAGGCACAAAATAGGTTCCCCTTGGTTTCTGAAATAAAACTGCCTCACTACAAAAGTGTGAGCAGTGATGTGTGGCACAAACCCAGCTGTGCCAGGGCTGCTGTCTTCCAGACGAGCCATTAAATCACCTGCAGTTATTAAAACACCATGGCAACTTCTGCAAGTGCAGAAATGCTCAGCATAACCCTATGGCCAGATTCCAGCTTACAGTGCTTCACCCTCCCTGCTCCTTCACTTTCCTGCTCTCGGTAGCATCTCTCCCCTCCAGCAGTGCTCCCAAGGCTGCACATTGAGCCCCAGGACCCTAGGGGCCCTGCAAAGCCAGGCTTTACCAGACCATAGGTAGTCAGTGTAGCCCTTTGTAAGGATAACTCACATTCCCTTTCCCTTTGTAGGTGCCTGAGTCCAGAGAGCCCAAAAACCCACAAAAAATGAGGCATTCCAGAGAAATGTCCGCCCATGGATGGGAAGCCCTCCTATGCCAACTGCATCTTCTCTCAGGTGGTTTTAAGCCCTGAAAGCATGGCATGAAAGGAGCACACACTTGCTGGCCTGAGCCTGCAGGACCATGTGCAACAGTAAAGCAAACAGTAGAGTTCACTAGCAGGGACTGAGAGCAGAGCTGTCTCAGGCAGGTCCATCGCCTGCTCCCTGCCTGGCCATCGCACTGCTGGGCCACTGTCCCCCTCCCAGCACTCTACATCTGCTGGGAAAGTCAGCCACCAAAAGGTCCCTGCTGTGAGCACAAGGATTTTGCTGCATGTTAGGCTTGATTAAATATTTCTGCTGCAGAAGCAAGAATAATTTTATGCCCATGTTGAGTAACTCTTCTCTTGAGTGGTGTCTGAGCTAACACCAGGGTGCCATGTACTATTTGAGTGCCTACAAGTGTTTGTACAAAATGTCTATAAAGGTTTGTGGTTCCTCTTGTTTCTGAGTCAAACAGATGAGGTTTTTCAGCCTTGGCAACAACCCTGCTTGCTCATATTCAAAGAATTCCCATCCCAGACTTACTGCTAGCTGTGGCTTGATGCCTGTGGCTGAAGTTGCCTTGGGCAGACCCAAGGGACAGGACTGGCTGTGGCTGCCTCACAGAGAGTGACCGAGCTGCCTCCAGCTCTCCTGGGGACTCTGTAATCTGTCAGGAACTCCAAGAACCCAACTGACATTTCCTTTGCCTCCCTTTATCCTTTATTACTGGTTCTTTCTGTTCTCTCACTGCATTCACCCTGAGGCTGTGGTGCAATAAGGAAGCAATACCATAAAAACCTCCACGAGCAATTTTGGAAACAAAATATCCATAAAAGAATTTAGAGAACCAGATGCAAAATATTGGTTCAGTGAAAATCCAGTTCACTGACAAGTAGCAACAAAACCAGGATTAATGCCCTCTGTGCATCAGCTCCAGACAAGGGAAAGGTCATTGTTAAACTCCATACCCTGGTCATTCATGTCACCCATGTACCCCTGTGTGTCTGGGGAAACTGCTAAGCGGGTAATGAACAATTCCAATTTTCCTTTTTTTTTTCTTTTTTTGGCCAAACACATCTGTTGCCCATTGCAGAAGGAGACATATGTTCTACACAGACCCACAGGATTGCAGGAAGTCAGTGGAAGTGGATTTGTCCCAAACAATATGTCAATACTATCAATCTTCTTCTTGCTTATCAAGCATTGTTTGTTGATTCAACATGCAGTGTAATGAGCCTAAACTAAGACTCTCTGAACATCACCTAGTGAAAAATAAAAATTAAGGCCATGCACAGCTCCTGGGGTGACATTTGGCAGCCCCAGCTCAGGTGCTCTGATGAGAACTTCTTATTGCTAGAGTGGAAAGTTTTTGCTTCTGTCCTGCACATTGGAGTGTCCAAGTGATGCTGCTACACACAAACTGGGGCCCTGAAGGCATTTCTTTTCTCTACTAAGTAGTAAATTATAAAATAAAATAAACTGACCCATAATATGCTTTCCTCTCTCCAAATTAAATAACACAGAAAACAGTGCTCCTCAATCAGACCACACACAAAACTCTTGGCTTTTTTGTTTTGTCTTGCAAATTAAGTGCATTTGGCCTATATAATATCTGGAAGCCTACCAGCAATCTCCATGGTCAGACTGAAGCACGTTTATAACAGGTATGGCTCAGTAAATTCCATAGCTTGTCCTTCTTAAATAACTGATATGGCTTTCTGTAGTAGCATTAGTTCTGCTTTTTACTCAATAAATCCCATTTGCTGACTTTGATCATGGATCTCTGCCTCAAAGGAATAATAGGAATAATGAAGCAGAAATACCCTCCCTGCTCCACACACACACCCACCCACACAGACACATATTTGTAGGCAACAGTGGGATGGGGCTGCAAGATGATAAGACTGAGAGTGGCTGTGCAGGACTGTACCATGAACAGAAATATTTTCTTCACTCATTAGAAGATACCAGCGCCCAGTAAAAAAGGCCTAACAAAAACAAGGAAAGGGTCACTGTGTTCTGGTATCTTCCTCCTGTCAAAAACAAAAACCAAAAAACCCCTTTCAATTAGCTGAAAACTACAAAAGACTCATGGTTGTGTTGAGGATGTAAGTTGTCTGAGGTGTAGGAGGAGAGTGGAGAATGTGCAATGCTGGATCTGATCATAAGTGTGAAATTGAAAAATTCTCCTGACAGAAAGCACAGCCTTATCAAAACCAGAAGCTTTCTGAAGATATCAAATGTTAGGAAAGTTAAATTTTCCAGATGGAAACTGAGAAGAGAAACTGTATGTGGGAAAACCAGGTTAGTGCTAATTTTTGACTGAGACATATGTGATTCTGGGCCTATATCTGGAACTTGAGCTTTGATTAGAGCAAAAGTTCAGAGCAGGCTGAGTTTCACTTTTCCTCCTTCCCCACACTTTTGGTCTCTTCCCTGCCTTCTCTGCCACCCAAAGAGGACAAAGAGCATAAAAGAGTGAAGATGGGGAAAATTCATGAGTAAATATACCTACTCTTTCCTAGAAAGAGAGACTGAGAAGACAGGGAAGTGTCTGAACAATTAGCAGTACTAGACAGCAAGCAGAGACACCTAAGCAGCTGAAATGTTAGAGAAAGGCTGGAGGCCCCTAAAATCATAGAAAAAAAAGAGAATTTCATTACTGGTTTGATCACAAAATTGGGGTAAATAAATAAATGCTGTGGACTTCTTGATTAAGAGGATCTATAAGTTGTTTATTTTCAGACCACCTTCTAAAGTGAAAAGCAAGTTCACATTTCTGTGAGAAAGCTGCAGAAATTTGAAAGATGGAGTATTTCAAGAGGGGATTTTTGCTCAGGATGTTAATGGGGAGCAGTGAGGGAAGAAGGACACAGACTTTCAGCCTGGCTCTGCTGCCCAAGTCTCGCTGTCCAGATCAAAACCTCTGGCATAGGAATAACTGGGGCTGGCACATGCAGAGGCTCCATCATTTACAGATTTCACTGAAAGAAACACAAATGAAACAGGACAGGTTAATGCCAGTCCACGTATTGCTGAGCTGTGATGAATCCTGTAAGCATCACTCACTCAGTGGGACCCTGCAGGATATCCCACCTTTCACTGCAGCCCTCCAGCCAAAACATCCTGTGCAGGGCCCAAGCACATGCAATAAAATGTGTGGGTTTATTTTTTTTTAACAGCACCAGAATGAACTTTCAGTTTTAATAAAACAAACAATTGCTAATGGTCCTTCCCCACTTTCAGTCCCTTTGGCCTTTTTTATCCCCTTTCCTTCTAGGTCCTAGACATTTTACAAACACGTGTAAAAAACCAAACCCTGGCCAAACAGAGTCATTCTTCATTCCAAACAGGATGTCAGGGATAGTGAAAAAACAATGTTTGTGGCTGGAATGCATTGTACAAAGGTGGAGGGAATAGAGGACATTTCTGTGTCTGGAAACAGAAGATGAGTGGTTGTTTATAATGCACATGCTAGAGACCAGATTAGATAATAACATTCTAAACAGAAGAACTCATGCTCCACCAAATCTGAAATAAACTTTGAAAAGATGTCTCAGTGAGCTCTGTCTCCTTTTGGGCCCCTAACAGTACCATGAGGTCAGAGCTGCAGGAATGGATCATTTCACATCATTTGCTCAGTCAGTCACTGGGCGAGCATGAACGACCCACACAGTGTGGCCTGATGTGATCAGGAACAGCAGATCTCATTTTGGTCTTTCAGGAGAAGTTAATAGGCCATTGCTGAGCTGTGTGTGCTCTGATCATCCATTTCTAACAGAGTGTGCATAATCTTCAGCTTGCCTTGCAGGAAATATAGTTAGAAATGTAAGATTTTTGGAATTATCCAAGAGATTTGGGAATCTTGTTTCCAGATGTGACTTCAGATATTTCATTCCACCGAGTGTGAAGTCTCATTAAAACTGATAAGCTCTGTTTTCTTAAGTACATTACAAATTACAATAAATTGCAATCATTAGAGCTATATTAACAGGGCTTTGCCAAAAAACATTTCTGGATTTTTCAGAAAAGCAAGACATAGTGAAAGAATTACTGTGGATTAACCTTAAACACTTTGATCACCTTGAAGCATTTAGGAAGCTATGTTGAGTTCTGATGCAGGTCATTTTACTTCCTGGCAACATACAATTTTGAAACAAAACAAAGAAAAATTAGAGCTTTCCAGCAGTATAGCTCATTGTTTTAAAACTTACTTGCTTTTTTTGGTTGAAAAACAAAAGTAAGCTGAGTTTTGTTCCTGCTTCATTATTGGGTATTTTTCCCTGGAACTCTATTTAACAACAAATACAGTAAATCTGTTGTTTTTAGACAAACAGATGAGTAGTTATTCTGTTAAGCAGAGTTAGTTGAAGTATTTTGAGCAGAGCATCCCTCCACCCCCACACTTTCTCTTATCAAAAATGGGTCTGTTTCAATATTATAAACATTTTCCATCTGAATGGATCTCTTCCAGTGGAATTTTCCACAGAAGTCACTAAAGGAGGAGCAGAGGACGCTCTGTGCAAAGCTGACACCATGCCTGGTGCCTGCACTGTGCCACAGGGCCTGTGCAGGGTGGGCTGTGCAATCCTGCCCTGCATGGTGACCCACAGTGGTGGCACAGGGTGGCACGGGGTGGCCGTGGGGCCTCATGGACCTTGGGGCACCACAGGCACTTGTGGGAAAAGGACATGTCAAGAGCAAGGTCAAACCAAAAACTGAAGGCAGCTTTTCAGCATTTCTAAACCCATGGTTTTCTTTAAAAAATAAACTCAGTTAAATTTTATTTCAACTGCTTGTCCCAAATGTTTGTTTGTCCTTAGTGATGAAATTACATTTTTCCCATGGGAAGGACATTATATTTTTCTGTACCCCTTAATGTCAGTCACTCCACGGCCCTAAATTTCATTGAACCACCATAAGCATAGCTTAATACACCTTCCAAAGCCTCTATTCAAAATGCTCTTTTTTTCTCTTTTAGTGTGCTTTAATTTTTCTACACATCTGCTGCATTCCTACCTGCACCACAGCAGTGCGTATCAAACTGAAATAAGATGGTTCAGTTGGACAAATACAAACTGAAGTCACCAAATAAAAAAGTATGGGAAGTGAGGGAAAGTTTAGACATCAAAGAATGACCATTTCCTGATTTCTAGGGCTACCTTTAAGAGCTTTGCAAGCAGAAAATCTCTGCTCACTTTGACAGTCTTACTTTAAGCTGCTGTAGCTCAGATTCACATGGCCCATATTCCATCTGATTTCTCAGGTTTTAGTGGTTTTCCTATCAGCTTTCTCTGCTCCTTCTGAAGTAGTTTTTCTAGAGAAACCTGGGGGCTGAGAAGCTTGGGTGGAATTTGGGGAGAAATCTTTGATTTATTAAAGGTTTCTTTAGAATATCTGCTATCCTCTGTTTTCTTTCTGATTCCTCCTGCTAGGCTAGAAATCTGAAACACCCTACTCCTGCTTGGAAGATACTTGCAGTTCTTTTTGATAAATAATTGCTATTTTCTACTGAAACTTCAAGTTAATTTATTGAAGATTGCCATAAAAACTCTGACCCTGCTTTCTCTTTCTGTTTACTGCTTTCCCTGGAAAAGGGAGGACAACCTGATGGGAGCAGTAGTCGTCAACGTCCCAAAAGCTGTGTGCCCCTGGCCATGGGGAAGGGAGAGCCAGCGGCCTGTGCCAGGAGCACGTGGTTGATGGAGTGACCCTTTCCCATGATGAAACACAGACTCCCTCCCTGCTGTGCTTGTGATGCACCTCCCCTGACATCCTTGCAGGCAGCCAAGGGGGGAAGGGAAGGAACAGAAGTTGAGCCCTTCATTTAGCACCCTGAACTCCTGAATGGAAGGACAGGAGTAGGAATTCCTCTTAGGAATTCCTACTCCTAAGAGGAACAGAATGCTGTTATTTTTGGCCTTCTCAGAAATTTCCACAAAGAGAACAACTTTCAGCTGAGTAAGCTTCAGGAGCTCAAAGAGGAGGCCTGAGTCCATATCAGACTTCTCAAAACGTTCACTTCTCAGGTTATTAAGTTTGGTCTTTGCCCTCTTGAGACCCGTGAAATGAATCAATGTCTCCTGCCAACCACCAAGGGATTTGCTGTCTTCATGCCTCATTGAGACATCAAAAACTAACCAGTGAGGTGAGAGTTCTTCAGTCATGGATTGCACAATGCTCCAAATACTAATGCTCGGTGTACAGAAATAATATCCTGAAGGCAGATCTCTTCACACTGATGTTGTTACATTTTCTAGCCACTATTACTCTTTAGTATCCCGGCTGATACTTAAAGGCCAATGCATGTAAATTCTGTTGTGCCTGCAAAATATCATATGCAGGCAGCTGCATTTTGGCAGCAGCTGTGTGAAAATGCCAAAATCCTTAGCTGGTATAGATAGTGTACAGATGAAATCCTCTAAAAATGCCAAAATTGCACACAAGAATGGACTACTGCCATTGGTGTAACTGTGAGACAGTTTGGTTAAAAATAGTCTCAATTTTTCCCTTGGGTATTCTCTACTTTTTCCCAAAGGAAAAAGTTACTTTGCCTTCATACCATGAGAACTGTGGAGGAAAAATCAAATTAGTGTTAATATGTCTCTAAAAAATTAATGATGAAGAAGTTCTGTGAACAATTTCTCTTTCTGCAATTTGTGAATCTGAAGTAAGTTGGTACCACTGTTCACATCTAAAACAGACTACACAGGCTGCACAAAGGCAATGTTACCTTCCAGCATGCATAGCAAAAGATGTTCTGAAGAAGTCATTAGATCAGCTAATTAGTGATAGAATTGTGATTAAGAGCAGCTGGAAATAGACCAGAGGTTAACTGGGAACTTCCTGCCCCACATTAAGAATTGCAAGTTTAGGTGAATTTGATTTAGTCCTTTTCATGAGCTTAGCAGAGGCTTACCAGGCAACCTTTCAGAGAGGGGTGATGAACTATGCACAATTAAACCACTGGACCCTTTCCACTAACTTTAAAAACTATTGGGAAGGACTCCGTATGGATTGGCTTTCCATGGCAACTCTTCAGTGTGTGTAGAACAGATATATTTTCCTCAGGAAACTTGTTGGCATGAAACTCTGACCCAGGAGAGCTCCAGGAACTAAGTCTAGAAGTCTTTGAGAGTTATTAGCAGCCCATAATTTCAGTCTAACATCTCACACTTATCACTTATTATTTCCTTCAGAACAGAGACTTGATTTTGAACTTGGACTTGCTTCAGAACAGTCCTGTTCCCCCCAGTGTAGCACGCATCCTCCAGCACCACTAGAATCTCAGAGAAGACACTCTTGAGCCACCATCCTAATTTACAGCCTCCTACCACAGCCATCAGTGACTCCACATTCAAATGCAAACATTTCAGTATTACAAGTTGCTGTCTTGAGTATCAGCAAGTGGACATTAGTAATGAAGGAAATTGCTTCACACTACTTGGTCTCTCATTACTTTCACCCATCACCACAAAGATGCTGAGGAAAACTGGGAAATGGTTAAGCTGCTTTTTGCTTGCACTGTCATGGCAAATCTATATTTTTCTGTTAATTTCCAGAAAACGGTCTACATTTTTTTGTGGTCATTCCCCCTTCTACACTACAGCGTCTGATAAGCTCAAGTACTGGGTCAGATTTAAATATATCTGACTGATTACACAGTGGGATTCACCAGCTCATCAGACTGTGTGGCAATAGTTATCTGGCATTTTGGGATGGTGCCTAAGTTTATGGGCAGAGAACAGCAGGAAAAGCTCCCAAGCATAGCCATGTCCAAAAAGTCTCATTCATCTTCCAATGACAAGGAAACAAATAGCTTTAGATACTGCTGACCCCTTACTGAAAATGTCTGGGGAACTATTACAGAAATTGTCTGGGGAACAATTACAGACAGAGTGTGTGGTGGAATCAGGGTTTTGTCTAAGCCAGCCTACAGGTAGGACAGGGTTTTTTCATTAAAATGTAAACTCTGCTTTCCACAGTATTGAAGAAACAAATGTTTTTGTTAAAATTCTCTGTGCAAAAGTGGTATGTTTGGTTATTTTTTGGTAATTTACTTTTATGGAAACAGAACACTGCCAATTCTCATTCCATCTCTGCTGCAGTCATGCAGAAGACAAGGGTGTGTGGAATAGGACACACATCCAGCATTTTCTATGGCAAGATCATTCCTGTGTTACTGCACAAAGGGCTGGCTGGTCCTTCATGGGAGCCCCCTCCTGAGGCCATGGCCAAGGGACAGAGCCCTCAGAAGCCCAGCACTTGGAAGGCATTTGGAAAAAGGAGATAACATAACTATGGCTCCTGGAAATCTTTGCAACACACACCACATATATGTATGTTCTTTTCATCTGCAATGTTTCAAGGTTTCAGATAAGCAAAACCTGAAGCCTACCTCTCTTGTCTATATGTTTGCAGGAGCTATGAAAAACTTTTCATCTCTACTAATGCAGCATGTTCAACAATAAAATGCTGATTTTAATACAGTCAGTTTTATACACAGGTTTTGACATCCAAATTTGAAACATTTTAGTTTCCTTCCTTACGAAGTACTTTACTCAATATAAATCAACAATCTGGAAACAGAAGTACTGCAGGTCCTTACACCCCAGCATTGGCTTGGAAAGGCAGAAGAGATATCTTAAGCTGTTTGATGCAGACAGAAAAATGATTGCTGACCTCAGAAAGGTTGTGTGAAATGCCCTTTTCCCCCATGTCCCATTTCTGTTCTGGGGAGTAAAGAGTGGACATAGATTCCAGTCTATTGGATTTGAAGCCCATCTTTCCCTTCAGCATTTTTTGTGTGCTCACTGAGCCCCTCCTCCCCCAGCGTGCTGGCCTGGGGCTGACTCCTGAAGCACTGAACCCTCCCATGCAGTGAACAGGCAGAGCTCTCACTGAACCTGGGGCTGCCAGCTCCAGCCTGCAAACACCATAAAGTTGTTACGATATGAGGCTTTTTGTGGCTGGATGCCAAAGCCTACTGGCTTACCTCTCACTGGAGTGAGGATAAGAAAAGCTAACATTTCACTCAACCATCAGAAACATGAATTGACCTTGATAAGCGGATGAATGGAATTTTTCAGGTTTGGGGTAATAATAGTCAGTGACTCCATGATCACTGGTGGTATTGGAAGGTTTAAATAATCAATCTTCATAAAACTCCTAATCTTTGCCTGACAGGCACTATATACATTGTATGGAATATTAATATTGCATTCAGTTCTGGACAGCTCAGTAACAGTAGTGAGAACAAATTGGAAGGAATTCAGAGAAGCACAGCAAAATGATGGACTGGCTAGAGAGGCTGATTTATGTGGGGTTATATCAAAAGAATTGTGAGTTCTGTTTTGGCCAAAATGCAAAGGAGAAAGGATGATCTGCGGAGTCATAAGAGCATCATTGGGTGTCTGGAGAGGAGATACTGTGGGAGGAAAGTAAATTATTTAGAGTCCTCTTAGGGTGTCAAGTTAGGATCATTAGAAAGAATCTAGTAACTGGCAGTTCAGGCAGAAAATCAAGGAAGTCTTGTTTCTCTGTTCTCTCCTGGAGATCAGCTGGTGAAAATATATCTCACAAAATTGAAAATAAGTAGAACATTGGGTAAAACATTAAAGGCTAATGAGGAGAAAAGGCGAAGTTAAGAGAAATAAGGAGAGATTGACAATGAATAATGTCCCAGAGTCTCTGAATGTCCTCTGGAGGACTCAAGAGATCCTTCACTGTAGGAAGGAAAGGGAATATCAAGAACCAGCAGGGAGGTGATGAAAAGTGATGAGTGACTTGGAAGAGACCCACAAGTCATGTCCCAGCCACTGACCTAGAGACAGGGAAGTTTGGCCAGGGCTGGGGTGCATACTCCTTGGGTGTCCTGACTCCAGGTCAAGCCTTGCTATCAAACCAACCTGAACTAATGGTCCCAACCCCAGAGGACAGCCAAAATCTGGAACTTAAGCATCCCTCTCTGACTCATGTCTAGTTTAAGGTGACTGTTTTGCATATTCTAAAGGGAAGGGAAATGATATATCCAAGATGGGGACTCCTGTTCTCTGTCAATCCCTCCTCCCCAGCAATGACAGGAACTTGCAGTGCAGCTGTCAAAGCCCCAGCACAGCACGCAGTGGGAAGGGACATGCGCTTCTCTTTGGCAAACTTGCTATCTGGAAACATGTGTGCAGAGGATCACCCACCAAGGGTCTGTGCTATGTCTCAGGAGGGAGGGCTTTCCTCAACAGGACAGCGAGTTCCTCTGGAAGGGGATGAGTAGAAATCATGTACAAACAAGAGATCAAACAGGCCTCTTGCATACTGGCCAGAAGGCAAAGGTTTAGTAACCCCACTTTTGGAGGAGGATTGGGATATCAGTGACCTCTGCACAGCCACCCTTTGTGAGGAAAATGCACATCTCCAGGCAGCTGTCTGAGCCAGAACTTCTCTATCCCAGGTGTGGGCTCCTTGTCCCTGCTGTCTGATTACAGATCTCCTTGTTGGGAGTGGGATACACAGTGCAACCGTGGTGGGGAGGTGGTGTCCCATCTCTTTAGTGCCCTTATTTCCTTTTAGATTTAGGAAATTTTAAACAAATAAAGGTCTCTGAAGAACAAATATTTTGAAAATAAACCTAATATTTCCATTTCATATTCTCAAGTTCTCAAGCATTAATGCTGACTGTGGACTCAGTTCTATCATACTTCATGCACGATATTGCTCTGCCCATTTTCTGTTGAGTGCTACAGAGATTTTTCTCAGCCCTTCACCATCACTGGGTTAAGAAATTGCATTTTAACCTCTGAAATATGCAGCCTGAATCCTTCCAGATCAAGATCTCATGGTGCCAGGGGGATGCTTTACTCTTTGGCACAACCATCTCAGTAGCATGGTCCTCCTCAGAAAGAGACCATGGCTTCCCACATGTCCCTTCCTCCCTGGGACAACTGCTGTATTTTTTATGAAAATTTGCTTTTGCTTTTACTAAAGGGGGCTGGTAGTAACTCAGCTTCCTCCCCTGACCTTCCACACACCAGAGCATGTCGTTCTGGACAGTTACCTCCCAAATTCTCCTTAATATCCCCAAAAGCAACAGGGCTGTGATCTCCTGCCACTGTAAGCACTTCAGTGATCAGCAAATATTGCTGATGAAAGCAGTCCATGGCCCACACACATTCCTCTTCAGTGACACTCAAGCCAGCAGAGCCAGGCACATACTGTACTGAGGAGACTTAACATGGATCCTGACATAACTGGGCACTTTTCCCACTCCCAGCATCAAAATTTAGGGAAAGAAGCTGTTTTAACGCTAAGTAAAAAGAAAGCTATTGCATGGATATCTCACCAGAGAAGCTCTTCTGTGTACAATTTACACAACTTCTGAAAAGGCTGGGGAGTGCTCTCTGGATATGGTTGATTTACATCATTTACATCAATATATAGAAAAAATTGTATTTAAGTGACAGTCATCTTACCCTGGTTGGTGACATGGTCCTTATCACTTTCTCTCTAGCTATGGAGTTGAACCTGAGGACATAATGTTGGGATTCATGAGGAGAGCTCCTCCTCATGAATTTCTATGCTTTGGAGACCACTTGTAAGTAGTATTAAAAAAGCTTATTTAGAGTAGTCCCTTGCCTGGGCTGCAACACAATGACCAACACAATTTTGTTTTGGCCATCAGATTTTGTTTGTACCCCCAGGCTAAAGAATAAAAAGAAAGAGAGCTTGTCATGCAATCTCTTCCTATTAGAATTAAAGCAAAGTGTTTGAGAAAACTGATCTGGATACAGACAGTAATTTAATTAATTGAATGTTGCAGAGGAGATGTTTATAACATTTTCCTGCCCTTCTTCACTTATATTACCATCCTAGTGCTTTTTGAATGTTGGTTGGTCCCAGGGACTTCTTCTGGAGGCAGCAGCTGTAGATTCTGCAGCAAAGTTTCCCATCACCTCACAGCAGAGCTGCCCCTGCACTCACACACGTGAAGCCAAGTAATGCTGATTTCCAGATGCAGTTGAAGCAGGATCAAAGCTTAGGTGATCAAAATACAATAGAAGTTTGCCTGTGACACCATCTGTGTTGGCTGAAACATAAAACTTATCACCAGCCATATATCACTCGTTATCTTGATCCAGCAGTGTACCAAAGGGACATTCCTGCTGGATGAGCAGTCCCACTGATTTTAGCAGGACTGCCTACACATGTTTATAAAGAGGTCTGCCTAAGTATTTCTCTGAGGCAAACCTAAGGCCTTTAGTTCTTCTCATTTTGATATGGTGATAGTGTTTAAATGAATCAATGCCAACTCTCATTAACTAGCAGACTAAAACTCAATTTAAACATTTCTTTAATTAGGATTGAGATTATGTGTGAGACTAATTTTTGCTCAAAGATTTAAGGTTTGAATTTTAGCTCCATCTCCATGCAGGATACACACAAAAACCCACAGGGTCACTCCAGCCCCCAGAGGACACCAGCTGGCAGGCTGACAGCCACTGCTCCTGGGGTGACACACACTTACCTGAGACCAGTGGCTGCTGGCTTTAATGTCACAATGTCACCAGTTTGCTTTGTGGCAATGACCCTTCTGCAGAAAGGATTATCTGTGTCAGGAATTGCATTTTGTGCACTATGCTGACCAATGTGTTAATTGGTGTATCTTGTGCAAAACAGACTTGGTTTCCATTTTTCTTCATATGTAAGCTAATTATGTAGAGGCAATATCTACCAGACCCTTGTGTGTTTTCCTTTGAGACAAATCAGACACATTGCCTTGTGCACAAATGGTCCTGACCTTGGGGAAAGTCTGGTCAAGCTCAGAACCATTTCACTCCTTAATCTTTTCATTAGCTGCCTTAATCACTTGAAGTCACCAGCATACCTACGCTGCAGTTTTGCCTCAGCTTCCCCTGATCACCACACAGAGAGGCTGAGGCAGTGTGGACCTCTAAATCCACTGAACTGTGGAACATGTCGCTTTTGGCCTCCCATATTAAAACCTTTTAAACTCTGCAGCAAGCTTTAAAACAATCACATTTCCTCAGGGCTGCCAGAAGCAAACGTAAATACAGGAGTTCAAAAGAAGAATCCAGTTTTGACAGCTGCATCTTAGTTAAATTAAAAAGAAAAGAAAAAAAGACAAAAAGAAGAAAGACAAACTGACCTAAAAGCTTTTGAAAATGCACACCAGGGCAGACAAAAGTAATTGTTCTAAAGCTGTTCTGGATGTTTTTGGAACTCTATAATTTCCAGATTTGAAAAACATTTTTTTCTAAGAAATCATCATTTTCAAGTAATTCAGAACTTAAAAATATCTTAGAGCTGTTATCAGGGCTTCAAGAGGAAATAAAATATACCACAGTTAGGAAAACATGTCATTTTGGCTATAGTGTATAACTAATTGATTTTTGAGCATTGCCTAATTGTCTGACACTGGTTAACCAAACAACAATGCATTTTTCACAGGCTCCAATATTAGCTGAAACCATTCTGTGACCTCCCCCTGTTGAGAGACACATTGTATTTTTGATCATAAATCTAACAGGGTAAGGACTGGAAAAGGGATTCCTGCTTTGTTTTTGCATTTTAACTGAGGTTAAAAAATTCTAACAGGGAGTAATATATTTTAGTGAGGGCTGTAGCTCAGAGAAATGTGAACACCGAAGTTGTGCTGCTGAGCTTTGTGTTTATTTTGACACAGCAATGGATTGGATTTGTGAGTAGAGTCATGCTTAAATCATGGTTAAACTCATCTTTGATGGCTGCACTGAACTGACTCCTGAAATTAATTTGAGGAGCTAAAATACACTGTTAGAAAAACTTTAAATGAAACAGTATTTTTGATATGAAAATCTCTTTAAGTGCTCAAAATATTTTCTCTGCTTCCTCCACATCATGGATGCTGAGCAATGTAGGTCATCTCAGGCAAACCAATTTCCACCGAAAAATCTGTGCTTGAGATGACAAAAACCGTACAAATTTATATATTAACTAGATTTTAAGAAAGAAAAACTTGAGAAAGAATAAAATTTTGCAGTAACATAGTCTAAAATACAGATATTTACTTTTAAAAATTGATACTGGTCCCTAACCAATAAAATTGGTTAATAATTTTTTATAAATTATTATAAACTATTAAAAAAGAAAAATTCAAGGAAAGAAAAAAAAAGAGAGAAGATATATTATTTTACATCTTCTAGTGTAAAAGCTAAAAATAATCATAAGCACTTCAATGTGATTTGCAAACATATTGTTTCTTTTTGGCCAGCCAAGTAAGAAACTGATATTCTTATTTTCATAAGGGGGATGCTGAAAGGATTTAAAGCACCATTTGGTTTGGAGTATGTGCCAAGGAACTAACCTGTTGAATTTTGGATCAGTTTTACAGTCTGCTGTGCAGTTTGTGTTGACATTCTACTGAGAAGGAGAGATGGGCAATTTACCATTTGTGACTAGACTGTGAAGGGAATTTTGGTCTATTTTTGGAGACTATTTCCTAATCAAATAAACATTCAAAATGCATTTGTCAATATCGGTTTGAAATATATTCTTTAATTTTCTTGGAGCTGAGCATTTTCATCCAGCAGCTATTTACCTGGGCACCAGAGTAGTACTACAGTTATGGAGACTGCTTTGGTGAAAGGTTTTTCCATTTGTAGAAATGTTATTTTTATTGCCCTGTGCACAAGTCTGGGAGCAAAAATAGTGTTTGCACATTCAGTGGCTCTCTCACTGTGCTTAATTCCATGGAATTGTTTTTGTTTGCTGATAAGGGAACTGGAGAAGTGAAGGGAGTAATTGATGAGCTCCGGTGCAAATTCCCGTCTCACAAGCTGGTAGGTAAATAAAAACACATCCTAGTGAGTGGTGGGAAAAGGCAAAAAAGGAAACAAAAAAGAAAGAAGAGGCAGACAACAATGTGTTGATCACAGCCTGAGCCTGTCCAGGATAGTAACTCAACAACTGTATGCATCTGACCAAGTGAATTCTCTAAGGAGAAGAGTCCAAAACACTGAGGTAAAATGAAATTCAAGAATGCCAGTATTTTATATTTGATTGCTTTGCCATGTGTTCTTCTGCTTTGTTCTTTGTGTGTGAATCCTCAGTATTTATGATGAAACTGGACTGTGAAGATGGAGGGTGCGTTCTTGAAATGCTTTGTGGGAAACTGGCGCTCTGTTATGTTATTGAAAACTACCTGGCCACATCCCAGGTCCTGACTTGGAAACATGCCTTAAGGAGTCTTCCTGGCTTTTCCTCAATTATTTCCCTCAGTGATAATGAAGAAGAAAAAGGAAGAGCGATGTGCAGAACGTAAGGTGCATTCACCCCCATCAGCATTGGCTGCAGCACACCCAGCACGAACTTCAGCTGAGAGCGATGTAATGGTCTGATCCAACTGGGAAAAGACCATAAAACTACACTGCAAACACTTGTATAAACAGCACTTTTTTGATGAAATTGAAACCATATTTTGACTTCTTGCTAGAAAAACAAATCTGAAGAGATAGTTAAATATTGAATAACCTTAGAGTTTTCAGAGCCAAGAAATCAGCTGCTGGCTTGAAGAGTTGGATGGCAACGTGAAACATGCTGACCCAAGCCAATTCCTTGGTGTTCTGTGGCTCAGCAGCACATTCATGCTGTGAGTGTGCTCTCCATAACTACTGGCCCTAACACTAAGCCTAAGCCTAAACCTAAACCTAAGCCTAAACATGAGCCTAAGCCTAAACCTAACCCTAATCATAACCCAAAGCCTAACGGACTAACCCAATCCCTAACCCTAACCATAACCCTAATGGTCTAACCCTAAACCTAACCTAACCTGAACCTCAATGGACTAACTCTAACCTGAATCCTAACCCCAACCTTAACCCTAACGGCCTAATCCTAATGGTCTGACCCAAACCCTAAGCCTAAATGTAACCATAACCTAACCCTAATGGCCCTAACCCGAACACTAACTCTTACACATGGCTTCCTCCACAGCTTTCTCCTTTGAACCAGCCGTAGCCCAAGGCTGCTTTTCCTGGTCTCCCTAGAGATAGGGTGATGCCTAGGGTTAGGGTTCTGAAAACCACAATTCCCAGAGCTCCAGACACACTGTAGCTTTATCTGCACAGGAAGCCTCCCAGTTATGGCTCATCTTTGAGAAGGATTACCGCCCCTAACATCAAAAAGGAAAGAATGGTAATCGTGGTGTGTGATTCCCTTCTGAGGGGAACAGAGGGCCCCATATGTCAACTGGACCTTGCCCACAGGCAGGTTTGCTGCCTCCTTTGGGCCCGGGTATGGGATATTACTGAACAACTTTCTGGGCTGATTCAGCCCTCTCATTATTACCCACTGCTGATACTCCAGGCTGGCAGGGATGAGATTGAAAACAGAAGTGTCAGGGCAATTAAAAGGGACTTTAACTGGGCACTGGGACAAGTAGTTGATAGGACAGGGGTACAGGTTGTCTTTTCCTCAGTTCCTTTGGTGGCTGAGAAAAACAGTGAAAGGAATAGGAGAGCTCACATCAATAAGTGGCTCAAGGGTTGGTGTCATTGGCAGAATTTTGGATTCTTTGATCATGGGGCAACTTTTACAGCACCTGGCCTGCTGGAACCAGATGGGCTCCATCTCTCTGTTTTTAGCAGAAGGGCAGAAGGTTTTTAGCTCAGGAACTGGCAGACCTTGTTGAGAGGGCTTAAAACTAGGTTTAAAGGGGGGGAGGGGATGTAGCTGGGCTCTCTGGAAGTAGGCCCAAGAGTGGTAAGCCTGAGTTAGGAGTGAAATCAGCAGCCCAGCTGAGGTGCATGCATACCAGTGCATGCAGCATGGGCAACAAACAAGAAGAGCTGGAGGCCATGGAGCAGCAGCAGAGCTATGATTTAATTGCCATCACAGAAACGTGGTGGGATGTCTCACATGGGTGGAGTGCTGCACTGGATGGCTACAAGCTCTTCAGGAGAGATGGGAAAGGGAGAAGAGGTGGAGGGTGGCCCTTTATATTAGGGGGGCTTTGGATGCCATAGGTATTGAAATGAATGATGACGAAGTTGAATGCCTATGGGTAAAGATTAGGGGGAAGGCCAACAAGGCTTACACCCTACTGGGAGTCTGTTATCATCCACCCAACCAGGAAGAAGTGGTGGACAATTCCTTCTATCCCTCTTTGCAACTTCCTGAAAGGTGGTTGGAGTCAGCTGGGGGTTGGTCTCTTTCACCAGGCAGCAACTGACAGAACCAGAGGACACAGTCTTAAGCTGTGCCAAGGGAAATATAGGTTGGATATTAGGAAGAAGTTTTTTAGAGAAAGAGTGATAAAGTTCTGGAATAGCCTGCCTGGGAAGGTGGTGCAGTCACCATCCCTGGATGTGTTTAAAAAGGGACTGGATATGGCATTTGGTGCCATGGTTTAGTTGAGGTGTTAGATCATGGGTTGGACTTAATGGTCTTTAAGGTCTCTTCCAACCTGGTCATTCTGTGAATTCTGTGAATTTTGAAGAGGGGGGATCTGATGGAGCAGCTGTCCCTCACTAGGACATGGCTCATTTCACCACTTGCATCTGTGGTCATCTCCTACTGAGAGCTGGAGCTGAGGCAGTTCTGAGGAAACTTCCCTTATTTAAGAAGTTAGGAAATGCAAAAGACACCTTTGTCTAGAGCCATAAACCTTATGTACAGTAAATTAGCATCTCATTAAATAAATATACTGGGCCTCTTAAACACCCTGCTCAAAAGGAAGTATGTAAGATGTGTCACATTATCCAAACCTTATCCACACGGCTATGATGAGGTGTGACTGCCTGCAAATGGAGTAAGAACAAGGTCTCAAAGGAGTTTTAGTATTATTGCTGTATTTTATTTTTGTATTTCAGTAGCACCTAAAGGCCCTGAATAAGATACAGGTCCATGACTGGGAAAACTTAACATCTTAGGGAAGATGAAGGGAAACTGAGAAATGGACAAATAAGTGGCTTTCCATAGATTATAGAGCACATAAAAGCAAAGGCAGAAAGAGAATACAGACCTTGGGAGTGCCACCCCATGTTCTGGTGACTAATTGAAATTAGCAGATTGCTAACACCTGAAGCCTGCTGCTCTCTGCTGTGGCCACTGCCCTTCCCTCACTGCAGTCAGATGTTTACTTTCAGAACAGCTGAAAGTGAGCCGAGCTCATAAACTCCATGGCAACAAGAAATGTTCAGTGATCAGTGAGGCAATCAATTGTCCTTTGTAATTGTGATTTTGGTGCCTGGGATACTGGATGTCCCTCTGCATTTTGTGCAGGCTGCTTCTGCTGAGATCCAAAACTTTTAGCCAAGTCAGGTCCTTCCGAGGATACAGCTGGCATGGCAGATGAAGTTACTGGCCCACCTGTTCCTTCTCTCCACTGGGGAAATACTACAGGGAGTTGTTTTCATTGCTGTTGAGATACCACAACAGCTTTTGCGAGTGTTTCCATTGTGTTCCATTGCAAAGACAAATGCGTGCATGAGGTGATTTTGAGCTGTAAAAGATTAGGAAAATGTGGGATTGTGAAGGCTAGGGCTGTAAGACTGCTAACCTGCTGGAAAGCCATCCTGCAATGAGAAGAGGACCATCTCCTCAGCTGATTCTTCCCATGCTGCCTAGCTGTAAATCCTCTCTAGTCCTGTAAAGCACCTGACATGATGGAAAGAGGATGATGTTTACAGATATCCTTGAAATACTATCCAGTACAGATTGTTCAGTGGAGGCCAGTGCTGGCAACAGTAATGTCCCCTTTGCACAATTCTCCTTCAGCATTTATCCACAGATGGAGCAGTTGCCAAAAGGGGATTTCCACCACTGACTTCCCAATCTCCTATTTCTGGTCAATCCAGTTATTTATTCCCCTGCTGTGAATCTGTGGTTGGAATAGGAATTAGGAAAGAGATTTTTAGTGGGTGGTGGCCAAAATCATTGTCAGGAAACCAACAATGCTGGCAGAGCTAAGTTTGTAGTAACCTGAACTGACCACAAAGGGGAGAATGAAGAATCCCAGGGCAGGGCATTTCTGAAATTCCTGCAGGTCCCATCGTGTTGGACACTGTATGCCTCTTTTGGGAAAGCTCATGTGAGACACACAGGTCTGTGGCCTGGAGCTGCACTGGGGACCATCAGCCAAGCCAGGCAGCACAGAGACCAGCTTAGCTTCTCTTCCTCACCAGCTCTCTGACTCTCAAAAAGCTGCTGAGGCCTGCATAGGTCTTATGGGGAAGATCACTGCTAGGGCCAGTCCTGTGCTGGGGACCTGTACATGTGCAGCTGCACAGCCCATCCCATCTCTCAGGAAGTGAGACAAAACAACAGCTGTAGGTGAAAGGACTTATCTCTTGCCTCCTGTTTACTGATGCTGATTTGTTAAATTAAGTTACCTGTGTGTTGGGTTTGGCCCAGACTTTGCAGATGTACAGGTTCACATAGACATACCAGCAGCAGCAGCAGCAGCAGCAGATCTTATGGTCCTGTGTGGGACCTGTGGGGACTGTCACAGAGCCTTTTGGGCAGCCATTCATTCAGATAGTAGAAAATCTAATTATCATTAGGGCATAAAGCTGATGGTCCAGACTCTTAGGATGTCTGTGCTCTGCCTCTAGCAGTGCCTTCAACCCATGTCTGTATCAGATTTTCTGGCAGTGCTGGGGTCAAACCTGGAGCTGTGGCTTCAGCTGTCTTCAAGAGCTGCTCAATAAATGTTACAGTGCATGCACTCATGCTGGAGTGCAGGTAGCTGTTCCATTGCAGAAGGCAATCAGGTTGGCCAAGCATGATTTACCTTTAGTGCATTCATGCTGACTGTTCCTGATCACCTTCTTGGCATCCATATGGATGGAGATCTCCTACAGAACGAGGCACTCCATCATCTTTTCAGAGATTGACCTGAAGCTGACTGGCTCAGAGTTCCCTGTGTTCCCCTTCCTGCCCTTTTTGAAAACCAGGATGACATTGGCTTTGTTTTTCCCATACTGAGCTTCAGTTCACAAGCTGAATCTGGAGCAAAATGCACGAAGGATTGGGTGGATCATGGCACTGTGAACTCAGGATATGAGGTCTGTCCATTGCCCTCTCTGCAGCACTTAGAGATCACCAGGGCCCAGCAATGAAAGGATTGTCTCCTTTCATGAGTTTCCTTTCCTTGAGTGCTCCTGTGGGATACCCCTGGCTATATACCAAACAGTTTTTAAGCCTCCACAAGTCTGGCAAGTGTTCTTCTCTCCTATACCTTGAGTTATAGGGTCTAAAAATGGTGACTTCCCAGGCATGCTGCAGAATAAAAACAACTTTTGGCAAAGAGGTTTTGGAGCAATTGGGCTGTGAATGGTCAAAATGTTACCAGTCAAGGCTTCCTGGTTGAGTTCTTCTTTGGTTTCTTTTTAAAATAAAAACAGGTTTTGAGCTTTTAGGAATATTTTTCCATGTGCAAGGCACCTAAAAATTCTTTTCATTGTTCTGTTTATAATTTAAATAAAAGTAAAATTATCAGTTAATCAAAATTGCCTGTCCAGCCCCGAGGTTTGATTCCGAAAGATTCAACTCTCCATGTGGTCTCTTAAACCACAGCAAGCTACAGAGCTGAGAGCTGACTGCTCACAGTACCACAGCAATCAATTCCCACTGCATCTAACCATGGTTATTTTGTAACACACCATGACATGAGCACATTCCTTCCTTATAAAATAATTGACTTCTCTATATCTCCGATGAGGTTTCATCTTCCCAGCCTGACCCAGCCTGACAAATGCACTGGATCTATTTAAAACAGCAGGTCCAGGGTAGCTACGCAAAGCACTGCAATTAAGTGGGAGCAACCTGATTAAAATGTTGTCCTTAATTATGTGTGATGACAGAGAAAAACCTTTCTTATAGATTCTCTTTGTGACAGGGCCTAGACTGCCTTGCCAAAGCCCTAATGCTAGACAGCAGGAAACTTGGCCCAGAACCAAAAACTCAGCAGACACTTCCCTTAGACAGCACTTGGTGCAGAGAGCAATCTGTCCTTCCCCATGTATATTTTAGGCAGACAGGCTGAAAGTCAACACAAGCTTGAATAAATCTGGGGACTGGTGTAGAAACTCATGTTATCTTCAGACGAGCCTAACCTCCAGGTCAGCAGGAGTCTAGAGTATGGGGTCAGAGCGGGACTAATGCTTGTAAGTATAGACCCCATTAAAATTACAGCATTGTTTATATAAATCTGCTTCATTCATGAAATGATGATGCTGCCAAACTTTCCTGGGTTTTTTCATGAGAAATGGGCAAGGCAAATTGGGCAATAGTCCAAAGGCCCCTGAGGCACAAGTTAGTTTTGATAGATTAGAAACAAGATGAATCTCCATGGGATGGTATTAAAGCATCTTTTATTATGTGCAAAACAGCCTTTTAACTTCCCAGGAGACAGCCCTATCTCTCCATGCTAGTCCAAGCAAAAAGCTTTCAGCATTAATAACACCTGGAGAACCCCACTGGTCTGACAGCTCAAGGGGAACAGCTAGGCAAAGGCTGCCTGACCTCCTCAAATAGCCCATTTTGGTCAAAGTTTGCTGTGCTCTGGACACAACTACCTCCTTCCAAAAGCCATAGAAGCTTTGAATACAAGATGCTTCACAGCTTTAGGGCCTTGATTTTTTGATGTATTTCCTGATACCTTTATCCACACATCAGTTGCATTGTCTGACATGTCTGACAGACCAAGATCTCTCATTTTTTTCCCAATAAGTTAATAGCATTTAGTTGCTGTAAGGTGGACAATCTCAATGCCATGGTGTTTGCTGGACTTGCTGAGTTGAACGTGATATGGACAAGCACTTTTAGTGTATAACTTTTATCCCAAAAGTATTGTCCAGAAATATTGCATGCAAATTCCCAAAACTATTTTTGGTCATCCCGAATATTTAATTTTTTTTTGCAAACATGGATAGATTGTAGTTAATACATGAAAGAAAAGTATTTTTCAACTTTTTTCAAGTGAAAAAATGTTGGTCTATTGATTTTTTTCAAGTATTACAAATTTATCTTTAACAGAAGACACACAATGTATGTGTGTCTTTCACCAAAAGTTGTTCAAGCATAAATACTTTTTCTTGTTCTGATGAAAACACAGCCAATTTCCAGCCAGTTCTAGTATGCATTTCCAATTACTTGTCTCAAAAAGCATCCTCTCTACACAGACTTTGGAGAATGGCAATGAACATAACAAAGAACCTAGAAGAGAAATCTCTGAGAAGAGATTGCTAAATGTCATTTTTTCAAGCAGGAGAGAAATAGAATATACATGATAAACTGTATGAATGATAAAAGTGTCAGGGAACAGAGATAGGGAAATATAGCTCTCCTTGGCTTATAATATAAAAATCCTCAACCAAACAAATGACAATTCAGTGAAACAAATTCAAAGCCAGCAAAAGGAAATATTACTCAATTTAATTGCATTTTTCCTAGTGTAATTTGCTGCCAGACAATGTCACTGAGGGAGAGAACTCAGAAACAGAATGGACATTTATAGAGATAACACTAATACTTATATCCATCATGAGTATTGGTAACATATTTTTTGAAAGGAACATCCAGCCTGAAAGAAAAAAGGTTAAATATCCCTAACTGCTAAGGAGAAGTTGGAGAAATAGGAGAAGTAGGAGAAGTAGGTCCTGGCTGTTGCTGGGGACACAAAGCTTGGGTTCAACAGGTCTTCTTCAGTCAGGGAGCTGCAATACCCCTGGATGCATAAAGAGGACAACAGTCAAAAAGCAGCAATAAAACATTGCCCTTCTCTATGGACATGGCATTTCTATGTATGGGTACTGCTATTACTGCAAAATTCGAAAATCTCCTTTCATTCTGAGCCAGAACAAAAAAAAATCCACTGAATATTTTATTCCAAACACTCAGAAAAAATGTCCTTTTTGGGGAAAAAAGATCTCATGTGTATTTATTCTTCTGTTACTTTTATTAGTTTTACATCATTCCTTGAGACACAGCCATTCCAGTCTTCGCTGGGAATCATGTTAAAATATTTTAAACAATAGCTGTTCATCCAGTTTATGAGTTCTTCTTTGTTCTGAGTGCTAGGATACAGTAACACTGGTAGGAGACATAATCCAGAAAAGACAGGATGTTTCTGTCATTGTAAAGTAGCAGCTGCCCTTATTTATTAAAGAAAAAAAATTAAATAATGGTTATTACAGCAGGTATTATAACATAACTATCACATCCTGTGCTGTCTCTTATGTCATATGTCATCTCTCTTGATAAACACACTGTGTGCCTGTGGCCACTTTCCCCTTTGCTACACACATCTTTCTTTTTCATCCCAAAGTATAAGTGCCACAACTCCTCTGCAATAGGTTATGGCATGCTAGTTGGAAGACTGAATGACGCAGAAATGTCAACAAATAACTAAAACCAGAGAAAAGTAAATAAACATTTTTTTTAATGTTAAAAAAAGTTATAAATATTGATGAGGACAGTCATCATCACTACAGATTATTGTGGGAAAAATATTTACTCAATCACTTCAGCAAAAATGTCCTGAGCAGCTCTAGTCAATATATGTTTGGGCAATCAATCCAGCTAATTATAGCATATATTTACAAAGACTAATAGCTCTGAAGAACCCAGGAGACTACTGGAAGAAGTTAAGAACCAATTTGGCTTTTAGCCTTGCTGTAGGATTTCTGTTTGCATTGAAGAGCACCTGGTCTTCCCTGACCAAGAAATCCCTGGTTCATCTGCTCTGCAGACATGAGAGGGAATGCAGGTTTTTCTCCATCAGGAATGACACTTGTATAAGACCAGCTCTCATGCACAAGTCAGGAGATTTCTACCCCCCAGTATTGCCTGAATCACTCCAGTCTAATGCATTGCAGGTTAGAGGAGCTGCAGCCCACAGTTTCTTGTAATTCAGCTTGTACTTGGCAGGACTCGTGCATGTTTTCCCTATATAGATTGGATCCTTGCCTGTCTCCAGTTTAAAACTTTGCTAAACCAATTTCTCAGGAAATCTATTTCTCTCTGTGCCCTGGGATTACACGAATAGCAGGCTCTCATGACACTTCCTGGTGTTTCAGCTTTACCTCAGATCCTTTCTGTGGCTCAGCTCTTGGGACTGATCTCTGGCCAGCTGCAGGAGGAGCTGCACAGTCTCAGCTGCCAGCTGTGATCCCTTTGACACTGCTTTATCCCCAGATGTGGCCTGCACATCCCAGTGCAGAGAAGGGGAGTGTCCTGCATCTGTACCTGTCCCTGGGAGTGCCCATGTGGTGCTGTGGCTGGATTCCCTTCAGCTCCCCTTGGTCAGCTTTTTCTTGTTTCCAGCATGGACACAGAGGGGGAATTTTCTGGGAGCAGCTCAGGGAAGCTCTTCTCCATGCTGAATAATTTGTTGTCATGAGCTAGGAGTTTCATAAGTTTTCAGCCTTCACATTTCTTTCTCCATAACTTGCAGCATGTTTAATGGACACTGTATCATCTTCCTCCTCATCTTAGATTCCAATGGTTGATCAGTTGTTTCCTTCCTATGAATGCTGGAAATTGAACTGGCTGCTTAATGTCCATTCTCCCTTGCTTTGTTCACTGCAAATTTCCTGTTTATTCCTAGTTTGTGTCTTGCTTTTCAGTCCTCCATGATCTTTGGACAACACTTCACCTCCTGAAACAATTTGGGATATTCCAAACTGATCACCAGTTGCAATTAGGAACAGAAAAGTGCTTCCAAACTTTTCTGCCTAAGGCTCTCTCTTTGCAAGTATGATCCCACTGACATTCCTACTTCCATGGTCACAACAGACAAATTAGGAACTAAAGAGAATGAGAAAAAGGGGTTACAAGAGTGCATCCATCAAGTTCCAGGCATTCAGAGAAGAGAGGCTCAGGAGCTTGCAGTCTTACCCTCTGAGAAACAAGAAAGTCTCTAGTCATTCCTACTATTTGGCTTATACCTGTATTTGGCTGGAGCATATAATTCAGGAAATCATTCCACTTGGCTTTGAGGATATTAAGGGAGAGGGAATTCCCTCTTTCTTTACCATTTTTTAGAGTGCTTTACCATTGTCTCTATCAAAACCCAGCAGGTGAGGAACAGAGGGATCTGAACCTACAGGATACCCTGAGCTGTCATGTCATGTGTCTTTCAGCTGTGACTGTGTGAGTTCAGCCCCAGAGTGTGGCTCCAAGTTACTCATTCTCAGCCCTCTGGCTTGGATGTTAACTCTCTGCCATCAGTCATGTTCAGAGATATTTGGGCTTTTTGTTTTCCATTAGATCAGACAAGTGTCACTGACTACACTCTGGCAGACAAAGCTCTCCAGAAAAGAGGTTTGAAAAGCCTCACAGTGTGCTATCCAAATTATCCTAATTACCTAATTATCCTTATCACAGCAACTAATTAGACTGGCTATAAAGTTAAACCCATAAACAGACCACAGGCTATAAAAGCCTGCAGGCAAGAGAGCTGTTGAAAAGGGACTCAGAAGACCAAGTGGGTGTAGGAATGCTTTTATTTAAAGGTTTGGTCAAGGACAAGTGCCTGCAGAAAATAGCCAGTAGTCTCTCAGCCTGCTAAGAGCACTGACAGGCTACAAAATCTGCATGACTGTCAGCAAGGCCATCACTTACAATTGCCCAATTTTAACCACTTGCAGAAAAATAGAAATGTATTTTCCCTCAAAACAGTCTCTTCAAATCAGGCACAAAATTAATCACAACCCTCTTCCTGAGAGTCTCCTTTTCCAAAAGGCAAAAGCAAAAGCTGACTGAGCACTGTAATTCAGGAATATGTTCCTCAAATCTCTTGGACAGAGCAAGGTTTCGAATAAATGATCGGTAGCCTAGGTTCCATTGTGCATCACACCTTTCTTGAAGGTCATTCCAATTTTCCTGTACTAAAGCCTTTTTTTTCCAAGGAGTGAAGAGAGTCCAAAAGGGTTTCCTGTCTTCCAAGATGAAAATTTTTGCAGCAAGGTGAACGTCAGTGGCATTATTTATTGCTCACTCCTGGCTCTCAGCAACACTCAGTTTGGCTGGTGGGGAGGCCACCATGTCAACACTCTGTCAAAGTGCAGTGTCTGTCCCTTTTAGCAGTCACTTGGGAAGGGAAAGAGAGTCTGACACTGTGTCTGCTGCTCTCCCTTGCTTGGAAGAATTCATTCCTTGTAAATAAAAGCCTATGCTTTTTCCTGCTGAGGTATTTCCCTATTGTCTGCTCTTTGATTTCCTGTAAATTGACTTCCACTGCTGTTGGAACGTTTAAATAGAAACCAGAAATAGCTCTGAGCAGAGCTGCATACACACAGTTTAATGGCAACCCACCAAAATCATCTTTTTTTCATGAAGTTACCAGAGCTGATGTTGTCCTCTCAAAGACCTTTGCTGAGTTGTTATAGTATATATACTCTTTTACATTTCCTACCAGAGAAAAATCAGAGCATGCAACAAGAACCAGGCAGAAAGAGCAGGCAGCAAAGAGCTTGCAAGCAAGGCAGGATGCTGGTTTGGAAGGGATGGAGACAAGTGTGCTCCTTCCTGAATGACAACCCCAGGGTGCTGCCTCCAGCTTCCTCACCCCAGTGCTGGAGCTGCCCAGGAGCCCTCCCAAGCAGGCTCTGGTAGGAGCACAGCCCTGAAACTTTATTACATAGAATGGTTTCCTTCTGACACAATCAGAAATCCTGGTTGAAGCATCTTGCTGCTCCTTAGCAGAATTTATGATGTCTCTTTCTTCCTGATTCTGGTGCTTTTCCACATGTGCAGGTTTCCCAGCTGGCACACACATTTCAAACAGCAATTACACAGTAGCATTTTTGATAGTCGTAGCTACAGGTCAGAAGTGAGGCGTCTCTGCTCTTGTAACCTTAATAGCCAAATACTGAGTAAGAGCTCCAGAACTTGTAAGAATCAGAAAATATGGCCTGTTTGGAAGTAATAAAATGCACATTGCCACGGGCCTCCCAGTTCATGCACCTGCTGGCACAGACACAGCCAGTAAAAGGAAGCTTGTAATAACATAAAAGCTTGGAATTCAAAGGACTTAAAGCTGAACAAATCATTGGAGAGGGAGGTTTGCATTGCAGAGAAATCAGCTTAAAAGGCCTAGAAAGCCACAAATGCTGATTGTTTCTAGATTCTCCTCCATTTTACTAACTTAATGTGAATTGACTGAGGTTACAAGGTTAAGCTCTGCAATGTTTACCACTTTTCTAACTAAATAGAGGGGAACATAAGCAGAATGCATTGGGTTTCAGGGCTGCAGCACCATTTCTGTGCCTCTTCTTGGGAGGTACTTGAAGTTCAAAATATCCTGTGGGATTGAAGGAGCTCAGCACGCTCCACAGTACAGAGCAAGATTGCTCCTAGGAGATTTTGGCTGCTGGAGGCTTGGAGGTTTTTCTTGCACTAACACAGATAGTTGAACAGATACATTTTCTACTGCTCCTGTCAATTGAAACTCTGGCACCTGCTACAAATAAAGCACATTTTGGTCAGCATCTTTCCTGCAAATATTAGCACAGATTCAACTTTTCCAGGTTTCTATTTTTGACCAAGATCAACAGGGTTGAGGGATGTTTTGGGAGGATAGAGAAGTTGGCTGGATCTAAGTCAGATAGAAATTGAGCAAAGTGTAGCTCTCCTATCATCATAGCATCATAAAATTGTTTAGGTTGGAAAAGACTTTCAAGATCACCGACCTCACACTGCTAAATTCACCACTGAACCATGTCCTTAAATGCCACATCTACACATCTTTCCAGCACCTCCAGAGATGGTGACTCAGCCACTTTGCTGGGCATCTTCAGCCTCTGCTGGGCTCCAGGTGTGTGAGCAGTGACTGTCAAAGATTTTCTCTGATTGTACTCCCTGATAGTTCACAGATCAGGGAAAGGAAATGATGCTCAGCCCTGTCAGGATGTTCAGTGGAGGTAAGAAATCATCCAAGCTGTCTTTCCTTGTGCTGAGCAAGAAAGAGAGGCTCTGCCTTGAAATATTGTTCACACAGCGGCTGTGGGCCTGTACTTCTGCAAGATTTATTCTAGCTCATTTCCCAGCATAATTGCTTTTGAAGCAGCCTTCTTAGGCCAAAGAATTTTAGCTCATTTTTAACATGAAACCCCAGTTTGTTTGAGGGATTGTTATATCCCTGCAAGCCCTTAATCACATTATCCTCAGTTTCCATTCCCAGGCCTGCCCCAGGCCCTACCAGCTTTGAAGACAATTTCCCCAGCCACATGCCTAGAGAGAAGTCTGATCATTAAAATCAGCTTCTTGCTATAAGAGAGGCCTGAGGAACCTCCTGAGCAAACAACCCCAGGAAGCAGGACTAAGGATGTCATTGGGGCTAAGGTGGAGCAACAGTGTCATGAGGAAAGTTAGTGCCTCTCTGGCTAAATCTCCACCAATGCTGTGATTTTCATAAAATAAAATTACCTGGCAATTCAATCAAAAAATAAAAACAAGGGGGGAAATGATAAGATCCAGCAGCTTCATTTTATAATTTTCCAGAAAAAACTAAATTTTTTTCAAGAGCACTATCATTTATTTCCATTGAAAGTGGGGGAAGCAGAACCTTGAATTTAAACTTAATTTCAGGGATCATTTCAAATGACACACAGTGAAATCAACAAAATAAAGAATTTTTTGTATTACTTTTATACTATATTTAAAGTTTTCACTTGTGAAGTAAAAAAAATAAAAGTGGTTGTTACAGTCCTTTCCATGAGCACATTATTCCATAGCTACATTTACCAGTCTTTCTGTCTATCCCTTATTTCTACAGTGGTTTCAAATGTGTTAAAACCATTTAACTACTTTTGGTTTTCCTCTGGACATATTTGTGAAATACACAGGTGGCTTTAGAGCACTTAAAATCACAAGCAATTAAAGCTTTGCTCCAGGGCCAGACTGCTCCAAGGACACTCAAAGGAAAGCAGTTGGAGAGCAATAAATACACACAGCACACATTTTTAACAGGGGACTGAGGGATGATTCAGGGTCAGTAGTTATGGCACAGCATCTGGATCCAAGCCTTTCTCCTGTCACAGACTGCCTGCAAACACCCTGCCTTAGAGAGCAAGTGTGCCTCTGCTGAACACTTCCCATTCCCTTTTGGGGACTGATCTATTTTTAAATTTCAACCTTCACCCTGAGTAACTTTGGAAATACTGCCTTACCCTTTACCCTTTGAGGAACTGAGGTGAACTAAAAAGAATATGAACGAAAATATTTCAATATCACATCATAGTTTGAAGCAGTTAGGTGCATATCTCACTGATATTTTCCAAAATAGTTCTATTTTTGGAATAAAATTCTTCTCTCTGTAAGATCTAACAGTTACCCAGACTATCCATATGAACCTGGTGATTTGCAGTATTTTGGAAAAAATAATTATTAAAAGAGTGAGCCTGTCTGAGTGTTAATTTCAGCATAGCTCCCGCCCTTTAATGAAATCTGCATTTGCAGATCAAAATGTCAGATGTGATGAGGAGATATCTGAGCATAAACAGAAAGGACCTCTGTCCAAAGAGCTGCCAGCTGAACTCAGAACTTCCCCAGCTCTGCCTCTGGTTTAACCTGGGTCATTCAGCCCTTTCCCGTGGTTTGAAATCCCCTCAGGAAGATGCTGGGCCCCCATTGGAAATGGTTCTGACCTTCAGTTTCTTTTTATGGGGTTTTCAGCTCGGGCAAGAGGAGCAGGGTGAGTTTTCAGGGGAGCTGAGTCCCTGCTCTGGTCAAGGAGGTGACACAGGTGACCCTGTGCTGGCTGCTGCCAGTGGGGCTGCGCCCAGCCAGAGCCTGTCCTGCTGGGGCTGTGCCCAGCACAGCCCTGCCTGTCACACACTGGGCATTTCTGACTTCAGTATGACCAATTTCCATCCTGCAAAGAACAAAGTTTTGCAACCAGCGGCAGAGCAGCAAAGAATGCTTCAGGAAGGAAATGCTTGGGAAACTCCAATGGCCAGTTAGGTCTGTGTGAATCTGAAACTCCAGCCTTGGCTGACCACAAATCCGATTTGTATTTTCACAGGATCTGGGCCATTTCACACAGTCCTGACCTCTGGGTGTCAATATTGCCAAGTAGGGAAATACAACGGAACTTAAGTGTGTTGCAATAAAATGTTTATTAATGTCAAACAGAAATTACCCAGCATATGGCAAACTTTTACCCTGGAAAGATATAAATGTAGTGCAACAAGTTGTTTGGGTTTGGGGTTTTTTTACCATTATACTTACTCATAATTTTTCAAAGCTAAGTTAGCTTTGATGACTAGGTGGACATATTATATTAGCAGCATAATGTCCAAATGTATTACACACCCAGTGTTGCTTTAATGAGGGTCCAAGTCAGGAACTAGGGAACTCATTTTTAGGTTACCACTTTTCAAAGCTTTTGCCTCTGTTAGAAAATAACATGCCAAGCAATATGGTTCAACAACAACTTTGGGAACAGCTTGAACAGAGTCTCTCAGAGAAGTCAGTGGCACTCCACACCAAGTAGGTTAAATGCATAAGTAAATGAATATTGAAGGGTGAGACCAGATTGCACAACCAAAATTAAGTGCCTTGGAAATCCTGTGTCTATAAAATGCTCAAAGCCATTTCCAACCTCGGGTTGCACAGAGGGAAGTTGATCTGTGGAGACACAGGGATGTTTTATACTGGACAGGCTGATGAAAGCCCAGACAAGGAATAAGTGTCTTGTTTCACATATGTTTTCCTTTAATTATTGCAATGCAAGATTTGGCTTTTCAAGGCAAATTCTAGGGTGAAGATTAGAAGATATTGTGCATAATAGGACTTATTCCTTGAATGGAATCCAATAGTCCCAAACTAATTTCCAGTCCTTAGAGTGAGGTATTTCTCCTGGGGATGACAATATCTGTGGTTTCAATCTCTCACATCCTACCCAACTGTTTCCTCATTACTGTCTCAGGTTTCTTTGTCACCACACAGTTTATACAGGCTCAGATTTAATCAGTAGCAAAACATTCATCAACATGAATCCATGCCATTTTTTTTTCCTAAAAATACCTCCAAGCTCGCTAAATATTTGTCAAGTAAACATTTCCTAGACACAGAGAGGACTGCTCCTCACTTCCTTGTCCTTTAGGTATATTGCAGTCTTGGGATTCTTCCCTAGGATTACAGTCACTGGTATTTTACTCCAGCACATAGATTTCATAGAAAGTCATTGTAACTCTAGGCTATAAGTTCACAAGTCTGGACATGAAAAGCCCTTTTGTGGTTAACTAATATTTTGTTTCAATATTAGGGTATTTTCTGTTCAAAATTAAGATGAAAGTTCTCACTTGGCAAAATATTTATCTTGTGCTGTGATTTATCAAAGAGGAAAAATTATTATATAATTATTATATAATTTTCAGCTCCACAGTAAATGGATACTCCTACTTTAATTCTCACAGTGATTCATGAACACAAATTAATTAGGACTTACAAGAGTTCTGTGAGATAAGGAAATACTATTCTCCATCTCATAGTATAGGAAACCAAGGCACAGCTGCTGCCAAGATCACACACACACTTGGTGCCACACACTCTGTGACTGCTGTCACCTACCCTGTTTGCCTTTCAGCTCATTCTAGTGTTGACTATTGTGGTTGTGCCATCAAATTTCTTTTAAGTTATCTGCTTTTTATCAAAAAGTGATGTTTCCAAGCAATTGCAGTGATGTCCATTCCACTCCTTCCCCTCCACTGCTGAGATGCTCATTTCCATTCTTCTCCCCAGGTTTCTGAGGATTGCTGCATCTAACAGTGACATCAGTGTCACACAACCACAGTACCTTATGCCTGTGAAAGCACACAGGAAATGTCACCCCAAGTTGCAGTTTCCTTGAGGAGTTCAAACATCTGGGGTTTTGGGGAAATGTGGAAGATTCAGCGAAGTTTTCTGCACAGAGAACCAGCTGTGGTCTCTATATTGTACATTATGGTTACACTCTTAAAATATCTCCAATGTTTTCATGCAACACTGATGCCCTTCTGCTCAGGGGAGATTATGTTCAGTTAAAGACCTCAGGCTCTGACAAATGAGCTCTAGAAAATCCCAGTGAAGTGGTTTAAGATGCTCCTGCCCATCTGTGCTGCCTCTGCTCAGGGGTTGGAGCCTGGACAGCAGCCCCAGGGTGTGCCTGTGCCACAGCTGCTCCAGGGGCTGCACTGGTGCCTCCGTTTAAGTCCCAAAGGAAGGGGATTTATGCTACAGCTGAGAATCAGAAGCACTGAGGCATGGGCTTCCTGCCTTTGGCTGATTCTCCAAAAACCAATGGCTTAGACCTCTTCTGCTCCTTGGCTTTATTGACCCTCAGTGCCAAAATTTCCCCTTCTCAGCAAAGCCCAAATTCCCAAATGCTGTTCTATTGGCAGCAGTTTCTCACAGAGGTGGATCCTAAAATTAGAGGCTGGTTTCTTGAATCCCAGAAGAGGGAAGACATGCTTGGAAAACATTTCACACCAAGTTCACATCCCAAATATCAAGTTATATTTACTCTTCTTATAGAGAAGAGGTCTCCTCCTCACCCCTTCCACTTATATACGTGAAGGGGAATTGAGCAAGAGCTGAGAGCTCTGGATTTGAATTCCTCTCCAGCCTGGGGAGCCTCGAGCTTGGAGCATCCTCTAGCCTGGGGTGCACTTGGTGCACCAGGCCAGGGATGGAGCAATTGTAAGAGCAGGCAGGCAGAGGCAGAAGCTGAGCCCTGATGCAGGAGCAGTTTAGAAGCCTGGTTTGTGCAGGTGATCAGTGTCAGTGACTCTAATCAGAAACATTTTGCCAGTCCCTGCAGAGAAGTGCACAGGAGACCAGTGCTGCCATCTGAACTCCTCCTGCTGCTTTACATCCACGCCTGTTATTAGCTGAGCCCTGATGTTCACACCTGCCAGAGCTGCAGATCCAGCTGTGCACAACCAAACCAGCAGGAGCCCTTCTGCTTCACTCCCACTCTGTCCTGCCCAGCAGTGCCCTGGGATGAGAGCAGGAGCAAGCTGCTGGGAGCAGAGCTGCAGCAGGGCAGGAGGGAGGAAAGGCAAAGCACCCAGAGGCCAAGAGCCTAAGCAAGGGCAAGGACCAGAGTAAGGCAGGCCTGGCTCTGACTGCATCGCTCCCTGTGGGTTGCACTGGAGCCGTTCAGTGTTTGGAGTGGGTCCACAGGCTCCTCCTCCATGCCACGGCTGCACTGCAGTGAACAAAGCCAGTGTCACACGAGTGGAGTGACTGTGCAGACACAATGTCCCTCAGCAGCGGTCCCAGCCACCAAAACTGGTACCAATCTCAGCTGGGCTGGGCTCACACCCTCCCTGCAGTTCACTGCAGACAGTCTGCCTCACAGCCATGAATAAACCCCAGCGGGCTGCAGCACCTCACAGCAGCTGCTAAAAAAGCCAAAGAGCCCTCCCCACTGCCCACCCTGCAGCCTGCCTGCTGAGAGCCAGACAGGCACTGCCCTGCTTCCCTTGGGAGGATGCTGGTGACTCTGTAGGACCAAAGAGCTCAATACAAACAAAGGCACCAGAAACCCCACAGTATTCTCACTTGAAAATCTTGCCTAGAAAGAGATTTGGAAGTCCTCTACTGGAGCAAGTGGGGTTTTTCTTGGTTTTGTTTTGTTTTGTTTTGTTTTTTTTTAATTACAAATAAACTTAGACATTGAAATGTAACGAGGCATAAATGATACTGATATGGCTGCTTTGTGAAATCCTTTAATGGGAAATTCTTTTACAAACCTTTTAAAATTGGCAAATGTTACTTATATTCCTCCAGGCAACACTTGGGCTATTATTTATAATGGGATGTGTGGTGTCCCAGAGAGACTGTTCTCCTGAACTGCAAAACATTTTGTTGGACCTGTGAAATATGAAATGATTTAAGGAGGAAAGAGGGTTAGCAGTTCTGCTTTGTGTGGTTTCTACTACCTCTAAAGTAGTTTTAGAGGAGAATGTGTTCTGGGCTGTAATTCAAGTAGTGTTACAGACACTGTAACATTAAAATGGACAAATTAGAGGCACCTGATGAAAAATACGTTACTTTCTCTGTTTGGTGCCTCAAGCACACACACATGATGCTTAGCTTCTCCCAAGTGCTCACATTAAATGCAACTGAACTTATTAAGGAGGCCTGAAGTGGGTTTTAGGCACAAGAGCTGGAAGGCCTCACTCCATCTCGCTCTGCAGAGCATCCTGGACACTCAGGATGGCATGAATTTGCAACAAATTCAGCAGGCAGGGACCCCTGCAGAGATGAGACTGCTGTTCCATCTGCCTGACTCTATAAACAGTGCAAGGACAAGCCATAACTGACCCCTCTCTGAAAGGCTCTTGGGGTTTTCTGCATATACCTGACCTTTCTGCTCCAGCACAAAAGTAGATTATTTGGGATTTTCACACTGAAATGTGGTCTTACTGCTCCAGTTTTAGTCTGCAGTGGGTGACTGGAAAATGGGACTCTTTTTTAAAGGCCTTAACCCCACTGCAGGCTTCAGAGGATCCACAGCAGGCTGGGGGCAGGTTCCTGGATGGCAGAGAGCAGCCTCAGCACTGAGGTTCATCTCTCTGGATGGCAGAGAGCAGCCTCAGCACTGAGGTTCATCTCTCTGGATGGCAGAGAGCAGCCTCAGCACTGAGGTTCATCTCTCTGGATGGCAGAGAGCAGCCTCAGCACTGAGGTTCATCTCTCTGGATGGCAGAGAGCAGCCTCAGCACTGTATGCAGAGCCCCGTGTGAAGCGACCCGAGCCTCTCCGGAGCAGCTGCATGTGTTCAGTCCTGCTGAGGACCTGTCCCTTGGTGCAGGGAGTGACCCCACAGAGGAGAAGGACACTGTCTGGGTCTCAAAAGCAATGGGAACAAGTTTTGGAGCTTGACACCTGTGGGGAGCAGAGAGGCAGCCCTGGTGCGACTGAGCTGCCTGGGGATGCACGTGCCCTCTCATGGCAGCCTGACACTTCTGCCCCTGCTCAGGGCATCTCTTGTAGGGTGCTTACACTCCTTGTTAGGTCTTACACTCACCAAATCATTATGTTCAAAAAACAGCACAGTTATAAAAGTCCTGTTGTTTGGGTTTTTTAATGCCACAGTAGTCTGCTCATAGTGTGCTGTGGCAGTAGGAATGCACCAGCACCAGCAGTCCTTTGCTTGCTCTCTTGCAGTGCAAAGGGACTGAGCAAATGGACTTCAAGGAGTTCAGTGGATGAATCCAAGAACATACAGCCAAACAGATGAGCAAAGTGCAGGTGAGGATTTATCTTCAGCAGGGTTCAAGATTAGAGACACATCACAAGACAGATCCCAGATCCGTGTTAGGTACCGACACAAGAACTTAGGAATTCAGAGCAGGTAATCCAGACCTGAGGGAGAGAGGGTTTAAATAGGATGGTCACAAGAAACAAATCCACATTCCAGCATGGAAAGCATCTGTGGGGAAAGAGATCTCTGGGGCAAGAGGAGGCAGACTGCTAACAGGAAGAGCAGATTGCAATGTCCCCAGCCAGTGCTGCAGGCTGAGCTCTCCTCTCCTAACTGCAGCTGTGGACCAGGGATGATGTGAAAAACAGCAGACTGACACTGGCTCACAAAGCAGTGAATGAAATCACATCCAGGCTGTCTGTATCCTGCTGGCCACCTCCCTGTGCCAGCACTGGGAGCAAAGCTGTCCTGGTGAACATTTCTGCTGCCCAGGCAGGGAAGGGGTGCACTGGGGGCTCTGGGGTCCTCTGCTCCACTTCCCAGGCACAAAGGGGCAGCCCTTTGGAACACCATCCCAGGAAGTCATACCAGAAGTGGCCTTCAGTCCTGGTGCAATTCCCACAAGGGGGTTCTCCCCCCACCCTTATTCCCTGTCTGCCACCTCTCACCACCACCACTCTGCTGGGGAATTACGAAACACGAATAAGGTTCATGTGCCAGACTCTAAAGTGCTTTCTGGGTTTTTTGGGTAGAAAGCAAGAGCCTGTGGGGAAGTGGCAATTGCTGTCCCTCTGGGTGTAGGCTGACCACTGCTGAGTGCCTCCAGGATCTGGTCAGTCCTCTTTCCCTGGGGTGAGACTTTGTGTTCTTTCTCTAGTAAAGACTGAAGGAAATTCATGGAGGTAACACAATCTGAAATTCTTCCCATCTACTTATAATTCCCTTTACACTGGTTAACCTTCCTTTATGTTGAAGATTTGTAAGAGCAGGATGCTAAGCAAATGTTGAGTATTTTGCCACTATCACGAGCAATGCCCTGGGTTCCGTAGAACTGCTGTGTCAGGCACAGGGACATCTCCAGGAAACATTTTGCAGCATATTTTGCAGCCAAACCACAGTGGTGGTGTTGAAAGACACAAAAAATTTTTCCTTTACTCCATCTGGCCAAGAGACAAAAAGGAGTGAGATTTTCAAATTGCCAAATTAAGCTCAGCCAGAGTCTGTGGCCATTGTCATTAAGAAAACCCCTGCAATAAATGTTTACAAAAGCATTTCAGAAATAATGGCTCTCTGTAGAGCTGGGTTGGGAAATTTCCAGCAGAACAGGTTTCAGGAGAAAAATGCTGATTTCTTGAGGCTGTGGGGCTTGTGGGATTGTATGGGTTTTGACAAACTTTCGATGAACTACAGCAGCAATTGCCAAACTAGGGGCTGGGAGCCTGGTGGAAGTTCAAGCATAAGCAAGGCTTGTGTCTGGATCTGAAGTCATGAGTCTGGAAAATACTACACTGTGAGCAGATTAAGCCTTTATTATTTATACCAAGGCAGCCCCTCTGTGCTCAGTGCCCTTGGCCTGTGGGTCACAGGGCTCCAAGGGTCCCCAGCCACCAGAGCTGTAAGCCCTGGGGTGCTTTCAGGTTTGCCAGAACTGCCTGGCCCTTGCTCTCAGACAGTGCATTAGGACATACACCTTGAGATGTAACAGCCAGAGAGCAGAGCAAAATATTTTAAATTAATAGTAAAAGGAAAAAAAAGACTGAATGAAGCCACCTTTGAAGGGATGGAAATCATATTTCAAAGAGTTTTTAAAAGCAAAATTTAAAAATAAAATGAAATGCTTCATTTGGGGCTCTGACAGACTTTTGACAATTTCAAACAAAACCAGCTGCTGACTGGTAAGTCCATTTCTCCAAGTGCCTTTCTCTGACAGCAGCTCCAGCACACCTGGTCACAGAGCAGGAGATGTGGAGGCCCAGAGAGCTCTGCTCTTGCCCAAGGCCATCCCAGCACCTCACTGGCACCCTGCTGCACTGCTGCCCACCTGGAAGAGACCCAGCTGGGCTATGGGTACCGGTGCAGCTTAGACCACCCCAGGAAATGTTCTTTCCATCACTCTGTCCCAGGGAAGAGATGGGGATGAGTCGATACTCCAGCTTGCAGGGTGATCAATGCTGTTAGCATTTCAAAGGCATCACTGAAAAACCAATATTCACTCTTTAAAGAACTTTTGATGGTTACAGGCTTTAGCATGCCCAGAGACACCGGCAGAAACCTGTGAAGTGTATGTGCTCACACTCTGGAAGCCAGAGGTGCTTTATCCTACCATGTAGCCCAACCTCCCAGCACTCTCACTGGCGAATTAGAAAGTATTTTTATAAAAAAATAATAATTTATATCTAGAGGGAGATTTTTCATCCTGAAGTACAAAAACTAAAAGAATGGCCTATTGCAATCTCGCATTCCTCAGCATGGTAATTAGGTTTTTAGTGAGTCTGTGCTATATTAACCCCTGGGGAGCAGTTCATGGACTCATTTGTGTTACTTGCTGATAAATACCATGCCTGGCATCAAGCAGGAGGAGAAGGGGAAGGGGAAGGAGGTTACCTCAGGAGGGCACCTGACCCCACCAGGTCATGCAGGAGCCCAGACCTGGCTCTGCTAGGTTTTGCTTGTTTACTGACATTCTTTTATTGTTCTTTCTATCACTGCCTTTCTTAGTCAAACTGACCCCTGCCAACAGGGTACTGCAGCGAGGATTTGCATGAATCCAGCTCACCACATCACATTTCTGTTGTCCAGAAAACTATTTGCTGAGGAAACAACTACTCAGACACAAGTTGTTCAGTTTGAAGCCAGCTCTCATCTAATTCCAAATCTTCCCTAAGCCTTTGTAGGAAGATACAGTATGAGTAAATGAAAGTGATATAGAATGTAATCTTATCCCCCAACGAGTTGCAGCTAAAGATTAGGAGCAAGCCTGGTCTTAACAGGCCACACCTGTAGCAAATAAGAATAAGTGGTATAAAAGAGGGGATTAGTAGAAACAGAAGCCAGATAGTTACTGCAAAGACCAAGAAGAGTTGGTACTTAGAAGAGCTGCCTGTGAGAAGCATTGAAGAAGTATGAAACTCTAGTGAGATAGAATCCTTGCCCTATAATGATAATAGAACTCTTGATATATAAGACAACAAGCCTCCCTAAACATCTTCTAAAGTTTTCCATCCTAAAAAGGGCTGCCTACCACACTTGGGGATGGTGTGACCCCCTTGCCCACATGTCTTCTCTTGCCCAGGACCTGAATGTTATTCACAAGCACCAACTTGTCATGTCAAGCCTCTGGCAGAGCTGAGCCCCAAACAACCCTGGACTTACTCCTGCCTCGGGACCTGAGCCCTGCTCCTGCCCTGCTGGAGTATCTGCTGGGGCTCCTGGGCTGAAGCCCTGTGGGAGCTGTGAGATGGGGCAGGGGGATGAGGAGCACAGCTCACCTTGCATGAAGGCAATGGCGCAGCTGGCCCATGACTGCATGTGTTTGCTGTGCCCAGTCTCCCCAGCTCCAATAACTCTTTCTGATTAAAAAGCCCCTACCAAAGGATGCAGCTGAGCTCTGCAATGGGAAATTTGTGTGAATTCCCTTCTCCCCCTCAGTTCACAATATGGACTTTCATAAAAGGAGTGTGTCTTTTAATTGTGAAACCTGAAACCCTACTAATGCACAGAGGAATAAAATGTCTTTGGAGACAACCAATCACCTTCCATGTCATGAAGTGTAAAGAGAACTTTTATGCATGGGCTTCTCAATCACTTTATTAAATATTTTAACAGAAAAAACATATTTTATTGAAAGTAAAAGGGTTGCTCAACACCTTTTGCTCAAATGATCCAAAGAATCAGCTGTTAGTGAAATTGTTTGATTTTTTTTTTTTTCAGCTAAATAAGGAATAGCCCACAAAATTTTTCTTTAGTGGGCCCATAACTAATGCTCAACTAGAGGAGGTAAAATGGCAGAGCTGATTTTCTTTTTCTCTTCTCAGTTAAAGAAATATCAGAGGAATGTGACTGCCAAAAAATATTTTACTAAGCTTTAGGTGATCTCAGTGTGGCTTTAAAAAAAGAAGCAAGAGGAGAAGTTATGCTCCTAATTTCTTAATCATGAACTAAATCAATATTTAACAGATGTTACAGTAAATCCTTGAGAGCAGGTACCATCATTTGGTATCCATTTAGTAGTTGTTTATATCGGTGGTCTTACATTAAGCTTAACAAGGTCCCACTGCTCAATGTGCTCCAGAATCAAAGTGAAAGATTTTATTTTCAGGAACTTACAGTGCAAATCAAAAATATTTTATAAATTGACTTTTTGTGCTGTTCTTATCTACATGTTAAGTAAATGCAATGGTCTTTGCTTATTCAGAGGTGATTTCATCAGCAGTTCTCAGCGTGTCTTCCATCTTTTTGCATGGGATCCTAGGACATGGCAGAGGTAGAGTTATATTTTCTCTTCCTCTGACTTCTCATGATTTGAAGCAAATCACTTTGCCTCATGGTTTGCTATTAGGAAAATGGGCAACAGCCCTGCCCACCTCAGAAAAGGTTTTGTGAGAAGAAGTACAAGAAAGATAGTGAGGTATCAATACAGTGATGCTGAGTCACAAAGTTCCAGATGTCACACTTCACCCTTCTCCCAGGGGTGTCAGGTGGGGGAGAGCACAGCATGCAGGGCTTACATGCAAACCATCCAAAGAGCCATGCTTTTAAAATGCCATTATCCAGGGCATATTCCATAGAGACCCTCTGAAACTAGAGCCTGGTAGGCCTTTTATTCTACAGGCTGTTTTTTCACCCATGAAGATCAGCCAATAAGTTAAACTGTTCTGCAGGCAGAAGTGCTGCTGGCTGGTTTCTGCTGACTGCCTTGGCTGGCTGTGCAGGAGCACCAGGGGCTAGCAAAGAGTGTGGCTGGCAACCCAATCCTTCCCTTGGGAAGGCTCTAACAAGATTCCTCTCCTTCCCCTTTCTTGTTCAGTGTTGCAATGATTGTACAAACTTAATAACGTTGAGATTTGGTCCCTTCTAAGGATGAAGTTTGAAAGCTGCTAAGTCTGACAGTCATGTGGGAGGGATGGAGGCAGATGTGTAGGTATGGTGATCCTGTAAACCCAGCTTCCTTACAAACTGAGGCAAGAAATGCAAACTGCTGCTCTCAGGGGTATGCTAATTCTGGCAGCTGCTGTTTAAGAAAAACAATGTTACCAGACTTGAGCACTGGCAACTCTGCAGTAAGCAACCTACGCAAAAGCCTCATGCTTTTATTTTTCTTCTGTACCACAGGTGTTAAGAGACCCCTCAGTCAACTGGGTGCCAAGTTTGTGACAACTGAAATTTGGTCAAGCCTGGAATACTGAGCACAGGGACCACAAAACTGGTGTGTGCTCCCCCCCCAGAACACCACCCTGGTGTTTGCAGCCCCAGCCCTGGCTCCTGCCCTGCAGCCCTGACCCGGGCAGGCTCGTGGGCTCCTGGGTCTGCTGGGTACCAGGACATGGAGGGGGAGCAGCAGCTGCACTGCCCAGCAGCACACTTGCCTCTTCCAAATAGTGCTGATACCATCCAAAATCTGTCTAGTGCAGAGGGAACTCCTGAAAATGCTGTGTGCTTGCTGCCCTGCCAGCCCCCAGCTGGTCGTGCCACAGTGCCAGAAGGATGCACTGCACACTGTGCCATTGTCACTGTCCATTCATGACCAGAAACACACAAACCATCCTGGTCACAAGCGAGGTCACAGCACTCACAGGGAAAGAGGAGGCAGTGGGGATGGGGAGCAGCAAGAGAATGAGAAACAATGGAGAGAAAATGGTTTCAGGAATAGCTACAGTCTGTGACACATTGATTAGTGATACTGAATGAAAACCCACATGTTCCACTGTACAGAAAAAAATCATTAAATTAATGCAAAAGAATTGCAATATCCCATAAAATTAGTCTTTTAAGGATCTGGACTGAACCAAGATACTTTTGGCAATCTCTCCATCATTAAAGTGTTTCCTACATTAAACTCTGTGTGTCCTCTTTATGTGCTTCCCACTGCTGAGTGATTTCATTCTAAGAGCAGCAAATTGATATGCTGGAATAATTATATGAATGGATTCCTTCCCAGACTTGCTAATACAGCCTGAAACTGAAGAATGCACAACACCAAGCCACAAGGTCAGGAATATCTGTCCAAAACTATAGCTATGCTTGGACTATGGTTTATGGTTTTGGATAACAATAGTTTGGAAAGCAGAACTGAGGAGGCTGAGTAGTTAGTTCTTTGGATCTGCCAGCAAGGTTTAAACCCTTCTGCAAGAGCAAAGGGCACTGCAATAATGTTAAGAGCCATTATCCCACATTTAAAAGCTTTGGAGAATACCACTTCAGTACCACTATGGCAAAGAAATCTTTCTGCACAGAAGCCTCACAGAAATTAGCAGACCTTTTTTCCAACAAACTCCCCTCAATATACAGCAAAAGTAATCAAATTTCTTGAGAGAAAAGGCAAAAAATTTTGCCCTAATCAGCTGAAAATTTTGCCCTAATCAGCTGAAATTTTTATTCCATTTGTAGCTCTATTTTTTCCCCCTGAAACTTTAGAAGAATAAAGAAAAGGTGTGGGAAGAGAAAAAAAAAACACCCTCACTGGTTCCTTTTCTGAGCCTTAGTGGAGGTGTTCACCATCATAACGAACTAGGCTAACCTGGGGGTCACCTTTTCCCCCCAGGTTAGCCTAGTTTGTCCCTAGTTCAGGGACACTGTCCCCAGGTCAGTTCTTTGCATCTTGCACAGGTGAGTTAGAGTCCTCCCCCAAGGGAGCCTGATCCTGGCTCTGGGCTGAGCTCTGCCCAATTCTTTCCCCTGTGCAAAGCATGCATCCCTGGCTCTCATAGATGCTGCTCTCACACCCTCTCCTCAGGGAACTTGCTGTCCCAGTGGGGAAACAAAAGGAGAATTTCAAAATATTTCCTTCTCTCAAAGTGTCAAGTCCTGAGAAATTGCTGTTGTTCCTGTCTTGGTGCCAGGGGATGCTTCTCAGCCAGGTTCTGCCATTCAGGGCACAGGAGAGGCCCCAGGTGTGGGGCTGTCCTGCCAGAGCCCTGGTGCACAGAAAAACCTCTGCAGCAGCACTGAACAGCCAAAGGGAAACAAGTTGCAGGAATTCCCTGGGGTGGAGAGGTGAGGTTTATCCAAGATCTCTGGGGGAAGCAAAGTGTGAAACAGGAGGTATTGGCAGGCACTTTGAAAGAAAGGAGAATAGACAGTTAACAAATCCCCATGGCCAGGCTGGGCTATTGCCTCTGTCTCTGCCTGTGGAGCAAGGCTGTGCAGCACTGGGGCACAGGGCTCTCTGTCTTTGTCTTGCAAGGATGCCCTTCTGCTCTGCCTGCCGTGGCAGGTGACCATGAATACCATGGGGACACGACTGAGGACTACAGACTCCACTGGGGCAGGTCTTGAGGCCTCTCTGCTATCTGCTTCTGCCTACCTCTGCACACAGGTGTGTGGTAAATTCTGCCAGGATCTGTGTGAATCCGATGTCATTACATCTTAAGTGCCTCCTTTTCTTCCTGTGTTTTCCCCGTGAGAAATTTCACACTTTTGACACACTTTCTTCCCTTTCTGACCTATTGTTTGGTCTCAAAAAAAAGGAAAAAAAAAAGAAAAAAAAAAAGAAAAAAAACCCATTGCTGTGCTTTCTCACATATTCACCAAATGACATCACACCTTCCTCAAGTCTGTACTCCAGACTCTCAGAAGGACCTTGTGGAAGCCTGCTTTGAACTCCTGCCTGCAGACAACCCAGTAACTTATATAGGATATTTATGGTGCAGATGTGCCTATCCTGTCAGCAGACTGTGAGGCTGAGCTCTCCAGGTGCCTCAGTACCCAAGAAGCACCACATTGATAGGCACTCACAGCCATCAGAGAACTCAGTGGTCAAGCATTTAACAGGACACACATAAGATCAAATCTGAGCTTATCATAAATCCTCCTCCACAGTCACACCAAACCCAAGGACCTAAGGTACCAGACAGGACAAGAGCAAGTCCTCTTGGAAATTTTGGGATAGCACGATCAAAAATTAGGTTGATATCCTTCTCATCCGTTTAAAGGCAATCAAAAGTGGTGTGAGTTTTGTACAGTTAAGCAAGTGCCTTCCTGCAGCCCTGTATGCTGGAGTCATCAAAACCAACATTGTTGATTTACAGGGCCCACCTCAGCATTCCAGCAGCCTGTTAGTTAATGCAGGAAACCTTGCAGCTCAGAGGCTTCCAGGAAGTGCCACAGGTCTTGCAGGCTGTGTGGCTGCTCCCGGGGAGTGATCTATGCTCCACTGTGACCCTGCTCTTTCCCGTTCCATGCTGCTGTGCTTTCAAGTTGTCCTAAGGAGGTCCTCCATGCTGGCCTTTGAAGACAGAGCTGTGCTGCCCAGGTGGGATCTGCTCCCTGGCAGTGATGGAGCAGCATATCAGAGGCAAACAGCAGATCCTACTGTGCAAGGTTCTGCTCTCACTCCATTTCATGGCAGATCAAGCTTTCACCTAGAGGATGACACACTAAAGTGATTTACTGTGGATTTTTTTTTACAAAAGACTGGATTTTGTTAGGTGCATTAATAGCGCTTGTAAGTGCAGAGCCCAGATGAGAGATTGGTAAGGATTTGCCCACTGTGGCTAGGGAACAATTCCAAAATCTCTCTAGGCAAAATATTTTGTACCACCAGCTATTTCTTTCATTCTCTTCCTTCCCTCCAGGGGATGAGATATTTCCTGGCAGCATCTGCCTTGCTTTTCTGCTATTTTCCCCTATTAGAGGCTGAGGCTTATGGGAAACATAAAGCACCTACTCATCTGGGCTTGGACTGGTCACATTACAAGTTGAATTTTGATACCCATAAGCAAAACATTTGCACTTTCTTTTCCTCAAGGCTATCCATGGGAAATTGAGTGATGAGAAGGTCTCTGGGCACTGGTGGTTTGTTACAGATATCTAAACTCTATCAGCCAACAGTAACAGAGAAAATGGAAGACAGGATAAGGAGGGATCCTTCTTGATTTCTTTCACTAAAATGTATTTAAACAAGGCAGTTTTGGCTAGCACACTTATGCAGACTAGGACTGGGCACTAAGTTTCTTTCTGAAAGCCTAAAGATCCCAAGAGAAATACTATTACCAGCAGCAAGCTGCTGCACCTCTCCTTGAATTTAATTCCATCTAAGTCCTGGTGTGCAGAAAACAATGGGATTCTGTCACCATTAGGGCTTAAATCTCTAGCTGCTGACGTTAAAAGCCAGGAAGAAAGTTTTTGACATAACCTCTGAACTCCAAAGGGCTAAAGTTCAACTTGGATCAAAGAGGAGTCTTTAAAGAGCTCTGTGCTGCACCAGGAGGGTGACATAAGGATGCCATGTACAAATTGCACTGCCTCTCAGGAATGCCTTGTTTTCTGTTATGGCTTTTGTCCTCCAATAGCAGATCCAGGGTCCCAAAGCAGAATGTTGTATTAAAATACTAACAGAGGCTTTAGCAACTCCAACTTAAATGGCCAGTTCAGAAATCCACTCTGGTCTCAGGACAGGCAGGATTTGAAAGGGATTGTAAATTAAGTGGTGCCTACAAGAGTGGGAAGTCCCTGAGACCTGACTTGTCATAATAACTTAGTCCCCAGATAACACACTGGGAGGACAAAGCCATGGGTTGGGTGAATGGATTTGGCAGCATCAGTTGAACAGTTTGTGGCATCACTTAAATCCTTTTTCTAAAACTCTGACCCCTTAACTCAACTGCTGGTTTCTTCCACACCTACAGGAGCTCTCCAGCACACAGCTGGGTGAAAATCAAAGAGGATGCATGAACACAAATGTATGATCATTTTCTCTTCTCCAATATTGTGTTCAAAATGAAAAGTGAAAATTAGATTTGATCCTTAACACATTACTTACACATTATTTAACAGGGTAAAGCTTAGGCAGTTGTTTAAAAAACTGAGAAATGCAAAAGTGGACAGAGAGCTCTAGAAGCCCTTATTTCAATATTTTTGGGGTTGTTAAAGTATAGGATGTTCTCAACACCATCAGGAAACCCCAGTGCCTGCAGATGCCTTCTACAGTGCAAGGAGCTCTACCACTAAGGCTGGGGCTAAAAGGCTGTCATATTCATTTGTTCCTGGAGCTGAATGTTGCCTTTGAACCTAGGCCACAGTGCTGTCTTTGAATGCCACAGGTCTATCATTCCCAAGAGGACACAACACAAACCCAGATGTAAGCAGTAATGCTTTATACTGCAGTTTCCATCTTCTGAGTACTTTACCAGACAGGGCTTTCTAGAAACAATGTTTTCAGACCTCACCACTCTGGAAATGTGCTCCATGAATGAATTACCAAAAGAGGAAGAAGGATTCTTCTGCACAGCAGAAGGATAAACGTGCATGCTCCAGGTTTCCCCAGGGACCAGGACTCACTGCCTGCCAGGTGGTTTTCTGCACAGGGCCAGCTGGGGCCCACCAGCACTTATTAGCTCTGCAGTATCCCAGCTGCCTATTGCTACACTGGGGTTCTGGGGAGGTTTATTAATGCTAGAACTAATTTAGCTGAATGTACTCCCACCTCGCCATTGCTGGCAATGGTTCTCTGAAGTTCTAAAAATTCCTCCAAAGATAGCTCACAGCTGACTGTGCACAGGTGGGCAATTTATACATATTATGATGAATATATTTTGTTATTTATATAATAGTATAAGTAAAATCAAGTGAAATAAAATACAGTTCATGTTTTATAATTTTTAAAATATGACTCAGAAATAACCCAAAGGATAGATATTGTATTTCTTTGTTAGGATGTATATACTCCCCACCCAAATCAGGATTCAGAAATCAGGGCACTGTAGCATGTGCTTAAAATAACTTAAGACTGTCTAAGTTCAAAAAAATCAGATATAAATATGGAAAAAGGAAAATTATTAATTCCTTAAAAACAGAGGAAAAATACTGCCTGATTTTGTTTCACTGATATTACTAGAGCTGCAGTAGGACGGATCTTGCTCAGCTTGTCCTGCCTACAGCTCTCCTGGATTGACTGATAGAGAGGCACAGTAGATTTCCAGGCATAAAAAATGGGGTCCATTCAGGAAACTCAAATACTTTTCCTCATGAATGGTTAGAGTTGATCTTGCCAGAAAACACAGGGAGAGTCTGAACTACCACAGCTGCAGGATTTTTTTATTTTATTTTAATGAAAGGCCACATAAACAAACCATTGAGTGAAATCTCCAGCTCCTACACAGCATTATGACCATGATTTCCATTCACTACTGGACAAAAATGAAGTTCTGAGCACTTTTATATTGTGTTTTCCCTCCCCTGGCTATGCTTTAGCACCCATGAGAGTGTATGTGGGGGTTTGCAATAGACTTTCTGCATTGCTTTCACAGACAGTCTCCTGATACCTTTCAGACCTGAGGCAGAAAAACACTGAACAAGCTGATGCTTTGAGGTCCCTTTCTATCTTGCTTTTTATGAGTCCATCAATCTGTCACAACAACTCAAATGGTTCATTTATTAATGGGGAGTGCAGAATTTCGGCAGGGGTTGGCGCCCCATCAGTTTCATAAACACCTGGCAGCTAATGGGGTCAAACCTCACTGCCTCCCTGTTAGTATTACCCAGCCTGGGAGGGCACAATAGCATCCTCATGGGGAGACAACCCTAGGCAAAACAGTAAAAGCAGATTTGGGCTGACTGGTGCCAAGCAGAAAGCTGTTGAAGAAGCCATGTTGTGGCAGTTCTATCTTCCCCTTGGAAGTCCTTTCACAGCTGCAGTGTGCGTGGAGCTCTCGGCCTTCTGGTTTTCAAAACCCTAACCCTAGGTGGAACCCTAACCCTAGGTCGAACCCTAACCCTAACCATGGGACTTCAACACAAGCACACTAGGGCTAAGGCTGAAAGGAGAAATCTGTGGAGGAAGCCATGTCTTGGCTGTTCTGTGTTCTCCTCAGCACACCTTTTACAGCTGCAGAGTGCCTGTAGACCGGGGCTTTGTGGTTTTCACAATGCTAACCCTAGGCAGAACACTAACCCTAACCCTAGGCAGTAAAATCCTCCTGGGGCTAGGGCTGGCTCCAAGGAGAAAGCTGTGGAGGAAGCCATTTTGTGGCACTTTTGTGTTCTCCTCGGCATGACTTTTACAGCTGAAGGGTGCGCAGAGCTCTGGGCTTTCTGGTTTAAAAACCCTAAGCCTAGGCAGAGCCCTAACCCTAACCCTAACCCTAACCCTAGGCAGTGGGGCTAAGGCAGTGGGGCTCCAAGGAGAAAGCCATGGAGGAAGCCATGTTGTGGCAGCTTCGTGTTCTCCTTCGAGATGCCTTTTGCAGCTGCAGGGTGCATGGAGCTGTGGGCTTTGTGTTTTCAAAACTCTAACCCTAGGCAGAACCTTAACCCACCCCAGAGCTGACTGCAGCTGTACACACTGTATTCAGGCATTCTGCTTTGGAGAGCTTTGCAAGACAGTTGTGCTCCCAGAGGGAGTGCAAGGCAGCAGTTTTGGTGTTGCTTTCAGACAGTAACTTTTTCATTGTGTCCATACCCTGTGCTGACCTCCCCGTTCAAATCCAGACTGAACTCTGTATCCTGGCCTTTGGCTCTGCTTCTCAAGCAATTTTCTATGAGCTTGGCCTATATCCCAAATGCTCAATGTCCTGCTTGGCCATTAAGCCTTCTATCACCTACTCTGCTTCCACTTGCTGTGAGAGATGTCATAGGGAAAAAGGCAATGGACCTTCAGCTACCTGCTTTCCCAAAAATGGGGTCAATAGTCAAAGATATCACAGAAAGTGTTTGTCCTTCTCCTGTTGTGCTTTGTATGTTTCCAAGTGATGCAGCTGCCAGTGATGGAAAGAGATTGGCTGTGTTTGGCCTCAATTCTAATCAGCTACAAAAAGGCATTATATAAAGAAGAGATGCTTCCCTGGTAATCAATCATGGGTTTAGCTCCCCTGCTTGGAACAATGATAATTTTGAGAATTTATTAATAAAATATCAATTAGGATATTTGGGGATCTGATGTCTGACCTAAAGCAAGTTATCCCCTATAAACTCTTGAAATGGGCAGCTTTCCATTGCTTTAGTGGATGAAGTAATTGAGCAGCGGAGTTATATTAAATCCAGACACATTCAGTATTTAATGCCAATTATGTCCTACTGACAAGGGAGTAGGATGCTGGAGATCTGGCTTATGTCATGCCCTTCCTTTATCCCTTTTTGACAAGATGAAGGTGGAATGACCTTGAATAATGGCACTGCCCCGCTGTTACTTTTGCTATAGTTGGCACATCATATTTTTTTGGTTATTGATGGTTCACAGCTTTCATGTGTTGCAATCAAGGAGTTTTAAGGCTTTTCCCACCATCAGTATTGAATAGAGCTTCCAGCTATCCCTTGCTATTTAATTCCAGATGGGTCGAATCTTTCATACTGCCTGCAGGCACATTGCTAGCTAATGAGTTGCACTGGTCTGAGATCATTGTTACAAGCATTATTTCCTTGGTAAATATTTTTGGTTCAGACCTGAGAAACGGCAGAGGTACAAGCAGTTGAGATTTATAATCTGGCAAGAAGTTTGAAAGTCGAGTTGCAAATAACAATGGTTACATTTGTATTCTCTGTTTACAATCTTCTTCCTGCAAGCATGTTGGAGGCTTTAGCCAAGCAGTGAGCCCTGCCACAAGGCTGGCACATTCCCATTCTGAGTGCACAGGGATGAGCGTCTTGGGGACTTCTTTTCCTGTCTCTGTTGCAGAATCTCAGCCCTTGGCACTCATGAATGCACCAATCCCAACAACCACCCTGGCAGAGATGTGAAAACTTTTTCCTTTCGCAAATGTGAAGGCTGATGAACAAGAAAGGCACTAAAGTGTCAGACATACTTAGAGACGAAAAACACATCCAAATGCTTAGTGAGATTTTTCAGAAGCTCCTAGATTCAGCTCAGGGCAGGACGCAGCCATGGAGAGGCCATGCAGCTCTCATCTTCTTCCTCAGCATCAGACCTGTAGCCTTAATATTGGCGACCTGCTTCTTCTTGGGAGGGCTCCAGTCCCTTGCAGTCCCAGAAAACCTGCACCTGCTTTTGGTTCCTGCTGAGGCTTTCCTGAAGATTCCACCTGGCAACAGTCTGATCCTCCACTTCCTCTGAAGGGATGAACCAATGGCTCCAGTCCTTGCACATCTTTAAATACCTCCTGAAATGATTGATGCCTTGCCTATGGTGGGTCAGAGGTGATGTGAATTAAACAGGAGCTCAGCTCAGGTCCCTACCTTTCTGCTGGCTGCCTGGACTCTGCTGGAAGCCTCTCACAAAGAAAGAGCCTCCAGTCCAAAGGGCAGGTTTGTTGTTGTGTAATACCATCTACATTTTGGGTACAGTCCTGATTCTTTTACTCAAATAAACTATCTTACTGGAGCCAGTATGGTAGAATCTCATCTCAGTTAACCCAGATCACCTCAGCAATTCTAAGGGTTTTTCTAGTTTTAATTTAAAGACATATTTTATTTTTTATGGTATTACATCCAATTTACATAACTTTTCTGACCCCAGTTACCAGCCTAAAACTACTAATCCAAACCAGTGGCAGAATATTGTCAAAAAAATCTGAAAAAACTAAAGTCAATAATTATGAAAACTGGTTAATAGACATAACAATAAGAAACATGCTTCATCCAAATTTCTTATGAAACAGAGGTTTAATAGAATGCAGAGATGGTGAAATGCCAGTTTTCATGTAATTATAGAATATACAAGAAAAATCAGATGGTCTCAGGAACTAGAATAAGATAAATGGGGCAAAAATTATTCAGACAAATATGTGCACAGGAATTAGGCTCAAGAATTGCCCCTTTGGCAGACAGACCATCAGTGGGAACTAACAAAGCTCTGCAGCTCTTAGACACAGGCTATCTCAAAGTCCCCACTACAACACTGCCAGAGGAATGCAGAACTTTTCTTTGGCAGTAGGAAGAAAGGTATTTCCAAGAGAAGAGAGAAATATTCATGCCAGAAAGCAGAAGAGCTTGTCTGTGCACATCTGGTCATCTATAATGCAGCAAAACAGGAGCTACAAGGATGCTGAGGAAACTGGAGAGACTGTCCTGTGCAAGAGAGCTAAAGCAGCCTGCCTGGCTTGTGCAGCTCAGCAAAGCAGAGGAGAGACAGTGGGGTCACACCTCCCAAACCTCCCGTATGACTGTTGGCAAAAACTGCAGAGAAGGAAGAGCCAAAGAGAAATACTGATATAAGACCTAATAAGCCTGATTTTTACTAGAGGTTTACCTATATTTTTACTAGAAATGAGAAGCAGTGGTATTCGGGATCAAGCATTCCAAATGTAGCCAAATTGGAAAAGATATCTACTTTTAGGCTGAGTTTAGTATTTTCAAGTGAATGCTGAGGTTACAATACTCATGTCTGTGATAGTAAGAAAGTGGAGTGGATGAGTCATCTGACTCCATCAGCTCTATATTCCTACCACATTCTATCATCAACCTTTTGAAACACCAAGTGTTGCCCCAACTAGAGGTTTTGTCACATCAAAGCCATCAGCACTTCCTTATCCACAGAAAATTAACATTTTTGAGGGTTCAGATTACATCTCCAGGGACATCCCATCCCACAAAAATGTTAATTCTTGTGACTTTTCCTTCCTCTTGGTTTCTTTACTCCTTTAATTTTTGTCTTAAGATTAAAGGAGAAGCTAAAATATCTATATTTCCCACAGGAGAGAGATTCAGAGCTTTCACATGTCTCCCATTAACACTTGTGCACACTGACACAGCTCTGAATTCTTCTTATAGTCTCTGGCAGGAATGGTAACAGGTCAGTGAGAATTGGCTCTGTCTAGTGGTGGTGTACTTGTCTAGGATGCAGACAGAAGGAAAAGATCCATCTGTTCCCTTCTCACCTAAGCTTGCAGAGTGCAGGACAGCTCTCAATGCGTTCCCTGCTCCAGCAGATGTGTCAGGTAAGGGACCAAAGCAGGATTTGCTCAACCTGACCTTTTAGAAGGGAAGTTTGCTTCTCTAACCCTCCACAGTACAGACCCTTGAGAGGTTCAGCTCTGCTCCACCAGTGCTGGCAGTGGCTGAAAGTCACCCAGGAGTGGCACATGGAGAACTCCCCCAACCTGTTACAAGAACAAGTGCTCAGTTTCCAGTCAGACATTATTCTAGGGCCAGAAAGACAGACCTGAAAGCTTAAGTTTGGAGGACTGGAAAACATCACTTTGACAAAAAGAACTTTTCTTGCCTGATTCTACAAGAGGAAATAGTAGAAGTGAACACCCTCTAAGCCTTTACATCAAATGTCAAGTCCTTTTCATCACCTCCTCTACCCACTAGAAACCAGCACCTTGCCTACTGCAAAGCAAATATCCCCTGGAATGGATCCACATTCCAATATTATGGGGCTGCTGTGACCATTCTGGGATTATGGTGGTATTATTCTACCTCTAGCTGTTTTAATAAATGTTATATGATTGCCAGGGAAACCCTGAGGAACAGAATAATACTGAATACCCATAGTTCTGAATTCCACCTGCATCTGAGTCAATTGCTATAATATGTAAATTAAGTAGTTAATGGATTAAAGCCATTAAATCTATGACTGGGACATTCTGGGACTAACTATGCCTCTCTGTTCCAGCAGAAACTTGTTTACTCAACATTTTCATTAACAGAGGAAAGGTAACTTGCCTAGAAATAGTGGAAATATTTCCCAAGCTGCCACATCCACCAGTGTGACATTTCTGGGGCAGCCTTGCAGAAGTGACTGTGCACAGACCTGATGTCCTGCAGATGAGCCACCAACTTCTGTCTGAAAACCCCCAGTTTACAAGGCACTTCTCTGAAAGAGAGCTTACAGAACTTTCCTAAAAAACCCGGGTGTTTTGGGTTTGCTTATATTAAGGTTTTTCCTGTGTTCATAGTTTTGTTCATTATTTTGTTTTTCTTAAATGTAGCAAATGACACCTTTTTTGCAGCTTCTTAAAAGTCATATTCTAAGTTCTCGGTACAAAGAAGAAATTATCACAAGGAACTTTGTCTGAATGAGACTGTTTCTACATCAACAACAATCTCCAGTATTTCCACTGGATACTCATTAATATTCCTAAATCTACAAAGCTTTTTTTCCTTTTTTTTTTTTCTTTCTTTCTTTCCCTTTTCTTGGTAATTCTTATCCTAGTAAAAGGATAAGAATCTCATCTTGCAAAAGGAGTCCATGTGTACCAGTCCTAGAGCAATGCTCTGGCCATAAAGGTCTGTGCAATGAGGTCTCTTGGCAGGATCACATTCCTCAGCTGCAACCTCCTCATGATAGATCTGGGAATGATTTGGGAAGGGGCAAGAAGAGAGGTGACAATAAGTGCTGAGGATGAGGGGTTCTCAGCCTGAGGAGAGGGGTTATTGAGCAGTGGGGAATGGGATGAGGCAAGTTTCATTTGCAATTGGAATGCTAAAAAGCACAAAGGATTTTTCCTGGAAAATAAACAATTCTAATTCAAGATACACAATAATGAGCTAAAAGCTAGGTTGTGCCACTCCTAGGAGAAGGAACAGCTATTTGTGCCATAGTTGTTAAAATTATGCAGTCTAAATGAAACCTGTTTTACAGGAATATGCTAAACAAGGTGTCTCACAGGTAAAGATAAGCTTCATCTCAAACCCCTCTGAGAGATGTCACAGTAGTTTGTCATATCACTGTGCATTTGAGCCCTGCTGTGGGGACATGCCCAACGTAGCCAGGACACAATGTGGATGCTTAACCCCCAGAATGGCACCACTTCCTGCACACTATCTTCACCAGCATCCTCACTGAGTGATTCCATTGCCCTCCAGCCCCTGGCACTGCATGCCTGATTGCAGTCCCTGTCCCTGGGCAGCCTGGCCCCTTCTGCAGCTCTGCACTGCATAATGTGATGGGGATTTGGCCCATGAAGGGGGGCACAGCAAGTGGGAGATGTTATTTGCACATCCAGGGCATGGCAGGAGGGCTCAAGCAGCCTTAGGGTCTGCCTGCAGTGGGACAGTGGCCTGGCAGTGCTTCCCAGCTCTTCTGCAAAAGCATTTAGCAACAGGAAGGGGCTAAATCCTGTCGATAACCTTTGGTCCCAACTTGGCATATCCCCAGCCAGAACATGGAGTAGCATCCCATCCTACCCCACCCCTCTTCCCCATCTCCTGGGACCCATCTTTCCTGTTGGCCTGGAACCCTGTGACCCCCATCTCCTGCTCCCTGGCTCTGCTCTCCAGCCTTCTCTGAGTGCTTGCACCCTACAAGAGCCTTCCTGACCTTTTCCTCCTGCTAGCACTCCATGCCACACATGGGAGTGGGTGCTGCCAGCCATGGAGCAGGAAATCCAGCTGCCAGTCCATAAAGCAGTGTTCATGGCCTGGAGAGCAGAGTCTGAAGTTAATCAGTCAGCAGAAGGTGCTGTGTGCCACAGGGATACTGCTCCCCTGCATGGAGAAGGCAGCTGCTCTCTTCACCAGATGACTCAGCCTCCTGGGATTCTTTGGACTTGAAAGAATTCAAACCAAACCCTAAAAAGGTTATTAGGTTTGTGCTGGCCAGAAGCCCCATTGTGCTGTGAATTACTGCTACACATGCAGGGAAGGTGGGAAAGCAGGTAGGGTGGAAAAGTTTTTGGCACTTCTCACCACCTCCAGTGAATAATTGACCCAACTGATGGTCATACTATTAATTACTCAGTACTAATAAATATTTTATTCATTATCATGTATAACAATAACATTCTGTACTTCATAGGAGGAATTTCATTTTTCTCTCACAATGCTGAAAGGGACCTTGAGAGATCATCTAGTCTTTTCTCCTGCCCAGGTCAAGATAAGCTTCATCTCAAACTCTTCTGAGAGATGTCACATTTGTTTGTCATGTCACATTCCCTTTCTCAGGGTCTGTCCTGCCAAGTTTTTGACCTACATGATGTCATGGAAAAGGTAATTGTGGGTTCTGCAAAAAATTCAGCAGTCTGCACCAACAGGCAGGGCAGTGCCAGTGGTGACATCAGCTGTCATCTCTGGCAGCCCTCAGCACGGGGATCCCCTGCACCCACCCGACTTGGGGGCTGGAAAACCTTGTCTCCAGCAGCCACTGGGAGCCCACAGAGCCAAGCTGAACTAAGGAAAGGCATGAATTTAGATAGGCTCAATTAAACTGCATTAAGGTGAATCCACTTTGGGGAGAACAATGCTACTGGAATGCTGCAGCTGCAGACAGCTGTGTGCCATGAGACATCTGTGTGTTCTGCAGACAGCTGTGTGTCCTGAGCCAGCTGTGCACCCCACAGACAGCTGTGTGCTCTGACATAGCTGTGCACCTTGAGATAACTGTGCCCTGCAGAGCTGAGCACCCAGGCAGAGCTGTGTGCCACACTGTGCCTGTGAACACTGGGACAGCCTGCAGACAGCTGTGCATCCTGCAGACAGCTGTGTGCCATACAGCCAGCTGTGCTCCCTGCAGTCAGTCCTGCACACAGCTGGGCTGCAGAGGAGCCTTCTGCTCACCACCACCATGCAGAGTGCCAGCCCTCAGGCATGCCAGTAAAGCTGCTTGCCAGGGGCTTCTCCACCTCATTCCTGGCAGAATGAGCTTGCTTAGGAAGTACCTATGATGTAAGAGCACAGGACGTTAATAAGACAAGCTCAATTTGAGGAAAATTATGTGATTCCACACAGAACTCAACTTGCAACTTTTTTTCCTGAGGAGTTTTATGTGGTCTTTGCATTGCAAAGGAAAAGCTTAGAAATGTGACTTTGAAAGGCACTAGAAGAGATCATTGTGCTTCTCTTAAGGATGGAAAACAGTTTTTCCTTTACAAGCTTGGTCTGTAATTACCTGTTCTTTGACTTCTTTCTTTTTGCATTGGTTACAAATACTGGTAGACAAACAGGCCTCCATTTCTAGGACTTCTCTGTAGACACATGAATAGAGGCAGGGAACAGGCTACTATTAATAACACACTCACAGTTTTCTGCACTTTTCTTTATTATCTAGCTACCTGTAGCTACAGATGTGTCTTTTACGATACCTGCAAAATATTTGTATGAGGGGAATCATGAAGTCGAAGTGGCAAAAGTGAGGAAGAGGATTTGCCGTTAAAGATTTTATCCTAAAAATCTTTAATGGCAAATTACTTCAGACGTTTTCTCAGCCTTCCCCACAACTGTACACGTTCGTTCTGATTTTAAATATATTCCTTTTGAATCTCTGTGAGGTCTTATCTGCCTGAGGTGTCTGATCAGTCCATGGTGCTCTGCCTTCTTCCACAGGGAAAGTATCCTGGAGAGAGATCCTGCTTGCAGACAGCACCCTTGAGTGCTCCCTGTGGCCTGCAGAGACTGAGCTACCCCTCCATGCTCCACACCCACGTGAAAATGGTCTCCCACCTCAATTTTTCACTTCCCTGTTATTCATGTCCCTGGGCCTAGAGGGGGTGAGGACTGTGAGATAGAGGAAAGATTTGTCAACGCCTGCCAAATTTCCATGAAGAAGGAAAATTCAGCCTGGCTTAGGTATCCAGCTGTGGGGAGTTGATCACAGCTGTGCTGCTGCTGATGATGCAGAGCTGAACAACCTCCCTGCAGGGAAGGCTGATGTTCCCCTCACCTGTGCTCGGGAGCTGAGGCAGCTCCTCACACGGAGCATCCTCTTCTGCAGTCCCATTCCTGGCACCTGGCTTCCCTTGCCCTGGTGCTGGGCACCCAAGGCTCCACCTGCAGGGCAGCAAGGCTCTCAGCTCTTCTTTCTCTCCTGCCAGCGTGGCTGGAAGCCTCTAGGAACGGGCTTGCAGGGCAATCTCACAGTCCGAATACCTCTCGGGATCTGGGCTCGTTTTGGTCCCTTGATCAAGGGCTTGCTAAGTCAGTGACATGCCCTTGGGAAACAGCATCATTAGATGCATTGTAAAGTGCACCTGAATTCGATGTTTGCAGCTTTGCAGTACCTGTGATGCCTTATTTAACAAATTCAAATGTATCTGCTTTTTCAATAGACCCTTCTCAGGGCTATTGTTGTGCAAATCTGGAGTAGCTCTTCGAATGTCACTTAAATTACTCTCAGTTTATACAGTGGGATCAGAATTTATTCCACAAGGTTTTGCACTAGATCCTGTTACAAATGATGGAAATTTTGAATGCAAGGAAAAATCCATTAAATGTGAGAAGAATTTTACAAACAGAGTCCTTTTTAATGGGGAATAAGTGGAGTTCTAGATTATTTATTAGGAATGCTTTTAGATGCAGTCAAAATTTTACTGCTCTGGCAGTAAAGGGATTCAAACAAAACATACAAAAGGATTGCAAGTCCAAGAAAAAAACTACAACTTATTAACAATAAATTAGACTGTTTAATGTGAGAAAGCTTAATAATGTTGGAATCCTTCCCTGTATACCTTTAAAAATCACACTGGATGACAAATTTCTGCCTACCTGCTGTGTGTGTATGGACAAGAGGGAAGGAAGGGAAAATGTCCAGTGTTACCCCCCTGACCCAGGGGGATAACAAGGTTATTCACAAATGAAACTTAACTCAAGAAGGAGAGATCTGTAGAAAACTTTAAAAATCCGGGATAGTTTTTCATGGCTCACCACAAACCTGGGCCCAATGTTATGCTGCCCAGGTGACACAGAAGTGATTTTCTGACCTGAAAAACAGAGGACTAAAAATCTCCCAGTATTCCTCCCACCACCATGTAGCTACTCCTTTTTAGTCCCTTTCCACACTCAACCAAATTTTCCTTGCCAGCGTTCACAGCTAAATGTCTCCATGCTGGTTTCCCCTGCAGAGACCTTCTACAGAAATAAACCCCTAATATTGCAGAAATAAAGCCAGACAGGAGCATGGTCGCCCTCCTGTTTTAGCACAGGCAGCCCTTCAGAGACTCTGCATTCCCAGCAATCCCTCTGGAATGAGCTGGCTTTTAGCCAAATGCAGCCTGGCTAAGTCCTTTGCATATCTTTGGGCTGCTGTGAAAACCGATCCTTAGATCTTTAGCTGCCCACTGCCAAGGTCAGCTTTGTCCCCTTGTTTTCCATCTAAAATTTGGAAGCCTGTTTCCCCTAGCCTGAAGGCAAATTGTGGGTGCATCCCCCTAATCCTAGAGTCTCCAGCTGTCGACCAAGAAAAAAAAAACAGGGAGAAAAGTGCCAAGTGCTCCACTGCCCCTGAGCTGTGCCAAAATCAAAGCTGTGCATACAGTGTTTTGACTGAGAAATCAACACATTATAAAATAAAAAAATTCTCCCAACAGGAATCTTGTGCTTGAAGATCTATTCCTTCTTTCAGATTTAGGATAAGCATTGTGCTCTGTCTGTGCTCTACATGAGAAGATGTTAAAAATATCTTGGTTTTGAAAATGAAAGATTTACAGAGCCAGAAATATCCAAAGTGTTTTTACAAATCCAGGAAAAGATTTAAAACCTCATCATATTTAAATGCTTTTAATTCTAAACACAGACAGGAGGGTCTCTTGAAGCTTTCTCATTTACTTATCCAATTTTCTTCTGTAAGTATAATGAGTTTAGAGAGGAAATATTTTGTTTTCCTGCTAAATTCCAGGAATCCCACTTTAATGGCATTTTTCAATTCAGCCAAAGATACATCATTGTTAGTGTGGGCTCTGTAATCTAATCAAACCATCTAGTTATCTGACATGATGGATGGAAAGTAGGAATATTATATTTGCTTTCCCATTGAAGGGAAAGGGCCAAATATTGCTCCCTCTACCAGCACTTCAAATTCAGTCTATCCCTTGTTATTCTCCTCTTGATGTACTTGAGAGTGGAATTTAGCCCTTAGGGTTAACTAATGCCAAAGGCAAATCATTTGCTTTGCTAATGAGCCAGCGAGCTTCCCTTCTTCACAGCTACACAAACAGCAATCACTTCATTACACTTTCAGATAGCTGCATTTTTCTAAAGAAAGAAAATATAATTAGGCAGTATGATAGTAATCGTGCCCTGGAATAGCTCAGTGCTTTTGATAAAATTACCTGTACTTGAAACATTTTAAATCAGATTATTCCATTACTGAATGCTGTATAGATAAGAGGCCTCTGCCTAAGATCAGGGTAAAGTCAGAAAGTTTTCTAACAAAGACTACTTTATATCTGAAAGCCATATATATACATTTGTGTGTATATATATATAAAAAAAGACTGCTTTTGGATATCATTCATCAAAACAAATTTAGATGAAATATTTGTCCTGGAAACTTACATTTTTCTGTTCTTTCACCTTTGCTTTATATATTGCTTTTCCACACAAAGAAATTTCACATACAAACAAAAAAAATGGACCAGTTTCAAATCTCTTGGTGCAATATATCTTTATTGTTGGGCAAGATGTATCCCAGTACACTCAGCTAAATCCAAGGTACAGCTACTCTCAAATACATTTTAAGATATAGCATTTGGCAATAAAGGTCTATTTTAGACACATAAGGCAGTTTTTCTGAATTTCATTGCAGTCTATTGCTTACCACACATGGTATTAAAATCTGAATTGTATTTATGACCAAATATTACCAAAAGCTCCACACTCCAAATCCCTTTTGGGAATCATCTTAGCTTAAGTGTCTAATCATTATGAATTCCTGAGCCATTGAAAAACCTCCACACTGCCCTTGCTAAAGCTGACTGCTTTCCAGTGATCTGTGAAATAAACCCATTTTTCATGAAGCAGTTTTTCAGAGGACATTTCATATTCTTTATGAGAGAATTGTTGACTAAGAAAAGGTAGTTCCTTCCAAATGGAAAAATTACAGAAGCCAATTTTTACATTTTTTTTAGGGGAAAGCTCCAAAATGAAATGTTTCAAAAGTACTGACACAACCTATTTAAAGAACTCAGTTCAGAGAAAGATTCATGTTTCTTTTTGAAAAAAAAATTTCAGAATATCTTTTAAAATAATTTTTAACATAGAAAAGCATTTCAAGGCTTACAAATCGAAAGCAAAATGAAGAGTTCTGAATCTTTTTCATACATGGTCCTTAAGCAATTTGTCTTTATGTGTTTCATTTTAGAATAGAAATGTTTTTGACATCTCATTTGAGTTTCCCACAAGACACAAAAGCCAGATCCTAGCTCAGTCACAGCCTCAGATCGAGGAGTATATGGTTTCTAAGGAATGAAATCTAGCTTTTGGCACCAATTCACCAAGAATACACAAGTGACACGTGTAATACTAGAAGTTACTTCCTTAAGCTATTTTTTTCTCCACTACCATTAGGTATTTTCCTCAAAAAAAACCTCTTCTAATGTAGTGCATGTTTCTCTAATCTCATACATGTTTAAATGGACAAAATGCATCTCATTTTCTTTATTAACAAAAGATATTTTTTTCTGCCACTTGATCTGGTAGAGCAATTTAAACCCACCTTAAATTCATCATTAAAAAATCCTGGTGTGACTGTTTGCCATGATTTCAGCGTGGGATTGACACTTAGCACAGGTGAAAATCAGGATACCCAGAGCTAAGCTCTGTGTTTTGCACAGCTCCACTGCTGCTGGATGGGCTCTGACACAGCAAAGCCTCCAGGGATGCACCACTCTGAGTGCAGCCTCAAGCACATCCTCACCTCAGAGGACTGCCTGGAGACAGCACAACAACCCACAGTGCTGGAGTTACTGCAGCCCTGCCTGCCCTGAGCCTTTAGCATTGCTCAAAGTGTCAAGTCCTATTTCTGGCAGGAGGGAAGAAAGTCCAGTGCTGTTGTGAGTCGCTGTTTTTGCTGCAATTTGCACATTTGCAAAGAAAAGCAAAACGCCTTTTGCTAAACACGGCAGGGCGAAGCTCTGGTCCCTTTCCAAGCAGCCCAGTGCACAGGTGGCCCTGCCTTTGCAGCTGCTTTGCAGGCTGTGACCCAAAGCTTAGGTGTTGCATTCCTCACAAGTTCTCTCTCCATTCTGTGCTCACCTGTGTCACAGCTCAGAGGGGCAGGGGGGCCCAGCCACCTTGATGGTAGGGGTACCAAGCTGTGTAAGGTGCACAGGGGGTTACATCCTTGTGCCAGGAGGCACTGCCTGGCTAAACCTGGGCAGTCACTCTGCTGCCTCCTTCCAGAGGTTATTGAGACAGCCTGTGCCATAAAGGCTGCCTGCAGAGCTCAGCTCAGGGCTGGGGGGATGCCTTCACTCCCCAGTGTGTGCTTTCAGCCCCCAGTGCTGATTAGGGCGCTAGCAGCCTGTGCTGTACGTGCTGGCCTCGAGCCAGCAAAGTACTTCACCACATGCCCAGCTTTCAGTAGACAAGTCACTACTGCTTGTGTTACAACTTCAGGCCAAGCACGTGCTTCAATGTTTTGCTGAATTAAAGTCACAGGCAGCACTTAGGAGACTTTTGCATTTGACCTCTGCTGCACCCACTGTAACCCCTGACTCAGATGCTTTTCATCTGTTGTGGATGTCTGAAGCTCACAAGAGGACCATGAAATGGCTGTGTTTGCCCAATGGATCCACAACTGACCGGGTTATTTATTCCCTGGAAATGCTCTCTCAGAGGTGAAAGCAGAAAGGTCAGGTGCAGATAGGAATTTTTCAAGCTAGGTCTATTGCCCTTGCAGAGTTTATGCCTCCTCATTGGTCCTGCTCTCAAGACAAGCAATACTTTCCAGATTGGAAAAATGAATTTCTGTAAAGAAGTTCCTCCTTTAATGATCTTCTTGCAGCTGCCACACCTAGAGCAATAGCCATGTCTGCTGTCATCAATAGAAGGATCCTGGTGACTTTCTTTTTATGGTGTGTCTGAGAGCAGGACAGAATTGTAATTGCAATTCCATGTTCCTGACAACTTCCAGATTTCATATTGAAAAATATTTTTAGCTATAATTTGTTTTATCTTTTAATCATCCTTGGGAAAGCAAAGCTGTTGGCTCTGTTCTGGGGTTAGCATCACTGTGCTGTGAGCTGACCCACCCACACAAAGTCTGCTGTAAATTGCACCCTCATGAGCAGGGCTTGGCTAAGGAGATCTGAAGAGCAAAGCTGTCTGGACACCAGGAGGGGCCTGACACAAGGCATAATAAAACCTAATTCCGCAGCTACCTCCAGGCACACTCAGCCCCTGCCAAGAGGCATCTCAACTCTCCTCCTGGGGTATGTGAGAGCAGTTAAACACCTTTTGCTCTGGGAGTGTTTCCTACCAAGGCTGGCCAAGGCAGTGGAGCATGCCAGTGCCACTGCTTCCCAGAAAGACAATGGAAAGGATCACGTGTTAACCACATTGGACGGAAAGCCAAGTCCTTCACAAATCCAGCCAAGGGATGGAAACTCTCAGACCTATGAAGCCCTAACTTGAGGTCTCACAGACTATGTCCAGCTGGTCTGAGGTGTTCATCTATCTGCAGTGATAACATTACTCAACTCCCAAGCATCAGAATTTTGCCTTGCTGCTTTTTCCCAAGCAGCCCAATATCTCCCTGTTCCCAAACTGGCTGATGGACTCTCTATCACCTCTGTTTGCCCTGTAATTCTCATCTACCTGGAGATAGTGAAAAGTCTCCTACAAATCATGTTCATTACTTAGGCCCTTTCCTTGCTGCTGAAGACAAAAAAGCCAAAGAAGAAAATAATTGCACTCGGTTATCTCAGTATGAAAGCATTCACAGGGCATCTATAACATCTAATTATAGCATCTAATATCCTTAATACAGCAAACCCTTTCAGTGATACTGCCCAGACTGGTCCTTGTCTACACTAAAATCACAGTCCTTCACCCATGAAGTTTTATAAAAGCTTCTGGATTTATTTTAGAGGCAGAACTTTATCTGCTGGTTGCTGAAAAGGAAAGATTGTACCTATATAGACCAGTATACACAATATTTGTGCCTACACACAGGGGTGTATGTGCATGGAGTGTACTATGACGAATTTAGGACTGTTCTCAGATGTGCCTAAACTGGTTACAGCCCTAAACCTGTACCAGCCCTGCAGCCTTGAGGTTTGAGTGTAAAACCTGCAGGCACAGCTACTTGAGGGATTGGCACAACACAAGGCCTTAAGCCCAGGAGGCACAAACATGCCCAGGAGGCACAAACCTGCCCAGGAGCTTGTGAAAAAACAGAAATCTGTTTATGGCCCACTTCAGGTGCCACTTTACTGCAAATAAACAGGAACCTTCATACAGTAAAATGCAGGTCACAGAGAGTGGGATTTCTGATCCACAGAACATCTTAAATGAAAGCAGCTTTGCCTTAAGTCAGGAAATGTCATTGTGGTTTGATTCCATGACAGCATGGGCTAAAGCATCTTGGAGCTGTCTCTGCATATCTTTGCAGTGCATTATGTGTGAAGGTATATAGATGCAGAGATGGATGATGTACATGGGCATCTCTGCGTGTCTGTCTCCACATATGTATGTATGGATGTAAATGAACAGGGAGATTTCACAGCAGGTCTGTCTGTCATAAATCTTGCTCCTTTAGAAACCATTTGGATCTTATCCACTGTCTAAATGAAGATAAAAGTGATTTTTTTTTTTTTTCAGAATTCAGATAGAAGTTTTCAGTTCAGAAGAATTCAGTTTTCAGGGGCAAAAAAAAAACCCAAACAATTTAAGAGAATTCAAAGAGTGACTTAGAAATGCCAGTGAGCATGCAAAAATTATATTATCCCAGGGCAGGATTGAGATACAATGGCCAGCAGCCAGCTTGAAACCACACACAGCTCTGCAGGGCTGTTCACCTCTCTTGGAGATGGAGAGGGCTCCAGAGCAGCCATACCAGGGCTGGAGATGGCTGTGAAAAGTGTGATTTAAGTTCCAATACTCATTCCCCTTTTTTAACAATTAAATGAGGTGCAACAGTAAGGTATCATAAAAATACCAGTGCTGAGATTCCTAATTTTTCTCTCAAGCAGGCATCTGGATTACCAAGTGTGTCTGCAGAGTGCAAAGCCATGCTGCTTGTGTGTGGGGACTGGGTAATCCCAATACAACTGGCTAGTGACCAGAAATGATGCAGGAATTATTAGCAAACATCTGCTTCCCTGTCATATCCTGCACTATCTGCATTCCATCTGCTTTGGCTGGACATAACTTTTGTATAAATGTCTTGTGAATTGGTCCCTTTGGGAGTCATTTTACTTTTAAAAGTATATGACAAGTGATGGAGGGAAAAGGGCTAAATAAATCTGTTGTGGTGATTGCATTCTGCATTACTGGCACTTCTTGAACACTTATGAGAGAAGACATTTCTTTGCTTAGTTACTTTACTGAATGAAATAATTTCTTCTGCTTGGGGAACAAAGATTAATTTATCTCCAATAATGTAAAAGGTCATTCTTCACTGGGCCTATAAACTGGATCATTCTTTTGGCAGCAGCTGCTGCTAAGCTATTAATGTCACTGGTAACATGAGAAAAGAAATAAACAGAAATGTCTTCAAAAAGCTAGGAGAACTGGAAATGGATGTAAATTAAAGTATGTGAACATGCAATCTTATCTCCTGCACTCTAGGATTTATTCTCCAGTGTTCTCCATGTCCAAGGGCGTCCATCTGATGTGGAGCTGGCAGGTCTGGTCCAAGCCAGCCTGAGCAGCATCCTGGGAGTGCCAACCTTGCACTTTGCTAATCTGGGATTATTTCTGCCTTGTGCCTGCAGGAGCCCAGGATTCCCCAGCCAGAGTGCAGGGAGGGTGGGCTGACAGCACTGCAAGGCAACTCAAGGTAGAGACAGGGAAGGAAGGAGGAGGGGAGAGGGGAGGTGAGAGTGCTCACCCAGCCATGTCAGCAGAGACCTGGATCCATGGCTGGTGTGGGGAAAGCCCACCAGAGATCAGGGATCTTCCCCTCAGCAGAAGAAAACTCCTAAAATGGTTCCCTTCCCTCTACAAACCTAAAATTTGCTGAGTTTACCAGGCTCACCAAAAATCCACTACAATCCAGCATCTGTTCAGCAATTCCTCCAGCCAGTTCTTCATTTCTCTTGTGTCACCATCTCATGCACAACCTTCAGAGTGCCATTAGGAAGAGAAATTCAAGAGACCTACTTCAGTGGCTTACAAGTGCTTATTCCAGGCTATCTCTGGTCTTCAGAAGTCACGCTTCCTCACTCCCTATCTCTCAGCTGGGCTGGAATTCAAGCTGACTCTGGCAAGCCCTTTGAAACATCAGCTGTGGGCACAAGCAGCAGCCCCAGCTGCCTGTGCTCTTCTGCATGAAAAAACTTTTCTGAATCAGCTTTGCTCCTCTGCATGTTATCAGGAAATAGGAATGTTTGTGATTATGTCTGGTGAAAACTAGTGCTGGAGAAATAGTAGTGAGTAGGCAGCCTGGGTTTGTGGCAGATAAGCACAAGGAGTTGTACTGATTAGCCAGTGTTTATCCAAGTTATTCCAACTTCTACAGTGAGCAAAATGAAGCTGCAAATCTCTCAAGCCCAAACTTCCTCCAGAGGTTTGTGACTGGTTTGGAAATGCCGCAAATGAAGCCTGGTTAGAAACAAAAATCTGTATAAAAATACTCTCCCTAAGCTCAGACTTTGCAGTTCACAGGAGCATGGATGAAGATTAGAGGACCCTGGCATGCTAGCACCAGCCCTGTGTAAGGAAATCAGCAGTAGATATTGAGAAAATTCAGAGGAGAGAAGACAGAAAACTGAGCATTTTGAACCTTAAAGGAGTAATTTGACTCCTTGACTTAAAGGAGTAATTTCAGAAGGGGAAAACCTGAGGCTTGCCAAATTGCCTGGGACATCTGCATCAATATCCCAACTCTGGTTATATTCAGAACCAGGTGCTCCTAAGGAAGAGGGAAACTGCCCGCTGGGGAACCTGCTTACTAATTTACTTTATTAGTAGTTGTCTGCCAACATTATAACTGTCCCCAAACTCTTGTTTATGAAAATGCATTAATATAATAATGACTATTCCCATAGCTTTGAGGAGCATCCTATTTTACTCTGAACCTCTCTATCTCCAGGCATCAAATGCAACATGTGGAGAAGCCATTCCTCCAGATACAATCAAATGTTCTGACTCAATTCCACAGTGTATTTGTGCACATCCAGGATGTTCCTGTGTTAAGAGACACAGCAACAGAAGCTCTGTGATGATCTGGCTTCCATACAGCTCTCACAGTCCTGTCTTCTATAACATTCCTATTTTCCTATTAACTTCTATAACATTCCTATTTTTTTATCTCTGCTGTGAAACAAGTCCCACTGTTTTCAGTGTCTTCTTGCTCAACATGATTTCCTAGGATGTAATCTTAATCTCTCTTCCTGCCTCTAATCACACTTGTGATTCCAGAGCTTCCTTTTGGGACAGTGTCCCCAGTGATAGATGGGATAGCTCCACGCTATTGAGTGGATTATTGTCCATCCTATCAGCAGTGCTGAAAGGAGCAGTCCTGCAGGCTGTGCACATCAAGCAGCCCATTCTTGGCACTGTGTTGGTACTCTCAGCCTGACAGCCTGACAGCTTTCCTTTCACTACAAGGAAATACTCTTTGGCCTAATGCTTTTCTGTTGGAGCTATGTGAGATAGGAGTACGAGGCCCGTGCAGCAAGCACCCTGGTACTGATGGAATCATAAACTAAAAGAGTACTTTCTTCTTTGGTAGCCTTGCTGCATTCAGAAATGGTTTGAAGGGCTTGGAGGGGAGCTTGGAAACTGGGCCCTCACCAAGGGGTCACTTTTTCTGTAGCAAGGGTAACTCATTTTAAGGCCAGCTCTGTAACCCCACAACAGCTTTGGTCATGGTATGTGGGGTTTTTACTTATGGATGAGATGTGCAACCTTCAATGTGAATGAGATTATATCAAAATAAAGGTGTCTTACTTTGGCACTACATATCCCCAGGTGGCTCCTGGAATGAGCAATCCAGCTTGAAGGTGCATTTCTACAAGGAAAACAATATTCAGCAGTTGTGTGAGATATGTACCACTTCCATGTTCCCTTAAAGCAGCATCATGTGTGTAGACAAATCCTGTGCCAACAAAGGTTTCATTTTTTAATGTGTTTGGGAAGGGAATGACAGGCAGATGGATTGGTTGCTTGATGTTTGCTATTCAAAGTAGATCTTCACTTTGGACAGGGACAAATGTGACTTTTCTTCTCCCCTATATCCTCCCTCCCCTATATTTCTTTCTTTTTTTATTTTTCTGCTTCAGATATGGGGGTTTTTTTGAAAACTGAAATACAAACCTGAAACTTTTATTTAGAACACTTTTTAAAAAGCCACTCACCGTTTTCTTTCCCTTTCTATGAACCTTCTTGAAAAACAGAAGAAAAGAAGAAGATTACAATATTTTTTTCACAAAGCCAAGTAGTATTTTTATGAAACACATTTGACTTCTCTCTCCAGATCTCAAGGGACATTTCAGAAACAAAGGCAAGGCAGAGATGAGGGACCTTTGAAATCTTTTCTGATCATTTAGTAAAGGAATAAGCAGGCCCCAGATCACTTCATCTATACATCCTCTCTGTCATCCCTGACCTGAACCTCATCAAACACAGGGACTAGGGGTGGGGAGCACAGACCCTGACAAAGCTGAGTGGTCTCACTTGAAAATCACTGTATAGCTTAACTCGTGCCTTCTGACCTACCAGAAACATATGAATAAGTAAAATAAAATCATTTGCAAGGGAAGAAGGAATAGTCTTATGTCCAAGCAGAATCTTACAGTAAGAAAAATAACAATTCCAGACTGCAAGTCGCCATGCTGAAATCAGGCAAAAAAGAGATGTGCTTAGAGACTGGGAGCAGCATTTGTGTTCTGGCCTTGGCTCCAGGTTTTGCTGTGGATGGTGTAAAGGCAGTGAAGGCTGTTCCCAGCCCCTGGAAGGCGGCAGGGCACACACTGGGGCAGGGGTGTTCCTGCTGTGGGCAGCCGGCTCCTTCCCTGCAGGACAGAGGGGGCTGCAGGACACGTCTGCATCACCACCCACTCACTGCTACCTTTGTCTGCCTCTGCCGGGGGAAAGCTGCCCTTGGGCACCGTGGGGACCACAACTGCTTTAAAGTCTGGCTAAAGGTAACAGTGTCACCACCTGCTTGATTTCCCCAGGTTGTAAAATGATCCGTAAACAGCGCAGATTATTTCCATCTGCTGGGGCAGGAGGGGGCAGGAGGCCCTTCTTTATGTTCTCTTTACCAGCCTGTGTACTGAGGGAGCTCAAATGGCTGCAGAAGTTCTCCATGAATGGAGGCACTGCACTGAGTTATAGCTCATTTTCAGACAGCTCCGTGTCCACTCTCACAAAGACTGCTTTTTTGCCTGAGAAGTTTTTCTATCAGAAGATGTGGTTTCAAGTGAAAATAATATTTGTGGGGAGGAAAAAGGGACCTGCTCATTGTGACAGATGTTTTTCAATATTCCAGGGAGATTAAATGAAGCAAAAAGAAAACTTGCCTCCACTTGAGCTTTGGACCAAAATAAAGTTATTTTGTTTCAAAACATTCATTTGAGATGGAAAAAGCTGCTCTCATCAGTTTTGTTTTGTTTTTTTTTTAAATCTAATGCCTCAAAAATGTTGTTTCCATATCCTTAATTCAATTCTTTCTCTTTAAAATGGTTTAGTAATTTGGCCTGCTGGTTTTGTTCAAACAGGAAGCAAATTGTAAAGCAATTAGGTTTCTTGCAACAGAACTGGCCTTCCCCTTGGTCACTGATAGCAGAAGGACACAGAGGTGGGTGGCCCAGGCCAAGACAGTGGCTTGCAGACCTTCCACCTCAAGCTCTAAGACCTCAGACAGGAAAGCTAAAAAATGCAGCCTGTGTTTCATTTAAAGGGTTCAAGGCAGCCCAGCTCCACAGGTGCTCATGGTGCTGAGCTCTGGCTCCTTTTCACGGTAGGAACCAAACCAAGCTTTAAGCCCAGTTCAGTCCTGAGCTTCATTTCAGAACCGTTTGGAGTTGAAAGTCTGGTTTAGACCTGAATCTAATCTGTAACTTTGCTACCTTCATCGGAAATGCCTGCACATCCCTGCAGCCCCAAGGCAGTGCACTCCTTGTGCTGCCAGCTAGGAAATCAAACTCAGACCCACCCCTTGCCAGGGCTTCACGAATGGCCTTGCTGTGCGCAAGATGGAAAAGAGATCTGGGAGCATGGCACCTGTCAGGCAGAGGGAAGTAAATGCCTGCAGGATTTAGGAAGAGCCCTCAGTAAAGGAAGACTTCTGTTATCTTCATTCCTGGATTGACAAAGAACAACTATCGGAAAAGGTGCTGGAGAGGGGAGCAGCTGACAGCCATGGTGGGGCAGAGGTGAAACAAACTGCAAGAGAATGGAGACATTGCTGGGCTTCTCTGGAATGGAGCCCAGCCCAGTCCCAGCAGGGCAGGAACTGCCTTGGGTGAGAGAACTGCACTTGTGGGTAAAGGGAGAGATCACCTTGTGAGCCCAGAGGGATTTACCCAGCAGCACAAACTAACTCCCAGCTTTGCTTCTGCTTTTGCAAACATGTAATGAAGTCAGGAAGCTCATTGCCCAGCTTAGCAGGGCAGGACCTTGGTCTTTTGCTGAACACTGTGCAAGGGTGACATTAAAGTCTGGTTACACAGCCAGCTGCAATGCTGATGAGAAGTGCTGCCAGCGACACTGGCCATTCACCAGCCATGCACCAGCCTGGATTGCCTGTGCTCCTTACAGCTAAAAATCCATCTGCTTGGTAACCTCTGCCCCTGGGCTATGCACAGCCCTATGGGAGGCATGACAACACTGTGAGAGGCACTGAGGGAGGGGACAGCAGTCAGACTCCTGGTGCCATCTATCTGCATCTGCATCAGTATCTGCATCTCCATCTGCATCCCCATCTCCATCTGCATCACTTACCTGTCTCAGGGAAGAGTGCAGCCTCCTCTGCCCCTCTAATACAAAGGCTTGGAAAAATGAAGCAAAGGAAAGGACTAGAAAGCAACCTGGAAAGGATTCATAAAGGCTGCTTTGCTGAACTGCTTTCTCTGCCTAGCTGGTTTGAGCAGTTGGATGTCTGTCCTTTGCTATGGAAAACTCTCTGGTGGCAGATGGAGGATGCAGTGCTCTGAATTTGTGTTTCACACCATTCATCAGAAGGAAGCTGCTCTGGTCCAGATAGGTGTTATTGCTGGGGGTAAAGCCCAAATTATTTGTTCTTCCCATCTCACCTGTGACATTGGATTTTCCAGCTGAGGGGTACCCTTAAATAAGTCTGAAGTCTCTTATATGTTTTTCTCTTACCTGACCCCCTTCCCATTAGTGAGCAGTTTGAAACCCCTTGCCAGAAGAGGTTTCCAGCATTTTACTTGACTGGTCCTCCAATGAGTATCAGCCAACTACCAGAGCTGGCTGCTAAAGAAATTGGCTTGTTTTCACCTGCTCCTTCCACAACCAGAATAAAATGAGAAAATGATAGCTCTGAAAGAAGCAGGCAGTGAAAACCGATGCACAGCTGAAGTGCTAACTCTTCTGTCAAGTTAATTGTCTGCCTCTTGCAACTCAGTGCAGCTCAGTTTTGAAAGCTCTTATAGAAATCCAATTATGTGTTGGCTGTGGAATTTTTATTGATAAATAACTTACCAGAGCAATGCAAACTGAGGAGAAGGGAAGGTGGTGAAGGGGTGTTATTCCTACAGAAAGAGTGAGGCCATGGGGGAAGCTTAAATTCATGATTGATTTTTAGGCTTTCAAAACTACTCCCATGTGAATTTCCCTAGCAAACCCTGCACTGGCAATAAGCCATCAGGAGTAAAACCAACCCAAGAAAGAGAAAGATATGTGCAGATGCAAGCTTTATGCAGGGCTTACAGAGAGACCCTGCTTCATAGTGCAGTGAGTTATTCACTTAACAGGTCTCTGGACACAGGATTTCTTTCACTGCCTTCTTATGGAGGGCAGTGCTAGGCAAAGCTGTTACAGCCTGGTATCTGCCAGCTGGGAGCACTATGGCCCAGTCCTCATTTTGTGCACTTTTAAAAGTCAGCCCAGCTTCCAAACAGCAGAGCTGTAATCTGAGCCTCATTTTAATTCTGAATTTTGCAGTTTAGTTCCAGTGAGGATGCTAAAGTCAGTAGGAGTTGTGGATGCTCTGGGAACATATGGCCATCTCTGGGTCAGCAATGGACCTCCCTAAGTGGGGAAAGAGAGAAATTATACTGGGAAGGAAAAGACAAAAATTTCATCATAGAAAGTACTCAGGTTGCCTAGGAAGGGGAAAAGAAAGAAATCAAATTACATCACCAACCAGAAATTAAAAGTAAGCTTAACCCTGGTGCTTTTATAGCAAATAAAAAGTCACAGAAGATATGGCTTTTTTTTTTTTAAACAGACATTTTGAAAGTGAAGCCTTTGGCCAAAGTTTGTCACCAGGAACTTTCATGTCTAGAAAAACTGCATTGGAATGTCTTCCCCTTTAATCTTTGTTTTTCAGTATTTCTTCTCTTTGACTTATTTATTTTAGCTTTTTCTACATTTCCGAATAAAGGTTAAATGTGTCTTCTGCCCACCTACCCAACACAAGAACCTGTGGACTGGCTGGAGGCTGTGGCTGCTCTGAATTCATTTCAGAGGCAATAAGCTACTTAAAGACCATGTGCACAGGTTCTCTATGAATATTTATTTCCATTCTCCTTTGTTTCAGCCCTAGGGATAGGGTGTCTTTTTTTGTGATGGAGTAGATCTTGCTGAGACCAATTTGCATGAAAGACCTAGCAGATTGGATGATCACTGGGAATTGACCCAGATTTGAAGACTCAGCAAATGAATGCTGGAAATTTTTCAAATACATCTAGACTTTTTAGCTGTTTTGCCTTCTGATCTAACTGGTGGGAGCTGAAGAATGACCTCCTTTGCAGGATTTCTGCATTTCTTCTTTCATATCTGGCATTCAGACAGAAAATAAGTAGTGCATGAAAATCAAAAGTATAAAATAACAAGTTCAAGGCCTGGATTTAGTGTGAACCATAACTGGGTCATGCCCTGGGCTATTTGCTCCAAGTTTTAGCCTTGAATTCATTTGGTGCTGGGGCAAAGGTCTGGGCCAGCTCTGAGCACTGCATTTGCATTCAGTCTAATGACATTCTCCTGGCCTCCCTGGCCTCATTAATTCTGAATGTGACATTATGTCACCCATGAGCTGACATAATCCACAGAAACTCCTCAAAGGGCAGCGACAGAAAGGGAGGGCTTGGATTTCATGTGCTGGTGGGAAACCAAGAGTCACTGTACATGAGCCCTTCCCAGTCATTCCTGAGCCCCCTTCCCTTCCCTTCCCTTCCCTTCCCTTCCCTTCCCTTCCCTTCCCTTCCCTTCCCTTCCCTTCCCTTCCCTTCCCTTCCCTTCCCTTCCCTTCCCTTCCCTTCCCTTCCCTTCCCTTCCCTTCCCTTCCCTTCCCTTCCCTTCCCTTCCCTGTCAGGTGAGGAGGAGGGAGGGCTCAGGGCAGAGGTGTGCTGGGCTCTGGGGCTCAGGATAGTTGAGAGCTCGTGTTTGGATGCCTGTGCAGCCACCCAGCCAGAGCTGTCCCACCACAGGGCCTGCCAGGGAGCCCCCAGGCCACCAAGTCTGAGGGGGACCATGCAGCCACCACAGCCCTGGGATCCCTGAGGAGTTCCTGCACTCATCTTCTGATGAAGCACTTTGATGGATGTTTATTTCTTGCTTTTATGGATTTTTGCCCTTCTCCCAAGAAGGTAATTATTTAAATTCTATTAAAAATACTACTTGCTTTGAAAATTCCTTTCCACAATTTCTTCATGCTGAAGTGGACACTGAGGAGTAATCAAGCAGGATCTCCTCTCGCTGCTATTTACATTTTCCAACTGCTTCTTTTTTAAACACAGTTATCAGAAGAAAAAAATTGTTAAGATAGATTTTACCCATCAAAAATTAACAGAAGAACAAAAGTAAAATATTAAGGATTTTTTGATTTGTGTATTTAAAAGACACACATAATTTTCATGTCTTGTTTAGCTGGGTCTCAACAGAAGTTGCATCTGTTTGAAACACTCTGATACTTATGAGTCTTACATTAAGACATTTATTCTCCTAATACCTTTGTGAGGTGAGGACATGCTGTCATGCATATTTTACCCTGGGGTTAAGGAGAAGGCCTTCAGGAAGCCCTGGGAGGCATCCTGATGGCAGCAGGAGCTGTGGAGTGAGGGTGTGCTGGACAGCAGCTGGCACTGCAGGTGACACCATCACACGTGCCCATAGACTCACAGCAGAGTGCAGCAGCTGGCAGGGGAGCATAGTCCCCAGCCCACAGGGTCACCCTGCAGAGCAAGATGCCATCCATCCATCAGGCCAGGCCAGGAGTTCCTGCTGCAGTGTCCCACAAGCCCCATTCCTCCCTAACAGAGCACTGGTTATACCCATGTTGGAGTGTCCCGGGTTGCACAGGCCAGGGAGTGCCCCACAGCAATGGGAGGCTCGGGGCTTTAGCACCCTCTGAACCCTGGGTGCAGGTGTGTTTGAGCAATAAGCATCCTCCTTCCAGAGAGGAGTTGTGTTTCTGAGCATCAGGGGGAGCAGAGGGCCTATCACAGCTCGTACATCATCTCTGGGCCTGGAGGCATTCATGTGAGGGTATTTGTTCCTCAGGTTTGTAATGATTCCTGACAGCCCAGCAGTGAAAAGCTTTCCAGAGTGGGAGTACAGATGTGGGGTGAGTGGATCTAATTTCTCACACAGTCTCAGCCGTGTAAATATGTGGATTGAAATACGCAGGGTGATGAAGAGCAGATTACCCAAACACAAGGCCTGCAAGAGGTTTGCCTGTGAGGAAAGCAAGTCTAATAAAAGTGATAGACAGAACAAAGCTGGCTACACATCAGCCACAGGCAAGGCAATGCTCACCTCTCCCCCTGTAGAGTATCTTGTGTTCTTTCTGGATGAACCACCCCTTCAGAGGCATGTAAAACACCTCAGACCCACGTGAAGGTATTGGGGCTGTTCCAGGCCACAGCAGCTGGAACTTTGGCCATTATCCTACTCACAAGTGAAAGGACCTCCTGTGAATGGCCTTTCCTGAAGACACACTCTGCCCTAGCCTGATATTCAAATTAGGGCAGGGATACTAAAAACCCTTCAGCCTCAGGAACAACCATTTGAGGAAACTGAGGAGGCTGGGGGTGAAGTGACACATAGATCACAGGAGGAGCAAAGTGATCCAGTCTCAATAAACAGTAAGTGGTGAGAACAGGAAGAGGATATTGACTGAGAGTATGGATGGAAAGTAACTGGAAAGAGACTGAGGCCTTGGCAGCTGATTTAGGAAACTTAGAGAAGGGATGAGATAATTGATTTGGACTGAACTGAACTGTAATAGAACAGTAAAAAAAATAATCATCACAGAACCATTTGTTTTTTCTCAAATTATCTTACTGTTTCAATTACCTTTTACACAAGGCTCTTTTAGAAGGAAAAATGAAAGTATTTTAATTTTAAAATGGCAACTTGAAGTGCTGAAGTACTTTTGAAATCTGCTTTGTTTTTTTTCATCTGAAACTTGGATCCAGCCAAACATGCAGATAATTTCAATCCCCTGTGCTTTGGTAGTGTTCATTGAAAAAAGGACAACTGACACCCTGCAGCAGTGGGGGACAGATGTGGAGTGGCTGTTGCCAACACATACTTACCCCAGAGGAGAAGAAATTGCAGCCAGTGTCTGGGAGTGACACAGCAGAGCCCTGGCAGTCACACCTCACCCTGCTGGCCCCAGCTCAGCTGGCAGCATCTGCCCAAGAGCAGGTTTGCAAGTGAGTGTCACATGCTGCACCTCTCTCTACAGCTCCTCTCTTCCCTTCTCTGCCTGCCAGTCTACAGTCCACAATGGAAGGGCAATGCTGGGGACAATAAGGGCCTTTACAGCTATTTTGTCTAACCTGTAATGGAGGAAGGATAAAGGAATGGTAGAAAAAGCTGAGAAGGATTGATGCTTAGCACATGTGCAGGGCAGACCAGAACTGGAAATTATTAGAATATAGTCTGAGAACATCTCTTTGGCCTGGCTGTACTAGGTTGTGCCTGAATGCAATTCTTCTGTGTGAACTTCTTGAGGATGATTAGATTAACCTGGGAAACAACAGCTGAGTGCAGCCTAGCCAAAATATTGCAATAACTCTGTAGTTCTCTGCCCACACAGGGCTGGCTAGTAGATGGTGCTTGCTCCTTATGCACATGTAAACTACCTTAGAGCATAATTAGTCAATTTGCTAGCAGTTGTGTACATGGGTTTGTGAAATAATGACCTCCTACATCATCTGTTTACTTCTAAGCTAAGTGAGCTTTTAAAAAAATACGTGGATAACATAATTCTTCAAATGCCTTATCAGCTAGAGCCTAACTGAGAAATGCAGTCTCCCTCAGGCAACTCTGGTATTTTCTACAGTTTCATGCATCACTGTGAGGAAAAACAGTGATGGAGAGTGAGAAATCAATTATGAAGCCCTTTTCAGCAATGGGGAGCTGTTTGCTGTTGGCTGACATGATGCTCTCTGCCTGTTCTGCAGCAAAATCTGGTGGTTTTTCGCAGCTCCCCAGTCCTGCTGTACTGAATCCAGTCCCAGGTAGTTTCCCCATCCCAGTCTGCAGTGCAATTTCTGACCACAGCCTTGATGCAATGTCTCTCAAGAAGGAAAACTATGTGAGACACTGAATGACTGGCATGAGTGAGACACGACTGAAAATTCCAAGCAAACCATTTCACTTCACTTTTCCCAAAGGGAAGATGCTGCCAGAATCAATCTGTTTCCTGAAAAGGCTTTGATCTTCACACAGCTTCAATTTTCCAATGAGAAAACCCTTAAATTTCCAGCAGACCTCTAGCATAGCTATGCCTGGGTGTTTGCAGTGTCCCCCATGCTCCCACTGGAAGGGCTCATACACTTCTCATGTGTCCCTTACAAGGGCTAAACCATCTCAAATTCTCTGCAGTGTGGTTTCTTGATTAATATTATGGGTAGCACCGGGTAATGGGTGACTTACATGCCAAGCTCAATAAAAGATTTGATAAAATTCCCTATGCTTTCTAGCTGGAACACCTGGGGTGTGATTTTATTGGCCTGTTAAGGTTGCTGTCTGGCTTTTACACACATCTTTATACACAGGTAAAATGAATTATATGTCATATATACATCCAAATATACAGATACAAGCACATTTATGTAGGTATCAATGCACCTATGACTTTTATACATACATTTCACTTAGAAAAGTGAAATTATAAATAAAATGAATGAATTATAGTTTCCTGTTTCTTTACAACTGAATGGGCAGAGAATGCTGAATTGTGCAGCAGTCCTGCTAAAAATAATATATATATATGCAAATTTCAGAGCAGTAAACTCAGAATGGCTTCTTTATTTGGTTTGTTTTCTTAATGTTCATTATAGTTAGCTGAGTCCAGAGGAAACTGAACTGAAGCTACAGGGTGGCTTGAAAACCAATGTGCCAAATGAAAAATCAGTTCCTGTGCCACTTGCAGCCTGCTCAGCTCTTTGTCCCTGCCCTGTCTCATCATCTCCCACTCGTGGTGCAGCACCTGCTGATTGCTGCCCTGCTCTGCATTTGCCAAGGGCTGCCATGGTCTCACTGCTGCATGGGCTGTGACTGTGCAGGAGGAGAGACAGAAGGAGAGTTCTGGGTGTCTCTTCACCCCAACTTGGGTGTTTGGAGGGAGATGCTTGTTGCAAGAAACCAAGACACCTGGGTCTGTGCTGAAGTGGGAACAGAGACCTGGGCATGACCAGGGACAACCAGCAACACCCAGAAGCTGGATGCAAGTCTATTTCTCATATCTACACTGCTGCTCTCCTTGGGCCGCTGTGTCCTTTGCTCTGCAGTGTTAATTCAGGCACCCTGAAGGGACACTTGCACTTGTGAAACCAAAGAGAAGGGCTGGTCTCTATTTTTGTCCCCAGGACCCAATCCTCTGTCTTTCATTTCCCCACTGGTTTGTGTCTGCACCCTTTCTGGCATGGCAGCACTTGCAGGTGACATAGCAAATAAATTTTAGAACAACCAGGCATGCTATTGCCATGTTGTTCTTTTTCTTCTTCTTCTTCTTTGGGGGGGAAAAGAAGCCATAGTAAATATTCCCTGGATTTCAGTGAATAGGAAATGGGCTGTCCCCAGCTGATGGTTTGTGCTGTGTTAGTTCCTGTTTCGTATCATACTTAACAGCCTCTTTATAACATGAGCATTTGGGTAGTTCTTCAAAGGGAAGGACATGTGGTGTTCCAGCCCACTGGAAATACATAAAGGAGATTTTAAGAGCTTAATATTTGTGTGGTGACTCAGCAAAGCAAGGAGTCTGATCAGCTCACCCTGCCTTCCAACCATCTGAGCTGCCTGCCTCTCCTGCAGCATCCCAGGTTTGCAAGCATCACCTCCCAGTGGCAGGGGAGGTCCAGAAGGAGCTGCTGGGTGAGTCTGCCTTGGGAGATGTCACTCAGATGGTGGCTGCAAACTGACCTCTCTGAAGCAGAGTGGTTTGGACTCTACCAAAGGGCCCTTGGGTGATTTATGCCTGCAGAACTGTGAAGAACTGGAAGAAACCTTTGCCAGACAACCCTGGATGCTCCTACCTGCTGTGGAACAGCTTCCAGGAGAAGACATCTCTGAGGGAGCACAAGCTTCCACTGCCCTGCAGCACTGTGGAGTACAGCATTTCAATTCTGTAGGAAATTCTGTAGAAGCACTTCATTTCTGTAGGAGTTTTCCTAAATTACTTCTTCAAATAATTCTTTAAAGTGATTTGCTTATGCAAGTTTGGAGAATGTGTTAGAAAAGCAGATCCCATCTTCCCTAGAAACTTGCGTGAGCAGAGCACCTAAGGTTCATTAGAAATGATGAAACAATGCAGAGAGACATTTAGGACCTGATCTGACAGCCTGCTAAAGATGCAGCCCCTGAAAGAGGCAGGGTGGGAGCACACTGTTCTTACACATCCCTGCTGGTTTGTGGCATCCACCTAAGCAAATCCCATCCTCTATGAAGTGAACTCTTCCCTAACTGCAGCCCACCAGCACCTACCTAGAAACGCCTCTGTTTTATAGCACAACTCTCCCTTATAAATAAATAAAGATCCAAAACAAACAAACAAAAAAACCAGCAGAAAAAACAAACACCAAAGCCACACAACCTCCTCCCTCAGAATCATTCATGCTCTGGGATATTTTGCTGCACAATCTGCTGAGAATGATCCAGAGCTGAGCACTGATCTCTGGGCCTGTGGAGAAGGTGATGACACCCATCCACCATTGGAGATCAGGCACATCTCTGGGCTCAGAAACAGCAAACCTTTCATTTGTAATGGTTTGTTTAGTTACTCATCGTGGTGAATTAGTGTGGGCTTTGTCTCATCAGCCTTCCCTGCATTTTACCCTGCAGGTCACAAAGGTTGCTCCTCTGTGGAAGGACATTTGCCAAAGTCTGAACAACTGGGACTGCAGGATGAAAGCTACTAATAATCTAATTTCATTCCTCTGAAGGCAAGTGTTCAAACAGTTAGGATCCACAAGTCCTAAGTAACAAGTAAAACAAAGTGATGAAAATTCCAGGGGGAGGATACTTGGCAAAGTTCTAGTCTTGGTTATAGAGTATAATCCAAAATAAGTCCACAGGCTTTGTTCTCCATGTCATTAAATCCACATACCTGAAACTATTTAGGACTTTTTTTAAGCCTTTTTTTCTAGATAGACAAAAAGACTAGCAGGCACTTGGATCTCATTTTGCTTTTACAGAGCCTGGTGTGTAAGATGAGAAAACTCATACAGTTTGCTAGAGATAAACTCTCTATGTTAGAAAACCCCAAGATTAGACCCTGTGTAAGATTTCTTATACAGATATAATGCTTTCAAAGCAGTTTCACAGATACATCAAATCCAAGAGACAGGTAAAAATAAAAGAAAAATACTTTTCTCAGTTTGGAATAAAATTGCATTAAAAACTATTAATTCAGCATGCAATGAAATGGGAAAAGCCCCCCATGAGTGACCCACATGCCCATCCTGCACAGAACGTGTCCTGGGCTGTCTGGATCCTGACTTTACAGACCAGTAAGGACTAGAGGTCATGGATGTACAGTGCACACCTGAACATGGGCTCCTTCCCCACTGGCAATCTGAAGATGTCTCCGCTATTTTTTGCCTGTAGATATTCTTCCTTATCTCTAAGATGGACAAGATTTGTAATCTTAGGTTTTGCCTTTTTCCTCTGGTTAAATCTCTCCACTCTTTCAGTTCACTCACCACTGAGACCCCAAATATTATGAAGGTAGAAGAACATCTCATCCTTCCCCTATCCTCCTGACTCTCCTACCTTTTTTCTGATGCTGTCAAGGCAGTGCACTGCTGCCAAAATGGTGAGAAAGAGACACACAGAGAGAAAAGAGAGTCTGGAGGGAGGAGGCAAGGGAAACAAAAGGCTGCAGAAGTTTAATACAAAACAGGCATTATGACAAAAAATACCACGTTTATGGATTCATAACTTCAGTCTAATTCAAACCCATCGCAGAACAGCCCCTGGAGGGGAATGTACATGAAAGCCTCATCCAGGTTGGCTGCTGCACGTATTGCTTTCCATGGTTTCCAGGCACTGATGCTGCCAGAGCATCGTTTTGGAGCACTCTCATACCTTCACCTTCTAACCACTAAGGCTCCCTGCTGCTAGGGACAGATTCCAGCAGCACTGCAGGGATCCCTCAGAGCTTTGCTATGGCTGCAGGGAAAAACTGGTCTTCTGTTCCTCTAAAGTTCCTCTCTCCCAAGCCATGGCTGCTAGAAGTGATCAAAAAAAGAAATAATTTTTCCTGAGTACTGCTGATGTTTTGCCATTTGTTTCCATTACTAATTGACTCAGGGGAAGTCAGTCATCATAACTTATTGCAGGAAGACTATTTCCACAAAAAATATTTAATTTGGGAATATATTTAATTTCTAAAAGATAAAAACATCTACTTTTGATGTTGCATTGCTCTGTTATATTATTAGATCATATTTGAAATAGTGAAGTCAAAACAAGAAATTCTACCTCATCAGAACTACAGGTTTCAATATTATGAAAATGAAACAATTGAGAACTATTGAGAAAAAATGAAAAAGTTACCTCAGAGCACTTGGACTTTCCCACTGAAGTTTAACCAACATGGCAATGTTCCCATTGAATGTTTGGATTCCAAGAAAATCAAATTGACAAAAAAAAATTGTGTCCAGATCTGTTTGTGAGACAGAAGGCAAGAGCAATCCTTCCTTTTCTCTCTCTGCTACCTGCCCTCCCATGGGGTGGTGGGATTGCTGCTCGGGGTGAGCCTGTGCAGACCCCCAAAAAAGCCCTTGCAGGTGCTGTGGGGCACAGGTAGAGGAGGGGACAGGCCCCAGGAGAGATCTGTTCATGTGTACATGAAAGTTGGGATGCCCTCTAAGGGAAAGAAGGCATTTGAGAGCAGGAGGAAGAAATAATGCTGGCAAGATTTGGCTTTGTTTATCTGCTGATCAATACCAGAGAATGATTCCCCAGCTAAGTGAAATACGCTGAAGAGCACAAACAAAACAATAAACAGCAGATAACTGATAACTCTTCAGAAAACTTAGAAGCGATTGAGAATTTTCTGCTGGAGCATTCATGCAATTTAAAATAATTTTCATGAAACTGAAGTTTTTCAATGAAAGTTTGCAGAAATTTGTATACTCTCTGCTGGGCATCAAATCATAATAGAAAGAGATCAGATTAAATTGACCTACTCCCAGACTCTGCTTCATGCTCTCAGTATCTTTTATGAGCTTGGTGCCGTGAAGAAACTATAAACCCCTTGAAACCCCTTTGGCTGACATGTTCCAATAAGTCATAGATGGGCCATGAAGAGGTGTAGTAGTGTAGGAGATCTAGGCTAGCCTGGGGAAGCCAGGGTTGGGTGGATTGCTGGAACTTCAACTCCTATCAGTCACTGTGACATGTAGACAAAGCCAACTCTCTGTTGATTTGAGCAGAACAAATTACTTTGTCATTTCCTGAGAGAATCCTTTCCAAACTGTCCATTCCACTAGCAAACATGGTATTTTGACTTTTTCTGTCCTGCTTTGGAATACTAACAAAAGTGAGAGTGTTGGGAATGTCTCCCTCTTTCTTCTGGATGAAAATCTAGTTTTGAAGCAGCTCTGGGCACTGGGCAGCCACACACTTCCAGGTGCCCTGCTCCATATGCCTCTCTCTGGCATTCATCACCATGAAGGGGTGATCCCTTTGAGGGTTTCAAAGAGAGGTGCAAGTGGAGTGGAAATGTTGTGCCATTTACTTCTGTGCTCTGTGAGGACTTTCTGAGTACACAGGTTGTTCATTGCAGTCAACTCCCCCTTACACATTGACATTAAGGAAAACCAGACATGAGAGATATCCATGTCACGAGCATTGTGTGGCTTTTATGCCTTCTCTGCCAAGCCAGCTAGATTGCTGAAGGCCAGATGGCAATGTGAGATACACTGCTGTAAATCATGAGCTTTTCACCAGCCCCACAGTGCAGAGTGAGCAGAATCAGGCCCTCCCACCCAAGACCCAGTATTGCTGGCCGTGTAGCTGGGGACTTCCATTTGTTTGCAATTAGGTGCTGGCACTGGGAAAGCCCTGAAGTCACCATGGTCTCTGGGCAACAGATAAAGCTTTTGTTTTTGCACAGACAAAAGGCAGAGCAGGCCAAACCAACACAGAGTGTGTGAGCGATGGGAAGCCTGATGAAAGGCCATAAAGAATGTCCCAAGTCAGCAACAAATAACATGGCAGCAGGAAAGAGAAATCTTAGAGGAGTTAGAGATGAGGAAGGAGGGAGGGCAAGAAAGGGAGAGGAGGGGAGGAGCCAGGATGGCTGGGTGCCCAAAGCAGCCATAGCCAGGGTGAGCGCTGCTAAGGCACACATGGGAGCAAGGCACGTGGGGGCTCTGTGGAGTGAGCTGCACAGCTCAGACCTCCTCATCTCCTGCCTGCAGAGCATCCCTCTCCAGGCTTTATCTCAAGGAACTGAATGACTGGGAAGCTTTGTTTCTCCTTGTCACTTCTCCATTATCTTTTTACAACACTCCACCCCTCCAAGGAACTGAAAAACTTCCTGTTAACCAAATCTTGAATATGTTGACAGAGGGGAATGTGAAATTAGATGATCTGTAGTTCTTTACTTGCTTGACAAGCCATCCCACGTCTGGTGTGATTCTTCTCCAACACCCAAGGAAGAGATAGAGCCTTGCATTTTTTGCAACATATATGCTTGATTAAGAGCCTGGCAGAGCAGATCTTCGACCATGAAATCTATCAGGTAGGGACTGTCTTTATCCTTCTGTGTTTGTGCAACTCCTGCATAATAGGACCTTGTCTGAATTAAAATAATGATGAAAGAAAATGAGACTGGGAGATGACATGCAAGAGTAGGAATTTGCAGGCTTGTACAACACATATATTCTGGAAATGCCCTTGGAATCTCCCTCCCCCATTGTTAGCAAACCAGATGTCTGCTCTGGAGGTCCCAGGGGTGGGGAGGATGGTACCAATCCCTCAGCAACTGGGTTGTAGTAGACTGCTTAACAGGCAATAATGCCAGTAGGAGAATTGTTGGAACAACCAGGCTGCAGAAAGCACTGAGAGCTACAACAAGGACCTTAATTTTGAATATGGACACTTAGCATGAATGGTAGTCAGCCAGCTGCTTTTGTGGCTGTAGATATGGCACAGACAGTTGGATTTCTATTTGCATTCATAGTATTTATTTTTTGAAAGAAAGACGTATTTCCTCTCTTTTTTCTCCTTTTCCACATATTTTGTGCAGAACTATTTTGCTAGTGCTCTGCCTTGTGGAAAGGCTTTAATTTAGAAAAGATGCACTAGGCTATGTAATGGGGCTTGGCATTTGCCTCCTTAAGTATCCTTTGTGTAGGAATAGTACAGTCTGCAGTGTTTTAAGTCTCTCTCTCTGGTTCTCAGAGGCAAAATAGATAGAGTGTGCCAGATATTAAACCTGTACTGGCTGTTTGCGTTGCTGTGGTACCGTGTGGAAGGACCTGGCGATCTGGGTTTTGTTACACACTCTGAACCACATCCAGAAAGTCCTTTCTTCAGATTTGCTGTTTTATAGGCAACGTACAAACATGTTTCACCACAGCCAAAATCTTGCAGGCACGGCAATAAATCACGCAGCACGCTCGGCAGCTGGAATTGATTGCGGATCTTTGGAGTGGAAGAATCACACACATTCTGGAGATTTCAATGAGCTACAGCAGCATTTTAAAACTCTGTCCTTCTGTTCTTGGGTTGTGCTCTTCCACCTCTCAGCAGACTGGGCTAGACTTCACCTTCTGTTCCAGCCATGGTGGTCTGATTGGGTCTGCTGAAAGCCTGAGACAGCACGTGGGTTCTGCCAGCTCACAAAGCCACTGTGCCCAGGTTTGGCTCTCGCTGTGCTGGCAGTGCAGAGGCAGCAGTCACAGGTCATTTTTCCTTGGCAGCAGTCACAGGTCACCATTTTTCTTTGGCAGCTACTGTGAGGAATGGCTGGCTGTGGAAGCAGGACCTGGGAACCATGTGAGCTCAGGACGTGCTGAGGAGCCAAAGGGTGTTGCTGGTGCAGGCAGGGAAGACAGATTGGACTTCACAGCTGGGAACGAGCCCAAGAGCATAAAAGACACACAGCTCTGCAACAGCAGTCATGCAGCTCCTCTCCAAAAGGATCCCAGAGGACCCTGGATCCTGCTCTGATACAGTGGCTGCAAAGGACAGAATGGAAATGTCCTTCCTCCTCTTTCAGAGACTAGAAATGGATGGCTGGCCCTAGCCAGGGAGCACATGAGAGATGTGAAATGCAGTGATGAGAAACCAGGAGGAAGGTGCTGAGAATGGCTTTAAATCACCAAGGTTTTTCCCTTCATCTGGGAAAACTGGATTTGAGAGGAAAGAGAAGGTCCCCAGAAGAGCCAGAGGAGAGAATAAAGGACAAATAAGGGCAAGAGGCAGAAAGGACAAAGACAGAAACTCAGGGAATTCCTACAAGAAAGATCACCAGTGTAAGTACTGTGATCCAGAGGGCACCTATGAGAGCAAACCTCTCCTCCCATATCTGGTGGATGCAGGACCCAGGACAGGGCTGCAGACTTTTCTCACTGCCATGCCTCTTCCCCTGCAGCTGGAGGGCAACCTTCATGACCAGAAATAGAAGCCTCTTACCCCAGATCTGTCTCCTGTGTAACAGCTGGAGTCATCCTCAGCCTTGGTCCAAGGAGCTGGGATGGCTGATGATATGCAGGTGTTGTTAATAACACAGGCTGAGGAAGGCTCCCCTGGAACTGGGGTTTTCTGCATACGGATTTCTGAGGCCAGAGGGATCTTCAGCTCCTCCTGTCTGACCCTACTGGTAACAGGGGCAAGAGATCCTCACTCCCTGTCCCCTGAGAGCCCGGCAAGGTATGTATGGCTAACATTACAATGGCCTTCAGCCCTGCTAGGAAGGCATAGGGCTCTCCTTCCCCCTCATCAGGGCTCTCCTTCCCCCTCTCTTGGGGAATGTGTTCCAAAGGCTAATCAATTCCACACTCAAAAATCTGTTTTCAGTTTGAATTTCTCTGGCTTCAGCTTCTAGATCTTGGGGGTTCTGGTTTTGGGTTTTTTTTCATTTTGCCTTTGCTAGTCTCAATGCTACATATTTGTTTTGTCTGAAAGACCCTTGGGACAGCTTGAGAGCAAGTAGCTTTATAAAACAGGGAAATGCTCACTAGAAGCTAGGTGTGACCCTTATCATGTAGCATCCAAGGTAACACCCTCAGTGGTAATATCCTCAGTGGTCCTAGGAAGCAGGAGCATTTACCATGCTGTCCCCTGACCTATAGCATGCCAGGACCTAATCAATCCAGCCCATAATGAGTGTCAGGATGGCTGAGGCCATGAATGCAGCTGATTTCCTTCAGCTTGCTAATATTGGAAAGCTGCCTGTGAAGAGAGCCAGATGTGCTAACAAGGTGGGCTCACCTCCAATTCCTAGGCAGTTCACAGACACATCCCCATTTGCTGAGGGAGCAAGAACCAAAACTTTCACATTTGAAAGAAAAGACCTGATGAAAGGCACAGCAAAGTGCTCCACAGAACACGGGGCCTATGCTTTATATTATTGTGGAATTTCGTAGCTAATTACTCCCAAAGCATTTTGCAGTGGCCTGGGAATCTCTCACTGACCATCTGCACTCACAATTACCTACTAGTTTTTCATAAATATCTTAGTAAATAATTGATGGATTTGCAAGGGGGTCATCAGTCATCTGAGTTTCCTCTTTCCCTTTGTTGCATGCCTTTTGCCTTGCATCAATTTGAACAAGAAATATTTATTAAGCAAGAAGCTCGAAACAGCTCAAGCACTGTTTCACTGTTATACTGAGCTATCCCTGAGCTTTGCTGCAGCCAGAACTGTACACAGTGCTGGGATTCACCTGTGTTGCAGTAGGTGTGAGCAGGGCAGTGTGGAGGGACAGGGTGACCTCAGGAAACAGCTTCCCCTTGCCATGAGAACTTGCAGATGGGGAGATGCACTGAACAAAGATCAGTTTTCAACCCATAGTTTTGAAACCCACAGCACTTTCCCTACAACATCATCCAAGTTAGGATTGTACCTGCAGGTCCTCAGGTCAGTTCTACAAGCCTCTAATTTTTTTTCCCTCTCCAAACTGAATACTGACCCTGCTGTGCTCTGGGAAAAACAGCCCCAAGGACAGGGTTGTTCACATCTGCTCTTGTCCAATGCATTCCCTGTTACCCCTCATGCTTTTCAGAAAAACTTTCATCCCCCCCCCCCCCTCAGCACAGATGATGATGATGGCATCTCTGTTGCTGGAACAAAACCAGCTCACAGCTCTCAGTTCCATTGAAGCGAAACTGCTGCAGGAGACAAGTTTCAGGAAGAAACGAGTTAAAAATTAAAAAAAAAAAAAAAAAGAAGTTTAGGTTTCTGTTATGGGAGCAAATGGTTAAGGGTTTCCTTTTGAAGCACATTTCAATCTGCTAAGCTGCTGCTCCCTGCCAGACCCATGGGCCCTTCACCTCAGGTTCCCTGCAGAGAGTCTGGGCATTGGGGCTATATGGAGGCATCCTTGAAACTGGACACAAACCACATCTGAATGTTTTTCTGAGTGAAGATTGTAGCTGTTCATTTGTGAGGAGAAAAAAAAAATAGAATCAAGCAAAAACTTTGTTCAGACATATATTTTTATTAAGAAAATTTTAAGTGCATACACATTTATGTGAGAAATTACAACAATATAAAAGTGTTTATTTTCAAAATTTTCTATGAAAGGAGTAATTTCAAAAGCATAATATAACTCCTCCATAAAAGCTGCCTTACAGGAACACAAATACAAAACCCTTTTCACATTATTTGGGAAGATACTTCTTTTTACTTAATAAAAATATAAAGTACAGTATTTACCACATTCTGACAACACAGAGTTCTTAAGGAATGAAAGATGGGAAGTTCATGCAGCCCTTTTGTCATGGTACATGTTTTCTTCTCTGTGGCAACCAAAGTTTTGTGTTTTCAGACAGCAATTTTCTTGGTGGGATGTTAAGAAAAAAAAATCTAATTTTAGGTGATGAGTTTGCAAAAAACCTTGACTGCTATAAATCACATCACTCAAAACAAGTTGCCAGAGAAAAGGACCTTTTAGAGGCTAATAAAGGGAAATTGGCAACAAAAACTCCTATAGGAACTGCATTTTTGACAAAATGTGTATATTTAACTTTGAAAAAAGCTTTCATTGCAAAATAAACAGTCACCTTTGCTCAAACACCCTAATCAAAAACACATCAAAGTCACCCTTCATTTCATTCTTCCTCAGGCAGAATTCAGATAAGATATACATATATAAAAGTATAAAGCTAGTATAAATAAAAAATTGACACAGCAATAAATACCATCTACTCTTAAAACTGGGATTTGACAGCTGCACATTGAAAATACCCACATGATGATTTCACATTCATGGAAGCTGCTTTTTCAGCATGGTTCAGTGTTACCTCTTGTCCCTCCTGTTTACATGTGGTCCCTACCTCACTCCCATCTCCTCAGGCTTCCTTTCCCTGACTCTGTCTTTGGTCAACAGTTTAAGGCAGGAGGGAACACCAAGTGCTCTCCCCAAGTGAGATGCTGCCAGTGCTGCTCCTCAGCCTGCTCTGGTCGTGGCATGGACAGGACAAACACGTGGTGCACTGGGGCAGCCCAGAGACTGATCCCTCTGGTGCCAAGAGCAAGGCTGCTCTCCTCAGTGCATGACGCAAACAGAGTCAGGCTGACAGCAAAGCTTCCCACTCAAGGCTGAATTTGGTCCAAAGCAAGAGAAAGCTTTTAAAAGGTTCTCACTTAAGTCTCTGGCCAGGTCTGTGTTGCCCCTGCATTCATGCTGTGCTCAACCTTACCCACGTGAGGAGGGTCACACTGCTGGCCCCTGAGAGCAGCCCCGTGCCCTGAGTGGGCTCAGACACAGGAGCAGTGAAGCATCAGCAGCACAGGGGTGTCAGGGCCCAGTCTCTGTGTGTGAGGCTGGGGCAGACAGCCCCAAAGCACCACACAAACACCTGGCTGCACAAGGTCCCTTGCCTTCCATGGAGTGCATTTCCTCCTGCTGCTCCTCATGCCTTTCTCCCAGGAACAAATGCCCTTGCTTTAGCAGGGTCTAGCCCTGCAGCCCCTAGAGGAGAAGCTGACAGGAGCCCCCCTTTCCTGCAGTACCTCCACCACCTGGCTATACCATCCAGAGCCTGGGTTTGGCCGGGGTGCTCCAGCACTGCCCATCTCTGCTCCTGTCACAGCAGTAACGTGGGGTTGGCATGTTCCAGGGACCTGTCCCTGCTGGTGCTGACCCCAGATGCACTCCCTGATAATCAGGACTGCAGCAGAGCCCTGGCAAGGCTGTGCAGTCCCATCTGCCTAGCCCACCTTCTCACCCACCTTCTCACCAGAATGCCACAGTTTCCCCTGGAAACAAAATGGGCATAATACCTATCATAATGAGCAGGGCATGCTGCTGAATCAAAATCAGAGGATTATTTAATTCTCCATTTACTGCAATGGGGATCAATCAGAACTCAGGCTGTCGTTTGACAGGAGTTATGTGTGAAGGATGCACTTTCCTGGGTGACTTTTTCTGCAGTTATTCTTGGCTTGGACACTCACATGTCTACCTCTAGCAAACCACTGGCAAATGCAGGTGCATGTGTGGGACAGGGAATGGAGCCTAGGATATCAAATACAGTCCAGAGAACATAGAAAAAACCCTGAATAAAATTAATTTCTTTCTTTCTTTCTCTTTCCAGGAGAGGATCTGATCCTACTAATATTAAATCAAAACTTCAATCTCATCAAGTACAGTGGTACCAGACCTTTCAAAACACAGACACAATATACTTAAAGCACCAGGCTGGTAATGATAACAAAAGGAATGTCAAAATCACAAACACAAATATTTTAGGCACAGCAGTTTGTTTCTGCTTTAAAGCAAATGAGGTGAGGTGTTCCCAGCTGAAGGCCTCTCTGCAATAGCCCTGTTTTGCAGAAAGGAAAAGACAAGATTTTTACCTGAATCCACATGGAAATAATGGAGTCCCTGGATAGCCAAAGTGCCTCTGTGGCACTAAAGTTGCCTACCACAAAAGGGAGTGTGAAACACTCCTCTCAGTGCTCCTGACACAGGCTGCAGGGAAGAGGGAAGATTTCTTTTGAATCAACCAGCTTAAAAAAGACACTCTTACAACATTTTTTTGTTGACAATACAAACACAGATACTCACAAACACAAGCATTGTGCTGCACAAATGTGCTTCCCCCCCGATCTCAGTGCACAGCATGACATGATTATTGCAGTGCTGCAGATGTCTTTCCATACCATGTAGCAGATATTGTGTATACAGGAAGGAATGAGGAGGAAGAAACTTCTGGCTTAGGGGATTGGAGCAAGGAGTGGTGCCTGTCCCAGGCTGTGCTTTGCAAAGGGAATTCCAGAGGCTATCCTGCTCACCAGCAAACCCCTGATAGATGGTGAACTGGGAGTGCTGGCCTTCGTTTCCACACCTGTGAAACACCTCTCCTTCCACAAACTGCACAGACCCCCTCCTGCCCCAGGCATCTCTTCTCCAAGGTGTGGCCAGAAATCCTCTTCTGGGTATCTCCAGAGCAATCAGGGATGTGGCTGCCCTCAGGCAGGTACAAATGTTCATGGTTGGTGAAGGGTGAATAAATCTCAGCCTACTTCAGCGCAAAGCCAGACAGGCAAGCTGAAGTCACCTCCTGTGGATGGCTGGGAGATCCCTGGTGCATGGCAGCGTATCTGACTCCTCCAGCAGCTTGCAACATGCTCCTGTGCTCAGAGCTTTAATAACCTATTCCTTTTTTTTGCTAAATTTATCATCAAAAACACAGGAACATAGGAAATGCCAGATGACATCAGAACTGTGTTGTGGCTCCTAACACACAGAACTACTACAAACCAAGTATTAGCACCTTGCAATACCAGATGTGCATTGATCCAGCTGCTCACAGCTGTCAGCAAGGGTTCTGATCTTCAGAGAAGGGCTTTAGCCCTGTAACCGTGAGTTTAATCACTCACCCAAAATATCTGTAAATGCCACTCAGGATAATGTTGTCTATTGTCATCAGTCTGATGCTTTTGAGCCTTCCTATGCTCTTGGCCTCTATGACTTCTGGAGGCAAGGAGTTCCACCACGACTTACACAACATCATTGCACTGTACAGTTCATGTCCTTCTAGGTTTAAAACTCCAGGAGACTTGCATGAACCAAAAGAAAGTTAAATAAAGCAGGACCTCTACACAACAAAGGAAATAAAATATCATATAATAACAGGGTTAGTTTAAATTGGTATCTGCCCCCAGTGCTAGGTAATAAACCAACCTGTATAAATTCATATTTTTCTCAAATAGTTACATCTTACTATATAAAAATAGCACTATGAAAGCAAGCCAATTTGTGCAAGGGGAAAAAAAAAACACCAAACAAAAAAAAACCCCACCAAAAAGAACCAAGAGAAAAACCTTTGGAAATGCGTGAAGCGTTGCTTTTGTGCTGCATGTTAACAGTGAAATGTATTCATTCCCTAATACTGGTTATCTGCTCTCTGGGTCCTACAGTAAGAAATCCTGTAGACGGCTTACAATGCTTGCCTCTTACATCTTGAACCTCCTGTTGATGAAGAAGAAAGTGAAACACTATTAAGGTTTATTTCAGTTGCAAAAGCTTTGCTATCAGGCCTAGTCAAACAGCAAATCTGTGTCTGGACTAACCCAAAGGCAGCCCCTCAACCAGTAATTGCTGGACATTTTGGGAGTTCTCCACAAGGAGCTACTGGGACCCAGCAGGGCAAACCCAGCAATGGGTGTTATTTTGGGCAGGTTGTGCTCATCACAGTTAGTAAGGTGTTCAGAACTAATACAGTAGGAAGGCTGGCCAGAAAGCTTATTCTGGACTTGAAAGCCAGAGCAAAGAATTGTTGGTGGGCAAAGAAACTCGGCAAAAAATACAGCAGGGAAAGGAGAGATTAATCATTTGTGAGCAGCCCCAGTAGCAGAGCAAGTGGCACTGGGAATGCCTCCTCTATTTGCTCCTATCCCACAACTCTGATGGAGATCATGGACTGCAGCTCCAGAGAGTGCCAGGTCTCTGTGAGGATGGAGGAACGTAGAGGGCAGCCCCTGCTCTGCTCTTGTTTGGCTTCCACCGTGGGGTGGCTGGAGAGTAGAGGCAGCCAGTGTTCTGCCAGCCAGGAGCCACCCCTGAGCCTCCCTGCCCTGGGACCTCACCTGGTGTGAGCAGCTGGGGACCACACCAGAGCTTGTGGTGAGCAGCTGCCCAGTGAGGTGAGGTGACAGGCAGGCAAGCACTGCACAGTAAGCCTGTGAGGCCTGGAGGGCTAAGGGAGGCAGCCCAGGTGGGGTGCAGACAAATGGAGTGTGCCATGCTCAGTGTGAGCATGGTACCCTGGAGAGTGTGGGTTAGGCATCACAGCAAAGTGCAAGTGTCTCGTGTGTGTGGTTCACCCAGAACAAGGAGCCACTTTGTGCTGGTGGCCTCCAGGTTTTGTCTGAAGTGACTCCTATTCCTGCTCCAGGCTGGTGGCCTTTTGCAACCTAGATGAGGTCACTGAGTGACAAGTGTCAGAGGGTAAACACCAGCTATTCAAATACTGATGTCTCAGCTCGTCTTGACAAACACCTCTTGCAATGCCTGCTGGACAGCTAGGGCTCTGTGACCACAGCTAGAGACTGTGACTCCCAGTAAAGGCAGTCTCAGAAAACTCATCTAGGCACAAAGACAATGACTAAACCATGAGGAAAACTTCTCCTCGAGAGATATCTTTTCCAACATCCCACAGCAGTAACCCTATATCTCTTGGTGCAGAAATGCAGGACAAACCACCCCTGTGAGGAACAAAAACCTGGGACATCCAGAGCACTGGCATGTATAACATCATTCTCTGGGACTTGCCTAGCATCTCCCATAGGAAGGGCATCAACCAGTCACCCATGCACCACATCATGCTGTCACCACGTGGTGCTGCATTTCTCATTAAAAAAACACCAGTGGCAAATTCACAGCTGTTATAGTTTAACTCTGTCAGTTTGATATTGGAACTAAAGTAAATAGGGCTCCCAAACCGTCACCCTGTTTTTGACTTTGTCTTTGCTTCAAGTTTATTTTGGTCTCTTTGTGTGTCCAGTTTCCCATTTGTAAAATTTTGCAAATTTTATAATTCCCATTTATAAAATGGGAAAATCATCCCACATCTGTTGTAGCTAAGCTTTCCACCTGTTTTGAGAGTTTCATCTCTATAATACTCTTTTGCTGGAAGGGGAGATATGTTATCCTCAACAAATATGGGGGGAAATGGAGGTCTGGATAGGCTAATATATTTGCCCAAGGCCCCATAACATGGTCAGTGGAAGAGCAGGGACTTCAACCTGAGGTGTCCCAGCTCAGAAACTAATGCCTCCTACCATTCTTTCTCCCTGGAGACTTTAGTGGTGTTGCACGGGAAGGGCAGAGTGGGCCCCGTTTCTTCTGTTGCTTTTTTTTATGAGTGCGATGACGTGGTCTAAATTAAAAGAAAAATACAAAAAAAAGACTGCCATAAATTATCCATATACAAAGGCCTCATTCACATTTATCTTATGGTCCCTTCATATCTTGCTGGCAGGGTGTAATGTCAAATCCCCTTTCATACAACCTCTGTCTGAGAGAAATGCCAGACAAGTAAAAGTGTTCTGGTGGAAGAACATTTGCAAACCCTGAGGCCAGAACAGCCCCTTTACCCAAAATGCCAAGGCCTCCTCAAATGCCTTCCAGAACTTCTCAGTCAGGAGCCTCACCATCCAAAAAGTTCCCCCTGAGGTACAGAGGAAGCAGAGGGGGAGCTAGATTTCTGGCTTCCCACCCAGTATTCCTGCTGACATCAGCAAGAACCAGTGGCTACTCTGAGGGGGTTTAAGGCATTTGGTGCCTTAAAACAAGGCTGTAAAAATAATCACCCACATTGTCCCCCTTTGTGTGGGCCCTTGACCCAGCACATGCTTGGTGGAATACTGGGAGGTTGTTCTTCTGGAACCTTGTATTTCACCTGTTACTTACAAATTAGGTTAGAAATTAGGAGGAGCTGCCACACCAGGGTTTGGAAGGCAGCAGCAGGGCTTGGCTGCCAACACAGCCAGCCCCTACACATTCAGAGTTTCTTTTCCTTTCTCCCAGCTGGCTTAATGGAAAGATTTTTCCCATGTGACTTTGTTATCTTCTCCAGATCCATCAAATCTCTCCTGCAGTGGCCACTGAGCTTAATGGACTCCGGCATCCTGAAGCAAGGGGAGCTCTGAAGTGGGACTGTATTAACATGACAGTGGATGAATGTTGGATGATGGTGGCCACAGCAGCTGCACAATGATTTTTAAAGCCAGTTAAGGAATTTGGATTCCTGACAGCCTGAATGTGTTTGACTGATGTCTCATGTGTATATTACATGGAGATGTGATGAATATAAAGCAATAATAAATGCTAAGCAGAATTAGTGAGCAAAATAATTCCCTAGTAAAATCCATTTCTGGTTTCATATTAAACTGTATTGGACTACTATTTTAAGAATTTTTCCTTGCCCTTAGCTGCAGATTATAACACTGAAGATATTTTCATATTGAAGTACTGGTATAGATTAAGATGTCTTCATGGTTTGGATTCTACTTAAGCAATTACAAGAGCCCTTTCTACAAAACGTATTGATTTTATTCCAGAAAAATAAATTCCCATGTACAATTGGGTTTTCATAACATGAAACAATTAGCCATTTTATTGCTAGTGCATATAGGGTAATGTCACATTTCATACAATTTCGGTACAAGTGAAAAAATATAATATATGGCTGATTGAAACTGATAGCTACATTAACATTTATAGATCTATATAGATTCATTTTACAAGCTGTTAGTAGTTTAGAGGGATATCGGTGTTTTAAACTACCAACATTCATATGGCTCCAATTCAAATATATGAATTGTTTGATGCGCTATAAATATATTCCAAAGTACATTTCATTGAAGAAGTCAAAGCTGTGCACTAAAATATATCAAAAACATGCCTTGTGAAAATGCTACAGAGCCCTGACTGTCTGTGAAGCATGAAAATGCCACTGGTGCTATCATTACTAGTTGGAAAATGAACACAATGCCATGATTACAGGATTAGGTGATGGAGATATATGCTTTCTGTCATCTTATTTCACAAAGCTGGGACCAAATTCTCTCTTGTTACTCAATGTAAACCAGGATGAATCCACCAAATTGGCAGAATCGCTTCTGTATTAGCATTTGGTAAACAGAACCCAGAATCTGGCTGGAGATCAGGCAGACTCACTGGTTTCAGCAGAGCTGGTCTCAGATCTTCACTAGTGGGAGTGAGAGCAGAACAGGCTCCAGCTGAGCTGCTCCCCTAAGTCAGACAGGCACATAATCATATTTGCCCAACCTTGCAGATTTCTAAAACGCCTCCTAAGTCTCAGGTTGGGGATGATAGCAAACAGAAACTTGAGCAGGTTTTCCCAGTTTGTAAAACCAACTGGCTCAGGTCCCTAGGATATTCAGCATGGGCCACATCCTGCTCTTAGGTTCAGTTGTGCCTAAACCCAAAGCCATTCTGGCAGCATTAACCTGGATTACCACTGCAGAGAATTTGTCCAGAGGACAAAAGGGCTGAGTGCTGGCAGCAAAGAAGGCACTGAGCATCAGATGAGATGGGAGGAGCTATCAGGGCTGGAATCACATTGACTTAGTTAGCTGTCTTCCTTCCTTCTTCTTCCTCACTCTTGGCCCCAGTGCAGTCCCAAAAAAGGACACATGGAGGAATCTCTCTGCTTCTGGTGGCATTTTCCCCCTTGCTTATTGTGAAAACACAGGGGGACAAATAATTTTTTTTTTCTTTTTTTAACTCTGACCCTTGTTTGGCAGATGCATTTACAAAGGAAACAGTGGATTCAGGTACCTGTGCCCCTCATCTGCCCTGGGGTCACACCTTCCCCAATAATACATTGTTTTGGCAAATGATTGGATTCCAGCCCTGCCTTCACCCTAGAGATGCAGGAGGGACAAGGTTCAGCAGGGTTACAGCGCAGTTACGGTGGGGTGGGAATGTGATGGCAAGGGTGGCAGGGATACTGAGTGCACAGGTAGGCTAGCTGGCCAAAATGTTGCTGCTGGATCACCCTCAGCCCAGGGCTCTGGGCAAGCAAGGGAATGCTTTGTACCATCCTTTGGTATGTACCACCTCTCAGTGCTGGAGGGCTGGAGCCCTCCCCTGCAGCTCGGCACAAAAATGTGCTCAGTGCTGCTCTTGTCAACATAACATTGAACAGAGATGGGCTGAGTCCACCTCAAAGTAGGCATGATCAACCATTTTCAAGAGGAATAAAAACAGATTTTAAAAGTCTGAATTTGCCAAGTTTGGCTGGCTTTCCCCTGGTATTGTGGGAAAGACTTATTCATGGTAGCCCCTCGTGCCTTGGCCAGCATTAACAGCATTCCACAGTGGGCAGCAGAGAAACAATTTTTAGCACCAAGAATCCCAAGGCCTCAGCTGCCTGTGCAAGCAGACACCCAGTGTAACATGGAGAAGGGGCTCCAAAGACACCGGAATGATATAGATTCTGAAGAAATTGTAGTTTGGCTGGGGAAGAAAGGACATTAAAGGAAGAATTTTCCTTGGGAGAACAGCTTTTTTTTTTTTTTTTTGAAGAGGATGAGTTTGGGACCCCAGAACATACTCATTAACACAATTTTTGCCTCAAACCCTGGCAAAATTCATAGTTTAACATCTAAGATATATTAGAAACTGTTGTTTTAATACAAATTATGTCAACTCCAAACCCTTCTTTGAAACAATATCTGATTCCACAAGTACTTTGTCCACATGGTAAAAGCCAGCCCTTAATGTTCTACCCTTTAATAATTCAGGATGTTAGCTGTTAAGTCCATTTGTCTCTTGCCTTACTTGTTTAAAGCTTTCTCCAGATATTCCTGGATCCACTTTAACTTGGGATCAATGCACACTTGCTTGCTGTTGCTCTTGAGCCTTGCACTGCCAAAGGAGAAAAGTCAGAGTGAGTCTGGTGTGCAAATTCCTTAGCCCATACCAACCCCACCACACTGTGCCTTATTTTCCTTGGGTGCCAGTGCTGCTTTTGGTTAACCCATGAAGAGGATGAGTTATTTCTCCCATCCTTGACCTCCCTCCTATTATAAATATCCCTGGCTTGGAAACCATCTGTCTCCTTTGACAGGCTCTTGTGGTCTCTACTGGGAATCATGTGAGAGCAGAACAGACACAAAATTTGAATCTAAGACTTCCAATTCACACCTGGACCATGAACGAGAGCTCACTGTCATCAACAGAAAAATTTCATTTGGAAATACTGACATGGTAAATTTAGGTAATTTTTGCAAGTAATTGATTAAGAACAGCTTTTAAATTCAACCCAAAACTGAAGTTTCACATCTTTTGAGGACAGACACCTCATGGATGTTCTGAAAGAAAGGGTGTGGTCACTTGTTAGCTTTTTGTTTTATTCAAGACTGAATTAACAGGTTGCAGGGAGGAAGACAACTGAAAGTGCCATAGTGCCAGAGGCAAGTTTCTCCTCATGCATTCACTCAGCATTGGAACCCAAGGCAGAAACCTCCTGAGGGGTTTCTCCTGGACGTCCAAGCTGTGCTTCCCACAACAAATTTTTTAGCTAATTTGAATTCTCTGTGCGTTTGACACTTGGGGTCTCTGAATCTTTCATTCAGAAACAGGTTTCACCCTCCAGGGATCTCAGGATCTCAAAAGAGCTGTTATCTCCCACATTCCCTGCAGCACCCTGCCTCTGCCCCAGCTGCTCCAAAATTTCCCTCTTAACAGCCTGCCTGCCTTGGGAAAGTGCAGAGAACAGCAACTTTATGGAAGTGCCCATATGAATAAGTTCAGTACTTGTTTAAACATTTGCTGGACAGAAGCCATAATGTTCCTCCCTTTATAAAATGAAATCTGCAGAATATAAAACGATGGTGTAAGAAATAAAAGGTCAAAAAGGCTCCTTGCTCTGAAGTTATGCAACAACACAGTTGTAACATAAACACATCAAGGATCAGTCTTGCAAACCCTGCTCCAGCACAGAGATGAATGGGCCTGATTCATATTTCCCTTACAGCAGTGCCAAGCTGGAGCATTTCCAGTTAAGTGATACCAACAGTGTGTAAGAATGGATTTGCTGATGTTAGCAATGCCTGGGAATTCTTATGCTGACCTCACAGGGTACAGAAGCAGAAGCACACGTAACCAGTCTCCAGCCACATTCAACACAATTCCTCTCACCTCATACTGACACACTCATTTCTTCAGACACTCATTTCTGAGCCTGTGAGTCCCTGTTCCATGTGCAAGGAAGAGACACAGGAAATTGTACGGAGTGTTTAACCTGGACTGGTTTAGGTGTCTACTTGCTAAAAATGCTCATTTCCCGGTGCTGAAAAGCAAGGAAACTAGTGTAGCAAGGAAATTTGTAGAAGTAGACATTGACAGAGGAGTTCACTGGATTTGGAGAGATAATTTCCAATAGAGTGAAAGACAAAAGCCTGATCTTAGGCTTTTTGTTCAAGTACAACTCCCCTTAACCAGAAAGGAAAATATACTTGTGAAAAAACAAACAAACAAGCAAACAAAAACAAAACTAAAAACCTAAACCAAAACAAAAAAAATCCCAAACAATAAACCCACAAAATATCTCCTAGCAACTGTATGTTTCACTTAGTTCTCTATTCCTGAAAATTGACTTTTAATTTATTTACACCTTTGTTGTTTAGTGCTTAAAATTAATCAAGATGAGAAATTCATGTGTTGGTTTTGACTTATTTCATCTCCTGTTTTGACGAAGACCTAGTTTAAAGTCATGTTTCAAGGGTATTTGGAGGGATGTATCAAGTACCTTACTTGTCAAAGTAACAAAAACAGGGTCAACTAAACGTTCATATGTTCTGTGTGTACCCCACACAAACACATTTGGGTCAGGAATAGGCAAGAATGTGAGATGTTTCTGGTTTTGCATTTCATGCTCTTATTTATCTCTAATTACTATAATCCTATGTTAAGAGATAAATATATACTCTATCCTGTCTTAAATGCTGACTTTTTCTTGAAACTACTCCAGATAATTCCAAATCATTTAAAAAGCCTTAGCACTGGGATTCTTATGACATCTTATGACAGTCCCAGAGCACAAATCCATGCACTAGTGCATGCTTGCTGCCAAAATTGTTTATAGGTAGAGATCGGAGTTAGTCACAGCTGGTTTTGCCATTTTTCTGAAAGGAAATTATTTCTCAGCTGAGGCTTACATTTTTCTCACTGTCCTCCACCAAATCCTAAGGCAGAAGCACATGATAAAATGTGTGTGATATACACAGAGTGCTTCAAGACAGAAAAAAACCCCATACTAATAAAAATTGGTTCATGAATGGATACACGCTCACATACATTCCTGAGCAATCTCATGAAACCACATCAGTTTTCTGAGTGCAAAGGTTTTGAATGACAAAAATTGATTTTTACAGCATTTGAGTTACAAGAGAAAGGGATCAACATATGGGTCAAAGACAGAACCAGTAATGGGATCACTGCACAGAAACCAAACCTAGTCCCTGACACCCTTTTATAGAGGGGTTAACAGAAGTTGAGAGTAGTAAGGTTCCCTTGCAATGAAAAGAAGAATGCTGGGGTTTTTTTTTTTCTTCAGAAGGTTTTGAATTTTGAGAGGGGGTCACCCATGAAGAAGTGAACAAAAAAGACCTTCCTAAAACATACACACACAAATCTACAAAGATCTACAAACAAAATCCCAATGTTTTCTGAAAATGAGGATTGCTTTTCCAGCAAAAAAAAGAGGCTATTTTCCATTGGGAGCCCATTTTTCTGTTCTGCTGCAATTTACTGAGTCAGTCCCTGCCTGGCAAGCGTCCCTAGATTAAGCCATCACATTTCCAGGGTCTGTACCTCCTGCAGAGGATACATGAAACACAGGAATTCCTTTCGCTTGTTTAGCTCCACTCCATGGAGAAGTGACCCATTAGAAGACTCAGATCACTATGAAGGTTTCACCCAAGGTGTGAAGCTCTACATCCAAGGCAGTGCACAGCCTGTCTGACATTCCTGCTCACATACCCACGGGGGGAACAGCACACGGGATCACAGGGTGATAGGGAGATCACAGAGAACACAGCTGGGAAACAACAGCTGGGCTCCTTTACGTGGGGTAAAGCAGGGTCCAATGTCTCTGACACAGGGTTGAAGAGATGAATTGGGAATCATGGCATGAAGCAGACTGAAATTCAACCACCAGAGCAGGCACCAGCTCTGTGACCCTTCTTTTCGACACCCCAGATTTGCACTCAGCTGAAAAGAGCGAGAGACTTACACAATCTGAAGCGAGCAGTTGGGTGTGGAGAGGATTTTGAGGTGCTTAATATTGGCTCTTGCCACGTTGCTCTCGTAGAATCGACAGGGACATCGGTAAGTCAGGCTGACGGGTTTCTCTGCGGGACAAAGGGAGGGAAAGGACACGTTACCTCTGGCTCCCGGTCAGCAGCACAGATACACCGCTCAGGGCTCACAGAAAGGAACGCCCTCCAAATGGGCAGGTGGGGAAAAAAAGCAGCAGAAAAGCTGTAGCTTTGGGAGAGCATTTGCCCACAGCTCAGAGCACAATCCATTCAGCTCAGCGCCCGGCCTTTCAACAAGGGTGCGTGGGATTTTGGAAGACAAAAGAAGAGGGAGAGAAGATGGAGATAAGTAAAATGGAAGAGATTAGAATAAGGAGCCGCGCCATTGTACAGGGATGCTCCCCGTAATTAGACAAGATAAAGGCCAAAAGAGGGGGCACTTGTCCTCCGTGTTGTTCTACTCAAACGATTTTGACCCGAGGCCAAATTAGAAGGTAGCCAGAAGAAAGAGATGAATTCCAGGGAGTTCAGATCAAACCGGCTTGGCTCAGGTGCAGGCTTTTCACAGGGGACTTAGTGGCTACAGAAAAGCTCTGGTTTTGCAGGCGTTCCCAGGGCCCAGCTGACCTTTCCCCACCGCAGCCAGCCCTGGCTCCCAGCAGAGGTACCCGCACAAGGAGGTGCGGCTCAGAGATGCGAGATCCCAGCGGTTTCACATAAGACACTCGGAGTCTTTTGAATTTCTAGCCTGCGGCTAAGTAGAGCAATCGAGGAGACACTTATCAGCCAGGGCGTCCTCAATACACTATTCAGAGGCCACCAGGCTGGATGAGAGTTCTGTCACTGGCATCACTAGGGACAGAATTCAGTTTAACCCCTTAGGCTAAAAATCTGCCATGTATATGCATGCAGGACTGAGAAAAGCAGCCTGGCGCCCACCACAGCCTCCGCTGCCCGATTTCTCTATGGGACAACTTAATTACTGGCAATCAAGTGCACCTAAGGTCTTCACCCGGACTGTAAGTTTGAAAGCTCCATGCACAATAAAATACCAGCACAGAAGCCTTGCCTGGAAGTCTAAGAGATGCCTAAGATTTTAAAGAATTTCCCAGTGGAGCAGTTTTCAGCCTCTGGGAGGAATTAAATTCATAGACCTAACCCTTAAAATCTGGATCATGCTGTAGATGGTCTGATCTAGATCTGGCAGGGCTTGAGATCCCATATGGCAATCTGCCATCCTGTTTGTTTAGCCACACAGGAATACTTGCAGCATCCAAACCCAGTTCCCTTTCAAGGCAAATGGGGAGATAAAGAGCCGGGAAGGGCTTGGAATTCCTAAACAGCTGTCTAGGAAGGTGAGAAAAGAGACAGATTTTCAAGCGCAGCAGATCTACATATATTGCACATTAATCGATGCCTGTCTCTAGCACACATAACCACAGACAACAGGGTGAAATTGGCCCGTCCTGAGGAGAGAAGCCCGTTTTTTCCCGGTGTCTCTACCAAGAGATGAGGCAGAATCAGATCCCACAGGAGAGGAATCAATCAGTGGGAATTGAGCTTCTCGTGATTCACACTAGAATCTGGACTATAAATCGAAAAAATTGAAGGACTTTTCTATCAGTTTTCTGCCACTGCAAACAGTGGTTCCACCTGTGAGTTAATAATCTGCAGGGGGAGGAGGAAGGAGGGCTACAGAGTGAACCCTGAGAACACGGATTAAACTGCCTAGTGCTGATGTGCAAAGGAGTGAGGAAGGCACTGGGATTTCCCACTGCAAATCTGTGCCTGACAGCTACACATCTGTGGATTTGTATTGGAAAGGGAGGCTGAAACTGAATACAGTCACACAACTCTCAGCACAGCTGCAGTGATAGTGTCTCTGCAAGCTTGTCCCAACCAAGATTAAGCCAGCTTTAATTTAAACAACGTGCAAGAGATGAACTGTTCAGATCCACGATTTGATAATGCAATCCTGTCCTCCCTCAGACTCGAGGTGGGATTTTCAATCCCATACCATAAATAAGGAGCAGAGACAGTTTAACCATGACTAAACATAAGTCCCAAAGTTGTTTCCTGCCTAAGAAAAGGCATCCAGCACAGCAAGGAAGAGGGGAAGCCCCAGTATCAGTGTGCTGTTACCCCAGTGTGCAGTGAAATGGCAAACCCCCTCCCAGCACAAGAATCCCTTTGGTATTTATTTCTGTGTGCCTCTCTTGGTGACCAGGAGCAGGCACTGAGCACCAGGGAGTGGCACCCACTGGGTCAGCTCTCTGTATCCCCAACAGGGAATCAGTGACTCCTGTCTCACCCTGCCACCAACAAGGCTCAAAACCAGGGGAAACTGGTGCGTGTGGCATCTTCCAACACATGAACCCCTATCTTCCAAAAGTAGGAGAGGGAAGGGGCCATTTGGAGGCTGTAATTTAGGATGAGAATATTTCTGGTCTTACTCTGAGGCTGACAAACACATTCCTTATCCCTTTTCAAAATTTGAAACATATTGTTGCATGTACATTAGAGCTGATTAAGCTGATTAATTTATCAACCAATTTGTACTGTGAGTTCTCTGACAGCTACCAAACACTGAGTACAAGCAGAAGCCATTCTCTCAGTACAGCAAATTAGTAAAATGTGTTAATTGCCTTATTACATGAAAGCATGCAACTGATGGCACACAAAACTTTTGAGACCTGTGTCTGGCACATTCGGTTCAAATGGACGAATAGAGTCAAAAGTTACAGAACAGACAGATGCTAGTTTGACATCTCAGTGTCATTCCTTCAACCTAACAAAGAGAACATCTCTTTTGGCCTCGACTAGAAGTTTGTGTTTTGGAATTTTTTTAAAGAATAAACACTTTTATTGTTTTCCAACTCAAGCTGAGTTTTGTTGGCTCTGAACACCTACTTTTGCTGACAGATTCTCTCTAGAGACAAAGCACACACAAAGGTCTCTCACAGAGTGGCCACTTGTCAGTGCTGGACAGTACCTACTTCATCCCACAGGGATCTGCTTCTCCTTACCCACACTGAAACAGGACAGTAAGGGAAGAAGTCAGTTGCCAGTTCTGCTGCAGTTATCAGTAACATGCTGTGTGAGCTAGGAAGCTCTGGATGCTTGAATAGAGAGGGAATCTATATCCAGGAAAGCAGAATGGACATAAACAGACAAAACATTTGAGGAAATAATTTTACTTCTGTTCAGCCTAGGGTGCATTTGTCATTATCAGGAGATGGCTGATAACTTTTTAAGTGTAGAACAGCTCCATTTCCCTGGAAAGTGAGGCTGGGATAGACAGACACACAGCTTTACCAGGCAACTAAGAAGAATTCAGAGCTCACCTGCTCCCCAGCACAAGGCAGCCCTGCAAGCCCTCATCGGGATCAGGGCTGAGAGCACTTCATGACACGCAAAGTAGGCAAAAACCTCCACTCTAAACACCGCGAGACGGCGGGGTCACTTTGCTTACACTAGTTTCTCTCCAGCCCTTGTGAGCCATTTCCTCCCTCAGGTGGCCAGGTCTCCACACACTTACCCCGACTTATCCCGACACACACGCGTGTCCCGCTGCCAGCGAAGGAGAGCAGCCGCGCTGGGGGCGAACCGGGCTGCAGCTGGGCAGCTCTGCCGGCCTCCCAGCCCTGAGCAAAGGCTGCCAGCGGGCGGTAAGGGGGATGAGAGCCCCTGTCCCTTCCTCCCTCCAGAGACGAGGGAAGCCCGCTCAGGTACCTGCCCGCTCGGCAGCTGGCAGCCGGGGGCTGGAGCTGGCACTGCCACCCGTGGTCCCCCGGCTCTGCCTTCGCTACCTGCCGCTGTCGCTTCCCATCCCGCGGCCCCGGGGCGGTGGATGCGGCGAACGCGGCGGGGGCTGGAGCCCACCTGCCCTGGACATTGGGGCCTCTCCGGGGCAGGTGGGCTCCGTGCTCCAGCGGGACGGGGCTGTTGTGCGGAAAGGCACAGGGAAATTTTCGGGGAAAACTAACTCTCTCAAGCTAAACAAGGAGGGCACCGGAGGGCATCCTCCACCTCCCTGGGTGGGGAACACCCAAGTTTCGTTGGCCAGAACAGGAGAACAGAATGGGAGCGGAGGTGTGAAAACCCAGCCAGAGGACATTCGACGAGGGGACAAGAGATGGCAAATCTCTGCCAGCCGCAGGAGAAGCGTCCGGAGGATGCTCAGATGTGGCGGGCAGAGCCCTTGTCCCGCCCGGAGCCCAGGGCTCCCCGCGACACGAGGGGCAAGGAGCGCGGGTGTCCGCTGTCTCCGGAGGCTTCCACGGAGCTCAGCTGGCAGAGTAACCCGGGCAGCTGGAGCTGCCACCGGGCTGCGGGCGCTACACCCGGGGACCGGCGTGGGGCGGGCGGGCTGCGACTCGGCGCTGCGGGTCGGATGTGGCTGCGCGCCCCACGCCGCCAGCCCGCGGACCCCCCTGTCACGGCAGCTCCCTGCACCCCAAAACATCCCCGTGCGGTAAATTCCTGCCGAGTGACCACTTTGGCTCAGCTCTGCCCTGATTGAGGGAAGATAGACCACGATAGCGGACAGAAGAGGTACCGAACAACCGCCTGTTTCTAATTCCTGGTAACTTTTAGGGTTGGGGTTTTTTTGTTAGAGGGAAAGGCGATATGCATATTTAGCAGCCAAACCACCTCCCTGCAGACGGAGCGCTGTTGAAAGTGTTCCCCCAGACGACTTCAATCTGGGGCGAGTTTGGCAGAGGACCGCTTTGGCCAGCTTTTTGAAAAAAGCCAGGGAGGGATGGAGGAGAGGGAGGAATGGGAGCCCGCCTGCTTCCAGCTTTGCACAGCCATCGCTTTGGCTCACCAGACACATCTGAGCCGCGGCCGGAGCCCGAGCCGGGGGAGCGGTGCAGCTGCGAGGAGAGGGGGAAGAGCGGGGAGAGGGGGAAGAGCGGGGGTTTCCGCGGGACCATCGCTCCCGGCCGGGCTCCCGGCAGCAGCGGCGCGGCCCCGCAGCCCACTTACCCTCCGAGAGGGAGATGACGGCCAGGGCGAAGGCGAGCAGCGCCAGGGCGCGGAGGTCCATGCTGGGGCGGCTGGAGGAGGCGGGCAGGCGCTGCTCTGCTCTGCTCTGCTCGTCCCGGCGGCCGCGGCGCTCTGCTGGCAGCCCCTCCGCCCCTCCCGCTATAGAGGGGCCGGGGGCGGGGGGAGGAGAGCCAGGGGGAGTAGCTAGACTGTGATTTATTGCCCGTGGCATGTTATTACATCCTTCCTCTGCTAAAAATGTTTGGAAAGAAACCAAAAGAGCGAGGGCTTCTCGCTTCGCTCCGTCAGCCTCTCCCCAGGCACAGCCTCTGTCCCCCCAGCTCCGCGCTCCCCGCGGCACCGGCGGCTCGGGGCTGCGGCCGTGACCGCTGTCACCGCCACCCCATCCAGCCCCAGCCCCAGGGGGAAGAAAGTTGTTTCCTCACCAAACTGTGCCACCCCGGCACGGCGGCTCCTGAAGCAGAGCTGCTGGAACCGGGATAGGGGTATGGGACGCATCCCTGAAGTGTTCACACACGCATCCCTTAAGTGTTCACACACGCATCCCTTAAGTGTTCACACCGGGGAGAGGAAAAAACTTCCCCTTCACTCTCGTGGGAGCGAATTTAGATTGATACTGGCGCCCTGGGCATCGCGTACAGCGCCTGGTACGAAGAATCTTCGCAGAAGTTTATGCGGTCATTTGACGAGAGAAAAGGCAGAGTGGGAGACAGAGAGGAGAGAGAGGCTTTCATTTTTTGTCTCTTCGAGTTGGGCCCTAAACACCACCTCTTCCCTGTATTAAATCAACCCAGTACTACACTTGCTGCCAACATTCCACTTCCTTTGTATTGCAGATGCCACTGGACTCCCTGGCACCTCTGCCGAAAGCCCTGGTAGCCCTGCAGAGCTCAGAGGCCCAGGGGTGTCACTTGCCCTCAGCTATTACAGTATTGTCAAGTGTAAATGACTTGAGCATGTCCTTGCTGTCTGCAGCCCACGCCCACAGGGACCTGTTTGTTGCCATTAAAAACTTAAAATAAACATCGAAGCTTTGACTGAATTTGGACTCCTCTTATCTGCATTTATTACAGGCATCTTCAGCTGGGCCAGGGCAGGGTCGAGGGGGTACAGCTAATCCTTGTGTGGAGGTGTTCAAAGGACAGGGTCATGATGCCACCAAAAGCAGCAGCATGGCTGTTTTGTACCCTGGGTAACTGCTGATACTCTCAGCCGCAGACCACGAGGTTGGACACAGGAGTCCAAATCTCACATCTTGCTAGCTGTGGCAGTTTCACTGAGAAAAGATTGTGTTTCTAAAGGGCAGGAGAAATGCTTGCAGTGATGCTTGGTGATGAACAGTATCCCTACCTGACAAAGACACACATCCATTCCCTAAATCTAGTTATTTATATTTCTTAGCGCCCTCTTACCAAAGAGCACTGAATTTGTTTAGCCTCATTTTGCTCCCAGACCCCCTCCTTTCTTTTAGGTGAGGAAGCACAGTAGTGCACGAACTTGATGCACTGAAAGGACCAATAACTGTGACCAGTGCTGTGAGCCTGGCTGCTGCTGCCGTGACAGTTGTGACACTCTGCAGGGATGGGAGAAGCTCATCGTAATTGCAAACACTGCTAGGAGTGCTGCTGTCCCCACAAGTGCTCCCACTGGCACACGAGGACATCCACACTGCGCTTAGCAGAGACACTGTTATGTCCACACCACACTGAGAGTCACAATTACTTGGAGTAATAACACTTAAAGCAACAGCGTGTCTTTGCTGTTGCTATTGCCACAGAGAGAAACATCTCAAGGATCTAATCAAAGAGACTGGATAAATGTGGAATGAAATCAGAGCCAAATCTTCGTAGCAGTCTCGCCCTCGGCATCCCAAGACATGCAGGCGTGTTGTAACTGAAGGTGAAAACTTGTTGGGTTCTAGGAAATGCCTGGACAGACCTTCCGTGCTGAGTCGAAGAGTCACAGCACGCAGGTGAAGGGGCTCCCTCTACACCTCGGGATAGCTGAGTGAACCAGCAACAAGGCGGGAGGACGCCTCGGTCCCCCTGCGCCTCGTCTGTCCTCCCCCTCCGCCCCAGGCGCTTCTGCATGGGAGATGAAGTCTCCCGAGGAGAGTGGGACAGGAGGACCAGGACACCGCACCCGGCACGATCCCTCCACAGCCTCCCGACTCCCTCAGCCAGCCCGGCAGGGGATCCCGGCGGGGCAGGAAGGGGCTCCGGGTACTGGGTAAAGTCGCCGGGAGCCTGGCGGAGAGGCCGCCCCGCCGTGTGTCCCTGCCCGCCAGCGCGCCCAGCCCGCTGCGCTCCCCGCCGGCCGGGAGCGGACACCGAGGCGGCTGCGGGGCTGCTTCGGCAGGGCCGCCCCGGAGCAGCACAGGAGCAGCCCGGCCGTGTCCCCGGGCGGAGCGGAGGTGCCGGGATGGGGCGCAGAGCGGAGGTGCCAGGTTGGGGAGCAGAGCGGAGGTGCTGGGTCGGGGAGCAGAGCGGAGGTGCCAGGTTGGGGAGCAGAGCGGAGGTGCTGGGTCGGGGAGCAGAGCGGAGGTGCCAGGTTGGGGAGCAGAGCGGAGGTTCCGGGATGGGGCGCAGAGCGGAGGTGCCAGGTCGGGGCGCAGAGCGGAGGTGCTGGGTCGGGGCGCAGCCGAGCCCGCAGAGCGGGACGCGGGGACAGCGAGGGACAGAGCCCGCGCCGCCCCAGCCCCGCACCGGCGCTGCCTTCGGGCTTCACGCCGTCACCCCGCTCCTCCTGGGTGAAGAAGAGGTCTCCAGGCAACAATCGAGCTCTTCTGAATGAACTCCGAGCGATTTTCATGAGCGACGATTTTTGGTTTTTCTCCTCGTCAAGCAGAAAGTGCTGCCTACGATACAAGAACTTATGAGCTTAAGGTTTAAACAGCATAAAGTAACAAAACAAAACATCAAAACTCCCTCTCAATGGGGGTCTCGTGGTTCACCCCCGCCCCAAACTAGAACTAGGAACTCAGGGAGATCTGAACGAATTAAACATTTAAAAGGAAAATCAAATGACTTGCCAAGTGTTAAATTCCTTGAAAAGTTCGTTTCAACTTAATGTTAACTCCCACAGAATTGACCAGTGTTTATCTGAATGCTCAAAAAATCCAGCGTACACCCCTTGATGATCTGGGTGGCTGAATATCTCCCTCTCCCCCTTGTCCCCCCAAACAGCTGCAGCCAGAACTCCTTAATAGCCAGTAAATTCAATCTTTTATCTGAATGCCAACAAAGAAAGGATGAATTCAGAAACCTTAAATAGACCTACTGTTGACTTCAACACAGCTTGAAACAGCCTTTTTTAATAATAAAATATTCCAAATTTTTAGTGTGTTTGTATCAAATTACATTTCCTCTTAAATGAGGAGATGGCAACATTTCTGTTACTTAGAATTTTAGAGTGGCATAACACAGCAATGAAATCATTATTATCTGAAGCTGTTTTAAACTCCCATAGATTATGTCTAGAACAAGCCATTTCTGGCCAGCACAACTAAGAAAATTTTGTGTGAGTCAAGAATTAAATTGAATGTCCTCAGGTTGGAAAACAGTAACCTTGTTTTCACCTTGTTCTCACTAATGCAATTTCACTGAAATCCTCCTTAAAGTTTCCTGGACTTATTATCTGTAACTAAATGCACTGATTTTTTTGGATGGCCATAGGATCTATATTTAAGTGGAATTAAGGTAAACAGTGCATCTCAACAATTTCAAGTAAAATACATTACAATACATTACCTTGGGTTCTAGAGTTAAGGAAAATTACATTTAGAAATCAGTATTTAATTAGGTTGTTGGATTGCACAATAAAGATACAAAATCAACCTTATCTCTTTTTTTGGGCATCTATTAGCCCACACAATAATGACTACAGCAGTTTAGTATCATCTCTAGATGCAGATTTGGTTTTTTTAAGATTATATTTTTAAAAGCATGCTTATACATCTTATTTCCTTATTGTATGATACTGTGACAAGAAGGACATGAAAGATGCTAAAATGTTAAAATTGATATTAGCTACTGCATGCTATCCTTAGTGTGCACAGTTAAGAGTACTTGGAGACTTTAAGTGCTTCAATATTTTTATGTATCTATACTACTTCATAACTTAACTCTGAAATTCTTTATCATATTAAAAAAATAAAAGAAAAAACCCAACTCAACCAAACCAATGCATCCATATAAAATTCTTCCTTTAGTTACTACATGACCTTAACTTACTTCCATCTTACTGTCATTTTTGTTTTGCTTAAGAATTCTTTTTTTAAAATAGCAGTCTTACTCTTGCAGCGTTCCTAGAGAATGCTTTTCCCCCAAGACTATTAATCAGGTGAAAGCTTGAAGACTTTGTCATCTTGCTGCACATTCAAGCAGCAGCTAGAAAAGGACAACTCTAGTGTGGCTTGAAGATCTTTCTTGACTCCTGTCTTTGACCTTCCCATTTCAAGTGCTACAACTATTTTCCCTTCTTATTGCCATGGCAGGATTCCAAAATCATCCTTTACAAAGGTCCTGTGGCAAACAGGACTTATAGCAATTAAGTATTTTCAGCAGACCAGTATAAACCAAGAGAAGTCATTTGCTGGATTTGTCTGTAGAAAGAAAAAACAATTTCCCCAAACAACCAGATTTCAGATAGAATTGCAAGAGATTTGTTCTCATAGTAGTAAAATAGCCTCCAACATTCATGTACACAGACATATCCATAATGTATGTTGGCCCTGAAAGATTCCTTGGAGGGCAGAGGGAGAGATCAAATAGAGGTCAAGTGAGTAACTGTTTATAGATGGTTAACTAGAATGACAGAGAACTGTGGTAGCTGCTTTTGTAGCAGTATTTAAAAGTTTAGGCTTGCTTCCCTGGGAGTTTTGCATGTGATTTCAGTGGATATGAAATCAGCCCTTAAGGGCAGACTCCATCTCTTCTTTTATCCCAGCAGAGTGCATCCCAACTTGGTCTAACCTTTCACGAAGAAACTCAAAACGTGATAAATTTTGCTTGGGTTTAAGTTTTGTTATGAACATAGCTCTTGGCCTCGCTGCAAGGAGTTTCCTGAAGCTTGGGGTACAGCAGAGCCAAGTTTGCCGTGTTCTGCCTCTCCCTCTGAGCACCAAGCTGACACCACGGAGGGGCTTTTATTCCAGGAGTGTTTCAAACTGTGTGGCTTTGCTTGGGTTTCGCTTGGACTGTTCAGGTTCACTGAGCTTGCAGGCCACTGCAAGGAACCTGGACCCCAGCAGTAAAGGCCCTCTATTCCCAGCCAGAGGAGGTACCTGGGAGGTCTGGCCAGGGCCGAGCTCAGCTCTGCCTTTATTCTCTCTCCATGGGAAAGTGATGCACAGACAAGCAGAGCATTGGAAGTGAAACGGTTTAAGAGTCTGCAGGGAAAAGATTTAGCCCAGTGTCCAGGTCAGAATGGTCAGGGGTCCTTACAACACCCATCTCATTTCTTTCAGGCTTTCATTTGACTAATCAAATATGAGTCACATGCCTCTTGGGATTTTTTTTTTCTTCTGTTATTATTTGCTTTTAATCTAAGATAGGCATGAACAAAACACCATAAACCAAATACCTATAGACTTTGGGGATTTTCAGACTCTGAAACAAACTTCCCAGCTGCATTCTTCCTCAACAAAGACCAGGGTTTTGTCTATATTAACAACTTGTGAGGTGAATATAAGAACAGATCTACGGAGCAAAGCAATCATTCCATTTCATTTTAAGGTTTTTTTTTAGTCTAGCTGTAGTCTTGCCCTAAGAACTAAATTGCTATTTGGAAAGAGATTAAGTGCCCTTCTGGAGTTAATTTTATGATTTTTTTTTTTTTTTTATCCTAAAACAATCTCCTTCACACGTTCAGAGACAACTCTGCCATGGAAATCAAACAGAGATAGGGCTTCAGGGAGAAAAGCAGATCCCGGTTAAAGCGCTGCGGAGGCGCGAGCCCCGCCGGGCGCGCAGCCGGGCAGCGCCGCCGGCTGCCGTTGGGTGTCCTGGGGAGCCCTCTAGTGCCGGAGAGCGCTCGGGCTGCGGGAAACGCCGCCGAGCCTCTCATCCACTGCGGCTCCACTGCTTTTAAAAGTCTGCTTCTTGTTCCTTTTCTTTTTCTTTATATTTTTATTATTCTTATTTTCCCCCTTCTTTTTCTTTCCAGTCTTCTTTTTTACCCCTCTTTTCCCTCTTTTTCTTAACGTCTTCCTTTCTGCAAATATTCAGGAAAAATCAGAAAATTGGAATTTTTATACATGCCTTTTTATAATTAAAAAAAAATACATTATTTTACTGTTGCTTTGCAAAAGTCCTAGAGGCAATTAAAACCCTGAATATAGTCATCTTGGGAAAGAGGAACCACAGAGTTACATCACATAAAATATAAGAATAACCACAGAGCCACATCACATAAAAGCCCAGAGTAATAGGTAGGATAAAAAATGAGCAAGGAGAAAAGGATGAGTGAGGGAAAGGCTATGTGCTATGTGCCCATAGTGTGCTGTGTGCCAGAGCCAGGCATTAGGGGCTGGGCAGCATATTCAGGAAATACCTGCCTGCTGATGAGGCAGATAAATCTAGTTTAGAGATTTGTTTCTGGGCTATGGGCAGCTTTATTATTCTCACATTGAAGCAAGATCCAGCAAAGGGATTGTTTGTGGTGGTGGAAACATTTCATTGGCTGGAACTGTTCTGACATTCATCGTGCAAAGTTGCCAGATGGCAAAAATGTTTCATTTGCAATAAACAATCATTAACATCACTTAAGATACATGTCACTCACATGACAAGAACATGTGTCCTACAGGTCCAGGCCTAACTGGGGTGTGGAGATTGGGACACAGCAAATGTAATGATTTGCTCACTTGCTGGAGTGGTGTTTTACTCAGAACTGTCCTGGAACTTACAACCAATAGCTGACTGCATGACTGAGGTTTTCAAAGCCAGCTCCTAAACCTTTGCTCACTTAGAGGGAAACACTTAGCCAGAAATGAGGCCCTGAAGGACACACCTGTGACCTGCCACTCCCCCAGCATGTTAGCAGAAATATCAGCTGGTCATTTCCCCTCCTTTGAGCAGCTCTGGTCTTGTGGCTGTAGCTACTCTTCCTCTTTTTGCTTCAGCATTTTGGGTTTGAATACATGTTTCAGGAGATTATCACCATTCATACCAAAACACAGAGGGAGTAAGACCAGTTGGTACTCCTAGAGTATCATTCAACATAATGGATCCCCAGCTGCTTATAAAACTTCAACCTTCCTCAAAGAGCATCAGAGCTGTTCAGTTACCAGACATGGAGAAGTACAGTAAAGCCATCTAACCCTCTTTTCTCACAGTGCAGGGTTGTTTCTGATTGAAGATTTATGGCCATTGTGTTCAATTGGTGCTTAAAAGTTTTTAGAGATTCAGCTTCTATTTCTTCCCTCAGGAGGTCTTTCTATAGTCCAATATGACTTTCCATCAGAAGTCTTTCCTTCCTAATGTCTCTACTTTTAAATCCTCCCTTCTGGAGCATAAAAAATCTGTTTATGCTAATTTACTACTTTAGAATATTCCTCTCTGGAGATGGTTTCCATTTCCTCTTTGACCCACACAACAAATTATAAATGTCCCTCTTATTTCATTGTCCTATACCATGAGTCCTAAAAATGTTGCTCTTGTTGTATCTCAGTTCACTGAGATTTATAGTATAAAAAAGGCACTGAGATTTAAAGTATAAAACCACCTAGACACTGCTGCTGTGTAGGTGGTTTTATACTTTTAAGCCTTTGTGGCTTTGTTAGCTCACCAAAGGCAGTTTACATGCCATTTTCAACCTGGCAAAGACCATATAGGTAAGGGATTCATACAGACTGATTTCATGTCAACAAGTTTAGCCATGATTTTAATTGACCAGAGTGGAACACAAATGTGCAAACAGCAAACATTTGAAAAAAAGCATCTGTCTAGGGTTTATAATCTCATTTTTAGGAGTTGCTCAAAATTACTCACCTCAGAAAAATCAGTACATTCATAACTATATGGCTGCAGGAATTGGTTCCTCAGAATTTGCTTCATTCCATAAAAAAATACTGAGATCTAAACCAGGCAGTTTAGAAGAAAATTTGTTAGACAGTTTTGTGTTTCTTCTAATCTGCAGTGACTGCTCACATTTTCAGGAGAAAGAACTACTCAAAATGTGTGTATGTGTATTTAAACTCCTGCACCACCTTCTTGTTTTGTGACATGTCCATTAAGCTAAGCCCTAAGAACATGACATGCACATTAAGCTAAGCTCTAAGAAAGTCAGGCTCCCACAAGGGAATAAAGTAGGTGTTTAAACTTGGCATAGTCACCCCCTTCACACATGCATACAATCAATTCCCCAGCACAGTTTACTACAACTCTTTTTGGTGTGTGTTAATTTAGCATGTACACAAAGCTCTGACAGTGTATCCCAGGTGGAGGGACTGATCCTTGGCCCCACTCCCATTTTGTAGAGCAAACACAGCACAGAGGTGTCAACGTCTGTTAGAGCTTCACAGCTGGACATTCCCCACGTGCAGTCAAGTGCCCAACTCAAATCTGCCTGGTGCTCTCACCCTGCCCTGCTGCAGCCCCCTCAGTGGTATTTGGGGACTGCTGTGGGACCTGAGCTGGGTGGGTAACAGGAGCAGGGAGACCTCACTGGGGCCAGCTCTGGTGTGGGACCTGAGCCTGGTGTGGGACCTGGGCTGGGTTTGTTACAGAGCAGGGAGACCTCACTGACAGAGCACAACCAGCTGCCAGCCCCCGGGCCAGTTGCAGATGCAGAGGAAGATGCATGAGAGCACTACAAAGGCCACATTATTTCAGATCAAAGGTCTGTGTAGCTCAGAATCCTCTCTCCAGCCATGCTCAAGAGCAGATGCTCAGGAGTGGAGGGCAAGCATGGCTGAAGCTCCCTGCAGCAAGCCCTCCCAGCACATGGCCCGGAGCCTGGGCTCAGCTCCAAGGAGGATGTGGAGCTCCTAACATCCCACTGATTTCAGCAGTTTCAAGCAGGTTTCGCATCATTTGATTTTAGCAGGGAATCAGAAACTTCAGTAGAAAGAAAGAGCTGTGGATATTGACTCTGGTTTTTAAAAAATTTTGCACTGTTCTCCCTGAAAAAACAAAATCCAACTTCCTCCCCCGCCCCATCCTGATTATAAACAGCCTTTTTTAGCTCCTGCAATATCTGAAAAACTGCAGTTGGAATTTGTAGAATTATAAATGTCTGCCCTGAAGATAAAGTCAAGAACACCTGGAAACAAGAATAGTACTGTCCTTCCTTGCCCAGCAGGAGCTCATGGCAATATCCCTGTGCAATAAAGTACCTATCAATAACCTCATTGGAAAAGCCCAAATGGTAGAGCTACTAAGGCAGCAGGCACCAGAAAGGGAACTCAAAACAAAGAGAGACTTTAGGCTTGAAAGATCAGTCCTAGAATGCTACATCTGTGAGGTTACAATGGTCTTTCTCCCCATGTCCAGTGAGCATATTATAGGCAATTAGCTTTTCTTGTGAAAAAGAACAAAATTAATTTGTGCAGTGTGCCCATCTAAGGACATAAATCCTATTTTTTTGCAATCCCTTTTCCCAGAACAACACCACAGCAAACATCCCCTTCTCTGGTAACTGAGGAAATGAGGAGAAGGAATGTGCCTGGACCAAGCCACTCTGCACAAGAGGCCAGTATCTGATGTGCTGGCTCGTAAGTGACACAAGAAGATTTTCTCTGGATTTACAGCCTCATTGGTTCCGTGGGGGCTGTAGTTTTCCCTTTTACATTTCTTGGAGGTGTTGCATGCACTCTCAAACAGGAGATCTGATGTGGAAACAAAAGCTTTTCAGATCTCCCACAGAAGGTGGCTTTTTCCTCCCAAGCAAACACCCTGACCAGGTGGACTGCCTGCAGCTGTGATGCAGGAGCAAGTGTAAGTTGTTTAAAGGTCATAAAAACCCTTGGGCTTAGCTTTTATTTGTGGAAGAAAAACCCAGGTGGCAGATGCTGCTCTGCACTCCTCCCAACACGTGCCAGGAGAGTGAGCCTGCCTGAGAGCTGTCTATAACACAGGTGAAGGAGAAAGCAGCTGGGTTGGCTGTATGAAATACATCTCTGTGTAGACATTGCTGTGCAATGTTCATTGTGGGTCTGTGGGGTCCCTCCTGGCCTCCAGCTGCCATCTCAGAAATACCTGGGTCTCAAGCATCTTATCACCTGACAGGCACACTGCACATGTGAGCTGTTCCAAACAGCATTAGAAGCCTACATCTAGGTATCCAAATCCAACACAGAGGATTCCATCTATAATGGTGTTTTATTCCTATTTTAAGAATGGAAGAACCAAGGCAGAGTGTTATTCTGAGTATTGACTGCAAGAGTGTCCTTTCATTCGGGGTGAAGCAGCGTCTGGAAGGCCAAATCTTGCCTGCTGCAGATGAGTGCTGCCAGGTCCTGCTGGCTGGTGTGAATATTCCAGTCTTTGGAAAACAGCTGCTCAAGGAGCACTATGGCACTAAGAGCTATTTATGGAATTTGGGATTACTCAGAAGACTGTACTAAAGGCAAGGCCAAGCCCAGGCTCTCAAGAGGTGCAGATTACTGCCATAGCTGCAGTGATCCTCAGCTGCAATGGCTCCTTGTGAAAGCTGAGAGATTTTCAGATGTTGCCAGAGATAATTGATCATTTACCTACTCCAAGCCATGCAACCGACCCCAAGTCCCTCATGGGACACAAGACAAACATCCACAGAGCTCAGCTCTTGCACACTGGAGCGATTTGCCCTGGCAGGCTGGTTCTGCCTGTAACCCCATGAACACACCCCCTGAACATGAGCTCAGCCAGCACCACTTACTGCTCTCAGCACCACTTACTGCTCTGTGCCTTCAGCTCGGCCCAAACCCAGCCTGATCCAGTCCCACACATGGAGAAAGGGGTCAGGGATGCTGCAGTGACCACGCAGCTTACAGCCAAGGGCCCTGGGAGAGATCCTGGTGTATCTGTAGGGAAGCATGGAGCTCCTGGCACGTTCGTGCAAGGCAGTGGCAGCTGAAGCAAAAGTGGCTGAAGCACGTGGCACAGCATTTCTGTCTGACTGACACAGTGACAGCTGCACCACAGCACTGACTGAGAGAATGAGGACTGATGGGGCTGATCTGTACTGCCCCTGCTTTGCCTCCTGGGTCCTTGGGGGAAAGTTGCTGGGAAGAGATCAGCACTAAAAAGCAGCGAGCGCAGTTCCAGGCATGGGGAGCTCAAGGCTATCAGATCCTTGGTGGCCTGGGACTGCTGCTTCTAGAAGGGTCAATACAGAAAGGATTAACTCACTGGCAAAGGGCCCAGGGAGTGTGGGGCTTCCTTCCAAAACCTCCCAGCCTGAAGGGCTTTATTCAGCCCTAACTCCAGATGCTACAAAACAAGAGGAATAGGAATTTCCCAAACATTTACTCTGCTAGGGCCATGAGGCTGGAAGAGAGAGGATCATGCTCACCAGGGAAAACAACCCAGAGCACCCAGAACACTGCTGTGAGGCAGAGGCACAGACAGATGAGCAAGAGCTACCTGGTACTTGCACTAGAACCTGAGTCAGAGGAGCCAGCTTCCATAATTTCCACTGTCTGCAAGCCCAGAGGTTGCCTATGGCATGCTCTGCAGCTGGCCCATCTAATCTCCCTATTTTTTAGTTTCTGCCACCCTTTCATCCTTCCCTTTGCTCACCTTACACATTTAGTTCATTTCCACATTTTTCTAAATTTTTTTCCTCCAGCTCCCTATTTCTCCCTTTCTTTTCCCTCATCATTGTCCTGCTTTGCCTCTGTTTTACCTCTCCTTTTTCTCATCCCTCTCTTCCCACATGCTCCACTTCCCTGGAAGTACCTGGGTCCCACACAGCCCTTAGAGATGTGTAAGCACTAGCAATGTCCTTGGGCATGTGGAACCTGCACCTTTACAAGATACTGCCCAAGACATCTCATCCTCAGGAAGGAGGGCTTAGAAATATCTGCTGTCTGTGTGTTTGACTCCATGGGATGTATCAGACTGCTCTTTCAGCATTCCTGTGTAGCCAATACTAGGTCCACTCTCTCACTTTCATAGAAAACAATTAATTTCTAAAAGGTGTAAAACTGTGTAGGTCAAAAGTACATCAAAATTTGTGGACTCCAAGGAAAGATCTGGTCTGAGTCCAGATCCCATAATCACACAAATAACCCTCTTATTCCACACTTCTTTAATCTAGTCTGCTGACAGATTCTTTCAAAGCCCATTTGAAATATTGAGGACTTTCTCTTAATTGCAGCCTCAATTTATTCTTCATCCATTTATCAATAACTTGTTCTTGCATGATACAGTCTATGGCATGATGAATCCCTTCTCCCTCACTTACACACAAAACTTTTAGCTAGTGTTTTTGGGAGTTTTTCTAGATCTGGTGATGACAAACCTTTGGTGTTTACATGTCCAGTGCAGTTAGCACAGAAGTCACAAGCAGGACTATCAGCTACAGCCCCATCATGCAATCTTCAATGTCATCCTTCATCTATTTCCACTTGAACAGGGTTATCTAGCTGGTGCCATCTAACTCTGGAAGGTTACACTTCATTTAGATGTATTGAGTAAATTCTCAGCTCCACTGGTACTCCATCTTCTAACAGCAGGGGTAAAAGGGCAGACAATTGTTTACACTGGTTTCAGGCTCAATCATAATGTAGGGTTTTGTCTGAGGGGAAGAGCAGAATTGGAGCAGCTGGCAAAATTCAGGAAAACTATAGGATTCCCTTCAGATCAAAGGCAGTCACTTTCTTCTTTATTCCCACAACTGAACTTAAGGAACTCTCTTGTGTGCTTTAAAAGGAAAAAAAAAGTCATCATTTCCTCCTCCATCTCTTTTTTCATTGAATCTGATTGAAAATTTCTCATCAAAGCTTTTTCAGTAGATATCTGAGCTCTTGGTGAAGAGAAAAAAGTCTCGGTGTCCTTGGAAACATTCAATTTTTCACTAAATAAACAAACCAAATTCTTTTAGATAAGAAGAGCAGAGTCAGGGGAGAAGAGCAGGAGGATACTGGGTCTCAGTGAAAAGGCAGTATGTTTTGTGTCAAAATGGAATATATTTCAACAAACAGTACAAGCTCACCAAAAGTCCCTTAAATTCAACTTCTGAAAATCTCCAATGTCAAAGAAAAAATTGTTGAAAAGTAAGTCTGTCTCTGCTTGCCAGTCATGTTGACTCCACTGCTTTGAACCCTAAGACGGGCTTCTGAGTGGACTGGTGTCTGAAGCTGAGATATGTGCTCATACTTATGTTCCAAAATTAACATTTTGTTTTGAGGAATTTTGAGTTTGACCCCACTTCTTGACATGGTATGGGTTCTGGGAAGCTGTCAGATGGCCATTTGTGCACTATTTCTCAGAGTGGGTTAGGAGAAAGCTCCTTTCTCTTCAAAAATCTCCCAGCCTGAGGAGAAACCTTCCTTTTCATGGCATAGCAAACACCAGAATGTTGCACTTAATGTGCACAATCTGTGCAGTGCATAAGCTGCTTCTTCAAACACCTGGAAATCACCTGGACAATCTGTTTTCAGGAGTAAGGGGTCTTGAGCCCTCACAGACAGCCACAGAAGTGTCACTGGAGCAGAAGCAAGAGTGATCTGCAGCTGGGCAGACCCAGCAGCAGGGAGGCACCAAGCACACCTCAGCAATCCTGGCATCCAGCAGCAGGCACTGCTCATGGCTGGGCTCACAGCTGCTGCAGATGTGGATACATCCATGCTGCTGGAGGAGCACAGGAATACCAAAACGTGTGATTTTTTATAAAAGCCACCCAGAGGATTTGAAGGCCACCAAATCCCAGTGACCAGAGTAAGAACTGTAGTTCAGCTTCCCACCCTGGATTCAGCCTGGTACAAGTTTTGAGGAGGGGAATAACCTGGAGAACAAAGCCAGGTGAAGTCTGTATGGAAATGTAATGCAGTCTGTTGCCAGGGCAGAGAGCACTCTTGGAGGAGTTTAATTTTGGTGTCAGGCTGCCCTCCTTTGCAAAAGCCAGTGATGAATTTTGCACCACTGAGTTATGCTGTCCTACGCGACTGTAGCTCTGTTTATTTTGAAAACTTGCTGTGCTGGAGGGAATTTACGAGCCAGCAATATTTCTACTTTATAGCACTTCCTTCATCCACATTCCTTCGTCTGGTCATTTACAGGGGCTGGGCCCACGAGGAGAGGTCAGGGGGGCACTCCAGTGGTATCCAGAGGCTCAGAATGGAAACACGTTTTCTCACGCAAAAATAAATAAGGGAGAAATGTTTCCATTGCAGAAGAGGAGCAAAGGCTGGGATCCCAGCAGAGACCTACCAGGGAACAGCAGGCTGCCCAGCCAAGGCAATTAACAGCATTTAACAAGAGACACACGCTGCACATCACATGTCTGTTCCAGTGACACCCTCTCTGGCTTTGGCACGCTTCAGTTTGGTTGCTTAAAATATTCAGCAGCCAAAATGCAAAATACAGACGCAGTTGTAGCTGAATGAATAACCAAGGAGCTGTCTAAGGAGCAGGCACGTGTCTCCCCTGTACTGCACCTGAACACAAAGCACCTACTCCCCTTGGATCACAGCTGAGGATTTTACATTTGAAGAGGCAATAGACAAAAAAAGTCCCAGCTGTCCACACTAATCTTCTATACATACATATATACACTCTCCCTCTACTGAGAAGTGGTAGATGACCCCTCCCTTGATGGAAACATTCAGGGTCAGGTTGGATAGGATTCTGAGCAACCTGATCTAATTGAAGGTGTCCCTGCTTATTTCAAGGAGTTTGGACTCGGACCTTTAAAGGTCCCTTTCAAACAAAATCATTCTAACATCCCATGATGCTCCATCCCTGCCCTTCTCAGGAGATGACTGAGATCGCAGCTTGGAATAATGTTCATCTAAAGTTGTCTGAAATCTGTATCTCATAAAATTTCTTATCTAAATCTGCAGCAAAATGAAGAAGACATCTGTGAATTTTAAGTATATAATCCCCCAGCCAATCCCACCAAAAGACCAAACAACCACCCAAGCCTGAAAGATCTACAAGATCAGCACAGTCTTACTAAAATACCAGGAGCACCCAAAAGAGCAGTGTGGCCATCCCCAGAGCTGAGGTAGCTCTGGTTAGGCTCCAGTTTCCAGCTGGGTCAGCAAGGTGCCACACGGTGGTGTAAAGCTGTGGGAAGCTCTGTCACCCTCACCCTGCAGAAAGCACTGAGCCCAGCTGATGTGGTCTGGCCGTGTACACCTGCACTGTACATCAGACATTCACACAGAGGGCTTCTCCCCTACATGTGCATGCAGACCATCACCTGCAGTGGAAGGTCTTGGCTACTTTAATACTTTTCACATATTTGTTATGAGTCCTGTTGGTCTCACTCCTGCCTTCCCACCCCAAATATGTCTGTATTTCTGCTTTAGATTAAACAAGCAATTCCCACACAGGCAGTTTGTTAAATGTCCTTGCAATGACAGACAATACCTTAGAAAGACACAAAGTGCTGATTTATCTGAGGTTACTGGCTGCAGCACGTGGTTTAAATCAGATCCTGGCCCATGACAGTGATATAAGGGAGAACTCTACTTAATGGTAGTGAAGGGAGCACATCTCCCTTCCTTAATCACACACAGATTTCCAGTTGGATAGAGGCAGGGCTGCCTATTTGTCCTTCATTACACAAACCATAAACACACACTGGTATACCCAGAGCTTGTCCGCTCTAGTCATCTATCAAGAATTCCAGATTCCTCCTGTGTTATCCAAGTATTTTTTTATTACAACATCCTTTCCTAAAAATTTATACAAACCAACTTCTGTTCTCATCCTATTCTCATCTTTTCCCAACTAAACTGAATAGACCAGCTTCCCAAAGAAGCTGGTTCTCCGTGTAGATGTTCTTATCTGGGTAAGAATAGAAATGTCACATGCAGAGATTCTAACATTCAGAAGCCTTGATTCTGTGACATTCTCCTTTATTTGAGTCTCAAACAGCTCATGCAATGCTATTCATCAACTCCAGTGCAGCTTATACCCTGCCTGAGCAGCAGCTTGGTGTTGCAGCTCAGTCATGGTAAGTGCTCATCCAGCTCTGTTTCACAGCTGGATAATTGTGAGAGAAACCCTCCTCACTGAAAGAGATTCAATGACAAATGCTTGGACAACAGTGTGACCTTAAACTGCCATGGCCCTTTTACAGTTATGTCAAAACCTAAATCAGATGGGACATTTGCAAAGGTACAAAGCAGAATTAAGTGCCTGTTTCTAAGTGGCTCTCATGGCAAGTTGAACACCACATAGATATTTGTGGCTTTGAAGAGAGAATCCAAATACTGGACATTTGGCTCCTGCCTTAAATATCCTTGCAAAGTTTTTTTTGGCAAAGACAATTCTACCAGAAAGGTTTGGGGAAAGCTTTTAAAATTCCATTTGCCATCGGATGTAACTCAGACATGACATTTGTAATGTCATCAGAGCAGAATTGCTGACGTGAACAAGAGTGTTGGCAGTGACTTCCATGGGACCAGGATTGGGTCCAGTTTTCACATTTTCTAGGCATTTTTTGCTAAATGTTATTTTGTATAAAGAAGCATTTGTTTAGACTCCAGATGTTCAAGTAACCTCCTGTCATATTTTGTCTGCATCTCAGTGCTCCCATCTGTGATCTGAAGTGTTATGAGGTAAAAGTGGAAGGATTTATTTTGATCTCACTTCCATCTGTTTTACACTCCACTGATTCCCTTCTTGATTTGTACCAATATTTGAGAGCAGGGCTAAAATGCAGTTGGTGCAGTTCTGCACTGCTCTTACCAGTGTAAACCCAGAAAACAGGACATTCTCTATGAGCTGACCTCTGACAATTATTTGCAGAATTATTTGGGATAAACAGTTGTGATCCAGGAAATCAGCAAAGTCTGTGCAGGCACTTGTTCAGGGAGAACATCTGCTATGAAACACTTCAATTGTTACCAGTGCTTAACAGATGGGCACTGCTGAGGCTAATGATTGTGAAATATGAACTTTACGATGTTTCTGAGCAACCCACAGCAATGTTACTACAGCATATCCAGTGCTGACATCTCTTTATCTACTCTCAGAGTGCTCTGAAGGCACTGACTTCAGTGCCTGACTTCAAAGCTCTGGGGCTTGTACATCAGTGCCAGCCTTGGTTACAAGAATAGGAAATTTATGAACGCTTCCCTTAATGGCTGTGATTATAATCAAACTGACAACCTGATTTGGGCCAGAATGGTCCATGGTCATGGATGGCAAAAGCTCCTCATGAGTGTCAAACAGCTGTGTGTGCTGGGGGTTGGAGATGTTCCCCCTCCAATTCCCAAGACATGTGCCTCTGTTCCAGGGCTTGTCTGCACAGCTCTCCATGACTGGTCAGACAGGCAGTGTCTCAGGGCAGAGAATCATTCTCACTACTTTAGAACCAGACAAAAATCAGTGTCAGGGAGGTCTGTGTAGGCACTTAAGATCAATTTAGAGTTTGCACCAGCTTCCATAGCTCAGGCATCTGTCTAGTGCTGCTGAGAGGGTGAAGATGCATCTGCAGGCAATTAAAGACTCCTGGTTCCAGTATTTAATTCTGTAAATAGTTTGTGTTGCAGAATCCCAGCTGGAGGCAGCAGGATCACCAGCATAGGAAACAGGGATACTTGAATTCCAAATGGGTAAAAGGTATCCTACAACAGTACTGAGAACAGCAAAACAAAACTAAAAAAACACTGTCCAAGAAATTCAGAATGACAAAAACCTTCTGCTTCCATCTTCACTCTGTCTCAGCAGAAACTGGCAACAGATTCCAGGCAGTGGGGGGAGTGATTTTTTTCTCTCTTTATGCTACAAGAAAAAATTCTCAGAGCACTTTGTCGGAAAGAAATCATTAACACAGGAAACATGAATTAACAGAGACTGCAATTATCTTTGTTACCAGTGAGATGGACCAGGTTTGCCTCCCAGCTGCATCACTGGAAATCCACCAAGGGAAGCATTTTGGACAAAAAGATTCTCCAGAGCCTGGAGCACAAACTGTATCACAAAGATTACAGGAAATCTTCTGCAATGTAGTGCTAACAGATTTTACAGGGGACCTGGAAATTTCCATGCCTGCTCCAGAACAGAATCCCCCGATGCTCAGCTATCCTGTTCCTCCCCAGGCCTGGCTGCTGAACCAATCCTAACACAGCCAGCAGCCCAAGGTGATATCACTTGCTAAGAATGAAGTTTGGGATTGAAATGCCTCGTCCTTTCTCATTTTGCTTGCCAGCACAATCCCTCAGCTCTAGTCAGGGCCTCTTATTTGCCTGAGAACTGAATTTAACCAGAATAGTAATAGTTTGCATGCTTATCTGACACTAAAAGAGAAGAATCAGTGGACAGATTATTGGCATGTGGAATTATCCCTTTTCAGATTTTCTGTAAGAGCATGGCTATTAAACCAAAAATCATTAATAATACACCATTTAGCTTGTTTTTGAAGGGTGGAGGAAGGACTGAGAATATATGGATGAAGAGAGTGAGGAGAAGAAGCTGGAACTTCTCCTGGCAGCAGGCAGGGAGACAAACCCCAGCTGTGCTTGTAGCACACTTTGATGTGTCCGTAAGGCGTTGAGATAGCACAGCCATTTCCAAATGCATTCACTCACAGTGGTAGCCCAGCCAGCTGGCCTGTCTGTGCTCCAAGCTGGGAAAGATCCCTGCTCAGCAAAATAACATGATACTGGAACTGGGGCTGTGAAGAAGCCTGGCTGCCTGTCTCTGCCACAGCTAGTGTCTCCTGGTGGAAATGTGAGTGTTCACTTTTAAATTTTGCTTTTATGACAGCAGAACCTGGCATAGGTTTCAGGTATGTAATATTCTGCTGCTTGTTTTTTCCCCCTTGCACTAAGAGAGGGGATTATGGAAGCTGAGATGCTTTAGGCTCACTTAAGCAGAAAATGCCAGTCTTCAGATTTTTTTTTTCTCTCTCTTTTGGGCCCTTTTTTGTTATCACACAAAAGATACCCCCTCACCTCTGAACTGAAACTGCATATCAAAGGAAAGAGATGTTTAATAATAGCAAACACAAGATAGAGTTCAATCTTCCTCCCTCCCACTGAGTGAGGAATTAATTCTGGGAAAGCACCTCCCAAACCTTTCCAAACCCCTCCAAGTCTGCAATATTGGACTATAGAAATGCTGAACAAATGAGAGCTGTGCAAAGCCCATGTTCTCCACTCTGTTATAGATGACAAGCCATTTAATTCACATCATTTCTCTGCTGCCTGACAGTGCACATCAGCTGAAGCAGGACTGGCAGTGACCCCAACTGACCCTAGGAATGAAGGAGGGATGTTTGTCCAACAGGAGACCCATGAAGGCACCCAAGATGTTGCCATCCCATAAAGGTGCTCATTTCTTTGCAGAGCTCTTGATTTCTCTGGCTAATTGCTTGTATTCATTCCCACTCTCATACAATGTGTATGTGCTAAGGCACACAAGGATTTGTAAAACGATTTGACACTGTTCAGTCCCGAGACAGGTAAAATTGCTGGTTCTCACCTGAGATGCAACAATCTCTACCCCTTTCACAATCTTCACATCTTCCCTCAAGGTCATGTCTCTAATGCAATTGAAAGGTATGTATGAAACAAGCTATAACTTTATAATGCTCTATAACAAAATGATCTTTGATTATGATCAAGGTGTATCATCCCCAGAAAGATATGGTTTCCAGTTATGCCAGGGAGGTTTGGACTGGATATGAGACAATTTTTTTCACCAAAGGGGCTGTAAAGCATTGGAACAGGCTGTCCAGGGAAGAAGTAGCTATACATCTTTGGAGCATTGGGAACTCTGTACTTGGTAAGGATCAGCCCAGTCACGCTGGCCTGGTGCTCAGCTCCAGCTTTGCTCATCATGCCCATTACACAGTGACCACTCCAAATTCAGCCAGTAATCTCATACTAGAGATTAGAAGCTAGATTAGAAGCTCATACCAGCTAGAAGAGAGCACCAGGGAGATTTGGTAATTATCTGCTAAAGCCTGAAGCTCCCAGCAGGTCCCATCTGCTCTGCAAGCCTTGCCATGTACAAAAAAGGCCACTTTGCTCCCCCTCACCTTTGATGCACTTCCTATAATCCAGTGCTCTTCTCAGGTGCTGCAGCTGATGTCACTGCAGGTTATAGGGGGAAAGCCTTGCAGTGGGAATGGATACTGATTTTTAAAGAAATCTGTTCCATGAAAGATTCCCCCGGACAGGAAGTTTTGCCTTTGGCTCAAGATCGCCTGTGCCTGGACAAGTCATCTCAGCAGACAGAATGTGCCCTGAAATAGAAATGATGGAAAAAGTGACAGGGCCTTCATCTAGCAGGCAGGACTGCTGGTGCCAGGGTGGCAGGCAGGACTGATGGTGCCAGAGGGCAGGCTGTTCCCCTGCAGCCTGAGAGCACGGCACATCCCACGGGAAACTGCAGCCCTGTAACCCCGATGTGCGAGTGCCCAGCCTCGCGGACGGGCTGGGATGGGCTGACACAGCTTCTCTCCTGACTGCTGCCCTTTCATACCTCATTAGTCATATTTATTCTGAGGTATATTTATTCTGAGGTATATGTTTGGGCTGGATTGGAGAACATGGGCTTTTTATTTACTTTTTATTTTTCTTTTTAGCAATCAGTAATTAGAGTTCCTATGGCTCCTGTAGGACAAATTCAAAGACTGATTTACAAACTAGTATAAGACTGACTCCTTATGATTTTCTTATCACCTATCTACAGCCCTAGGCACATATGGAAACCACTCATTATATATCTAGAGCAAAGCAAAGCATTATTTCAGATAGAAAACTTGTCTCTGACAGGTATCTTTTGCATGCTTCACTTATTTTTTAGTTTTACTCCCCACTTCTCTCACACTCAGGTGATGAATTACACTGAGCTATGAATGATACCACTCTTACCCTTAACTTCACAGATAATTCAGATTAAATTCAGAGGTAATACAAAGGAATCAAAGTGGAAATAATGATGGAAGAGTGCAGAGGAACCCTCTCCCATGTCATACACAATCAGGTACCAGAAGGAAGGTGTGACACACACAAATCTGAGCTCCCTCTGGGACCTTCCTTTACCATTGCAAATCTTCTCAATAAACAAAGTGTGACAATGCTTTTTCATGCAAAGGCTTTGAGATAGTGATAGTGCTGCCATAAACAATTGATGAAATTGCTCAGAATGGAACAATCATTTGGTTTGCTGCCTTCAGTCACATAAAGATAAAAAACCCTGACAATAAGGCAACAACATACAGGGAAAAAGTAGTAAGACAGCCCTCTCCTCATGACAAAGAGCATGGCTGGAGCATTGCAGATACTGCACTAGTTGCATTGTATTCACCCCAAAGACTTCCAAAATGGTCCTGCTAAATCCTGTACCCACAAACAGAGTAAGCATTTTCTAACTTTACAGTACAGCCAAGATAAGGTCAATTTTAATTTCTGCAGCTCTTTCTCATGCCACCCAGAAGAGTCCCTGCTGCTTAAGGTCAGTCAAATGCTGCCCTTTTTGGGGGGAGTGGGTCTGCATAGATTTGTGAGCAGTAATACTGTTTATAGCTCTGCAGGTAAGAGAGGGTTAAACAAGTTTTATGTTCAGAGCACCTAAAAGGGTCAAGGGGTCATTTCCTTCATGTGTAACCATTTGACCAGGTGCAACTGTGGAATTTTCCCTTCCTCAAAAGCCTCAAGGTATAGATTACTTCCCAGAGGTGTGTAATTAATTTAATTGCCCAATCCTCTTTGGATATGGCAAAACTTAAAAATATTGAGCCCACAGTGGCTGGAGAGACTGCAGAGATATGTTTGACAAATACCACCATCAGCTCTAGCCTCACTTTTACATGAATCATCATTTAGGATTAGGGAGGAAACGGAAATGGAAATGTCTGAATCCCAGTGAAGTGAGTTCAGCACTTATTTCATGAGTTATTTCTGCATTACCCTTTAAAATCACTGCTCTTTCCCTTGGCACTTCAATGAACCAATGACCCAGCATATATGACAAAAGTGCCCCAGCTTTCAGAGTTCTGAATCTTTTCTTCAGACTCTTATCAGAAGCAGCTAATGTTTTATAGCATGCTAATGAAGCCTGTTGCTTACAAATAACTGAGGAAAAACAAACAAACAAATTAACTATATCATAACTATTTTTTCCCTGTTCCTTATTATGGATACATTAGACCTGAAATATTTTTTGACTTAAGAGTTATTTCTCCACTTTGTTTCTGTGTAAGGAATGTCATATACACTTCACTGGAGCCAAAGGGAAAACACCTCTTTTCTTCAAGACGACTGGGATGGTACACCAGAAATATGAATTTTGGACAAGAATTTCAAGATCAGGCAAGCAGAGCACACCAGCCCAGAGGTTTAAAGTCTCCACTAGACACTGTAAGGCCTAACACACACTTTGGTAAATGCTACAGTCCTAGGCCCTCAGTGGTACTGAGGTATTGTGGACAGCCAACACTTCCTAACCTCCACTGAAAACAAATAGACTCAAAGTCACTTGACTTAGATTGTCTCCTGGCCCTGTCAGTCTCTCTCTGAAATTAGGGTGGACTTAGGTTTTGGCATGCAGTTTTACTTTGTGTTTGGTTTTGTTTGCTTTTTATTAGTAGAGGTTTAACTCAACACCTGAGAAACCCTGCATGAAACAAAGGTCTTCATTAAAATTTTAACACTCTTGCTGCCTCAGTTTAGAGTCAGGAGAGCTCCCACTATGCATGTAATTGTTTTTCCACAGTAAAATGCTCTTTGCTGAAGGATAATTGATATGAGGCTTAAAATTCTAGCACCAAAATACCCCCAAAAAGTTAATAACTTCTCTAAGTATATGTATGGGCCCCTGATTCCATCCTCTGGAGTCCCATCATGTTCTTCAGGGGTGGGCTAGTAAATTGTCTTCTTGGCTGCCTCACTGGCCAAGTTCACCCACACACATCTCATATTCCAAGGAGTCTGATCCCACAGGTCCATGTAATGTAGCCAGTTTCTTTCCTGCAAATGTGCAGTGAGAATGTGATACCATTTTATTTCTGATGTTAGATCACAGGCACAGGCAGTTTACTGGCTTCTGAACTGATGGGGAAGAGCCACCAGGCACTCAGTCCATAGGCAGAGAACATTAATCAATATGTAAATGTGTGGCTGTCTCAGTCAAAAGCTGAAAAACATGCCAAGACATAAAATTACAGTTTACCAGTTCCACTGGCTGAAACTGCCCATACATGCAGGATTTTGTTTGTTAATTAGGAATTTCTTTCCTGATTAGTCCATTCCTCAAACCTACCAAAAATATGAGGGTGCTTTTACCTATGAATTTACCAACAAATGTCTTCATTCTGTTCACAAATTAACAGCTGAGGGAACTCCTCATCCTTCATCCTACTGATCCCCTGCCTTTGCTTGCTGAGGGAAAAGCAAGCATAAAACATGCTCAAATTCTTACAGCTTCCCACATCCTCTGCTTTATGGGCTGCATTACTGTCCCCTCAGCTGGTCCCAAGAAAACAGCCTCTTTCTAACCCAGAAAGTCCAAACAGACACACATTTCTACTGTGCTCTTGCTTATACAATCAGGCTAAGCCCCAAAACTCCTTGCTCCTGCAACAGAGACTTCTCAGATGAGTTTGGTGATATTAGAAATGCGTGCTGGGCAGCAATATCTCCTTAAATGTCCTCGGCCAGCCATGGCTTTACAATGTTTGTAGCCTTTTGTCCTAATCAAAAGGTCTAAGGGGAGTTCAGTGGAATAAAGCAGCAAGCCTGCTACTGGGGGAGAGGGAATATCAGGGAAGATCATATTAATTAATACCAGTTTAGCCAGGTTACAGTATGGTGAGTTTTATTCTGATATTTTAGAGTATCTACCCAAAGCAGGAATAACTCTGAGATCTTTCTTCCTGTGCTGACCTCCACACCCTACAGAGGATCCCAGCAGTATGACTGGGCCAATAACCATCCCAGTGGGGGAGTCCTGTGGTCCCAGGGCACCTGCTGCCCCCAGGATCTGCCTCAGAGGGTTTCAGGCTGGGGATGACAGATAAATTCTGGCGTGCAACTTCTGTGTACAATGCCGAGATGATTCTGAGCTAGGTGCAAGTCTGGAAGATGTGTTCAGCCAGGCTGCCTCACCTTTGGCCTGGGCTGTAGCACAGTTTTCTCCAGCTCCTGGAACAGTCTGAGGCTGGGAAGGCACAAGCATGGTTTAAAGTCACTGTCTTGCACTCTTGCCAAGGATGGGAGACGTGGGCTGTATCATCTGGAGACGCAGCACACAACCTCACCCTGCCAGCCCAGACCAGCACAGCTCCCTAAAGCCTCTGTGTGTGCAGTCTGTCCACAGCTGTGGAGCAGGGGCAGTGCATGGCCACACACAGCTCAGCACACTTGACCAATGCTTTCCTCTCAAGGATGGACCCAAACTTCATTAAAAACAATTTAGAACTGTAGGAAGTAAAAGATGTTAACTACTAAAGCCACTCATCTTGTAATCCTTCAGGGGTGGTTGTGGTGGAGCTGCAAGATTGATTGAGGCTGCAGCTGCTTAGCTTGACAAAGTGATCTCAGGAAGGTGTGGAGCCATTTGCAGATATTGAATGCCCTTGTGCAAGTACCATGGAGGACAGGCAAATTCACTGAGGTGCCAGAAAAATGAATAAGAAAGGATAAAGAAAGGAAATTAACAAGACATCATGGCTGTCAGAAGGAATTTGCTGATATTACTCAGAGGAATAATCTCCATGCTTCAAACACATAAAACTAAACCAGATAAAATCCTAAAAAAACAAAAAAAGGAAAGAAATATACAGTAGAAAAAGCAATAAGAGCATTCTGGACTCAGCTTCCAAGGGTGGAAAGACAAAGATCTCAGGAAGACTTTGCTGTCCATCATCTCCACGTTTCTCTGAAATTTCAGGCTCTCTTGGGAGTGCTCATTCAAATTTATGCAAAGTTGAATTAAATGACATTTGAGCTACTACTGTGTATTCCACAATAAATTTCATTCAGAATAAAATGAAAAGATATTTCTGGAGACCTGTAAGATCTTGTTAAATGAACCAAACCAAGTGGGACTTCCTGCCTAGATATCTTTTTCTTGAGATTATCCAAAGGCTCTTTCTTGACAGAGATTCCCCAGATTACTATCATTGTTGTTTCCTGTAATAAAAAAAATTCCTTAAAAGTTAGTTTGAATGAATGCTGAATCTGTGCTTCTCCAGCCAAGGAGCCCTTCCCCAAAACCACTGGAGGCTGTTTGCCACTGTTTTATGTTAGTCTGTCACTGATAGATTGACTGAGTGCCCAACCAGTGTCTGCCTGCCAAAGATCAATGGCTTCCTCCAGAAAGAAGTAGCCCGGGGGAAGAGGAATGCCTGGACCAAACAGCTTCCTGGTCTCCCATGCAGTTTATGGGCCTGATAATCTTCTTGCTTATCTCAGGGCAACACCAGGGTTCATCCCCTTCCATAGGGAGGAGAGATATGCAAGATAGTGACACTATCAGCGCAGAGGGCAGTGGTAGCTTGAAAAATTCACATAGATCTATCTTTTTTAGGTTTCCTCAACATTTTATTATCAGGAGAACATAAGGTAAAATAAGACAAGGAGGACAATAGTGTGGCAGACTTCCTCATGCAGCACGTGATGGGCAAACTTTGCAAAATTCAGACGTCATTTGGTCTGGATCAGTAGCTGAAATATGTTGGAGTTCACTTGTGTGCCACCCTGTATGAGAGATACTGACAACTGTAGGGAGTCCCAAGAAAAGCTGATAAGACAGCTGGGAGTCTAGAGCATGTGAAATATGAGATGCTGAAGGAACTGGGCTTTTCTAACATGGGGAAGAGAAGGCTGGACAGGGAAGGAACCAATTGCATCTCCTCCTTCCTGAAGGAATTTGTAGTCAAGGCAGCTCTAAATAGAAGAAAAGGCTTGGTTTGCATTCTAGAAATTGAGGAGCTTAAGATATACATTGATTTGCCAGTATCTGTGTCCAACACATAATACAAGATCCAGTAGATTTATTGTAACATTTTATTCTTCACTGAGTTCAGAACAGCTGAAGCAGCAGCAAATTGTGATCTAAACTCCAAAAAAAACCCCACAACTGTAGGGCCTCATAAAACATGATCAGACTGGATCTTGTTTCTTGTTGGGAATTAATATAGAACTGCAGTAGTAGTCTTTTGTTTGGCCTTTCCTCCCAGACTGGCTTTAACTCAGTGCTCTACCATTGAATCCAGTGGGTTTGCTACCAATAAAGCTGAGGATAAATAAGAGATAAATGTCTCTCTCATATCTCTTCCACAACAACATGAAGAGTTCTGGCTGCTTCTTTGTGCTGCTCCATCCTCCTACCTTATCCCACTGTGGGCAGCTGTACTGCTTTCTTCTTCCTCCCTAAGGAGAGGCAGAAGATGCAAAGAAACAGTGGGAGAGTGCTTCACTTACATTGGGACCCAGTCCTGCCTCAAAGACTGTCCTATATATCCATCTGTGGTTAACTATGAAGTCAAACATTTCTTACTTTTTTTTTTGTCTTCCATGACAATGGGGCAGATTGTTCCTATCATTCATTTCTTGCCTTCCCCCAACCCCTTCTCTTATGTCCACCAATTTCTTCACTCTTTTTTTCAGGCAAATCCTTTATATTCTCATTGGTGACCCTAATATGTGCTGCAGGAAGGGAAATTAAACCAGATACAAGAACAGAAACACTCCAGGACAGAGAGGAGAAACAGTTGCTGGTAACTAAAACTGAATCTCTAATCATATTTCTGTAGATAAAGGGCCAGTCCCCATCTCTTAGATATACCAGTGTGGAAAATGGCACTTTTATGTTTCTCCCTCCATGAACTGCCCTGTTTTAGCTGGAGCTATGATTTTCCTCTTCTCAATTGCGCCACGAACTAGAAGATGGTTAGAGTGGCCAGCCTGGGGACAAATGCCCCTTCCTATCACCCAAATTATTCCTAGGCTGAACAGAGCACTGCTCTTCTGCTGCTGGAGCCTTCAAGGTTAAGAAGAGCACCAAAAGGCAGGAGGTCATATAACTTGCTGAGTAAAGCTGCTGGGATGAATTTGGGCCATTATCTCTAAATACTGTGTTTGCACATGACCTCTGCAGAGCTGCACATTTGAATGGCACTGCCAGAAAAAGCAGCCAGGCATCAAGGCAGCAGAACTCAGAGTGACTGACTTCAACTGAGTGATGCTGCATGACACCAGAGGAGGATGCAGTGGCCTCACAATATTTGACATCTGCCCCTCTATAAAGGAAAAGGATTTCTTGGCACATATCCTACCCTCAATATTTAAAATCTGAAGAGAGTTTTTATTGCTTTTTAATTGGGATGAAGGCGGGAGTATGTTTTCTTTGGATCTTACTTCAAAGCAAATGATCAGTGTTGCTGAAAATAAAGAGCCTTGTTTAGGCCTCTTCTGATCTTACCCGCTAAGCAAAATAAACTCACATGGGAGCATCCCCCTCCATTCACACTCTCAGTGCCTGTCACTTCCCTTGTAGGTTTATTTGAAAAATAAGAAATGCTGGGCTTCAGTCTGCAGAGAGCAATTGCCCATTCTTAGGAGATTCAGGTACCAGCACCCCTCTCCAAACAGTCCTTTTGGCCCCACACAGCCAGAACAGAAAGACAATAATCAAGAGTTCTTGTCTTTGAGCTGTTTCTACACCTTCATGCTTACAAGAAGCCACCTTGGGAGGTCACTAATTAAATACAGGACATAACAAACACAACGTCTCATAGAATCCTTCCCATATTTCAACCCAATGTTTCTCCTGTCTGTGGCAGAAAATAAATTAATTGATGGGAAGCTAAAATATTTACCTTTTCCTGGCCTGCATATCTGCATCAACTTCCTCTAATGCAAGTACACTGAAAATGGGAATAGTATTGTGTTGTAACACTGATAGGGAGCTTTCAAATTCATTGTTTCTCAGCTGTTGTCTGTGATTAGAAATACAGCAATTAAGCTGATAGGGCATGAAGTAGTCTTTTTTCCTTCCCCTAAATGTAAAAACTGAATCTTCCAGGGCATGTTGTGTTTCCTCCAAATTAAAACTCAGGATCAAGTGACTGACAGTGTCCCAGAGGCACTGCACATCTAGATACTGAATAAGAATAACAGGAGCACATCTGATGACCAGAATGCATGCTGTACTTCTGAAGACCCCTCCAACTGCTTGCTCAGCAGAACTGGTTCCCTACAGCATAGGATTTCTTTTTCAAGGACAGGGCAACTTGCTTCAAGAATCTCCTAGATTCATCAAGTGAAGACGTGCAGGACTTCAGGATAAATTTCAACATGATAGTTTACCACAGGACTGCAATCACTGGGCCCCAGATACAGCCAGAAATGGTCAGGAAGTGTATGCACATCAGCAGTTTCATGGCAAGGAAAATGTTGGACACAGCTCTGTTTCCTCCTGTTGCAGTGCAGCTGAGTCTCAGTGAAGGCTTCTGTGTGTGCTTCATTTCATCAGACACCAAGCACCCACTGCATCACAGTGCTAATCAGCTTCTCAGCACAGTATGGGGCATGTTGGTAAATTACACCATAGGGCCTAGGAATGCACTATAGCCATTTAGAAAAAATGGTACTGATGCACTTTTTTAAATGCTAAAATTTCAAAACCTGAAAGTATTTGGCTGGAAACCAGAATAGCTCTGTCACAGAGGCCCTGCATGATCTTCTGAGAGCTGTATTTCATGTATTTCACACTTCTGTTTTCCCCTGGGTATGAGCCTATAGGTTGGGCTAGATCTGCTGTGATGCATGATCTTCTCTCCTCTTGTTCTCGTCTCAGGCCTTGAGGCTGACACAAGAAGAGATGGATGACATATCTTGAGTTAAGCAAGGCTTATGGCATTTTCAGAATGAGTGAGGAAAACACAGTCTAAATGAAGCTTCTCAAGACTTGATGCCAAAATGATAAAAAAAATAATAAAATTAGAGATCAGTTTTAAATAGCTTAGACTCACCCTAGAAAGATATATGGAACTGGATTATTCAAGGGTCTGTTCTGGCTCTGGCACTACTCTTTGTTTCTGTTAATGGTTTTGGCAATGGAATAGGGATTACCTTTTAAAGCCTAAGTATGATACCAAAGCAGTGAGATGGAACAGAGGGAATAAAGGTTGGATGTTGTAATGAAGTTAAAAAACCCCAAACCACCAAACGCTAAAACTCAACCAGTTTAAATGATTATTAGAAAGAAAATTTGTGGCTTGCCTGGTTGCAAGTCTGTATTGACAAAGGTCAAATACTATAATTAGGCAGAAATAACCAACTGAACAAAAAAATCAAGAGATGGTGAATGACCAAGAACACAAAAGGTCTGTAGCAAATGTTCTGGGGAATGCACTGGATAAAACACTGAAAGCCAGCCAGCACTCCCACCCTGCTGTGAGAAAAGCCAACTTGAAAAAAAAAGAAGTGCCCATGACAGGCTTTGCAAGAAAGTCCTCCAGTCTGTTTAGTAGTGGCAAGGTCTTAACTGGAGTAGGGGCTGCAGTTTCAGGTGCTGAACTAAGGATAGAGACGATTTTGGGAGATTTCTCCAAAAGCAGTGGTAATAATCAGAAGACTAAAAAGCAAACAAACAAAGAAACAACTCAAAAACTCTCACTCCTTACATAAGGAAAAGGATTTTAAAAATAGTACTTAATATTTGGAAGAAAAGCCTGAAGGCCACAAATCTTCAAAATAATACGAGGGAAAAAATCTTCAATAGCCATAATTAAACAAATACTGGCATATATAGCCTAAGAATGTTTGAAGCTTTCATTGCTGCAGATTCTTAGAAACAGGTTGATAAATACATGTGAGGAAGAGGAAGGTTGCAATTAATCTTGCTTTAGGGCAGTGGGATTGACTAAGTGACCCATTAGATGGAAATTTCTTCTCCTGTTATTTCTACAAACAGACTCCATGTGTGGTGAGCACAGCACCCACACAGAGCTGCACAGGCACATGAGCCAGCAGCTCCCATAGGACACTAGGGAGCATTGCAAAATGGAATACTGTCTTGAAACAAGGATGTTATGGCTAAAATACCTCAGTCTTCAAGCACCCTAGATTTTCATAAAAACAGTTGGAAATTTCTAAAGGAAACAGACCATTTTTCTCCAGCTGCAAACTTTCTTTCTAAGTCACAAATTTAGCACAGAAAATTATATTTGAGGCCAACTTTCAACCACCTCTTTGTATTGGGTAAGCATACTGAAATGTGGATCGTAACTCTATAGTCTTCACAGTTTAGATAGAAAGTAGAGGAAGGCAAAAATGTTACCTTTCACACGGGAGAGGGTACCTACTGGTGAAAAGTCATTAGTTACATTTCTACCAGAGCTCCAGAGCTTGAGAAGAGCCCAGGAAGGATGTGGGTAACACAGCAGAGAGAAACAGGATGCAGGGTTTTCACTTCAGCATCCGCTTTCCTCTCCTGAGCACGAGGCTGGGAGCAGGGCTCAGCCCCCAAGAATTCCCTGAGAGTCAGGGCAGTTAAATGCAAAGCTGCTTTAGGCCTCTTAAATAGAAACACTGATGTAGCAAATAAATCCCACCTCCTGTGATTTCTGGCACCTGTGTGATCCTTCACTCCTGCACTGCTGCTCTCCTGTCAAACAGGCCCAGCTCAGTGGCTCGGTTGGCACTTGGCAGTGAATTATCACAAAACTTTGCTGGTTTACTACCTTTTCATCTACTCCAACCCACAAAGAGCCTCAGCCTTTGGAGTCTGATATTCAAATGGCAGGGTTGTATTCCCCTCTCCATCTCAGTGATAGTGGTGACCACACCTCCCTCTGCCCCTTGGAGTCTGCTGCTTGCACTGCAGTCTGCCCTGACAGCTCATGTCACCCTTCCCAGGTGGCACTCAGCACTGGCTGCAGTGCAAGGACCTCTGTGGTCCCCAGGAAAATTTCCAAATGGTCTTATTTTTAATTTTGGGTGTGTGGAGGGGGAAATAACCAATCCAACAACAAAACAACAAGCAAGGAGCTTTGGTCTCATTCTGCTCTTCTTGCCCTCCCCTTCTGTGCACTGGCACTCCAAATTCCACTTTCTCCATGGACAGGGATGACAGCTAACAGCAGCCCTGTCCAACAGGTCAGGGACATGGCAGAGGTACTACAGCAGAGAGGCACATACACCAGCACCCCAACCCAAAAGAGAAAGGTGGCAACCATGAAAACTGCCCAGACCCTGGAGGCTCAGTGATGCAGCAGCTTTCCTACAAAACCAACTCCTGCAGGCAGTGTTGTGGTGAAAACTCAAAAGATAAAGGAAGAAAACCTCAGAGGTATTTATTTATGTAAGATGTGCCAGTTTTGATAGGCAGCAAGTACTCAACAGCCAAATCAGTGAATATATTCAAGGTGTCTAACTCAGTGAAGCTCCTTGTGATGCAGGAATAGAGGGGATCCGAGTGTGGCTGAAGAGTTAAGCCTGAGGTCTTCTGTGCACAGGAAAGAGACAGCTAAGGTACCTGCACAGTTGCTTTCACCCAGCCTCTCAAGGAGGAAATAAACCAAAACCTTTATATTTGACTTTTTGTAAAGCCTATTTCTTTCTGTGCCATCTTCTCAAGACACACATACAGACTCTGCAGAAGAGTAACTCCCTTTTGCAACAAGAGTGACCCCACCACGCTGCTTGGCAGAGCTCTGAGGTGACAGTGAACCTGGCTGACAGCTGGAGTGGGTGAAGCAACAGGCATTTGTTGCTTAAACATCACACAAGGTGTTACTCTAATTATTGGTGGAGCCCACAGGGGGGTGAACAGCAGCTCCCAGCCTAGTGCAAAATGGCAGCTCCTTGATTTGGAGATGAAATTAGTGATTGGGTGTAGAGCAGAAGGGAAATGGGCTGGTGGGGGAGGGAGGACAGCATGCTGGTGGGAAAGGAGCCCTTGCTTTTCCTGTCTGAACCTAGCACCTTGGCCTTGGCTCTGCAGCCCTGCCAGCCCCAGAAAATTTCACTTTATCCCCTCCAGGCTAGAAAAGGCTTTTAGTTGCATGTGGCAGTGTTTTTTTCTAAAAATGTCTCAAGGAAAGGCAAAAACAAACAAACAAAACAACCCCTAAAAATCTAAAACACCACAACCTCAGACAAACTTATGAGCTTTATAAGCAGTTCAAATCCTGGGTTATTCCTTCACTAATGGGGTTTGTCTGGAGTTACTGAGATCAGAGCCTGGCCACTGGTTACAGAGAACACAATGGAATTTGAAGCCTAATTAACAAAAGAAATGCCTCCACCTGTCTTTAACCAGCCCACATGTTTCCAATTGGGCTTACAGCCACAAATGGATAAAATTGTGCTAAGCAACTCTGAGCACATGACAGAAAAATAGCCTCCTGAGTTATGAGCCAAATCCAGATGCTCAGGGGACCACAGGAATCAAAACAAGACCATGTTCAGGGATGTAGATGAGGGGGAAAGGGAAGGATAACTTGCTGAGAGAAAACCCTAATACTCAGCAGCCTGGTTAGGTGTAAATGGCCGTGGTTACGAGGCTGTGGTGAGATATTGGTGACTACCTCAGCATGAAGGGATCAGGGGAACAGGCTTCTCCACAACCCCATATCTCTAATATCTGCAATTAGGACTCTCATACAACTTCTTATGTGAAACCCGTGCACTCCAAGCAGAGTGTCCTGTCCCTGCACACAGCAAGGCAACTCAAAGGAAAACATCCAGGAAATGTAAGTAGCAACAGAGCCAAGTCAGGAACGTTTTGCTCCTCAAAAGGAAAAGCTGCCTCTCACTTTGGAGAAAGATAAAAATCCACCAGCCATCTGCTTTTATCCAAAGGCTGTGGTGTGCACAATATCCCTGTATATTGACTGCCCAAGCAGAGCCCTGGTGACAGATTGTAACAGGCCTGCTGATACCTCCTGTGACCCTGAATCAAAGGGTTCACAGGCATCACTGCTGGGCTGGAGTTACTCCACTTCTGTAGTTGAAATGTAAATGTAAGTAGCTAATTACAATCTCTTTTCATCCTCAAACAAAACCTTTTACACTTTGTCTGATAGCTGCTGGCAAGCTGCTGCTGCTAATTATTCAGCAATGGTAGTAGCATCCTCCCAAACTCATAAAAATGCAGGGAGAATTCAGATGAAATTTTGGGTCCCTGTTGTGTAAAAAGTGCTATCCAGATGGATTATTTGCACCCAGCCCCCAGGGGCCCCCAGGGACCTGCAGTGTCCTGGAGACAGAATCAGCAATGCTCAAGAGAAATAGTGATGCCTAGTGACACTCCTCAGCTCAGGGCACACAGACCATACCAGGCTTGCTTTCAATGAAATGCCCTGGGTTGAGGCTTCTGGAGTTTTCTAAGTCACTGATGAACCAGAAATTTATCAGCTAGCCCTGGCTCTCTGCTTTCCCCCAGTAACACTGGGGACTGCCAGCCACAGCCTTCGCCCCAGTGTTTGGGGGCTCCCCAAATGCTTGAACAGCCACTTCCATTTCAGACAGGGCCAGTTCTGGAGCTCACTCATGGCCTGCACAGACAAGGAAGATGGTGCTGCTGCACGCTGAGGGTGCAGAGGACAGGTTTAAAACTCATGTACAGAATGTGTTCAGTTCCAGAAGAGTCTTGATAGCTTGGTATGAGAGAGAACCTTCCTTTCTCAACAGCACAGTCTGGGAGGGCAATTGATACTAGCCAATCCTGTACTGAAGTGTCATATTAGAGAGGAGAAAAGTGCCCTGTAGCACTGGCAACAGCCCTGGCCTAAGCATTCCATGATCACCTCAATTATCACTGGGACTTTTCTAGCTCTAATTTAGATTAAAAAAAAAATATATATATATATATATTGCTAGCTTTAAGATTGTTGAAAGTCTACTGGATTTAAACCTTGTGATAGGTATTTCCTATAAAAGCTATGGCCAAAAATCAACTCAAAAAGATGCAGCTTCTGATACCAAGTCACATGTCTCTGGAAAGATGGAATTAGATTACTGTGCAGATACACACTCCACCCTGCATCAAACCCTGTGAATGCACAGGTCAGGAGGCAGCCAAGCCACTGAACAAATACAGCCCAAAGCAGAGCACAGGGTGGGTTATGCCTGGCCAAGTCCTGGAAAGGAACACGAGCTACAGGATCTGCCAGTTCTGCCAGGGGCAAGTTTGGGATGCAGCCAAGCTCCTCAATAACCTCAGCTCACTGTGCCATGGAATCTGAAGCATGCTGTGCTGCTAATCAAGGGTCATAGGCACTGCCAGCTGTTCAGGTCCTGCCCTCACCTCAAGCTGGTGACAGGAATGCCAAGACCACACTCACCAAGCCTACTTCTAGAAGGGATTATCAGCTGCAGCCTTCTCCCCACAAAGGCCCTGTGTGCCAGCAGGCAGCCCAAGGAGAGAGGGGCTGCTGAGCCTTGTTTCCTGCTGCAAAAGGGAAATGTGGTGCATAGCATAAAGCAGGGGTGTTAGTGATGCATCCACCTTCAAAGTGCTGAATGCACTGCCTGGAGCTGGTCATTGTGCTGGCTTTAGTGCCTGCTGGGAAACCTAGAGGGAAAGGAGACTTGTCCTCTTCCACAGAGTGAAAAGGAACCATCAGATAGGAAAAACAGGACTGCTCTCCTAAAGTCTTCCTGGGAGAAGAAAGGTTTCTCCCTTAAAAACATCAGTAGCTGTGCTTCTAAAAATCAAAGCAAGTTGTAAGGCTGTGTGTTCAAAGCTCTCCTTCCTCCCACCGACCATCGTTCAGCCAAATCTGCCCTTGGGCTTGGCTCCATGTGACTCAGTCATAGATGGGATGGGAACACACCTCCCTGCTAGCAGAAGGAAGGTAGTTTGAAAAGAAAGGTTTCCTGAGAAGAGGGGACTGATGAGAGATCCCTAAGGCCAAGACAAAGTCTATAACGTAGCAAAAGGGGTTTGGATGAAAGAGAACTTGGAATAGGATGCTTGAGAAAAGAGTAAGTTGTAAAAATATAAATAAAAGAACAGGCATAAAGGGACAGAACAAGAGGGGAGGGCAGAGAAAGGACATGGGGAACGTGGAAGGAGGAATTCAGTATGGGGAGATACGCTGGCATCAACCTGGGAGGCAAGCTGTGCTTGCAGAGATGATGAGGAGCACACAGGCACTACAGCAGCCCTGCTGGTAATATGAGAACCATGCCTTGATGTCCAAATGTGGAAGCCTCTCAAAAACCACCCAAACACAGACATACTCATGCCTGGGGAAGATATTTACCAGTGGAAACTTACCTGTGGCTGACTCACAAATAAAGGAGGATGATATGCTAGATTATTTTTACTGTCACAACTAATATCTGTTCTGAAGTGAGATGAGTTATTGTGAAATTTCTAGGGCCTCCTGCCAAGCATATAGCACCACCACTGTAGGGACAGAATGGACTTTTTCAGAACTTATCATTTTGTTCAGTTACTAGTGTCTGAACTGGAGTCCACTTAAGAAAAACCTATCACCACACACAGGCAAAAAAAAAGAACATCCAAACCAAAAAACCACAAGCAAACAAAACACAAAAGAAATCCCAGTCATCTGCTTTTGTTTTATATAGTAACAGACTACCACGATGGTTATCCATTAAATCAAGAAAAACATACGCATTTCAAACCTCTGTGATTTTAGCATTAATTGAAATCTTCCATGCAGTCTGCACCATGCATGGGGGGAGATCATCAGCAAAATAGTTTATCAAGTCTGTTTTAAAAGTTGCAGAGATGGAAGCATTATCCCAAAGTACTCAATCTAAACAGACCTGACTTTTGTTTCACATACAAATCATATTAGAGCACAAGTTCACATCTGGCTAAAAGGAGAAACAAACAAAAATTGGAACTAGAGAAGGGGATGGCTTTGAAAAATCTTAGACAGGAATTTTCAAAGTTACAGTGTACCATGGTTCAGATGCACCATCCATTAATTTTAATAACTACCTAAATTCCCTAGGAAACTGGGAATAACTTCAAAGTTAAATTCTTCTTATACTTGAATATTTCCTTTAGTTGACCTGAGTTTGTTCTTTCACAGTGAAAGAAGTGAAAAGCGTGTTCTGTGCTTTCTGCTCAGACAGAGATCTGCAGTATTCACTGCCTGAGCTTGCTGTGGCCATCACCACTGCTGCCTTCTCCCCCACACCCTCAGCTCCAGCCCCTCAAATGCCATTTGTTTGCCTTGCTGCTGACAGAGATTGTACAGATCACTTGGGAGAGGACAGTAAATCATAACTATATGACAAGCTGCTTCTGACAACAGGTCCCTCTTGTCCTGTTTCTGGAACTTTTTTGGGCTTTGTTTTATGTGATTTTGTGGTCTAAAGTATTCAATAAATCTCTTTGAACCTTTCAGAGCCTCCCTTTGTATCTCACTCACACAGTTCTGCAATTACCTGTTGGACTGGGAAGGTCCAGAGCTGACAACTCACTTTTTAGCCTGGCTACAGTTACTGTATCATCTCACTGGCCAACTCCTCATTAATTTTCTGTAATAAATTTTTATGAACAAAAAAAATATTTGAGCAGCTATAGAAAATGCATAAAGAGCAGACACATAAAACTTTGAGCTCAACACCTTTCCATCTGCAAAAACATCCTTATAATTGCTGTTATTTTAAACAAGTTCTTCCTCAAAGAAACATAAACTCATTAAAACATGAGAGCTCTGTGAGAGAACCTTGCAGAAGTCAGGGACTGAGGCTTTCAGCACTTTCTCTGTAACTTAGTCTCATTCTGCCCCAATTTAATTCTCCTTGACATTGAAATAATAGCAGGACACATTTTCCTTAGTAAAAAACATCTTTTTGACAGTTTTGTTTTTCCATGAAGTTTTTTTGTCTGGAAAGTGAAAGTGGGAGGTTGCAAACTGAAGGGATGGTTGCTTTAAGCAGCTCTCTAGGTAAAAATTGAAATGAAGACAGTACTGTCAGCAGATGGTGAGCAATTGTGTTGTGCATCCCTTGTCTTTCTTGGGGTTTATTCTCAATCTGTTATCTCCCTGTTCATTGTAATTATTATCATTAATCTATTTCAATTATTAAACTGCTCTTATCTCAACCCACAGGTTTCCTTTTTTCTGATTCCTCTCCCCATCCCATTGGGGGATGGAGGGGAGAGTCAGAGAACAGCTCTGTGGTGTTTAGTTGCCAGCTGGGGTTAAACCACAATGCTACCCTAAAAACAAAACTGAAAGCTATCCTCAGTTCCACCTAAGGAACATTTGAGAAATATTGTTATCAATACTTACATATACATTTCAGAACCATGATTGTAAGTTAATTTCATTACAATATTTACTCTTTAACAATCTTTGAAATAGATGAAACATATGGTTTACATATGATTCACATCCTTGAAAGACATATGTAATGTCAGTCATTTGAAAAAGTCTTATCCAATTCCATAACATCGAGCAGTACATTAGGAACACGTGTTCCATAATTTTTTCTTTTGTATTAATCACATAAGAAAATGCATGAAAATAGTTTTAAGAAAGGGAATAAAAATCTCAGGAGCTTGAAAACCCAAGGTAACCGTAAAGCAGTGGTAAAGCAGTGACTCTGAGTCAAGAGTGAAAAGGGACTGAAAGGGAGTGAAAGGAAAGAGTGAAAAAGGACTTCTAGACCTAAAGAAACAAAACTGGCAAGTTGCGCTTTCAATTGAAAATGCAAAAAACCTTGAAACATAAGAGAAGCATTTTGTTCCTGAATAAATACAGTGAGACAACAATTCACAGTGGCTTCTGTCTTTCCTTAGAAAGGGTTCCATTTTTAAGTAATTCTAAAATAAAATAATATCCCAATTTAAACACTTAAAGCTCCATGAAAATGGTACTTTCAGTTAAGACTAAAGCACACCTGGGCTTCCCTGGAAATTAGCAGGTTTTCCAGCAAGATATTTTATCAGAGTAAATACTGCCCAAGCTGTGCAGACATCTAATATACTGGCAGGACAAACACTTCCATGGAAGAGCAGTAACTCTTACAGGGCTACCCACACAGCCAGAAGTCCTCCAAAACTGTGTGGATCAACTCAGTAGCAACTCCACTGCTCATATGTGGAACTCTTGAGCTAAAGAGAAGAGCTTAAATCCCTGAATTCTGTTTAAAGCAACAAACACTATAACTCTATTAATAGTTCTGTGGTGCCTTTCAAAAATCACCCATGAGCCAAACACTAATAACCCCTCTCCCCAAAAAACAACCAGTCCTATGGACCAGCAAGTTTTTGATGCAGCATTTTCTAAAACAATGTTTTCTTTCTCCCCATGCAATAAATAATTCAAAGTTGTCATCCCTGCATCTTAAGTCTGCTCATCTCAGAAGTTTTAAGTACATCAAAAATCACTATGCAAAGTGAATTAAAGAAGTTGCCACTTTAGCTGAAGGTTGTGAAGTTATAGATAAAATGGCTTCTAATGGGTTGACTTTCTGAGGCTTGCTACATATAAGAGTATTGCATTTAGTGCAGGAGTGGCACTGCAGAAGCCCAAGGTCTCTGAGAAGTAAACTTCCACAGAATTGTTTGTGAGCCGAGTGCAGCTGATGGTTAATTATCACTTGGGCAGATGCCATCCACATTTTGGCCATTAAAACAGCTCAAGTAACAGCATATGCTTCTGGCAGAGGGCCCTGAAGGGTGAGAGGGATCCCACCAGGTTGAAACTAATCACCTTTAGAATCTTAGCTGAAAGTGTGCTATGTGACTCCCAAAATGTGGGGATCTGCACCCTGCAGTGGCACAGTTCTGGAGAGACCCATCTCCCCTGCTGAGATGGTTCTTCCCTGAAAGCAAAGCTGAGCCTCAGCCCTGCCTCCGAGTGCTCCAGGGGCTGGGGGGATATGGAGGTTTGGGCACTGCTCTGCTGCAGCAATCCCTCTTCACACCATGTATTCTACATGTTACACTGAAATAAAACAGCTGTGAAAGCTCCCTGTTCACTGGACAGTGGTGTGAAGTCTTTGCTGCTAATTACTGTTTCTTAAATGGAACCATGTTGGCTGAAAATCCCCTGAACCTGAGAGCCAGGAAGCCACAGCTCTCTCTGCCAGAGGAGTCATGTAGAGGAACAAACGTGCCTGATACCCTCTCCAGGAGTGGCCTGGGGCTGTGTCACCTGAATAAAAGGAAAGCATGGCTGGCATAAAGCTTTTGAGACCATAGGCACTTCCTCTGGTTTTAAAAGCTCTATCTTCTAAAAGACAGGCCTACAGGTGTTCAAATCTTAGCCAGGGTGTGCACAGTGGGTGTGGTGAGGGAAGTAACAGCATCACTCCTTAGTCTCACAGTTCTCCCCACTCTGGCTGGAAAAAAGGAGCAGCAGTCTTTGCATGGCCATCATCCTAAGCACTGCCAGCAGCTGCAGTCACACAAGGGTCATTTGTCCCAGAGTCTGACTCCCAGCACCAGCCTCCTGCTCTATCCCAGCCCTGTCCTGGTCCTGGCTCTTTGTTCTATACTGTTTCCACAGCTGTAAAACAGGGGAATTCCTGCATTTCTCAGGCTCCAGGACCCACCAGGCCAGGGATACTCCAGCATTTAATGAACTGCCTTCTCTTTTGACAGACGTGTCTCCAGGCAGGACAGTTTTGACTAGGGCAAAGATATCCCACATATGTTTTTTATTGGGATCCACCCCACCCCAATATATTCCCTGCACTGCTTTATGCAGTGTTACACAGGGTCAGCTTCTAGATCTAGGTTTAACATGACAAATTGTCAGTGACAGGGTGCAAAGCCCCAGACCAACAGAAAGGGAGGCCCATGCTGCTCAGATCAGGTGTCCACAGACAGCTGCTCACTTGTCACCCAGGTGACATGAGAATAACAGGTCAGGTTTCTGCCTGTTGCAGAATTTCAACTCTACCTTGATAAAATGTTCTTTCTTTACTAGCCAGGATGGCCACGAGGCATGTCCAAGAGATGTGTCCATGTCACCATTGGCCTGATGCTCAAAACCAGCTGGGTGTATGGAGAAGCACGCGAGACCTAAAGGTGCTCTGGGATGTGGCAACCACTCCCAAACAAATTTCCTGCTGCCTACAACCACAGTGGGGGAGCTGCTAAGGATCAGTGCCAGGGCTGATGGGTGTGCTGAGAGGCTGTGGGCTCTCTTGTTTCCTGCAGCTACAGGCAGGGTAAGGCTCAAACACTCTCTGTGAGAACAGGAAGTGGCCACAGAGTTCTCATCCTGCAGATAAGGCCGGGATCCCTCTCCACTGGAAGTTCAGTGACAACCTCTGGAGATGTTGGGGTGCAACCTTTTCTGCCACACTTTGAGTACCCTCCTGGCTGCCTTGGCAGCAGTGTCTGAGCTTGCTTTTATTTCCAGGTCTGTCACAAGAGGCTGAACCACAAACAAGCTTCAAACTTCACCGAAGCTTTCTTAGAGTGAGTTAATCTATGGGAAGGGGCATTGTGAAGTGCTTCCTATCTGCAGATCCATTCACAGCAGCCATGAGTGATCCAGGACAGCCTTGGTACCACCTTAAGCTGCACCAGCTATATTTGCCTGAGGAAACTGTGTATTACGTGACCTCTGACATACATGTGCTTGCCTTCTCAATTTCTATCCCACAGATGGGAAATCTGAGGCACCAAATAACTCTGGGGCGTCTTCTAGGTCCTCTAGAGAGCAGAGAAATGTATCTGCCTTTATGGACTCCCACCCTGGACATTGCCAATGCTATCTCCACCAACACCACACACCAAAGCCAGAAACCACAGATGACCTGCAGAAGGGAAGTGCTAAAAATGAACTCATTCCAGAGCACGAAGAGGACAAGGCCAGTGTGCAGAATGAGTTCAAGAGAGTTATTGGAGGGAGGAGTAACACAAGGGACTGAAGCAGGTGATCTGTCTCCAACTGGGCTACTCTTCAACAAGGAGTATCTCTGCATGGGGAAGATTTTCCCTTTCTTTTCTGTGCTGTGGTGCTCAGCTGCCCCTGCATTTTGCAGGAGCACTCAGCTGAGACTCATGCCAGAGCCCCGCATTCAGGGCACATAAAAGCTCCTGCCTCCCCCTGTGCCTGTGTGTCACAACAGTGTCAGCCATGCCATGATCAGAGCTGAACTACAGCAGGGCTATTGCACAGCCCCCAGCATGGCTCTGGCCTGCCAGCCTCTGAAAAGAGCTTTAAAAACATGACTGAATGAGGTACTCCTACAGGAGAGCAAAGATTCAATACAGCCTTTATAGCTTAGTAGTTGCAATATTTTGCCTGCAAAATAGGGTTCCTGAAAGAGTGTGTTTGACTTGCTCAAAACAATTTCTTTAAACTTCTCCAGGCTGAAAGGCTTCTTCTAGTCTTACACAAGCAAGACCAGAATCAAAATTTGGCCTCTAGCCTTTCCCTCAGGACTTGCTGGGCTGCCTGCTGTACATCTGTAACATGGGGGCATTTGGATTGCCTGTAACCCACCACCTGGTAGCTGCTGAAATCATCCTGTTTCCTTCCATTTGCTACTTCCCTTTTTAATTTTTTTTTTTTAAGGATTCAGGCATCCAGTCAGATTGGGTGGTTCAGAATTTCTTAGCAGTGAAAAAAAGCTGCTAGAAATGCAAAAATGCTCTTGGCCATGTCCTGTCAGGCTAAATCCAAACCTCATCGGTTTTCAACAAGTCTCTGCAAACAGCCTCAATTGATATGAAATCAAACAGACAAGGACGTTTTGCTGGAGCCACTTGGTTTTGCTGAGGGTAAATCACACCCAGCTCTAGCCCACAGCCATGCTCTGCAGCCAGCACAGCTATTTCAGTCACACAACCAAGCACACACACACACAGAGATGCCTTCTCTTCCATCAGGCTGTTCAGTGATGGGCTTTTGCAAACTCCTGGTCACACATCAGCTTCCTCCAGGAAAGAAAAGGCACATCCTGAATTGTCTAAGGGCAACTTTCATATGGGACTTGCACTTTTTGAGGGAGGTTTTGCCTTTGTTTTTAAAGAAAAAGGTGACTGATCTGGCAAACTGGGAAAGAGTAATTTTAAATTATAAAATTAGATTAGAAGATAAACTAGGCTTCTTCTAGGATATAACATGCCTCTCTGAAACATGCAGTGTTTCATCTCCTTGCCCACCTGGAATTTGCTTGAAATGTTATACATCTCCTCGCTCACCTGGAATTTACCTGAAACTAGCTGCTATCTTTTGCACAAAACAAGGAGCAGACTCATTTTTCTGAGGGGAGATACATAGGCAAGAGGAGAGGGGCTACATGAGTGTTTTTACAGAAGAGAGAAGAGGGGAGGCACACAGGACAGAGCACAGCGCTGGGGGTCAGCATGGAGAGACAGTGACAACTCAGATGGGTTTGGGACATGGCTGGTGCATTGCACAAAAGGTAACGTGCTCATAAACAGTACCCAAGCCAGTATCTGCCCTCCTGTGCATGCTCCTCCAGCAGCTCCTTCCTCCCTTGCTCCATGCCCCAAACACACAGACCAAGCAGACCATTTGGATCAAAGCAAACCCATCACAGGGCAAAGCAAGGGCCCCAGCCTGTCTGCAGGGGCTCACCAGCCCCTCTCCACTTAAGAACCCCAGGATCCTCCTCAAAGGGCTCACAGAAACAGCCTCTGCACCAAGCAAGCCCCCTGCAGGAGCACACACCGTGCCAGGAAGCCCCCCCAAGGGCCCAGGTTGGACAGAGGGGCAGGTCCCGGCAGGAAGGGTGACCCCGTCCAAGGGCCTCGAGAGGAGGAGAGCAGACAGGAGGGCACAGCTGGGGGCTGTGGGTCTGGGCCGGCCCCTCCCCGGTGCCGAGGGCGGGGAAGGGCCCCTTTTCACCATGTGTGTGGGCTGAGCAGGGCATGGAGACCCCCAGCTGCCGCCTGCCTGCACGCACACAGCCTGCACAGCTAGTCCTGTGCTGAAGGGCAATTAAATTCCTCATTAGCTGTAATTAGCAGGCACCTGACACCCCTCAACAGAAGCACAGCAGCAGAGGGGCCTCTCCCTGGCAGGAGAGGGCCACTGAAGTCAGTTTTTGTGGCCTGTTTTATGAGCTCCAGCGTGTCTGAGCTCCCTTTGACTGAGCTGGAGCCTCACCAGAGGCAGCACCTGTGAGCAGGATCCTGATCTGCAGCTCCCCACTCATCAGCAGGTTGTGGATCAGACCTTGCCTGAGTAGGCTGGGAATAACAGCCAGGCAGAGGCTGAAGCTGAGCTGCAGCCACCAGCCCAGGCTGTTCTGGGGCTGGGGACTGTGCTGCTCCCTGGACTGACAGCAGCTGCCTCCAGTAATCCCAGCCCTCCTGCTGGTGCCTCTGTACCCTAAAACACACAAACCAAGGTGTCCAGAACTCTCCTGCCATGGACGGGATCTATTGCCAACCATCCCATCCAGACAAATCTTACAAGTAGTAGGAACTTCACCTCATATTCCCAAGGTGGATAAAAGCTTGCCCAGGGCAAGGGGAGCTGCCTACAGCCATGCAGTCAGATATGTTATCCAGTGCACTGCTGGTCCTCAGCTAGTCAAGGGCATCAGGCAATACAATTTTTCCAACTTCACAGTCAGATGGAAAGGGGTTCCTAAGCATTGAGCATTTGGTACAACTTACTTGCTTCAGCATTTGTGGGTGTCAAACTGCCCTGTCTCAATAAGGCTGTTAATGTGTGTGGTCCAAAGGACCTTGGTTATTTTTCCTGGGGATGAGTGAAACCAGGAGGCACGGTAAAATCAGAAGGGAGGAAAAATTTGCAAGTGTGTGCTCTTGTTCTTGCTTCACTTTGAATTGGTTTTACATGGGGCTTTGCTATGGGCTGATGCTCTTCAATTCCCAGCCAGTGCTGTGCTGTTTCTCCCTATGATTTCCATGCTCTCACCAGGATGGTGCTGCTGCCTGAGGAAGTGCACACAGGAGAAGATGGCAGGGCAGAATGTCACTGGGTGCTTGTGCCAGAGCTGCTTGGACAATTTTTCTTTGAACAGCCAGTAAGACAAATGTTCATTCTGCTTTTTTCAGCAGGAAGGTTTTGGAGCCTCTTAAAAGCCTTTTCCAATCAGCCACCAACCTGTTCATTGTATGTCCACATCCTTTGATTAGTTCTTAAGCACCTGGCCTTTGCTTTGCAGCACATGAGCTTCCTACATGCCTTAATGCATTTATCCTCACAGATAAATGTGAGGGAAGGGAAGAGCTACAAACTTCCTTGGACAGAGCAGATCTTTTGATGCATGTCTCTTAAATCCTAGGCCAGCCATTAAATCCCTCCAATGTTTAGTGGTCTCCTCTTTAGGTCATTCATTATTTATAGTATGTGTCTGGCTGCATGGTATTTCATTACCACTGGAGGAGGATGGCAAACACAGAGTCAGGAATCTGTGTCCTCCTTAGCCTCAGAGACACTGCAGAACTTCAGACTCTTTGGAGTTAATCCCATGCTCTTTTAACTAATTTGTAAACTTTTCCTTTGTAGGAGAGGAAAGGATCCATCAATGTGATGTACAGCTCCTATACTGTCAGTTTGTCACATTGAGCCTGCAAGCTGAATGTAGAGGAAAGCTCACAGAAATCAATATACCATAAAAAATGTCATTATTTCTAGTTCACATATTATCTCCTGCAGTGGTTCTTGCCACAACTTCACAAGGGTAAAAAGCCCTTCACAACTGGGTTCTTCCCACAAAGCACCTACTAGCAAAGTTCCACTATCTGTCTCAATGTGGTAAGTAGCCTGAGCTCTCCAATTCCTGCAGTGCAAAGCAATCAAAACCTCTCAGATAATTTTCTGCAGTGTGTAGATTTCCACTGCAAACTCTCTAATTTTTCAGTTTCTTTAAATATAAGCCCCATTCTAAAAAGTCCACAACTAAAGCTTGGAAGGGGAGACTAAATGACATAGCTGGAGAAATTGGACAAGCCTTCAGTTAGTGAAGACTAATAAAAGATACTGCTTTTCTCCAGCATCCCTGCCTTGCTTGTGGCCTTAAACCACCCTGTCTTCAGCAATTCCACAAAGAAAGCATAGACATCTTAGAAAGGCTGAACATCTAATCAGTACAGCCACAAAACAGCATTATTATGAGGACTGCACTGCCTGGGCTGGTTTGTTGTTGTAGGATAGCTCTCCAGTACTAGGCAGCTCCTATTTCTAAAATGTAAATCACCACTAAAACCATTTGTTTGAGTTCAAAACCAGCAATGGTGTACTCAAATTGCAATAGTTATGTAGGGTAACACAGAGAAACACCAAAAACTACATTAAGTCAAGGGGAATACAGTAAATATTTTGATAAGCTGTAGTCAAAGCACAATGCAGCTGTTTTTAAGCTATAGCTTCAGTCTTTGTCTGGCTACAGACGTTGTGTGAGCTCCCTTTGCATCTTTCTGATTTGTCTTCTCCTCAGGCTTCAAAAGTTTGAGCTGGGGTAAAACATCCTCCCACCTTCAGGCAGGTTTTGAGCTACAGCTGCCCAGGATGTACCTGAGCTGAGATGCTGCTGTTCTCTTTCCCAGCAGCTCACCCAGCACCTGGGGAACAACCTAATGCCAAAATATCACATGTACAGAGAAAAGCATTTCAGGAAAGCATCACTCCTAAAGAGAATGAAGCAGACTGTAAATCTGTCCAGCTCAGCCTCCCCTACAGCTGGGAAGGTCTCTCACTTCAGATTCCCTCCATCTGTCTTTTCAGCATCGATCTGTCGCCACAGAAAGCTGCTGACAGCCGGCCCCGATTCACACAGCCATGCAGGAAATGGTGATAACCAATTATCACTGTGCAGGAATTCATCTCACAGACAGGCATCCCTGCCTACCACTGTCTGCAGCTTAGCACAGCCGAGTACCAGCATCATTGTAGCAGCACTTTTTCAATTTAGTTTTAAACAAAATTTCAAAAATCAGCAGCATCATAACCTCAAGCACTGCCTTGTTCAGTAATGCTAGCAGCAGCTGCTTGTGCCAGAGGGTTAGGGATGGTTTGTTCTTTTTCCTCAGGAGAAAAACAGACTTCAGAGAAGGCCATAAAGTTTCAATAAAGAGTAGACCTGCCCTGTATCCTTCTTGCTCTGTTCCCAGGAGCAATGTGGACCTGGTGAAGCAGCTGAGAGATAATCCCTCAGTAGATCACACTCAGTAATTAGGATTTCTCCACCTGTTTCCATAGCCACCCCAGCAGACTGCAGCTACCCCAATCCCAGTGCCAGAGAGAGCATCCTGCCCTTTGTGCTGCTCCTTAGCAAGGGAAGTAAGTTGTACCAATACAAAAGCATCACATCCTTGACATTAAAGCTGAGTTGATGTAACTAACACAAAATTACATCTTTACAGAATTATACTGACCAAACTTCTATGAGGAGACCCAGACACAGAGAATGGCTTGATGAAAAACAGTGTCTAAAAGTACAGCAAGTAAAAAAATTATATTCTGGATCAATTATTTACTGCTGCCCCAAACCCCATATCTTCAGACCTGTTAAGGAAAGGATATTTATTTTACAGTTAAAGAAAGATACCAGGAGATACAATAAGCTATTTCAGACATTAAATGAAAGCATTCCTGAATGCTGAAAAGAATTGTGTGCAGAACGGGCACAGAGAAGGAGCCTTTGAGAATCCTAAATAAGAAAATAAATCTCTCTTTATTTGCCTTGGAGAGTCTTTTTTTTGATGTCAGCTCAATTTTTCTTTGAAACCTTACCATCAAGTTGCATACTGCAAAAGGGAAACAGAGATGTTTATTTATCAGCAGAGAATCACAAGCCACTCTCTGCCCAGGATGGTCTCAGCCCTCTTTACAACTGCTGAGATGGCAAATACATCTTCTGCTATTGGAATACACAATGGTAATTTATATAAGATAGAAGCCCCAGCAGCAGTTTGAAAACCCCATCTGTATGTGGGGCATCCAGAGGGACATGTGAAAAGATTCAAAGCAAAGGGTGAAATGGCTTGAAACTTCATTTGTTATATTCTATTCTGTATGAATATAGAAATATAATTTTTATTCCAGTCCCCTCACCCAGGATCTTAGGAAAAATCACCATATTTCCTGAATAAGTGAGTGGAAAAAAATACCTTTTGGAATTAAAAACTAGTTTGTAGTGCAAAGGTTAAAAGATAATGTTTTCTTATGTATACTCTCAGTGCAAAAGCAGCCTTCCTGTTAAATCCTTAGTAATTTCATACTGTAAGAGGCACCTAACAAAAAAGCACTGAAAAACATGGTAAACATCTTGATTATCAGGAGCCTACAGCCTGTTACAAGGTCAGTATTTCCTCTGTCCCTAGCCAGAGCCCTTCCCACCCTCACCGTACATGAGCCATGCAGAGAGGTGAGCTCTCCCACAGTGGGCTTTCTCAGGGGTCTGGAGCCTCTGTGCAGGGACAGTGGGTGGGTGAGACAGGGGCTGGTGGTGGGACCGGGGCTGGGATCTCACACAAACAGCAAACAGTCTCCAACATGAGCTGGATTTGGACTGGTTCCTAGAAAGGAAAAATCTGAGCAGCTTGGTCACTCTTTGGATTTTCTTCAAACATGTCTTCACAGGCAGTGAAGGATATATTTGGACCTGGACTCATTAACTGCTTCCCTTCTCCTGAGGGCTGGGATGACTGAATGCATCATTTTCCTTCTACCTTGAAAATGTAATTTCCTATTGCCATCAGTGCCAGCAATGCTTTAAAGAGAGCCTTGCCCCTCTTGTACATCTCTATGTTTTTACAATCAGTCTCTCCCAGTTAATGGCTGTCCATAGTAGATGGAGAGTCTTATCCAGGGGGTGGACCAAGGCCATTGAGAGTTGCCCAGCACTCAGGAAACTCTGGGCACTGTTCCTGGGGTGACCCATGGGGCAGGGCAGTGAGGGGCACAGCCACAGCCTGGGACACAGGCACACACCTGCAGCCCATGGCCTGAAGCAGAGGCTGCAGCCCATGGCACCTCTTGTACACCATGGGAGAGAAAATCCCATCACTTCAGCTGGTGCCTTCAGACAGACCCTTTGTGCTGAAGCAGTGCTTTCTCTGCCAGGAATGTCCTGATGCATTTTCCCCACCATCACAAACCTTGATGCCTTCAGCCAGCTCCTTGTTTTCAGAGATTGGTTTCAGGAAATCAAGATGCCCAGTTTAAAATCTCAAACAGTTCTGTGCAGGTGATCTCTGGAATGAAAACTAAATATATCTCTCCTAAAATGAATTGCTAATATATGATGAAATGCTGATATTGATCCAGGCTCTGAGCAAATAATTGAATGTACTTCTACTATTTGGATGGCTAAATATTTCCAATAAAGAGCATTATGAACAATGCATACTATGTTTGCTTTGGAGGAAGGCTGGAGGATTTTAAGCTCATGTTAGAAACATTAGCTGCTGTCACTAATGTGACTTGCTGACTTGAATGTTTGTTTTTTCTGATTTTTCCCCCTTTCCCTCCAATTTTTCAATTAAAACTTAATCGCCTGCCCACTCACTCGCTGCAGAAGTGATAGGGAGATTATAAGCTGTCATAAAAACCTTCTTTGGTCTCACATTTCTCTCTGGCAACACAAAGAAAAGGTCAGTTCTAGTGCTGGCCTACACACTAAGCCACACTTGTGGCTTAAGCCCCTGCTTTAGGAATGTTCATCGGGTGCTGGGTGGTGTGTTCATGTCCCATCTTGCTTCAGCTTTGCCTGAGTGTCTTCTAGTGAGCTGCATTGCATCTCAGCCACAGAAATCAGGAGCCAGCTCCTGGGTGACATATTCCTTGTACATGCCTCTGAATTGGATATGTTAATCTGATTTTTATGGCTTATTTCTATATGTTGGATTAAAGTAGGGTTGTCTCTGTGTATGTGAAATGAACAAAGAACAGCAGACCTGTGTTCCAGCTGAGCAGCTGTCCAATCCAGAGGAATTTCTGCAGAGTTCATCACCTGGAAAAGCAGGCTGAGTAGGGAGAGCACAACACTTAACCTGCTAGGAGACCACAGCAGCCTGCTGCTATTGCATCCATTTCCTTAAACAAGCCTGTAACTGTAAAATGAGCAAGGACTGGTTTAAGCCTGTCACCAGAGCAGTGGCCGCAGGGAGGCTGTAAAGGCAGTTTGTGTATATGTACAATGATAGCAGCAAGAGAAGAGATTAGACAAACAGAAGATCATTTACAGCATCATGTGTCTCACAAGCCTCTTCTGGCAGGAGATGTATTGCATCCACTCCAAAACAATTAGCTGAGCTGACAAGCAGGGAATATTCACTGGGGGTAGGTAGCAAGGGTGATTTGTGCTGAGACCCCTAGGCTATCAGAAGAGCAGAGGCCAGGGTTTTTCTGGACACTTTTATGGCCAGCTGTTTATTTTTAAGATTAATTTATTGTTCCTGGTGGGTGTGGTGCTTTAGCAGGCTAAGAGATGTTGTGAGTGACATTCTTACAGGAAAAACCAGGGAGAAAATTTTGGCCTCCCTGGTTTACTAAGTGGGGTGGAGGTCAAGAGTTTGGATAGACCTTGTGCAGACAGAGCAACAGGAAAAATTACAGTGACCCCCTCACAGACACATGAGCTGCCATTCCAAGTAGGCATACACATCTCCTGCCTCCCAAAGGCAGCAGAGAGCCTCCTGGAACATTTTCACTCCATAGCGCTGTAAATTAAGAGAATCATACACCTGCAAGGATTTTTTTCTCCCAAGATACTGAACATTGGAACTGTCTCAAGGTTTTTCAGTAATAAAGGGGAAAATCCTGTATTCCTCTTTCATCTGCAATTTTGGGGGTGGCAGATTTTTCAGATGCAGCAGAGTCAGCCCTGAGACAGAGCTGTAAGGAACTGCTGGGGCTCTGAGGCCCCAGGAAATGTTTCAGAGTAGCTCTTTGCTCCTTAATTTCTCACCAACTCTGTACAATCCCAGATGCAGCCATACTGAACTCCCAGTGGCTGGAATTGCCATGTAGCTGGGAAAACCCCTCCCAACAAACAACTACCCAAACTATACCACAAGGGAACAGGGTGGGGGACAGAGCCTGGGGAGTGTGCAGTGCCCTGGAGAAGATCACAGACCTGTTGGAAGAGCTGTGGAGTCCTGGTGTCCATTGCCCAGACATGGTCCCTCCCATGGTCCTGGTCGGCTGCTGCTGGGCTGGAGGAGGGGATAAGCCAGCATTTACCTGAACAACAGATTCATGGATACAGCTGCTCTGTGTCTTTGTGAAAAATATTCCTTCTAGCAGAGTCATCCCTTTTAGCAGACTGTTTTCATCTGGATCCTTTTGGCATTTCCAAGGATTACCCAGATAACCAGATGAAAAATGTTTGCAATCACTTTCTGTATCTGATTGGTTTTCCTCATCTGAGCCTGGTCTCTTGGAGTCCATGGCCTTGTGCCTATTTCTGATTGGAAGGCTGAAGGATTTTTAAAAGGAGAGAAGTAAACTGCAGATAATAATATTTTTAACCTTTCTGCCAGGTGGTGTTAGCAGCAGGAACAGGCAGAATGACAGTGTCTAGAGTTTCCATTTAATATAACTAAAATAAATGGTTCTAGCCTCCACCTAATAACTTGCCCACTAGAGTTTTAGGAATGCAGACTGTAAATCCCTGATCACCTTAATTCCTATTATTTTCTGAGCCCAAAGTTTATGTTATTCATCAACTGACTCAACTAAAATCTTTCTGAGAAGGATTTCTTGGTAAAATCCCCCTAGACCTCACCTGTCAAAGAGTACAGGGAATTTTTAAAGCCTGGTGGTATCAGCAGCAATGCTGCAGTGCTTGAGGCCCTACAGCCATGGAGGACAGCATGAACAGATCTCCATTCCTGAGAAGGCATCACCAGAAAAAGGAGTTCTCTTTGAGAACTAGAAAGTCTCACTGTGGTTTGGGAAAGGATTTCCCTTCACTGTCTTCATTCCAGAGCTACAGGCAATCTTTTAGAGAGACTGGATCCATGCCACAATGTGCCTTGAAAATTTTGTCTGAAACTTGTACTTGATTCTCATGAGGAAAGTTACTTTTAAGGCTCAGTTTCTGGACAAACACCTTTGTCCCTCATTTCTCTACATGAGAGATGTCAGCAGACATAGGAAGTGACAGGGTGGATGTGCTTCCCAACCCTGGGCTGCAGAGGAAGAGCCCTGCAACATTTGGTTGCCACTGATGTTTGTGGGGCTGGAGAGCCAAAGCACACTGCACTGCTAGCTAGACAGAACCAGACAGAAGGCAGTGGAAGGATGGATACAGCCATGGCTTTATTTCTAAGGCTGCAGGTGAACAACACCCACAGGTTGAAAGAAAATTTTAAAAGACACACTCTTTGCTGCCTCAAGCAGAGTTCCTACAAAGGCTGCATCTAAGTCCTATTTTCCATAGATGATCCAGATTTTAAAAATAGTACTATCTGGGGAGTAACAAAAGACATCCACTTGCAGATTCTGCAAACATTTGGATCAGGAGTTCAGGCCATTGGAAAAATACCTTCTGCTTGGGAGGGAAAAGGAAAACCCAGAGACCCCACTGATTTTGGTATAGAGTCTGCATAGTTCGTATTTCTTTGGAGGCTCATTCAGCTTTTTAGTTTATACAGCCACACTTTACCACACGTGTCCAATGTACCTTTCTGATAAACTCTTCTTCCTGGCCTTTCAAGTGTAGGATCTCACCTTGCTTGGATGTCCTTGAGTAATGCTCATAGGAAAACAGCCCCTCAAATGCCAAACAGATGTGAAAATGCATCTGAAGAGGAATGTATGGGTGTTGTCTGTCTGTCATCACCCCTTTCACCATTTTACCTCCTCTCCTTTCATCTGGTGCCCACCTTTGCCCAGCTACAGACAGGGGAGCTACATGAAATGTGAGACAGAGTCCTGTTTAACCTGACCTGGGTTTCTGCAGTGTGAGCTCCCCACTGGTCTTTACCTGGCTGTGTGAGATTCAGCTTCACTTCACCGAGCATTGACTTTAAGGCGGAAGAGTTGTGCTTGGGGGTTTCGGGCAGGTTCCTATAAAAGAGCTGGTCTACCTTAACAAAGATCTTCAAGATAGGAAATCTCTGGAGCAATTTGTACTTAACACTGGAAAAGCACCACCATCACCACCCCCTACATGTGAAGCCGGTGTAAGAGGTTGTTACCTTTATTCTCAATTGGCCACATTGTTTAAAGTTCAATTACTTTTCCCCAACCTGTTCTTAAAAAGGTTGAAAAAGCTCGAACACTTTTAAGCAAGCAGGTTTGGCTTTTTTTTTTTTTTTCAAAACAGATGTTTTTCCTCTGAGATTTTTTTTTTATAACAAGAACAGGGGTTTCTGGCAAAATAAACACAGGCCTTATTATAGTAATTAACAGAACTTTGCTTGATAGAAATATAAATGCACCTAAAAACTAATAAGCAGTATATGACCAGTTTCTAGTTTAAGAAAAAAAAAAAAGTAATCACATTCCCTCCCCAAAAGTACAAGAAATTTGCAGCAGATCCCTAAGGACTCTTTAAAAATACACAGATACAGTCCAAATTTCTCAGTAGAAGTTAAAAATAATGTCAGTCTGAAACCAACATCCACCAACATCTTCAGAAGGGTATTTTTCTTTCTCTTTCAACCTTTTTTCCTAAATGGTAAATTCCATTTTCTATAGGTAATTGAATAGCTAAATTAACCAAAATCTCTACTACAATCTTCTTAAATTATAGCTTTTCCCTGCAAATGCTTTGAAAGTCTCTGCTTTCCAGTGCTTTCAAAACAAAGGCCAATTCTCTCCATCCTGTTCTTCTATGCCACATGGGACAGAAAGCACATTCTTGCTGGCCATACTGAGAAAAGAGTGGGCATGATTTGCTTGATTTGCTTCTTGCCTGTGTCTGAATGACTCTGATGCCTGCAGTGGAATCACTTGTAAATTTTTTTACCGCCATGGAAACTGAAACTCTTATTTTCACAGTATTTGCTCTTCTGCTCTGGGCATTTGAATAATTTTGGTGCCCTCTTCCCATCGAACCTCCTGTTAACAAACTGTGCCCACCCCACTCAATGATCTTGAAGGTATTTTCCATTCTTAAGGATTCAATGAAAACATAATTACAAGGCAGAGAAAAGGATTGTTGATAAAAATAAACAAAGCAAATCATTACTTAGTAAGAATGGAGTGAATGTGATCTTAGTGTGGTGGAATTTGTGAGAGAAGCTTTAGTTTAGGGAACAATATGTGACCTTTCTCTTTTTCAAGAGACAGAGGCTCTTGGCATTCTTCAGCCTGAAGAATTCTTAATTTGCTTGAAACCTGAGCCATGTTGATACAGATCTTTTAATTACTGTCCTCTGTTGACCTGGACAAAGCATTGTGAGAAGACTTCAAATCCATCATTCCACTACTCTGACTGAGTGCTCACCTGTTCAAAGGTTTGGTTTTGGTTGCTTTATTTTTTTGAAAAACTTGCAAGCAAGCAGAAAGAGAGAGTATTTTCTACTATCGTAAGCTCTTTCAAGCAGCCATTGCAAGATAGGAGAAAACATTTTTCTACTCACTGATCCAAAACCTCAGAATTAAATTCCCAGAGATAATAATAATGAAAACCACAACAAAACAAATTAAAACAAATAAATAACAACAACAAAAAAACCAACAAAAACCAAAACCATGACCTGGTTGATTGCACTGGAATGAATTTGACCAACAGATGGCAGCTATGAAAATAAGATGGGTCATGTTCCCAGCCATGTAAACAAAATGAAAGCACTATAACCCATCTGCCATGTAAAAATGTTTTTAGTCCTGCTTTTGAGACAAGTAATATAAAAGAAACATTCTCTTGTCCACTGATTTTGGCCTTTTTGCAGCACAAAACACTATGCAGAGATATTTATATGCTTCACTGTTCTCAGGTTAGTCTGTGACTTTGCAGCTTTCTGGGCACATAGGTTTTATTTCCTCTGTAGAAAACCTTTCTGCATTCAGAGGGTGAAAATGGACGAGAAACTATAAATGCAGGAATTTGCAGGGACTGTTCTGCCAGACAGCATGTAGGGGGCTGGAAATATCCCAGGAATAATAAAAGCACCAACATGCAAATATCAAAGCCTTGGGAGGAGAAGAAAAAGGCTCACCAGACTGGTGTGTTAGGGGCCAGTGCTCAGGGTGGGGACAGCCCCAAAAGCTTCCCTGTCCTAAGGCACAACACAGGCACCAAGTGTGTATTTGGACATAGGGCACATAAACCTCTCCTCTGAAGATTCCTAAGCAAATCCAACAAACACCTCTTAATACCAGGGCAGAGTCAGACCCGGCCAGACATTGAAGTGGCAAATGCTTTCAGGGGAGATGAAAGTTTCCCTTCTGGTGACAGTCGGTGAAAGTCTCCATTCAGGTGACAATTTTTAATTGAAAAAGTATAAATCTGTACAAGTTTTTTTTGTTTGTTGGTTGGCTGGGGTTTTTTTTGTCTTGTTTTTTTTGCTCACCCCAGGGGCTGCATGTCTGAGCCTAGCAATGGATCCCAGAGGAGTGCAGAGGGGCTGGAGTGTGTCAGGGACATGAACTACCAGCCATGGTGAGCAGTGATTCACTGCCCACTGGGAGAGGGGAACCACAGCATTTCCAGTTTGTCATTTGCAGATGCCCAGCAGTATTCTGCCCACTGGCCCTGAGCCAGCTCAAGCAAGGTAATAAAAAATATCCCTCACTTCATGCATGGGGGTAGTATGTTGGAATTCATGGGGATGACAGGAGTGTTCACACAAAACCCCTCCTTCAGACAGAGCTCACAGATACCTACTCAGTGTGAGTGATGGCTGTGAAGAAGGGTCCCAGAACCAGCCTGTTTTCCTGTGACTTCTTTTCCCCATCTGTGAACCAGCTACAGCATTCACACTGTGAGGTGCTGAGAGGGGAAGCACAGAGATTTTTAGAGGCTGCCTTTAAAACAGCTAATGATAATGAGCTGAGCCAGGAACCCAGTGGGGTCGGATTGTGTTGCCATGCAGGCTGTTTCTACTGGAACTGAAGCAGAAGCTGTAAATGTCAGGAATTTGTCTGCCAAATGGAGGATTATCTGTCAGCAAAGCCTGCCAATGAGATGGCTGTGACTGGGAGAGGTACTTAAGTGAGAGATCGCTCACTGAATCAAAATTATTTGTCATGGATTATGGGTATGTCCTCAGTCAGCCAAGGGATAAACAATCAGCTGTGAAAGAGATGCACAATTTGTAGGAACACAACAAGAGCACCATGGCTACACTGCTGAGTGCTCAGCATGCCCTGCAAAGGGATTGCCAGTGCCTGGCAAGTGCAGCACGTGCTGTGCCCCGCAGCTCTCAGCTCGTTTGCAGCTCAGTTTGCACAGTGTCACCTCTCCAGGACTCAGGGCAGCTGGAACCAGCCCTGCTGAATACATGAATTTTGTACCTCATCTGAGATTACTCTGAAAAGCCAGTTTCTGGTGGGGAAGGATCCATGGATCCATTTTTTTCTTCCTTGTTTTTCTTTATTTTCTCTCCAGAACAGCTTCAATTATTGAGCCTGACTTTAATAAAGTTCCTGCAGCAGTCAAGCTGTTGCCCAGTGTAACAGGAACCCAGCATTCCTGGATGTCTACCTCCCAAGCTGGTTCCAGTTGCTACTGATAAGAATGAAACCTTACATTTAAACTCAGTCCTGCTCTCAGTGCATCTCTGAGCTGTGTTTCCTCTTCCCTTGTGTTTCCCCCGCCCTCACTCTCACACATACTTACTGCACACTTCACCTGAAGGTAAGAAGGAGCCATGTTCCCCTGCTCCATCACCTTACAGTAACATGGCAGTTCCTGGCACCAATTCCAGTACAGGAATCCATCCATAAAATCCACTGTTGGAGCAGCAGGCAGGTGGGGTACATCAGTGTGTCTCAGCTCTTCTTTAGACTGAAAACACCCAGGTCCCCAGCTCAGCAGCCCTGCTGAGCCACCATCCAGCCTCTGGCTTTTCACATGCAGGAGCACCTTCTTTTACCATAAACTGCAAGAGGCAACTGCATAAATCTGACAGGCTTTCCCAGATGCAAGAGACGTTCCATGCCACAAAATACACCGTTCTTGCTGTCCACAAAATCCATAGGTTTTTAAATCCAGAAGGAAATATTAGTCAAGCAAGCTGGTGTTTGGCATCACACAGGCTGGAGAACGTCATCACCTGTGGTGGGGTGAGCCCATCCTTCTGCTGAGGAAAGACATATTCTAGAGAGACACCTGGTCTTGATTAAAAACTACTTGTGATAGAGAACTCAGTACAGCCTCTAGTAAATTATTTCAGTAGTTAATTTTCTTCACTGTAAAAAAATCTGCACCTTATTTCCATGCTGAATTGTCTGGCTTCCAGTCCTCTGGATTTGCTGGGACCACACCTCTAAGAGAAGTGTTCTAGCATGCAGCTCTCTCCCTTGGCAGGTCATGTAACGCTGGAAATATTCACCTTTAAAGCTTTGCTTGAGCTACATCTGCAAGTTCTTTTTCTAAAAGCCTTAATCCTCACACAGCACATGTGCTGAGCCAACTAGGGAAAAAAAGGCAGATGCCCAAAGACCACTCCTACCCAGCTTCTGACAGTAGCCATCCACAGGTGTTCAACTACAAACATAAAATCCAAGGCAGGCAGAGTGGCCCTTTACATGACACATCTCTGCAGCTTCAGTCCTCAGGGCTTTGCAGGTACCAAACTGAAGGCTGGAGTGAAGTTTATCAGCTGAGGCATAAGGTTGCTGCTGCCATGGCTTCCAGACTGCTTGAGCATGGGCAGATTGAGCTCCCCTCTATTTGCACATCACAGGCATATCCTTAGATAAATGTAACAGAGGAATCCTCAGGGCAGGTTTTCCAGGTACCAGCTCACCCACTTTTGTTACCTCATTATAAAACTTGATCTAAGATCTGTGATTTCTCACCAAAAGTCCCCAGTCACTTTCTCCTAAGGTTTCCCTACTCAGAGCATGACCAGGATCATGGCTTGGTACCTATCCAGTCACACTTGCACTAAATTAAATGCAGAGAAAAGACTTTTGGCTGCATTTTGGCTGTCTCCTGGACTCACAGCTCAGCATTTCTGGTTCAGTTTACACCACCAATACAAATGCCCTAAATTGACAGTATCTGGTTTACATTTAAGGCAGTTTATACAATTCCTTTGGCTAGGTTTTTGCAAAATTTCCAGTAATGTATATAGCCAAATAAAAAAAATCAGAGTAGATTATTGTGCTTTTCCCTGACAAATATCACATGCTTCTATGTTTACTACTACTATGATGCCACACAGGTACACCAGCCTCAGGCCAGGCCCCTTTCTGTGCTTGATGCTGTACAGATACAGGAGGAAAAAGCCACTGCCTCACACAAGTGAAACTGGAGTCCCCTAGGACCCTGCCACCTCCTAGAATGAAGTGTTGTTTCCTCCCACACATGATGGTACAGGACACAGAGACCTCAAGTGAGTTTCAGATATCCTGATTGACTGGCAAAACCATCATCTTACAAGTCTGGCCAGATTTGAAGTGCACCAAGTGCTAGCAAACTGGAGCAGGTAGCGAGCTCTGGTGCTGACTGGCAGCTCATGTGATACACAGTGAGAATGAAGGGGGAAGAAGTGCTGGCTAACCCTGACAACAGCCCAGATTAGGAGCTAAATGAAGTTTGAATAGGACATAAGGCTTTTTGTTCCTGCCTGGGAAATCTGCTGAGCTCCTCCCAGCTCCATGCCAGCAAACTCCTGGCAGCAGGCCCGTGGCTCATGTAACCCAGTAAGGGTTGCTGGCAGAGTGCCTCCGTGGTGGGAGGTGGGCTGCAGGGCAGCACCTGATTTCATGCTGGCAGTCCAATGCCAGCCCTCGACTGCTGCACAGAGCCAGAGGGCATGAATTGCTGAGCACACTCCACTGACAGCTCTGACACTGCTGGAGCACAGTGGGGCACGGGAAGCCAACCATTCCTACCGTGACATTGCTGGATTCGACTCCCTTTAGCTGTGCCCACTTGCTCTCAACAAAGCAAACAGCACAGAAGATAACTGGCCACAATACAAACTCCTGGAGGGCTGATAGGAAGCTCTGAGCTTTCTACAAGCATTTTTGTGGTCTGAGTTTTACTTGCAGGAATATTTGAGGGGAGCAAGTAAGTAAGTGTGGGGAATAGCATCAGCATGGCTTCCCATCTTTTATCACACTCACATTTCAGTATTCCTCTTCCTTGACAGATTCACCAGCCTGATGAGTAGGTCACAAAGAAGTGGTGGAAAATTTTCCCATTTGCAAAATGCAACCCAGCAGCATGACTGCTTGGTGTTCTGTTGGTACCATTACCACTGTACCCCTCACTTGCAATGCTGGAATTCCTTGCTAGGTTTTGTACTAGGCTGTCAACAGGCAATGCTCTCTCAGTGCCAGCCCCTTTGCACACACTGCAAACCGAGGTGCAGCTCCCTGAACTCCAGAGCTCATGGCTGCTGCTTGCCAAGGCTTAGCAGACATCCAGCAGGGCAGCACTGGCTCAAACCCCTGTACAGTTAGAATGGGTCACACATACTCATTGCCTTTCTGTGCAAAACCACAATGGAAATCAGACTTCTAAGAAAGGATAGCAAAAAAGAGCAAGTTTACAAACTGGCCTCTTCAGTCCTCTCTCTAGCTGCACTGTTACTGGCTTTGTGACTTCAGTAGCATGTTAACACTGCAATTAAATACAACACATTCTGGACAAACACAGATTAGCTTACAAATGTCTAGAGGTAGAGCTGGTTGTTGGTTTGTAAGTGATCAGAAAAACTGTGGGGATCAGTATTTTTCTTCTTCTGTAATTCTGGGGTGCTCTAACACAGCCCAAAGGTACCAGGATGCTTAGAATGCAGACTAAAATACAACTGGGTAATTCCTGTGTGGAAAACTGGACAAAGCAATGACTGAGCTTTGGGAAGCTCAGGAGAGCAGCCTTTAACTTGGGATCCTTAGCTGCACATGCTCACTTCTATTCAGACAGACTAAGAAAGAGGGCTATAGGAAAAGTAACCAAACATTAGGTGACAACTTCAGATGAGAGATAGCTGCCAATTTTGCAGACCCACTGCTGCAGCCCTGCCCCTGCCCTGATGAGCCTCCAGCTCAGATCCTGGGACATTCTGCAGCTCTCAGCTCTGGCAGCACACAATAGGAATTTGCAGTTGCTTTTTGTGCCTGGGTATCCCTGGGTGTTAGACATGTCTTAGCAGCTCTCACAGCTGGGCCACTGCTATCTGCACACTCAGCCAATGTTAATTTTAGTGCTATGGTGCCTCAAAAGTCACCTCTACATCACCTTCCATCATATGTTTGCAAGATGCGACAGAATTTCAAGCCTGTGCATGGTCACGGTGATTTCCAGAGAGTCACTGGAGAGCTCAGGGACTGCATTTATGCTTTCCCTCTCCAAGTCTTAATGTTCTTTAACCTCTTAATGACACTTCCTCCCCTGGAGGGAGAGACATCCTGACTTCAGCCTGGCAGAACAGATTGGCTCCACTGTCCTACATCTGCAGACTATGGGGTTTGTGTCCCTGCAGCCTTCCAGGGGTAGGGAGTGTTGTTTTGGGGTGCCAGGGGTAGGGAGTGGTGTATTGGGGTGCCGGGGGTAGGGAGTGGTGTATTGGGGTGCCAGGGGTGGGGAGTGTTGTTTTGGGGTGCCAGGGGTGGGGCGTGGTGTATTGGGGTGCCAGGGGTAGGGAGTGGTGTATTGAGGTGCCAGGGGTGGGGAGTGGTGTATTGGGGTGCCAGGGGTGGGGAGTGGTGTATTGGGGTGCCAGGGGTGGGGAGTGGTGTATTGGGGTGCCAGAGGCAGATGCAGGTGCTCAGTGTGAGGCCACACGTGTGGTCAGCCCAGCAGGATCTGCCTACCACTCCATGCTGTGCTTGCACCACGCTCTGCAGTGCTCAGGAAAACCTCTGGGCTACTGTTTCCCCTCCCATCTTCTGACAGTCCAAGCCAAACTGCAGCACGTGGAGGTCTTCCTCTTTCTCTTGAAACATGAATGCGCTACAGCTGGTCAGCAGATTATTTTTTAATGAAAAATGGTTGTAATATAATCATCTGCCAGAAAATCAATTTGCAGAAGCAACAGCTAATTTTTCTTTTGAAAACATCCACTCCCTCTCAAATATTAGGTTTTTCTTTCTTGTTTTCATTTTTAGGAACCATTTAAGATTTTAATTGCAAAGCATGCACAAACTCAACACTAGAAATTTGGAAACGTCACAGCATTTTCTAATAAAAATATATTTTCTGTAGAAACTGTCAGAAAAAAAAAAAAGCCAAAAAAACATTGAAATAGTACAAATTAAGAGCATGCAAACCCAATATCCTCAACTTTTTGAGTCCTGGCAGCAAAGCAGGACAAAGGGATCCCAAACTCAGGAGGCAAGTGAGCTCTCTGCAGCTTGGTGAGCCTCTCTTCTCCGTGGGTAGCCATACAGGAACATGTTTTCATAGGACCAGACACAGCAAGCCCATCATCCCAGTTTGGTTCTGTGCTGAAACCCACACAAACTGGTCTCTCTACAGCTTCAGGAGAAATGCAGCTGTAAGTTTGTTAGGGCCCCTGCAGCCCTTGGTGTGAGAGGGGTGTTAATCTTTGCCAGGTCTCATGCTTCAGTCATCACAATCTTCATGCATGCTGCAGTTTTCTGCTGCTACCATTTTTATTTAACATGTCTATTTAAAGGCAACACTTCAAACCTGCATTTCCTTTGGAGCTGGAGAAGAATTGTTGTTTGAAGCTGACTGATACAGCCTGCTGTGCCAACTGCTTACAGAGATAGTCAGAGCTGCCTGAGCCATCCCATGTTCCCAAGGGCTTGGCAAATCACTGTTTAATCCTTCTCCATGTCCCTGCTGCTGGTGAGGCTGATGGTGGGCAGGAGTTTTGTTGGCTGACACAGCCAAACTGAGAACCCTCAGTGGCAGGAAGCACAGATGCTTCCCAAGATCTGGGTGATGGCTTCCTAAAGGCAGGCTCCTGGGCAGCCACAGAGGCTGCTGCTCCCCACAGACCCCACAGCTGGGGAGCCACTGCCCCCCACCACAAGGGAAGGGCACAAGGAGGTGCCCCACAGGATTCTGCACCAGCCAGGCTTCCACAGAGAGGCCCCGCTGCCAGGCTGAGCATTAATCACTGCTGTGCTGCCTTGAAGCCCCAGGACGAAGCAGCTGCCTTGTTTTCCCTCCTCGTACTCCTCCTCATCTCAGAGCATGGCTCAGGGCCCTGCCATGGCAAGCAGGGGTCCCAGCACAGCCTTCCCCTGCAAGGAGGCTCCCAAAGAGTTCCTGGGGAGGCTGGGTCTGGGATCTTCAAAGGGAAAACAAAACTCTCTGGAGATGCCCAGGTGTAACTGAAGTGCCAGAGCATGGATGGGCTTGGGGAAGGGTACCCAGCCTCCTTGTGTGCTGCCTCAATGACCCCTGTGGTGGCCATGGGCCTGGGCTCCACTCATCCCCTGCCACAGCAGATTCCTGAGGGCTCAGACCACTTCCCACCCAGTTTCTCTTCTCAACTGACCCCTGTTACTGTTATGGAGACATCACTGACCAGCTGGGCCTGACTCCTGTCACCAGCATCACCACAAACCCCCCATTCTCACCAGGGCCTTAATTCCCCTACCCCACATTTCCAGCAAAATAGCTGAAATTCCTCAGCAGGAGGGGCCTAAGCCAGGCATGAATATGCAGCCCTACAAATAAACAAACTTATCCCATGTTGTTTGGCCTTCTTAATATTTCAGTCAGCACAGGAAACTTCTGGTGAAGGGAATGGGCAATATTTCAGAGAAGGGAAACAGCCTGTTGGTCATGAGTTGAGCAGGGAAAGCTCCCCTGGGAAGGCCACAGGAGGGAAAGACACTGTGCATGTTCATTCCTTGTCACTGCTATTTTCTCTCCATTAGAGATAAAATACTACCAAGAGCCAGATCCAGCCATGCAACCTCTCTATTTCAGTTGCCATTCTGGTCTTTTGCTGACTGTATCTAAGGATACAAACTGCCTGATTCTGAGAGACAAAGGGAGAAACAAATACTGATGCACATTACAATTTTAGGTAAAATATCATGGTTTTCTCCTGATCCAGTTGTTATGAGATGCTAACAAGAAGCACTTTTTATTCTGCTTATATTCTGTGGTCAGATTTTTTCTCTGTTCTTCCTTCATCACTTTATTTGGCTCTTGAAATTTCTGAACTGCAGCTATGGCCAAAATGATTCTCACCTGCTCTTGTGGAGCCATTCCTTGTACCACAGAGCCATGTAGTTCAAAGAGATAGCCTTACCTCCTGTCAGCTGAGATGAAGTACAGAGTAAACCTTTTGCCATTAATCTCCCAGGGTATGAGTCAGTGCTTTCTCCCCAGCTTGTGCAGCCCATGCCTCTGGTCCAAGTGTAAAACCCTTCTACAGCTCCATCTCATCCTTTTAAGCAGAGGAAGGGCCTCCTGATTTGCCATCCATGAGCCCTGTCCTGGACACTGACCATTGGGTCACCATCCCCAAAGGCAGCAGTGCCTTTCTTGGGGATATCCCTGTGTGACCCCCATGCTAACAAGCAAGAAACGGATGGCCCTGGAAAGTGCATTTGTTAAAAAGAGCAAGGAATAGCCTGAGTCTAGGGAACTGCCACCTTTACACCAAGTGGATTGCTCTTCACCCTGACTGCTTGCTGCTGCCCTGCTGGAGACAGGCCCAGAGACAGTGCCTATAGGAGGGGGACATATCCACCCTGGTGCCCAACAAGTGGCTCCAGCAGTGGCTGTGCAGGAGCAGGGCAGTGCCCAGCACAGCAGCACAGCAGAACAGCCCTGGCATCTGTGTCTGAGCGAGGGCTGAGCCCACGGGGTGCAGCAAGAGTCAGGCTCTGCCTTCACAGCAGCAGACAGGCAAAGGCACATCTGTGATCTGGTCCTTGTGCTCACAAGGATTCCCCACATGAAGTCTTTTAACTTCTGATTCCTGTTCTTGAAGATGAGGCTAATGATAATCCCAGGATCTCCTGTAGAGAAAAGAGGAAACTTCAGTAATGCTTGCAAAATCCTTCAGAAAACAGCCTGAGGCTGAGCAAGGGTGATTTCACTGATAAGCTGTGCATTAACCTGCAGCCTGAGGAGACAGGTTTGCCTCTGCCTGCGCAGTGGAGCAGCCACAGCAAAGAAGCTGTGCTGGAAACACTGCCACTTTGCCCACCCGGACTGCAGTGGGATCAGTTCAGGACTGAAATAAGCTTTGGGGACTCATTGAACTCTGACCTAAGCTAGAATAATAGGATGTGTTTATGTCTGACAATGAGGGAGCTTTGCAGAAACCTCCAGTGAGCTCCATATGCAACACTGTTTTTATGGTCCTCCTAAGAAGGGAATTTCAAGGGATCACATGTGCCTTAAGTGTAAATTATGACATGCATTAAGGACCACCCGCATCAAATGGATGGTTGCCCCGGCCCAGTATTTTCATGGTGAATTGAGAGCAAATTCCACAAACCCTCTGGTTTGTGCTTCCATAGAATAATATATTTTCAGGTCAGCAGAGCTGTCTGCTTCTCACACAATAGGTCCTTTCTCTCCTTTCCTCATACCTGTCAATTGCTCTCTGCCTCTGCTGTAATTTATGTTTTACTTCCGAACTGTATGACTGAATTCTGGAAATGTGTGAGGGTAGAGCAGCTAGAAAAGCCCGTTCCCAGCCATAGCCCATGTGGTGTTACCACTCCCAAAATCCAAATGGGCACAAGAAGGTCTTAGACATACACTGTGTTATTACACAGACTGTGTTCAAGGTGGGAAGACTGCTACCATTGGACCTAGTTTTGTAGTTTATTTCAAATAAATGATGCTGCATATTTGTAAGCAGAAAAGGTAATAATTTAGAGGTCAAAAAACATGTGGCTGAAAGAATAGATGTAAACAGATACATGGATCAAGGTAATATGTAAATCTCCAAACTCTTCCTTTAGTATCTGCTCAACATTGTAAACTACATGTGATCTCTACTAGTTGTTTTGTCAATGGGCAGCTTGTAAGCTACACTCAGATTAACTTCAAAATTGAATCTTTAGCAGGTATATGTCACTATTTTGCAGCTCTTGATCTCCAGTGATGTTACTGAGCTCATGTTCTTTTATCTTATCTAGAATAAAGAATCACTGATTTTTTTTTTTCACTGAGTAAATTTGAAACCTTTTTCTCTTAAGGATTAATCATTGCTGTTATTTTCAAATTGGAAATGGTTTTCCTCATAAAGCACTGATGAATAATATTCTACTGCATAAATACTCTATAATAGCCTACTTGCAGTTCTTCCATAGCCTGCTTTGTTTCTTTCTAAATCTTCCTTCTTGTTTTTCAATATCCCTTAGAATGGTTGCAAGAAAGTCAATGCTGTTACATAGATTGTTTTCTTGTTTTATGTCTCCAGGCAGGTCCAGTATCTCTTGCTCTCTCTCATACAGCATTTTTCAACATGATATCTTCCACTCTTTCTTCCACAGGGTGGGGATTCATTTTAATGTGGAGGCCAAACAATAGTTCTTAGCCTTGAGAGCAGCCCTGAAGTTGTTCTAGTGTATTACACTTTACACCTTGAGCTTTCTGTGACACTGAAAAGCTCCTGCCCTTTCCCCATATGCAAGGATGAAACAGATCTCGAATTGCTGCCTCTTTCTCTAGGGCTTGTCCAGAGAATGGTTTAATATAACTATCCTCACATGGGACTTCTTTATCGTGAGTATTAGACAGTGAGACAGATCTGTGAAGAGGGGCTATAGTGCACACTCTGCATGTTTTTCATGCCTTGTTTCAGACAGTAAGTAGCAGAAGAAAATGCCAGGGAACTTCCTGTTCTTGTGGGAATTCCTGTTAGTCTAAATCCCAAGCAGTGGATTCACTGGGCTCCCCACAAAGACTGTGCTCTTATATCTCAGAGCCTGTAAAGCTAGAGATAACAGTGGAGAGAAATCAGGAGTTCAGGATTGACAGTAATGGACTGGGGGCTGAGAACTAGCCTGACAAAGGGCTGGAATATAGATGATCTAAATGCAAGGGTGGCCACCATAATTTAGCAACACCTCCAGATCCAACTTCTCCCTCAGCTTCCCTGAAACACTCGGGCTCTGAGACATTTCTGTTATCAGTCTGACTGAGTTAGTTGCTCCCACCAAGCGACAGGAGGGACATCAGTGACCATCTAACACTGTTAGATTGTGCACCTGATCACAGCAGCCAACCAACACACTTGTAAGGGCTTTGTTCTTAGAGACTGTTCTAAACAATACAGAGCACCAATTTAACTGTTACCTAATCCTGAATCTGGCAGAACTGTCTCTTAGAAATAAGCCAGTGAATTTTGTCTTGCCTTTTTTGTTGGTTTTGCTGTTTCCCATCCCTGCTTTGCTCCTACCCTCTGTCAGGCTTCTCCTTTCCACCTCCTTTTTTTTTGTATGTATAATTCACTTAACATCAGATGCACCATTTTCCGCTATATGTGTTTTCAAGATTTCTGCAGTGTAAACACATCTTGTCAGTAGATTGTATTTACTGCCAGTTCATTTACAATCTGACCGTGGAATAAGCAGTTCAATTTTTTCAAGCTAAAATGGTTCGGGTTTTATATAGCAAAAAATTTTGTGTTGACTGATTTTCAAACTGCCAGCCATCTGTCTATTATTAGCATCAGAGCCTGACAATGGGAATATTCTACTCATTAAATCACTGTTGAGCAAAGTGTTTAGGTTTTACCATTAAGAAAAAAGAAAAGTTTTTCATGTTATGAATGGTTCTCAGGAGATACATGCTACCACTTAAAGCCAAAGCTAACAAGGTCCTCAGAAATCACGTTGTTTCATGTTTCCAGCTTCAGAACCAAAGGAATGCAGGCCTGGAAAGGACTCGCTGGATCATCAAGTTCACTTCTCACAGCACCACATAACACAATTCCTAGAGGCTTGGCTCATGTTTGGTTGCTCTGTATCAACTGGCAACAGATGATCACTGTCATATAGGCCCCAAAACTTCATCATTCCTGCCTATGGTAAAAGGGAACTGCAGATAGTCCATAGAACTCAATGGCAGGACCACCAATTTGTGTATAAAAATACCTCCAAAGTTTAAAAACAGCAGTGTAGCCAGTGCTAATATCAGACCTATCTCATATCTGACCTCATGGAGAGGTCTCACACACAAAGCTAAAGTGCCATTTACAGGCTCCCTCATGGCTTCACACAAAATTTCCAGCCAAGGCAGTGAACCCAGCATGATTCCTTTACAGCAAAACTTCTGTGTACAACTAATGTCTCTTTCAAAGAGGTGGCATCCCTCCAGACATGCCCTGAAACTTGCAATATAAACTCAGCAGTGGCAGTTTGCAGTCAGTGGAACTGATATTTGAGAAGAAACATGTAAGTCTATGTGCTGCCTCTGTGGAGGACCAGGCAATGGACCTTTGCATGCTGAGTGCAGTCAAATTCCTGCATGCATACTGCAAACTATGGGTAATTACAGACCATGCTCATTTTTGTGAGATGCTGAATGCTCTGACCTCAGCTCAGCCAAATCATCATGTTGATTTCACATGCCTGGCCCCAGCAGCCAGCCAACCCACCTGTGAGGGTTTGGCTCATAGTGATTTGTTCATAACAATACACAGCACTCAGTGTAACCACTACTACAACAGCAACCTTCAGGTGTCACCTCAGAGGTGCAAAGGAAAGGTTCATATCATCCTGGTTTGGACAATGCATCCTTTAGTACTAGGATGGTAAATAGCTGAAAGAAGAAGCCAGCATTAAATGAACACTAAATGAAGTTTTGGGTTTGTATCCAGCTGCTGTTCAGAGGAGCAATCTTACTTCCAAGTTATTAGTAGCAGCATGGTTTAACAATAATAATAATTAAAAAAGACATCTGGATGAAATCAGAAGAGGGGAGCAGAACCACATGTGCAGAGGGAACCCAGGCATGTCCCAGACTCACTCACATATTTTGCTACAGAAAAGCCAGAGTATTTCATTGAGGGAGGAGGAAGCCAGACAAAATGCACTTGAAACCTGGAGCTCTGCTACTTTTAAACTAAACATTTCTGCTTATCTCTTTACCCCTGCAAAGATAGCTTTTGCTGAATATCCAAACGTTAATGGAACAAGCCTTCAGGGAAGACAGCCAAGCTAAGTATCCCTGCCCAGAACTAGCTTTCTCCTTGATTGCTCCCTTTCTTCATTTGTCCAATATTCCTCAGCCTGTTTCATTCTCCTTATTATGTACAAAGATCATCCTGACATCCTCCTAATTCATCTTGATTTGTACAACAGGCTCCCCCAGCCCTAGATGCCTCCAAAAGCATATGGTTTGCAGTGATTATGGAGAGCAGATAACAATTGCTTCTTACATACAAATCCCAGTCTGGATGGTCCTTGGCAGGGAGAGGGAGTTGCCTGCATTGCTCTGCCCTTGAAGAGTGAGGATGAGCTGACTGGGGCACCACGAGCTTTCTCAGTCGTGCATGAGCCAGGACATCCTTGGGCACAAGGGTGGCACAGGTAGCACCATTCTGCACTGTCCTCCCTCCACTTCCCAACCAAGCCCAGCAGACACCAGCAAGACCAAGCTCCATTGCCATTTGAGAAGGCAAAACCAGCCAAGGTAAGCAGCCAAATACATCATACAAGATCAGTTGAGGGAGGTGCCTTATTTGTACTTGCACAAGAAGAGGACTTAGGGCAGGAGTTCCCAGCTCTGCCATCTTTGACATGCCTGTTTTCAGGAGTCCCTAAATACAAACCCTCATGGTCCAGAACAAAGGGCACTGAGTTCACAGATAGCAAAGCCACCAGGGTCTATTCTGTTTCTTACAACCCACTCAGAGGACTTTCTTCAGCAACTCCTATCTCTAGGCAAACAAAAAATCAACGTGGGAGGATGTAGCTTTCAGAAAAGATATCCTCTCTCAGAAGTACTGGAGAGATGATTGCTCCCCAAAGTTGATCACCACATCAGAGGAAAGCTTCAGACTGGCCCCAGTGCAGACCCATGAGTGAAAATTAGGATTTATGGTGCAGCAGACAGAAGGTAATTACAGTCTGTCTCAATAGTTACCTGGGGACTAACGACCTTGCATAGATGAAATGGTGAGACTATTAGAACTGATTTTCTGAAAATACTCAAGCAGTCCTCTGACAGCTGGACAGACAGGGATGTTACTGGAATTGCTGGTCAGAGCAGCAGCTGTCAGCACACTGCCAGGGAAATATGCTGCAGGAATGGAGTCCGCTGCACATGTTGCCTGCAGGGCCTCCTGGAGAAACTTTGCTTGCAGTGAGCAATTTGTAAGTTTCCTTGTTCCTTGAGAACAAGGAAATCCCTTTTCCTTTAGTTAATGTTAACTACTTCCCACTTCCCCACCATTTTTGTGAACACCATTATAATTGCTGTATAGATGCACAACCCGGGAAGAGGCGCTATTAGTATGGAATCAAGAGAAAGAAGAGAATTGATATGAGGAGGCTGCACCAGAAGAAATCTGGTGACATATAGAAGGGGAAATTTGAAGGAACTAGATTTTTTCTGGGGCAAATCCTCTCTATGACCTTTCAGTGGACAAGAGAAACAAAGCCTACCAAGTTACAGATCTAGATGGAGTTCTTATCACAGAACACAATCCCCAAGTCTCTTCTCTTACAATAGGGGAATGCCTTTGCAGTAACTTCTTCTCAAGTAAAGAATAAGTCTTTTCCCTAAATAGAAATAATATGGAAAACTGATTCATTTTGGGCCTGAAAAGTCAATACATTGCTATTATAAATGGAACTAGAAAAGGAAGGAGAGCTCTGTGAGGAAATAGCATTAAGATTTCAGTACTCATACATTTTTTACAAGATGTCTTTAGTGTACAACTGCAACACAGCTAAAAAAAGCCAACTATTTTAATAATTCAAAAATGAAAGGACACCACAACCAGAAGCTGCATAAGTGGGTTGTGAAAAAACCCATAGTTCCCCCCACCTTTATAAATTTCAACCAATTTCCTAGTCCCCTCTGAATGAACATCTCTGTCCTAACTTTCTGAATACCAGCCAAAAGAACTCAGTTTTAGACTCTGCAAAGGATCACAAATTGAAAGAGGCTGCCACTCCTTTGAAAGGCAGGATCAGAATGAAAAATGGCCTTGGTAATTGGACAGATAGTCCCAACCAACTTGAAATTTGGTAAGTTCAAGTACAAAGTATTACCATCAAAAGGAAAAATCAAGTGCAAAAACAGAGGGGAGAATGATGGGCTATTCACTGACTGAACAGACAACTGCACAGTACAGAATGGTCAAGTCATAAACTCAGTGAGTCAATGGTGTGATGCCGTTGCAAACAAGACAAATTTCCTTCTAAGATGTATTATCAGAACTGTTATGTGTATATAACACAAGAGCAATGATATCACTCTTCTGGAATACTGTATTCATTTTGGGGCACCACAGTTAAAGGGAGATGTAGAGAACTGGAAGAAGTCCAAAGGACAGTAATAGGAAGGATCAAGGTATTTGGAAATATGGCCCAGGAAGGATAGATGAAAGAAGTACATTTGTTTAGTCTAGAAAAGAGAAGACTAGGAGAGATGTAATAGCAATCTTCTCACATTTAAAAGGTCAAGAAGATTATGATCAATTGCTCTCCAGGTTCCCTAAGAGGAAGAGAAGAAAAACCAGTTTTTCTCCAAGCAAGGCAGATTTAAAGGGGTTATTAAGAATGCTCTCTGACTATCAGCATAGTTAAATATTGGAGAGGTTTTTATAAGAAGTCAGGCAAACAACCATAAACATTTTGTAGAAGTAATCCTCCTGCCTAAATGCAGAATGATGAAGGAGATCTCTGCAGGCCTGTTCCAGCACTAAAAGATTATAATGAATCTATGATTTTTCATATTAACTTTAGCCTTTAGGAAAAACTCTACACCTGTGGCTTCTTCAGCTTTAGGGAGTTAAAGTTAACAAGTGATAAAATTCCATCCTTTGTTTCTAAGTACACTTCAGATTTGTATGTGTTTAGTAGATGAAAACTGATAAATACATAATATACACACAAAGGAATACGAATGCACACTTTCCTCTGGGTCCATAGGAGACCAGAGTTTGGCCCTGAATACCAAGCTTCTCAGAGCCATAGGACTCCCAAAGCCACATACAGAGCAAAAGACTTTCTGCAGTACTTTATTATTGAGTTACATTTATATTTCTGCAGCCTGTTTTTTTAGTTTGGTAATAAGGTCCTTTGCTAAAATTTCTGGATTCAGTTCTGCTCGGGAAGAATGAGCTGAGAGGAATTTGAGTGTCTTCAAATGTTCAGACACCCCCTGTCTCTGGAGCATTCCAGCCAATTAACTATCCCTAGATATCCAGGTTTCTTGTCCAGCCTTGGAGATACTCCAAAGCACTTGACAAAGTTTGTTAGTCTCCACTCACTCCTGCAATCTGCTTTTATATATTTATTCTGTCACCATAAGAACACAGCATCCTTTGGGGATAAAAGCAATTTCTTTGGGGAAGAAATAAATTCACTAGTGAAACTTAATTTAGAGGTGTTACCAATAGTGTGGGAGACAGTGAAATCACAAGTGGATTTAAAGAGATTTTAAAACACACTCTGAAGCACACTCCTAGGACCCAGACTGGGGAAAAGCAAGCAAGATGCTGTAAAACTGGGAAAATATAGCACCTGCAGTTACTAGAGAAAAACCACCACCTTTTTACTCCATACCAGGTGACAATCAGATAGTTTAGTGCCCTTTCCTGAGGGATTCAACCCTGCAGAGCCCAACAAGCCATTTGGATAACTGGGCATCTCAGGCATTCCTGAAACAGAAGATGCTGGTTTGTTCCTCCACCCTGCCATGTCCTGTGGGCCTGGCACCACTGCTAAACTCATCCTCACTCCCAGCCTTTGGGGGGAGAAACAGAAGCACATTTGCTGTATCTCTCTAATCCAAGGGGGGCTCAAACCCCTGCAAGAAGTAACAAGGTAAAAGTACAGCACCCCTCTGCTGCAGCTGTGGTAGGGAGAGGTACCCTTGACTGCAAATTCTGTCTCTACCCCCAGGCCCTGGTGATCAATTCCCAATTTTGTTCAACTGCTTCATGCATGCAGCAAGATCTGCCTGACCCTTGCCTTTGCTTTGTTCTTGCACTGATTGCTCCAGCAGCCTTTTCCAACCCCCCTGCCAAGGGCCATTCCTTCCTAGTGCTGCCTGGCCTCTCCTCATGATCCAAACTTGGCATGTTGCAGACACCAAAATCAAACATATTAGCAGGGAATTGGAAAGCTGTCATGATCCCTCCTGGTTCTCCTTCACTGCACACTAGTGTTTGTGGGTGGGACCAAAACACCGCTCCTCACTGAAGGAAGAGACTGAACAAGACAATTGCAGGGAGCCAACTTGATTTGCACTTGCACCCAGACCAAGAAATAAATGAGATCATTATGAGCAAATTGCAAACAGATCAGGGGCTGAGTGTGGACTCTAATCATACCAGGAGCCCAATGCTGCTCAGAGGGAGCATGGCTCTAGGGTAGTTTAGAGAGGTTTGTCATGATGATAGATGTTGTCCTCAGATATTTATCCTGTACTCCTAAGCTGCTCAGCAAATGCACAGGAAGGCTGATCTGCAGCATCCATAAAGCTCTGTCACAGCCCAGGGCACACACCACCACCAGAGGGGTCCTGTGCCTCCAGGAGGGAAGAGCAGCCAGCCAGCCCATCCAAAGCCCCGGGGATTTTCCATTTCCATGCTATTTGCATGCTGCAGACAGATGTCACCTGGTGTTTCTTGTGTTTCAAAGATGTGGGTTAAAGTCAGGGCTGGTTTAACAAAGGAGTTTGCTGGTGTTTATCAAGGACAAGCAATTCAAAGACACACATATTTAAATAGCTACCTCAAAATCTTGGGATAGATAATGCCTGGGGGCATGATATTTTTGAATGGAGGGTTGGATTCCTCTACCTGCCACAGGGGCTCTTTGATGACAGGGAATTCAGCAGGGGCCCATCCAGCTCCCTCACCAGGGCTGTTCATAAATACCCTCCCCTTTTCTACACACAGTTCTCCTCCTCCTTCAGCACAGGTAGTTGTTCAAGTATTGTTTGGCAAACACATAGCTAAGTAAAATAAATCTGAAAGATTTTTTTTTTTCTGGCAGAAAATAATGTTTTCTGCAACAATATTAATAATTGTTGATATAATGCTATAAGTATACATTTCCCCAATTGTCCTAAAATTCAAAATTGTAGGAAAATACACCAAAGATTTAGCTTTTTTTTCTCCTTGGGAAAATGCTTTTTCCATGATACACATAGGCCTGCCCCTGGCAGGTATTGGCTTCACATAATGAGAGGAGGCAAAACAGCAGTTCAGGGGAACTCAACTGTTCCATCCCCATGAGAGGGTGAGTGTAGCTCTGCTGGGGTTACAACAGGCAGTGTATGAGATGTCCAAGACTTTTCAGTACTGCAGGCATCTCACACTTTATTGCCTGCCTGCCCCACCATACTCCCAGACCCTGGTGCATGGACAGCCCCCATCCCTCCCCAGCCTGAACCTTGGTGCAGAGCACACAATCTGTTTCCATTCACAGCCAAGGCTTGCTGAGCTGCCAAGCTGTCCACTTCCTTGCCAGATCCATACATTCTCATCCCAAGGAGAAGCGGAAGCTGAAGATTACAATTCCCACAAAACAAAATCCCTGTATTATATTCGTGTTGAGGGCTGCTGCAAACCATTGTGCCTGAGGGAAGGCAGGCTCTGCCCTGCTCCAGGCTGGGTGTGGGGCTGGTCTGCGCATGATGGGAGCCACAGCCCCTCAGCATCTCACCCCAGTTGCTCTTGGGGACCTCACATGGCAAACACAGCAGAGCCTGTGCACCAGCCCTGTGCTAGCACAGCCCCTTGACTGGAAGGTGGGGCATGAAGCAGAGTTTCTGTGGCCTTGCTGCATCAGAAGATATTTTAATGCCTGCAGGAGTAACTCTGCCCTGGCTTACACAGTTCATCACATCCCAGCTTGATCAACTGCACATCTCCACAGCCTGCAGCATCACTGAGCTGTGAGAAGGGATTACTGCACAGAGTAGGATACTTAATGCAAGTTAACTGATGTACCCAAGGGCGTACAAACAAATAGTGACAGTCAGGGGAAATGGCAGAAATCCTCAATTCTGACATTAGGCATCTCACTCTAAAGAAGATGGGTGCCTAACTCCTTTGGACAGCTCTGAAAACCCAGATTTCATCTGCAAGAGGGGCAGCTGGTTAGGGGAGGGGGAAAAGGCTGATGTCAAGCAGGCAGCTCTGAATCTCAGGTGTTCTGGATTCAGTTCCCAACAGTTTGTTTTTTCTTGCCCTGTATGTACTCAAGCACTCTTTAATTTAGCTTGAGTGACGATTCCTGTCTCAAGGGTGCTTGGTGAGCAGCCAGCAGCAGCCCAGTAATAAAACACCTTCCCACTGCTGATAAGAGAGTGTAAGGCATTTGCACTGTGAAGCACCCAGCCTGGAGAAAGAATGCAGGTAGCCTGTGATGCATCAAGCCCAGCTTCTTCACTCCTTCCTCCCCCAAAATGGCCTGAGCAACAAAGCAGCAAAATCCTCCCTTGCTGATCTTGTTTGACAGCTGTTTTTTATAGTTTTGGCTGGAACAGCACACAGTCATGACCTATGCTTGCAACACTGCCTATGGACCATCTTTACTCAGCCAGATGGGAAACCACTTGCCACGGGGGACACCTCTCCAACTAGGGTCTGGTAGGCTTACTCAGGAATCAACTCACACCAAAAAGCAGGTTATTTTCCCTGACATGGTTTTCAGGGTGAGATTCAGTCTCTGTCCAAAGGCAAAAGCCATATGGCCACAGCACAGCACAGCCTGGAGCTCCTCTGGCTCTGGGCACCACAATGACTCTGAGGGCACCAGGACAGAGCCAGGGCACCCCTCGCCCCACACCAAGTGATGGATGATGGCTGGAGGGTACAAGGGACACTCAGTCAGGCCCCATGGTTTGTAAAACAAAATGCTACAACAGTAGGTTTTATATTTTTTATGTGTAAACTCCTGCAAAGAGAAACTGAAAAGGACCTAACTCTAACACCAAAGCATCCTTGACACTGCAACATAGTCTTTCCTGAGCCACTGAATTTCTCACCAAGCCATGTACAAGGAAACTGCTTCAAGGCCAAAGAGAGAGGGTCTTTTCTCTCCCAAGCATGTTTCTGTTGAGGCTGCAAATTAACTCTGGGCAGGGCCCTGCACAGCACCATGGCCTCAGGCAGGTACCTCCAGCAGCCAAGTCAGTTTTCACAAGCTGGTCAGACACAGAACTATGAGCCCCAGTGACTGGCTGCATGCACCACTTTATGGCAGAATACAGGAGGACAGAGCCTTTATAGCGCTTCTCTGTGCATTTCCCAAAGTAATTGCATTCACCCTAAAAGCTGCATCTGGGAGGCAATCCTAAATTTCACCTCTGAAGTGGCTTTCAGTAAACACACATTTAGGCACCTGCTTTTTGGCCATGAAAGTACTTACCTGGTAGCTGTATTGTTATATATCCAGGAGAGTGCTTGCCATGAACACAAGAGTTTAAGGGATGCAAAATTCAGGCTGATCTTTCAAGAGAAGCTGCAGAAAATAGACCACTTACTGCCCCAGCCTTGTCAGCAAGCAAAGCTGCTCTTTAGGGATGAGAGGAAGAGCACTCACTCATTACCCTGGAATATCTGACAGTTATGCAGGACAGATATATTGACCAGAAGGGAGCTGCCCTCCCTCCCTTTTAAAAATATTTACACATTTTACTTTTTTCTCCTTTTTCCTAAACATACAATTGAAATTGCAGGGATTATATGGAAATTTGGACATGAAAACAACATTATCCAGAGTTAACTCTGGAACATTTACATCACTGTTCCCTTCACATATGCCTCTCCTTCAGAGTCCAGAGCAAGCAGTAGACTCCAAAGGGAGCTCATCCCACAAGTAGTAGGATCGACTCACAAATCATTGCCTCTGGATCCAGCATCCTCCAACACAAAGCCACGTCTGATATTCCAGGAGCACAATCAGACCACAGTGACATTTCCAGCCAAGCAGAGATGAAGTAACAGGCTTGGTCTGGTCCTGTTTGGCTTTTTTTAACTGCCAATAAAAAAAAAAGCAGAGTAGTCATAGGCCTGCTGATAATTTGGGATGTTTCAATTTGTGAAACAAGCTCCACATTTCTCTCATGACTAGCCATGGAATAACAAACAGGCTGATCTAGTTTCACTGCTGCTTGGATTGTCAGTTTGATTTGTTCTCAGATGTTATAGGTTACATACTGCTTTACAGAGACATTCAGCAAAGCAGAAACACAGAGAGGTCCATGAGTTAACAACACAGTCTCATAAGGATTTCAGTCTCATGGTAGTTACAAGCTTTTCCTGAAGCTGCAGCACAGTGAGTTTCTCCTAAGCCTTCTCCCTCCTTTTCATTTTTCTTTCTCTCTCTCCCTCTTTCTTTTTTTTTTTTCTTTTTTTCTTCTTTAGTAGGGAGTATGTTTATAATTCCTAATGAATTCAACTCCCTGAAGTTTTGCCCCTTGCTCAAAACATTAACAAGGTCTTGCCCCTCTCTTCAGGCACTTATTTTCACAAAACATATTGGAACACAATTACCTTTGAGAACTGTGCTTTCCTGGTAAATTTGGATGAAATTAGTTGCCACAATAAGAACACCAGATGGATGAGATTGAAAGGCACTCATACATGCACAAATGGATTTATTTCGTAAATTTTGCTTCCATATGAAACCAAAGTAAAAAAAAAAAAAAACCAAAACCAAACACAATACAGAGAAGAGTAAAAGTTACTGAAAATAAAGATGAGAATAAGAACAAATCACAGCCAGCATAAGCATCCATTTATTCACCATTCAGTGAATAAGACACTGTGCTTTTTCTCTGTGGCTCAGCTGTCTGTGGTGGGATGTTCTAGTCTTTGCAGAACAGACTCAGCTTTATTTCATTGTTTGACATTATTTTTATTGCTAACCTGGATGGCCCTGGAAAGAAAAGGATTTAAATTACAAAAATTTTTTAAAAAATGGTTTGCAGGCTCAACTAGCTTTATGAACCCATAAAACAGTTTGCAAGGTTCATAAAACCTCAAAAGCCAGAAAATCTCCACCCTGATTTCCTTCATCCTTCAGCCCCAGTCTCACTCCACTCATTGCAGGATGTTATAAGCTCCCTCCTCTAATAGATTGTAACTTTTACACTCGGAGCTGATCACATTGCCTTCACTCTTTCTTGGCATCTCTCTGCTGGACTGCAGCCTGCATTTGAGCAGGATCCCCCAGGTAATGAACCTGACCCTCCTGCTGCTGGTTGACTGTGAATGAGAGCTGGTGGGGTTACTTGGCTTTGCTCTGATGCCAAGCAATTATTTGTGCAACAACATAGAAGTCCCTAATGTAATATTCTCTATTTTTCTTTTCCATTCTGCTGAAAGAAGAGAAATCCTATTCAGCTCCTGGGCAAGGGGAGTGCATCCTCTTTGCAGCATCCCCAACCAGGTACCAAGTGATTTGGGGAGAGCAGGAAATAATTATATTTTAATCCAATCAGCAAGCCTAAAGTAGCCTCCACCTCCTAAGGGCCACGTTTTATGTTCTAGTAAAGCCCTGAAAAAAGAATATTTTTCAGAGGGAAATAATTTACACTGAAATGCAGCCTGTGAGATTATTCCCTGAGCCCTGAGTTCCTGGCAGACCTTGTGACCCAGGTCCATGTGTTCCATAGCCTGTGTGGCCAGTAGTTATCAGTTCAGGCTGCTGCCAAACCCTAAGCAGGCAGTTTCAAGCCTCTTACAGGAAATACAGTGGAGTCTGCAGTGAAAATGCCCTGGGCATTTTTCTGCCTGATACCACTACAGAGGCAGACATCTACAGACTGTACAGAGCAGAGGTTCTGGACACACAGTAATTAAATGAAGCCTCCATTGCATTTTCAGAGGCCCATGCTCACAGCCCTCTCAATGCACTTCTAAAAGGGATTTTCTGATGCTATCTAAGGTTTGCTTTATCCTTGAGATAAACCTGCATGGTGCCAGTACAGGGAGATACCAGATGGTGTCTGTGGAAAGGACCCACCTGCAGATGGGGTATGTGAAAGCTCAGCAGGAGGCAAGGGCATCACCACTTGATCCTTGGGCAATCCTTGGGCCATCAAAACAAGCACAGTCACTACAGCCTCACAGGTCCAGAACAGCTTCCCCACAGTGTTCTGCAGTGAAAAAAAAAGGCAGGATGCATTTCCATCCTTACTCCTTTGAGAGCACTGCTACACACAGCACACCAAGTTTGACACTGTCTGTGGCAAAGGCTGAAAACTGTCTCAGGAGCCTTGTCCACACCATCAGTGTTTGCTGCAGCAGGGGACGGGGACACTTGGCCACCTTTGAGCAATGTTCATGCATGTGAGTAAGAGAAATACTAGAAACAGAGCCCCCTAACCCTGCTTCTCCTCATGGGACAATTTGGAGAGGCAGGGAAATTCAAACACTCACACCTCAATGACAGCCCTGTGACATTCCAGGAGCTGCAGATGAAGTCTATAAGGCAGTTCTAAGGGGGAACAACCAGGAAAGAGGTTTACTCACCGATGAGAAAGTCCAGCCCAGACTGAGAACACCAAAGGAAAAATAATGAAAAGGAGAATAAAATACTTCACAACTAACACCAGTAAAAATGAAACAGTGACCTGCCTCCCTTGAACACGGCCAGAACTGCAAACTGCCTCTAACTATCTGAACAAAATAAAATCAACCCCATGTTACTTTTATTAAAGTAAGAAAGATGCACACATTGCTCTGAAGCAGGCACCAGCAAAAGAACTTTAGCTCAAACATCAAAATGTTGACAAAGGTATCAGCAGCTCAGAAATGGCTGTTAGAGCTGGAGCTGTGCTTCAGTTTATAGGCAGTGCTGCTGGCCCCCACTGCCACCCATAGCACGGCACAACCTTTGCCAGCCTGCCCAGGGGCAACCAAAACACCTCAGGGGCAATCACTGCTTGCCTGGGACAGCAGCAGAGGGAGCTCACCCTGTGACCACCACACACAGAGCAGGTACTCACTGGGGGCAACAGCAGCCAAGGCACAGAGCTTGAACCTCTCCCCACAGTAAAAGGCCACAAAGACCTTCTTTTAAAGAAATCTTTTCTTAAGTGCCATGCAGCTATTGCTAAGAACATTATGGATATGCTTAATAAATCAACTACTTAACAGTAAACACTTATTAATCAGTCTTGATGACCAGAAGCATAGTTTTAATTTGGATTTAGTTGCATTATTAGTCATTGACAGAACATACATGTAGTATTAATGGTGGTGTTTCCTTTTCCCATATAGCATATTCAGTCTTTCTCAAAATACAAACACATGCTTCTAAAGTCTCCGAAGAAGATCCAGGATCCTTCATGCACAGCAGCTCCCATTGTACAAGAATCCCTGAGCTGTTTGCAGCATGGTGCTAATCACAATGACTGCCAGCAGTCACAGACCTTTATCCAAATAGGGAATTTTAACTCACCGAAACAAATGAGTCACTTATGGGAAGGGAACCCCCCATTTTGCAACCACCGCATCTAAATAGGCAGACAGACTCTTTCTGCAAACTGATATGGGTAAGTGGCTGCAATTTTCCTAAGCTGCCTTTAAAACATGGGCTTTATTTTCAGTTCAGCCAGAAATGACCTCGTGTGACTCCAGTTCCAGCCTCTCCTCCCCAGGCTGCCAGTTCTTGCTCGGTGTTGGGCAGAGGGGGCTGGCTCCCATTGCCAGCGTGCTCCTCGGAAAGGCGGCGCCGCCACAGTCCAGGCCTGCACTCCAAGCACTCCCTGAGCCACATTCATTACATAGCAAGGACAACTGAGAAAAAATAAACACTTCTCAAGTCTATGACTAACCGAAGCTGTAAATTTCAAACACTTATTATGGAGTCATAGCTTAGCAAAACAACACGGGACGTGTTATGTATCAGAGGGTAACCTTTAAAGGAGGACTTATGCTCTGGGGAAAGTTTTAAAACAGAACAGGATGAAGTTTATGTGCCTTTTTTCATGTGGTTCTTATAATTAACCAAACTGTCACAGAAAATCATCCTAGAGGCCTGGATTCAATCCAGCCTTCTCTAACACACATCCCATCATCCTCTCCACTACTGAAATATCCATGCTGTATTTGTTAAATCATTAGGACTAGTGAACAATTTTTCAATATAGTTTTTCTCCAACCCTCCTGTTTACAAATTTCTTCTAGGCAGATTGTGGGGATTTATCCCTCTTTTCATTTAATAGAGCCAAATATAGCTTTTCCCAAGGGGCCAGAGCACCAGGTGCTTCCCTAGCTGTGTTTTAACACATGTTTACCAAGTGTACACAACTTACTGCTTAGTCCCTGTGCCTGGTCATTCAGGGCACGTGCCATCATTTCTGATCATGACTACATAACCTTACTTGACTTAAATACATTACTTTTGCTTCAAAGTTAAATAGCAGAAAAAAATCTATTTCTTAGATACATGCATGTTGACCATAGGCTCAAAATTCACTCTCCATCAACAGTACAAATTCTCCCCTGTGCAAGAACTTAGAAAACAGCAAAAAGGAAAAGCTGCATAAAGAGGCCAAACTGTTTACAAACAGGTCTCAGTTTTACAACCACTTCTCTGTACAATCATAAAGTGCAGCCACAAGGGCCTTGGAGTTAGATTTTATCCAAGATATTTGAATGTTCAGACCTGGATTTTGGCTTATTCCACCATGTATATCCACATAAAGGAAACTTACACACTGTGGGGAGGATGAGGACAATCCTTAGTCTGAGAAAGTTTAGCTCTGTGTATTGGGGATGGGCCATTGTTCACTGGAGGTCACAGTTCATCACGTCCAAAATGCTCTCAGACATCTCTATTACAAGAACAGCTGGGATGAAAACATACATCAAGAGAAATATGTTGCACACATTTTTTTCTCTATAGTCTCTCTCTCTCTTCATAGGTTTTCTCAGATTCAATCAGTGAGAAAATCTGGCTGGTTGAGGAAATATGTAAACAGATGTGTTAAGCCATGCAAATATCTGGAAAATATCTGTTTGGTGTAAGAAAGAGTTAACTGTGGAAATACTCAGTCAGTGACTGCAATATTTTGCAGCAAGAGAGCAATCTAATTTTATCATTCTTTGCCATCTTGATATGTGTAATCTTAAAAGAGATCTAATGGAGCCTCAAGGTATTTGTAACTTTTTATCCATCAGTGGTGTAGCTGAGATGTATGAATATAAATAAGAGACTTGTATTGGTTACTAAATAGTCACTGCTTATCATGCTCACTGAGGTGCAGATGACAGCTGTCTTTCTAGGTCTAGTTGTAGAGTGCAAGAGTGGAAACACAAGACTGGAAAGGTTCATCTTGTTTGTGAGTCAAGTTATTGCTTTGTATACACTGACAGGGCTATTTATTTTGATCATATAGAGTGGTTTGAAAGAACAGCTCACATCCATGCTCTTATTCTTAGTTCTGTTTTGATTCACATTGGCTGTTGTAGATGCTCAGGCTTCTCCAGGTATTCACATGGAAGTGACTGAGACATGCCAAATTTACCAGCAGCTTCTCATTAGTGGCTCTTCCTTGATTATGACATCTGGTGAGGTTGATGAAAATAACAGAAGAAAAATGTGAAGTTCAGTCATTTGGAAATTACTTAAGTGGAGGCCATTTTGCACAGCATGATGTTGAAATGTTAGGAATGATTGAGGCCAGATTTATAGCTCAAGCAGTTTTACATCTGTATTTCATTTGTGAGTAACCAATACAAAAAAACACCTTTAAAACATTTTAATCATTTCCCAGCTGACCAAGAGCTCAAAGTATTCTGTCAGCAATATAATCTAGACCACAGAATTGTTCTTGTTGAAAGGAATTTCCAGAGAATCATTATATGGCTAGTCCAACAAACCTGTACTAGTCAAGGCTGTCAGTATCTCCCTTTTGTCTCTGCAGAGTGATTCTCAACTGCTGGTCAGTGGGAGAGGTTCCTGTAATACTCATGTATATGACAAAGAGACCATTCACAAATTTTTAGCTATGAGGAAGGACAGCTCATTTTTACCCTTCTTCAGTAATGGACAGCCTGCAGATTGTCCTGCTAAAGCAGCTTCTCTCCAATACCATCCACAGCTCAGCATGACAGAGAGTCATGCAGAAATAGGATAAGTTATGTGAATTTGGTGACTAGGCTATTAACAAATTAACTGCTTTTTACATTTATGCAAAACCATTCATTTACAATGATGCTTTTGGAGTGCTAGATAGTTGTCGAACATGTCTGATCCATTTAGGGCACACAGTGAGCACAAATTGAGTTTAAACTGTATTTAATGTCACCCAAATATTCTCCTTACATGGCACAGATCCAAAACTTCAGGCAAAATTATTCTCTATAACACACATGATTAACACTGCCACACACAATCAACAATGGCCCAAGGAGCTGAGGTTAGCAAAATAAATGAAACCATCTTATGAAGCCAGCCAGTGTACCAAACACAGGCATGCATTGCTTTGCAATGGAAGTTAAGCTCCTAATTCAGTGCCTAATCACTTTCTTAAGTGCTCACCCACAAGACAAAGATGCACTTAAATGTCTCCCATGTCCCTAGAAGGGCAAAAATAATACTTCTTTCCTGACCAGGCAGCTCTTCTGCTTGCACGCCATGTAAGGCAAGGCGATAAGACAAAATTCCCATCCAAGATAGAGCAGATAAATAAGTGGAGTAGAACATTTCTAAAGCAGACTTGGAATCATTGCCAGCAACAAAGGGAGGTTTTCATGATTTTTGCATGTCCATGGTTGGGTCATAAACCAAGATGCTCTGATTAACTTCAAAATTCCTATTTGCCAGAGTTATCACCTTTGAGCTAGCAATCATCTTTGTTACCTGTCTGCCAGACCTCCTACAGGCTGGGGGGAAAACAAGGTTTGATGAAAAATTGACAAGATTTTCTGATGAGTTGCTCTACTCCTAGCACTATCCTCCCCACAGACAAGGCCCAATGCTGCATTTGCAGAAAGCAAAATGAAAGATGAGGAGTTCCAACTATTTGCCCTTCTCACTGCCCTTTTTCTCTCCTATAGGCAGGAAAGCAGAATACAGTGACTGAAGTGATGGAAATTCAACTGACCAGGGGAGGGATGGTTCTTTGAACAGATGCCTGTTCCTTTTCAAGTAAATGTCTTGGTCTCTGATATATGACATGCCCATAATACATGTAGAAGTTTTTTCCTGTATTTACTTCTAAACCAGAGTTCCCCTCTTCCCTGAAAGATTTACTATCTTGTTTTGGCCCCATGGCCACAACGATTCACTTTCCCTGTGCACTGGCTGATGCGAGGCACACAGTTTTTCTTGGAAGGTAAGTGGCACTCTAATAATGACAGAAATGCCTGTTTGAATCACAAGTTGCACTGAACACCACGGGGCTGAACTGTGAGCAGAACAGCTGACCAGGAGCCTCACCTTGTTTTACCTGACTGAGGCCATTCACTGAGTTCAATGCCTCCCTGTTGTCCTCGCAGATCTTTCTGGGCAGGCACCAAGTCTGAAGAGAAATTCTCACATCTGTACCTATGACAGACTGTCTGACCAGCAAAACCTGGTATGCAGAGCTGGTTCTGCTGGAGCTGAGGGCACCAATATAGCTGAGGTACAGCCCCAAAGATCCTACTGGACTGATTCATGTTTCCCCCAATGATATTTTAATTATTCAGGACTGTTTGAGCTGGAGCTCTCTTCCTGATTAGTCCATGATCCAGTAAACCACGCAGACCTACTCAAAGTAGAACTTTAGGGCAGACCCCTGGAATGAATCAGTGGTCTCATATGCTCAAAATCAGAATAAAACTGTTTTTCTGAAGCAAATATGATTACAGAGAAAGCAATTGCCTATAGTTAAGTCCCCAGAAAGACACTAATTGTTGGCAAACAGCAACTATTAATAAACATGAAAAATGATAGTGTCAAGATATACAATGTAATTATCTGTACACAAAACTGCAATATGAACCCTGTATAGCTATGAATAAAAGGCTTTGTTTGTTGAACTGGCCATTTCTCAACACTTGGATGAATGTGAACAAGTTCAAACATAAATCAAAGATATAAGCCAGGACACCTCAACGCTGGTGATAATTCTTCGAGAGTCTGGACTGGACAACACCTTTCAAATAAAATATACTTCCAAAATAGATGCTGTTTATTTTCCTCTACTTCCCTGTTGGCAAAGATACTTACTGACCAATTTATTTTTCACTGCTTGCAAATTTTCTGGCTGCCCCTTCTGATTGTAAACATTGGTGGAAGAATATTTATTTGTTTAGAAGTATACGCTGGGAAGAATGATAAAAACTATTCTTCTAAAAAGCCATTCTTCAGCTAAAAGACTGAAGCATAGGCCAAATTTGAGAAGAAATTTCTTTGGCATTGTCAAATCTTGTGATTTTTATTCTACCTCTTCAACATGCAAGAGATTTTATCCAGAGAAAGTGCGAAGAAAAGGAAGTAGGAATCCTGGATTTTGATGTTAGTCTCAGCATTTGCTGAGATTAAACCTAATAAAGTACCCAAGCAGCTCCTACCAAACTGGGCAGCCACAGCACAGGGGCAGCTTCACAGCAAGGACACTCCAGAGGGGAAGATGAGACAGGTTTGCATCAGTGAAAAATGGGATCATGGTGCTGCTGTGGACATGGTTGTGGGCACAGAACACCAGGCTGAGTGCTGGGCACATGAGAGAGAACCAACTTTTCTTCCATGTTTCCTGCCATTGTTAAATTATAAAAAGTTAGAAAATTTGTCCCAGACAAATATGCCCAAAATTCAGAAGGGAAATAAAAATAAGGCAACAACCGCTGCCTTTTTATTCCCCAGTAATTAATTTTGAAGAAAAAACTGAGCTCCAGATGGCTGATTCATTTTAGCAAAGATGCAAGGTTAACAATGTCCCTTTCTCTTTGCAAATGCTCTTATTAGTCAGGAGCAAAGCAGATTTGTTCCTCATCTTCCTTATGAATTTTTAGATACAATACAAAACACCTTTGTGACTAAGTATTTTTTCATTGAACAAAATCTGAGTTGTATAAACCTGTCAGTGAAACACTTGCAATGTTTTTGACAAAAAAAAAAAAAGCCTGTCTTCATACAAAAAAAAGTGATGAAGATTTTTTTTAATGTGATGTTTTTCTGTTCTATGGTAATCACCATGATCTGAGTGTCCTTGAAGGAAAACAGTCTGACAGGATGACAATTAAGAGGAAAGATTTCTGTGTGCCTGTTGCCCTGAACACTGGTCAGCCTTTGGTGTCCCTGCAGTGAGCAAGGCAGAGGGGATTACTCCTTCCTGTCTGTTTTGTTGTGGAGTGGTGGCACTGGAAGAGCAGTCACTATCCTGTTACAATTCTAACTGTTTTTCCCACCAGAGGTCCTGAGTTTTGAGTCCTTTCCCTTCCAGTAGATGATTTCTGCCTGAAGTTTATCCTGTGTGGTCTCCTGCCAAATTCTTTTCTAGCGGAAGTTTGTGGCCCATCAGACAAGGCTTTCAAATCACTCACATTTGGAAAAGCCATCTTTGCTTTCCCTGGGAAGGCACAGCTTACAAATATCTTGTCTTAAAAAGTTCACATTTTTCATTTGCTCGCCCTCATACAGAGCTCCCAGGAAAAGTAGTGTAAGTTTGCAATGTGACTTTGCAGTTGTTTGCTGCAAGGTTTTCTTAGCTACTGAAAACTCTGAACTCCTTTGTCTTTTCTATAGACACATGAAAATCCAAGTCAAATTAATTCTCGTGATGGGAAAGCTCCACCTGGACCTTTCAAACTGCATGAAGTGGGAGTTCAGTATCAGCTTGTTGCAGGAGCAGAGTAGCACATTTCCCAAGCACCTTGGACAATACCAAGCAGAAATTATCCTGTCTGGGAAAAGGGGAGAAACCAACCCCTGCTTGCTTCACTTGAGTTGTTGTTTACAGCCAGCTCTTCAAGACAGGAGGGTAAATGTGGAGTGCCTCATGCAGTAATCTTGCCCTCAACCATAATCATGCTGTATTTCACACTTCTAGCCCAGACAAGAGGAGCAGCAGTGACTGCCTGATACTCTGATTAGCAAATCAGAAGTCCAGTCTTCCTGCTGAGCTGAGAAGCCAATTGTTAATAGCCAGGCTTTGCTGATTTCCAGATGGCATGACAGGAGCTGAAGGAAGACAATTAACAGGTAATTGCAAATAGTTTATCAGGGAAACTGTTTCCATCAATAGACAAAACAGTTCCCCAGCAGGCTCCTCAATTTCACTAGACAGAAATAACATCCATAATTCTAGGCTTGCCATTTCTTAAGTGATTTACTCCTTGTCCCTTTGTCCCTATGTTCACTCAGATAGTTTGACTTAGTGCAGCCCAGCTGAAGAGGAAAAATGCCTGGAACAGTCAATGTGCAGAGAGCATCAGCTGTGTCTCCCAACTCCCCAGTATCCTCCTCATATGCTTCATCATACAGCATTTATATACCCAGCCCCACTTGAGCTCAAATGATCAAGAAGAGCCAAAACCACCCTTAGAACAGCAGAGAAAAGCATCCGGTGTGGGCAGCATTAAAATACAAATCATGTACTATTGCTCCACAAAACACAAGCACACAGGAAAGGTAAAATTCATTCAGCAGTTCCTCACAACTTTCTTCCCCCTTGATGGCTCAACATGGGCTCCTAAGCCCCTCTGCCTGCACAATGCTAATACTTTCACCTCCCTTAATGTATCCTGCTCAGCACCTCTCTCTCTCTGTGAGCCATGAACACAACATTTAATAAGCTCCTGTGAAGGTAGGGCAGCAAGTTACCCTCCAGTTTACAGACAAAACAGCAAGACACAGAGCTAAAGACCACAAATAGATATGCTGAGAAATGAAGCATCAAGTTCTACCTGGTTTTAGGTACCCACCCAAAGTGGGGTCAGCATAGCTCCTTCACACTCCCCCAGAATAACACTAATGACAGACATCTACCTGTCAGTGCCATGCCATCTTGAGTGAAGGCTGATGTTTGAGGACATGATTTGCACAGTCTTTACACTGTGTTCCTGGGTTTTAACCAGCATTCACCATTTAGCCACGCTGATCTTGTGTGCACAGCACCTTCTCAACTCTGCACATCCCCTCTAGACAGCCCCAAACCACCATGCAACCTTCCACTTGTACATTCAACAAACAAGACTATGACAGTGATTAACCTGCCTCATATGCAACCAATTACCCAACTTTACAGGCAAGTCCTCAAGACTCCACATTTCACTTTGTCTCCATAAGGTCATCCATCACAATAAAAATGACTATCTTCAGCACTGGCAAATTCCTCTTGGGACAGGTAACTATCCTACAGGTACAGACTGTTTGTACAGCTCTCATAGATGTGTATAAAGCAAAGAGGAGCAATCAGGGAAAGAAAGGCCAGAGAAGGTATAGTTGTATGAATCTGACCAAAGGAAAGTTAATGGAGATTGATGGGAAGAAATGGTTCCTAGACCAAGGAGGAGTCCAGGAAAAAGTGACAGATTTCCCATTACTTGAGACCATTTAAGGTAGCTTGGACAGAGTTTGGGAAGGAATAATAGCCCTGAGTTTTTGCATGCATCATCTGCCAAATAACTACTGCAGAACTGGCTTGCTGCTACAGCATTATTTTCTGTATAATTTTTTGCAGATATTTCAGCTGCACAGAGAAGCTATGTTTTACTCAGTCTTTTTAGGTGGAAAGCAGTATCCTACTCACTGCTGATCTTCAAATTCAGACAGGTCTCTCCCACTCCCTGCTGGCAGATCTGCAAACAGTGTTACAAAACTCTTCTGCAGTTTTTTCCTAGGCAGAGCATAAGGTACAATGTTAAAGTGATCCTCCATATAAACATCACTGTATTCCTTAGCACAAAGTTCACTGAGCCTTTTGGTGTAAATTGGGTTTTATTTCAACCAGGAAAGCATCAGAACTACAAGAAACAAAAGTAAACATGCTAAACCAAGCAGCATATTTATGTCCTCATGATCCCAATATTCTAATTGCCCATTCAGAGATTTAGCCAAACATGTAACAACCTCCTTTTGTCTTTCAGGATGCCTTTGAGAGGGAGGAAGGTGACCATGCACTGAAGCAGATTGTCCCGAATGGTTGTGGAGTCTCCCTCACTGGAGACATTCAAGAACTACCTGGACACAATCCTGCACTGTGCGCTCTGCTTGGGCAGAAAAGTTGGACCAGATGACCCACTGAGGTCCCTTCCAGCCTGACCATTCTGTGATTGAGGGGTCAGTGGAGCTGGTACTTTCATATTACAGGACTGAAATACAGCCAGGACAAATATTCCAGTCCTGAAGCTGGTGTCAAGGTGTACTGACACAAACAGTGCACACTGCTCTGCAGACCTGTGCAGATGCCACAGCAGACTTGAGGAACTTCCAGTTTCTACAGATGCGTCTTCCTCTTGCTGAGAGATCTCAAAGAAGTTTTTCCAATGACCTTTTCCTTCTGCTTCATGGGAATGTTTTGGCTGGTCAGTTAAGAGGGGGAGCCAACTCCCTTGAAACCAGCCACAACCTCACCACCCTCTTACACCCACATGAACACCTCCTTCAATACAAGCTTTAGCCATGGTGTCCTGGAGGAATCACCACCACCAGCAGAGATGAGAGACAGAGGTTCCTCAGAGTCTGATCTGTATCACTTGAGAACAGATTGTTCCAATATGTTGTACTGGTTTCATGAGACAGACAAGTTTGGGACATAAGGTGTAATTATAGTGCAATTTCAATTAAGAGTCAAGCTGCGGTCCAATAAGGTGAAAAGGTCAGTGCTATATCTAGCAATACAGCTGGATAGTGGTTTTGCACTTGGCTACAAAACGAAGGGAAATCCTAACTGGGCCAAAAATAGCCCTGTCTTCAGCCATGATTTGCTGCCAAGCATCAATCCCAGAGCAAATTCTGAAAGGATATTTGCTGGGATTTACAGTTTAAGCAATGTGTTATGCACTCCTGTGTTTTAGCAGGTTTAGGCTGCAACTTCCTCTCTTTCTAGAAAGCTTCTTTTTACTCTGTTCCTTCCCAAGCTTTGATTACAAAAGAACTAGATGAAGAGATCCTCCTTTATAGAGTGTGTCTCGGCTGTCAAGTTTGACATTATGGAAAAAAGAAAACTAGCACATCGTCCTGCTATAGCTTAAAAAAGGATTTAAGGAGCAAACACAGAAGACAGACTTGCCAATTAATCAACAGTGGGAAATTATCTCAGAGCACCTCCTAGGGGATGAAGTCTGAGAAAACATCTGGCAGGGAATTGGATGAAGCACTAACTAGGACAACAAATAAGTTAGCAGAGCATTCAAAAGGCAGTATAAAGGCAGCATAACTTGTTCAAGCTCTAAAATTCCCTCAAAAATTCAATATACTCAAAGGTGTTGGACAGTGCTTAATGCATGCATCAAAGACATGAAAGAGCAAGAGGTTGAATAGGAAACCAGCTGAAAAACGAGTCAGTAAATTCCCATGGTGGCTGGAACCAGTACTGTAGGTGGGTCAGCCCTGGCACTACAACTGATTCTTGGGGAATTATACAAGTGGCTTAGGCCATACACAAAGCACAACATCTTTACAAGAAGTCAAAGAAATATTAGACAGCAAAATTATTTTTCTTCAAATAGATCTTAGCCTGGAGGCAAATTTTTGGAAAAAAATTGTGTGGCTGCTTTTTTGCAGTCATAGATATGCAACCAAATGACAACAGATTATAGATTTAATGAAATCCTCAGTCTGGCTTTTCACACTGGGTCTGCAAATGTTCACACATGTCCATGAATGCTGCTAATCCCAAGGACTGGAGACAGAACAAGCCCTCCATCTGAGCCCCCTTTGAAAATAACCTCTGCCATCAGCAGGAATACTATATATCCTATTAAGATTTTGGCAGCTACAGCTGGGAACTTGGTTTTAAAACTGGGCCAGCTACGATGTCAGACACGTGCTCATGTCAGCCAACTATGAAGTGTCATCCAATTTGAAGTGCAAATAGCCTTCCAGTACTGTGTACAAGGATGTCCAGGGGAGCAGAATCTCTATAGCCTGCTGCAGAAATAGAGGATACAGCTTGGGGAAAGAAAGGCTGAGTCAGTCATGACAGCAATGAATTTTACATCAGACTGGAATAGAAGAGCCTTTCCAAATAAAGCAGACATCATAGAAATAATTGGTCTTTATCTGATGTCCACTAAAATAAAAAATTTATCTGGGCCAGGTAAAAAAACCTTAACAGCTGGGCACAGAGAACTATGCCAACAAGATCTGAGCAGAGAGAAAATGGATCTAGAAGATAAAATGAAAAGCAAAATGCAAGGCTGTGAGCTTCCTACTCACAGATATCAAGGAAAAGGAGAAAACCCTGAAAAAAAAAAAATTGGCATGTTTTTACTAAGTAACAATATCTGACCTGACAGCAAATTATGGGTAAAATCAAACTAATCTGCTCCTTCTGGAATAGGCAACATTTTCACCCTGTTCAACAATGCTGGTAAAAAAAATTAATATCTGAATAGCTCAGATATGCCTCTTGTCCAGAGATAACTTGCTTCCAAAATCCTTTGGCAAAGTGGGCACTGCCTCCATATCAGAGGATTCTCATTTATCTAGGTTTCTTATGAACAGGTTTCTTATTTTTCTATGCTTTCCAGAAAGCTGTCAGAAACTATTGTCATCTGAGCAGAAATGAACTGATTTCATCTTGCTTACGCTCGTGAGAATTGCCATCCACTTCTGCAGGACAGATTCACACACACACAAAAAAAAATAAAAAGAGAAATCAGTTGGAGAGCTTCCTCATGGTTTTGAATGTATTTCCCAAATATGCTTGTGTCCTGTTGATAACAAATACAGCAGTACACACATTTGTTGATAAATGTTTTGAAAGACATTAAATCCATGGGCAATCCCATTATGGTAGAGAAAGGTATCTTGAAAACTGCTCATGAGTTCCCCTTTGTAGGAAACACCTTTTATTAGCACTGGGAAAACACCAGCTTTATGTTTGGTGGAGCAAAGGCAAGCACTGATTACTGGAGTATCATGCCAGTATTGAAGTGCAACCTTTTTAGCATCAGCACCAAGACAGAAATCTGTGGCAGCAATGCAAATGCAATACTGTACCCAGCTCTCAGTTATGGTGGCTGAGCCAGAAACATGGATAGAATAAAGAATTTAAAAAATTGGGAGTGTGCATGACTGCCCACAGCTGCACAAAACATGCAGGAGAAAAATGCTTTGCTTCAAGGCTGCTGGACAAAAAGGCTTCTCACTTGAGATCTCCTTCAGTGCTCCCTAAGCCAAATGGAAGACAAGCTGGTCCACAGGGGCCCAGAGCAGAAATGATTGAGTCAGAACCTTTACACACACTAACAACTTAAAAAAATTAAAGGAAGAGCCCAGGAAAGACTTGGCTGGCAGTTCTCAGCCTTCTGCACCTGACAATGTGAGTGGCCAATTAATTTGGATATCTTGCCATTTGCAGTTTGATGTGACATGGGAAACAGAACTTCTTGTCCTGACTGCTATTTGAACCCAGCATTTGAATCCCAAAGGAAGAGGCTTCATTAAAGATGCTAGTTCCCAACACAAGACACATACCAAACAACACCCCAAGCTCTGTCTAATTAACCTTTTATCTCCTAAGCTCTCTGCCCTTTTCCTGGAATCACCCCATGGAAACACCACTCTTGCTCCTGCACCTGGTTTTCCATCCCTCCCTGTGATCCCAGTGCCTTTGGCTCAGTCTGAATTCCCCATCTCCTCTAGGCCAGCCCCTTGCATTCAGTGTTCCTGCAGCCTGACAGCCAGATGTGGAGCTCAGCCTCAGCGCCTCTGCTTTCTTTTTCACTCAGACTAAAGAGCTGCATCAGCAGTTGACATCTATTTGTTTATACCTTTTTTAAAAATCATTTTACTTGCACACTTGTGATCAACTGAAAAGTGCTCAGAACTGCTGGAAAAAGCAGACAGATTCTCCAGCTTACCCTGTGGATGCAACAGGGGAGCCAGGACTCAGTTTCTCACTAGGAATACTAGGAATACACTGGAAACAAGAATCAATCCAGGAAGCCAAGCTGCTATACACAAACTATCTGTCAACACCCAGAACTGATCTTGCCCAACTTTCTAAATAACCCAGACCCACAATGTCTTTTTGCTATATCTCACAGCTCTGCCAACATTTCTTGGACTCCCATCTCCAACTATCAATATATTGAGACCCATATTCTCTGTACACTCATAATTTAAAGGCAGAAGCTGGGAATGAAAGTGTTACCCACTTCCAAAGCCCTCCCTGCACAGAAGGTGTCAGAACAAGAAGCAGCCCACTGCCATTCCCATCACTCACATGAAAAACACTCATTGATTATGAGGAGAGTCTACTGCTCCCAACAACTTCCTAATGTGCCTGATTCATTAAATCCTGGGCACATCAGTTACATAGGCTCAGCTTAAAATCTGTTTACACAGAACTAGGACTGCATGTCCTGGATTTGGGTTGTACCTTTAATTTGTACAGCCTTCCTTGGGGCTTCAGAGATCTTGAACACTGAACATAACAAAAATAAATTAGATAAAAGATAGCAGAGTTGCAGTCTGAAGAACAGAAAAAAAAAAAGACAGCAATAGACCCAGTACTTCAAGTCTGGTTGCAAACTTTCCAAATTCTTTTGAAATATTTGAGTGCTGCAGGGATAGCATGATGGATTTAGATTCAAGACACTGAAGAACTATCCAACAAAACTAAGCCTTTGATTTGCACTCAAGTAAATCTTCCTCTGGATTAATCTGCTCAGCTCTGAGATAACATGTAGAATTTTTTTTCCTTTCCACAGCCTAATATAAACAAATCCCCCACATGCAGCAAAAAGAAAACCAGTTTGTACTTTCCAAGGAATGGAAAAACACTTTGTCATTCACTCCAGAGTTTGGCTTTCAGAAGTGCTGCCAGGGCACTGAGTGTTTGATATTATCAGTCTGCTACCAAGAACTTCATTTAAGCACAGGGAGCTGCCTGCATGGCTGGGTGATTCCCAAAACAGCAGGGATCTGGGTAACATCACCTCACCCACTCCTGCTCTCCCTCTGTTAAAAATGACAGAGCAATGGAGCTCCAGCCTGAAGCAGCTGGTGGGTACTCACACAGCTGCATAAACTGGCATTACTGCTCCCTAGGGGATAAAAGGCTATGAAGCAGGCTGGCAATTTTTCAGCAGTAAATGAAATCAGCCTTTAGAACTGGTCATCACTTATGTTTTTGCCCTCTTGTCCCATCAGCAGCAGTCTGATGTTCCACTGTGTGTTGCAGTGTTCCATCAACAGTGTTCCATCCAGTTCTAGGATGGACCAAGGTGCCATGAGTTCTTGTCTAACCTGCACAGATTTTATAAAAAAAGACATGTCTTGATTTCTGGTCCCAAAATCTATGGTCAGTAAACCAAACCTCCACAGTAACACACTGTGCCATCCTGGCTGGGCTCTGCCCTTCTTTGCCCTTGCAGCCCAGCCCTGCCAGGCTGCAGGGGCTGAGTGCCCACAGCCCCTGTGCCCTGCAGGCTCTGCCCAGGGTGGAAAGCAGCTCCCTGGGGCTGGGCTCAAACGCAGCCCCTGCACAGAGCCCGCTGCCTGCTGGCTGCGTGGGAGCACAGGGCTGCTGAGCTCTGCTGGGGGAAAAAGATCTCAGCTCCTCGATTGTATGCTACAAAATCCCTGCTGTGTCTGTTAGTTTGTTTTCCTCACCAGCAATTTTTTAGGAACAGCTGAGCACTCAGATTGCCCTTTCCCTGGGACTGAAAGCCAAGCAAACCCATCTAGCACACACAGCTGCTCCTTCATAGGAGTGTTTTGCATCTGGTTAGATCAGTCCTCGAAAGCACGGTGAGAAAACACACTTGGATAGCAGTCAATTAACACAACAAAAGACACTTAAAGTAGTCCTTTGCCTGCTAAATGCTATCCCTGCAGCCAATCTTCTGGGTTTCTACCCCATGCAAGGGAAACTTATCTATTCCCTCCTTGGCACACCTCAGGCAGCACAACTACTTCCTAAAGGCACAGCCCTCCAGCTGGGAAAGCCAAACTGAGCCCAAACTGAGTCAGCAATATGGGTTCTTCAAGCAGTTTCTGCTCCGTGGCAGGTTCCATTGCTGACAAGCCTTTGCCAATGTGTGTGTACTGCACTCTAGCAAGAGTTGTGGAGATCACAGCTGCTGAAGACTCTTTGGCCCTTACTCTGATGCACTCCAGCATCTTTTCTCACATGGCTACACTGAAGCACCTCTCAGCAGTTTGAAACAACCATCCTTATACACCTTTGTGGAAACTGGGTCCTGGACCTGCACTGACCATCCCAGGACCACCCCACCTTCTCACACAGGCAGGATTAGAAAGCAAACCATGACCTGTCAGCTCTCAAGATTTCAGCAACAAATCACAAGCAAAAATCACTGGGACTGGCAAGAGACTCAAGCCTTGCAGGTCTCAAATCCACTCAAATTGAGGCAGACCTCTGCTGAAGATAGGCTGCAGTGCTGCCAGGGGGGAGCATGGACAGACACACAGGCTGCTGTTCAGGGCAGTTTCCCACACCTGAAGGGCTCCTTTTTTACACTCCTTTCCAGCAATAGCTGTGGAAACAGCCAGGAGATTACAGACATCATATTTTGTGGAAAGCTAAAGGAATCAAGAGAAGTAACTCCTGCCAATTATTTTACAATGCCTCTGGCCTTCACCTGCTGCACTGTGCACAGACTGGTGGGGAGAGAGGGGAGAAAGCAGATACCACCTCCAGCTCAAAACCTCCCATTAGAACCAACTGACTGCTTAATAGGGAGATCCTGAATTCAGGGAGTTCAGGCAAGTATGGCATTAGATTATGCCTATATTTACATCTGTCCCAGAGGGCCACATTTCCTGTACTGCAAACCCCACAAGAAGGGGTAATTAGATTTTTCCTTCATTGATGTTTGGCTCTGTTACAGAGGCTTTGGCTTTTTGTTCCTGCAGCAGCTTCCCTGGGGAAACTATTTTCTTCAGTTCTACTTTCTCCTTCTGCCTGGCCTTTGCCTGAGCAAGGGTTACAGTGGGCCCCCATCCTCATCCTCAGCTGGTGTCCAAGGCTGAGGCTGGCCAGGATCCCTGCAGGGACCAGCCTCACTCTGCATTAGGCAGTGCCTTGCAAGGAAGGGCAACTGCACAGTAACTGATCTACAGCTGCTGACTCCAGGCCCTATGGAGAAGAATACCTGGACAGGAGATTCTTGTGAGGCAGTGAGCATGTGCATCCCAGAGGTGCCAGTGTGGACACAGACTCCCTGCCAGGCTGAGACTCCTCATTAACACAGCACAGCCCAAAGCTGCGGCACAGGGTGCCCACTAGCCTGCAGATGTAGCACATTAGACCACTTCCCTCCTAGGTAGTGCGGCTGGCACCCCCATGCTAAAATCTGAAGTTTATCCAAAAGACTAATGGGCAAGGAGTTGGAATTGTCTCTCATCCTGCTCTCTCCACATCCATCATTTCAGCATGAAAATTGTGTGAGCAGCAAAAGAAGTTCCTGAGAAAAATCCTAAGACTGCATGTGACCTTACCCCTGCAGCACATTGTCAACTCATGAATTCACTTCTGGACAAAATTCTGATAGATTCTGACCTCCAGCATCAGGAAGACTTTCTTCAACAGCCACACAGCCTGGCAGCCTGCTCCTTTGTTCATTCAGTGCTTGCAGAAACTTTTCAAAGGAGTCAATAGCAGGAGCATACTTCAGTTTCTTCAAATTGCTAATTCTGTCTGTACACACTTCTTCCAGCTACTTGCCATCCATAGAGAAATCATTGGGAATATAGCCATGACCACACTTTATTGGTCATAAAGAAAAACACTTAAGCCTATGAAGGTCACTGTTCATCCTGAAAGGTCATGTTATTGCAGGAGTTAGTCACAGCTATATTGACTGCTGGCTGAGTCTCTTGACTGTCACCCAACTGGCTCCAGAGAGGCCAGGCAAGGTTTGTTTTGCTGCCCTCTTAAGCACAACAAACATTTGACAGCAAGGAGATGAGAGCATGCAAAGGGTTCAGAACATGGACTTCAGTCACATGGCAGCAGCATCCTTTCCTTCCTGACCCTTGTGACATGTTTTAACAAAATGTAATGCATTTCATGGATAAAGTTTCTGCTAAAGCTAGGCTTGAGGTACGACATGCAGGACTCAGCAGGGCTGTGGAACCCAAATTCCAGGTAGAGCTGGGATGGTGGCAGAGTCCTCAGCAAAGGCACAGTGTCTCTATACATGCCAAGAAAAAGCACAAGAGAACCAAGGGGTTCCAGCAAATACTGGGGAGTGTGAAGGAGGAAAGTTTGAGCATGTATGTCAGACAAGCTTTCCTGAAGGAACCCAAGTGGCATGAAAACTTTGTGACCCTGTGTTGGCCTAAGTAGCAGCAACCAGCGTCATCCCACTGCACATGGCACAGCTGTCACCCCAAATACCCCACCCAGAGGTTAGGAGCACACAGCAGCTCAGACCAGAGCAGATGAAATAACAGGTGTATAGAAAGAAGCACATTCCCCCAGGTCTTTCCCAGGGGCTTAGGAAAGGGTAAGGAATGAGCCCATGAGACAAGCTCAGGCACCACAGAGAGAAGAAACGCCCTGGCTGCTTGCTAGGCTGACAATGCCAGCATGACTCAGTCCCCAGCTGCAAGCAGAGCCCAAGCCAGAGCAGCCAGATGGAGAGGACTTGGTGGGCTGGAGCTGAGGAGAAGGACAGCCTGTAGCAGACATTGCAATTCTCTTACAAAAAGCCTGAATTTCACGCTGCTCCTGGATCCAAGGGACAAAGCTCACAGCTGCTCATCTGGCAGCAGGGAGCTTCAGCAAGGAGCAGTGGAGGGAGATTGCTTTTGGGTAGGTCCCATACAAAATAAGCCTCTTAACCACTACAGAGAAAGCAACCGAGCAGAACAGTGCTTCTGCAAAACTACTTCAGTTTTGTTGAATTTACTTCCCCGTATAACACAGCTGACAAATAAACAGAAAACAAGATCTTTTAACAAATAGAAAATTTACACCTCTTAAAGATATTGGAAAACTTGAAACACAGGTTTGCTTCCAAACAGTAACAGAGGCAAAAAAATAACCCCATTTCCCAAGCCATCCATCTGTGCTCACGATCCACCCCAGCAGCTGTAGAGCTTCAGTTCTGCCTAATACCTCTCCAGATTTATTAGATGCCCAGCTAAAAAGCACTGATTGTTCCCTGTAGCAGTATTTTGCCACGGGTGAGGAATGTGGGAGGGATCCATAATATTTTTATGACTATCATATGACCTTCTGTTAACTTAATGGGATAAGTCACAGGGCCCTCCCAGAGAAGAGGGCAAGAATCCCTTGAGATGTATGCTCATGGAGAGGCACAGAGGTCAAACCAGCAGTGGAGCCTGAACATTGTTAGGAGTTTTAATTATGAATTATGAATCTAGGTACTATAGGTTGCTATTTTGGGAGCTGCTAAATTAACATGCAAGAAACAGGAGGATCTTCTCAAAAGATAGTGCACTTCTACCACCCACCCATTAAGGGATGTGAAAGGGATCTAACAACAGTGATTTGTGGTGCCTGATTTATCAAGGCCATAGAGCACCAAGGCGAAATCTTGCCTTCACTTCTGTCTCTCCTCATGCCAAGGCGAAAGCTAATCCCTCAGAAAATCTCTAACCAGTACAGATAATATTTCTTAAAACAGGATATCATCTCCCCTCAGTTCACTTTTCACACCCTGAGGAGTAAAATTAAGTAGCCTCTGACTGAAGCTAGATGATGCAACATTGTCTCATAAGAAAATGTTGCTAGATTCAAGCTGAGAGTTTTGTGAGCAGACAAAAATCTAAAGCAAGAATAACTTCTGTAAGAAGTGCAAATATGAGAGTAAGAGACTTTGGCGTCACTAAAAGAGAATTTTGCCTCTGGTCTAGACCACTGTTTTCTACCTTTCTGAAAAAGGCTAAAATTGCCTTTGAATTTCATGCCAGAGTTGAAACAAGTTTTTTCATAGGCTACAGGAGATTCACAATCCTATGCTCCCCAATCATAGGAAAATTCTTATCCATCAACTAAAAATGCTGCCACAGCTATTCCATAAGGATGTTAAGCCACTGAACTAGGGACAGTAAGTGAAATTTGTATCTGCCTGCACTCCTGAGAGGCAGCCTTAGCATCAAAATAGGCACATAAGCCCCAGCTCCTCTCGGGGCTCAGGATACCCGGTGTGGATGGGAGAACCCCACTCCCAGGAGAGTGACTGGCATTTCTGGGGGGCTCACTATGGCTGTGGCTGCAGGGAGGAGAGGGTTTCAGCACCTTTTCTTAACAGAGCACTGCTTTATTCGGAGCCTGGACACACTGAAATTACCTTCCTGGGAACTGCTTCCTGCGTTGACTCAAGAGAAGCTGGCAGCTGGGTGCAGAGCCTGCTTGAACCTCAAAAGCATGCTCATTTTCCCCAACTTCTTTTTTTTTTTTTTTTTTTTTTTTTTTTTTTGCCAGCAAAGCATGAAACAGGCTGGGGAGTCAACAAGTTTCTTTTTAGGGCCAGTGGGTGAGGAAAGTAGTGTTTCATTCTCTTCATAATTAATGCACATCTCATCAGAGCACATGAGGGCAATTCACCTCCTCAGGGGGAGGGGACTGCTGGCACTCAGCTCATGGAAACAATCAGCTGGCCCGAGGCTGATCCTCAAGCCCTCTTTGCTTGTGTGTGGGGCAATCCCAGCCATGGCAGGGAAGCACCCACTGCCCTTCCTGTTCCCAGTAACCACAGCTCACAACCAGCCCCAATCAGCAGCTATAAAAATCTACCAAGGACAGGAGTAATGAGTAATAATTTAGTACCAGTTATTACATCACCAGCTTGGATGAGCAACACCATCTCTGCCCAGGACCCAACACCACCAGCAAAGCCCTTGTTGGTTCAGGATGACCAGGGAAACAGACCCTGGAACTTGAAGGAGAGTTATGTACTTCAGACTCATGAAAGTTTAATTTACTCTGCTTATAGTTACTAAAGGAAGAAATGAGTTGTAACATTTCTACTAAAAGCATTTAAAGAAAAACCTTTCAGCTGGAACCAGAGCTGTTTGCTATCACAGACCACCTCCAGCAGGCATTTCAGGTGAGAGGTCACTACAGCTGTAGCAGGCTGTGTGCCACTGGAGATGCTGTCAGAAACAGATCCACCCCATTCCCTCCAGGTGTGTAGGGTGTGGGAGGAAGATGGATGCATAATCGACTCCCAGCTCATCAAATGGCTTCTTTTTTTTCTTTTTTTTGAGAGAGTCTGTTTACTGGGGGAGAGAATAATAATCTCCAGGGTGCTCACTTGGGACACCTGAGTTAAAGCATTGCTGCAAGAAACCTCAGGCCTAACTCTGGTCAGATTTATGTGGTGACTAAAAATTTCCAAATCGGGATAAATATAGACAGATATATAGATGTATTGTAGCCTATAAGACTGGGTTGGTTTTGCAATTTCAAGCTGTATTCAAGTAAGAATGTTTGAAGAAGGGCCTGAATCTGATCCAGCTTCATATCCAAAGGTGCTCTTAACTTCTGGTCCTTTTGCTCACAGCAGGAGACTCCGGCGTTCATGGTCACACAGCCAAGTGAGCCCTGGAGTTACCTCCAGCCTCCTCAGTTTTCACTCCTATCCCCCCCTTAACTTCCATACTTTTTATTCCAGCCTCATTTTTAGCTTTCTCATTCCATGGTGGCCTCTCAAACGTACTAAATATAAATGTGTGGACCCAGCTATGTAAATAAAGTGGCCCATGTGGTGAGCACACATGAGGGCAGGGGGCCTTTCCCATCTATGGGAAGGCTGATTGCCAAGTAAGTCCCAAGCTCTGCACTCCTGCACAGGGAAAGGGAGCCTAAGATTTAGGAGCAGTCACAACTTATCTTCAAACAGCTGATATTTTTTCTGCCTAGGGTAGAAAATGACAGGCACTGGCACATCAAGATCTGCCTCTATTACTATGAGACAGAGACATGGAGGAGAGGGGGTCAGAGGACAGGGAGATATGTAGGGAGGAATTTTATGGCTAAGTGGCCTGCAACCAGAAGGGATTACCAGTCTTACCCTTGCATTGCTGATATATGTGCACATCAGTGTTCATTGGGGTGCACACCTTATGGGGACGGTTGGGTATAATTTGTTTGAACTCCTTTGCTCCTTCCTGAAACAGAAACAGCTCAGACTTGAAATATAAGTGATGAGGCAGTTCAGATAGCCAGACAGCTGTGCAATTTCCATTTCCTGAGCAATATGCCATGGTGGTAGGGGGTCTGCCTCTCTGTCAGGCGAGTGGAGGTGTCAGGGTGTCAGGGTCTGCATGGAGGGCATGGACTGGGTGTGAGGGCTATGAGCTCTCCCTGGTGCGCACCCTCAGAGAAATAGCAGGTGACTGCTGTCTGGCCCACAGTGAGTCTCTTCTGACTCCAGAGGATTTTGTCAAGCTGCCCACTCTGACAGTCCTTTCACACTAACACAGCACTGAGCCTGCTCCTAACCTTCAGCAGGTATAAATGAGCCCATGCCAGGTTTAGGGACTGCATCTCAGTGCAAAGGGAATACTACAGAGCCAGAGGGACACAGGATTGCAGGGGATGTCCAAGCCAGGCAAATATAGTACATGGCAGAAACTTAATCCCATTACCACAGACACACCTGATGTGATGGACAAATTCAAATTGACATCCCAGCTAAGGCCAAGACTGTCTTCTTTTCTCCCTTCAAATCACACTAGCCATGGCAGGATTGCAAGGTTTTCAGAGGTAAGCTCCCAGTGCTAGGTGCCTAGGCGGGGAGACCAAGTTGGCATCTGGGGTCCCTCCAGGGACTTGTCTGACCTCACCCAACCTCCATCTCCAGGTCTGTTTCCTTTGCTGCTGCTTCTCCTTGCTCTCAGCCTTTTCCTATTCCCAGCCCCAACCAGGGGTGACCAAACTTCTGGTTTTAAAGCTCAAAACTCTTTCAGACAACATAGTAAAAGAGGTGATGGGTCCTGCTATGCTTGTTTGCTCTGCAGCCTTTTGGAGGCAATGCCAAGTAGAATGAAGCCCCAGAATAAATCCTACTAACAGGAACACTTTTACAAATAACCCCAGCTACACAGCTTCCAAGTCCCTGAGCATTTCTACATCTCTCCAGCCAAAAACATATGTTTTGTATTGCTTCACATAAATCTCCCTGGTTATTTATCTATATAAACCCTTCTATAAATGCTCAGTGGGACTCGAAATGCAGCAAGCAGGCTCTTTGATGTGTCTCAACCCCCAGGTGCATCAATCACTGCTGTGCACACCTTGTTTGCTCCCATGCAGGGAGAAGTCACCAGTCCCCTTTGCCAGAAAAGAGGGCAAAGAGTCAAATGGTTTTGATGGATGGATGAATGTCTGTGGGATAAAGCTCATGCACAGAGCTTGTTTATACTGAGTTACTAGCTCTCCCTCCTCCCACTTACTAATAAAACACTGCTCCACCAGCCTTCCTTAGGAAATACACTCTGGACCAAGAGCCTGCACATGAATAGTTGATCTCTTTGTGAGCTCCTTTTACACTACTGCATTTCCTCCCGTGGTGGCAATTTCTCTCTCTACAGGAATAAGTAAAACAACAGCCTTATTTTGTGGTGTTAAGGTGGTATTTTAGTCTTGTTACAGACCTGCTCCACACAGAGATGGATCTTACCCTTCATCATCATATCACAACTTTTAGTTTAGGGAATGAATCATGGGTTCAGGTTAGAGTTTAGCTAAGTAAGCTCCTTGACTGAGAGCTAGCACTGTATTTCACAAGGGAAGTGAAGAGTTACAGACAGGTAGGCAAAGATTCATCATCCTTGAGTAAGCTGTGCTGCTGACAATGCAGTGTGATACTATCTGGATCAAGGCCTCACTCCACCTCAGTTTCCCCATTCAAAATGAAAATTAATCAGTGCAACAGAAAAACTGAGAATATTTACTTTATGTTGACACAGCACTCCTGTTGGCCTCGTTGGGTCTCAGTGATGAGAGTCAGCCAGTGCACACAGAACACTGTAACATGTCACACTGCTCCAGGGACAGCAACCCCTTCTGAACACCCTCTCACACTGGCATGTGGCTCCTGCACTGCTGCTGCAAGTTGCTGTCTCCCAAGGTGATGGCAGATGATAGAATTTTTTTTGTGGAGTGGAAGCTGAAGGGATGGAAAAGATGGAAGAGGGGAGATGGAACCTCAGAGCTGCTTGGCCAGCAGTTCAAACACCTACTGTGACAGCCCAAAGCTCATATCCACTGACAGCTACTGAGGAAGGAATTGCCTGGCTTTGGGAGCAAGCTACAGTCTTTATTCAGGGGTCCCAGCAGCAGCTGAGTGGCAAATTCAGGCAAAAGATGTGTGATTGATTTCATCTCTTCTTCAGCTCTGTACAAATAGGCTGAGACTACTCTAGCCTATCTCGTGGGTAATTTTTCTGCCTCTGCAATGCTGCTGTGTAGTTACCTTTGGTGCCCCCTGGACTCTTGTTTTTTCATGACCTGTGGTGTGGGGCTGGACTTCTTTTACTATGCTACAAACAACACATTGTTATTAGTAAAGGCAGTGATGGTCTTTCAATCTCCAATTACCTCCCTATTTGATTACTCCAGTCCCATGGGACTTCTTGTGGGGTGAGGAATTTTTCAGTGTCAGTGGGAAAAGTGGAAGTGTGCTTACTGGATCCATGTGAGGTGAAATCCATGGCCTTCACATCCAGATCCCAGGCCATGCCCATATTGCAGTAAGTGATCCTAAGCACAACCTTTTCTATCTGCTCTGCCTGCCTCTGTGTGCCTTACTGATCACTTCTAGCTGCCTCTTAGACAATGCTAACCAACACACCCACCTGCTAAAGGACTTCCATCAAACTCAGACTTTGGGAATGATTTAGACTTCAATCTAGATATGGAAAAAAGGAGATGGATCTATTTTTAGTGATAGTCCATTGAGAGGCACTGATGCCAATTTCAGCATGATGAGTCTCTCCCAAGTTCTGCAGCTGACTGATTTGTGGTAGGGGGTTTCTGTACGTGTGGGCAACATGGTCTTTGTGACATGTCTACTTTGAACAGGTCTGGAGTTCCCCACAGCTCCTGTGGGAGCAGCTCACAGCAAGCGAGCCTGGCTGTAAGAAAGAACAAGAACTGAGGGGCAGCAGGCATGGAGGACATGCAGGGACTTGTGCAGGGTGAAGCCATGCCTTAAGATCACATAAGGAACTCCCTTCATGTTTCCCTTCCCTCTTTACATGCAAGTTGAGGTCTCCATTCATCCATTGAGAGCCAAAATCAGTCTCACAAAGGAGATTCCTAAGGAAGAGGGACAAAGCCCCCAAGTCCCCACTGCCAAGGCCAGCACTGAGCAGTGCTCCCTTTGCCCTGGCCATACCACAACAACCCCAACAGGCTGAATCTCCCCTTGCCCACTGCCTCTCAGAGGAGCTGCCAACCAGCTCCATGGCTCTGTTGCCTCCCAGTGGAGTGGGGACAGTCCCACTGTAGAGGGCTTGTACCTGCAACATGGAGCAGCCCCCCTGTGCACCAGGCACATCCCTGCGGAGCTCCCTGGCAGCTCCCTGGACAGAGGGTTCATACATCTCACTGGCTGGCATCCCCTGCCCCTTGTTAATCTAGGGAAGCACCCCTGTCCCTGTCAGGCCTCTGCTGCCTTCATGGTATTTTGCAGCTCCCAGCCTCAGTCCTCCTAGCTATTCACACTGCTGTCAGCAAAGAAACTTCACAGGCAGCTGAGAAGTGCTGAGACGGAAGGTATTTCTTACCTTGGGGTTTAGATTTGGAATTACTGCCTTGACCTTAATTTCAGCTCCTGATGTCCCCTCTCCCTAGTTCCCTGTGACATTTCTTGTTTAGCTTTACTGTAATCCCCCAAAGATCATGCATTTTAATCAGACAATTAGAAATAATACTATTAGTAATAGGAAACAAAGATTAAACTTAGGAGCTTTCTTTATTCTGGATTTTGAGTCTCTTTCTGCAGTTTTTCTCTGCAGTTTGCTAAGCTAGAAATGTGTTTTCATGGAGAGTCTTGCATAATCACATGGTTCTGGGAGCTGGACACCAATCTCTGGGAGCCCCGCTGTGGAAGTGGAGATCAAATGCATAATAAATAAATGTAATTTTGATAGTTCATGTTATTACAGCTTAGTTTAAGAAAAACACATGAGTTTTCAACACATATATACAGACACTTGCCTATGTATGCATACATCCTGATCACACATCTCTCTGCCAAGTACTGTAAAATGACACAAGCACACACTGCTCAGCCCACCCCTTGGAGAACAGAGCAGCACTGGGATGGGGATTGATCCCAGCTGTACAGAGCTGTGCCCCACTCCTGGGGGATGGCCAGCCAGGAGCCCCTCACACATGCTGCCACAGGGAACTGGTATTAGTCCACATTTTGGAAAGCCTCTAAAGTTGGTGTCAAACAGGTGAGCAAGTAAGAAAAGGGAAGTTCATGCTGACATTCTGGGAGGTCGCTTTCCTGAGCCAGGGGCTGGGGTGAGGAGGTTTGCAGGTTTCACAGGGAAAGTGGAAATCACTAGCAAGTCAGAGTGATAGAGGTGCTGTAGATGTCTGTGAGATCTCCACAAGTGCATCACATGGGTTTCTACATCCATTTTCTGATTAAGATTGCCTTTGCCACGGAGGTATCAACCTCAGCCCCCTTCCCTGGTATCATCCCCACATCACCCCACACCACCGTGTGTCCTGAGTTTCATTAACACTGGACGCCTGCATGAAAGCTCAGTCCCCAGGATAAATGCAGCGTCTCTCCAGTTGTGCTGGCAGGGAGAGGGTCCCCAGGAGGGGCTGGGGGTACAGAGGCTCCTCACCAGCCCCTCCATCTCACCCTCTCTGCTGGGTCAGCCTGCAGCAGCCCTGGAGCTGTTCACCAAAGCCTCCTGGGGCTGGCAGGGCTGATAGGGCTGATGTGGGGCAGTACTGCTGAGCCTTGGCATTCCTGCTGTGCTGGGAAATTCCCGGAGGAGCAGACGAGTGCTCGGCAGCATGTTGATTCCTTTGATCGCAGAGTATAAAGCAAAACAGGCCAGTTGTTGATTTGTGTTCACTGCAGCTCTGGGCTCTCCCCAGTCCCCCCTTCAGATCCATATTGTGGCTATCACGCTTTTCTTGTTCAAACAGTAAAACTTAATGATGCCCTTTTATCCCCACCTTGCAGGGGGCTGGCTGCAGCCTGCCTCGCACGGGGAGCAGCCGGTCTGTGCCGTGTGGGGTCCTGCTGTCCCCTGCCGGGCATCCCCAGCACGGCTCGCACTGCTGCCCGGGGCGGAGACTGCGGAGGGCATCATTCTCTGCTATAGCAAAGGAAGGGGCAGCACGTGTAAGATCTTCTCTTTAGCTCTGCTGGTTCTGTGACTTCAGGCAGCCCTCTGCCATGTTTTTCCGTGGCTCAGGAGCGGAGGGAGGTCTGCCAAGCTCGCCTCAGGATGCTGTCAGTACATTCAGACTGTTCTGGAAAGCAGTGGACCTCTGGGGATACAAGGCAGAGTGAAACTCTTGCTGACTGCAAGGAGATATTCATAGCCAGTGAACCCACAGCTGCAGTTCATTGGTGCTTCCAATCGACTGGGTCCATCTGCCATCAGCCTGCTGTTGTGACAGTCCATTTCCCCTCCATGGCAGGTGACCTGGTGGAAAGAGAGCACAGGGAGGCAGCACCTGGCACCACTGCAAAGGCTCTGGGAAGCTGCTTGCTGGCTCCCTGTCCTCCGGTGGGCCAGGGAGAGCTTGGTGTCAGTCTGTCTTAGCTGGACACTCTGGTGGGAGCACCTCAGCTGCTGCTGCTCAGAGAGGGACCAAGGCTGCTGAGCAAGGCTACCTGACATGGTGGTTACAACTGAGGGCTGAGGAGAGAAGAGAAGGTGAAATATCAGAAACCAATTTCCAGAACATTGTCCAAGGCAGTCTGGGAACTGTTTTTGTACTTTAGGCAAGCTAAGTTAAGCATATTCCTGTAGGTTTCTTCCAGAGCATGGTTTGTGGTACCCTATGCCCCAGGATCGGATCTCCACTATCTGCATCACTCCTGCAGCATCACCATTTTGCAGAGACAAACATGAGGGGAGTGTGCTGCTCCCCTACATCCTTACTGGGGCAGCCAATCCAGGAGCTGCCTTGGTCACAGAGAATGGCCATGGTGGTGATGCCCCAAAAACTAACTTGAGCAAAGTGAGAGCAGGGAGAGATGAAGACACAGACTAATACGACCATGAAGCCATAACCCTGAGATAAAATCCTCTCAAATAAGCCCATACATCATGGGAAGCAGACTGTAAATGTGAATCCTGGCTGGCAGCCAGAGTGCAAACTGTAAATCCCTGTGCAAGAGAAGTGGTTTAATGTGCTGTGGGGACCACTGCTGTTACGTGTCCCAGAACAGCCTGTGCTGGTGCATAGGTTTTGCAATGTTGGTTACAGGCTATTAAACCCTCTATGCTCAGAAGTCATCAGTCCTCTTCTGACTGCATAAACTCATTCCTAAAAACCTCACTAAAACACACCTTCATTAAGGGTTATCATGTCCCCACTTCAACTGAGACAGAAGAAGAAGGGACCCATCGACCAAGAAAAATCAAGCTCATGTGAGGTTGCTTTGTAGGAGAATTAGCCAAAAAATCCTAAATGGAGGGAAGGAGCTGCTAAATGGGTGTTGATACAAATGAAGTCTGAGGATACCAGCTCCCTCCATGCTACCCTGCTGGGCAGTGGAGTGAGAGAAACACCTAGTGCACCCAGGAAGAGTGAGTGAAGGCCTTATGCTGCCCCAGGCTAAGGGTCTCCCCACATGGGGGACAAGGACCCTCAGGAAGGCTAATATAGGCCCACTCAGAGGATGGAGGCAGGGCAGTAGCCAAAGGAACATGGGGAGGAGATGGACGTTTTAAATTGTTAATGTATTAATCTGCCTTTTCCAAATAGATTTTATTCCTCCATGACCACCACCACTGGCACCCATACATTTACATTTATTTAAAACCCTGAGGCATGTTGCTTTCCAGAAAGGAAACATTGCTGTCAAGGGCACTCAGAGAAAGTCATGTACTTTCTGGGTGAGAGCTCAGTGAAGTTTAATAAGAATGCCAGAGTAAGAGCCCGGTATGCTGCACTGCCCATGTTGGCTAAGAGGACCCCCACTTTGGGAGAGGGCAGCAGCTTGCTGCCTTGAGCAGTGCTGGGTGCTGCTGAAGGATGGGGGGTCATAGCTCAGGGCTGCACTGTTTTCTGCATCTCTTCAAGCCTAAGCTCATGGCTCTACCTGATTCTGAAAGACTCTTATGTCTTCCTTTCCTCTATTTGCTTTTGAAGTACTTTTCTACTTTTCACATTTGTAAAGGGACATCAGTGTTAAAAAAAGAACATGACAGCCAGGAAAAAAGCATCCAGACTGTTTGCACAACCTGAAAGAACCTGCACAACCTGTGCAGCCTGGGAATCCCTGATATTTGCTCAATTGGTTAGAGCATCGTGCTAGTAACACTAAGATTGTGGGCTCAATCCACATCTGGGCCATTTACTTAAGAGTTGGACTCGGTGACCCTTGTGGATCCCTTCCAACTCTGAGTATTCTGTGAATCTTTGTTCTGTAAATACCAGGGCCTTTAAGCTGTTCTGGTGATTACTGGAGGCAGAGGGTGCTCCTGGAGCCTGCAGCAAAGCACCATTAGAAGGCATGGGGATCACCCAGGCAATGCCCAGCCATAGCAGGTACCCCTGCTGGGTTTTTCCTCAGCCTTCATGTGACCTTCCCTGTTGGCTGTCTCTGATTTCCACCCTCTTGGAAAGGAAGGCTCACCACTGAGTCACCAGATGTGGGAAAACAGGGAGCTCCATCAAACACCTGAGGTGGTGCAGGAGGACAAGAGGAAATGGGAACACCTGAAGTGTGACACTAACACAAAGCAAAGACACGAGTTGGGTTTGCACCGTTCAGCATTGCCTGCCAGGAAGCTCTGGTAACCCTTCTCCTGTGGGCCTTTCCATTTTTCACATGGAAAATGTGCACTATGCCCAAACCTTGTCAGGATTGCCTGCTGCAAGATCTCTGCCATTCACAGCCTTGTGAACATTCAAAAGACCAGTATCAGCATTTACTTACAGGAATCGTGAACCTATTTCATAAGCTCAGGCATTTGGCTGCTGTGGAAAAATATCAGTTTGAAATACAGACCAAGAATATGGAAGAAAAAGTGTCACTTTGTCCTTGGCACAAGTCATCTCTACTCCCAGGATAAGTCAGTACAACACATACTGGCCAGGCTCAGCTTTGTGGTGTCAGGCAGGTGAGAAGTGATCTCAGGGGGACAGGTTCAGCTGGTTGCTCCCTCCCTGCAGGGCTGTGTGTGAGTTGAGCATGATTCACCAGTCCCTTGCCCACAGCAGTTTCCCAGCCAGTGCTGCAAGGGGCAGGGGCTGCAGTGACTGTCCAGCACAAGGTGAGCTCACTGACCTGTGAATCCATGCTGCCCACTGGGACTGTGCTGTGCTCACAGAACCCTCCTGCTGGGACTGCCATGCTTCTGCCCACACCACCTTTTCCCTGAGTGGCAGCAGGTGGGGATCGATGGTGACCTCCAGCGAGATGTACCCTGTTCAAGCACAAGGGAGGCTGGGGTCCAGAACAGACACTGTTTTCTTGGCTTGTCCTTCAGACATACATAGGGCTGCCCCTCTCCTGAGCCAGTGTGTCCTGCAAGGACAAGCCAAGGACTCCCAGGCTGTCTACCAAATCCAAGGCAAAGAGGTCAGAGTACCTGTGCAGGTCATTCCATACGTTATGACACTTGTGAGACCCCAGTGCTGTTCAAAGAAATCAAAATTAATGTCTTTCTGGTAGCTACAAAACAAAAACACATTTCACTGGTGTTCCTAAAGAAAGAAAGTCAAATCTCTAGTCTGTGGGACCCCTCTGAATACATTTGACCTTGTCCCTGTGGTTGCACATCAGCACACACACTTCCCAAGCCATGCTACTTGGAAGCTGGATAGTGAGCAGCAGCCACGGCCTCAGCTGCAGGAGGCAGTGGGCCTGGGGTGCCCCTCATGACTTGCCACAAACGTGCTGCTCTCCTGCCAGGAGCAAACATCGTCATCCTCACAAATGGTTAACCTGCCGGGAGCCGCACAGCACTAATGACTTCACATTCATTTAATCAGCTTGGGCTTCCAGAGCGTCCACCTCAGGAGCAGGGCAGGCCGTGCACCCATGCTCCCCCAGCCGCACCCTGCCTCAGCAATCATTAATCACCCGCCGAGAGGCAGCGGGCGGCGGGCGGGAAAGGGCCGGGGCTCCACAGCCCCCTCGGGAGCGGCGGCAAGCAGCGCTGACCGCTTCCCCGGGGGGCAGCTCATTCTCCGGCCACCCTCCCCTGGGAGGCCCTGTGGAGGTGGCCAGCCCTGCACGCACTGCCCTTTCCTCCAGGAAGGTCACTCTGTCCAGGGAACGAGAGGCTCTGCCCGCTCCTGGGAGCTGCTGGGCTGCGCCTGAGGTGGGGGCTCTGAAGCCCAGGAGGTCCTGCCTGGCTGTACCGCAGCCTTCATCCTTCGCCATGCAGCACAAGGCACTTTGGAGTGCCCTGGAGTACACCTGCCGATTGCTGGGCATCTCCACCGCAGCAGGTAAGAGCAGATTCTCTCTGTCTTTGGCACTACAAGGCACTGAGTGGGAGCTGGGACCTCCAGGCTGCCTCCCTGCCTTCGGCCAGCTGCAGCCACGGCCCCTTCCTATGGGGGGGACAAGAAAACTTGCTCGCTTTTGCTTTGGGACCCCGGGTGGGACAGTGGTGGTTGCCTGGCTAGGTTCTTTCCAAATGCTGTGGGAGGCACAGTGAGACATCGGAAAGGAAGGGCCAACATACAGAGGGCAAGCTAAAGCTTGCCAAAAGAAAAAAAAATGAAGAAAACAAAACTGTATTCTTCTAAAACAGACATAGGCATAGGCAAGATGTGAATGAGACTGAAAAGCAAAATACTCATGGCTGTGCAAAACTGCCAGGCTACTCTGTGGGATGTGAAGATGAAGGAGGAGCTTCTTGTAGTGTGCACAGTGAGATGTACCAGGCAGGATGGAGAGGTTTTGTCCCAGCCATCATGGCATAGTTACTATAAGAGCACTGCTCTGCCTCTCTAGCAGCCTGTTGGGGAGCAGCTCAGAGCAGTTCAGGTTATAGCTGCAGTACAAACACCATAAATTCACCCACCCTGGTACCTAGGGAGTAGCATCCTCCCCCCTGCTGCCAGGGGCTGCTTTGCACCAGGGTGTTCTGGCTTTGGTGACACACCCAAGTGCTTGCACAACCTGAATCATTGGTTTCAGATGAAATGCAGGAGTTTTGAGCCAAGTGTCAGAACAGTGTCTCACTCAGGAGGGTGGAACACCATTGCACAGGGAGCATCTCCCGATGGGAATTGGGGAATCAGCTACAGCAGAGGGCTCAGGGGTTGACTCTGGCACTGCTGCTGACTAGCTGTTATGGGACAAGACAGGCAGTGCTCTCTGCCTCAGTTTCCCCATCAGTACACCAGAGATCAAAGGGTCTGATTTGTCTAAAGGCTGGAGGGGTGAACCAGAGGTTCCTGGTGAGAGGTGACTTGACGTGATGACTGTGGTTCCTGTTTCAGAACCCCAGGGATTTCAGTCAGACACTGCAGAGTATGTCACAGCAGGCCCTCCTACCTTTGTGTTTCCTTTATGAGCTGCAGAAAATCATGAAGAGGCACTTTGCTCAAACCAGGGACAAAGTAGAAAGCCCACAGATCAGCTGAAGTGTGCACTGGTTCCCAAGGACACAGCTGGGGTGACAGAGGCTCTGGAATGTGCTTTAAAGGACTGATACTGATAACAGGCAGAGAGATCTAAGTCTCTGAGTTTATACAAACTCCCAGCAGATAAGTGCATGTTGTGATGATACTGCAACACTGGGAGATGGGACAAAGCTTTAATCAGAAAATGCAGATCACTTAATTTCTTCATCCTCATCCATTTGGGGCCCCATGAGCCTCACACTGGTCATATTCTCACTTAAAACTCCAAGGAAATTCATAGAGACCTCCCTGAGAGAAAATGTGAGCTTGTTGCCATGAGAAAACTAATGCTAAACCAACAAAATTGAAAGTAGTTTACAATGTAGAAATGTGTTAGTGGAATATCATCTTTCTCTCCTGCATGTTTTCTTTTCATCATTTTGCAGCATCTGCACATCTTTCTTTAATTTTTCTTTAAATGAGCATTGCAGTTATCTGTCTGCCTAGCATCAGAGCATAGAGAGCTGCACTACAACTCACTGTGCTTTTCCATAAGTCTGGTGCATTCCCAGTATCACCTGACTTTCCCAAAAGGCCCGTGAAGACTGAGATGTGCCTGTGTTTTATTCCTCTGTGTATTACAATGGAGTAAGAAATCAGCTTGATGCAGTGTTTAGTGCCTGATGAGGTGTGTGAGGCTTTTGAATGAAATGGAAACCATGCAGAAGAAATACCCATGGGTTTTGTTTGAAAAAAAACCCTATGAAATGGAGAGTGCATCAGCCTTGCTAATTGATTTTGAGAAGGCCTGCCCAGCTCTTTATGCTGCTAGTAAATACAAGTTACCCACATAATATAAACCTCCCCTTCCCCCAGGATCTTGGAGTGTAATGGCTCTCTGCAATGGTGAGGCTACAGGGCTTCCTTTGTATCAGAAAATGGCTAACTGGTCTCATGGCATGTTAGCAAAGAGTTGTCAAACAGCCCTGTGATTTGCTGCAGGGTTTGCAGCATCTCTAGGTCAGTGATTCTAGGCCTTGTGATTTTTGCATCTAGGAAAGATTTCCTACTTATTTCTTAATTCTCATGCTTTCAACCATTTAATTCCTAATCATGTGCCTTTAGCCACATGGTTTGGACAAGATCCAAATCAAGGCAGTGACTAGTCCAAACAAACACCTCGAAACAGTTTTTTTCTTGCAGATTTTTCATCCAAACAGCTTTGTGGATAAAGCAGAAGCTGTGCAAAAGGAGGAAATCTCCCCATCCAGAGCAGAGGCTTGAGCTAGCAGCCAAGCTGTAGAATTCTGCATTCATCCACAGACTGAATGAATGAATGAATGAATGGGAATGAATGAAGTCCACATATGTAGGGAAGATTATAAAGAATGGTCCTCAGTCACAAGATAGTAAAAGACAGTACTCTGCATGTAGGATTACACAGCTCTTGCAGCTTCACAGCCCTCTGATGAGGCTGATTTCCCTGTGCTCTGCTCAGGGCTGGAAAGGCAGTGTAGAAGGGTGGCACATGGGCCCCATAAGTTCCCTTGGCTGACAGGGGCCAGCAGCTGCAGGAGACACAGGGAAAACACAGAGCAATTTCTTTCAGCCCAGGTGGGAAAGCTGACCCTTGACATTGACCTCCACTGCAGTCTTGATGGACACTGAGCTGTGTCCTTGTGTGGGAGCCTGGTACCCTTCTCCAGATGGGCCAAACCACAGCTCAGAGAAGTGGATCCAACCTGCACCTCAAACCTTGGCCAGTGTGCATGCAACAGGAGCAGTGGTGAACTTCCTGAGCACCAGTGGATGAGTGGGGACTGCTCACTGCAGACAGAAGATTGCTCTGGCTATGAAAGCTGGGCTTCATTCAGTTCCACACTGCTGACACTTGTGCCCTGTGAATTGGCACGTACCGACCAACTTGCTGCAGCTGGTGTGAGGCATTACATTTCTGCTCCATCTTAGAAATAATCGTGAAGGGAACTGAAGGATGTTGAAGAAAATTTTCCATCCCCTGAAGCTATTGGCCAATCCATCGAAGATTTTAGCCTTGCTAATACTCTTAATCCCCCTAAAACTGACTCCCTGGTGTTCTGTACTGGCTGAGGCACTGAGAGAACGTTCATTCCCTGGTTTTAATCTGCCTGCTCCCATTATATGTTTTTGTGTTTGGCTAGCAAAGGATCCTGATGCTATGGCTACAGCACTTCGTGAAGGCAGCTGACACAGCTCCCCTGCTCTGCAGCCACATGTTGGGTGCAGCAGGGAGGGCAAGGGAGTGGGGCTGGCAGGCACTGGGGGGACCTGGGCAGAGGAGGATGGGCAGTGGGCAGTGGGCCTGTGGCAGCTGAGATGTGGCAGTATGGCAGAGAGAGGAACGGTCACAGGACACTGCTGCTCGCCTCCCCCAGCTGTCCAAGGCCAGCTGGTATTCCCAGAGCACCTTTCCCCAGCCCATACAGTGGCAAGGCTGCCATCACAGGGGTGCAGCTGGGATGGGTTTCAGGGCTGTATGTCAAGGGTAGCACTCAGCTCTGACTCTTCTGGGTGGGTGTGTCAGCATGAATCACTGGTGCTGGCAGTCCTAACATGCTGCCCTGCACGGAAGAAGCTGCCTTGCTAGCCCCTGGGGAAATGGGGACATTTATCCTGGGAGCTGGGAACTAACCCAAGGGAACTGGGAATGACCCCTGCAGTCAGCAACTTTCCTGCCTTCTCTTTCTAGTGCTGGTCGGTGTGGGCGTAGAAACTCTGCAGCAAGGACAGTTTAAAAGCCTGGCTTTCTATCTGCTGTGAGTATTTTTGCCCTTGAAATCAAAGCTGGCAGGGGTGACAAGGTCAACCCCACCACCATATGTAACACCAGACTACACTGCAACAGCAGCAGGAGACAGTGTCCAAGGCTTTGGGTATTTCAGATCTCCATATTGAGTTTTCAGAAAAATAAGCTATTTCTGTTAGGAAAAGAAATGCTACTGCAGACTCAGGCAGGCCAGAGGCAGCACTGGCTGCAAGTTGATTCCCCAGGGGCAGAAGGGCTGTGAGTTTTCCACAAACCAGATAAGCAGAGGGTGTTCAGACCCCAGCATACAGACTGTGTTGAGAACTGGATAGTAAATTCTGACCCCCTGTGCCCTTTCTGCCCACCTGCAGAACATACTCAAACACAGCCCTGCTCCCCTGACAGCTCCACCTTTCAGTTTTTCAGGGGTTGCAGTTACTGTCTGTGAAGGCTTCTTCTTTATCACTTTGTTCCTGGAGATGTGCTTCACGTGAGTAGACCCTGCCCACTACTCTCCAGACACAGTGGGACCTCCCAAAGGCACCTTGCCCCTTACAGCAACACCAGATCTGGGGGAGCTGCAAGTGCCAGACCAAAGGTCCTGCCCCCAGTGCCAAGGCAAGTGCACTCAGACAGGGGGGAGGTAAATGGGTCCCTGTGCATAGCCATTTAAACCTGTGTTTTAACCCAGGCTTGTGCCCTAATTTCCTGAGCATCAGCACAACAAACCCTGGTCTTCAGCATCTGCTTAACACAATGTGTAGGCACAAGGTACCAGGGTAGGAGGAAGACCCAGATCCCCAGGGCGAGCTTCAGCTCCCTCCAGAGACAGCACAGAAGTTAAAGTTAAAACGTAAACAATCCTTATGTCCTTTTCAGAGGCTGAGCACTGCTGCTGTCTTCTAGCAGAAACTCAAAAGTCCTCACAGCTTAGAGGCAACTCCTTACTCCTATTAGCAGGCACTTGATTAGTGAGGCACTGAGATGCTGGCCTCTGGCAAATGCTCTTCTCCCTACAGGAGATGTTCAGGCTTTGCTTATCTTCCCTGAAAAGCACACCCATCTTCTAGCAAACCAGACTGAGGATCTCCACGTTTAGATGGGTCATGGTTAGGACCAAATCTTCTCGGCATATGGTTGGTGCCCCATGCCACAAGGACCTCTCTTTCTCTCCCCAGTCACAAGCCTGAATTCCTGGCACAGGCCTTCTGGAAGCACGCTAGATGCCCTGGGAGCTTCCAGAAATTTCTGGGGTACACGCTGCTCTCAGTGGCTTGTTTCCTGCATCCCGTCCTCGTCTGGCATGTCACCATCCCTGGTGAGAAGCGTGGGTGGGGAATAGTGCAGATGGAAGAGGAGCATGGTCTGTCAAGGGGTGAGGGTGGGGATGTGCAGGGAGCTGGGCTGGTGGCACTGGGCTAGCCAGACCAAGCACTGCTTGGCAAGGCCTTCCCACTTGCCAGAGCCCTCAGCCAACATATTCTTGTCCCCAGGGTCCATGCTGGTGCTCACTGCCCTGGCCTACTTCCTGCTGAGCAAGAGGAGGAAGAGCCCAGGGCACAAAGACACGCATCCCCAGGCGGGTCAGTACGTGGACCCTTCAGCCACTGAGGCAGCCCCAACCATCATTGGTGACACTGAACAGACCTACACCTTCCACGGGGCCCAGAGGGAGCAGCACCGCTCGCTTCTGGGCCATATGAAGAGCATCCTGAAGGGCAGCAAGGACAGCAGCTCAGCCCCAGAAACTCCTGTCCAGCCAGCAGCCGTGCCAGTGCCTCGCAAGCAAGTGCACTTTCAGGAGAAGGTGGTGCAGATCATCCCCTCTGTCAGCGAGGATGTGGAGGATGTGGAGAGTGAGGCTGAGGAGACCACATCAGACACAACACCCATCCTCACCCCACCTGATGCCCCCATCATCATCGCCCCTCTCAGCTCTGCCGGCCTCTTTTGAGCCCTCAGCAGGACTGAGGACAGGACAGCCTGCTGCTACCCTGGAGCAGATACTCCAGCAGCCAACGGGCCCAAAGAGGTGGCCCTTTTTGCTTTCTGTACTTCCAGGGTGACAGCTGTGCCACTCCCTCTCCAAGGGGCTGCCTGCACTCCCTGGCCCCCTGCATTGTGGCAGCCAGGGGACAGGTGGGGCTCAGCTGGGGTAGTGCCAGCACAGAGAGGTTTCTGCTCCCATGGCCTGCTCCCTGTGCAGCACTGCACACCCCTCCGTGCTCCTCTTGACATCACAGCCACGGCCTGTGCCTCCCTGCTGGCAGACACAGGCAGCAGGGGGGAGACCTCTGTGCCCTGGAGCAGCCTCTGCTGAGGCACTTGTGTCCCTCTGGCCTCACTGCCCATGGCAGAGCTCAGGGCTGGGCTGAATTCAGCACAGGCCCTGCAGCCTGCAGGTTCCCTCTCAGTGCCTGCACCCGCTGCAGCAGGTTGAGACATGCAAAATGTATTTCTGAGGTGGGCAAAGACCAAGCAACACCCCTGGCATTAGCACCTGCTTAGTACCTCCCCAGGCATTCTGAGACCAGCAGGGAAATCATGTCTGGCCTTGGGGACACCTAAGCAGGAGCAGAGGCCTTCCAGGTGTCCCCTGCTTGGACAGCCCCCTTGAATTAGAAGATGATATGGCAGCCCAGGTCCTGAGGTTCAGCACCACACTGGCGCAGCAGACTGCATGTAACTCCAATGTGTGTAATTATGGCCCCCAGAGGGCAAAGGCAATAATAAAATTACCATACTGTCCCACCAGTTCTCTTCCATGCCAGGTCTTCCCTGAACCCCTTAACTTTGCCTTAATCCTGGCATAATTTCTGCCTTTTGAGGACCATTCAGTCATAATCAAGCATTTCCCTCCTATTCAGTTCCCACCTGAGGACATATGGGAAGAGCTCAGGTGGCTGGGTTCCCTTGGACATGGGACAAGGAGCCATACTGTCACTGCTGTTGGGATAAAAATCTATAAATGCTCTGAGCCCAGACACATAGCACTGGGGGGAAGTGATGGAAATTAGAGAAAGTTTCTGGGACCTGCTAGACTATTTATAAGGTAGAAGCCAGTTAACTGGCTGTTTTTCTTGTAAATACATTATTTCTTGTATTTAAGATCTGAGCTCTCCAAGAGGCAATTACCATGTTCATTTAGGAAAGTAGGTCAATGTGTAATCAGAAGGCAATTGAGATAAGAAACCAGTGCTACTTTTTAATAAACTCTTTTTAAGTGACTTCTAATTTGTGATATGGATGAGGAAGAAGATGAAAGATACTGACTCACAATATTTGGCTGCCTATGTTTAATACCAAAGCTGTTAACAAGAGCAGTTTATGAAGGGTTACACACACTTGTCAGTCCTACAAAGAGACATAGAAAAAACCTTATTGTTGCATCACCAACATTTAAAATAGTAGCTGGTAACAATCTGCTCTAAACATGATATATGGATTAGAGACCTCCTGTTTCTGGCGGCAGAAATTAACCTCCCACCCTGTCATGGTGCACTGGGGAAGAGTCACGTACACATGTGCCTTTAGGGTGGATTTGCACCGGTGAAAATATCTTCAGAAAATTATGCCAAGTTAACACTGCACAACTGATAGCAGCAAGCCAAGATCCAACCACAGCTTCACCCTCCACCTGGTGTATTCATCACATTAGGATAGAAGATAAAAAATAAAGCTCTTTTCCTCTAAACCTAGTGGCAAACATACCTGCACCAACCAGGGTCCCAACCCAGCCATGCTAACAGGATACTACTCTGCCCAAAAAGGCAGAGCTGGTTCGCCAGCTTCACCACACATCTGCTCTGCAATTAAAGCCACTTTCATTTGCAAAGTCAGCTTTCTGCTGATCATCCAAGGCTCTTCTTTGAACATTGCTTAGTTAATTGCACACAGGGAGATCAACTTCATTGAACAGGCACTGCTCCCAATATATGGAGCAATCTGCTGACTAGAGAAAGACTGTATTGCTGTAGACTCTTTTCTCCTTAGCAAAGCTCCTGGGCAGCCTGGGTGGGAACAGATGCTCTGCCACAGATTTCATCCTTAGCCCTTACTCAATCAGCCAGCCCCATGATTTGTACCTGTGGGGCTGCACAAGGTGAAGCAATGTGCTGGCAGTACCTTTGACACTTGGGAGTTTGTAGGGAGCAAATTTCATTTTTCTGTGAAGTGCTTAAAATGTGTTTTCAGTTTTTAGAGTCTGCACAATTAGGTTTCCATTTTTAGGCTCATCTTTTAAAAGTGTGTTGTAGGTCTCCCTTCAGAACCAAGAATGGAGGAAGGTACAAGTGAGATGTTTTTCAGGCTTCATGGAGCCAGCATTGGACCTGGTTGCTTTTCTTGCTTGCTCTCTTGTGTTGGCCTGGTTCTCCTCCAACCCCACAGCTAGTTGGCTCAGGAGATAAAGGCTGGGAAAAAAAAATCTTCTTGTCTTTTCTGTGGTATTAAATTGCCTGTTCAGTTAAGGTCCATGGCTGACTCACCCTGGAGTCTGCGAAGACTTTGCATTTGTGCTGGGGAAGTGTCTGCTCCCCCAGAGACAGATAAGCTGCACCTCAAACAGCACCTGAGCTGCTTTCCAGGTTCTCCCTGCCAAGCAGTCCATTTGTACATCCCCTCTCTGCTCCTCACCACCCATCCCACCGCTGGTGCCACCTTCCAGCTCCATCAGTGTACAGACCTGTTAGCCCAGAGGAACAATAATTAGGAAAAAGAAAGCAGGTGGCTATCTTCTTGGGTAATGAGCCAAATAAGTTCAGGGAGGGCCAGCCACAAATTAAGGGGATGGGGGATAAAAGAATCTCTTTCAGAGTCAGCAGGCTGTTAGAGCAGCTCAACTGCTTAGAGAAACAAAGCCTCAGGCTTTCTTTAAAACCCAGTGCAGAGGAAATGTTCGGCCTCAGGGGGTGTCAGATGACTTTGCAGAGGCCTCAGAGATTATTCACTCAAGTGTGCACTTCTCTGTTGGCCCCACTCCCTACATCTAGCTGTGAGAGCCATCCCAGGGGCTACTGAAAGCACCAGAGATGATGTAGAGGGCTGTGGGGGGTCTGTATGAGAAAAGCTCTCATATATGCATGGTAATTGCAGGGAAAGAAAAAGAGGGAGAACTTGATGCTATTAACTTTGCAGTGCACTATATCTGAATATGAGCTGCCTCAACTGTAAGTCCACACACCACTACATGAACTCTGCTGTGTAATTTTTGCCTGCGTTGCAAAAATTCATTACTTGGCTGGTCCATTGAGATTAATCCATTGAGTTAGAGTGCATAAAGCTATAAACTCCTATGGATTCGCATACTGAAAGGAAATGAGATGAATCATCCAAAAGAAATACATGTGTAAGGTAAAACTCTGTGAGGTAATCCTGGCAGAAATTGTTTCCTTCAAAATTTCCACCAAAGATTCCCCTGCATCAGGAAAAGTTTGCCTGCTTTACAGGTGAAGTGGAAAGACTCTACAATGCTACTTGACAGCACCCATCAAAACACAATGAACTGGTATGTTGCAAGCAGTTACTCCATTTTAAGTTTTATAAGCAGAAATACCAGATTTCAGTGCAAGCTTCACTTACAATTCCTCTCTTCTTCCGATGCACAAGCAGTTGTTGCAGGGCCCTGGAGACAGGCACAGTCCCTGCCCCACCACGGTGCTCCCACCTCACACCAGGGGCTCGGATGGTCACCCTCCTTATTCCCCAAATCTCCACTGGGACTCTGGTCCCTCGTTTGTCTGAGTACTGCTCCATATTTGAAAGATGGAAATTAATGTTTTACCCAAACAAGAGCAGTGTTAGGAAAATAAAGCACACTCGGAGAGAAAAGTGTTCGTTTCTGCAGTGTCAGTCATTAAAATCAAAAATGCCCTGCTTGAGCCTGTAACTGCAGCACTCACATCAGCAAACATCAGTATCAGCATCAGTGGCGTTGGTGGCTTCTAATTCAGTATTGAGTCATATCCACATGCAGGAGAGGACCTGTCTCCACTAACACACCTGCAACCCTACCACTCTTCAGCCGTGCACCTTCTCCTGTCCCAGCCAGGAGATTCTCCTGTGTGCTGCGACCGAAATGCAGTTTCTGTTCTGGCTGGCCTCCTGCATTTTGTGCTGTGAGGGAAGTTACAGAAACTGAAACTAGATCCCAAACCTGCCTGGGATTGCTCGGAGCTGGGATTGCTCGGAGCTGTCAGCTCCCTTGTCTGCTTGGCATGATGCAGAAGCAGGAATATGAATTCCAGCCACCATCAGCTGACATACCACTAATGAAATGACTGCATAGGTTATATCCTAATGAATGTTTGAGGGACCTCTTGGATTCTAATTCTAGGCAATTATTTACTCAGCATGTGACTATTGAATCTTGTTTTGAAGCTCTAGGCAAAAACCAGGAACAAACACAGGTCTTTGGATCACAGACTAAAGAGGGAATCCATATGTCTGATAGGAAAAAAGAAGTAAATAAAAAGGAAAGAAAACAAAAAAAGGAAGAGTAATATTTATTGGGAGCTCCTCCTCAGCACATCCCGGACTTCCTACAGCTCAGGAGGAAGGTGAACAGCATCTTAGTACTAATCCCTATCCCACTCTCATCTCTTCTTTCTGCCCAGCCACCTCTTCATCCCAAACGTTTCCCCTCCAGAGCACTATTTAAAAGGAAATACTGTCTTGATCAAGTCATGCTAAACAAAGTTGCATGCACTGTGACATGATTGCACAGTTCCTTCCTGTCCCTCCCTCTCCAAAGCCCCTCTGTAAGAGTGGCTGTGTTTGGTACTCGCCAGGTGCCCAACTTTGCTCGTCAGCCCCCAGCCCCCTGCTGGCTCCACACTCCCTGGAGATACCCGCTTGCAGCTGCAGTTTTGGATGAGGCTTTCAACACTGCAGAGGGAGCTCACATCTTCCAAATTGTGCCTAGAAGGAAAGAAGGAAGCAGACTCAGGGAATGTGCCCAGAAAAGAGAGACTATACAGCACCCCTAGCTAACTCCTTATGTTTTTCCAGGTTTTTTTTGGCAAACCTCACCTTCCAACTCTTCCAACTGCCTGCTGATGCAGTATGTAAAAAAAACCAAAAAACCAACACATAAAAATCATTTGTGCAATAAAAAAAGCAATTTGGGGTTTTTTTCAGTTATGTTTTTGCTAGACTGCATTACTTCCTTCAATAGCATGAGAAGGCAGAAGAACACAAATAGGTTTTATTGTGCACAAAATTGAGGGGAAGAAGCTTTTCTACACTGTCTTCTCTCTAAGACATATTCAAGTAAAATTCTCTGGGGGAGTTTGGTATAATGGTAAGACTTTTGAATTTGATATAGTAGCACTCCATTTCTCCCTTTCAAGGTGGGGAGACTTGCTCTGGGTTCTTTAGAACTTCTTTTACTTTTGTGCCTGTTGAGGAAACAGTCCCCAGCCCTTTCCTGTGTATATAACTTTGCAGCAGCGTGGCAAGGAAGCTTGATCTGAACAGTTCTTTGGAGATTGGACTTAAGAAGGAAATTCCACCCTTTAGCCAGCACCTTTCCCTCAAAAACCCAGGCCCAGGCAGGAAAGTTAACTTCATCTTATTATTTTCTAATTAATTATTATTCCATCTCACATCTGTTTCTCATGCAAGCATCTGCAAGCTCAGAAGAAATCATCAGCTGCAGAAATGGCAATTCAGTGTCTTCTCCAGCAGAGACATGTTATGTGTTTCACATTGGGACTACATGCTGTGACAATGTAAAAAATATCACAATCTTACTCAACATATCTCATGGAAGTGTCCTGAGAAGGAAATTGCAAACAAATTCTTGCTGACTGGTTTGGAAATGGAAAAGGCTCTGCTTTTATCATTACTTTTCCTGGCTCTTATCCAGTACTAAAATACTGCATTTCTGCTATAATAATTTTATCAAGCTTATTGTTTCATGTTTTCTTCACTTCCAACCAGTAATCACAGACACAAACATTTCCTTATTCAAGCTGATTCCTTCTAAATCAAAATTCTTTTTGTTTTCCACTTACATAGCACTTTCAATCGTGGAAAAACTGGCACAAAATGGCAAAATATTTTTTGCTTTATGTCCCAAAGCTACAATTAAGAATGCCCCAAACCAGTTAATTTCAGTGCTACTCGTCCTGAAACCATGCTACAGGTATGAATTGCTCCATCGATACTGTGTATCTAGACAGGGCACCATGACAGCTCATGTGAGACCAGCTACCAGACAAGGTAAAGTAAAAAATACCACATGGTATTACATTGCCATGGAAATGCTATTGCAGCCACTCTGCTGGTTCTGCCCCAAAACAATGTCCTGTGTACCACTCTGGACAGACTCTCTTCTTTCTTGTCACTTGCTTATAGCTGTGAAAACTCTTGTGTCATCTTTGAAATGCTCATGCAGCCACTCTGCACTGCACAGAACTGCCATGCACAAGCTGAGCTTTGTTATGCAATACTTTTATGGAAAAAGAAATTATTCAAAAAACTGCCCTACAACCAACTAAGTCTAAATAAAATTCAAAACAAAATGTAAGAAAAATCAAGTTGAGCAATGTCTCAAACCTTTTTTGTAAGACTGTAACCCACATGTTGCTGGCATCCAGATCAGCCATTCAGATGGGCTTTTTTTTTATTAAAAAGATTCTACATCTCAGGCAAGCATAGTCAAAATTACAAGTTGAATGGAATTCAGTCAAAGCTAATCTAAAGTAGAAGATCAGCAAGAATTGTTAATCAAGTTTTACAGAGCTTTCACTTAACAATAATTAGAAACTACAAGTTAAATAATATTTCTGAAAACATTAATCTGTTTTACAATTATTTTCATGCTGGAGTTACTAAGATGAAAGGTAAATTTATTAATAGCATTTTGCTCTCTTTTCTATCCTTTTAAAGAAAACGTTTGACATCTAGGAAAAGCTTTCTTGTGAAGCTGAGTAGGTGTGTACATGGCTCAATACCTGTGCAGAACAACTGCTAAGAAGAACAGAAGCCAAGGGGAATTTCTGTTTTACTATACTGTTTCTTTATATTCCGTTTGATCTCTTTAATCATGTTTTAGATCTGAGTTCACAAGTCTATAAACTTACTCTGCCCTGGATGAATCACTCATAAATGGATGCATATGAAAAGCATGAGAGGGCAAATGAAGATCTCTTTTTTTTTTTCTTTCTTCCTGAGCAGAAGTATGGCAACATATAGTTGAATTTGGAACTGAAATTGCCACATATATTAGGAGTGTCTCTTTCCCCCTCAAAGACAGGAAGGCAGACTCAAAAACCACAAATATGTAGCAAACATAAGCAAACAGATAAATGAGGATTAGTTGCCTTGTATAACTCTTCCACCAGCTTCTTAATTCTGAGATGGCTTGAGCACTGTGCAAGGCTCTGCTGTTGTAGCATCGCTGTGTGGTTTTGTGGCAGGAGCAGCAGGACAGGATGCATCACCTCCCCCTGCACAGGGAGGTCACTGCATGGGACAGTGAGCCATGGCACACCAGGGTGTGTGTGGGAATGGCTCGTCCTCGTAGCACCGCCACCGCAGCTAACCAGCTTTGCCTCAGCTCATGCAGGAGATACCACACCTTTCCATGCTATGGTTGTGTTTAGCAAACCAGATTCGTCTCAGATGAACAGCCCTATCTATAACTAATAAACAAGACAATGTGCATTTCATAATAAGAGCCTGCTATTTCATTCTGTGTCACTTTGGTAAATCCACATTGCTTTGATGGGAAATATCAGGGTGATTGTCTCCAATTAGGTGCAGTGGCACCATTTCTGACTGTGATTTCTCAGGCAGAAATAGTGTGCACACTGGGTAGCTGATGCATGGTGCATTTGATGTTTCAAAGGCAGGAAATCCTCTGGGGTTCACATGCTAACAGAGCTAACCTCTGCAGCATGGTTATACACACTCTCTGTGTTGGACAGATCTCTGCAAGCCAATGTCTGTTGCACATTAGAAAATATACCATGGCTAGAAAAGTCATAATGGTGTAAAGTAGCCTCACCACTAGACTGAATACCAAAACCAAATATATCAGTAATAGGAAAAACAAACAAACAGACAAACCAAAACTCTCTAACCTGCACAACATCAAAGGACTGGATAAAAACTGGGAGATTATCTATCAAGTATTCTGAAGCCCAAGGATAATATCAAACTGGATACAATCCTACTAATAATTCCCAGGCTTGTCACAGCTATGAAAAGCCACAATTGAAATTATAATGATGTTATAAAGTAATGAATTTAGTAAGATTTTATTGAAAGGTTTGTTGGCATTTCCATAAAGATTGCTACTCCTGGGGTCATGTGGGGATATCAGACGCTGAGTTCCTATTCAAAGAGATGGCTCTGTGACAGAGAAAAATCCTGAAAACTGGGAGTACCTGCTGATCCTGGAGAGTTTGTTTGTAGCTTTGAATGCACAGAACTGACTAGTCTGCATCACCTGGGAAAGGGAAAATGTTTAGAATTCCTCTCATAAATGACCACTTCTTTCATCCTTTTTCCCCCTATAATGTTCATCTACATACAGTGTAAATTTTGCAGACCACAGATGTTCAGGATTTTAAACAACTTGTGCCCATCAGTCATCACAAATAGAAAATTTCTTCTACACCTGAAAATACAGCTGTTGCTTTGCATAAACCAAGTGAGGTCTACCTGAAAATCCAGTCTTCATTATTTACTTATAGTTTTGTAAATAAAACAATCTTTAGCAGATTAAGATTAAACATAGTCCAGACATGATTGACCAAGAAACTGGTTCAGTCAAAATGACTACATACAAAGCCTGAGTCAAATCCCAGAGGCAGGCAAGGTTCCCAAAGGCATCTGAAATGGCACTAAAGCCCATTGGTTGCTTCTTGCTGATGGATCCAAGATTTGATTACTGGTGTGTTGAGTAACCCTTTATTTTGCTACTCCCCACTCTTTGTCCAGTGTCCCACAGTTCCCTGGTGACCAAGGTTTAAAGAAAAAGGAAAAAAGCAGAGAGATTAGAGCCTGAAATTCTGTGATTCTGCAAAAAAACATTTTCCCCAAAATTCCCTGTGAAATGAATTGCCATGTGAGGGAAGAAGTAGCCATTGTGAGCAGAGGATTGCGTGAGCACACCCTGTGTGCATATACACCCTGTATTTACAGTTTTACCCACTGCTAGCTGACGGCTGGTGTACCACGTAGAGAAGTCAGTTTGCCCTAAGCAATTATCTAGCCCTGGCTGTGATTTCATTTTCTAATAAATAAAGTCTGAGGCTGTAATTCTCTGCAGTCCCAAGTGAAAATTATAGAGCAGTGGTCACAGAAGCCATCTCAGAGATGACCTGCCCCTCATGCTGCTACCCCTCCCTGGCGCCAGTGGCAGCATCGTGCGTGGGGAAGGCATCATGTGGAAAATCTGCTGATTTTAGCAGTCCTGCAGTGGGAAGGCAAGGCTGTCTCCTTCCACAGATCATCCCAAAGGCCCTCCTCAATGTTCCTTGCTAGAACTTGGTATGGAGATGTGGTTCGCTTCTGCACAATCTGGGACAAACTCCAGGGTGCTGAACGTGCCAGGTGAGAATTGATAGTACACAAAATGGTAATGATTCTTTCCACATACATGCCAAGATCCTTGGAGACTGGGAACTCCCATCCATTTTTGGGTGAATCCCATTTTCCCTGAACTGGTCTAATTTCAGTTCCTCCCTTGTTAAAAGTGAGCCATGCACAGCCATGCAGAAAACAGTGGCACTAACTTTAGGGTGCCTCCTAATCCAATGCCTTCTGTGGAATCAAATGCCTTCTTATGAAACTAAAAAGACATGTATCCAATATATGCATCACATACAAATTTGGCACTGCACGTTGCCCATAAGTTTAAGGGTGAGTCTGATTGCAGCAGTTCCAAAATATCAGAATAACTCATTTATTAAAAGTACTTGTGCATGTCTTCATTATTTGAAAATTATATTAGTCTAAAAAATAATTCTGTTTTGCAATGGCAGAATCCATTTTCAAAACATGAAGATGAGCAATCTAGCAGAAGTATAGAAACATACAGTGATTTTATTCAAAGGCTTAAGGGAGGATGGTTCATCTGCCTTCCTAAGGGAACAATGTTCAGCGGATTATGCTGCCTCTGTGTGTGTCTGCGTGTTCCCTGGTTTTCAGCATAGTCCTACACAAAATAATTAAGGCTTTGTTGTGTGATAACAAAAAGTTGACATACCAGAAGAGAAAGATTGCAAGTGTTCTGACCAGTAAAGAATGCAGCATGATTAGGAAATTAGAAGAGGAAGAAGAGCAAGAGGTACCCTAAATATTTGACTGGCCCCTGCAATCAACTGTAGGGTGCAAACTGACAGGAAACCAGGGTGGCCTCATCTAGTGCTAAGGGAATAATTTATTAAACAAAGAAGAATTCTGACAGGATCAAATTAAATTTTTTACAGCATTGCTAACTGTAAGAATTTACCTGCCTGTTAAAATTTTGCTTAAATATTTCTTCCAGATATTTTCTTTTTCTCAAGGCAAAAAATGGTGACATTTTTATCTGCAGTAATCCATTCTCTAAAGTCTCTTTCAGTACAATTTATAATTAGGACATTATTTATAATTTATATGAAAAAAAGCCTGACATCCCTTCGGGCACAAAGGGAAGGATTTCAGACACAATTTTCATATACTTATTAGAATATTTATCCAGATGAACAAGATTGCAGCTTGGAAGCTGTTCAGACAAGTAGCAGGGACAGTTCATGCACAAAATCCTCCTAATTGGAGGTGCCAGCTGAAGCACAGGAAGGAAGCAAAAGCCCTGGAGATCAGAACTACTTGAGAAGATCGAATAACAGTGATGAGGGGCCCAATGTCCCAGTTGTTAGACACGGACACCAGACACTTATTTCAAGACATCAGGATGTCCTGAGCAAGACTGTGGATACAACCAGTGCTGACTGATTCGGCTGGGCACGGCTGCAGCAGGGAGATGTCAGCCCAGCCCAGCCAGCTGAGGGACAGGGCACAGTGCAAGGGGTACAGAGCCTAAAATTGAGCACTGCCAGGGCCAGCTCTCAGCTGGTACCCCTGTGTGCTGCTCTGTAGCGCTGCTGCCTGCTCAATCAGCCTGAGGATCACAGCACCACAACTTTTTGGACAGTGAAGACCCGAGTAGTTGTCCTGCTGGTTTTCAAAAGGAAAATACAAATTACCAGCTTTCCAGACCTGTTCTCCTCTAATATTGGAGTCTCTCCTCTGCAGATTGACAGTCCCACTAGCAAAGAGGGGCAGAGTGTCCTCTTACACAGACCTTGGGAATGGACTGCTTTTCAGATGGCCGCTGCTATCTGCTCCAGAGGAGTGAAATAGCCATGAGACCCCTCTGCAATGGGATTTTCCTGCCTCAAGACCCTTCACAAAATGCTTCCAAAGCAAAGAGGTCATCCTGATCATCAAAAAGACATGGATTTCTTTTGGGATGGTAAGAATTATGCTCTTGTCTGATATTGTTTGTCTTAATGAAAGACTACTTCCTTGTTTGATGAAAACTTTTGGTGTCTAATGCAACATTCAGTGGAGCAGAGCTTGAAAGAGGTCCATAAGTTTCATTTGTTCCTCTGTGCAATGTTGTGGAACTGTGTGTTGGCACTAACATTTCAGAAGTTAACTTCCTTCACATAGCAAGAGTATGAAACATTTTGTTGACATAAGTAAAATAGAACATGTAGGTTCTTCATTTGGTTTGGAAAGTATCACTTTGGGACCAGCAGGCAAATTTTGTCCTTATAAGGGAAAGCTTCCATTGAAAACACAGACTATATCTGATGAGCAGCTTTGCTATTTAAAGTGCATTTCTATAGCTAAGATTAATATACTTTGATCATGTTCCTTTTCTCTTACAAAAGATCATAATATTCTGTGTCCTAAGTACAAAGTAATCATCTTAATTTTATAATTACTGTATATTTCATTTTTCACTGTTTACAGTAGATTATTTCATGTGGGAAAATTAATGCCAATGCTCAGAACAAACCATTAGTTTGTATTAGTAACTATGTCTTTACTTTTTAAAGATAAATGATCTGTGAGTCAGCAAAGCCTTTGCTGTTTCAAAAGAAATTCCTAATATGTCTAAAGGTGCAAGTGATAAAATAAGTGCTTTATAATTTGGAAAGACACAGGTCTGTGACTGTCTTACCTGCCGCCATAGCAGAAGTTGCCAGCAGTGTGCCCCGGTGGCCAAGAAGGTGGCCTGGTGGCCTGTATCAGGAACAGTGTGGCCAGCAGGAGCAGGGAGGTCACCCTTCCCCTGCACTTGGCACTGCTGAGGCCACACCTTGAGTGCTGTGTCCAGCTCTGGCCCCTCAGTTTGGGAAGGACATTGAGATGCTGGAGTGCATCCAGAGAAGGGAATGAGGCTGGAGAGGGGCTGGGAACACAAACCCTGAGAGGAACCACTGAGGGAGCTGGGGGTGTTTAGCCTGGAGAAAACGAGGCTCGGGGGTGACCTGAATGTTCTCTAGAACTCCCTGAAAGGTGGTTGTAGTCAGCTGGGGGTTGGTCTCTTTCTCCAGGCAAACATTGACAGAACAAGAGGACACAGTCTCAAGCTGTGCCAAGGGAAATATAGGTTGAATGTTAGGAAAAAGTTTTTAACTGAAAGTGTGATAAAGTTCTGGAATGGCCTGCCTGGGGAGGTGGTGGAGCCACCATCCCTGGATGTGTTTAAGAAATGACTGGATGTGGCACTGGGTGCCATGGTTTAGTTGAAGTGTTAGGGTATGGATGGGACTCGATGACCTTGAAGGTCTCTTCCAACCTAGTGATTATGTGTGATTCTGTGTGAAGTTAGGGGGAAGTTGGTTTTAATGCATGAAAACAATGAACAAACCATGATGGAGATGGTTAGTAATGGAATTCATATTTGGTGAGAATTTTCCACCAGAAAGAAGGCAAAGAGAAAGGTGTTCATGGGAAGAGAGACAGCCCACTCTGGGATGCTGCTAACTCAGCCCCCACTCAACCCAGTTACAGGTATGCAAAAATCCCAGTTTGAATGGAGGACAGAGGTTTAGTGGTGCTGTCTCTAACCTCCCTAGCACCTTCCTTCTTTCCCAGAGCAGACCCCTTACTTTAATTCTTAGGATTAAGAAAAACCAAAGCCCCTCTGCCCACAGTCCCTTTCACCTCTATAAATAGCTGGGTAGGTCCTGCTGATAGCAGCACGAAGGTGACCAGAGACTTCTTCAGTCTGGGCTTATCATGCTCACCAGGAGACTGCTGCACACTGAGAGCAAGGCCTGCACTCCTGCTGCACTCCTGAGCTCCTACTGGTCCCAGTTTTTCTGCCAGAGGATCTCAATTCGCACTCCCAAGACTTTCATTTAGCAACAAGTACAAGAGAAATAAAGCATATGTAATTTTCAGCTTTCCACATCTGTCGGCAGATGTGTAAATTCCTTTCTTCTCTAATTATAGTTGATAGCATTGATGTCTGGTGACTGTGGGAGTGAAAAGATACTGCTCTATACATTGCTACAAAATTAGCAGAAGGATTAAAACAAAATTATTGTGCAGATTGTGAGGCAAAATAATTTTAACAATACAAAGCTCATAAATTGCAACACAGACTTCATCCGCCCTCAGAGGTGAAGAAGTCCTGGCTTGCAGACATTTCACAAACTTCATCATCAGCCAGAAAGCATTGTGGAAATAATTGCTCTTATCACAAGCTGTATCTCCCTTGGATAACTTAACAGACAGGCTAGTGCAGAGCTTTTCATGTGGAAGCTGCCCCTTCTATAGGGGACTGGCACTTGAGCAGGAGGGCAATGCTGCCTGGGACATTTCCAGACAAGGCATCAGCAGTGTGAGCAGCACAGCCAGGCATGCAGCCCTCTCTGTCCCTCATGAGCCCTTCATTTGACACTTCTTAGCTTACCTTTGTCACAGGCAAGATTCATAAATATCCAAGTGCCAGTGCAGAGCTACCCATAACTTACAAATACTGTGCCACTCAGCCCAGTACTATTAATCACAGGCAAGTCCATTGACCTTAATGATGACCACCAGAAATATTTTTGCAGGCCTGACAGAGCTGAGAAGAATCTCTCACCCATGCAGTGTCTGTTGTTATTAGTGCTTCATGCTTCTGCAGTTCTGTCTGTGTGTAGGGACTCCCCTGAGAGCAGTTCCTTTGCTGTTTGGAGGTGGAGGGTCCATTGCTGAATAGGGAGGGTCTGCCTTCACCCCCAAAATGTGCCTGTGCTGGGGGCCAGCAGCACTCCAGCTGAGGCAACAGCATGGGATGGGTGGCTGAGGGCAGTTGTATGCTGTGGGAACCAGGTATTATCCCAGGGATTCAGTGGAGAGCACACTGTTAGACCCTGTGCTTAGTTCTCAATGTTTTTCTCACTCTCAGGAAGCAACTGTTTACACCATTATGACATGAAATGTTTTTAAAGCCATATCAGTGCACAAGGGGATCCTTCTGGTTTTGCTGCTATGGGTTCCCTTGGAGACTCCTGGATGGCAGCTTACACAAAAACAAGTCTGTCTCTCAATAGAGCATACCTCCCCTTAAAGGCCCTTCTTAACATACTTAAAATAGCCAAACATTTCTGATAACTACGTTCACTAGCTACATGAAGAAGCCAAAAGGACATATTTGATCCATGATGAACTGCTATATTCAGCTGTATAAAAATATCTTCCATTCCTAAGTAATTTCCAGAGCCAGGTCCAATTCCTGCAGCAGGAGGGAATGGGAAGAGCAAAGAGTTTGCAGAAAACACAAAAACGCTAGGGATTGTATTCTGTACATTGGTGGGGGGTTTATCCACAAAAAGCACTGGAAAGATTTGAGGCTTCATAAACTGAGCATGTAGTGAACAATTTATATAAAGGCACTTATTTATACAAGGACACCTAGACTGACCAGTTTAACATCTTAAAGCAACATCTCAACCTTTAAGCATTTCCACTGAATTCCATACCTGATTATAGTATGAGTAACTTCCCCTGAAACCTGATAATTTACAACAGAGTGTGCATGTCTGGTTTTAAAAAAATCAGCCCAAGACTAACCCTAGTTCACCTTCTTTGCCCATCTCAAACACTCACTCTGAACACATACTGCCTGCAATTACCTTATCCAGTCATTTGCTATTTATGGTATTATGGCAGGTGTATGCAATGTTTTAGTGAGTTTTTTGTTACTGGAGCATTGTTTTGCACTAAAGAATGAAGCTGGCTTTGTTCACAGTGAGTTAATAGCACAACTGAATGACACAGAATAGCATGAGGTACTCAAAGGCAAGTACACATTTAAACAGCTCACTCATGAAATTCTTGTCGAGCTTCAAAAGACACTGAGACTTTAGAAAGGCAGAAACCTGTTTTTGTTACAGGAAAGATAAAAGAACTTGGAGTATATAAAGGAAATAACGAGAAGATTCAAAAACATCCCTGATTCCTGTGTGTAGAATCAATATTTGAAAACACTCCATGTTCTAAACCAGCTCTTTGAAAATCATTTCCTCTCCTTATTCGCTGCCAGAAACTGAACTCAGATGTTTCTATTTCTCTTTGAAAGCCTGAAAACAAGTTTTGTAGGAATGGGTCTTCTGAGATTTTCTTTCATATTTCTTTCTGATCTGTAAATACTAAAGAAAATAACTTCTGAGGATATATTGAATATTTCTGATCCTAACCACAAGTAGTACTGCAAGAAGAGAGCATGCAAGCTATAATAGAAATATCAAATCCTGCTCAAAACCTCGGTCAATGTTCATCTCAGTGTTTAAGCTGATCTGTTCTATGTGGATGAACATTATTTGTGAGACAGAAAGAATATTTGGATGAATAAAAATTGGCAACTGAACAAGAAAGAATAATAAGTTTCAAAATTTAAAAATACTTGGAACATGCAGAATGAAAAACCCACCAGCTTTATACCAGGGTACACAAGTGGAAAAAAAAAATATTCTCACTCATACTTCTGCAAAGCTTGTATTGTTGTAGGGAGGTCACCACTCATGGTGGAACACGGCTGCACAGGGCTTGTCCTCCACAAAAAAGAAGAGACTTTAAAAGGTCACTGTCCTGAATGCCTTAAAAAAGACATGTCTTGACTCCATTCAGGCCTACCTAATTTCCACTGCTGAACCATTCTGGGCCACTCAGAGTATGCTTGAGACCACTGACACATGTGTGCCCATCTCAGCAATGTTTTCTGTGTCCATTCAGATTACAGAAAAGCCTTCTAGTTTCATAACTATTAATTTATGGAATATCCATTCAATTCTATGCCCATTTAAGAGGTGAAATATTAATGGAGGAAAGTCTCCTGAAACCACTCCAGCAACAGTGTAAAATTATGGAGCAGTAACCAAAGCATTAAAAAATAAAAGAAAAATATGTGCAGTAACATCTGTTGAGGTATCAGAGTTCCTTCCTTCCTTTCCAGCTGACATGAGAAGCTGGAATTGGTAGGTTGTTAGTAAAAGAGAAAATTGTTGCATGTCTATTGACAATTTCATTTCGTATGATAAGGTATATCTATGAATATATTTGTTTTCAAAATTCCTGCTCCTGGTCTGCCACTCTACAGAGGCTGGTATTCTCCTTAAAAATCCAGCAATCTGTGATAGTAGGAGAGCCTTGTTATAGCTGTGGTGGCTAAGGAGCTGAAAAGCATGAGGTTTGAGAATAAAAGGAGTCACCCCTCTCTGATTCTGCATCAGGGAAAAGCTGAAGTGATAGTAGAAGGAATGAGTAGTGGGAAAGAAACAGAGGCTTATTGTCAAGTTGCTGCATGACTGGGGGAGAAAACAGTGCATGACCATCCTTTCACTGCCAGCACCGCTTCCAAACAGGCAGGAATTGAGTTTTCATTCTTCTGCAGCAGCAGCTGCTCAGCCAAACACATGACTTTGGGCACAAGGTCAGTAATGCTTTGATTTCTTTATGATCCAAAACTGGTGAAGCTTCATGGGAGCTGCAAAAGATGGTATGAAACCTGAGCTTGAGGAGTTGCTTTACTATTTGGGAATAAATGTATTTCTTGTTGTTTTGCTTGTAGGTAGGTGAAAGTATGGCATTTTCTCACAAGATTCCTTGTGACTAAAGAGATTCAGGCCTGGCTCACCTAGCCTGAATTTAGGTAGCTCCGGGGTAGCTGAAGAGGTATGGGAAGATGGCAAGTGAGACAATCAGAAAGTGGTGACTTTAAGCCAAAAGAAAGGGTGTTAGCTCAGTAAAACAAAGGTCTCTAAATGTCCCTTTTCTACAAAAGGAGCTACGGATTTAGAACACACAGATTGTACCAGAATGCAGTGCTAGGAAGTTAGTGTATAAATTGTGGTTCTGTGAGAAGAAAAAAACATGCTATTCATGTTATTTGGGGGGAAAATCGTTTAAAAGTCTTCTTGAATAGGAAAACAATAAATGCAATAGATATTTGGCTGAATCAGTCTGACTGAAAGATCTGTCACTGGGACTACAGAAGTTTAGGTGTGGCCTCTGGGGAGTTATACAGTGTAGAGAAGATGCTAATACAAACACTGCATTTTCTTTGAGCCAAGAGTATGTAGGTCTTCACAGACAGTGCTATGTGTGTGCCTCTAAGCAGGACAGCCACCTCCCAGGGGTTTTTTGTTCCTTTCTTGCTTAACAAAACTGGATCCTGGTCCCTGCACTCAGGCTCTACCTAGCATTACATTTAGCAAAGTGTTCTTTTCCTCTATCCATCCATCCTCATCCTATGGAGTGGATGCATTTTGTCATCAAGCAGATTTGTATAAATTTTGATAATATAAAGAACTGCTTTATTTAGGTTGCTAAGTTTTTACTTAAATGATAAATATTTTTAATTTGAAATTATTTTTAATTTTTTCACTAACTATCCAACAACTTGGTTATCTCCACTTTGAAATCTTCACTGTGACAATTACTAATTTACTTACGACTTACCCAATAACTCAGTTTCACAGAGGTAACCAGAAATGTTTCCAAATTCACCTACAGATCAAATGCAGTGAAATTCAAATTGAGTGAAGTTCATTTCTCCAGAAGCTTTGCTCCTTTTCTTGTATTCATTGATACTTTTGCCTTGATCAAGAGCAGCATCCCCACCCAAACCTTAGCAGAGAGTCCAGGTTGCTGCACAACGCCCTCAGACAGGTGTTTGAAGTCAGCTTTGTTCCATTTAATTAACAAGCAGGGAGTACCAGACTGGCTCCATTCATTATTAGACAGCACTTTCCTCATCAGAAAAATACAGAACCTGTCTGGATGCAAGTGCAGAGGAGGACTTCTGACAGATTAATATATTGGATTTTGCAGGGAGAAGATATGGCTGTTTGTTGCTGTGATATATTTGTTTCAGAGAGTTACTTATTCAGAAGAACTAAGAAGAATGAAGAGAGCTATGGATCCTGAAGCCTTTATGAGTATTGTAAGTTGGTTGATGGAGTGACCTGAGGATGGATGGTATGCATGACTAACAGCAGAGAGGTTTCTAAGTGTTAGAAATAACAGAGTAGATAAGTTGCCTTTATTTAACCTATCCTCTCTAGTCACTGTATCTACTACTGCTTTCTCTTCTATTCTCTTCTGCCTGCATGTGTAACAGCCCATCTTTTCTCTGGTAGAAATTAAAGCAAATAGTAAATCTCCAGACCTGTTTTCCTTTTAAATATCAATTACCAGCTTGCTATTGCTGGCACTGCCTGCCTATCTGAAAGAATGACTATCTGGAATGTCAGCATTTCATCAGCAATGAAGTCTGTAAACAACTAGTGGTGACCAGCAGAGACCAGAAATGGCCAGCTTTTCAGAAAAACACCTCTTGCCAAGAAAGCTTGTGTAGGACTTTCATTGTTTGTTAAAATCTTGGAGGTTCTGTCCTGCATGGCAAAACACATGGAGTAATTCTCTGAGTACAAGTTATAAAAACCAATACTCTTTTGTAACAAAACAGATGGAATGTTACAGGTCAAAAGTAATATTTACTTCAGAGCTTAAGATGGGCTGTGCTAGTTTCCCTTGCAACTGGGCAAATGCCTGATCTTTTTTTTTTCCATAATGTAGTCAGCTTTTCAGCAGTGCTTACTGCATCTATGCTGTTCAGCAAACCACAGTTGTGAAGCTATCTGGATTCCTCTGAATGTAGTTTAAATAAGCTGGTCCCAGGCTGAAATCAGAAGCATTGCACCCACACAGCCACATACCTCATCTCAGCTCATAAAGTCCTGCTATGAGCTTATAGGGATTCTTATATCACCAGAATGCAAGGGCTTGTGATGATTGAATGGCAGGAGTGTAATACAGGTTTTATATGACATATTTTAACCAGGTAGTAAAGCCCTAGATATAATATAAAGAAAAAAGGAAATTTGTTGTTGCTTTAGGATTACATACATTCAGATGCTTAATGTATGTAGGTTAAATCCCCAGCTGTACCTGTTTTCTAACATTCCTTCATTGTGACTGTCTTAAAATATATGAAATGGACTTGAAATACAAACAAATGCATTTGTACCTTCTCTCCTAGAATGAGCTCATTACTTACAAAGGGTACCCCAGTGAGGAGTATGAAGTGATGACAGAAGATGGTTATACCATTACCATTAACAGAATCCCTTATGGTACTCAGAATCAAGGAAGCCCAGGTACAGTTATTTAATATGACACAACACCAGTGTAAATAAGGCATATTCTCAAAACAGACAACTCATATTTTTAAAACATCCACCAAAGCTTGTATATATGAGTGAAATTTTAGTAGAGTTCTGGCTGCCCTGAACAACCAGCAAGATCAATAGAATTAATGTCAAGCACCTATTTATAATAAAAATCCACCACAGTATTAAGCATATGCTTCCTAGTAAGAGTTGATGAGTAAAACATTTAAAAAATTAAAAATAGGATAAAGGTTGCCTAATCAACCTGTTTTGCAAAAGCTTTTCCAGCTTCTAATTTTGCTTTGCTTTTGCTTACACCTGGTTAGTATCAGTGTCTGATTCATATTTTGGGTAAAGGAAATCTCTGAAAACAATGCCACACCTTCATCTCCCTATCAGTGTTGAGAATCTCAAGCTGATGTGTCTGACTGTACAAACAATGACCAGAGGGTGCCAAGTTAGTTTGCTGTGCTGTCAGGCAGATCTTTCCATCAATTCTTTCAGAAGCTTAGAAGTTGTCTCTTATAGAAAGAGGGGCTTTGTTCTTATGATTTGTTGATTCAGGAAAAAATCCCAGTATTGAATATGAGACAATAATGTCTCTGAACAACCAGGAAATGAAAAGATAAAAACAATTATAAACTGTTTTGGTTTTGTTTTATTTTTCAGCTTCAAGACCTGTTGTGTTTCTCCAGCATGGATTATTGGGAGATGCTCGTAACTGGGTCACAAACCTGCCCAACAACAGCTTGGGCTTCCTGCTAGCTGATGCTGGATTTGATGTTTGGATGGGAAATAGCAGAGGGAATCGCTGGTCAAGAAAACACCAGAAGTATTCCATTGATCAAGATGAATTCTGGGCTTTCAGGTAGACAGAACCACTGAAGGGTATATCCATTGCCCATCCTTCCATATTTATTTCAGATGGTTAAATCAGGGGTTTACATATGCTACGTTTTAATAAGCATTCTTTATATCTGCTTTTGCTGAGGTGCCCCTATAAAAGCATGTGAACTGTAATGGTAATGGAGACAACTTTAATTACTGCTTGACCAGGTTCCTCAAACTAGAGGCACAGCAGCAGAACGACTCAGAGGAACCTGCCTAGGCCATCTTCAAGCCATTCCTCAGCCCTGGAGCCAGTTTTAGCAGCTACTTAGAAACACTAGTCCGTGTAATACAATAACGCCAAAAAAATCTAGAGTAGTATCTTCCATATCCAGTGCCAGAAAAACAAAGAACTTGGAACAATTGAATGATTCATTAAATCAGTCAGATTGTTTCTTTGCTGACAAGCTATTAATAAAAATGTGAATTTAATTTAATGTCTGGGTTTTAATTTATGTATGCCTCTCTTTAAATCTCCTGACTGCAGTTTTGATGAGATGGCAAAGTTTGATCTTCCAGCAGCAATAAGTTTCATTTTGGAGAAAACGGGACAGGAAAAGTTGTACTATATTGGCTATTCACAAGGTACTACCATTGGTAAGTTACACACAAGAGAGGAATTCTTCCAGAAAACAGGACTAAAATGTGATTTAAGATACTGAGCTACTGAATGTACTTGAAGTTTTCATTAACTCTTTGTAGTTGTGAACTACTGTGTTAGAATAAGCAAATTTCAACATGTAGGCACTTAAAATTTATTATAAAGATAATGAAGCATAATGGATCAAATGCACTGCTGCTGGAAATCTGTCAACTAATAATTAATCTGGAAAATGTTGTGCATGGGCCATGCAAATTGTTTCTATCCAAGATGCAATGGTGTGCCCAACAGCAGCTGGTCAGTTCATCAAAATAAACAAAACAGGAAGATGAGAGTACAGAAAAAGAAGTTGGCCAGTTTGGACCAGAGGTAGGCATGAAAAAAGAAAATACAAAATTAGATTGACTGGAAGAAAAATGACTTTTCCTCACAATAGTATAAGAAATACATGAATGTACATCAGAAATGTACATCCATTTTTAATCAAGTCTGGAAGAAAGCTGCAAAATATAGAAAGAAATTTCTCCGAATCGGGGAAAAAGTCTACAAGCTGGTAACTTATGGAAAGGAGGGATTTAATACAAATCTAGTTTGGACCACAGTCTCTGAACAGCTAACAAGGTTACTTAAAAATTGAAAGTGCAGAATATATATTAATACTGAAAACAGTCTATTGCAAAAATATGGGGGTTTAACTTCTTTTTTTTTTTTTTTTTTCTCCAGCTTTCATTGCGTTTTCAACCATGCCAGAGCTGGCTCAAAAAATCAAACTCTTCTTTGCATTGGCACCTGTCACTGCTATTAAGTACGCTAAAGGCCCAGCAACAAAACTCCTCTACCTTCCTGAGAAAATGCTCAGGGTGTGTGATGTCTTGGTTTCCACTGTTTAACCATATACTTGTTTGTTCAGCTCTTAAAATGGATAAATAGAAAGTATGGGGCTTTGTGAAGTTGACTTGTTTGCATGTGGGCAGGTTTACCTTGTGGTGAGAGTTCAGACAGGGCAATAAGAAAAGCTTTCAGTCCAAGGCAACAGTGCAGCACAGGGACAGGTCACCCAGAGAGGTACAAAGATGCAGATCCTTAAAGGTTTCCAAGATTCCTTCAGGCAAAGCCACTGATATAAAAGTTTAAACTATGAATTGGACTTAATTTAAGGTATCTCTTCATTAAAAGTGGTGTAACCCAGATTGAGTAATGCCCAAGCAGGCTGATGCAATGGAAAACCAAGTAATTTCTCACTTGTTTGTGGGAACATCATCTGACAAGTGGAGAAAAGGCGAGTAAGAACCACTGAAATTGATGGAGAACTGTGTAAATTCCCAAATTATTGTGACCCTTGTATTTCACAGGGTATGCTTGGCAACAGAGAATTCCTTCCCCAGACTGAGTGTCTAACAAAGATAATAGCCCCTGTCTGCAGCTACCAAGCTTTTGCCAGGCTTTGTAGAAGTGTCTTCTTCAATCTGGGTGGCTGTAACCTGAAAAACATTGATGTGGTATGTATAACTTTTATCAGCTCTTCTGGGAGTTTAAGCTTATGCTCCTCAAATTCACCTTCTATCCTGTAGTGTGAATCCTGAATTTCTGTTAGTATCACAGTGCAGGGAATAGTCCCCACTACTGGACAGCAGTATCTGGTGATTGCCCTTCTCTAGCAGGGAACCCTCAGAAGAGCATTTGGCACCAGTTCTGCAGTTGACAGCTGCTCAGAGCCCCCCAGAATTCTGCAATCTGCCTTCTGACAGACCTCACCCAGGGCACCATATCCTGGTCCATACTGTGGCTACTGGTCTCATCAGAGATATTTCACATGCTGGCACACTGAAAAAGAAGAAATTAAAAGTCTACCAAGCTTCATGTTTTCACTTTGCAACACAGAAAGGAACACACATATTCCTCCTTGTCCTCGTTCTCCAAGCCTTGGGTCATCAGGGTAGGAGAGTATTAGGATGTACCTGGGCACCTCATGCTATGTTCAGCTATAGGTCAGATCATCTGGGAGTCAAAATTTTGCTCCTGCATTTTTCAAAAAATGTCTCAGAAAGTGCTCACTGAGGAAGGATCCCACAGCAGCTTGCTAAGAAACCCCTGCAGTACTAGGGTGTGTATTATTTCAAATATTTGTGCATTCATCAGGAAATTGCATTTCCCTTTGCTGTTCATCCAACAGTGATCCTCTCTCCTCTCTCACACAGAATTTGATACAGAATTCTGAAAAAACCCATATAGATTGGGGTCTAAATTGCTGGCTTTCTATTCATTCCTTCTCACCTGTAGATTCTTTTAGATTCTTAGTCATCCTCGAAAATGCTCTGGTTAGGGATTGCTCTTTCCATGCTACTCCTAATCTGACATACTGCCACATGTGAAGTAAATCTGAGCGAGTCTCCAATCATGCCACTCCAATTTCTGTTGGTTTAATTGATGATACATGACACTGCTGTAGCATATCTTTTGATGTACCTCTGCATAGAAGGGAAGAAGAGAATGATCACTGAATGTTCTCTTTCAGAACCGAATCAACGTGTATATTGCCCAAACCTCTGCTGGAACTTCTGTGCAGAACATAGTCCACTGGAGTCAGGTATGAACATAGTCCACTGGAGTCAGGTATGAACATAGTCCACTGGAGTGAGTCAGGTATGAGCAATCCCCTGAAAGATAAGATAGGTACTCACCTTGAGATGAGTAGAGAGGTAAGAGCCAGCTGTGAAGCCACTGCCAACTTCTTGGGAAGACATGCAACTTGTGAATTGAAACTGAAAATTCAGTTCAGAACACTATTTTTCATTGCTCCTTCTTTTGCCAGCAGGATGGAAATGCCCTGTGTAATACAGGTACATTTGAAGCCAACAATGAAATGCTGCATTTGAGTGAAAATATGTAGGCTGGAAGCTGTGTGTGCAGGTGTACACATCACTCTTCTTATTGTGTATCTGGTACCTTTGATGAATGATGTCCACAGTTTGTAGGGAGTTTACCTTAAATTAGTCATGTTTCCAATGTGGTGTCAAGAAATGAGCAGGATTTAGGCTGCCACATAAATTGTCACATTTTACTATTAAAACCTTGTAGTTTCTTTCGCTTTCAAGGCTGTCAATGTCTGGACAGCAGTAGAACCATAAATAATAAATACTTTATTTAGTAGACTGCTTATATCCCTTACCTACAAGGTACTGCCATAGTACCTCTCCAGCAGCAGTGCTGATGGGAGCTGCCTTTCTGTCTTTGGGCTCACACTCTGAGCATCCAAGGTTTGCTGACAGCACCATAGGCTCTGGAGCGGCACTGGAAGCAACTGTGAGCACACAGAATTTGCAGGAGTGTTTGTGCCCTTTTCAGCAAAGCAAACACACAGATATGTCTGAGCGACATCTGCACAGGCACTTACTCAAAATAACATTATACTTTAGGCTGTGAGATTCCATTAGATAGTAGGTTTGAATAAATTGCTTTTGTAACCACGACCTAGACCTTCTTCTGTAAAGAAAAAGGGTTACAAAAGCAGAGTGGGGGGAGTTCTGCAAATTGATTCAGATGTAATTCAGCATCTAACCACAGAATACAAGCATAAACATGCAGAAGTAATACTCCTAAGTCCTCGTAGTCCTTACTGTTATTACAACTAAAGGAGCCAACAGAATTTCAATACTAAGATTCTGGTGAAGGTGTCTCTCAGAGTAAGAGCAACTCATGTTGTAGGTGAAGCCAAGAAGGGGAAGAACTAAAACCAGTAATTTCTGTATTCAAAATAGAGTGGGAAGAGAAAAACATAAGATGGAACCACTCACAGAGCTGAGTGTTGGCAACATGACTGTAAGAATAGGACAAGGCAGTAGCACTGAGATGAACTTGCTGACAGCAGCTGTTAGCAGCAGTTTTACAAACTTGAACAAATTGCCTGCAAGGACATCCTTGGGTCTCTCTGCAGAAGATGTGAATTTCTTTCATTATGACAAAAACATCTGACTCTTTTCACATTTTGACACCTCTAATGAATTTACTATCGGCTCTTTCATAGCTCTTAGAAGAACTTCTGTTGGGGCTTTAGATTGGAGCCAGAGGCTCATCAGAGAAAGAACACACAAACTTCCCAAATGATGGCTTTATAACTACCCTTCTCTTGTTCATCCTCTTAGGAGGCCCGCTCGGGGAAGTTCCAAGCTTATGACTGGGGCAGTTCAAAGAAGAACATGGAAAAATACCAACAGGTATGTCTTGTTGAAGCAACCTTGGACAGCACAGAAACACACAGGAAGAGAGCAAGGACGTAGTAGGAGACACATTTTCAGAACATAAATAAATGAAATTATTATTGCTTTTCAGTTTGGAAGTCAACAGAGAAAGCATGCAAGCACTAGTGGCAATAATACATTTAAAACATTTTAAAAGAAAGAGACAGAGAGGAAGAGAAAAACTTTCCAATGAAATGATCAATACAAATAAGAGGAAGTAAGGGCAGAAAAAATAGAAAACCATTTTGAAAAAGAAGAGTACACAGAAAATAACAAAAACATCTTGCGTACTGTGTAACTGAAACAGATGACAACATTAGCAATAGGAAAACTGGAAAACTAACAAGCACCCCTGGATTCTGGTAGCCAGAGACAAAAGGACTTTGTCCTCAAGCAGACCCTGAGGAGCACCTTTTCCATTCAACAATCTAATCCCATCCTTGACCCTCCTAGCCTGTAGGTCTCCACAGCAGCCTGTCATTACAAGTTTCATGTTTTAATGATGAATTGCATGAAACACAGCTTCCTTTGGTTTGCTTTGAATTTGCTTGCTCCTGGAAAGTCACGGGATGCCTTCTAGGTATTTTGTTTGGGATAATTACTTACAGTGCTCTTTCTTCATACCATTTGTGGTTGTATAAACCTGTCTCCTGCCCTTGCTCTGGCGTCTCTTTTCCAAACACAGGAGTCCTAAGCTGCTTTCCCTCTCCTCCTACAGAAGCCATTCTATGATCCTTTTCATCCTGGTCACATATTGTATTTTCTCTCTAGCCCCTGTCTCCTGGGACTGAACAGTACTTCAAAAGGACCATGATGGAGGAGGTTTACCCAGAGATATCCTGACATCTCTGCCTAGTTTCAGGTTCCTGCCCTAAGATTCCCATTTGAGAAGGCAAAGACCCAACAATAACTCTTTGTCAGCTCAGGAGGTGTTTTACTTTTGGCTGTAAAATCAGTTGGGTAATCCCTGTGAGCACAGATAGAAAAGGCAAACAAGAGAACTTCCTTCCTCTTTGATTTAGACACCTCTACTTTGAGCAGTGACAGAAGAAAGCCCCAAATGAAGGTTTAAAGTTGCTGTGCTCTCCTGGACACTCATTTCTGTACTGTTTTCCAGACTATTCCTCCTCTCTACAACATAGAAAAGATGACTGTACCAACTGCAGTATGGACTGGGGGACGAGACCTGCTCGCAGATCCCAAGGATGCAGCCATTTTATTGTCCAAAATCAAGAAGCTTAGCTATCACAAGAAGATTCCTGAATGGGCACACCTGGATTTCATCTGGGGATTGGATGCACCTTTACATGTGTACAATGAAATTATTGACCTGATGCAGAAATATCCTTAACCCACAGCCAGAAGCCTGACTCGTTCAACAGAACTTAGATTCACTAGGTACAAAACCTCCCTTCTGTTGCATCTGGAGTCAGGGAAAGGGTTCCTCCTGCACACTACATGTCACTCCAATGCCTTTTGCATCCTGATAGTGCACCTCATGTTTTCTAGCAACTTTGTGGATCTGTAATACTTTTTCAAATGATACATCTTCAATTCTGCAATAACTATACGTTGCTAACAGAAGACAGGGTTTGCTTCCAGCCTACTCTCCTCTCTAGACTGTAACAGTAATGAAAGCACTTCCTTTCTCTGGATACATTCTGTGATTTCTAGATGTTTTCCATTCTTCAGATTATTGCTCAGTTTATTGGGCTGGCAGTTATTTAAAGGCATAGTGTAATCAAAATCTTATTCTAATAGTTGTGGTATTGTATAATTTTATTTTTAAACAAAAAAGTGAGTTCATTAAAAAAAAAATCACCTCACTCCTGAAAAGAAGGTGGTTTGTCTTTGTTTGAAACAGGAATACTCCCTGTTTTCATGAGGAAGAGCAAGGGACACAAGGTAGACAAACAGAAAATAGTAGCTAGGATCATGGTTCAAACATGCAGCTGGAAGCTGGGAAACTTGGCTTCAAGACCCACCCTGAAAAAGAGAAATCCTTGCTGATTCAATCTTAATCATTTTGGCAATGGCAGCACTTCCATGGGACCATTTATTTCCAAGTTACACCAGCAGAAACCTCACACCTCCTGCTGTTTCACATGAGCTGAGATGATCTAACCTTTGTCAAGGCTCTGAGCAGCCTCTTTGGAGTTTAGACACTAAAATGAGAAGTAACTGAACATTGTTAGAAAGAATTCATTATCTTCATCCCGTGTAAATTTAGAGCACTTTGACCACTACTGGAAAGAGCTGCTTTCAAGGCAGTGCTAAAGAATTATTCATCCTATTAATTTCCTGAGGTAATTATGACTCTACCAATTTTGTTTCAAATAAGTAGTTACTGCACAAAACTACTCAGTTGGAGGGTAACCTCTGTGGTTATTAGATTACAGCATTATAGGTCACCATTCCTCCAAAACAAAGTTCCATTAGCTCTACTGTGGAAGGGAGCACAGTGCATTTAGGGGTTTCCTTTCAGCCTGACACCCTCATTCTCCTTTTCAATGAAATGCTAATATGGGCCAAGTCTGGGATCCTAGCCAGCACAGTGCAGCTGTTGCACTGGGACAGTTCACTGGTGACACTGTAAGACCAAAGGACCAATGTCTCACTCTGAGTAATGGTTCATTGGCCAAACAAATTAACCATGGCTGTTACCACTTCTGCACCTTTCCCTTCCAAGAGAAACAACAGGCCTTTTTCATCTCCTGAGCCCACTGCTGAAGGCTCTCCTGTTTCCTTCTGTTTCACAAATGTAACCAGAGCTTGATCCAAACAAAACAGTGCCCATCCAGAAAAGGACATTCCTTCCATCAGATACAAATTCCTGGAGACAAATGCCCTTCAGAGAGTCAATCTTTCAACTAACTCACTGCTTGTAGGGAAAATGTATGACGACATGAGACCTGCTTTTCAGTCCTTTCCATGCTAAATGCAATAGCATCATACCTGAGAGTGACAGAGCATTCCATAAAGTCACCTTGAAAGGAGTTTGCAATTGTATGGCTATCTTGCAACCTGGGACACCATAGAGGAGGCAGAGAGCTGAATTTTCTAGAAAAGCAGGAAAAGCAGGTTGAGCAAACAGCATTAGACACATCATGGGGACTGTTGATCCCACCTTGGGACATGAGAAGGGATGAGACATCATGTCGCAGAAGTCCTTCTGAGTGATCAATTTATGGTTTGATGGTAGTTAATGTCACAGATATCAGAGAAGTCAAGTTATAGTGCTTTTCACTGAGAAATTATCAAACTACCTTTCCCACTATCTCAAACAATGTTCTTTACTTTGTATGTAAAGGAGAGCTGCTACTGTGCTGGCATCATGTTGTTTCACTCATTTCCTTCCCCCAGTACTCAAAGGCATCATACTATGCAATGGTGTTGCCAAGAACACATTCCTCTTATCTGGTGCTCTTCTAAATGCTCATCAGTCCATGATGAAACTCAAGTTCTCCTGAAGACACTTGTGAGTTAATTGGCTGAACAGGTTGATCCTCATCTAGGAGGACTGTACTCAGTTTGTAGCCCAGCTGCCCAAGGACACGGAACAAGTCCTTCTGCCCATGGTCATCCGCCAATCTCAGTGAGGACTGAGCCCTCAGGCTGGCTACAGCTAATTGAGCCGTTAAGCAAAGATCTCCAGATACCGTGTTTTCAGAGGTGATGAAAGTGGCTTAGGATAAACAAGAACCCTTGTTTGTTCTCTCACTGGGAAAAAGGTTACATGTGTTCAAGCCTTCTTTGGCACTGGAGTGTAATTAATGCAGAATAAGGTGGGTTTCATTAGTTGGACTGCTCACTGGAAAACAGATTTAGGTCAGTCTGCAATGTTAAAGTTAACATAAACCAAATGAAAAGCAATAGCAGAGATGGTGTTCTTGAGACACTGTGTTGAGAAAAGCTGAACACTTCTTTTCATCTTAAAAGATTACATTTGAAGCAGTCCCTCAGTTGGGCAACAGTACAGATCAAGGTCTGCCACAGCCCCAGTGAACTGCAACACCCAGGTCCCAGCTAAACATTCTAACCACTGATTTATAGGTAGTCTCTACACTCTCCTGCTCCATGGTGCATTTTGGGGTGGTGAATTAAACCAGATCATCTTTTTCATCACAAAGATTTCCCCACTTCTGAAATACTGCCAAATCAGCACTTAAACACGCTCTGCAATGCCTGCTGCCAACTCATGACACTCACAGCTGCTTCCCTGAAGAGCTCATTTTGTTTTGACTTCCTTTTATCGGCGCAGGTTTCTGCCAGTGAATCAGTCTGCTGGTGGAGACAGACCAGTGTCCGTGGCAGAAGGCAGAAGCAAGGCAGTCAAAGCAGAGGTAAGTTACTTGTTCATACATGCTCGTGGACTCTTTCTGTTTCCTGTCTCCATGATGTGCTGCCTCGCTTTTGTGCAGTTGGTTGTAAAAGTAAGCAGAGTTTTTCCTCTCATTTGTAAGTCTGCTGCGATGCACTGAAGTGCTTCTCTGCTTAAACTAGAAGACAAAAAAATTGACCGGCACAAAAAGGAGAAAAAGAGAAACTATTTAATTTTTTCCTACTTGTTTTCTTTTCTCTGAGAACAAGGGAATGAATGTCCAACAATGAATTGCAACAATGTGTAATCTGGACCTCCTGTTCCTTCTGTATAATGCGGGTGTACATTTTATTAGTGAGTAAGGCAGCAAATTCTCATGCATGTTTAGTCACAGTTGCTCTTCTGGTTGGTTTGCCTATGCCTTACAGCTCTATGAAGTAAACTTTAGACTGCTTAAGGCACAAGGATAAAAGGACAAATTTCAGAATGGCTTGCATCTTAGCTTCAGTAAATCTTAAAAGTATGTAGAGGAACTTTCTAGGGCATTTATCTCTCTGATCTTTTTTCCAACTAAGCATATTCTTTTATGATAGTTTACCATGCTCAGTAGTTACTTATGACTTGATCTCACTAGATTAAAACAGCTGTTTGTGTCTCCTGTCTTTATTCCTAGACTTTAAGGGAGCAGTGGCCTGCCAAGGCTGATGCTACTTGGCCCCCTGCATCTGAGTAAAAGGTGAATACCTGGAAGTCCATAAGCCATGCCAGACGAGCCAGGTGATCACAGAGTGCATTGGGGAGCATTTACCTTAACAAGAGAAATAATTAAGCCTTTGCATTGCCTCAATTAATATTGGTAGTGATGTGAAAACAAGTTGAGATATTAGCAGAAATTTTTTTTGCCAAATTGAGATTCCCAAAATATGCCTGCAGGGAGAGGCAGGCATATTTTGCTCCCATTATAACAGAGTAAAATAGCAGAAAGCAAAACAGAGTGTTGCACTGCCTGAGTATGTAGTTGTGAGGCTTCCTGTTTTGACAAAAAAAATTAAGAAGTATTTGATATACAAAGGGAATTTAATGAAGTGTGTTTTTATGCCAGATTTAAAGTTCTGGGTGTTTCCAAATGCTACCTCATTTCAACAGCTTGATGACTCATGAGGTTTGACTTCTTTAAATTTCTTCAGTCAAATTTAAAGGCCGAATTGAAGATCACTAAAAGTCAAAACATGTTTTCCTTGTTTATCTCTCTGTCATCCCACAAATTCTGTTCTTCCCCACTACTTGATGGGGAATACTTCCTTATTTTCTCTTGATCTTGATATTGAACATTCCTGAGTACAAATAAACTTCACAGAGCAGCATATCTTGTCATAACAGATGTCTTATGCTAGAAGCAGACTCAAGAAACATGTGGCTACATGAGAACCTCTGTTCATCATTAAAAATTGCATTCTCCATGTCTAATGCCTGGTTCCCAAAAGACTTGTCTCCTGAGCCTGCTTAACTTCCTAACAAAAACTGTAAGACAGGAAGGTCTCATGAAATTCACTCACAAACCATGTACGCTATGGCTACTGTGAAGTTACATGGACTCTGAAACGCTGACAATCTCTCTCTTGCTGGCTGCTGCTGAGCATAACCCCAGCTGCCTTTGCCTGCCTTCCCCCAGCAAGGCTGAACCCCCTGGAGTTCCCTGTCCTTCCCTGACAATCTGTCCTCAGGAGCTGCTGCAACTCCCATCACTGTGCAGGCTTGTGTCTCAGTGCTGGACTTGGCAGATATTTAACAATTGCATCAAAAGTCCATTAAAGGATGGACAGGATGGTGAACACAAACACACCATGGTCATAGAAACGTGTCCTCTTCTTCTGAGGAAGCCCAGCCTGCAAGAGCAGTGGTGTCCCCAGCCACTCCTGGTGAGGCATTCTAACAAGGTGCTGCAATGAGCTGAAGTGAGACTTACACTGCATTAAGTTCCATGGATTCTACTATTGAATATTTAGGTCTCTTGCCTGATCTTTATGGTCTTTATACACATGTAGAATGATTACTATTCTTCTCTTCAGAGGCATCATTCTCTCCTCACACATTAAAGCACAACATAAAACAAAAATCTGATGTATGATGTATGATGTGGCTTTTCCTGAATATGTAAGCACAGTACTGAGCTTCCCGGACCAATCTTTTTTGTGCAAAATGTCTGGGAAGCTCAGAGAGACCAGTGTTCCTGCACTCATTGATCTGGATTCTAGAAAATAAAGACTAAAACCTGGCAGCATATCTATTTTACATGGAGTTAGCATAAACTGGTACTAGATCAACTGCACTCTGCAATTTCTATCCAGAAATGCTAATCTGGAACCATCCATCATCCCAAGAAAGGGCAAGGTCTTACTTCCCCATAACCAATACAAGATTTGCACTATAGACAACCATTTTTAAGAGGTATTGGAGACATGCCTTTGGTAGCACAAAGGCAGTCCCAGGATCTATTGCTCTCTCCTGACAGCTGCTTGCCCAGTGGCCAGAAGGTAAGGCTGACTAGGAACTGACTCATGGCGATTTTGGGGAGCCACACATGGTCACCTTGTTTGCTCTATATTCTCAGAGGAACTGATTATGTTCTGGGGCACATCACCCTATGAGGAAAGCACAAACTGGCACTGAACATGCAAGCATGTTGCCCAACATCCACTAAATCTCTTCACAGAGTGCCTGAATTATTCCTGACCCCTTCAGGAGCCTCATTATCTGGTCCCTCCCCCCAGCACACCACTGACAGACACAAGAATAGCATTCAGTCCCAGAAGAAGAGAGGGCAAGCTTAAAGAGAGCCTATCCTGAACCTCTTTCACCTCATTCCTGAGGAGACAGGAAACAAACAGTGCTTTCTTCTCCCTTCACCTCTCCTGCTGGCAGAAGGGTGGAAGCAGATAAAGGTGGACAAGCTGGGTGACAATCATCTCAGGTGATCGTGCTTCTTTGTCAAGCTTCTGCTAGGCTCGTGCCAAGAGCTGGTCCTGGCTGCCAAGCCCAGTTCTCTTGTAATCTGAAGAGTGCTCAGGCATATTCTTGCATGGTATGCCCAGGTGCTTCCCACTCCTGTTCTTCAACCCTACCTGTTACACAGGGTGAGTTTAAGACAGCCCATCCCCACACAGGTTCTTACTCAGGCAGTCCCTGGGGAACAGTTCTCAGGCAACCTTCAGGAGACTCTGCTCTTGGGTCCTCTTGTGGCATTCCACACCACTCTCTTCCTAACACAAGCATCCCTGCATGTGCTCTTCCACACAGCCCCAAGATGTGGTGCCTCCTCGTGCTGCTCTGCTCCCAGGGAATTGCCTTTTCAGCAGGATTCACAGCAGCCTCCACTGCAGGTGTTGACACAAGCCGCTGCAAGAAGAGTCGCAACCCGGAATGCTTCATGAATGTTGTAAGTTGGGTCACCTTCTTTCCTTTTCTAAAGCTTCTCTTCCAGTTGCATAACTAACACTCCTTGTCAGGAAAGCTAAGAAGAGCCCCTTCTGCATCTCCTGTTTTCCCAGCCTGCTGTTTCCAAAGCCACTGCCTTAGGGTCCCTCCCACCATGAGGGCTGTCTCTGAACGTGCCAGGGACAGATGTGCCTCACTGCATGAGGACAGACACGCAGCACTGCAGTGGGGACTGCTGCCTGCTACCTTTGCTTCCAAGGCTGGGCAACTCTCCAGAACCTCCTGAGGGGCACTGGAGATCCACACCATGTAATTTTGGTCCCAGTGGCCAGACTCAGCCCTGGTTGTGGACAGAGCACTGACTACTGCTCCAGTCCATACTAAACTGAACAACAGACTTTGCTGCCTGCATTTAGGGCGAAGCCCAACAGATATATGATAAATGTGGAGCTGTGTCATGGCTCATGATACCTGTTTGCAGTCAGCTTTCTCAACACATGTTGGTATTTCAGGCTACTGCAGAACAGGAGGAATGCAAACCTGGCAAGAGAACAAGGAACCTTCCAGCACTAGCCTGGAAGAAACCTTGTTTTTCCTATCCAAACAATCCAGGCTGCCACAGAGAAAAATTCCTTTGCAGTGAAGGCAAAGGCTGGTTTCTAACCTCAAGTGAAGCAAAGTGTTACCCTTCCATAACAAAGTGTTTGCTCAGAACAGTGGTAAGGGAGGTTGAACCCCTTCTTCAGATTCTCTCAATGCAAACTAATCAAAGATGCCTTGCCCTGAGTCACCAAAGATTTCCTCAGAGTGCATGCAAATTTAGGTGTAGGTGGTCCCATTAGTTCCTTTGACAAGATCTCCACCCTTGTTTGCTTTGCCTGTATGACTTGCCAAACCACAATTTTCCAAATAGGGATTTGTTATGGACCATCCCCACAGCCATTGGCATTGTCTTATACAGACATAACTGCATATTTAATCTGTAGAAAGGTACAATTGTATAAGCTTTGCATAACATGACAAACTACTTCTCAGGAGGGAGCTGGTCACTCAGCACAGTTCTGCTTTGTCCTGTAACAGAGGGCTAAATACCAGACAACCACCATCTAAAACGGGTCTGAAGAGGACTTTGCTTCATCTTTTAACAAGATCTGTAATGTTTATTCTCAGCCATGGTCTCTTTGGCTGGGGCCTTGCACTACCATCAGAGCACATCCCACATCTGCACTTCTCATTTTAGTTAGGCTCTAGAACAGGACAACTGGCAAATTAACAAACTCTCCTCTGGCTTTCCACAGAGTGAAATTATCAGGTATCATGGATACCCCAGCGAGGAATATGAAGTTACAACAGAGGATGGATACATTCTTGGTGTTTACAGAATTCCTGCTGGGAGGAATGCCCGAAATACAGGTGTGACAGTTACAGACATATGGAAGGTCTGAGAGGAGCCAACTCTTACACGGATTCCCCATCTTTCCCCTTTTCATGTGCAATGGCGTGTTCCATGCCTTTCCATCTCCACAAGGGCACCTAGTCAGAAGTGTGACTTAAATCCTGAATCCATCTGAAGTCCACACATTCAGTGTCTCTGTCCTTATTTCAGACTTCCCTAATAATTTTGTTACATCCAAGTGTTGGAGGTTTTTTCCCTTCAAATGATCTGGCCGGTAGGTCGGTAAACAGGTTTTGGGGAGGTTTTGCCTTAACAGTGTAAATCATACACATATAAAATAGTAGCCTGACAACAGAGCCTCTGAGGTTAGGCATATGAATAATTCCCAGGCTTCTGAAGGACAGAGATACTCTTAAGGAAGGAGGAAAGAAATCAGGTTGTCAGTGAAAAGCAAATGCATTTCATCCGTTTCATCACATTTTCTGAATTGAATAAAAATTCCTAGCTGGAATTTGAGGTACTCTGGGTACTGTTACCTTGATTATTAGTCCTTGTTAGTATTATAGAATGATTTATTTGGATGCCTTCCCCTAACTGCATCTCTTTTGGAGGTAATTTGGACCAGCCTGACTCTCAAAATAAGGCTAGCCAAGTTAGATCAGGGGCCTCTCCCTGCTCAGTGGCTACTTGTGGGAATCCATAAAATCAGAGGGTTTTGGGAAAGCTTCAAAAGGCAGGCATCAGAGACAGCAGAACTGTGATTAGAGCTAAGCAGTAGCCATGAGATAGGTCAGCAGAAAAATTATAAAAGAAGTAGAAAAGTAAGGACAAATAGAACAATGGTCTGTGTATTAACGCTTGTCTAGAATAACTCCCTAAGCTGCAGAAAAGTTTATCTAGCAAGATATTAGGAAGTTCTAAGCTTAATAATGGAGCTCTGTGTATTCTGTTTTAAGGCTTACAAGCAAGTATTGTATTCAAAATAAGCAAGCATAGTTTTAACCAAAGGTACTTATGCTTATAGTAATTAGATAAAACTACTGTCAATATGCTTTTGCTTTGTGTGATTGGTCAAAAAAACTTATAAAGTAAGTTGTAACATTACGTTCTTTGTCTGCTGCCTGGATTAATTAATCCTTCTTTGGATTAATTTTTCTTTCTCTTTCATACACTGTTGTGCCTCGAGCAATTTTCACCTTTGGGTAGATGGTTTCAGCATAGGGGCTGTAAGCTGCCTTTCCAGTGCAAGAGGAAATAGGAGAAGCATCCTCAGTAAATTCATTATTTGCCACACCTGTCGTAAAAAGGTTATGAAATGTCATTAATAGGTTCCTGCTTGCACAGAAAAAATCCTTCAGGTTCCTCAAACCAATATCTATGTATAGTTCTCCTGGGAGCTTCTAGAAGATGGAAACCTCTCACAAACTGAACTCTGCACTCCAATATTAAATACACATTAATTGCTGTTCCAATAAAAGTATTTTTTAATCTTTTTCAGGGCAAAGGCCTGCAGTGTTCCTGCAACATGCTTTTCTAGGAGATGCTACTCATTGGATTTCCAACCTGCCCAGCAACAGCTTGGGCTTCGTGCTTGCAGATGCTGGCTATGATGTCTGGTTGGGAAACAGCAGAGGGAACACCTGGTCTTTAAAACACAAGACCCTTAAGCCCTGCCAGAAGGAGTTCTGGCAGTTCAGGTACTCAGTTGAGAGACAAAGACTCAACATAGAAACTCGAAGGGGACTAGATAGCTTCAGCCCGATGGCCTTTACCTAAACCAGCATCAGATCAGGATCTACAGCAACCCAGGAGAGCAAAGAACCAGACAAAGATGGATGCTCACTACTCCCCAGAGTTGGGAGCATTGGCTGGGGAAGAGATTTCAGAGACTGGGAAATGAAACGGGATCCTGAGGAAAAGGGAGACTGTACTGTGAGAGGGAGAACAAGAACCTCATCTGGAGCATGCTGAGCAGCCTTGTCTAGAAATCTGATCTCACAGTTGAATTCAGCCAAGAGGGAAATATGTTTTGTAACTTATGCAGGTGAAAGCCCTGATTAAATTCAGTTCCCCAAGGGCTGCAGCTGTCAGGTGAAGCTGGCACCTCATGCACACAGAGCCCAGGGCAGCAGGCAGCCAGGCTGCACAGCTGCACCCCTCTGCCCACTTCCCCAGCTCAGGCAAGGATGCAGACACAGGATGTGTGCAACCTCCTCCTCCAGTGGCTCCTGCTCGGTGCAATGAACAAAACTCACAGTCAGTAACATAACTGACAACACTGTGATAGTCAAATTGTCTGCCAGATTTTTGTGTTTCTCCCCACAGCTTCGATGAAATGGGTAAATATGATATTCCAGCAGAGCTGAACTTCATCATGAATAAAACTGGACAGAAGGATGTTTACTATATTGGTCACTCGGAAGGGTCAACTGTAGGTAATGTCAGGAGAATTATTGACAACCATTTGTTTTCCTATTTGATCAGTAGATGACTCTCCCCACTAATTCTGTTGCTTTTCTTGTTTGTAGAGAGTTAGAAAAATATAGAGATTTTTCTGTGTTGAGATTTGGAAAATATGCAAAACTTTTCTAAAATCAGCTTTGGTTACCCTTAAGAAGCAAATAAACTTAATAGAAGATGCAGTGATAGTTCAACTTTTTAAATAATTACAGACATAATAACAGTCATTTACTGGGTACTTCTTGTACTGCTATAGGGTATTTTTCTCAGCAACAGGAATTTACATGAAGATGTTTTGTATTAAGGCAGACAATTAGAATCATAGAATATCTTGAGCTGGAAGGGACATAGGATCACTGAAGTCCAACTCCTGGCCCTGCCCAGGCAAGCCCCAACATTCACACCATGTGCCTAAGAGCATTGTTCAAACACTTCTTGAACTCTGGCAGAAATGGTGCTGTGACCACTGCCCTGGGCATGCTGTTCTTGTGAACAGGATGGAAAAACTGAAAAGATAAAACAGCCCATATAATACATAATTTATATGAATAAATTTATTTAAATTAAATTGCTTGAAGGCAAGGAAAAATAACCTTAACATCACTAAGTCATGACTTAGTTTCAATCTTACAATTTAAGTTGTACTTAATGACAGGCTATAACTGACCACTTTGCTGTTTAAAAACATAGTGTCAGAGAACAAAAATCAGGAAAGTAGAAACATTAATAGTTTATTTTCTCTTAGGTCCAGCCTTTGTCATTATTCATTTCATGGCCTCTAAATGCAACTAACTTTTTTTTAGCATCAGTTGAAAGTTCTTGATGGGTATGGTTTATGTGTAAGATCCACAAATAGACATTGATTAGAAAGGAGCCACTGCCAGTTATTAGTGTAAACAACCCAGAAAAAAAGAGAAGGAAGTATGGAAAAATCATATATTGTCACAAATTCGGACCTTTTCTTTTTCCTGCTTCTCATAAGAGTATTTAAGGACCCCCATGGCAAACAAACCAGGCATCTAGGCTTTCTTCATCTGCCTGTGATGCAAGCACAGTTGAAAATACTAAAAGCTCCCAGTATTCAGTTAATTATTCTATAGTTTCATGAAAGCATAAACATGCATAGATCTTTAGAGACTCTAATTTGAAAAACTCTTTTTTAATGACAGTTTCATGAACTTTAGAGGAAATTTATGATATCTTCAAAACCTCACTGACATGTTGCCTACAAAAAGAGTTCTGATAAAGATAATGCCCAGACATGCTTTAAACCTTAAAATTAACTTTGCCTCCCAAATAAAATTAGTTTCAGGATTTCAGTTCAACACTTTCCTTAAGTAAAACATGCAGCACAAACACAACAACAGACTGGGCTGCAAATCTGCTATGATGTCTTGTTTTCTATCTACTGTTCATGTATTTAATTTGTCTATGGAGGATATCTTCACTAACCCCGGCTGTCTCTTCTGTGTTTGCAGGCTTCATAGCATTCTATATGTACCCTGAGCTGGCTAAACGGGTGAAAGTGTTCTTTGCTCTGGGCCCAGTAACTGCATGCACACATGCTACAAGCCCTCTGATTAAGATAATAAATCTTCCTGAACCACTGCTCAGGGTATGTCACGTTTTCCTTTGAAGAGGTCCAATGCCTGACTGATCTTCACAGGGTTGCCTCAGCCTGAGGTCAAGTGCTCCCAAACAAGTGACAATGCTGACACTGAGCTGGGGATGAATTGAGTGCTCTTGAAAAAACCATTCCCAAACCCTGTGGTGAAAATAGTTAGGATATGGAGCTTGTATCAGCAGCTCCCAATGAAGTAGGAGACTTGTGAAATTCTGTCCTGTTCTAGGATTCCTTCTGTTTAACTAAAATTTTGCTGGCCTCATGCAGGAGGAGTTAAACCGGAACTGCAGTGACAGACATGACAATCTGTAGGACTTACAAAAATGAGTAGGAATTAGGGTCAGCCCACTAGAAATGGAAGGACAGCTTGCTTGAGGATTGCTGATAGTAATATGAAGGAGGAAGAATAAATGATGTGCCATGGTGAAGAGGGTGTTTTAAGGGGTTACTGTGAGGGTAAGCTGTTCCAGCACTCTTTGAATACTGCATTATGAAGGCTAGGCAACAATTATTAGCAACAATTTTCTGCATAAAATTCTTCTGTAACAAGAAAAAAAGGCGTTGCACTTTTCCTTTCCCTCAGTTAATATTTGGCTGCAAAGGAGCTGCCCACCAGATCGAGTTTCTGAAAGGACCCGTGACACAGCTCTGTACAAGCCTGGATAAGTTTTGTGCCCATGTTCTCTGTTACATAGCTGGAGGCAGTGTAAAAAATATCAACACGGTAAGTATGTGCAAGAACACCTACTCAGAGCAAAACTGAAGGGATTGTGGCAGTTGCATTTGTGCACTATATCCTTGTCTGGTTTCTGTAATGCATGTAAATGTACATTGATCACAATGTAGCTCTCAGCAGACTGAGGGAATGCCAGGACTGTCAGCAGTGGATGGATAGGGCTGGTGATGGGGGGGACCAACAGCTAGGCACATTCCAGTGGCAGAGAGAAAGAGCTGACTTCAGGTGGAGCTATATTGCATACGTCAGGATGTACCCTCTTTGGGGCTAAGCCAACCAGATTTTTGTCACACACAGATGATCTTTAAAAAGAGACAAAGAGTGATGGGTCAGACTTCTTGCCAATACAGTTGACAGTTTCTTTCTTTAGCATATAGACACTGGGGTCCTCTGAACACTGAAATAGCTAAAAGACAGGAGAAAACCTATTCTTCTTCCCAATTTTTTGGACTATTTGCACCAAAACTTGGTCCCAAAGAACTACTGTAAGGGACATTTTCCTGGTTTTGTTGACCTTAGAACTGGGCCCAAAAGCTCCATCCACAAGGAGCAGAGCTACAGAAAGCCCTTCCACTGTGCTGAGGAGTGCAGCACACCTACAGTGGGATTCACAAACACTTGTGCATCAGTCAGAGGGGACAGGAGAGACAGCAGAGTTTTCCCTCTGCTTGCCAATGTATGGATGCTGTGGGGCCAATCCCCTTTACAGCGGCCAAAGTATGCAGAAGCTGGCCTGTATAACATTTATTACTGCAGTGTCTGAAACAACTGGGCCCATTCTTTTGTCTATAATCCTTTTTAAAAGCACATATGGGAAAGCAGTTAGACTCAAAGGCTCAATGCAAAATCAATTGCAGCTTTTGAATGGCAGAGCTAAACCATGAAGGATATTTCCTGCCTTGCTTAAGTCACTAACGTGGTTCTCAGAGCAAGATAACACAGCTGAAGAAGAATCCAGGGAGATGGAACTGGGACATTTCCCTAACAGAACTATGAAAAATGTTTTGTAATAGAAACTGACTTCTTTTGTAATAGAAACTGACTTCTTTAATAGAAACTGACTTTCTTCACAGCACTGGTTGTCTGTCTTTATAAAATGTCTGCTTTCTCTCCAGAGTCGAGTAGATATGTACGTAGGACATTCCCCAGCTGGGACATCGGTACACAACATTTTTCACTGGCGACAGGTACAATTGTGCACTGACATGTAAACAACCTCCCACTACTGCTTTTTATGCAACTGACAGCCTACAGGGAAATCCAGAGGCTTTGGATTTGGGAAACTGACCATCATACCTTCTCACCTACTGCCATGAGCACCTGCACATTTAATATGGTCTGGAATATAGATGTGCTCCTGAAGACAAAGATTCCCAACAGTCAGTCCCACAGGATACAGCTAGCCAGGAAATGGACACAAACCATGAGCAGCTAGTGACTCTGTGGTTTATTTTGCCAACCTCAAAACAAAATCAAGTGGATGCAAAGCAAACACAGATACAGGAAGATACAACAGCAAAGACAATGCATCAGGCAGATTTTTAGCACATACTCAGCTACTTAAATCCTGGAAGCAAAGGTTTTCTAACCGGGTTTCTCTCACCCTTTATTACAGAACACTCACAAGTGAAATTGCTTGTCATGTTTGTGCAAAAAATGAAATTACCAAAACAAACAAATAACTCCAGGTATTCACTCACCAGCCCTGCAAGGCATATTACACAAGACTTGTAATGGCCCTGACACATTATAGACATTCAGGTTCTCTTTCCATGTGAAAACTGGCCCCAATTCTGCATGACAAACAGTGACCCCAACTTTAGTTATCTAAGGTAGCAAACCAAAATTTTAAGTAACAAAACTTACTGAGGGTGGAAGATAAGGATCTGGACAGAAAGTTAGCAAGGGAAAAGGCAAGGATGCCACTTACCCTGTGATCTATCCTCAGCATCCTGGAAGCCTGCAACCAGAGGGAAGTGTGGGAATAAAACAGTCCACTATCTGAGCCTTGACCTAACTCACAGGCAGGAATATGCCTCCTGCACTCTACTCCTTCACCTCTCATGCCTTTTATTTTGTCCTTTTAACAGCTAGCACATACAGACCGGTTTCAAGCTTATGACTATGGTTCAAAGGAAAACATGAAGAAATACAACCAGGTAAGGCAAAATGGACTCCCTCAGAACTTACCCTTGAGTGTTGGTAAAACTAGTAATAGAAAATTTCAAATTTTAGCACCTGTGAGTATTAACAAGGGGGAGAGTGGTCTCAGATAATGTTTCAGCTGAATCACACACAAGTGTAAAAATTTATTCACAAACAAGGCAGAGATAGACCTTTACAGACAATTAACAGAAGTTTATTTTGTCTCCCCTACTGATGCTGGGATATGCTCAATGACATGTCAACTCACATGTCATTCCAAAAATGAATAAGAACCACACCCAAGTCCTAGGACTGGGTGAGTACAGAGCTCTTCACTTGCTCAAAAATCCTCAAAGCCTGCCTGTGACAGTGTTCACAGGGGTTCTTGGATGAGGCAAGAGGCGAGAATGTTGACTCTATGTTCAGAAGGCTTGATTTATTATTTTATGATATATATATTACATTATAACTATACTAAAAAGAAATTGAAGGAAAGGTTTCATCTCTCAGAAGGCTAGCTAAGAATAGAAAAGAAAAGAATGAATAACAAAGATCTGTGGCTCGGACAGAGAGAGAGCTAGCTCTGCTGTGACTGGTAGTAAATCTAAACATCTACAGGAGACCAATCAGGGATCCACCTGTTGCATTCCACAGCAGCAGATAACCGTTGTTTGCATTCTGTTTCTGAGGCCTCAGCTTCTCAGAAGAGAAAAAATCTAAAGAAAAGATTTTCACAAAAAGATGTCTGCGACACCTGCCTTTCATTTAAGAGAGGAAACAGATATCACAGTGACCTCTCCAGTGGACTGGCAACAATCTCACTATTAACCAGCACATTTGACTTGCACTATCCAGTGCTGTACCAAAATTCTGATTTTCACAAACAGAAAGGCTCCAGAGCTACAATCAGTCACTTCTATCTTGTACACTCAGAAATTTTCTAGGGGGAAATAATAAATGACCAAATTATTTCCTTTCCAGTTCAGTTCCAAGCATGAAAACTAAGACCAGAAGTCACACTCTGTGCACCCCAAAAATCTTATAGATCACCTCACCCTGAATAAGCACAGGAAAAATCTCCAGAGTCCTTGACTGATGAGTACTGACACTTCTCTCCATGCCCACACCTCTGAAGAGCACAAGCAGGACCAAACTGCAGGACAACCCTTAGCCATGCTTTATAGGGAGAAGAGGAATAGAATGGGTCATTCCATAGACAGGGAATGGGGTTAGGGCAATGAGCAATAAAAAGGTGACCTTCATCCTTATGGTTTTACTGTAGGCAGTGCAGAAGCAAAAGACAAAGAGAGGTGCTTGCACAGAAACCTTTCTCTAAACACAACTTTGATACAGCAGCATTCACTCAGGTCTCCTCCCTGTCTTACAGACTGCTCCTCCTGAGTACAAGATAGAGGAGATAAAGACACCAACTGCTGTTTGGAGTGGTGGACAGGACACGTTTGCAGACCCAACAGACATGGCAAGGCTTCTTCCTCGGATCACTAATCTCATTTACCATGAGCATTTTCCTGCATGGGGACATCTTGATTTCATCTGGGGCCTTGATGCAGCTGAGAAAATGTATCTGAAAATCATTGAATTATTAAGAAAATATTTTTGAAACCATGAGCAGAGTGTTGATTATAATAATCTCCAAAATTTCTATTTGGCAATAAGGATGGTATCTGGGGAACAGGTAATCACACAGGCACACATAATGGATACTTCTATAGGTATTTATTTGTTCTTATTTATTTCTTGCTTTCCTCATAATTTGAGCTTTCCCATGGTGTTACTGTGACTGCTGTTTTCCTGAGAAGTCCAAGGTATATAAGAATGAAAGCTGACAACATGAATATATTGGAGTACATATTGCAGGGATCACTAAATTTCAAAAGTTTTTATTTCTACAAGACTAATTTTCCTAAGCCCAAATTCTGGGTTTTTTTCAGATAGATCTTATTTACCCAATTGAGGCATCCTCATTCCCAATTTTTGTCTTCCAAGGGAGACCCAAAAGTGTGATTTGATCATTTCTTCATTGAAATGAACAATTTTGTTTAAATTAAATTATTGATCCTCTTGACAGAGAACCTGTCTTTTTTGTTTTCCCTCCTCAAATTACCCTTTAATGCCAAGAGATCTTCAAGCACAAGGAACTGAGCAGATAATAGATGACTAAAAAATATCAAGGAATCCAACCTCAAAAAAATTTACTGAAGTATTCTTCTGCCCCCCATGCCTACAAATCACGTAAATGTTTGTTCGCACACCCTGAGCCCTCACAGTTTCAAAGACCACAGATAGCAGCTGTGGAATGAGATGTAGACTCATCCAGCAAGGTGCACTCCAGGCAATACAGCTTCCACCCCATGAATTATTTTCACACTGGCAGTGAAGCTGTTGCCAGCTGTCTCAGCATTCAGTTTTACACAGCTCTGTGTCTGGGCCATTCTTCATTCAAGCAGTTCCTGAAACATGGCAAAGCAGTTGGATGTTTTCCCCTCCCAGCCATCAGCCCTAAGTGATGGTGTCTTCACAATCCATGCAAGTGCCTCCCCTCTTCTCACCTACAAGCTGCTCTGGAGTGTCTGTCCCCAGACTGCGCACAAAATGTTCATTATTACAGGCTCCAACAGGAGCTTTATTTCATGGAGTGTTTCTGGCTGCAGCCTCAAGCTCATCTTGTCCAGCCAAGACCCCTTGTAGTTGGAGTTGACATCCAATACAATAATTACACTGAAAATGTATCTGCCTTTGCAACACAGGAAAAGTACACTAGCTTGTCCACACACCTGCTGTGGCACCCATTAGCAATGTACTGCACTTCTGACAGCTTATAGCAAAAGGCCAAAATTGTCAACAAAAATAAAGATCCATTAGACCAAGGAGGCACAACACAGCAGTGTATGAAAGGAGCTTCCCCTTTATTGCTGCATTATTAAATCACAAAGCACTGGACCACTTTAATACATTGCTTATTACTGCAGGTTTTCTTCTGCCTTCACTTATGCAAGGGAAGACTCGTGGATATATTATTATTATGATTGGTATTATCCCCTGCTGCCTGCACCACTCTGTACAGCAGGCTATCCTGCCTAGTCCCATGGGAATGATACATCTGGTTTCCATCAACAGCATTTCATTTATTGACTCTTTTTTTTTTCTTTAGTATGCTGTTTATATTGGAAAGGTAGTCAAGAGACCTGTTTCTCTACTGAGCCAAACATATTTTCTTTACTATTTCTTAATGCATTAAAGTGATCTGGGAATTGACTTTCTTTCTTAATCCAGCAAGGCATTGAATCTCTTTTTGCTGTTTCTCAGATGAAACCTAAGTCCTACCATTGTAGCAACACAGGGAGAATTAAGGTGTGTGAAAATTCTAGGAAGGATGGAAGGAGGAAGGGCTCAACTGAGAGATCTGTTTTCCCAGCCCCTCCCATTGTAGGAAGATAAATACTAAGAAGAAGGGTACCAGACCTTTTATAACTGCTGTAGCATATTGTTTAGTTTCCCTATGGAACAAGGAGCACACACTCTAAAGGATATTTTATTTTTGCATTGGCTGCCAACCATCATATGCAATGTTTAGGCTTCCAGATATTTTATAGCTAGCTTTCAAAATCCACAGTCTGCAGAAGTCAAGTAATAAAACTGATGAAGCAGATGGAAAGGACAATATTTTGAACACTATTGTAGTAATTCATGGCTTAGTAAAATAAAATGAACTTCACGGCCTTGGGGTACTCATAAATCTCACACAAAATTGTCCAAGTCTGCAGCAAGGAATGGGTGGATATGGACCGAGTCTTTATTAAGTATCAGCCCCCATCCTCTGCAGCACTTCTGCTGTTGTGAAAGATGGGTTGTCAGATGAGGTAATTTTCTGCATGTTTGAGAGTCCTTGATGGCTAAGAATCTTTTCTTATCATGCTTTCAATGTTGTGGAACTGTAATCTTCTTGCTATATCTAAGGGAGTCTCCCCATCCTGAAAGAAACACAGGAAATACATTGCAATATGACAGATATGGGTCACATACAAAGGATTTCCTAACTTTGCCACCTGTGTAAGGTCTCCTGTCACTTCTGCTCTAAAATAAAGGTTTCAGTACATGCTGGGCCTATACTGCTCTGGCTGAAGAAAGGAATAGAGACCTCCCCTACAGCAGGGAAAGCCTTTCCACTGTTCCCTGGGAGTAATATCCAGATGTATGGAGCCCAGCTAAGATTTGATTTCAAGAGCAACATAGGTAAGACACTGCTCACCTTAACTCAGTAGTGCAGATACTCCCAGGTCAATACTGATTTGGGCAACACTTGAGCTGTTCTGGTGACAGAAGCAGATTGACTTAGCCTCCCAGAAGAAGGGTGCTCAACAGCACAAAAACTACCTAGGAAGACTTCTATCCTTGCCCTGCAGCCTACATCTTAGGAACAACTATAAAGTAGCTCTGAGCTAAGAAGAAAACAGGAAACAAATTGGCTGCCAGGAAGATGTGCACCCTTTTCTTTAAACTGCTGTGCACCAGCTAAGGCCTACAATGTACCTACTGGCTGACCACCATGATAAGCAAATACATTTATCAACTTCACCTTCTTACCTGATTCTTTACAGAAGTGTCTGCATGAGCTTCAAGCAGTAAAGGAATGACTGCCTGGTTTTTCATTTCACAAGCATAGTGAAGGGCTGTGCTGCCAGACTGAAGGGAAATGGAAGCAAATTAATTTTATTTCTATTACTTCTTTAGTAGAGCTTAGGTAAGTAGGACTACCTGTAGGCTATCAGATTCCTCCTAACAGCTGGATGCAAAACACACATACCATTTCCTGTCACAATACACTACAAGGTTAAAAAAACACATAACCATGAGAAAAACAGGATCAAAAAAATTAATTCCTTCCCTGGGATACAACTGCTAAAACAGGCTTGATGCATTAGCAGGAAACCAGTAACTTCAGAGGATCACATGAGCTTGACCTCAGAAACTACATCTTAAACAATACTGTTTGCTTGCACTTCAGTGTTTTAGAATTTCATTGCTGATAAAATTAGTGTTTCTCCTTTTCCACCTTAGAGAAGAGGAGCTCTTTACCTCACCCAAGTAGGATGGTGGATACACAGCTCTGTATAGACATAGATACATGGATACATAGATCAGCATGGATACATAGATCAGCACACTCTGAAGACTAAGACACAGGGTCTTGCCCTATAGCCCACAACTCTGTTCCAGTTCAAAATAAATGCTGGTAAACTCAGATGCTTATATCACTAGAATCTTTACAGATTATTACTAGAATCTTTACTAGAATACAGGGGTATTTAATACATAAGTACCTGAGCCCAGCTTGCCTGCATGCTCTTATGAGGGCATTATTCAGAAAGGGAGGATTAGTTGATCAGTGGGGAATTATTTCTGTATACACTATAAATCTGTTGCCTGAGTGTCAAGCAGAAACATTGAATCCTCCTGGTATATTAGTTAGTTCAGTCCCTGATGCTCCTACTCCAGCTATGCTGCTAGAAGGTTCTGTAGTCTGTTTTTAGTATTGTTTCCTTCCTGTGAGCCACATTTGCATTTGTATAAAGCCACTTACAGAGTCTGTAGCATTCACATCGACTCCAGCTCTAAGCAACATCTTGACCAGGTGTTCATTCTGTTTTGTCTTTGAGACCTGTTGGTGCCAGGGAAAGAGTAACACAGTGAAACAGTTAATCTGCATATAGCCTTAAGTATATTTGTGCTAAATACCATGGGTTTTTTTCCCAGAAAAGAGGCATGGTCTCTGGGAATGTCAGACTGATGCAGTAATACAAATCTGTTCCTTCACCAGTTACAGTCACAGCAAAATTCCTTCTGTTGAACACACTCAGTCTTGCTTTAAGAAAGCAGCCCATATTCTGTAGAGGTTCCTGGCCTGAAACACTGCCAGGAAAAATGGCAAGGGAAAGGTAGAGGGTCATTCTTGCTTCCATCCAGACTCACCATGAGAAGGTACCCAATAAGCATAACTGGCATGAGGATTATGATGAGCACATAGTCAAGGAAGGTGAACCGTTTCCTCACAGCATAGTGCAGGCAAGTGCAGTCCTTCTAAACACAAAGCAACTCTGATTAGTACCAGATTCAGTGAACCCACTTTGATTAATATTGACTAGAGTAGACCATTTTAAATTCCACAAGCATTCTTTTAGACTGTCTAATAGGAAATCTCCTGTGATTTTCAAGCAGAAATAGATACATGCATCTTGCTTCATTCAAGTAGAAGCACATTTAGCACATAGAGGGACATGGAAATTGGACTACACATGCAAGGAGGATGTGGGATCCAAAGGATTCCATGTGTGTGTTGGTAAACTTGGACCTGGCTACAGAAATGCAAAGGATAGAGTGGGTATGTGGCTGTTGCTGCCACACAGCAAGGTAAATCAGCAGGAGGAATCACCACAGCCCTCCTTCTTATGGAGGTGCTGGCTACTGAAGCAAGGATATGTGAGACCTTAGGACATCGCTTTTGGGACATCAGGGAAAAACAGGAAAGCAGCAAAGACCACTACAGACTCCTATTGAGAACAGAGCTTTAAAAAATCTTTGAATATTGAATACCAAAGCAACTAAAGGGCAGTCTGCAAAGTTTTGTGCTACAGTGTTAAATTTGTTACTGGTTGTCAAAATGGAGCTGGACACAGGACTCCAAAAAAAGCAGAGAAAACTTTTAGTTCCACCTGTTTCTCCACATATCCTCAGTAGGAAACAAACTTGAGGTTTGTCTGTGCTTTCCAGTGTCCCCACTGGCACTCTCAGAATCTGAAAGAACAGTCCCACACAGGAGAGTCAGTGGCCACTTACCTTATTTCTGAGGTTGACATCAGCATGTTTCCTAAGAAGATAGTTAACTATCCTGTTGTTTCCTTGTCTACATGCACAAATTAAGGGAGTGTCTCCAAGGAAGCTGTCCTGGACATTCAAATAATTGCTGTTGCTCTCCAAAAGGAGATGAACTTTGTTGAAATCGTTGTTATAAGCTGCCTGGCAGATGGGCTGAAGTGAGAAGATAATATTCATCAGCACGTGCTTCACTAAGACATCCATACTTGCCGTTCTGGCTGACTCCTCACACACCCCAAAACACTTGACAGAGGCTGTAGTTCTTGGTGCCTTCCAGAAGATGGTGGTAGGAGATGCTCCTGCAGCTCTACACAGTCCCAGCCCCAAAGTCACAGCCTTTGCACAGTGGAATGGATTTTCTGTCCATTTTGGATGCTATTTCTATAATCCAGGAAATAAGTCCTGTTTATTTGCAGCCATTAGCAAAAAACCCCCCAAACCAGCTTCCATTCTGGCGGGAGTTGGTCACTGTAGTAAGCAGCAAGCAGGGACAAGCCCCTGTGCCTGAGTTCACCTCAGGATTTACCTCTGGCTGAGCAGAATGAGCCACTCCTGACTCATCCATTCCCAGAAGAGAACCACACTTCAGGTGAGAGTTGAAAAACCAAGCCCCACCAATGTTTCTTTTCTAGACCTTGAAATACCTAAAAAAAAAAAACCATGCCAGTGCATGCCCACGGTCAGACCCTGCTTGGCCTTTTTTTTTTGAGAACTGCTTTCTGGTCAGCTTTTCACTCAATATTTCTACACATCCTTGACCTAAACTGCAATTCCTTCCCTCTCCAGTAGCAAGAATTCAGACTAAGGAGAAGCTGAGAAGGGCAGGAGTACTGCAGGTTTCTAACAGCCTAATACAGGCAGAAACTAACATTTAGAGGTGAGGCAGACTGGTAGCATTTGAATTCTCCAGACAAAAACAGAATAAGTCTTTCTTTTCTTTGGTACTGAAGATTTTACCCAACATTTTCCAAAACAGACATTTCTTTAAATATTAGCTGTAATTTTTCCTCTTCAGTCTCCTTTTTTTCACATCCTAAATATTCTATATGAAAAAGATCTAGTCCTGATCTCTGAGCTCTTTCCTCACTCCTCCAGATTGTTCCCTTCTCTCTGTCCTCCCCTCTACTCCTACACCTTCCTGCCTTAAAAATATTATCTTATTTACACATTTTCAGCCAAACTTTGATTTAGAAAACGGGTTTATCTCCAGCATAATTACTGCTTAGTTTTCTGGACAGCTGCATAAGAGAAGTGATTTGTTTCCAAAGAAAGTATTTACATGCTTACCAGACCTTGCACCACTTCTTGTTTTGTTTTTATTATATGAGTCAAAAATCTACAAAGAACACATGCCATATTTTAAACTTGCACATCTGTCTGTATTTGTATAGAAGCATACATATACAATTTGGGACTTTGCATTGAACCAAAACCAGAACTGCTTTAATGATTTTGGGGAGAAAAGCCTCTTTCAAACCCCTTTTGGTGTGATTTGCACACAGGTGCCATCTAAAAGATCAGTTTTCTCTAGAACCCTGCTCTCTGTCATGTTGGTGTCTAGTACTCTATCTTCATGTCCAGGAGAGAGAAGATCCTGTGGAATCTGTCTGCATCTCTGATATCCCTACTACTCTTTTCTTAGATATTGCTTTGCTTATTTAAAGGTGCAAGAGATTTGCTCTTTGGTTGAACATCTGTTCAAATCCCAGTCATTTACCATACAAATTTGCTCCTTCCTAAGCTGGTTTTGCTCATTCAGCAGCTCAAGGATATGGGTTTTTTGCTTTTCTTTCTGTACTGCCTCCAAGACTTGTACTTGCTGGGTGGTTGAACCCAAGGCATTTCTGACTGATGCTCTCATTGATCCATGGGATCTTTTTCTAAACCTTCCACTTCTGCTGAACTCAGTTCTAGAGCCATGAACAATGATGGCACACAGACCACTCCCTAAGAGTGGTTATTTGGGGTGAAATCATGCACAGAGCCCAGCACACATGAGTCACAGGTGCCCCTTCACCTACTGAAACCAGCTGCTCCCAGAAAACATCCAGGGCACAGAGAATGCAAGGAAGCAGTTCTCATCCATTCCAGGAACTAATACCTGGGAAACTGATGTATTTAAAGTGTGATGTATTTAAAGTATGATGTAAAGTAAAGATGCATTTTGAATCATTATTATTCCCCCGGAATGGGGGTACTTTGTAAAAATTATACTGTCTGCATTAACATGTTCTATTCATATTAAAAAAAAAAAAAGACAACAAGGAAACACAAACTTTTCTCCCATTTGTATGGGATTTTTGAGGCCTATTCTGCTGGTTTGTATTCTTGAAAATACCTTTCAGTCAAAGAAAGGTGAAAAGTCTCACAGACCAAACTTGTAATATATCTCTCAAATTGTCCTTTCCATGGCTTGAAAAGCAAACATAGTAGCAGAATATTTAAGTAAAGGGACAAAGCACTACCAACAACTATAAATTCATTATATTGATATCAATAACAATAAGGATTCAGAAAAAAATGTGTTAGGAAAGTATAAAGATAAGAAAAAATACAAATAGGTGACAATCAGCTACTTGTCCAAGAAAGGCCAATGCTATATTAGATAGTGTCTCTCACAGAAAGAGGTGTTATAGAAGACACTTTACTGGGATGGTGTGTAGAGTTCTTGTCATTTGTGTCCTAAAATGAGATCAGACCATGGCAGGAGCATGAAACATCTCTACAACTGAGGAATATGAAGAGTCTGAAGCAAAGTTGATTTGCTTAGCTGGGTTAGGGAGATACATCACCGTCTTTGGTGCTCCAAAATAAAGGGTCAGTATTAAAAAAGACCAATTAATTTCAAGGAACATGATAAAAAAGATAATACATCTGACCAAGAAATTTAGCATGAAAATTAGAAACAGATTTGTATTCATAAGCAGAGTCAAGTAACAAAACAAGCTTCCAGTAGCAACAGATTGGACACAAAACCTGCCTGGCCCCAGGCTGGGGCTTGAGCATGTACCAGGATTTCTGTGGTTGTGAAACCTCAGCCACAAAACTCTTTTCCACCTCTCACTTTTGTGGGTTGTCACTCTGGCAACCCTATCTAAAGGAGGACTAACTGTGCTTAAGACGGTTTTAACTTATCCTGGAGGATAAGGGACTGGAAAATCTCACTCTGTTTTCTACGGTGTTAGAAGATTGCCTCAGTAGTGATACAGCCAGTTTCAAATTTGTTTATGGTTATTACTGTTGCTATGTTATTGTTATCCACTCATCGTACACAAGAGAGAAATAAACCTATGGGATAGTTCTCAGAATACCTGAGCTTCATGTGCCAGGAGCAAGCTATACCCAAAGAATCCAAAGTTCGTGTCTTGTGATCATGTCTGTGGAGTCTCCTTTAGCGACGTGTGAGAAGAGAACATAACAACAAATTCTGAAGAAAGCACAAGTGAACTGAGTTCTCAGCTTCTGGAGGAGTGGTTTGCAGTCCAAGACACAAAGTGGCTTCTCTTGCCCACACCACATCATTTATAAATCCCAGTGTCCTGGCTGTCCCAGGGAACTCACAGCACACCTGGCCCACCCCCATAAAGCAGCAGGGCAGAGCCAGCACTGGCACAGCAAACACTGCACCCCACACAGACACGGGCTCAGCTCTGAAGGGAGGGGGAGCAGGATCCACAACTCCAGCTCAGGCAAAGAGGAGGAGAGGGCCTCTGTGGAGGATCTGGCAGCAAAGCCCTTCAGCTCTGCTCTCATTCACACTTCTGCAGCACCACCCAGCATTCAGACACGCTGCACTGGATGAGCCTGACAGTGAGACTCTGCACAAAATGTACAATGGAAGGGATGGAAAAACCAGAATCACAACCCCAAACACTCCTTTAACCCTCTCCAGAGGTGCCTTTTCCCAGCCCATCAGGGCTAATCATAAACTAGAGCACAGTCTGCCCAGCTGAAAAAAAAAAGCAGTGGCAGACACTGGAGAATGGAAAGTATAGTTTGAAGATTAGATATGCCAATAATTGAGTGTTTAAAATCTCTCTTTCTCCAATACTCCTTCTTCTGCAAGCCCTTTAGACCTGAATTTATTTGTCCAGTATAAAAGGCTTCAGGGAAGGTGAGAAATACTCACAGGACGGGCAAGTGTTTTCATGCCTGAGAGCACTCAGTACAAGATCACCAAAAAAGTGTTGCAAGAAAAGCAATAACACTTTCACTATCAGAAAGGGAAGTTATAGAACCAATTTTTTAAATTTTTTAAAATCAATTGTGGAACATGATTGATGCTAGATCCTAGTAGTCTACCCAGATCCAGATGAACCACCACATCTGAACCTGTCTGGTGTTTTCAGAGTTTCTTGCATCACCCTCTGCTCAGCTTTGATGAGCTTAGTGATAAACCTCCAGCTACTTAGCAAGTTCTGCCACACAAGCAAAGGTTAAAGGCACAGTATGAAGGACAAAGCATTCAACCAATAGAGAGGAGGTGAAGGTAAAGCCTGTCTTGCAACTTGGAGAGCAATTTCATATGCGATTGCTTCCTCCTTTAGAACTCCAGGGGATTGCCTAAATTACATCAAGTCTTTGCAATTGTTTAGAAAAAAGGAAAACATTTTGCAATGTCAAAATATTCTGAACCAATCCATAGTCTCTTCCTTTTGCACTAAAATTATACAAACAGCATGCTGTGAACTTAACAGGAAAGTCTAAATTATGTTTAGGATGCCAAGGAATACACTAATATCTAAGTAAGTTCTGCTTCTCAGAAAAGGCAACCTACAATTCTTTATTTTCAGTTCCCTAGCTTTCTATCCTGTATAATTTACATAATTTACCATATGAACCATAATTTACGTGGAAAACTGTTTCTCAAAATGTTTAAAGAGAGAAAATGAATTTATATGAAAATATCAACTAATAAGCATGAGAAACATGGACTGCATTTAAACATTCTTTAAAAACCTGTGTAATTAAGCTAGGCAACACTGATTTCCACTGCAATACTATCCCAGAGTAGCAGATCTGGAGAGACGCAAGAAATCCTTTCAGAAAAAGCTACAGTCCTTTCAGCTGATCACCCTATGAATGCACAGATTCAAGTTCTTTGTAATACTGAAAGAGGAGAAGATGCCTGATTTCACTGAATAGCTTTTTGAAAATAAAAGGATGGCTTTCAGCATAGAAATGTAACCTTTAAAACCAACAGCCATGTAATGCTACCTCCAGAAAAACAAACACAGTGCAACGCACTCTTTTCACAGTCACAAAGGACCAAATTCCTCATTTGTCCCCACATGTACAAATGGGAAATTTAGAACAGAATATGTTTAGGTAGAATTTATTCTAAAGTACAGGAAAATATTAAATGAACTGTAGTTTGGGGACAAACCCATAAAGATAAGGTAAAAAATAATTCCCTTCCTAAAACAATATGGGGGGCATGAAAGGTTTTCTTAGTCATTAACTTTATTATCTGTATTCAGTGTAAGCCAAGGAGCTGTCTGCTTTTTGCAAAGCTGTTTGTCACTTGCACCATGTTCAGAATTGTTCTGATCTCAACACAGAACAACAGAAAATGTTGAACACATACTTTGTGAAACCACGATAATTATGCCGGTTAGTGGCATTTTTTTTTTTGCTTCTATGAACAATACTACTGACAGCTTGTAATAGACAAAGGAAAACATTTCCAAAGGGAAAAAACTTCCAGATTGCTATAAGCCTGAGTATGGGAGGCTGCGAAGGGAACAAACCAAGCCCAGTGAATATCCATACCTTGAACAGCGTCAGTAACTGCAGAAAATGGTCACGTACCTCTGAATAGAGTATCCCCATGCCTATTCTTCACTCTGGAGTTCCTTCTTGTTCAACAGCCCAACAAGTTACCCTCACTTGAAATGTGCTCGAGCTTGTTTGAATCTGGTTAATAGTTAACGTGAAAGTATCACTTTTTCTTAAGCTGTGTTTCCTCTCAGTGCTTTCTACTTAGTAGCATAAAACTATTGTCTTCAGAAACCCAACCCAGGGAGGTAAATGTGAGAACAGCAGCCTACGGGAGACTGATGGAACAAGTTACAACACAGAAGCATTTTCCTTTGTCATTTCTGCAATAACATCCTCAGTTACCTAAAAAGGAAAGTAGCAAAACAGGTTGAGGAGAGGAGGGAGAGAGAAGGGAAGGAAGTTTCACAAGTAAAGAAATGGAGGAGTGAAAAAAATAAAGAGCATGAAATATAAAACTTAAAATAAAGAAGAATTGTACTTAGTTTGCCACCCAAGCTGCTCTTGACTAAAATACTTTCCAAACCTTCTGCAAGAACACCTCAAATGCCTGTCAGGAAAAGGGAAGCACCTAAATCCCACGCCTTTAATGAGAACTCCCACTAATTAGCCTCTCACTCTTTAATTAAACAGGCCAGCCGCTTTCATCACATTGGCTCCATCTTCTCTTTCTAGCCCAGCCCAACCACTGAATATGATTCACGTCTACCCTGATAATTTTATATGCTAACTGGGAGAGAATTATTGCTGATGGCCCCGAGGATAAGATGCTGATGGCATTTCTGTACTACACTCAGTCTTTTTGAGCAAGGCATGTGTATTTCAAATTTCTTCATTCACCTCAAAAATGCCTTTTCCTTTTATAGTTTAAATCACATTTCATATATTTCAAACAAACTTTTTTTAAAGTTTTAAAACATATTCATGTAAGTATGCATCTTAAATCCAAGCCCTCTGCCTTACATTTGAGAACTTCTATTTCCAAATAATTTTCATATTTATTCTCAGTGAGGTGGAGGACCATATCAAATTTCTTATTCTATCTCCAGCCTTGTCTCATTAAAGTAGTACAACATTGCTGGCTGTAGTGTTCTTTTGCTGGCACCAGTTCTAGCCCAGTCAGTAGCTGTTTATCAGAAGAAAGTTAGGCTGGCAGGTGACAGACACAGACACAACACCTACCTGTGACAGGCTCACTGGGATCCTCACAACAGCCTGGCCTTCAAGCAAGTGCTAAATATCACGTTGGACTAAGGACATGGAAGAGTGAGTAACACCTCAAAGGTGAAAAGGGCTTCCTCACCAGTATTTCATTAAGATCTTCTTCACATCAAGATCCTAAGATATTCACATCCTCCTGCATCTACCGACCAGCTTGTTGGAATTTATAAACTACAACCTGTTGAAAGAAATATTGAATCATCACTAAGATGGTACATAAAACAACTTAGCAGTTTAATTAATCTCTTCCTAACAAAAATAAATAAAAGTATGGTAATCTGAAAAAGTATTAGAAAAAACCCAACAAATAAACAGAAAACCAACAGAACCAACAGAAAAAAAAAAAGAAAAAAAGAAAAAAAGCAAAAAAGCAAAAAGCCCATCCTCTCCAAAGCAGAGCGATAGCTTCAGGCAACACTTACTTTTCCCAAGAGAGAGTAAATTACCATTTTAATCCAGCTTCACATCCCAGGTCTTCTTGAAAAGCACTGAAGTGACTACTTTGGTCAGAGCTTCAGCTGAAGAACAGTCAAGCACCCCAACTATGATGAGATATGAAACTCATGCAAATGTATATGGTCACAGGTTCACTTCTGACTAACCTGTTGCTTCAGTGCTTTTTGCCATACTTGTAAATGAAGATTAGAATCCTGAAAAACTTTTTTTTTTAATATGAATAAGGGTTTTTTTCTCCAAAGGGTGCCAAGATAGTGCATAGGCAAACTGTCCCCTATCCAGTCTGTGAAGGAAACATGATTCTTACTTCCTGACAGAATTCAACAATACTTCAAAAGTTTTATGTGAGCCAGAAGGGAAGTAAATATTTTTCATAAGAGCCTTCACCAGGGCACTAATAAGGTAAACTAATTTTTTTAAACTAGATATCGATAGCTTAAGAACAGCATTATTCAATAAAAGTCACAGAAGATCATTTGTCTCTTTAAATTCCAAGCACTAGAATTTGTATTGCCACAAATCCCATGAGCCACGTTACACTCAGGAAAGCAGCCTGTGGCTTGTTGGAGTCGTGTGTGCAGAGCAGTCCTCCCAAATGCACATTCCTGAGATATGCAGTCCTGGAATGGCCAGTGTCTGCACAAGAGGGACCCTGACACCTCAGAAGACTGTTAACCACTTGTACAACATCCTTGCAAGGTCCCTTGCACCTCTGCTGCTGGACAGGACTGACTCAACAGACCCAACAAACACAAAGAAACCCCTCCATGGCACGGACCAGAGCCTGTATTTTGTAACACTATACTGAGCTCATGCTAAGTCCAGCTCCAGGCCTGACCACCTGGACCTCAGTTTTGACACAGCATTTTAAAACAGAATACTTACTGTCTCAGCTTCCCTGGTTCTCTATGTAAGGGCAGCCCATCCTGGGAAGTTTCTGTTTCTAGGCTTTGTGGGGTTTATTCTCTGTTTATATGCATTACTTTCCTTCTCTTTTCCCTTTTCAGATGGGCTAACATATCTTTTGCTCTTCACTTGGTTCCCATCAACAATATCAGAAAATATATCATCCATCCTATATGCCACCACAAGGTGATATAGGTAAAATGTTGCAGATCATTCCCAGCTGGCAATTCTATAAAACAAAAAATGTAGGATGTTGTAATCGGGAATAGAACAAAGTCTTCTATATTTCTTCTAAGTGGGTGTATCAGACCTGCTGACCTGTGATGCTTTTCATTGAGAAATTAACTTTTGGTGATTACTTACAAGCAGAATTGTTTCTGTGGTGACTCTCAGGTAGGTTGTGTTTACTAAGAAGTACTTACTCCATTCATTTTCCTAGGCAAGACAGCATATCATTAGCACCCACGTTTCAAAGAATTTGCAGCATCAAGAAGCCAGGCCAGTTTCAGTGAGGATCAAGCCCCCCAGGCTGACTTCAATTAATTCAGTGGTTAAGCAGGGGTCTCTAATATATTGTGTTCACAGAGTTATGGAGGTGGCTTGGAAATAGTAAGAATTAGTGTTAGCACCCTCTCTTGACTCAAAGTTTAAACAACGTTTTCAAACTTAATTCAGTTCCTGAGAATCCCTACAGAAGCTAGGTAATTCAGAGCAAACTCTTCTTTGTATGTTGTGGGGCTCACACCTTTCAAATCACTTCTGGTTTTATTCTAAGATTATCTAACAAAGAAGGATTGTCCCAAGCAATCAGCAATTCAGAAAACAAGCATCTGGTGTGGAACCAGTGACCAAAACAGCTTTTGTACTACCCTCAGCAGCAGAGATCATAGTCACAGCTAGAAAGTTTTGAGAAAGATGGATCCTTCCTCCTTTTTATCCAAAAATATAGTAGTTACAGCACTTAGTAAGACAGGTAGCAGTACAGATAAAGATCTGCCACAGCCTCAGGGAACAAGAATAACCAAGTTCCTCATAAGTATTCTAATAACAGGTTAGATGCCTCTTTACCTCACCAGATCCATGGTGCAATTTGGTCTTTCAGAATTCATGCAACGGTGCTATTTATCATAGAAAAACTCCACTCCTTAAATACTGCCAAACAAGCAGCACCTAAACATGCTCTCCTATGCATGCAGATCTCACACAGAACTCCTGCTGCTCCTTTTATTGGCACAAGCTTCTGGCAGTGAATCAGCAGGAGACTGACCAGGAACAGCAGCAGGAGGGGCAAGCACAGGAGCCAAACCACAGGTAGGTTTTTTTACATGCATCCAGGCTCTCTTTCTCCCTTGCCTGTCTCCATGCAGATGTGCTGTCCTGGTTCTGTGCAGCTGGTTCTCAGAGCAGCCAGCCTGCCATCCTTCCTGACTGCTGAGCATCAAAGGGCAGGTGTGCCAGAGGGGGAGAGGAAAAGGCCTTTGGCCCATGCAAATGGGAAAAAGGAGTAACTGATGGTTTCATTTTCTTCTCCTTATTTTTTTCCCCCTAAGGATGTCACTGTGGATGCATGGAAGTCTCACCATTGAAAGCATGTACATAAATTAAATAAATCTTATAGCTGCAAAAGCATTTGGGTTTTCCCCATAAGTTAACACAGAGATTCTGACACCTGCTAGCCTGGTGTCTTTCTGTCCCATTTATACTGTATGTGAAAGCCATATGACTCTCTCAAGAGTACACTGATGAATTTCTAGAAGGTTTAAGGTTTGTTTTCATTAATACAAGAAACCTTCAGAAATGGCATTTTTGAATGTATCTTTCAGGCATCTTCCTCTACCTTTTTTTCCTTTTTAAAAGATTTCAGTTATTTCCAGTTTGCCATGGTAAATGTCACTCTTTGGCATTGTTTTGTTGCATAAAAAGACTAGATTATTGTTCAAAGCCCCTATGACTTGGCCATTGAAATTAATGAGACAGCTGTGTGCCAAGCCTTGGAGTTGATCGGTGCATTATGTCTGATTTACAAAGCTTTCATATTCAGAACAGTACAGAGAAATTTGCACACCATAAAAAAGGTAATAATTTAGCTACTGTATAGATTCATCTTTAGTACAAACTGTGACTTATGCTGAACTTTTCCAGTTTTTCCCAAACAATGCAGAAAAAGAGGAATGTGTTTTTTACTTTTGTTTTAACTAAATAAAATAGCAGAAAGCAGTGGAATATATACTCTGAAACTGTGCTTCCAGAGCACACAGGTAGGAGGATTTCTGTTGTATTGACAGAAGAATTGGAGTGTTCTCCTACAAAGTGGATAGACCACAATGAGTTTGGATTTCAATATAAAAAATATAATATTACATTTATATATATTCTAATAATATATAATGATATATGACTTTTATAGTATATCTATCCATCTATCTATAATATTCCAATTCTGGCTTAATCCAAATGTTGTAGTCACTCAAGGGATATGATAGATTTAATGAAAAATGAAGACAATTGACAACACACTCACTCCCTCCCTCCCTCCTAAAGAAATTCAGAGGAAACAAATAAATTTTACCTGTCCTTTCCAAACCCCAAAACCTTAATGATCTTCCCCATGGTGGTTCAGATAAAACACTCTGGGTTTATGACCTGTTCCATCCATGCTAATTACAAAGGTGGCTACAATCAAAAAGCAGGGCTTAACTACACAGAGAGCACTATGATTTCTGCTCAGACAAGCATTATTGTGAGCACCAGACAATGCCTAAAATCCAGGAAGATTCAGCCTTTTCTCCAAGAAAGACAGATTTTCAATAGAAAAGACCATATGTAGAGAGAAAGGAAGGTACTCATCACAAACTAGCATTAATGTCATATAAACACAGGACCCCAGGTTGGTTCCTTCTCATCCTGGAGCCTTTGACTCATTTGTAATCCATATTAAAAAGGAAAACTGTAGACAATCCTTCCTTTACACAGGTACTTAGTCTGTCAGTCCCTGGGGAACAGACCTTGGGCAACCTTCAGGAGACTCTGCTCTTGGGTCCTCCTGTGGAATTCCACACCGCTCTCTTCCTAAGGAGCAAAGAGCAACGTGCTCTTCCACACAGCCCCAAGATGTGGTGCCTCCTCGTGCTGCTCTGCTCCCAGGGAATTGCCTTTTCAGCAGGATTCACAGCAGCCTCCACTGCAGGTGTTGACACAAGCCGCTGCAAGCGCCGCAACCCGGAATGCTTCATGAATGTTGTAAGTTGGGTCACCTTCTTTCCTTTCTTTCTAAAGCATCTCTACCACTAGCACTACCACTGACTAACAGTGCCTACCAGGGGGCTAAAGTTCCCTTCAAAGGGGTCCCTCCAGCACCACAGACCAAGAGGAAATGTCGATGCTCCTATCCAAACAGCCTGAGCTAGAGAGAATTCCTTGCAGTGGAAACAAAGGCTGGCTTCTAGTCTGAAGGCCTGCCCTTCTGTAACAACCTCTTTGCCTAGTACAGTGGAAAGGGTGCTTGTATCCCTTCTTCAAATAACAGATTCTCAAAACAAAAACCCTTGCTGTAAATCAAAGATTTCCTCACTGTGGCAGCAGTGTAATAGGTGGTGCTGTGAGTCTGAAATAAGAGATCCACCTTCCATGGCTTGCTTAACCACACTTCGGCAAGAAAGGATTCACTGTGGATCAGATACAGATACAGCTGCATATTTACTCTCTGGAAAGGTACAACCTTGTTGTGGGGAGAGTGGCAGCTTCAGACAAAGTTCATTAGAGAAGCCCTTCTGTTGAGCCATGAGGTGCTGAAGGGACCCCCTTGATTTCTAAACTCCTTCTCAAAGAGGAGTTTGGGTGCAGCTGAATCCTGTCTCAGCCTCTGACTCTCACTGCTGAAGCCTAAGGAATTATAAAAGTGTGATTGAACCATTCTACAGCTTTGTCCTGTAGGACTAACCATGGCAAACCAGATATATTTATATAAAAAATAATGATTTATTATAATCAATTATTAGACAAAAATACCCTAATCAGAATTTTTTACTATACAGAAGAGTAGCTAAAACTACTGGTATAGGGTAATATAGCTCAGTGCATTATATCAAAGCAATCATATAAAAGCAATTGTATTAAAGCTAGCAAAAAGAAGCAATTATTAAAGTAGAGATTGATGTAACCCTCACCCATACCAACATCTGTGGGCAAAATCTCTTTTGCTCAGCCTCTAGGAGTAACTTTAAGGGGCATCCCAACCCAAAGGAGAAATCTTCATACACACTCCAAGAAGTGTTTATATTAGGAGAACTTAACCATATGAAAGTGGACTGGGCAATGAAAGTATAAAGTGATTGATTACCAACCTTATGCCTGTAGGTTGGCTTAGCAGTTTATCTTTGCCAGATCTTTGTCTCATTATCAGGATGCTAATTTGGGGTTGATGTGTCAGACCTGTTTTAGCATAATTCAACACCAACAGGAATACATGATGCTCTTTCTCAGCCTACCACTGATAGCTTGCAAAATAGGACATTATTTGAGTGGTTTGACCACATTCCAAGGCAGAATATCATAATACAGATGTGTCACCCTTGCAAAACAGGATAAACTATCTCCCAAAAGGTTAGTCACTCACATTGCCCCATAATAGGGAATCAAATTCCAGATAACTACCATCAAACAGGTCTGATGAAGACTTTACCACATCCTGCTACTCTTATAAATCTGTGTAGTGCTTGAGTGCCACAGATACAGCAATTACTACCATTTGAGTGATATTAGGCATTAAGTAGAATACACAAACCACTTTACAGAAACCAACCCCAACTACTCTCGCCGCTGTTTGCATCCTCCAGCCTCCATGACTACAGCATGGCAGCTTTAGGATCATCCACAAAAAAGAGAGACCTGGGGTTTGCTTTCCTGCAGGAATCCCTGTCCCTCCCTACGAGTACAACACAGAGCAGTAGAAAAAGGCTAGCAACATGCTATCACATTTATCTCCCTGGCATGTTCTTGGCTAGCTTCACATTCCTGGGCAGAAGCAGTCTCCAAACAGTTCTTATACCAATATCTTCACTGTAAACGCATGATAACAAACTCTCCTCTGGCTTCCCACAGAGTGAAATTATCAGATATCATGGATTCCCCAGCGAGGAATATGAAGTTCCAACCGAGGATGGATACATTCTTGGTGTTTTCAGAATTCCTTCTGGAAGGAACAGCCACAATACAGGTATGACATATAGGATATAAGGACAGTCTGAGAGCCAACTCTCACATGGATTCCCCATCCTTCCCCTTTGCAAATGCAAAGTTCCATATCTTTCCATCTCAGCAAGGGTACCGAGTCATTCAGCCTAGAATGGGGCCTGAATTCTGTATATTGGCTAAAGCACTCCTGCAAAACCAAAATCTGAACCCCACATTTAAATACACATTACCTATTACTATTTCAGCTTAAGAAAATCTCTTCTGTTGTAGGAAAGAAGCCTGCAGTCTTGCTACATCATGGTTTTTTATCAGATTCTATTCACTGGATTGCCAACCTGCCCAACAACAGCTTGGGCTTCATCCTTGCAGATGCTGGCTATGATGTCTGGTTGGGAAACAGCAGAGGAGACACCTGGTCTTTAAAACATAAGACCCTTAAGCCCTGCCAGAAAGAGTTCTGGCAGTTCAGGTACTATTTGGAGAAAGAATTTCTGAAGAAAGCAACTATCAGGGAAGTAGCAAGATTAGGCAGTTGGTATTAGAATGCACAACCTTTCCCCTTCTGGCTAGATGAAAAAAATTCCCTTCTAAATTATATGAAAACATGACATGTTTTCATATAGTCTGACTTCAAGTGGGACGTGCAACATTTAAGGAGACCAGACAAACTCTTTTCCACAGATGCAGCCACTCCTGGGCATATCAGGGAGGTCATAAGAAGGAATTGGCTGCATGAGCTGAATTGGCTCTTCTGGAATCAGCACACACAGAAGCAAAGCTGGAAGTACTCAGGTCACCTTTGCTGGTTTCTGTGGGAAAAGGCTTCCAAAATTGGGAGGCATCTGTCACCTTGAAGTCTCCCACCAGACACCATGTTCCAAGTGCAGAAAGGATAGGAGACTGCTCAGCTCAGCCTAGAAATCTGATCTACCACAACTGATGTTATCTGAGAGGAAAATATTTCTCGTAACCCATGCAGGTGAAAGCCCTGATTAAATTCAGTTCCCCATGGGCTGCAGCTGTCAGGTGAAGCTGGCACCTCATGCACACAGAGCCCAGGGCAGCAGGCAGCCAGGCTGCACAGCTGCACCCCTCTGCCCACTTCCCCAGCTCAGGCAAGGATGCAGACACAGGATGTGTGCAACCTCCTCCTCCAGTGGCTCCTGCTCGGTGCAATGAACAAAACTCACAGTCAGTAACATAACTGACAACACTGTGATAGTCAAATTGTCTGCCAGATTTTTGTGTTTCTCCCCACAGCTTCGATGAGATAGGTAAATATGATATTCCAGCAGAGCTGAACTTCATCATGAATAAAACTGGACAGAAGGATGTTTACTATATTGGTCACTCGGAAGGGTCAGCTGCAGGTAATGTTAGAACAGTCAGTGTTGGTGTTTATGATTTATAGATAAGGTCTGTGAGACTCTGGGGTTTATGTCACAGTCTACCATTGTCCTTTTACAAAAACAAACTCAGAAACAGAGAATATGGGGGGAAGTGGCATTATTAGAAAATCATTTTCCTTTCTTCCCATGCACATTCTAAGAGTCTTTTCACAGAATTAATAGTTCAGACAAAATCACCACCTTCTTTGTCTTGAGATAATTATGTCAGCCAATCAAATCCATCAGTGGAGAAATTTAAACACATTCAGAAAACAGGATGGAACAAACCTTTTTTAGCTTTAGTGTCTTCCCTTATACTCTTCCTTTATGTGTGAATTCACTTTCATGCAAGTTTGTGCTTAATTACAAGGAGAAGATTTATTCTTAATCTTCAGATAAATTTTGTATTGCTGAATGGCAGCATACACATGTACAGTCTTTTAGAGACTGCAAACTGAGAAACTCTTTATTTTGAATTCAGAGAACTTCAGAGAGAATTTGAATTTCAAAAATCTAATTAATATAACTTTTCAACCAAAACTGGCCCTAACACAAAATTATCAGTTCTGACAAAAGCAATATGAGGACATGCTCTAATGAGCTTGTATCCTTAGAATGAACTTTATCTTCCAAATAAAGGTTTTAAGCAAGAATCAAACATTCTCCTTAGGTCTGCAGCACAGAAATGGAAAACAGCCAATGGGACGCTAACCTAGTCTCATTCCTTTGCTGCCTACTGCTTTTTTATTTATTTGGTCTGTGGACATCTCTTCATCAATTTGACTTCTTTTTCTGAGCTTGCAGGCTTCATAGCACTTTCTACTTATCCTGATATGCCTCAGAAGATTAAAGCATTCTTTGCTTTGGCACCAGTGACCACCATCACACATTCTACCAGTCCTCTGGTAACAATTGCACTGCTTCCCCAGCCACTGATCAGGGTAAGGAATTTCTCCTTCTAAAGAGAAAGACTTAATTGTCTGCTTTGTCTCTACTGGACTCACTCAACCTGAACTTTTAAGGGGTGCTCAGTTAGAATTGAATTCAGTGTATCAGACTTCAGACTTTCCAAAGAGCTAAACTGCAAGGTTTCACATGGTGTGGCTTTTGCAATTTCTTTAAGGTAACAGGCAAACTTTCACCATTGTTTATTTAAGTCAAGTATTTCTGAAGAAAGCTTTCAAAAACCAGAACAAAAGAAATCTAATATAGTCTACTAAATCTAGCCTTAAGGACTAATAAAAACCACAAGTAAAATATTTCACATCTTAATTTTTTCAGACATGCAGAACATTTATGCTTGTAAAGTATTTACTTTTAAAGTGATAATTTAAACTTAAACACCAGAAGGTGTCAACTTAATAGAATTTGCTGGGAATGTGGAAATCATGCGTGCTATACTTTATGTGAAACCACAGAAGCACATCCTATTTCTGTCCATGCTACACCCATGATGTGACTATAGAGCATTCAGCTCTACACCCTTCCCATTTGTCTCATTTGTCTGATCCCTCTTTACTTAGGAGTGGGACTCACAGTACAGTTTGCACCTGCCAGGAAAAGGTATTAGGGCAAAAAGGGACTTCCTATATTCTGCAGCCATCAGTGCAGCCAACTTCCTTTCTCACTGAGATGAGGACACTAAAATCAGATGGATAGTGACCTCCAGCATTTGTGTCAAGGAGAAGGAGGAACATGTGCTCTGCCCTTGGGAAGAACACTGTAAAGGATAGTGGGATGGCAAGCAGTTTCAGCAATCTTGCCTCTTCTGAAGAGGCAAGGCCATTAAAGGAGAGAGAGCGACTTGAAGAGGGAGTTTACTGCATGAGATAATCTTGCAACAGCTAAGTAAAGTTTTGCACTTTTCCTGCCCTCAGTTACTACTTGGCTGCAAAGGAGCTCTTCAATACAATGAGCTGATGAAAGGACCTGTAACACAGTTCTGTGCATGTCTGGGGAAAGTTTGTGGCAACATCTTCTGCTACCTGGTCGGGGGCATGATACAAAACATGAACACGGTAAGCACCTCCCAGAAAAGCTTCATACAAATAAATCTGAAGCTTTGAAGGGCAACTGGACAAAGATCTTTTTCTCTTTTTGCACAATTCATGTATTTTCCCTCCTAAACAACAAGACATCTGACTCCTCTGAACATAAGAGATGGTTTCTTTTTGCTTGCTACACATTGAAACATTTCCAGCCAAAACTCAAAGCTCTTTCTCCACACTTCTCCCAGCAGAAAGATTGCATTGCTTTACTCTGGCTGCTACCTCTTGTTCTTACAGACCTTTCACATGTCTGTTCTCCAGTCACCTTTCATCTCTCAGACTATTTAACAAGTGTACCCATAAAAAGCTCTCACACACACAGCTTCATTATGCCCAAGAGAACTGTAGAGAATCTTTCTCTACTGATTATGCACAGCCCTATTTAAAAGCATTATACAAATCATACAAACTGAGAAAACAAAGGCCATACACGCTTCTCAAATTATGTTTTCTCTGTGTTGAGAATGTTGAAAAGATTATCCCAAAGATATAAAATCCCATGTACTCATTCCTACTGTAAACTAGTGTATTTGTGAATCTTTCCTCAACTTCCATTTTTATATCTGAAGAATATCCTATAAAAATGGGGTATGTAGCAGTTTGTGCCTCAGGGTCTTCACAGCTTTATTCTGTCACAGCACTGGATCTCTGCCTTCACAACACTTCTGCTTTGTCTGCAGAGTCGAACAGATTCATACACGGGACATTACCCAGCTGGAACATCGGTACAGAATGTTATTCACTGGCACCAGGTATAACTGTGCTGACACATAAACACCTTAGCATGGCTTTTTATGCAACTGGCAGCCAACAGGGCAATCCAGAGGTGACAGATCTGGAAATCTGCCCATCACATCTTCTCACCTGTCACAGAGGGAGCCCTGTTCCCCATGGCTCACCAGATCATTCCCCCAATTTCCCCTTTGGCACCAGGCTCTGAGATTTCCCCAGGGCACATCACACCTCTCTTGACTCTAATGGCTTCCAGCCTTCATCCTTATTTATGGACATGTGTGCAGAAAGCTGCAGAAGTGAATACAAGCACAGTCTAGGCACTTGGCAGGTGGGATAAGTGAGAACTTTACAGTCAGGGATGAACCAGACAAAGAAGGGATTTAGGTTAAAGCTCATCTCCCAGAGGGTTAATTGCAGCCCTGATTACCTCCAAAAGCCAGTTTACTGCACAAATGCTTCTGCCGGCACAATGGCAAAATGGGGAACTGCCTCTTCTGCTGATACCTCATGCCACTTTCAGACCTAAGATTGCTCTGCCTAGGCTCCAAATCAGACCAGGGCAAGATGGCATTGGCTCAGAAACACACCACCCTATGGGAACTGTGAACTTAGGTGAACCCTAAGGGAACTGTGCCACTTACAGCAGCCCTTAAATACATATGTGCTGCTGCACATCCCCTGCCTAAAATTCCTGGTATCCAGAACAGAAACCCAGCATCCAGAGCCAGAAAATAGAGATGAGCTAGCAGATTTCTATCATATCCTCAGTTACTTAGAGGTTTAGATTAAAAAAATGCACACACATTATCAGTAAGACAGGTTAACCCTTTATTATTTTGAAATTCCTTTTAGACAAATCACAGAAAACAAGAGTTTAGTGCTAAAGTAATCACACTCAGCTCCCAATATGCTTGCATGCAGTTCAGAGCCTCTGATATCATTGCCACTACTGTGAGCAGACCAGAGCAGACCAAGTAGGCACAAAAAGTTGAGGATTTTGAGGAGGTATCCCAGGCTAGTGAGAGCCCTGACACGGTCCTGCATCACAAAGAGCTACATTAGCTAACTAAAGAGCCAATTAAATAGGGCAGCAAGGCTCTAATAACTAAACATAACAGGGGGTGGTGGCTGAAGATCAGGAGAAAATGTTAGCAAGGGGAAAGGTGGTGAAACCACTTATCCCACAATCCCTCCTCAGTATCCCTGGAATCCTGTCTACTGCCTGAGACTTGAGTTCAATCATATGCAAGAAAAAAACTCCTGCACTCTGTCTCTTAACATTTTCATTTTATCTGTCCTTGTTACAATATTAACAGATAAAATATGCAGACCGATTTCAAGCTTATGACTATGGCTGTAAGGAAAACATGAAGAAATACAACCAGGTAAGGCAATTCATTTTTCTGAGAACTCATCCTTGGGTCCTGGCAAAACTAAGAATACAAAAATTCATATATTAGCACCTTGAATGCTACAAAAAGAAGGGAAGGGTGGTCTTAGGTAAAGCTTCATCTGAATCTAATAGTCATAATTGTCAGAGTCTATTCACAAACACGGCACATACAGATTCTTGCAGCCTCCCCTACTGATGCAGGGATGTGTCCAAGAACATATCACTTTACCTGCCATTCCCAAAAGGCCAGGAGTCCAGGTCCTAGACTGGATAAGTACAGAGCTCTTCCCCAAAAATCCTCAAAGTCTGCATTTCAGTTAAACACAAAAATGGGGATGAAAAGGGAAAAAAAAAAGAAGTGGAAATGCATACCTTGGTTTTCAGAGGCTACTTGCTGTAAAAATTAAACTTAAGGGGTGGTTCATTATGGCACAGTGGAGACTTCTGAGGAGAAGTATCCTGTATGGGAAAAAGGAAACAGGCAAAATTTGGTGTGTAGGAGCTTTATTTACTGTGTAGTCAACACCTGAAAATGCTCTGCTCCTCTTGCAACATTTATAACTCATCTGATTATTTTTTGAGGTTTGATCAGATCAGTTGACTTGTAGAGTGCTTTGTGAGTCAGGGCAGGTTATTTCATGGGTGGCACATTATTTTGCAAGTGGATAAAGATCCCAAGGACACCTTCCTTCTCAGACACCTTGCATACACACATACAGTCTTTAAATACCTGATGTTTAAACTTTGAAATGGGCAATGTTTTACTCCCAGTATTGTGGAAGGTTAGGAAATGTCCCAAAAAGCAGTCAAGAAGAAAGATAACTGAACTGTCCTTCCATAAGAGTAAGTTTCAAAACATCTTGTGCATGGTCCCTCACTGACAAATAACCATCCTGCACTAAGGCTTTTGGTTCAGATCTCAGACAATCTCCATTTTAATCTTCTGTGTTTCTTTAACTTCTGTGATGACAAGCAAGGCAGGGAATGGGGTTAGGGTAATGAGCAGTAAGAGGGTGACCTTCATCCTTATGGTTTTACTGTAGGCAGTGCAGAAGCAAAAGACAAAGAGAGGTGCTTGCACAGAAACCTTTCTCTAAACACAACTTTGATACAGCAGCATTCACTCACGTCTCCTCCCTGTCTTACAGACTGCTCCTCCTGAGTACAAGATAGAGGAGATAAAGGTACCAACTGCTGTTTGGAGTGGTGGACAGGACAAATTGGCAGATCCAACAGACATGGCAAGGCTTCTTCCTCGGATCACTAATCTCATTTACCATGAGCATTTTCCTGCATGGGGACATCTTGATTTCCTCTGGGGCCTTGATGCAGCTGAGAAAATGTATCTGAAAATCATTGAATTATTAAAAAAATATGCTTAGAGTGCTACAGAAGGATTTAATTCATGCAGTAGAAACTCCAGATATTTCTATTTAGCAGTTGATTATTGGGATAGATATAGAGGTTTACAAACTACTGACAATTGGTTTGCAATATTTTTACACTGATTCCTTTGGCATTACACTATTTTGGTGATTGCAGAAGAAGCTGAGGTACATGTGAATGACCACTGAAATTATAAATATATTACATAGAACACTTCAGGGATCCCTTACTTTGGAAGATTTCAGGTTTTTTATGACTGATTTTGCAAAGATGTCATTTTCTGTTTCCTTGTTGATCTGCACTACATATTTCACTTGAGACAAAGGTGATTTCCCCTGAAAACCCAAAATGGGAGGTAATTTCTCTGTTTACTGAACTTTGCTGAAGTTGAATCATCTGTCATCCTGATAGTGTTTCACCTGTCTTCCTCTCCTCACAATACCAACAGCAGCAAGGAAGACCCAAAAGGTTTTCACTTGTAAAACTACCCTAGCATCTAAGCAAACAGGAGTTGGCTATACTGGCCCAAATACAAGAAATCCAACACCATAACATGTATGTCAGAGAAAAAGCACCTGACTGTTGGACAGATGCAGATACCCTCTTACCCTCACACTAACTAATGGTTTGTTACCCCTCTTACTACAAAGAGCACACTGTCTTCATGCTCATAACCTGGGAATAGCAGCAAACCGTACAAAAAAGACAACTGCATCCATCCCAATAAATATTACTGCCACCATCAGTAAACAAGTTGAAGTTCTTCTAGGTCCTCATCTCACCATGTCAGTGCTTGCCTATGAGACTATTCCAGGGGGTACAGATCACATCAAAGGGTTCATCATTACAGGGCAAGCCAGGAGAGCTCAGGCACTGTGGGTGTTTCTGGGTGGGGTCATAAGCCCAGATTCCTCAGTCAAGACTTGTGGAAAGTGAAACCCATTTGATAATAATCTGGGAGATAGAGAGCAATATAAACAAAACATGTTTGTCTCTCGTAATATAGAAAACACATGCAAAGGCCACCTTCATGCAAACATATGCAAACGACACACCTCCTCTAGCAACCTGTGGTACCACTGGGAACTGAGTTCTCAACTCCTGGGGACATTTGCAGTGGCTACTCTCACCCACACCACAACATTTATAAATCCCAGTGTCCTGGCTGTCCCAGGGAACTCACAGCACACCTGGCCCACCCCCATAAAGCAGCAGGGCAGAGCCAGCACTGGCACAGCAAACACTGCACCCCACACAGCACGGGCTCAGCTCTGAAGGGAGGGGGAGCAGGATCCACAACTCCAGCTCAGGCAAAGAGGAGGAAAGGGCCTCTGTGGAGGATCTGGCAGCAAAGCCCTTCAGCTCTGCTCTCATTCACACTTCTGCAGCACCACCCAGCATTCAGACACGCTGCACTGGATGAGCCTGACAGTGAGACTCTGCACAAAATGTACAATGGAAGGGACGGAAAAACCAGAATCACAGCACTGAACTCCTTCCATCCTCACCAGTGGTGCCTTCTCCCTGCTGCAGAGTCAGGGCTAACCATGAACTAGAACTGATTCTCCATGAACCAGAGCACATGGCTCTGCCCAGCTGAAGAAAGCAGTGGGGACACACTGCCCTTTCAGGGAGGTGAAGGAAGGTGGATCTAGCAGTTCCTCAAAACCTGGTTGTGTGGACACTGGTCTGAAATTAAGTTTGCTCATCCTGGAAGCAGCCACCAAGGGCTGCCGCAGGACATCAAGTTCAATCTTTTCTAGAGCACCTTCCCATGCTGTAGAAGAAGAACCAGCCAAAGACACACCCTGCAAGAGGTTACAGGGAAACATTCAGGTCAGTGACCAACAGTTCTTGGGAAAGAGCACCATGTGCAGTGTCTTGAATACTGAACACCTAAATCAGGCTAATGTTCAGCCTAATTTCACCTCTGACATAACTGAGTTTTAGAAAAGATTGCCAGTTTTTCTAACAGAAGAATATTTCCAAGCACATTGATAGGCTCTCAATTTACCAAAGTTTCCTGCAACCAAACTTTATCTTCTTATTGCCATCCATCAGAAATGCAGTCCTGGAATGCACAGGGTCTGGACAACAGGAATAGCCATTCTTTACACTTCCCCTTGGAAAACCATTAGCTATCCAGACAAGATCCTTTAACTCAACAGTCCACTGAAAACCCTCCATGGCACAAACTGGAGCCTCTATTTCATAACTCTCTCAGCCAAATCCAAGATAACAAGGTAGGTGTTTGAACACACTGGATTTTTGTTGCTTGGCCAAATCAGTCCCTCCTGTTCTTAAAGCCAGGACCAAGACCTGTGGTGTCACTCCACAGCCACCAGCACCAAGAGTGGTACCTCAAGGCTGGGAAGCCAAGCAGCCAGAACAGCCTCACACACAATGAAAGCAAGGAGGGAAAAATACATTACTGTGTTTGGGGGTGCAGGATGAGCTAAATACAAGTATCTTAGACCATGTCTAGACTTCCATGTTCAGGTTTGGGGTCCAGGAAAGGCATCAATATGATCAATACCTGCCGAGCAAGTTCAGCAAAAAGACAACATAAAGGTCATCCAAACTTATCACGGCTTGACTAACTGCTGCATTGGCTGAACATTCAGAGAACAGCAGAGATCTAGGCCAGCCCACAGCTCTGCCCTGCCTCCTCAGAAACCCAGCCTACCTCCTGTGCTTCAGAGGAGGAAGGGCCTCCTGTCCAGGCTGCCTCTTCCCAGGTACAGCAGCCTCACACTGACAACCACACCTACAGTTAGCTTTCGTCCTTTTCCTCCTTACCCACAGCTTCCTCCGCAACGCTGCTAACACTGTTTCCCCCGAGTTAGCCCTTCCCAAAGTTCAGGAGTGCCCAGGTGAGGTGTGCATACCCTCCGGTACCCAAGCAGATAAAGACTGACTCAATGACGGCCGGGCTGGCCCCGGTACCGTGGGGAATGCGGAGGGGACGCATCCCAGGTGCGCACGGACCGTGCTGCCCCCAGCGCCCTCTGCCCCCGCCCACGCACGGCCCTCCCGCTGCCCTCGCCCCCGGCGGCAGCAGCAGCAGCGGCAGCGGCGGGGCTGTGCCGGCCGGACCCCGCAGCGCGGAGCGGCACAGCTCGCTCGGCCGGCGCGGCGCAGGCTCCTCCCTTCGCCCCGCACGGTGCCACGGCCCGGCTACGGCGGCGCAGGGCGCTCGGTCCCCGCCGCCACCTGCCCGCCCGCCCGGGGCCGCTCCCGCGCAGGGCGCCCGCGGCGAGGCGAGGCGGGAGGAGGAAGAAGAGAGAGAGAAGCAGGAGGAGGCCCAGGCCGCCCCGGCGCTCCTGCCTCCCCCCGGCCCCCGCTTTGTCCGCGGCAGCCGCCGCCAGCGCGGATGCGAGAGCCGGTAAGCAGCACCGCCCTGCCCGCTGCGGGAGCGGAGCGGCGAGGCGCTGCCTCCGCCTCCGTCCATCCCGCCGCCTGCGCCAGCGGCCCCTGCGGGCACAGCGACAAGGGCCGGGACCCCTTCCGGGGCCGCGGCAGCGGGGCCGGTACCCGCTCCATCCGCTCCTCGGCCCGGCCAGCGCCCCGTCCCCGCCCCGGTGTCAGGTGCGGAGTCGCGGAGGCCTCTCGGGACGGCCCTCCTCCCTCCGGGCAGGGCGGAACCCCGGCGGGAGCGGGGAGCGGCCCCGGCGGGAGCGGGAGCGGCGGGGGCAGCGCGGGGCGCCGGGGCTGTGCGGGGGGCGGCGGGCAGCGAGCCCGGCCGGCCGATCCTGCTGACTCCGCTGCGTCTCGCAACGGGCTGGTGGCGGTGTGGGGGGAGTCCGGAATGTGGCCGTGTGCTAGAGGCAAATCAAACCGATAACAGTGTTCTGGCTTTAAATTATTTCCGTATATATGTGAAAGATGGTCATTGGAACAGAAAGTGAAAGAATCTAAACCAGTAGAAATTGTGGTTGCTGAGCATCTGTAACTCTGTGATGAGCTTTTTCTGTTCATGTACTTGGTTTTGTACCTGCTTCCTTTTGACCTCTGTAGGATCTCAGGTGTCCTTCTGAAGTGCACTGAGGAATGTATCTCGCTCTTGCACATGCTGCCAGTTTCAGGAAGATGCCAAAAAGTCTCTTCTGGGGGAATTCCTCTTGATCTGGAATTATTTGTGTTTAATATGCACGTGGTTCTGAATGTTCTGAGAAGTCATGGGCAGGAAACCCCCCACCTTCTACTGACAATGGGGAGTAGTGAGATTATGAGATCTTGGAGACGCTGTACTTCCCAGGACATTCATTCCCCAGGTGAAGACCAGTTTGGAGAAAGTTCTATCTGCACAGAAGTGAGGTTTCTCCTCATTGCAGGCTTAAGTGGATTACTATCCAAAACTGTAGTTAGCATGTATCGATGAATTGCCTTAGACAAGCAAGTCCTAGAGAATAGGATATAGATGCAGAACTTCATTGAATATTCCCAGGAGAATGGAGCCCAGGTTTGTTGTTGTGGGTGCTGGTCAGGCAATTTACTCTGAAACAGATGAGTTTTCTCATGTACTAAATGCATTGCAGCTGGTATATTGCATGTCTAAGTGCTAAATGTTTGGATAACTAAACCAAAGGCCAGTGTTTACAAGTCTGGAGTTTTATAGATCACAGGATACTGTAGGAATGCAGGAAGCATTCATCCCAAATTCTGTATAATTCTGTAGGTAGCAATTCCATAGTTGGGGGCCCTTGTGTGGGTGTGTGCGTGCAGAATTTTAAATGGCTGTAAGTGCAGGGAGGTATTTTGTAGCATTATGTTTAAAAATTGTTTTGATCAATCCTGCAGTCATTTGTATTACTTGATATTGCTCTGCAGACACTGTGAAAGCATTTCTTGTGTGGTTTTCTTTATGTGCATTAAACCTGCTGAAGGTTAGGCCTTAAGGCTTTTCCTGGAAGTTAATCACTAGGATCAGGAACAGTATAGCTCAAGGTGAGGGATGTTTTAAATTCTTCAGCTGCTGAGGGAATGGAAGGTGACTTGTGCATGAAGGCACTGAACAAATACCATATAAAACTAAGTTTTTGGTCTCTGTTTGCTGGACATGTATGAATAATGTTTTTTCTGGTTTTATCAGACTCCTGAAATTTTACTTCTGCACCGAATGTTACACTTCAATTTTTGTTCTGAAAATTAGTCTGCTGCCATGTAAAGGAAGTCGTTGTCTATACAATTTTAATAAAATTAGAACATTTAGATTGTCATGCCAGGAAACATATTTTCTGGTCATGCTTTCCATTATAAATAGAAGTATCAATCCATGAAAGAAAATTATCTTGCTTGTGCAGTTCCTGAACAATCCTTGTGCAGTGGCTTAGTACTGTTGTTGCAAAGAAATTCCTATTATAAAAAGCCAGCCTTGTCAATCTTGCCCAGGTGCTGATGCCTCTCAGAAGTGCTGTGAGTCAGGCAGCTCCTCAGACACAACCCTCTGCCTACCACTTCCTACTGGCAGCTCTGGATGAGTCACATTCAGCTCACAACACACGGAATTGCGTTATGGAAGCTGTGGGCTCTCCACACAATCAGCGTAGGAGCATCTTTTAGCATCTCTGACCCGTTAGCATCTCTGCACTGCTGTCAAAAAGCCTTCAGAGACATCTAAAGCTTGATGTTGGTAGAAAAAGGAGCTTGTATAGGCTGCAAAGATCAATGGGCTCATCCTGAGGGGAAAAGCAGATAATTTGAAAGGCTCAAAGGTAGACTGTGGGTAGCTGCACTGGGATGAAGCTGTTGGCCTGCAGGGGTACAAAATGTTAACCAGAAATCATCGTGCTCAGCTTTGATATTCTGGATCATTCAGCTGACTGTCAAACAGTCCTGTGAGCTGACTGTGTTACAGCCAGTGCTGCTATAAAACATGTGCTTAACACTGTCAATCTTAGAAACTTGAGTAAGAGAAATGAAATATTGTAACTATCCAAGTAGAACAAGCAGTCTAAAGCTCACAGAATTCTTCTCATAGAACCAGATATTCCTCTTGATTTTCCTGGGTCGTTTTTTGCTCATAGCATGTTATATCCTGAATCATGTGGAATAGGGCAGAAGGTCAAAGATTTCCTTATGAAATCAACTATGTTATTTTAATATAAACATTGTACAACAGAATCATGCCAGATAAAATGGTAGTTGTTCATATTGATTGATCACACTTCATCCTGTAGGTAATCTCACTATCCACTTCTTACTTTTCCTTACTTAACCATTTGTGTACAAAACAATCAGAATCCTTTGAACTAATGCCTCCAATTATTTTTTTCTAGATATGAGGCCAAAAAAACAAGCTTCATTCTTTATAGGTACTTTAATAGGCTTCAAATAAACTGTGAATTTGTATGTCAGAAATATCAAATAAATTTGGCTAACTTTTATTTTGTCCCCTATATTTTGAGCTATAGAAAGTAAGACAGCATAAGAACTTGTCATCTGATAGAAACAGAAATTGATTGTTGCAACCAGTTACTCACTCAATCAACAAGTGTCCTTGTTAGATGCTATGGAGTCTCAAGTGTTCTAAATTGAGGTAGGATATATTTTGCCAGAAAAAATCATTGCTTTTCATAGGAAGAACAAGAAGATTCTTAACCCCTCTAGCCTAGTGGGACCCTGTTCCTGAGAGAAATAGGGATACAGATAGAAAAAAATCTGTGAAACCTAAGGCTTTGCAAGGAATCCTGCTTTCTTTGTTTTTCAGAAGTCTATGAAGTTGCAGGCCTCTGTGCTGATTTTAACCTCTCATTTGTTTCCCTTAGCAACACAGCTTCTTGTCTTCATGGTGGAAGTTAGTTTTATCACCGATGTAATGGGTTGCAAGTATCTCCTTTTTTCAGTATTTCGGTTGAATCATCAAAGAACAAATTGTATAAACCCAGCTCTTTCTTGTACTTCTGTCCTCTTCTAGGTTACTGTGCCCTGGTGCAATTTTCTTGGGGGATTGTTGTGGATTTCCCAAAGGAAGGAAATGGCACTGTTTTTCTACATCATGTCTAGAACATCCTTTTAGTGGGTCACTGGAAAGATGCTGTTCTGTGTTGCATAAGTAGTATTTCACTGACTGCCTAAGAAAGATTTTGCTTGTAATCCAAGACATTCTACCATGGTTGATATTTATCCATTATGTTAAAAATGTTTTTTTTGCTAAAACTGAATGATGTCACTAAAGAAAGGAGGGGGGAGGAAGGATTGTGTTTTGTTTTAACACGAGAATCCACAAGAGCAAGAACTGTCAGTTCACGAATGCATGTTTGAATGTTTAATATTTCCAGTCCCATTTTTGAGGACATTCTCCTAAAAGTCACTAGTATCATTATAGACAGAGCTTGTTAATAAATCTGGAAGCAAGCTGTCATCTATACGTGCAGCTCAAATGCATAATGTTGTAGTAGCACAACCATACTAATTGTTGATTTCAAAACAGCCTGCATAAAAATGAATGAGAAAATAGTTGCTAGACAGAGGTCTCCTCTGTGCTGTGAAGCAATAGGAGAGAGAAGCCTGTAGCTTCTCTGTAGGGAGCAGAAGTCAGGTTCTTGCCCGTGCCATGTTGGACATTATCTGCATATTGTAGTGGTTTATCGGAGTCTTACCAGAACCATTACCAATCTAATTTTATTACCATAGCTTCTTGATGCAGTAATGTTTGTATCTGTGCCAAGAGGAATGCTGTCCTTAGAAAACAGGTAGTCAATGATATTCAAGAAACTACACTGACTAATTGCAGTAGTCCAAATATTTGCAAAACAACTATAACAGTCTTCAGGGAATTAACTCAAACTTCATTTTGAAGTGGGAAAACAGATCCTTGTGTCACCTATTCTTTTTTTAGATGAAAATAAAGCTCAGTTTTGTGATGCAAGGTACAGCACTGAGTGGCCTAAGCATATAAGGCTTGGGTTTGGCAGACCTGTGCATGGAGGATCTTCCCTGCCCGTGATTTCTCCCTCTCAGTGCCCAAGCAGGTGAAGGTGCTACTGTCAGTCCTCCACGGACACAGAGGAGCTCTAGGCAGTGTGCTGGGACATGTGAGGCATGGTCCTTCTCCAGTGAGAAAAAGGAAATGTTCTTGACCTGCTTCTAGGAGAGATGGTTGTATAGCTCAGCAGCTGCTCCTGGCAGTTAATGGAGCTTGGGAGGTGGTCTGGGAGCTGGAGTTTAAATGGAGCTGTGGAGCTAAGGAGCACTGTCGAACTATGAGCTGTTACTGAGATGGGCTTTTCTAGAGCTCAGCTTAGTAGTAGCTGTAAAGAGCAACTTCTCCATTGAAAGGCACAGGGTTTTCAGGAACTGGCTCCTCGCAGTGACTCCTTTAATGAAAGGCCATTCTGTTGAGTTTTGTGGATTGGGTATTTCCTCTGCACAAGAGAATCATCTTGCTGTGACATTCAGTGCTTTGTTGGGTTTTTTTTCCCAGAAGAGACTGCTTACTATACCAGCTGAATCACTTGCTGTGATGATGAATGCTTGTTACAAAAAGCATGTTGACAGATGAATATGCTGTTTCTTTTTGGAGAGAACCAACAGAAGGCAGTTTGCTATTTAGGCTGGTATTTAGCATATTTATATATCAAACCTAAGTGTGTGTATATAAATAATCATGTGCTGTGCCAATACATGGCCTGGAATTTCAAAATGAGCTGAATGAGATAGGTGCCTGTATTTCTAATCTGTTTTTCACCAAATTCACTTGAGTATCCACTTCCAAGTACAGAATTTTAAGTATCTACTTCATGGGTGACTTACTGGCATGAAATGGTCCTTTACCTTCTTCTGGCAATTGCTGGTGTGACCTGTTTAAAGTTTGCTGAGACAACTTCGTTCCATTATGGGTAATTGAAAGGTGTTATTTGCACTTGCTAATTTGGCTATTTTAATGAGGACTGACCTCCTTATGGTTTGACATGCATCTTTATTCTAGGATTCTGTAATCATCACACTTCCTAGTATAGTAACATGAAGTATGATTGTGCTAACTTCTCATGGCAATATTAAAGTAAGCTTTTTCTTGCTACGGGATGGCTGCAGAACAGCTCTCTCAAGAGTAGATTCAAAAAGTAGAACTATACTACATTTCAGCTTCTATATTAGCAAATATTTCCAGATATACTTTAAGAATCCTGATCCCAGTGGAGTGGAGTGAATGATTTTGGTGGGAACCTCATCTAGGCTTTGCATTCCACAAAAATATCAAACAAAATGATGAGTATTTCTGGAATAATCCACCTTTAAAAATATTCAGAGAATATATTATTGCATAGATTGTTTTTAACGTAATCTTTGACTGAAGAAAGCACTTTGGAACATTTTGCCAGTGATCTCTTTAACGAAATTTTTTTTGTAAGACAAATAATCAGAATATTGATAAATGTTGCTGGCAGCAGTGCAGTCCGTGTTATCATTAATTCCCTTGAAATTTAAAAACGTGTTACAAAGAGGAAACTCTTTCAAACTTTCAAGTTTCAAATGTTTGAAAGTAACTAATGTTACAAAAGGAAAATTATATATATTTTAATAATATTTATGGAAGTTACTCGGTTACTTGTTTAAAAATCCAAAAGCTCATTCAGCATTTCTCGGAACCTCTCAAGAACGAGCAACATTGCCTGTTCAACCTCTTCTGAAGAACTGAAGAGGGGAAAGCAGCCTCCAGATGACACCAAGGAGCTGAAATTCAATGCTAGCACTCTGCAGTCAGTTTCTGGGAGGTCCTGATGCCCTGAGCTTGTCTTTGTGTCCTCTGTGGAGAGCTGGAGCAGCACAGCTCCCACTGGGGTGCCACAGTCCCTGTGGGCATCCTTGGGCAGAGCATGGTCCTGCTTGGCGTCCCTGCCTTGGTGGGGACAGTCACCTCCCAGAGCCAGGTTCTGTCAGGGAAGGACATTTCAGGGTCTGTCCCAGCAAGGCAGAGACGCACTCCTTGTGCCAGGCTGTGCCCTGGCTGCTCTGCAGGCCTTGCAAACCCCACCCGTGCAGCTCCGGCAGCAGCGCAGCTGTGCAGCCGCGTGTGTCACCTCTCACCGCCACCCCACGCGTGTGTCACAGCGAAAGCCAGCAGGGCCCGGGCCTGTCGGGCTCTCTTGGCCAGCTCCAGCCCGCCTGGCAGCTGCCTGATGTGCCAGCATGCAGCAAACTGTGAGGGCTTGGGGAATTTGTGGTGAACTGGGATATTGCAGCTCTCGGAAGGGTTTGTTTGTGCATGCATTCCCCAGGTCTTCTCACACCACCTCTGTCTCATGAGCCTGCTCCTGAGGTACTTGCTATGCTTATTCTGTCTTCATGTACTACTCTTGGCGTGTACTTTCATTTAAAATTGCTCTTTCTGCTTTTCATTTCCCTGCTGCTTGGTACCATGCTTGTTAGCCTGAACAGAAGGAATCACTTTCAATGCCATTTAAAATGCTGTTTTTCTCAGTTTGCTCTGTTTTCTTGCAGCTGAATGGCTTTGATTTAATAAACCTGAATTTGTCAAGGAATAATGCATACAATAATAAGATGGGACATATGGGAAAACAAATGCTTTTTGAGGAGGAAATGGGATTTGATGAAAAGTGGTATTTCCAATGAAATCAAGAAAAGTTTCTTAACCATTGGATAGATGTTAGATTATTCTTGTTATCTGGTAATGACTATGAGAAAACTCATAATTAGAAAAGAACCTTAATTTGAATGCTAAATGTCCTGGCATTTCTCCTCAAACAAACATTACCTAAGTCCATCTAAGTTAACTGGAATGCCTGAAATAGTGAAGTAGAAAAATGCATCTTCACTCTTGGAGTTTTGAGCACTTTAGAGTATAATAGACTAAGACAGCTCCAAGCTAGCATTGGTATTTATCCCCTGTGGTTGAGGTTGGAGTGTAGTTCACTGTATTAGCATAAGCATTTTGTATGTTTGAGTATAATTAGTTTCAGCTATACAGAGAGATTTGGTATTTGAATTTATCTTTACTCTTGTAAAGTGAAATATATTTCTGGAAAACAGAGTCACTTGCCAGACCTGGGCAATTTTTGTAGGAACTATACAAACTCTTAGGGTGCCCTTCCAAAGCCAGCTCATACCAATCTAGGACAGCACTGCCTCAGAAAGTGACAAACCTCTCTGCTTTGCTGGCTTCACGGTTCTGCCTGCTCCTTTGCTGGCAGAACCATGATTTGGAGAATGAAGTAAAAGTCCATTTAGTTTTAATTTGGATCAGCTACAGCTTGCCTTGAAATGGGTGGAGGCAGCAAAGTGAGAGCAGAAGGAAGGATGGTGAGGGTGAGGGGAGCCCCTGGCAGTGCCGTGCCCTTGGAGCAGCTGAAGGTGACTGTGAAGCTGTGCATGAGGAGCATTATGCACAGAGGCATTCCAGGCACCTGGCACACGTGCCTCTGGTGGTGGTTTCAGTGAAGCTTAACTCTCAGCTTTTAATCATTCATAATTCTGCCAGTGCGTCCACATGTTAATGATAATTTACTGGAGTGCACTCATAAGTCAGCCCACAATCTTTATAGGAGTTCTTTTTTCTTAAGTTACACTGCCACTAATAGTGAATGTATTTGAATCTTATATAATATTTTTGTAAAAGGGATACAACTTCATCTTAGTATTTCTTCTTTATTTACAGTGTCTCGTTTTTAGCATGTTCCTGAAACTAAATTTAAAAAGTCAGTTTCTTCTTTTATTTGCAGGCATTCTTCTGCTAGGCTCTTGCACTGTGACATGTCTTATGTCTGTTGCAGAGCTTCTTCATCCTTTCCAGGCTCTGACACAATTTTGAGGAAGTGTGACTTTCTGCTATTGCCAGATGTCTCCTGTTTAAAATACCTGGTATTACACTTTAAAAAATATTGAATTATGTTTATAATTGTAATACTCTTAGAGCCAGTTAAGTTGAGAAATATTTGCAAGTAAAGGGTTCCATGATGTCTTCCTGTGGCATTTCCAAAGAGATTTTGGTGGTGGAATACCATAAGCTTCTTTAATAAAGACCTCTTTGGGAGTACTGGCACCAAAAAAACGCCCAAACCCCTAATTAGTGGCTCCTGTGTTTGCCACTTGCAATAACTTTTTTGCACTTGCCTACCAGCTGGACTGAAAGGTCTCCAAGGAGTGGTAACAGCTGAAAGAAGCATTTGATCCATATTCCATGTCTTCAGTGGGAAGCACCTCATGAGCATTGTCCTTAATGTCCATTTCCTCTCTAGGCTTTGCAGAAGGACTGTTAAGGGAGAAAGCCTTGGAAGCAGAATGAAAAACTGCTACAGAAAAGCTTTCTTGCCAGAAGCTGCTAAATGAAATAAGAAATTGGAAAGAAATACATTTCTGCACCTTTACTTTTGAATGATTTTTATATACATGAGTGACTAGGACATTTTGCAGTTTGTTATACTTGGATGCATGCTTTAGACCAAATCCATTCCTCCATTCAGATATTTTAGCTGTCCCAGATGCTTCTAGGGGAAATAAAATTTAAAAGTCACAAGTGATGGATAAGTGAATGGATAAATATCTGTAAAATATATGCTTTTTAAGTCCTTTTTTGTTTGGTTGGTTGGTTTGGTTTTTGGTTTTTGTTCCTGAGTTCCACAAAGCATTTGCATGCAGAGTCTTACATTGAAGGTTTTATTTCTGCTTAGAATCTGGGCTGCAGGGCCAGAAGTCTGACACAAACTGTGCACTGGCCAAGCTTTTCGCTCTCTCCTTTTACAGCTTCCACATCTACAGGGCTTCAGTGAAGAAGGGCTTCAGGTGGAACAAGCCCTAAAGCAGAAAGTTTCTTGGAGTAGGCTAAAGCAGAAATATTTCCTTATCACTGTCCCATGGGGCCTTTCTGCAGTTTGTGAACAGGCTCTCCTGCCAAGGTGATCATTTACACGAGAGCTCCATCTCCATAAAATTAAATGGTTTAGAGAACTATTTTAATTAGCACTGCAACCACAACAAAGATTGTTTTCTCAGATGTATAAGCCTTGCTTATTTTTTTTTGGTTACAAATTATGCAAGCAGTTTGAATACCTTAATTAGCAAAACTTCTTGAAAATGAATGGCACTAATGGTTAAAATTAAGGACTGATCTAATAGATAGTATTGCTTTTTGGAAGAAAAACGAGGAAGAGACAAACACAAAAATCAATACTTGAGAAATACAGCTATCTAAAAACACATTAGGGCTGTTTTCTTCAATGCAGAGTCCTCTGGCCTCTCTCTAGAGAGAGGTGTGCTGAGAAAATATCTTTGCTGAACCCACTCTATGCTTTTACAAAAGCATTAGCATGTTTATTGCAATCTATGAAGAGCCTATGACATGCAGGATCAAATCTGTTTAGACTGAGCACACAAGTGAAAAAACACATTAGGAACTTAATTTTCACATTTCCTGTGTAATTTGAGTATTTCATTCCTCTCTCAGAGTTGGGTTTCCTTCTTTTGGTTTAGTTTCCTTTTGGGTTGTTTTTTTTTTGGTGACCACATCTACATTTTTTCTCTTTACTTGTTCAAAACTGTGCGAGGAGGAATTTTTATTAGTTGACTCATCAGAATTGATTGTATTTTGAATGTTGAAAGCAGCAAGCTGTGCAGGTGGAACACATGGTGTTTGAAATATTTTTCTGCTTTATAATACTGACACAAATTTGTGTATAAAGTTTTATTTCTCATAGTCTTAGCAGAAAATTAAGATACCAGATTCATACTTTTTATAAATATGTTTGTAAACATATGCTCAAGAAAGCACAGATTCTAAGTCCTCAAACTTCTGTGTTTTTCACTTAATACTTGAAAGTTAGAGGGTTTTTAAGTTGCTATAAAAATTGTAAAATTATTTATTGTGTTCAAATTTGCTGAAATAACCTTAGTACAGGTCAACTAGTTCACAACTGCACTGTAAGCCCTTATGCATTCCCAATTTAAATTCTAGACACCTGTTAAGTTTTAAATTATTATTAAATGTATAAGTACTGTGCCACCAAAGTAATGAGTGGGTGCTGTCATGCAAAGTTACTTGACATTTGAATGTATTTCTAATCTGAATGACTTATTTTTTCCAGCACACAACCACAATCAGCATATCTATATTCCAGCTTCCCTTGGTCTATTAAACCCTGAGGCATCTGGTGGCAAATACTGAGCTCAGGATTGGTACTGGCCTTTCAGTCAGATGGAGACTTTGGAGGAAAAGAGCAATCTCCTTGGTTTACAGGCAGACAACAACATGGAGCAATCATTCACTGTCAGCTCCTTGGTATGTATTACAGAAAAATGTTTCAGTGGCTGAGCAACTTTTCTTTCAATTAGAATAAATTTCAAGAGAGCAATTTAGCAGTGGTGGCTCTCAGCTCCATGGATCTTTTCCTGCATGCTGCCTGAAAGTTTTGTTGGAATTTATTATATTTCTGTATGTATGATTTATGGGGTGTCAGCAACCAGATTTTTAAGAAGTTGAAATGAGCATTTTAAATAGAAAGAGTAAAAAAATTCATCAAAGAGGGAAACAACTTACAGTAGCCATTTGTTTATTTATTAATTACCAGGAAGGTAATGACATAAGCAGCTATGGTTCTTCTTCAGCAATTAGTTTGAACTTCTTAGTCTTTAACGGCCTCATTTAAAACTGGAAATGAAGATTTGAAGTGAACTGTTGACTCACCAGAGGAACTTATTGCTCTTTGTTTCCTGAACTATTTCTAGCAGTCAAATGCTATACATCACGTAATAGGAGTCTGAGTGTTCAGGACATCCATCAAATTATTTCAGTAACTTAAGACAGAACCTTGTAGAATTCATGTGTGGGAGCTTTTAAAGAGGACACACTTTATACTGCCTTTGGTAATTTCTACAGTAATTTACTTAATTTTTTACAGGTATTTTCCTAATTTTTTCCCTTTTTTGTTGTTGTTTTTGGAGGGAATAAAATCGCTTTTCTTTTTGATCACAATTACTTGTGATTGAGAAATATGTTATAATGTTTCAACTGTGGCTAGAGGTGGAGAAACCAATGCCTATTTTCAGAAAAATACTAGCTGAATATTTCCCTTGAGCTTCTTGACTGAGACCACTTGCTGAAAGTGGAACGGAATATACTCTTATCTAACAAGACTGTTCATTTTCAGAGAAAGCTGGTGGCTATTCCTGACCACACAGACATCTCAGTGAGCCCCGAGGAGAGAGTGCGTGCCCTGAGCAAGCTGGGCAGCAACATCAGCATCAACGAGGACATCACCCCGCGGCGCTACTTCCGCTCGGGGGTGGAGATGGAGCGCATGGCCGCTGTGTACATGGAGGAGGGCAACCTGGAGAACGCCTTCGTCTTCTACAACAAGTTCATCACGTAAGAAAGCAGATCATCAGCCATCACAGCTGATAATTCTGAGCAAACTGAAATGGAGAGCTGCCCTGAGAACCCCATTACACCACAGTTCTGACTGTGGTCCGCTAGGAGACCCTTTAGACAAGGAGAAGTTTGTTTAGGGTGTTCTTGCAGAGCAGCTCTGTTCTCTGGAGATATTTTGCACTGAGCGTGGGCTTTGTTAAAACTTCCTGCCACCTCTTGATGTGGTTGTCCTATCCATGTGTGAACTCCAGGCATGATTTAACCTAACATACAGAGGTTTGAGTTTATTCTGCCAGGCCATACCAGGAGCACTGTTGCCCCCAGATTATTCTTTATATGTCATGATGTTGGTTAAATACAATTTTTGACTTTAAAAGCAATGTTTAAATAAGATTTCTAAGCCATTAGTAGTTATGTCCTATGAGCATCTGCTGATCTTAAGGATGGTAGTATTGCACAATAATTAAAAAAGCATGAGAAAAGTGTTTTCTTGCTTTCATTTTACTTTTTTCCCCCAAAAGGATTAAATATAATTTATTGTTTCTTACAGGAATAAATGCAAAATCTACAGTGTATGTTCATGATTATTCTCCTTACCACAAAAGAACAAATCTAGCCAGCTTTCATTACAACTCTCAAAATAGACAGCTGAAAAATATATCACTGGCAGATTTAAACTTTTAACCTAGCTAGTTTTGCTGTAGAATTGATTGGTTTGTTTTATTACTTCAGAAAGGTTTGGGGCTTTTTTAATGTGCGTATTTTAAAATTGTTGTAAAGGAAACATCCTTTCTCCCTCCTTATTTTCCTCATACTCTGAAAACTAGACCAAACCTCTCTTAGCTCACCTGTTTTCTTTTCAAATGCATCTGTCTCTATAAAAAGAGGGTCTGGAGGTGAATATTGTGCAAATTGCTAAAAGAATGATAGCAGCTGTGCATTACAAACTCCTTGCAGCTGAGTGTTGCCATAATTTATCTGTGCAGCTTGATCTGGAAAAATTACCTGCTTTAGTGACAGTGTTTCATTCTTGTCTTCCATTGGAGAGTCAGCATTTTGGCTAAGAACAGATAAAGAGAGTAGAAATAAGATTTACTAGCACTGACTAGAGTGGAGGGTGGTTTGAGGGATATTTTTAGATGCTGGCTGCTAGTTAGCCCTTTTTTTTAACCTAACCCAGTACTAATGGAAACTGATATATATCAGATGTGGAAAATAATCTCCTGTCCTTATTCTGTGTGTCCCATACAGGTCCATACCATAATGTGTTAATATAAACACATGTGTAGAATCCTGGTCCAAGTCATCTGGAATTCAGTGTTTAACAGTTATGTGAAACTGATTTTTCTGCCAGCATGCAAGCTATTATGGATATTCTTCTGACTAAACACATGCATGTTTAATTTTCTAGGTTGTTTGTAGAAAAGCTGCCCAGTCACCGAGACTATCACCAATGTGCAGTACCAGAAAAACAAGATATTATTAAGGTAGGGTTATGGTTCCCTGGTATTTATGAAATGTTTTACTCAGAGCCTCTTCATTTTTCCCAGCCCATATAGGCCATAGCTTCTTTTTCTCCAGAGCACCCATAGCAGCCATCACAGCTTCAATTTCTAATACGTTTCTCCACTACTCATACATCTTTTATTTTGGAAATTAAATTATTGATCTAAAATGTGAATGAGAATGGTCTGAATAAGTTGGTAGGTTGTTGGGAGCCCGGGTACATCTATTTTTGAAAGTTTGCATATTAAAAATGCATATGTTAACAGTACTTAGCTTGATTCTGGTCCCAATTATGTGAATGGATAATGGTCCAAACTGACTATTGCAAACAGAAGGAGAAATGTGTGGCATTACTGATGCCTGTGCAGTATTTGCTTACTCTGCTAAATAAGTAAAGTATATTTTTTTCTTTACTACCATATATGTATTTACTTCATTTTTACCAGTTTTTTTTCCCTCCACTTCCATACAAAATAGTTTTTCTTTTGTTTTTTTCCCCTCTAGAAAATAAATCCTAAATAAATTTTAAGTATAGCCTTATACTGAACTTAAAACAGCTGGAACTGCCCAGTGAGAGTTGCTAGTAGGACCATGAGTGTCTCTTGCTCTATGCCCCCATGTTTGCTTGCTTTCTCTACTGTTAAACTGAATGTTTTACTCAAAACCAAAACCATCCATGCTGAAGTTCTGACTGTGGTCCACTAGGAGCACATCCCTACTGAGAAAGGGCATCTAACATTGCTTTCTCCTGTGGCACTCAGCAGGATTAAGTACATGGTCGCTTTTCCTCCCTTGCCTCTGAATTATTTTGTAGTAGCCTTCGAATAAGTAGAAAGCATTGGGAATTGGTTCTGTTTTGTAAGAGATGTTGTTTTGCCAGGTCTGTGACAGAAAGCTACAGGTATAACTACCTCTTCAAAAAAACCTTTTTTTTCCCCACTTGGAAATGGGCATATTCAGATGTATTTCTGACTGGGAAGCTCCAGAGAAAAATGCAATGATCCTACCTGAAACTCTATAAGCTGGTCTTAGCATTTTTGTAAGAATTATGCCTACAACAAAAACATTAGTCATCACACTCCTATTAAACAAAACAGAGATAACACACTCCTACTAAAAGGACTAATCTTTCCTTGAGATAAGAAGCAGCCATGTCACATGTTTCACTAATATAAATCAATAGATTTATTGAAAACAATGTACTATAGAAGTTTCATAAACTGATGATATAGTGTGTATTTTCTCTTTTGCCTTTTTTTTTTTCCTGTGAGGAGAGCAGGTTATTTTCTGGTTTGTATTTTTAAAAAAAATCTGTGTTACAGCTGAGTTTGTTTTCCAGGTGGCTCTTTTAAAAAGTGAAAAGTAAACTTATTTATCTTTTTCCCCATCCCACCTCAAAGAAATTGAAGGAGGTTGCATTCCCACGGACAGACGAACTGAAAAGAGATCTTTTAAAAAAATATAACTTAGAATATCAAGAATACATGCAACACAAAGTAAGTTTTATATGATTATTAAATGTTGACATGAATATTTTTCATATAAAACTTGAAAATTAAGCACTAAAATGCCAGTTTTAGAAAAACCTAATAATTTCCTGAGCTGCTTAGGAATGACATTTCATTTCTTCTTGAGAATCAGCTGGTCATTTAAAAATAAGTAATGCAAATGTGTGCTAGGAAGTACATGTGCTGCTATATTTACTTAATAAGTGTCTACAAAGATCCAATTAGGTTTTTGGTATACTCTGATTCTGCCTTATAAAGAGAATGAAATTGATACTCATGTCAGTAAGTGGAAAAGATTCCTTGGCTCCAAATGTGCTCTACTTTGAATTGAGATTGAAGCCACTGAAAACAGAATCTATATCTTAAACCCTTGACTTGGAAAAAGCATCCGAGAAGCATCTTTTTTGTTCCATCCATCAATGCTCTGTTTTCCATCCTACCTTTGGGGATATAGTTGTATTTTCCAGTTCAGTAACCAGGTTCCAAAAGAGTTCCTTTTTAATGACAGGATTTTATGGTTTTATTGAACTGTTAGATTGCTCCTTTCCTTCCATTTTCCCTAGCATTTTTGGTGTTCTGAGAATGTCACTATGTTGTGTATGTTTCAGAACAAATGTAAAACTGAATTTCTGAAGAAACTGGAGCACCAAAAGCTAATAGAGGCAGAGAAGAAACGAGTCGCACACATGCGGCAGCAGCAGCTCGAATCAGAACAGTTTCAGTTCTTTGAGGATCAACTTAAGAAGCAAGAGCTAGCTCGAGATCAGAAAATCAAAGAGAGTGTGGTTATGTCTGAGCAGATAGATGGAAGTATGCTGTCTTGTGTTTCTGTACCAGAGAACAGCTCCTTATCTGCAGCGCTGCTGGAGAAAAAGGAGAGGCGCGGCACCTCTGGCTCTGCTGGACATTCGCCGCCCGTGGAACGGGTCTTAAAGCCAGCAGCTACTCTAGGTGCTGTTCAGAGTAAGTGCAGGCATTTCTTTTTTCCCTATTTTATTTTGTCTACCTACATATGTCTTTTTTCACTGTGAGGATGCCCATACTGAAATAACCATGAACAGGTTTGTGCAAACACAGCAGTTCCTTATAGTTTCTTCATTTTAAGAGGGAGAGTTGCACAGTTTCATGTTTTCCAGTTGAGTAACAATGGATGGATACAGAGATTGAGATTTAATATTCCTGGGAAATGAAGTCTGAATCTTTCCATGGGCTTCAAGGGAACAGAAACAGAACCTGCAGTGGTTTCCACTGGAAAGCCCTGGCCTGGGAGATGGTCCCAGCTGACTGTCACCTCAGGGACAGGCTAGAGAGTGTATCTTGTGGGTTGGTGCCTTCAATTTAGATGAAGTACTTGTCCTGTAGATTTGTTCTCATTAGAAGTCTATGATGTGGTAAGTATAATTCTTCCACTTGTAGTAATATACTATAATATACTATAATATACTGTGTGTATTTCTTTATTTTGGGGATCTTCATTGTGTTAGCTGCTAGCTGTAAATGCCTTTTTATCTCTCTCTTCTTTCTCTCTCTCTCTTTTTTTTTTCTTTTTTTTTTTTTTTTTTTTTTTTAATTCTTGGTTAGCTCAATTGGCCGAAGCACTCAGAGGTGTCATTTTGCCCAGGGATCTCTGTCACAAATTTCTGCTGCTGGCAGAGGCAAATACAGTAAGAGGAATAGAGACATGTGGAATTCTCTGTGGAAAACTGGTACAGTTTAAGCCTCATATTTTTATGGGGAAGAGATACTTGATAGTGCTGTAATATCCTGTGATGTATTGATTTCAGAGCAAAAGCAGATATAAATGGCTAGCCTTCCATGTAATGAACTTCATATTGTAACCTGAATGGTCATTTCAGCACTGTGGGCTTGCTTTACTGGGGAAACATCTGCTCAAAGTATGCTGCTATTGTTGTAAAGCCTAGCAAGTTTTTCAGCATGCTGTACAGTACAGCCTTTTTCGAGTACTTTCTCTGGCATTCATCTAAGGTAAGTGAGGTTTAGTTACAGGACAATGAAATATAAAGACTGCCAGAATCCACTGGAGTCATCAAATGAATAATGGCACAACAAAACAGAAATCCCATCATCAAGCTGTAGAACATTTGATTTTCAGGCTGGTTTTTTTTGCTTTGACCTAGATTACACTTAATGTCCTTTGAGAGCAGGGAAAGATGGCGTGGCTGATGCTGACATGAAGAATTTTAGGTGACCCCAAGTGTATTTGAACTGCATGAAGGGAAAGAACAGCAGTATTAGTCTTTTTTCACAGAAAATCATGATAGTTTTCTCAAAGCTCTTTTATGTGTTTTTAATCATTTTAAAGGACAGTCTTTTCACACTGATCACTGAGAGCAGTTCAATACAACAGCCTTGTCTTGTGACTAATACTACCCTGTATGCTTTTATGATAAAATGCTAAGGCATATTTTTAGGTATAGTGTGTTGGTAGAGCTGCACTGGAATCAGTGGAGCTGTACTGTTTTGTTAGCTGACATCTTTCAGATTTTGATTCAGCATTTATTCCTTAGGCAGTCTGTTCCACCCTAAGTCAATGTTTGTTTTGCAGACTCATAATGAATTTACTATTACACATGTAATAGTGCCAAAGCAAACTGCAGGACCAGACTACTGTGACATGGAGAATGTGGAAGAATTATTTGGTATTCAGGATCAGTATGATCTCCTCACTTTGGGTTGGATCCATGTATGTATGACTCATAGATTCTAGTTTTCTTATATTGGCTCTACATACTATGTAAAAAAGAAAAAAAAACCCCAACTGGAGTAATACAAATTTGCTTGCTGAATACAAATTGCAGTGATGTAAATAAGCACTCATGTTCTCCACAGAGAACTCCTTAATACAATTGAGGCATCCTGTTGACACAATGGGCCTACTTTTGCTGGTGCAACTTTTTTAAAATGTTGATTTAGGGGTATTTTATTACTTTCTAATGCCATATTCAAAAGTCAGGGAGAGGAGTACTGTGTTGTTTAAACTTAATATTAACTTTTCTCTTAGGGATTTTACACAATTAAGTCATTTCCGTTTGTCTTATGCTTCTTCATTCCACCTTTTCCTCCCCATGATCAGAAAATTGCTTGTATATCTGATTGTGAACATGCCTCCATGAAACTCATCATGAAAAGCCTTCTTTTCTCCATGTTGAACACTGTAGAACAATATAGACCCTGGGCTAAAAAGAGCTTTAGAAACCAGCCTGGGGAATTACTGATCTTTCACTTGTAACAAATTATTTTTCCTTCTTAAATGTATGTTGACCTTGATCTGTAAGAAATATTTCATGATGTTGAGTTTTCCCTTTCTTTTTTGTAGACACATCCAACACAAACTGCATTCTTATCCAGTGTTGATCTCCATACTCATTGTTCTTATCAGCTAATGTTGCCAGAGGCCATTGCAATTGTTTGTTCACCAAAGCATAATGAGTAAGTTCAGATTTTTAAGTAATATTTTGGTATTTTTCCGTGCTTCTTGTCATAAAATCTGATCAAATGCAAAGGGTACATGCCAACTCAGATGAAGGGCATGAACATTTTGCTGTGACTTTGTTTACTGTGAGTAGCCTAGACTTGCATTTCAGTCAGTCTCTATGCACAGCATTGTTTCTCTCCTCTTCCCTCCACAGACGCAGGTTTTAAATTTTATTTTTTATATGTTCTGCTCAACAAAGTAATAATTACAGGAGCTATTCTTCTGGAGTACTCATAGCCAATGCCCTACCACAGATCTGTCTTCATTCTGTCTACTTAAGAGTGTGGAGGGAAGTTAGGCTTATTTCTCTAGAATGATGTGAAAATTGCAGTTTACAAAGCAGAAGGGTAAAATTCCCTTTTTTGATAATAAGGATTTATTTTTGAATTTAATGAATTACAAACTATGTATCTGGAAACAAACTAGAATAGTGCAAATATTAATGTGAAGGCTTGTAATAGAAGAGGTTTCCCAGAGATGTCAGGAAGTCTGCATCCTTGGAGATATGCAAAACATGACTGGACGTGGTCCTAGCAGCCTGCTCAAGGTGATTCTGCCAGAGCAGGGGGACTGGACCAGACAGTCTTCAGAAGTTCCTTCCAGCTTCAACAAATTTGTGATTCTCCTTTGGTGTGTAGTGTGCATTTCTTCAGCCTTTCCTGCTGGCCTTCTGCCTCAGTAGATGTGAATCCTGTCCTGGTTGCCTGACTTCCTAAATGGGCCCTTCAGGTGGCAGAGCTGTGAATACAGACTGAGAAGCAAGGGCACAAGCACCAGCATTTCTAACCCTGAGCATGCTTGCGTACCTTTCCAAATTTCTGCTCTTAAAGTCTCTCTCACAGTTGATGCTGATACCCTGTAACCAACTCTAACCTGTAATATTTATATGGTCAGGTGCTGCCCTGTGGGTAATAGGTTCTCTTTGCAGAAGGATGGCATTGTAACGTTTTATTCAATACTTAAGGACTTGCAGCAGTGCATTTTCTAATGCTTTGTGTGATTACCTAAAAGAGTGGGGAGGATGTGCTCCTACTAGTACATTTACACAGCTGTCATCTTTTAAGTTGCCCTGGGTGAAGTGCAGTCCAGAACATGCAAGTTTCTGGTTTGCATCTGTTCCTGTGTGAACCAGCCTTATCCCTCAGTGGCCTAACCTGCCTAACAGGAACAGCACCAGTACTGGGATCCTTTTTGTCCCCTTCCCCTCATCATCTCTTCCTTTACAGGAGCACAACTCCCCTTGATTTAAAATACCTTTAAAAACCCAGCTCAGCCAGGGCTCCTGTGTATTGAAGGTCACCAAGCACCTTCCTGTTGTCCTTCTTCTAAGCAAAGCAATTTGTGTGTGAAACCTTGGATGTGTACTATGAGAGCAGTGTGTAACAGGAGTTTCATGTTCTGCTTTTCAGCACTGGCATCTTCAGACTGACTAATGCTGGCATGCTAGAAGTTTCTGCTTGTAAAAAGAAGGGATTCCATCCACATACAAAGGACCCTAGGTTATTTAATGTAAGTATATAATTCAACACAGTTTTTACTATTCAAAACTCTTGACCATGGCTCTGCTGCAAACAGAAACTTGAGATTAGATTTCTTAATAATTTTCCCCGTTTTACTAATTCATTACCCTTAGTTCACTGACCAAGGTAGACATCAGGAGACTACTTAAGCAGCCATGAGGTGAGTGTTACAAGCTGCCATTCAGATGGTGTTAGTTACTATCAGTCACCACTTTTACCTGCTTTCAGAAGGAGCAAAACTCATATTTTCAAATGGGAGTTACTCTTGAGCTCTTCGGTTTTTAAGCAATGAATCAGTTCATCTCTCCAATTTTGGTGCCCCAGCAAAACATCCCAGCTGCTTTAAAGTGCAGCTGTAAGTAGGTTAAGTCCTATTTCCTTCATTGCTAAAAGTTTGCCCTGGCTTCTCTGAGCATTTCTCTGTAACTGGTGTATCTTTTGATGTTTCAGTAGAATAATGGTGTGTGTGTGGCTGAACAGTACAGTCAGCCAGAACTGTCTTCCAGCTAACACTGGCATTTCTGATAAGAGCCTTTACCTTTGAATAATTAAGTGTTTGGTTTTTTTCAATGAGGTTCACTTCAAATACAGAAGCGTCTCCTATAGATTAAAATAAAATTACCCAATACAGAGAAGTCATGCTGAGAGACATTGGAAATTACTGTGTTGTCAGGCTCTCTAAATGTCAGCATTAGGCCTCAAAAGGAGAGGTCAGAGATTTTTGTTTTGTTCTGTTCTTTCATCATTAAGTGTAGGGATAATGAGAAGGTAGTCCAGCTCTGAAAAATGTTAAGATTTTGTGTTCCAGGTAGGTTCTTTTCAGTGGTCTTTTACACATGTAGTTCATGGATGAAGTTACTAGGTATTTTACTGAGATTTCTGAGAGTAATGTGTTGACTTCCTCTGCAGCCATGTACCCATGTGGTTGGGAAAGACATAAAGATAATCGTGCTGGATCTGAGGTGATACGGATGAACCACACCAATGCACTCTACAAAAGGCCAAAAGAGAAAAATGAATTCCTGTTTTTTCCTACATTTTCAGAAATTACTTTTATATTTATACATTTTAGATTGAATGGTTTGATATTTATTGCTCTAGCCTGTTTTGGAGTTATTTTGTTGCTCTGTCAAGATGGAGTTCAGTGGCATTAACCCTGAATCTGTAAACAAGTCTCACCCATAAAACAAAACAATAAAATGAACTTCAAACTACAGTAACTGTGTTGAAATAAGTAATGTTTCTTTTGTCACTTTTTTGCATTAATTGACTACTGAGAATTAGGTAGTGGTTGGCTTTTTATATGTAGTAGAGGCAAATCAATCAGTTTAGGTGATTTTTTTTTCATCTTTTTCTCCTGTCCAACTGCTATAGCCCAAGTTTCAGCTATTAAGCAGAAGATACTTAGAAATATCCAAATCCTTTACCTGAGAGCTGATCCTCACCATTTTGGGATAGTAGGGATACATCAGAGTCTCTTGGAGAAATGTGTCTTCCCTAGCAACCTGCCAGGAGAGACTTTAAACTGAAAGACACGTCTTATCCTGAAAAGGATTTCCTCAGTCTATCTAGAGTTAGATAAAAAGATCTAGACAGAGTTAGAAGAAAGAGCCATACAAAGTTATTTGCTTTTACAAGAGTTTATTTAGTAACTGTTCCAAGAATCTAGATGACCTATACTTTAAATAATAAGGTTAGTACAAAGAGGTTTGCAACGTGCTAACAGTCAGAAGCTGGACAAGATCTGAAACCCTGGGGTTATGAAGACATGGTAAATAACAGGTGCTGTTGCAAAGAGCTTACAGTTTGAAAGGTAACAAGTAACAGGCAAGTGAGGTAAACTATTGAGTTGAGAGAGGAAAATAGGTTAACAAAAATAAATAGCATCCTTTATCCTGAACTCTAATGAACACAGATTGCAGCAAGTTCCTTAGAAGTGACCTTTTCCAGGTCTGTCTCAGTGAATTCTTTATTCATATATATATACTTCTAAGACAGTATATATATAGGCTTCAGCTTCTAAGCATATACTTCTGGCTGATGTGTTTAAGATTATAAATGGAATCAGAAAAATCACAGAAAAAGAAAATTGTCAAAATTATTTTAGCTGCTTTGAACACATTACTCCCCCCTTTAAAAAAAAGTTCTGAAAAGAAAGTATATTAAGCCAGCTTAATTACCCTTTAGATCTTGCTAGAAATCACAAAATAAAAATAATAGGCTGCACTCATCCTGAGGGCATACAATAGAAAAGTCATATGTTTGACCTACTATTAGTGTTTAGATATGCTCCCAGAGGAACAGGTTTTATTTCTTTGAAAAAACACAGGATTGTTGTGGTACATATGGTACACATGTACTTATATGTATGATATGTACATATCATACACCCCTGGGCCCTGAACTGTAAGAAATTAGCTTTTCCAGCATGACAGCTGTGTAGTAAGAAGTGATGTGGATAGATAATATTTCTGGATAAAGCAGATGCAAAGCAGTGTGCCCATGATAATGAACATGATATTCCTGATACTGAACAGATGCCGTGCTCCTTTGGTACTGCCTAGAACTTTGTAAGAACCATGGCTGGTTCTGTCTGCAGATTAAAATGTTTTCTGAGGCTAAACTATGAGAACATGCAGCCTGACGGGTGAGCATCTTCTGGCATTGGCATCATTGAGCTAAAGGTACCACCATTTCTGTTAAGCCCAGTGGAGTGTAATAATAAATTCATGTCACAAGATGGAGCTTCAAGCCAGCTGTAATGGCATCTCCACACACTCATGGCATGGCTTTTGTTTTTGTTTTAAATAGGAGCAGCAATTTCATAGTATATTTAAAATTTATTTTAAGAAATACACAGTATCCAATTAATTAGATTAATTACGATGAAGGATTTATGGAATGAAATTATAAGAATGTACTTCCCTGAATACATTCACACTAAGGAGACATATAAAGAAAAGCAATTTAAAAGCATTTGCGGTGAACAATGGATGGACCAGCTTCATCATACTCCTGTTTGCTGATCCACATCTGCTGGAAAGTAGAGAGGGAAGCAAGGATAGAGCCTCCAATCCAGACTGAGTACTTGCGTTCAGGAGGAGCAATGATCTGTTTAAGAAATAAAACATTAAGGATGACTGTCTACTGTGAATAAAATACATTTTTATACAAAAATACTAAAGCAGTGATCTGTGATATGAAAAAAACACTGCACCTATGTGCTAGTGCTATCCATTGCTGCAAGCAGGAAAGTTTAGAATTTTTTATATAAATCTATACCCTCAAATTCCCTGCCTGACTCAACCCTCAGTGACCCCTGTCCCTGGTGCACTCATGTACTCCTGAGTATATATGAGAAAAGGGGAGAGAATTGCTCTGGAAACATAATGACAGTCTAGGTGGGCTTGAAAAAAATCAATGACCTATGGAGCATTCCTTTTGGTATAGCTGATAAAATGTTTGTAAAGCAAAGAACAGAAGACTTGAAGCAGCAGAACAAAGATTAGTTTGTCAGGGTCTCTTTCAAACTTGTAAGCCAAAGACAAAATCAGCATTTCGTCTCTCCCACATCCATCGGACTAGAAGGGCTGAAGAAGCTCACATACAGCCCCAGAGGAACATTTATATTCCTGGGTTCATGCTGTTCTTTGGCCACATTAGGACATTTGACTGAAATCAACATGAACAAGGAAATGAGAGAAAGCTCTCTTTTTCTAGCACCAAAGTTACCAGTTGGTGATTACTTGCTAGGTAATCCAGATGTGATTCAGAATGTGTTAAAAGCACTCACTTTGTAAGGTGTTGCATGTTTCATTAGATCTTTGAGGACTTTGTAAATGCCATCTCATATAATCTACAAATGATTGCACCATACATACCTTGATCTTCATGGTGCTAGGAGCCAGGGCAGTTATTTCCTTCTGCATCCTGTCTGCAATACCCGGGTACATTGTGGTGCCTCCAGACAGCACATTGTTGGCATAAAGATCCTTTCTGATGTCTATGTCACATTTCATGATGCTGTTGTAAGTGGTTTCATGAATGCCAGCAGACTCCATGCCTGGGGAAGGCACAGAAGAACACTGAGGAAGCAACTCCATACAGAGACTTAACATTGTTAATGCAGAGCTGATGTGCTGTTTAGTGACTCTTTGGAAGACATCAGTCTCAGAGCTTTGGAAATCTGGAAAGTCATTTTGCAGTTGCCTAAATTATTTGCTTAAGAGTTCCTTCATGTACAGCCGTCCTCTCCCCCTTACACACAACAAGTCCTCCTTAAAAAGAAAGTTGGGGGTGTGGAACAGCAAAGTTTCCACTAGGCTTCTGGAGGCAATCTCAATTGTCTAAGAATTCCTTATATGGTCTTGGAATAATTTGTTCTCTTTTTTTTCCCTTTTTTTTTTCTTTTCAAATTAAGTCAACTCAGAGACAGAACAGTCAAAATATGTCCTAATACCTCTAGGCATGCAACTGCTTTATCTCTGAGTTGAAATCCTGCCTATTGGCAGAACTGACACTGGATTTCTGTGTGACCTAGTTGCAAATCTGCCTTCATGGATGTTGATTAGCATGGCATCATCTTGACTTTGCTCTGAAAAGGCAATGAACCATGGATTCAGGATTTGGAGCAGTCTTTTGGAAAAATAAAAGTAGGTCTTGCTGCCTTCATGCCCCTCCCACTTCTTCCCACTCCTGGCAAGAACATTCAAAGATGCAAAATGGCACAGGCCCAATGCCCGAAGGCAGGAATAAACATTGTGGGTTTATTTTGGGAAAGCATTTTGGCTAATTGTTTAACGTGAAGTTCTTCCCAGCACATTAATAGACCTGTTCTGAAAGATTGTTTTATAATAGGTGTTAGGACACATGTATAGGTCTGGGTGAGTTAGTAATGGAGCACAAGCAAAAGGAAATAGGGACTTGGTATTTCTGTGCAGGTTACCAAGGCAGAACAGTCACTGAACCCACCAATGAAAGACGGCTGGAAGAGAGTCTCTGGGCACCGAAAGCGTTCATTCCCAATGGTGATCACCTGACCATCAGGAAGCTCGTAGCTTTTTTCCAGAGACGAGGAAGATGCAGCAGTGGCCATCTCATTTTCAAAGTCCAGGGCCACGTAACAGAGCTTTTCCTTGATGTCACGGACAATTTCACGCTCCGCTGTAAAGAGGATTCAATCTTTAAAATGGCATGCAGGAAGGACCCAGACTGTTGACTGCTTGTTCCCTTTCACCCTCCAACACCCTCCCCATATTTTGAACAAATCCTCTGCTAGCCTTTCAAGGGGCTTTCATGTTGGAGACCCTCCCATGCCTATTCAACTGCAGAACCACTGATAGTGCTTCTGAGGCCCATGAACGAGGCTCTGTTTTGGCGTGCCCTTACCAGTGGTGACGAAGGAGTAGCCGCGCTCCGTCAGGATTTTCATGAGGTAGTCGGTCAGGTCGCGGCCAGCCAGGTCCAGGCGCATGATGGCGTGTGGCAGCGCGTAGCCCTCGTAGATCGGCACGTTGTGGGTGACGCCGTCCCCAGAGTCAAGCACGATCCCTTTGGGACGGTAACACACACGGTTCATCCCCATCATCCCCACGGAACCATTGCAAACACCTGTGCCACGTTCCCCTGAGGCTTACCTGTGGTACGTCCAGAGGCATAGAGGGACAGAACGGCTTGAATAGCTACATACATGGCTGGCACGTTGAATGTCTCGAACATAATCTGAAATGCAATTAAAATGATTGTCGTAACACTAGAGGGTTTAGCTTAGTTGAAGCAATTTACTGAAAAAGAGGCAGAATGCAAGATTTTGATATTTCTCTTTGCTTGGTAAAAGCAAGAAAGGAAAATACAAAATCTAAATCCAAAAATATTTGTCCTATAAGGTATGTCCCTGTATTTGGCTTGTATTTTTATCATATTAATATAGCCACGTGCACATATTAAAGATAATTTTGTAATAGGCCTGGACATAAAAACAGATTAAGATGACAAAGTTCAGACAGACTGGAGTGCTCACATTCAACGTGAATACAGTGATTTTCTAAATTATATGTAATAATATGTAAATATGACAGGTGGTCACTGTGTGCTTTCCATCTTCCATAACCGAGAGAGACAGACTGCTGGACAGCATGACTAACTGGAAGGATGGCATTCACATCCTGTTGAATAGAAAGGTTGGACTATGACATAGCTTTAGTGTGGCTCACCTGTGTCATTTTCTCACGGTTGGCTTTGGGATTCAGGGGTGCTTCAGTCAGCAGAGTCGGGTGCTCCTCAGGTGCAACCCGGAGCTCATTATAGAAAGAATGATGCCAGATCTGAGGATAGTGAGAGAAGCCAAGGGAAAGAAACACCATCAGTCAGCAGCTCAGCATCACTTCCAGACAGGTACTGAGCTCCAGCACTCTGCTTACAGCTGTAGATATAGGCTGGTGATGTTTCTCATGCAGCTGTTCTTACTGCCTCCACAGAGACTACCTGAACAACTGTAGAAAGAAAAGCACCATCCTCAGGTAGTGCTACCAGTAATATATGACTTACTTTGGGGACACCTAAGGAAAATGAATACAGTACTCTTACAACAGAAAAGACAGAACAGAACTCACTTTGTTCCAGCAATGCTATTTCAATGATGACTGAAAGGGAAACAGTTCCAGAACAACTCAGAGAACATACACAGAGTTCAATGGATAATGGGTCTCATGACAGTTTCCTCTTTTGGATTGTACAGGCCAGCCCAAATAGTCAAGAAAAGAAATGAAGATAAATGGTTTGTGAGGTTGAAAGTAGACTTGTGTTTATCACCTCCACACAACTTGTTCCTACAAGTTGTAAAAATCTGAGGCCAAATGAGGCAGTGAGGAGGTTAATACACTGATAAGAAGTAAAACAACCAGAGATTTCAATCTGAAGGCCAAGAAGTCTTTCCTAAGCTTGTTTTCAAGCTGGTGGTCATTAAGTACTGGTTGATATGTTTGGCATCTAAAAGATTTTGCTTTCAAGCAATTTCTTCAATACTGAGAGTCATTAGGTTCTCGGTGACTCCACACACTTACAGTGTGTTGGGATGTCCAGACCATTCCAAATAACAAGTTTCTCCTTGAACCATACTGGGTAGCATGACACTTTCATCTAAAATTTAGTGGATATTCTGCAAATATTTGGTTCGAATAGTTCTGTTTACCAGTAGTACACATTGACTTTTGAAAGCTGAAATACCTTCTCCATGTCGTCCCAGTTTGTAATGATGCCGTGCTCTATGGGGTATTTCAGGGTCAGGATTCCTCTCTTGCTTTGAGCCTCATCACCCACGTAGCTGTCTTTTTGACCCATACCAACCATCACACCCTATAAAATAATACAAATTGTGTCAGTCTCTCAGAGAAAAGTGTCATAAAGTAGACAGAACATTAGCTGTGAAACAAATCCAGTTGCCAGTTATACTAGTTACAACATAGCTTACTAATACTAACAAATGGAGTATTATGTGTTGCTCTTAAATTGCCAATATTAAATGTTTCGTTGTTAAATCTCTGGAGTTCATATTTCCACTACAGTTGAGTAAACAGAACAAGTACAACATTAAATGCATCAAGATAAAGTGGGAAAACTGAGTTGTTTTATGTTTGTTATTATTTAGGGATGAACAGTCTGCTAAATGATAATAAAGTGGAGTAAAAGCAGAAAGTGATATTGTGCCATCTAAGGGTCAAGATCGAGTGATACACAATTTACATTTCCCAAAACTTCAGTTTCAACATTTTTTAATCCTCTATATGAATGCCATAATACTGTAATTAGGGATGGACAATTTAAATCTACTGTATGGACTTCTTTACAGATATTTTCATAGATCCTGTAGAAATTATTAAAGGACCAGAAGCTGGAAACTACTCTGGATATACACTAGACTCTATGTTAAAATCAGAAATAATTAAAGAAAAACAGAATATATTAGGATCCTTTAAGTGCATAATGCTCCTATCAGAACTTAGTCATTAGAGAATCCAAACCTTGGATCCAAACCTAAATCCATGTCTTAAAAACAGGCATCCTGTTTTTAACAGCTTTGCAATTTTTAATGGGATGACCCATCATAAATGATCAGGAAAGAAAGTTCTAGAAATCTGTATTTGTTTCCACTGTAACTATATGGCTTGGTTTTGAGCAATTATTATCATTTACACTAGCTACAGATGATGGCATTTGAATGCACTTTTCAAATTATGGTAATTCCCAGAGGCATCACTTTGCCCTTCAGTCCTAGTTTCTGTATTGAAAGGCAGGTATTTCTCCAATCCTGGAGAATTTAAAATTAATTTCCTGGGTATATAAAGTCTTCAGCTTGCAAAGAGCTTGCCTCTTTCCACCAGGGCCTTGGATGACATAGAAGCAATTAGGTGGATCTGTTAATTACTTGGATTAGTTTGTTGTGACCTAGACAAGCTGCTCTAACTCATGCTTATGGTGATCTATCTCATAAACTCTCTATAATTAACAGCTCAGATAATAAATATGTTCTGCAAACTATTAAAATATAGTGGAGTGCATCATATACTCAAATGTAAACCTTGAAGCTAAGGAAATCCTAGACAGGCACCCATTTCTGGTACAGCCTAATGAATAAAGTCAGAAAGGTTAGGAGAAAGCTAACTGAAAACTTCTGCTTCCTCCTTTAGTCTTCCACACATTACCTATTATCAGCTTTAAGAGCAGTCAGAATTTCCAGATCTTCCTGTGTTGGGCTTGTTTGGATTTTGGGTTGGGCTTCTTTAACTGAGTTTTATTCACAAAGTTCTCTGGGTGATTCAAAATTAAGGGGCAGGGAAAAGATGGCATAGAAGGGAGTGAAAAATTTTAAAAGGATTCCTTTACAAGGCATGAGACCTCCCTTGATTCAGGGAAGTGCGCTGCCGGACTCATTTTTGCCTGGAAATACTGTGTTACACAGATGACTCCAGGCTGGCCTAGCCCCAGACACAGATGGTCCTGGCTGAAGAGCTGGGGACAGGGCAGCAAAGCCTTCTACAAGCCCAATAAGGAACAACCAAAGTAGTTCATCACCTGGTGCCTGGGACGACCCACAATGGACGGGAAAACTGCTCTTGGAGCATCATCTCCAGCGAAGCCGGCTTTACAGAGCCCTGACCCATTGTCACAAACAAGGGCAGTGCTGTCCTCTTCCTCACACATCTTCTACAGCAGTGCCTGCTGGCCTTCCAGACAGAAAACCACCCTGTGAAAACAGCAGGGAAGAATTAAATCAATACCCAAATCACACTCAGATAGCAGAGCCACCCTGGCCACCAGAACCTGCAAGGAGGGGAATGGCCCCAGGCTGGGAATCACAAGGACTGCAGGGCTGTGGGAGGGAATGGGCTTCCTTCTGGAAAGCATGAGAGCTATCAACCATGCCTGGGTGCGCTAGAGATTACCCAGGGAATTCCAGAGGAGACTTCCAGCCCTGCGGCACAGGCAGAGAGATCAGGGAGCAGCAAATGTTTATCTAAATTTGGTCTCAGAAATCCACGGCTGGGGGAGGGAGATGAAAGAGAACACTGGACTGACAGCTGCAAAAACAAAGATTCATTTGCATTGAATTCAACACAACTTCTCCTGCTTTTCTATCACCCTGACAAAATCCTGACACATGTGAATAGCTGTTAAAAGGTAAGAGCACTTCAACTTCCCATTCTAGTTTTGGGCTTCCCAAAATCTAGCTATATTAAATGCTGTGCATGTACCAGGGGTGTTTTCCTGATGCAGATATTAATCTGCTGGTGAAGATGGCCAATTAAGTTTACATTTAACCTTTTAAAAAGGTAGAAAATTTCCAAATAAAAAAGAGAAAAAAAGGAGCACGTCTTTTTGAGTTCTCCCCTAATCAGTCAGAAAAATAAACCCACCTTTAAAATTAAGTCAGAGACAGTATGTGTTTTAAAAACAGGCCATATGTCTGCTCTATCATCATTTCAAAGCAGCTAATAAACTACATTTGTAGAGTGACAGATCAATTTATGTTGGCTCCTTGGCTCAGTAAAAAGAAACTGTTTTCCTCCTCTGGCAACAGGAAGATAATATGGGTAATAAAAATGCTTTGAAGGCTTTGTATTGAAGTCAATTACAGAAACAAGCACTGAATACCAGGACTCAAGAAGAACTATTTGCTCACAATTTATAGCGTGGTAGGGAATCACTTGGCCCACTCCAAGCCTGGGCTTCCACACAGAGTTCAACAAATTGCAGTGTGTTAACAGCTAAGGGAGACAGCTGTCATCCACGGACCAGCTGGCTCCACATGCAGGCTCCAAAACCTTCTGCTGCAGGAATACTGGAAGTGCAGGCAGAAATAAGAATGGGGTCAGCAAGAGCCATGGCCAATGAGCAAGGGAGGCCACAATCTGTTTAGCCTCTACAATGGATGGAACAGGCACAGGCAGTTCTCCCAAATGCTTCATTTGAGATCCTCTGTCTCTCCCCAGCCAGGCAGCCACGAGACATGGCTGCAGCCCTGCTCCTGCAGGCTGTGTGGGCAGAGCTCCCAGGAAAAGACAAGGACAGGGAAATCCTAACTTTGTATTCCAGATATTTTATCATTATAACTGTGGAAGGAAAGTAAGTCACAATTTTTTCATTTATTAAACTCCTTAGGCTCTTTATATTAAAAGATTTACTGAATGGAGTACAACTGTTATCTAACATGAATGAACAGCCTGGTTTGGACAAACCATTTCCTAATTAGGAAATATGCTTTTCAGCCGTCTGTTTTTGGAACAGCGTTTGAGGTCAGGGGGGTTGCTCAAACCAATGCAGCTCATGCAATGCCAAAAATCACTTGGGGGAGGGGAAGAAGGGGGCAGGAGAGGCTACATTTCTGAGCTTAGTGGACTCTAAATGAAAACCATATTTAGTAATAAAGCACAAAAAGTTGAAAAATCAGACAGAGGGCTCTGCTACCAACCAATGAGTTACAGCTCAGGACTGTCATGGCAGGCAGTAGCAAGATCTTAGAGCAGCAAATGTCACTGAGTGCTGTGGAAGAAAGGAAATTTTTCTCCCAAGTAAACAGTCTTTAGCCTCTTTCTTCTCCCCGTTTTACATGCAAATATAATCAATCACCTCCCCAAACTCCACAATAAATTAAAAGAGAACCCCAGCTCCACAAGTGCTGCGTGTAGCCTGTTTGTTAATGAATGTTTGGCATTTTACAGAACACTAGTTTCATATGCATAGAGACAAGGATGAATACACATGCATCCTCACTTTATCCTATTAGACACTGCTGGTTTGCATACTTCCAGCTCTTCCTGCAGTCACATTCCACGAAACACTCTTTCACCTCACACTTGATTTAAAGCACTGAAGCAAATCTGCTAAGAAACACAACTACACACCCCATCAGGAACTCTGTCCCAACCTAACACCCCAATGTCACACGGGTTCATTTAAACCAGAGTATATCTGCAATTCCAGCAGTGGCATTACACAAACCATTTCTTTATACAGTTGCTGAAGTGATGGTAGAAGCAGTAAAATTATTAGGGCAGAACTTTTCCTTTCAGAATATAAAATAAAGAAAACTCAGTATAGATACTGCAAGCATTTTATCAACTTGATTCTAATAAGTCTTTAAAGCAAATTACAGCACAGCAGTACATCCTCCTGAACAGCTTCCACTTGACATTATTTAATTGAAATCCTCCAGCAACCTGTAAATCACGCCATTGGTTCTGTGCCACTTACCCTGACAGCGCTTGGCTGAGGATGGCTGCTCTAGGGTGGTACACTCTGTATCTGAAACCCCAGAGGTTTTATAGCCCCTTCAGCTCTTCTCCTCCCACTAGCCTCCCAAACAAGGAGCAGAGACAGACAGAGACAGAGCTGAAGTCTCTAACAAAACCATATAGGGACCTTAATACAAAAAACTCTAATCTGGGTGGCCACAGGCCCTGGGTCTCTTCCACTGCATTCCAGTGTAGAGCTCATGAAACAGGAGGAGACTTTCAGCTGTGTAAGATAAACACTTTTAAACTTCAGGAGAGTTGCTAAAATCCAGAGAGAGTGTGCCCACAGTAGACATCCTCTGGCAGGAGGATCATGTGTTCAAAAAGAGAGGTCCAGGATTCCACAGTAACATCCAAGAAGCAGAATGAGAAATCAGAAGAGCAGTCATTTATAACAGGAAAAGTCTTTTTAAACAAGGACCTTGCTTCACTGAAGATTTTGATAAAAACAATGAATAAATATTTTTGACCAGCTAAACAGCTGCTCAATTTTTCTACAAAGTCTCTTTAAAAGCTTATAATTTTGCTTGTATAATGAATATTGCCCACAGGCTTAAGGGTAGTTAAAAAAGTATCAGCTGTTGTACAAGTTTCACAGAGAAGTCCTTGAAGGTTGTGAAAATGTTCAGTTAAAAGATTGTTATGATCCTCTCTGGTCTGTGATAGGTTAGAATCCATTCTGTTTCTTTGAAAGCTTATTTTCCAGCTCTAGGCTCTTCAGGCCAAATTTGCCCTAGAGCTGCTCCACTGATGCCCACAAGTCTGGACTGTGAGAAACTCACATCCCAAATTGTTCATAATTAAGTTGTTGAATTTTATAACCCCAGCTATCTTTTTCACTGAACTCACTTTTAGCAAACAAAGGAACAGTTCTCACTGCAGAAGTTATTTTCAGCACAGGCCTGGATTTCTACAGCTGTAGCCAACTGTTCTGTGGACAGATTAATTCTGGTGAAGCAGCCCTTTCACAGCCGACAACATTTTGTCATTAAGTTTGTACAACAGACAGGAAACAGCATCTCCTAATTCCAATACTAAACCTTGCAAATTCAAAAGATCTCCAGGCACACAAGCCAAGAGAGATGTGATAACCCAAGTGAGATCCTTGCTTTGCAAGTCTTGTTACAACAGGGAGAGGCACCGTGCCTTTGTTATGGAGTGCTTGCTGCCTGAGTAGCTTTCATGCAAGAAGACCTCCCAGAAAACCACAGTGAAAGTTTTTCTGATGTGAAAATGTGAGGAATAAACTACTAGCAGAGATAGTAAATAGGCAGAATTATGGATTGAACACCAAAAGGAATTTAACTTTTAAGGAAAGGAACTTCTAAGGAATGTAACTGCTTTGGAGAGTCAGAAACAGAAGCTAACAAGTGCTGGAACGTGAGCCATGCAAAAGCTATTTGTTATTTCCCTTCCATAATCAGGGCAAAAGACAGAGATACTTAAAAAAAAAAGGAAGAAAAAGAAAAAGGGGAATAAAAAGAAAAAGGAGAAGAAAAAGGGAAAGAAAAGTGGAAAGAAAAAGGGAAAGAAAAAGAGAAAGAAAATTAAAATACCCATTGAGGTAAGCAACTCAAAACTGAGGCTCTAAACAGGCCCTTTTTTGCATATCTCCAACTGGCATCCAAAGGACAGCCAAAACCAAATTCTTAGTTTTTAAACAACACTCAACAACATAGCTGAGAAAACTTGCATACCTCATATAGAACATATGGTATCAGATCAGGGAACCTTGTTCAAGGGGAAGGGGAATTTCATACAGCAGAACCCTTCAATGCGGTATCATGTCTGATTTCAACACAAACATCAATTACCTTCTAGATCAGAAGAAGCACACTCCAAGGTTTTCAGAAACATCATCCTTGAATACCTAGACTAGGACAAAGATTCAAAAGAATCCTAAATTTCTGCCTTACTGAGCAGAAGTTCACAATCCCAAAAAAACTTGTGGCAGGTGCAGCACAAGTGAGACTGCAGAGCCAAGTAAACAACCCTTCAGCAGAGCTGGTACATCATCCACACTGCTCCTTGGCACAGCTAGAAATACAGGCAACAGTTTTCTACCTTTGAGAACATAAAGGAGACAGTGGCCACGCTGATGCCAGAGACTGGACCTCTGTTAAGCTTCACCATGATTCCTGTCACCTTATCCTGGTGCACACCACAATTACTGCTCGTGGCAGTAGTGGCAGCAGCAGCCCCTTGGCTGCTTTCAGGAATTTTTTCAGGTTATTTGGGTGGGGATTACACATCACCTTCCCTGCCCTGGGCACAGGGGATTTCAGGATGATCATGAAAGAGATACAGCTGAAAGATACAGAGTCTCACTCAGAGCAGGCAGGTGTTGATATGGGGATACAGAGTGAACACCAGTTCTTTGGAAGGAGCTGCCCTGTGAAGGATATTTGTTAGAGGCAGGCATAGGCAGGCTGCAAGGAAAAGTAAGCCCAGAGGCTGACTGAGCAGTAGGGATGAATACACAGCAACAGCAGAGGAAAAATGCAGAGGTGCTGCCCAGCCACAGCTCCAGAGCACAATGAAGAGCAGTGCTCAGCAGGCAGCTTGTCTCTGCAGTGGGACACTATGGAAAATGCCAGGGCAGGAAGGAAGGAAGGCAAACAGGTGAACTATACAAGGAAATTAGGTCAGTCCAGCTCCAGGGACATTATAGAATAAAAGAATTTCTTTTCTTTTTGGTGGCTCCATGCTGAAGTTATGATCACAAAAATATTTCTATACATAAAAGCTCGCGTGAAAAAAATGGCATTAGTAGCTTACACCTTTCTTCTCAGTAACTTAGGTCATTGCCAGAGGGGCAAGGGGAGAGGGAAGAATGAACTTGGCATGAGACATGAATGAGAACCTAAAAAGAATTGCATAGAAAAAGTCTGAGAATCAAGCCTAGATGCTGGGGATCAAACCTCTGAACCCTCCTCTGCAGCTATGGGCAAATAAGAGCCCATCTGAAATATAGCTATATATATGGAATTTGGGTTTTTTGTTTGTTTTTCAAGGAAAAGAACAAAACACTATTCCTGAAAGTAGTTTAGCTTTTCCTCTGGAGGCCACTTCCAACACCAGCTTCTTCTGCCTTTCAGTCCTTATCCCACTCATTTGTACAGAAACTGCACAGCAAAATTTGCCTGTTGTGTCCATACCCCAAGGTTCCTCTTCTTTCTTTATATCCATAGCCAAAACCTATGGTTTTTATTTAACTCCCCTGAGAACTTCTCAGGTCTTCCATGCTAAACCCTTTTTCAGTCTGCATCACAAGAGTATGTCTGGAGTACAATCACAGAAAGAAAAAGAAGAGGAAAAATTAATTTTGCCCCTCTCTTCAGTATCTTTTCCCCTGATCTCTTAATAGAGATCCCAGCAATGCTCCAGTGCACATTGGATACTCTCCTATTGACTTCCAGCATCCTTCCATGTATCAGTGGAAATTTAGCTACACCTTCCTTAAGCTCCTTCTTTTCAGTAACTGTGGATTGGACACAAAGTGTGCCTGGCACTCCATGGCAGCAGGGGCTGTAGATCCACCCATGCCTAGGAAATGGGCTCCAGCTGGCCCCAAGAGTGCCAGCTCAGAGGCCCAGCACCAGTGGGTAGATGCCATACTTTTTTGGTAAAGGAGGATAGAAGCTGCAGGCTTCTCCCAGTCTATAGAAGAATGTGAATAAAGTAATCTCTTTGCTTTACTTTATAAGGGAAAACAACTTCTGAGATGTGTGTGGAGACCTTCCTGCCTCCATCCAATTGGCTGTTTAGGAATGAGGCTCTGCTAAATATGTCTCTGGCTCCCTTTTATTTGGGGATTCCTTTCATCTTCGTAACATTAGCAGAATCTCTAAATGTTTTGGTTTGTCTGGCTTCAGGCCCTCTCCTCTATCTCATTGATAGGCTTTACACATCCCCACCCTCTATTTTGAGAAAGACAGGAATAAATAAGCTTTAGGGAGCAGAAAGTCACTCTAATAACCTGATTCATTGCAGCTGTCACTCAGTAAGCATCTGTAAAGTGTCAGATTAACCATAAACTGTCAGACCCATAGATTAGCTTTCTCTGGGATTGTCAGGCTCCTGCACTGGTCCCTCTCTAAAAACTAAGACAAAAGTGCTCTAATCATTTTCAAGTATGGCAGTTTTCAACCCTCAAAATTTGGAAAATAGTTTTGCTTGTACTCTTCAAGAGCTAAAGGAGATCGTGTTTGCCACATGGGCCTCTTAAGTAGGCTGATAAAGAATGTTAATTCACAACCTTCCTTCATCTTCTTAACAAGGTATCTTCCTCTGGTAATGTGGTAAAATTATCCTTCATTCAAAATCAAAGGAAGATGTTCAAAGTAAAAATGAGATAATGTCTCCCCCATCATCCTTCTTAGATAAATAAACAGCACACCAGCACAAGTCCTGCTGGGTCAGGCTGATATCCATATAGCTCAGTATCCTGTGTGTGAGATTTCCTGATACCAGATGCTTGGAAAGAAATGGGACACCTACACTTCCTATATCCTCTCTCCTTCCTTATGTAAAGCAGAAGGATTTCTTGAGACGGGCATATAGAAGGATTTCTTGAGACAGGCATATGTACCCATATCCTCATGCATAATAGATCAATAGATGCAGATATATTTCAAATTTTCCCTCCATAAATTTGACTAGTTTAAATACATAGTTTTGAATGCCCTTCACGATTTTTTTTTTTTTGGTAGAAATAAACTCTGCATTTTGTCTGCAAGGCACCTCCCATAGCTCACAATCCAACTGGTGTAGACATCCCTAATGTTACAAGGAAAGCAACAAATAAATCAGAAAGATAGTCAAAGGAACACAGTGTCTACCAAGAGCTGCAAATCCAGCAGAGATGCTGGGTCAGCCCTCAGGCCACTGCCAGGGCAGAGCTGTGACCCACGGTGTGCAAACTCTCAGCAGCCCCTCAGTAGCTGGGTCACAGCTCGAACTGACACAACTGCCCAAAATTACACTGCCGGTAAGGCCTCACAATAATGTTACATTGGAACATCTCTCAAAGCCACATTCCCCATGATGATTAGAACCTCTGCAGCGACAAGCTATCCAAACTTGTCAAAACGTAAGTTACATCTTCCCACCCCGCCGCTGCGGCAAACAAGCGCTGTACTTCCAGGGAAGTCAGGCCTACGCAGCCTGTGCATGGGACAGGGAGGGCACGGGGGCCCTTGCTCCACAACACTTCCCAGACTCAACAAGGTCATTGCTTTCACTGGCACATTTCATCATTTGCTGTAGTGCTAGAGTTTCACTTTTTGGCTCTAGATGATGGCAAACTGTGGAGTCACTCACCACAAATGTCACCAAGGCAGAACCAGCCTCTCCCAAAGGCCCAGCCCTGGTCTCCATCTCTTGCTCCTGGCACTGAGTTTAGAGCGTTTGGAGTTTAGGTGTCACTGCTGGGCAGGACAAGGAGATGTTGGCCACACTGCAACTTCCTTGTCTTCTGTATGAGTCACTCAGCACAACCTACAAACAGCTGAGAGCACAGCTGAACTTTTTTTTTTTTTTAACTTCACAGGAACCACTAAATAACAGTGAAGGAATGAGCGTTAAGTGGCAATAAACCAAAGAATGTACAAAATATACAAGCGGAATTCTATCACCTTTGTGACTAAAGTGAACACATACTTTTAATAAAAAGGATAAAAAAGAAACTTACTTTTGGAATTGGCATACCATTATATGAAAGTGTGTGCTGTTATATGCAAAAAGTAAAAAGTAATGTAGCAAATGCAGTCATATTGAATACATGTGCATTTTCTGTATCAGAAAAAAAGAAGTCAGAAGTCAATTTGAAAGTTTGCAAAAACTGTTTGGGGCTTTTTTTGATTTCAACTCCACGGCAAGAGGACGTTAAAAGAGCCATCAATAAAGTTGGGCATGGACGTTGCAGCAGGCAGGAATAGCCTGCATCCACACAGGTGTTACAAATAGGCCAAAGTGCCTCCAGAAAAATCAACACTTACTTTCATTAGCCCTTAAAAATGCTTGTGGGGTTTTCCCCAGGAAGAAAGGCAGTTTAACAAAAATTTCAAGCATGTAATGACAAGAAGTAGTTAATTACAAACATGCCAGATGAACACACAACTCAAAGTCAACCTATCACAGCTGCCAATACAGAATTCAAACAACAAAAATAAAAGGGGAAAATATAATAAACATTGAGAATGAGGCTGTATAAAAATGACTTGTAACTTTTTTTTGAGGAATATTATAAACATAGTTGTAAAAGCCCTTTAAACCCCTTTACATCCTAAAACATTAAAAAAACAAAACAACTGCAGATCCAACATATACAGAATAGCATGAGAGCTGCCTCTGAAGCCTTACAGGACAACAGTGCAGGGAAATCACTGCTGAGGGGGAGGAATTCTGTGGGACCCAGCACTGGCTGTACACTTTAATGCCTTTATCAGTGATCTGAACAATAACATAGGTTACAGAAAAAAGTCACAGATAAAATCTGTGTGAGCATGTATGTATTTTGATAACTTGGTACAACCTACACTATAGATCTAAGATAAAACAGAGTTCTCTCCAACAGAATCCTGTTTATAATAGGAGAATTATTTATAATAGGAGAATATTATAGAATAAGTAGAGAATTTATAATAGGAGAAGGCTCTTTGCAAGTAGAGAATTTATAATAGGAGAAGGCTCTTTGCATTGTGACCTGTGCAGAAGGATTCCCACCCCATGCTCCCATGGCACTTTTGCTGAATGTCATTTTGGCTGATGAAAACACACCCAGGAATGTGGTGCCTGACCCAGTGCAGCTTGCAGGAAGGACAAGACTTCACTGGTGCTCTCCTGTGGCCCATGTGCAGTGCCAACCTGCCCTGTCACACCTTCCTGCACTCATCCTGGCTGCTGCTTGGCCCTGGGACACCCTCCTGTTACAAAGTGTGGTGCCCCAGGAGACAGACAGCTGGCGATGGTTGGTCACTTAGCACACAGCTGTGTCTCATGCTCTAGAGTATTCCATTTATAAACTGCTCCCCAAAGGATGCTAAAGCCTCACAAGAAAACTGAAGCAGGCAGGCTTTTGGTCCTTGCTGTGCAGATGCATCTAAGTTACAAAAGGCTGCTCTTTCTCCCTCTTTCTTACAGGCAGCCATAAGAACTATGGAAAAGTACAGATAATGTGCTACTTTTGTTCAATAATTTGGTTTTCTGAAAGTGTAAAAACATTTTCCAATCAAACTTAGGGTTTTCTTTTCCTCTTCCACTAAATGTGCTTTACATGCCCAGGTTTAACTACTTGCTCAAATTCCCTTTTAGGCCAAAGAACAAAATTGTGTTCCTTTCTCCTTTTTAGACTTAGATACATAATTCTGAAACAAACATAACCATCCTCCTGAAACATGGAAAAACTCAGAATTCTCTAAAGCTTTTCCTCATTCCAGCCCATTTCAGGGCCAATTATTGTACCACTGGTCTCAAGGGGAATGCAAACTATCAGGACTCAGGTCTAGCCTGCCAGTGGGAGATTTCTGCAAACTCAACTGCTTTTTGATCCATTTCTGTTCTTCTTGCAAGCCAGTAACATCACTAAAAAAAAGACAAGTCTCAGAATTATAGTTTCTACCATGCTGTCAGTCCTGTAAGTACTTCCCAAGTTTCCCTTTCTTTCAGTTCCTTGCTAGCAACTTGTTGAAGGCATAGTAACTCCTTTCACTGCTGCAAAACACTGCTGTACAAGCATCCTGAAAATGCCTGGATAGTTTCCACATCAGGATACCAGAACTATGTACAACTCTTCCAGCTTCCTAATTAAAGCCTGTTACTCACTGCATTGTATTTAGCTGTCTCTGGGAATTCATTTACAAGGTCAAAAGCTCAGACCTCTTCAATATAAAATAAATCATTTCCCTGCACGCTGATTACTCTGCACTACACAGCATGGACACATTGTTTAATACCAGGAGAAAATGATGCAATTAGCAGATCTTCAGCACAAATACATCCCCCTTTCTGAATTGCATTTAAATAAAACAGGGTTGCTATAGCATTTTATTGCATTAGAGACTGAGCACCACTCACACTGCAAATGTGTGAGGCCTTCTCAGGAAAAGGGGCTGGAAGGAACAGGGGACAACCACACTTGGGAAAAAGGGCTAACATCTGTGTTCTTTTTCTCTGCATACAATACAAGCTGTTTTCATGAGGGCTAAACCTTCCCTATCACCTTGATTTTAATAACTTATTATACTTTAGTATCTTATTTCTGTCAGATCCTGTTTTTCAGGTGGGCCCCCTGAAGAGAAAACCAGGTGGGGTTTGTACCAGGTCAGTCAGGAACAGTGGGGCAGAAGCTGTGAGGACAAGGAATAAACTCCATGTACCAACAGCCTTTCACTGCACTCCAGGCTCTGCCATGTGGCCGTGCAGGACAGACCATGCTGCTCCTCCAGAGAGTGGATGGGGAAGGGGCTGGTGGCCAGCCCTGCCTCCCCATGAAAGGCAAATCCCCAGGTATTGATACAACATATCTTTACATATGCTTTATGCACAGGTAGTGAAATCTTAGCTTCAATCAAGGCAATATCAAAATTACCATTGATCTCAAAAAAAAAAAAAAAACACTAAAAAATCATGACTCTCTGAAGTGAATAAATGAAAGGTGAGAATTTTGTCCAAAACCTCTACTTCCAGAAGATAAGACCATTTCCCTACACTAATAGCAAAGGCATGTGCATTCCTCTTCATTTCTCACATGAAACTGAGGAGCTGCTCTCCTCTCAGCTTGCTGCCTCCAGGCAGGAAGGTTTCTGAGAATCCCCAAGCTGGGAGAGACTTATGGGAAACCTGTGCCTTTAAGAGCCATGGCCTGCACTGCCACTAGGCTCTGCTGCCCATCCCAGGGAACCAGAAATGCATGTTCTGCTGCCCATCCCTCTGCAGAGTCCCTCATCCCATTCCTGCATCTGAGCTGGCTGACAGCAGGAGAGACAGCTACTGTGCAGTGTGGAAAGGATGCCTCTTTCAAAATACTGGCCTCCAAGTATTTGAGAAATTATTCAGCTGAAAAACAACACTGATGTCTTATCTGGGAATTGAACAGACTGCTTCAGACAGCTAACACCACGGCATTCCTTCTGGTTATGACCACCCTTAGAGATGCACAGCTATTTAAGCACAGCATTTAATTGCTGATGAGAACCACCAACAGAAAACAATCCACTGCATTCTGACAGAAATATAAATCAGCCTGTACTACATACTCAATCCATCTGCTACAGCTCACAAAACCTTAATATGCAGTGGGCTGTGCAGCTGAATAGAGAAAATATGACTCACTCCTGTAGCTTCAGCAGCTAGCCAGGCTTCTCTTCTGTTTGTGCAAATGTGTGGTACAAGTGGGGGAGCTGGTAGAGGCAGGGATAACCCCCCGACCTCCAGCTTTGTTCCTACCACAACAGCCCCTCTCTACCAGGATTTAGCTATTGCACAGCAGCTTTACCTGAAGCACAAGTCCTGCTGAGAAGCACACAGCCATGCCCAGGAGACAAACACCCAGAGTAAGGTCACTGCATGCTGCTCTGGCTCTGATGTCACAGCGGATGCCAAGCTGCATCAGAGGTTAGTGGGAGGGATAAGGCTTTTCACATCACTCTGGTGTCTTCCCCACCCCCAAAGAATTTCAAAGGTTAAGTGATATCAAAAGAAACCAAAACAAGAGTGTTTGGAGTCTCAGCCACAAGACACTGCTTTTATCTAAGCCTGCTAGTCTCACTTGTCAGATGGTGCCCCAGAAAGAGAAGCATGACAGAGCAAAGCAAAACAGTGGAATTGAATTCCAAACTTGTAATATTTCTTACAATATCAGAAACTACAGCACGCTACGATCCTTTAAAATGTTTCCTTTAGCTTCTCCTCCTCACTACCACATTTACTAAAATTTGTTTTCTTTAAAATTGTAAGGAAAACATCCTTGAAGGGTGGCTCTGAGCATCACTTACTCAACATGGGAAATGAAGCCATCTGGTGCACCTGTTAAGGCCATCTTCCGATTAAAGGTCAAAAGCAGAACTAAAGATCTCCTTTTATTCATATTTACCTTTTAACTCCAGACATTTCTCTATAGATTTCTTTCCTCTTTCATCCTTAGAACAAGGATTCAGCCCTGGGTTTATCTCACAAATGGAAGAAACCCACACATTAAATCAGCAGTGCTCTGTCCAGGCAGTACCTGAAGGGAAAAGGTTTGAACACTTCCTCACTCACCTGTGAAGAACATTTAACATCCCTAGCACATTATCTCCAAAACCTTTACAGTTGATCTGTTATGCATTTGACAGCATTTGCTGTACACCAAGCTTTGAAAGTATAAAGCTTAATCTTAGTAATAGCATCTTCTAAAAACCACTAAGACAAATTTGCTTGAAAAAAAAAGAGAAAATATCCCCAACCAGCCTCTGAAACAAAGCTGCCTGCTGCAAGATCTGGATGGATACAGAGCTCTGCAAAACAATTAAAACTGATGCATTTACAATCTATCAAGTCACAAAGTCAAATTTTATGTCAGTCCATGTAATGTGCAAAATATTTGGTAAATAATGCAGCATTTAGAATCTCAGCATTCCCTCGTACAGTGCACACACAGAGGACTGGGACAGGATGGTCCCATGTCTAAAATAAAGTCAATAATCAACCCTAAGACAGAAACACATCTACATTTATGGTAAGGTTATGGTGATTGGCTGTAGGAGCCACCAGGCATCCAGCCAATTTGCTTTTCCAGTCTAAGGAAATGCTCAGTTTGTTTGAAAATGCTTTTTTTTTTTTTCCTGCTGTGAAGAATGCATTGACGTCATCAAACTGGGTCTGTTGAACAAAAGCATAAACCCAGGGTAGTGTCGGGAAGTTAAATTATGAGAAAAAGGACACATATCTGTTTCAATTTTCTTTAAGAATGACAGGGTTTATGGCCAGTTCTCCTTTATCTCCTTCTCCAGAGGAGAACTGCTAGAGGACACAAGTCACTTGCTGTGAGTTTCGGTTTCCGCTCTGTTTTGTTCCAGGCTGGGGTTTTGTTTCCATTCTGTTTTCTTGCTAGTGTGGGGTTTTTTCAGATAAACAGTAGCATCTATGGCTCCACAGGCAGGTATATCAGATCACTGTTACTTCTAAAAGAAGTACACTGCATGCCAGAACACCCTGATCTGAGATTTGATGCAACACCAGGCAGCACCCTTATGAAAAAACCCCACAGGGTCTTCATAAACCTCTCTGGTCACACCCTGCTTTCCCTCTTCTGTGCTGTCATGTCAGCTTCTCCACACACAGAACAGGGTGTGAGGGCCAACAAAGCATTTCACTACCACATCACCTGACAAAGAACCTTTCACTGCACCACAAACCCAGGGCCTTGGAAGTAGTGGTTCAGAGTGGTTTATGAACAAAGGGTGTCAGAATCTGGCCACACTACACTGCAACAAATAGCCATATTTACAGTGGTTACAGATCTTCTCTGGTCTTTGAGGCCATAAGGCAAAGGGTGCAGCAAGGTCACTGTTCCAATGTTTCACAGAGGATCTGGAAAACAATGCAAGCATCATAAAACTACTGGGCAAGAGCTAATTACTTAAAGACTGATACCAGTCTAATGATTTCCCAATAGTGTTAGCTGATGCTTGTGACATGAGTCACATCACTGAAGAGGTTTGAATCGAAGATGAAGGAGATACCATCGAACTGCATGAGTAATGGATCACTCACTATAGTACTTGAACAAAAAGCCAAAAGTTGGCATGAACAGCCAACAAAGGTTGGCTGTTCTTGAACATACATGAGGGAGGAGAGAGGCAAAACAGGAAAGCAAAAGAAAACAAAAGACAGAAACTGAAACAAACAAACTAAAAAACAAACCAACAATGGTCTTCTAATGTGTATTTTAGGTCAAAGGAGAATTTAAGTTTGATGGAACTACTTTGGTTAAGTTATACTACACAGTTAATCTAATTGCCCAATCTTAGTACAAAAGAACTGCTAAAGATTACAAATATGCCAAAACAAATCTAAACTAAATATTTTCTTAAAAAATTAAAAATCTCTAATAATTTATCAGAGAAAAATGTAGTAGAAAGCAAGTCAGATCTTACTCTTCCTCCCCCATTATTTTCCCTCTGGAATATAAATATGGATTCAATATTCTGAGGTGAGAAAAATATAATGCACAGGGCTCGGGGTGCTCAATTATGTTTTATTGCACCTTGACAAATTTTTCTTCACCTGGAGCAACTAGCTAAGTTAACCTTCTCAAAAACTTAGCAATCCACAATATCATAACACATCAACAGAATCAGCTTGCTTCTTTAGGTGCAGCAGCTTTCTGGAGAGGGAAGAAAAGATCTGATGCCAGTTAAGGTGTGAATAATGATTCCAACTCAGAAACAACAAATGCAAGAATACTGTCACCATGTGTGTCCAAAATTATTCCCTGGGTGGTTTTGCTCAGAGCAGAATTTCCTATGAGCAGTGTACATGTGACATAGGACAACAAGTACAAGGGGAAAAAAGAAACACAATGCACACCCACACACAAATCAAATCATCACAGTAAAAAAAAAAAAAAAAAAAAAATCACTTTTATTCCAGAACCTTACATTTTTAAAGCTGGAATTGCAAAGGAGCTAAAAAGTGTGTGTTCCTCAAGTTGCATCCTGCCCCAGCCTGACCCTGTTCCCACATTAGGCAAGTCACAAGGCCATCTGCTGGCAAACTGCAGAGCCTGTACTGCTTGGCAGGCCGCTGCTGGCACAAGAATTAAGCTCTAGATGAGTAAAGAAAAGAGTCAATACTTCCACTTTCACCAGCTGAAAAGAAGCTGCTACAGCACAAGGAACAGAGCAAAGATGAAAACACGGGCCTTATAGTCCTCACTGATACCAACTATTTGTTTGACTATTCTCACAGTCAGAATAGTCAAACTGTAGGGTCATATTTACAGGACAATGGACATATACTAAATGAACCAGCCTAACCTTCTGGAACTAAAGAACAACATCATCTTTGTGGATAAAAAAGCTGATGTTGCAAGAAGAAAGAAGAAGCAGAAAAGTTGTTGAACAAACACAGGGGTGTCAACTCGAGTAAAATGACACAGCATCTACCAATTAGATTAAGGAAAAGATGTGTGCTTGCCTCATGGACAAAGCAGAGCTACCAATCAAGAGATGCATGGACAAAGCAGAGCTACCAATTAAATAATGCAGGTAGGCTAAGGTAAGAAGTAAATATAAACAATGTTTAGAAGCACAATAAACAGCTTTTGCTTGATTCACATTAAATCGTGCAGAGTCCTTTGTCTTCTCATCAAACGACAAAAAAGTCCTCCAAACACATTTCTCTTTCTTTATTATATATATAAAAACTCCCCACAATTACAGTTATTAACTACATAAGGTACGACTTCACATCACACGCAGGCACTGTTTTTTTGACATGAATCTGGTGGCTTCTCAAACATCTCTCAAAGCTCCCTACCTAAGAGAAAAACAGCTCACCGCAAAGCTACATGCTCACAGTCATCACACCCTGGGGGCAGGGAGGAGTGCAAACCACATGCACCCCACAGACTAGAGTGACATCAGAGGAAGGTATCGGGCAAATAGTGCAAGAGGCACACCGAGGTGCCACTGAACCCTGAGCAATGCCTGCTGAGGGCCCGGCCACATAAGGTTTTGATTTTAGGACAAAACACAATTCCCTCGAGCGATGGATCTGGAAACAATTCTACCAAGCTTTCTGCTGCAGCAACCATCCGGATCTGGGCAACATTGCTTGCAGTCCCTACTCCACCCCTACCCGCACGCAAATTTCCACTAAAATTAGCAGCCTCACAGACACGCTGCTTTGGGTTTGCCCAGTAGGAACCAGAGACGTGTAACCCAGGCACTGCACCCAAGAGAGATGCCTCTCCTTCCTTACATTCCATACTGCCACTGGGAAGGCAAAAAGTAGATTGTTCAAGGGTACTCCAAAGGCATCTCTAAAAGTGTGTCAGCAGTACTTTTGGTTTATCCGGAAGTGGTTTAAAAGCCTGAAGTATTTAAAACAGTAGCTATTTTTTTGTCCATGTTATGTATTGCAGCTAAGAGCCATATCAGCAGAAAAGCTGAAGAGTTTTTGAAAATCTGAGTCATAAACCACTGAAAAATGGTGTTTAAAATGAAAATGCCAGCTCGATTGCAACCATGGTCCTCCCAAGGCAATCGAATCATGTCAAAACCTGAAAGATGAAAACACATATCGATAACTGACTCCATCACGTCATTTCTAACTCTACAAAGGAGGCCAGACTACCAGCATTTCAAACCTCTGAAAGCTTGCAGGAAAAACACAAGAACTGACTGGAAATAGGTAGAAAATAGAAGTCACAGGCTTGAGCAACCCTTTCAATAAGACAGCAAAGGGCAGTACTGCCTGCTGCAGTGAGTTTAGCCTGAGCATCTGCTCCATTCTACCCATACGGGACCGCCCGTCCTTGGCAGTATTGAAAAGCAGTGTTTCTGCCCTGGTAGGGAGGCAATAGCTCCGCCCAGCACCTGTAGCACAGAAATCGAATGTCTCGTTCCCAGCACTAAGGCTGTTGGCTCGGTGACCTCGGGGCCGTGCCTGGCACCCCCGAGCTGCCGAGTGGGTGTCCCCGGCCAAGCACCCGCGGTCCCCGCGGTGCCCGGGACACCCGAGCGGGAGCTCCGAGCCCTCTCTCCTCGGGGCTGTCCCGCCGGTGTCCGCGGCTCGCCCGGCGGCCGGAGCCGCTGCCCGGGGCCGGAGCACCGCGGCCGGGCTGCCCTGCCCCACGGCCGGCCCAGCCCGGCCCCCCGCTCCGTGCCGAGCCGTGCCGGGCCGGGGGCGGGCCGTGCCGTGCTTGCCAACATGGGAGGAGCGGCGGGCAGGGCGCGGGCTGTCCCGCAGGGACGGGCCACTTCCCGTTGGAGGGCGCCGGGCAGCGGCGGCATGGGGACGATGCGGGACGGCGGCGGCGTGGCCCAGAGGCTCCTCGCCCTGCTCCTCGTAAGTGTCCGCCCGAGCGGGGCGGCGGCGGGCGGGCGGCGGGACAGCGCCGGCCGGGGCGGCGGGGCCGGTTGGGGACGAGGAGCGCGGCGCCGCCGGGCGGGGAGCGCTGCCCGGCTGCTGCTCGCCACCGGCCGTGGCAAACTTGTTACCGACATTTCAGTCAGTTCGTTAGGCAATGTTTTAAGTGGAAAAAACTCACTTTCAAGTTCAGGCACTTCTGAAGGGTGCTCAGTGAAGTGCGTGTTGTGTCCAGCGGACGGAAGAGAAGGGGGGATGGATGCAGGTGGCTGTAGGTAGGGGCACCCAGGCACAGCTGGCGCTGGTCACAGGCACCCATAGTGGCTGGAGCCGCGGGCCAGGCAGGGGCAGAGTCCCCGCTCCGCCAGCACGGGGAGGTGCGGGACGTGCCCGGGCTAAAACCGGGCTCGGCGGGAGCCGACCTGCGCTGCACCTCAGCCGATCCCTACCAGCGAGCAGGGAAAGCAACATAAAAGCAAATACCTGTGGAGGAGGAGTTTGAACCTCTATGATAGTGGCCCAGGAGAAGCCAGAGGAATGGTCCAAGCCTGGCGTCAGCATTTACCGGGAACAGTAGGGCGGGGCCTTCCCTTTCGCCATGCCTGTGCACACAGTGAGTCCCGGCGGCTTCTGAGAGCTTCTGTCTCACTCTCATCACTAAAGTTACCTTGACAAAGATCCATTCCGAACGGCCGCCGGCAGCAGGAAAGGAAGGAAGTGTGTCAGTGTGTGTCAGTGCCAGCGCAGGGTCTCCGCTGCTCCGGGTGCGTTGCTGCCGCGGCAGGGAGCTCCAGGGCCGCACACCTGGGCAGGTGCAGGGTGAGTGGCTGCCCTGGCAGGGCGGCCCCGAGGCAGCCCCAAGCCCAGGGATGCCAGGGGGATGAGGCGGGTGGCAGTGAGCCCTGCTGGACAGCACAGCCACCTGCAAGTGTGCCTGCAGACACATTGCTTCCCCAGCCCAATTCTCCTGTTCCAGAGACATCTCACTGCAGCTGACCGAAGTATCTTCGCAATGTGGTTTTATTGGTAACAAACACAGCTTGTTTTGTGATTTGTCAGGTTAAAATCTAGTCTTAATGTATAAACAAATCAAATTGTGATCTGACCAACTGCATAACAGGCAGTAAAATACTTAAATTATTTCAGAGAGTTCTATCCATGCCCCTGCACAAATCATCAAAGCATAATTAAATACAAAGGAGGATTCTCATCTGCTGACAGAAGTGTGTATTACCTTTTCCTGTACAGGAGCAGCCAGTTCGTGGCAGAAATGTCAGGGTAGCTCAGTATATTAGAACAATTCAGAATATATATCTTAAGATTAAAAATATTTTCATTTATAACACTGCTCCAGAGAATATATATATATTTTCTCTTGTTTTCCAGTTGTTTCCAAATTTCAGTATACCTTAGAAAGACTGTAGCATTCCTACATAATCTCTATTTTTAAAAAGGTTTTTGTTTTAATTAGCGTGTTGTTTCACTACTTCTAAAATAATAAACATGGTCAGAGTTTGGCATGTTATTTGGTTAAACCAGAACATGAAAACATTGTTGAATGAGACCTCAATTTTGCAAGGAACCCATGCTGCACTCAAGTAAAAGAAGATTTAGGGTAGTCATGCAAAAATAGCCATGGTCTATGAAGTTAGAAAACATCTGAATTCTCCATGTAGAAAAAGCTACAGAATTACATATGACTGAGAGACACATTTGTATCAGTTCAGAGACAGATTTTAGGAAAAAATGCTCTGGAATTAATGTTTCCTCTAAAGAGGAGGGCTCCAATAATCCCTTTTTGCCAATGAGAGAAATGAATACTAGTGGGTGCAAGTGAAAATAAACCCTGTTTATTAACAAAGCAAGATACCCACAAGACAGAAAAAAGAAATTGAACCTTATACTCCCAACCCAGCCCCATGGCCAGGGGGCAAGGATGGTGGCTGCTCCCTTTGTCTCAAGAAAGGGAAGAAAAAAAAATCCACGCAGCAGCTCAGGCAAAAAGTAGATAGGAACCTGTAGAGCATCTGGCGTTGGTCTGCTCCTCACAGCAGGTGAAACTGGTGGGTTTTAGTGTCCTTTATTTGCTGGCCTGGGTCTTTCCCACCACCCCCGTAGGCTCCCTGGACTGCAAGCTGAAACAGATCACGTGGAAAGAAAAAAAACCAAAAAGAAACCACTGAATGATTTCTGCTGATGTCCAGGGGAAAAGGTGGGGAAAGACAAAAAAGAGCTTCTTTCCTGAGCAAGCAGGGATACAGATGGAGCAAAGGCAGTGAGCTGACAGTCCGAGTCACAGCCCAAAGCACACCAGAGAGAGAGAGCTGAACCGAGCCCGCACCCAGCCTTCCCAGGCCCCAGCCCAGCCTCCTGCTTCATCTTCAACCTCTCCTGGCCATGCAGGAATGAAGGACCACCATAAAATCACCTCAAGACAGCCCTCCACAGGAATAGGCCAGAAAGTGAACTGTTATGTAAATATTTTGTAATTATGATATGACTACAGAGCAGGCACTTTTTAGAAGCTCAGAAGATGTACCTTTGAAAACAAGGTTCCTGCATTACTGCATTGGCCTTTCTTCCTCATATCATGGAAAACTAATACACACATTTACATGTACATGCATAAACAGCCATAAAATGGTGGGATGACCCAAGACTCAAGTGAAAACTGTAAGGGCCCCAAATCTGGAAACATGTCTGTGCATGTTTCCACAGGAACCACCTTCATCTCTGCAGTAACTCACTGAACAAAGAGAAAATCGTAAGAAAACCATTTTGTGTTAGAAAAGGAAAAGGGTGAGAGTTGCTAGATTTCTATCTAACAACTCTAATTCATGCTTAGCTTCAACAAAGTGAGGTGAGAGCTGTCAATATCTCTCCCAACTCTCCAAATAGTGTAGCAGTTACTACACTTACTACTGTAGTATTTACTAGTAGGTGCTTAGTACAGTACTTTTGAAAAGCAAAACCCAACAAAATAACCAATCATACAACCCCCAGCCCCAGTATGTTGTTTCAGTTTGCATGTGAGTCAGCTGAGATGTGAAAAGGTAGTGGATTGAATTTGAACAGTGAGTGTTTTAAGGTGCTGAACAGTCTGAGGCTATTTGCTCTCACATGCATTTCCCTTGGAATTTAAGAAGCTCAGGGTGCTTCTAGATGTGGGGAAATACCAACTCCCATTGTTGGGCTTTAAAAAATGGAACTGGATTATTTTTGTTCTTTTCATAAAAGATTTTAGATTGTGAAATACTATTTTTAGAGGTTATTTTGGTACTATCTGAGATTCAGCCTAGGTGGGAGAAAAAAAAGACTTGGAGGAAAAATGATACTTGAGGTTTTGGAAGAAGAAATTTCTCGTCATAGTGAAAGAAATAGAGTGGAGTATCCTCTTAAGATTACTCTTTGAGTGAAATTACTCTTTGAAAAGGCCAGCCTGACAGAGTTAATACAAGGGAGATTAATTACAGAGAAAAGCATATTAAAATAAAGTTAGTTCTGGCAACTTAACTTCCACGAGGCAAAAAAAGCAAGAAAAATCCCTGCTCCTCCTCCTTTTTTAACACTTAGAAGGCCCCTGATGAGCTCATGCACCTTGGTCCATTTAACAAATGTGGAGTGGAAAAAAAGGCCACATACTGTAACCATCTGTCTACTCATCCATCAGCATTTATAGATGAGAAATGGAAGAAGGGGCTTGCTAAAAATAAAATGTATTATAAAGATAACAGGAGAAAACAGAGATTTTTTTTTCTCAGGGTTGACATTGTAAAGTTTTAAAAAGTCCTGTATGCAAATTACAAGTTCACACACTTTCAAAGCTGAGATTACATACCTATAAACTGTGTCTTGCAGAAGTTTTTCTGTTGAAATAGATTGAGATATCATGAAGAATACTTTGACAGAGGAAGAACTGGAGGCCTGAGAATCCCAAACTGACACAAGTATTCAAAGAAATGAAAGTTCTTGTCACTGTGCCCTACAAACGCAGATGAAAACAGGTTTCATAAAAGTGTCCTTAGCAAATACCTGAAAGCGTTTTGGAGGGCTCTGTTGGAATGAAGGAGAGGGAGCAGGTAGAAAACTCTTTTAGTTTTCTGGGCAATGCAAATGCAGCAAAACCAGAAAATCTGGGCTCATATTTTTATGGGTTCTGCTAAGGGTAGATGTCCCCAGCTGATTGATCTTATTCCCTTTGACTGCTTAGTGCAATCTAAGTCTTCAGTTTAGATACCAAAACTACTTTTTTTTTAGGTTGAGAAAGTTAAAAGAGAGTCTCTGTGACTCATTCTGGGCTGAAAACATACAACCCCTGCTTGAGTGTACATGTCATAAAAAAGCACCTATCATCCCTGCCTGTCTAAAAGCCCCTACACTGCTTCCTTTCTGATATTAGTGTTTACTGCTCAGTGACTACAGAAAAAGCAACTAAGGTGTGCACAGGAAGCTAAATGACTATTGATTCTTTTCTGTTTTTTTTTTTCCTATGAGACACCCCAAAATTTGTAAATAGCAAATGGATTGCTTTTATGAGGGTGCAAATCCAGGAGGAAAAATGTTTGAAAAAATTAGGGCGTTGCTTTGAAAAAAAGTCTTCACAGCTTTATCGTTATTCCTTCCACAGGAAGATGTTGTAAGACATCCCTGCAAGCAGAGCCAGTGTAGGTGCTTGGTGCTGCTTAAGTGTCAAATTCTGAGAAGTCACCCCCACTTCTTGTAAGTGTACCAGGAAGTTCATCTCCGTGAGCAGGAGCAGAGGGCATCCAGCAGAAAATGTTCTGCTTCTGTAGCCCCTCATACCAGCATAGCCCATTGGTACAAAAGCATAAACAAGAGGCAGAGAGCTTTGTTGGTGTGAGGGAACACATCTCTGCACACATTATGTTTGCAGGCATTTAGTAAAATAAGCAAGGCTTTACTGGTATTAGTAATTTAGAAATATGTTTCCTTCTTTGATTATATTCTATTTTCTGCATGACTCTCTCAACATTTCCTTCATACTGCTTTAGGAAAAACCAAACCAGACCGGTCATACATCTCTGACTATATTTCAGTGATTATTTTTTAATTGGACTTTCTAATCCAGTGTTTAGTGAGGTAGCTCTCCTAGAAAAAGGAAAGCAAATCACACTAATTTGACACATCCCCTTGAAAGCTTCTGTGGAGACTAATTTTTTAACATCATTACACTAGGATTCAGAGGAGAGCACCCTGAAAGCTTTGGCAGCAAAGGAAGAGAGAGCACCAAACAGGGGAAGTGATGGGCTGAGCATCCCTACTCAGAGTTTCTCCAGTGCTAATTATGCTGTTTCAGCTGCTGGAGCTTTGTACCTCCAGATGCAAAGAAAGGCCTTCTTAATTATGTCCAGTAACTAATATTATATATATTATAAACAGACAGGTGCTAAGGAAATAAAATTCTTTTCACCTTCTCACTTGTGAATAGACTAGAGGATGACAAGAAATGGCTACCTGTAGAAGGCAATGGTCTTATTGGTTACATCATTAGTTAGCAACAGATAACACTTCCTTCACTTGACAGGCCAGTTTGATATCCAAAATGTTTTTTTGGTAATTTAACATAAAGAGTTTTCAGCATCTAATTGAAATTGTGGTCAGCATCCATAGCTCCATTATATAGACATCTCATATTTAGTGTATGCACAGTAAATATAGAATTCCCCAGAAAATGTTGCTGAGAAGAAGGCAAACTATACCAGATTTATCCTTATCATTCTTCCAAAATAATATAAAAACCATGGTTTGGCCTCTGGGCCACAGTCTTTTATTATTATCATGAGAAGAGGCAGGGCAGGGGCCACTATAAACCTCTACTGCCTAATGACAGAAATAAAAACAAACAAACAAAAAGCTCCCAGCACTATGCAATTTACAGTGCAAATTGACAGTGCAAAAAATTCAAAGAAATGGATCTGTTGTAAATTAATTTGAAAGGAGAGCGTAGTGGTAGGGTTCATGGCTTTAATATGGACCCTCATTCTCTATTAAATCTAAAGTAATGAACAGTTTTAATAAAGGAGTGAATTTTAATATGTTTAGTTATAGAGTAACACTATTAATGTGACTCTTCTAGTACTAAAACACAGTTTTAGTGCACAGTCCTAAACATTTTTTTGGTCTAATTTTCTGTTCTCTCCTAGGTGGCTCTCCTAGTTATTGAAACACATTGCAAAAACGATACTGAAGCTCTAATAACATCCAATAGGAGGATCATTTCCAGAAGGGAAGTTAACTGCAAGGAGGATGAATACAGTTCAGATTCTCAGTGTTGCAAGAAATGTAGAAGTGGTGAGTATGATATGTGTTGAGAAGTCATTAACAGGGGACACCACAGCATGCACATTGCTTTGTGCTGGGATACTGAAGTGGCATGAGGTGGTTTCCTGGATGCAGTGCTTCGTTTCAGCTGTATCTTTGTTTTGCTACAGGACATTAGCCACTTCAAAGATATTTCTTGAGCTCAATGCACCAATAACTTCTCACTACAGAGACCAGTTCTCTCATAATGTGCTTGTTACAAAAGAGCCAAGAATTAACATATGCATATTTGAAAAAGGTTGAAAAAGTGAAAACACATGCTTTTGTCTAGAGGATTCCCCATACATTTGTGGGTTTTCCAATTTTTCATGTACAGTTTTGTTTAGTGTGTTCTCCTTCAGTATTAAATTGGAGGAAGAGTGGGGATAATCAAAAGTTATGTATACTACATTCCTGGAGTGCATCTACACATGCACAAAGAATAGACATTCCATATTTGGAATCAAAAGTATTAGGGATTAAAAATGAAATTCTGATGTTAGGCTTAGAGCTGATGGTTGCCCTCTAAATTGTTGGTTTTCTGTCTCTACAGGTTTTGTTAAAAATGTCTCCTGCCCAACAGATGTTACCAAACACTGTGCTCCATGTCAGAAAGGAAAGGAATTCATGAATCACCCCAATGACTTAGACAAGTGTTTTAGATGCAAATTGTGTGACAGCAACTTTGGTATGTCTATAGAAATAGCAATTGTAGCAATGACTCCTCTTTTACACAGGATTTCACTGAGAAGTCTCCACAATACCTAGTCGTGGTTAGCACTCAGAGTCAAAACTTTTAGTGGTAGGACATGAATGAATTTGTGAGAAAGTAGTAAGTTTATCCTGCAGCTCCCTTTCATCAAGCACAAAGCAGGAAGACAAATAGTTGGTCCATTATTTCTCCAAATATCTGCCAAAGTCCTTGCTAAGCTGACACTGTACAAACTGGTTAGAGTCAAGGAAGGGAGTCAAGTTCTCCCTCTTCTTCACCCTCTGTTTAAAGGAGGGGTGTAAAAAGTAATGATTTTTTAATAGTCTTTCACATAATGGATAATGTTATTTAAAGCTGATTGTTGTCTTTTGCAAGACACTCAGGATGCAGTTTGGGACAGTGTGTCAGGCTGTAAGGCCAGCCCTCCTGGGGCAGAGCAGGGGCCCACCCACCCAGGGCTCTGCATTCAGCAGTGGAGGCAGGAGGGGCTGGTTAGAGATAACACAAACCAACCTGTCTGCTTTCTGTGGTCTGGGCCCTGCAGGCTATCAGCATCCACAGCTGAGGGAAAGGACATTGGAAGATCTGTCCCTACCTAGTCATTTCAGTGTCTATTTACGAGCCCTTTTTTCATGAACCTGCTGGGTTACAGCAGAAATTCACTACCCGTTGCATAAATACCCATCACAGATTTTCTTTTAAAAATTCCATTAAACTCATCTCCTACCAGTTCCACCAGGTGTCCTGTAGATCTGCTCTGCTTGGATTTAGGGAATGACAGTTCTTCATTCCTCGTACCCAAAATCAAGTTTAGTGAATGGACAGACAGTTCTCAACTCCAATATGGTTGTACTCAGATCACCTGTTGGAATATCAATCTTTAGTGCCCTCTCCTTCCTTTAGGACCTCAATATGGATAGAAAACTTTCCTCTCATTTTCTGCTATAGTAAGCATTTTTGTGTGGGTGATGAAATTGGTAAGAGTGAAACAATTCAGAGTGAAACATGTTCAATTATTAAAACTGAAGGGAGGAAAAAGGGTAATGGGATGGCTAATCACAATATTCTGTGGACAGCAATGTAGTTCAAGAGAAGTCAGTAGACTGACAATAGGCAAGAGGAAAATTACCACTGAAGTTCCATGTGGACCATTCTTATGATCATTCATTTCCACTAATTTCATGAGTTACTTCAGCACTGATTTCACAGTAGAGCTTCATCAAATTTTGAAATATCAAGTATTTTCAAATTACAGCAGGGCACTGAATGTAGTAACTCAAAAATTAGTTCTGTTTTTATATGCCTATGAAAATAGCTTTCATAGTAGGTAGATACAGTAATTTTTAATGCAGAAGTATATTTTCATGGATGGAGATAGCATTATCATATAAACTGAGGATAGGAGAAAATTAATAATTTGTTTTGATTCTTAAGAAGAATACTTACCATGGATATGTTAGGCAAAAAAGAGACAGTGGAATTCCCCATCATTGGAGGTCTTCAAGAAATGGTAAAACTTTTTGTCTGTCAGAGAGTGCAAAGAACCCATCTCCATTATCAAGTAGGGAGATTGGCTGTGTGATCTTCTGAGTTTCCTTCTGGAAACTCAGAAGTTTACAATACTAAATGGGGAAAAGAAGTTGGGATTTGGCTGTGCTGAATGAGTCCTCTTCTGGCGAGAATTGCATTGTGCGATGAGTTTTGGAGCTGCACTGTGTGATGAGTTTTCTGCACTCCTGTCCAGCAGAGGTCTCTCTGGCAGCTCCGCCAGCCCAGCTCCTTAGAAAAGCTCCGTGTGTGTGTGTGTGTGTGTATTATAAAGCTAAGCCTCGCCAGTTCTAGCAGAGGTGGAGCTAGCAGCAAGTCTGAGGACAAGACTGTGGGCAGAAGCCTGCTTTTTCAGACTAATACACTTAAGAGATCTGTTTTTAGGGTTGGAGGTTGTGAAGAACTGTACCCCAGAAGAGGACACGCAGTGTGCCTGTGCAAAGAACTATTTCTGCAGTCCTGCAGGATGTGACACTTGCATTCCATGTACCATGTAAGTTCATGCCTTCATCACTACATATGAAATTGTTAATATGTAATCACATTTTTTTCAAGCTGGTTTCAAGACAGAAGCTAAGGTAGTCTATAACCTCAGGGAAAGCATACCAATTTTCCTTTGCACTTGAGCTGAGTTCAGTCAGCTCAATTTGCAGCCATGAAAGCTTTCCAAAGGAATATAGAAAAAAATATATATCCACTGAGTCTGTATACACTTTTCAAAATGACTAATAAAGTATCTGAGCTTTCCTGTTGTCTTCATGTGATCTACTGTTACATTGAAAAATAATTTCATGTTTTCCCACTGCCACAAATTTCCATACCATTTTCATACCTATTAAATTCCAAACCCCAAGGTCAGGGATTTGGAATATGAAACCAGCATATTTATCAGCAAAATGTGAAATATTTTGCTGAAAAAACATCTTAGAAAATTTTGCTCTCTGAACAGCTTAAGAGAGAAAAAAATCCCCCTAATAATTTGTGTTCATATTTTCTGCAGATGTGACAGCGGTGTAATTGAAGAGCAATGTACTGCAGCTTCAGACACTGTGTGCGGAACGAAAGGTACCAAATAAATGTAGCAAGGTGCAGCACGTGCTGTATTTTGAGAGGCAATTGCAATTGTCCTGTTCTACACACTGGCCATCGTAATTCCTGACAGCTCAGGGCCTCAGTCCCACGGGGCCCTCTACTGACCCGCAGAGTGTGATTTTCCCTTGATCACTGTGCAGGTGTAGGGGCTGTTACCCCTCTTTAGGGGCAGCTCACCACAGGTACATCTTTAACATATTTGGCTTTTGTGTTAGGAGGGCTTTTAAAACCTGACACAGTCTTGTTGAAAATATGGTGTGCTGCTGTATTGCATTTCTTGACTTAACTTTCATGCAAATTTTCCAATGTTCCAACAGATCCAGCAACACTGTGGGGGATCACTGCTTTGGTAGTTTTGGTACTACTAGCAATAGCTGGAGCAATAGTCTGGTGTAAGTGATTCCCTACTTATTCCTATTGTACTCTGAAGGAGACATTCAGATGCTTATTCAAATATATTTTTATATTCTTGGAGTCCAAAGGAGAGATACCCTACCCTAGATTTTAAAAATGCTTTTTTGTTGTTTCAGACAAGAGAAAACGGAATCATTTTAAAATCAGTAAGGACCCCCCAGATCCTTGCAAAGAAAAGGATGTAAGTATTGTTGCTTTGATCATAAAAAACTCAGCTTTATGCAAAGAACTTTTTTCCATTTAAATTGCACTGGGTCTCCCCAAACATTTGTGTGCCTTTCTTCTATGACATGAATGAAGTAAATTTCACCACAAGAATTCTTTTGGGAGAAGTAAGAGAAACCCTGTATTACATCTTCAGGATTGTTGGAATGCTTCCTAAGTCACATAACCATGATCAAAACTTCATAAATCATCAGGCCTCCACCAACCCAGGATGTTCCTGTCCCCATGCATAATTATAGGCATTAGGAGGTGATTCCCCAAATTTACCCAAGTCAAAAGAGGTCTGTCTGTCTGGTCTGACTCTCCCACTCATAAAACAGGAATCATGGAGAAAACTAAAAGAAAATCATAGAATTATCATGAAATGTATTTATCCTCTTATATAAGTGTGGGTTTTTACAAAGGTTGTTTCTATTTATTTCTCTCCTGCCTTTTTTTTTTTTTTTCAGGTGAATGTACGTCTTATAGTTGAAGGTAAGAAACAATTTATCAAAATTCAGTAGAAAGAAAAAACAGATTAAAAATTCCTAAGCTAAAAAAAAAAAGAAAAGAATATTTTTGTGTAGAATTTGTCACTGTCCAGACCTGCCATGCCAGCACAAAAGTGAACACTTGCTAAAGAAGTGCCAGTTCATATAATGTTCATCAAGGCACTTAGTGGCATCATGGAAGTCTTGCCTCAGGAGGAATTTCTGTTGTATAGGGAGCAACCACTCATTGTCTACAAGTGAATTTCAGTTCTGCATGTGGTACAGACACTAGGAAACAGCAAACTGTTTCCATAATCATGAATATTTATGATAAGGGAGCAGTCCACAATGGGATGGAAGATTCACAAGCCTACATTCTGTTAAAGGACAAATCCAGAGGAGTGGTACTCAACAGGAAAAAAGATAAGCTCCAAGACTGTATCACAACAGAAGACCTGTCCTGTTTCATGACCTCTCCCAATGCTATTTTGAGAAAAATGGGTACGTGAGAGGTGACCACACTTCCATGATCGAGAAGGACAAAATAGGTTACAGAGGGAACAGAGACTCTGTTTTAGGTGGTAGAAAACGATATGGCTGCAAGCCTGAATCTTTGAAATACCTAGCATCTGGCAGGAACACGTAAAAAGAGACCTGCCATATATTGTAAAAAATCACACGTAAACCATACTGAGTCACAAATACCTTAAACTTAATCTGCTTTGGATAGAAGTATCAAATCCAAGTGCAGGTGATAAAACCCAGTAAGATAAGAGAACCAGGTGCATTAATTTCCTTTCCTGCTCCTAGATGTTGACCTGAGCAGCCACATTCCTGGTATTGTGGCAGAGATGACACTCAAAGAAGTCAAGAAATTTGTTCGTCACCACCATATATCAGAACCTGCCATAGACCAAATCATTCAGGATTTTCCTGGCGATACATCTGAACAGAAGATTAGGCTGTTTCGAGTCTGGTATCAAAGTAATGGGATGAAGGATGCCTCTGGAATCCTAATAAGGAGCCTGAGAGAGTTACAAATGTGTGCTGTAGCTGATAAAATTGAGGAAAAACTGAAGGCAGCTATTTCCAGCTCTCACGAAGGGGAACAGTCTTGTAATCCTGACACTGAGCAAAGCAAAATTTGCACTCAGGAGGGTAGAAACTCCTACAGTGAGAGTGCTGAGCTAAGTAAAGCCTACACTCCTAGTTTGGAAGAGACCTAGTACAGAGTAATTTGAAAATTATTTCTGAATGGGTATTTCTCTTACATAAATAACAAAGTTTTAAAATAACATTTTCATTGGCAGTTCTGATTGAACTCAAGTAAGTTATTATATGCAAAAGGAATAATTACAAATTTTGTAGCAATATTGTTCCTTTAAAAAAAGTTCTAGCCTTTTTTGGTTGTTAAGGACTTGAAGCAAGTTTTATGATTTGTTTACTAAAAGGTGCAATATAAGACTCCAGCTATAGGATCCATTACAAGAGGAAAGAAATAATTTGAAGAAAATGAATGGTTTAAATGCATGGTCCTGCATTATTTAATCAATGTAAGATTCTGCATACATTAAAAATGCAGACTGTTCCCTTTTTTTTTTTAAGGGAAAGCTCTGGTGTTATGAGTCTACAAAGTGTACCAGGAAGAGTACTTGAAAAAATAACATTACCTGCCTTACACCTGATTAATTTGAAATATAGGTGCTGCTGTGTAGATTCTACTCTGCTGCAAATACAATTTCTGTTTTTCATGAAAGCACTTCTGTGTGTATATGGAGGTTTGTATATGTGTGCAAGTTTTCTATATGAAAAGCTCTCAGTTCTATGTAAAAATAATTATCTCTGTTGTTCTCAGCAACATTTGTAAGCCTCTTCTAATGTTTGATACCTTCAGAGAAATAGGAGCACAGGGTTAATAGTGTTAGCAGCACAACAGAATCATCATTTCTGGAAGGCAGCCTTCAGAGTGTATGATGCTTTTCTAATGCAGAAATTGATACAATGAAAGTGTCTTATTCATTAAAAAAATCTGCATAAAACATTACTTCTGTCTTGCTTATTGGACAGTATATAGATGTCACATTTAAGTTTGCCTTTACTCAGGTTAGAAAATCAGAATAAGGAGATCATTCTCATGAAAAAACACCTTACCTTTCTTCCATCACCAAGGGCAGAGGACTCGGCTCCTAAATTCAAAGGACCAGTATAGTGCTGGCAGCTTTGCTGTGAGGCCTTTCCTTTTCACACACTCATTTGTGCAAATCTCACAAAGTCTTTCAACAGAAGGGGAGACTTCACTGGAAAGGTTTGATTTTTCCAGATGACATGGTAGGAAAGATGTCTTTCTTTGGTTCTGTCATCAGTTCCCTGGAGAACATCTCCAGCCAATATCAGGACTCAGCCAAAACAGGAAGAGAGCTACCTGGGCTGGCTCTCACCTGCCCACCAGGGTGTTGGGTGTGTGGGGTAGTGTCGCAGACATCTTTCATGAAAAATCCTTTCTTAGGATTTTTCCTTGTGAGAAGCTGCAGTTTCAGCAACCAAAAGTAAACAATGGTTATCTGCTGCTGTGGAATGCAACAGGTAGACCTGTGATTGGTCTCCTGTGGATGTTGGGATTTCCTGACCACTCATGGCAGAGCTGGCTCTTGCTCTGTCTGAGACACAGATCTTTGTTATTCATTCTTTTCTATTCTTAGCTTAGCTAGCTTCTGAAGAAACCTTTTCCTTTCTATTTCTTTTTAGTATAGTCTTAATGTAACATATATCATAAAAGAATAAATCAAGCCTTCTGATCATGGAGTCAACATTCTCGTCTCTTCTTCATCCTGAAAACCCTTGTGACCACAGTCACAGGGTAGGGTCCCATGGCTGCCACCTGAGCACAGGACCTGGAAAGGGCAAGGTAAGGCTGAGCACAGGGTGTCAGAGGCTGACAATCAGCCCCTGCCAACGCTGGGTGCCCACAGCCATGTGGAGTTCCTCCAGAATGCCACGTAGCTGGAAGTGAGGTACCTGGGAAGGCGGTACATAGCCTTTGGAAACAGCTAAAATCCATGCATGGCATCAAGCAGGAGCCTAAAGGAAAGGCAGGGCATAGCTTTGAACTCATTACCCGTTTCATAGACTTGACCTGTTGAAGGTCTCAATGACACAGAGTACATTTTGCCCAGAACCAGTGTATTGTTGTACAGCTCTTAAGCACCTTCCATGCTAAGCAGTCAGAAAAACCTTCCACCCCACTTTGGAGCCTCTAATCTAGCTGCATTTTCTAAGTATATAATCCACTGCTATATTGCCAAAATCCACACACTGTGCTGCTTTTTGAAGGAAAACCTTCAGGCTGCTGCAGTCAGATGATTTAACAGCCATGGGCCAAATTGTGCATCCATGGACTGATTAACACCTGGCACTGTGTAAATGGCCTGTATCTATGCTATCTGTGTACAGCTCTGACACACCATGACAATGTGTTGCTCCTGCTCCTGTTTTGGCCAGGGTCCACATACCTAAGAGAATAAAATATCTGCCTTTCAGAAAAGCAGCCCAGCAGTGGGGTTGGCTGTGCCATCTTTTATAGGATGCAGTTGTGTAGAAGCACAGCCAAGACAGGAAGGGAGGAAGGAGAACTCCATGCTCTCACATGCCCTGGTAGATAGGCTGCTCCCCATGCCATGTCCCATCCAGGAAGGCATGAATGTAGCTTAAAGCTATGTTGGCAGATGCTTGAATTCAACTTTTTCTTCCCTTGACTTCTGGCTTTGTCTCTCCAAGTGAAGCATCTGACCAGCAGAAATGAAGGTGGTCCACCTCTCAGGGTTCCAGTGGAGCAGGGAACTGACCAATCTGAACTACAGTCATCTTAAAACAGAGCCACCAAACCTCATAAATTTCTGACAGAGAAATAAAATGATAATTTATCTTTCATCACACTGGAATTCCCCAACCTCAGTATAGAAAGGATGGTTTAAAAAAAGTCCCTGAGGAATAAGTCAGATTTTGTTTAGAAGAGGACTGCAGGGCTCAACTCAGACTGCCATTGACTCTGGGGGTTAGCATACATCATAATTTTTTGTTCTTAACTGTAACACTGTGCATCAAATAGGAGGATTGATTATACTGTGCAGTTGCTTTTCCAAAGGAGTCTGTATGTGTCTACATTGCAGTCAGCAGTGCAGAGTAGAGCTGGATCAAGCCTAGAGTAATTGGACCAGGAACTGAAAGTGATATAGTTCTGCTGGCCTGCAGCAGCACACCCAAATTTCCATTGCCTCCTGCTTCTGACATAATTTTCAAACTAGGCTTTGTAAGAAAAAAGAAACCAAAGCCCAAACTCCCCTGTTTTACAGAAACACAGCATCAGAAAAGCAAGTGAAAACCGAAACAGAAACTTGCCCAGGGAATGACTTGTCACGTTTTGAAAAGCAGATTACAAAGGAAAAGTTCTCTCTTCAGGAAGCCAAAACTTTGCAAAACAATGCCATGTATCATGCAAATAGTACACCCAAAACAATTGTTATTTTAAAATAACTACAATAGAAGAACAGGAACATAGAAAAAAGAGGCCAGAGGGATGATCTTACTCAAGTTCCCTGCAAATTGAAAGTGCTCACGTGTGAGATGTTTGTTCAGAAATTCCAAGGGCTGTTTTGCTGTGCACATCCACACCAACTGCTCATCCATGCTGCAAAAATGTAGTGCAGTTACAGCAGCTCTGCAAGCAAACCAAACACCTGAAGATGACAGAAACAATTTTAATATTACATTGTGGTACCAGAAGAACACAGCAATGGTTAAAGACAGCTCTAGTATACAGGACTGCTGCAATACGAAATAAATAATTTTTAAAGTTATTCTGCAGGCTGCCAGTTCTTGAAAAGACGTGGCTGAGAAATGAAGTTCTCAGTACAAGGAGTCTGAAATGTTTCTGCACAGATAGCATGACAAGCATATTAAAGTGTGAGAGCTCAGGCTTATTTCCTGTATGAAAGAGAGAAAAGGAAAATGCCAACAAATTTGTAAGAAGAATAAAAGAGTATTGGGAAAAGCCTTGGAGATAGGCAGTTTTCCTGTTTTGAGGGAAGATACAACCTCAAAACTCACATCCCTCTCTTATTGTTGTCAATACTTTGGTTCTGGACATCAAAGGGAATCTTGCATTCCTGCTATCCCACTGCTAGCAAGAGCAAAAATACCTACCATGTGTATCTAGCCTCTAGCACAGAACTGTGGTTGAGGATTATGAGGGATGTGGGAACTATTACAAAACAACATACAGCCAGTGTTTTCTGAAGACCTTTTCAGTGGTTTTAGTTGAAGTTCCCTTCCAAACTGAAAGCAAGGTTTTTAAATCTTTCAGAGTGCTAGAGAGCCCTTTCCCATCACTTTACACAATGGTGTCTTGCTCCCTCAATATACTAGCAGCTGTGATAAAGTCCAATTTATTTTCAACCTAGTGGGGAATCAGCAAAAAATGTCTGTGACCAAAGAGATGTTGGAAAAATAGGTCCTGAACAACTGCAGGAGAGGAGTAAGTGACAAAAAGCATTGGCAGGAGGAAACCAAAGGCACAGACCTTGGAGAGACAGCATGGAGCATCCCACAGCCCAGGGGCAAGCAGAACCCAGAGATCACTGACCTGGCTCCCATACATCTTCCCACAGCGATGGCCATAAGACTGGCTGCCTGTAGGACAGGATGCATCTACCTGTATGTGTGTCTTTGGGATATGAACAAGAAACTGATGAAACAGAAGTACCCAGTTTCATTTCCTTCATGTTTATCCTTCAGTCAGTGATGGGATTGATACATTCTCCAGATTATCAGTATTGGAAGGTTTATGTTTCTTGGTCTTTTCCTAATCCTTCCTTAAAACTACATGAAGATCCCTCTTCAGACTTCTCTGGGATAGCTGAAGCTGCAGGGGATGTTTTTGATACTCCTCAAACTGCTGTGAAGCCCAGTGAGGCCCCTGGCATGCCACTCTCTGTCCCTGTGGGGGCTGGCTGTGCCCTGGCACCCGCTTCTGCTGGGCGGGGAACAGGGCTGTCACTGCAGCCCGTGGGAAGGATGGCCATGATCTGGGCTGCCTCAAAGGGTCTTGGGGTTCCAGGTGTGTCTCTAAGATGTGAGGACAACATCAATTCCTGTACTTTGAAGGAGTGGAGCAGCAGCTAACTTCATATCAGACAGTGTCCCCTCATTTATCCAAGAATGCATAGTGACCACTAAATAACTCAATATTTTTAAACTTCCCACTCACATCTCTTCAGACTTAAACTCCTTTAAACTTGTTTGAGCAGCCACGCTGGGCAGCAGGAGCTGTTTTGGGCGCTGCCGGCTGTCCTTGCCTGTCCCCGCAGCAGGTGGCAGCCTGTGTCCTTGTCTGTCCCATGCCCGTCCCCGCAGCAGGTGGCAGCCTGTGTCCTTGTCTGTCCCACGCGTGTCCCCATGGGCAGGTGGCAGCCTGTGTCCGTGCTGTCTGTCCCACGCCTGTCCCCATGGGCAGGTGGCAGCCTGTGTCCGTGCTGTCTGTCCCACGCCTGTCCCCGTGGGCAGGTGGCAGCCTGTGTCCGTGCTGGCTGTCCCACGCCTGTCCCCGTGGGCAGGTGGCAGCCTGTGTCCGTGCTGGCTGTCCCACGCGTGTCCCCGTGGGCGGGTGGCAGCCTGTGTCCATGCTGTCTGTCCCATGCCTGTCCCCGTGGGCGGGTGGCAGCCTGTGTCCTTGTCTGTCCCACGCCTGTCCCCGCAGCAGGTGGCAGCCTGTGTCCGTGCTGTCTGTCCCTCTGTCCCACGCCTGTCCCCGTGGGCGGGTGGCAGCCTGTGTCCGTGCTGTCTGTCCCTCTGTCCCACGCCTGTCCCCGTGGGCGGGTGGCAGCCTGTGTCCGTGCTGTCTGTCCCACGCGTGTCCCCGCCTGTCGTGCCCAGGCTGGCTGCGAGCGCTCCCTGCATCCCAGGATGGATCCCTCCTGCGGGAATCGAGCGCGCACATGAAGCGAGCCGCAGCCGGGCTTGACGAGGGCACGAAGCCTCTCTGGCAGAGCTGAGCCTGTCATTGTGCTGAGCCAGCACTGCTCTAGTTTTTGCATGGGATCCCCCAAATCGTATTCCACAAGACTTAAAATGACGCAGTGTTGTGAAAACTCCGTGTGACAGCTTTGTGACAGTCCCCAGGTGTGAGGATGGGCACAGCCTGGCTCTCTCCAAGCAGCCCTGGGATTAGGCCAGGGGATCCCACGCTGCTCCCAAGCCACAGCTCGGCACATCGCTTGGCAGAGCTCCTTTAATAGCACATGGAAAAACGGTGTCACAACAACACATCCAGGCTGCAACCTGAGCTCTCTGCAATCTGCAATTGGCCCTGCGCTGCAGTACGTGCTGTGCTACCTGTGCCAACACGAATGAATGCGCATTGCCTTAGTAAATATTCACTAATAAATTAAATCAGTTGAGACTTAGACATTCACTTTGATTCTAGCTTGCACAGCTGCCAAAATATAATCAAAGGTAGGTGTTGGCAATGCCCATGAAAGCCTGGGGAAGACAGGATGGCTGTCCTATAGTTTGGCCTTCTGAAGGGTAGTCTTTGTATTACCATAATCAAGTGAAAAAACAACTGGTGAGGCTGAGGGAGGATAAGGAGTGGGTGGTAACAGTTTAGAGGTTTTTTGGAGGAACTGGCTTATGAATAATACCCTTAATTACTGCAACATGCTATTGTAAATGGTCCTGTCTACTTTCTTTTCCAGGCTCATAAGTTAGCCTATCATTTTAAATAACTATACATTAAATGCAGTTTTGACTTCTGTTCTAGCTACAGAAATGTTGGGAATAACCACCTCATGAAGATTTGCCAAGATTTTTTTAATCTTACAGAATCTATGGCTTTTGATTCTATCAGAAAAACTGGAACAACTACGAGCGTTGAAGATATATAATCCTGTACCAGGAGACATCAGACAGACAAAGTACTCCATGTCCTGTGCTTTTCTGTTAGGTCTATTTATGTATCTTTGGGAAACAACAAATCAGCAAGGAGTTGTGCAAGGTACACAGCTCCTTTACTGAGATGTTTTTCCCAAGAAAGTACCTTTTTGTAGGAGCTTTATTCAGATCCCCCTGCAGCACTCAAAAGCTTCTCTCTGACACCAGACACGCTGGTACAAGGAGCCCACAGAGCAGAGAGCAGCCCATAAAGACGCTATAAGGGAAGCAATGAGCAATGTTGCTCCATGCCACCCAAATCATAACAACAGGTTCCATGCACAGGTAACAGGCAGCCTTTAGGGAGCCCAGGACAAGCAGACTGGTGAACAGTTCCATTGGCAAGTGCTTCCAAGGATTCCTGAGCTGTGGCCCCACTGCAAGGTCCCTGGGGGACTGACTGCAGCCCAGTTACATTTATCAGGTGACCCAGGGAATTCACACTGCAGGGAACAGCAACATGCCTGGAAAACTCCTGGGGTTATATGCCCTCTTATCATGGCTTGCCTTTACAACAGTAAGGCTATTAACCTGCTGTACATGCAACTTTTTAAGGTCTCTCCTTACTTGTAAGTGAGAACAGATGAGTAAATGAATGAGCTGGAATGTGGGGACACAAGATAAAAGATCTGTTCTGTGTAAGTCAACATCTTTCAGAGACCAGTTTCATTCTCCCTCGTCCAGAGACATTCCTACACAATCACAATAAAAATGCACAGATCTTCCAAGAACTGCTGTTTTCAACATCCCCTAACTCATCCAGTTATAAACCAGCCACCAACAAAACATCCAAAAGCATTTCTCAAAAAGAAATACTGTTTTCCTACTTTTTTATCTCAGCTGTGGATGTGTTTCAAAGAAAGATAGTCATGTATAGATTGTTTCCCTGAAGTGCAGGAAATGGTTCTTCCAAATGTAACTAATATGAATTAAATCAATACATTATGTTTGGACAGCAACCAGCTGCAGAAAACTTCAGCAAAGCAAGTGTTAGAGGCTGTAAGTAGTTCCAAATAGGACTTCAAGTGCAGTCCTGCTTTACTTGGTTTCAAGTTAGCTCTTAGGATTGAAGAGACTATTATCACTAGAAAGCAAGCAGAATTTTTCTTTTCTAGGCAGCATTCCACCCGAGGTTTTAATCAGCCATCAGCTTACACTCACTACTTAACAAATCTAGGCAGACTTACAGAAAACCTTAGTACAGGGAAGTCCACAGGGCCATCCATGACAGAGTCAAAAAGCAAAGTGAATTTTAAAAACCTAAATCTACTAGAACAGCACTCTTGGAACTAAAGGCATAACTTAAAATGCAATGACGCTTACCTTTTTGGTGTCTTGACACATTATCAAACACAGAAATGCAAGTTCTTCCTCCTTCTTCCGCCCTAACCTCACATTAATTGGTGCTGGAGATGTCAACACTGACACGAGCTGTAGCAGCACTTGGCTGGAAAACCTCCTGTGCTCTGGAGCAGAAAATTGCAGGCAAGGCCCCCACCTTCCAGAGATAAGTCTGGGCCATTTGAGGACATCTCTTCCCTCATCACCCTCACTGAGGCTGTTCCGCTGTGTGTACTGGAATATTCATTGCTGTGTAAGTTTGAGATGGATTCTCTCTCTTCCAGGGTATCCTAAATGATCAGGTTACCCACACTGGCTATCAGGTGGCCACTTGTCACAGGAAGGGCAGCCAAGGAATTGTCATTTGTAAACCCAGCAAATGCTCAGGGGCTCAGCACTGAGAACTCACTTGTTGACACTGGCATCTACAGAGACCTTGGGTACCTGAGATTTTCTGTGGAACTGTTTTGGGATAGATTGCAGGAGTTAGCAAGAATAAAAGATACGCTGTGAAGACTGTGTTACACTGTAAAGTTTCTTACTTGGTCACACTACACTGTCCTTTGGGATTATTCTTTTGTATTGTTCTTTTTTCCTAATAAGGTGTCTGGGACTTTCTTCTTTGAGAACACAGTTCTGTTTAAAATATCAAACAGGAAATTAGGTCTTCCAGCTAAGGTGAAACCCAGGAATTTTTCCTGTTGAACAATGGACTCCAGAGAGAGTTCCTATTTAGATAAGAAAGGGCTGGAAATTCCAGCCACCTTAAAATAGATGAACAAAAGTCTTTCTGCTCCAAAAGCTACTGGTACTTTCTGAGACTTAAGGTCATTTATGCCAGTCCTTTGCCCTGAAGAAGGATTAACTAAATGTTTTTGTCCTATCTCAGAGATGGAGATTCCAAAACTCCCCATATTGATATTTTGCAACCTCTACTCTTCAAAACTATGTCTTTAATGTCAAAATGAACTCTTAGTGTATTTCCAGCCCTGCCATACTCACCACAACATGCAGAAGAGATGGTTCCCACCCTTTTAACACCAGCCTTTTGCATATTTGAACATCATTGCCATGCTTTTTGCCTCTCCTATTTGTTTTTTCTTGCACCTTTAGTTTACACAGCACCAGTTTTTCCAGTGTTTCTTTGAGGGGCATGTCTTGTATCACAATGACAAGCACACAAAAATGAAAGGAACATTGTTTTTCTCCTTTTTTGCATGATGCCATTGGCAGGATAAAGCAGGCTAATTCAGTTACCCTTGAATTTCCCTATGGTTGACTCTGAAACTTGCTGATTAGTCTCCAAAGCAAAAGTGTACTTTTAGATATCTACATTTCTGTGTACAATTGAACAAGTAGGGACTCCTGACCTTCCCTCACATGTCAGTAGGTATGCTTAGGGATATACAGTGTCTAATTCAGGATTCTTTTCAAAAATCATACACTCAATTATTTCAGTCTAATTCTGCTAGATCTCCTGCATTCATTGCCACCCCAGCAAAAGAAGCAGAAATTACGCAGTTAGAGTTCTAGTGCTCAAATACTTGGCAAAAATATAACATCTGAAATTAATTTCCTTGGCTCATAACCAGGCATGCTTTGCAAGTGTGAATGTATTTTACACAGGACCAAGTTTGCTGTCACAACCAGACCTTGGCTTAGTCTGGCTCTTTTTTCACATATCCCCTGGGAAAAGTCCCATGGAGTTGGGCTCTGTATGAAAACATTGGGTATTACTGTGCTTTGGACTTCATTTCCAGAGGAAACATTGCTTTCTTCAGGATGAAGTCTGCATTCACCTAGTTTAGAGAAATAATCTTAAAGAACTCTGTGCATCTGCTTCCTTTATTCTGCTGCCATGCTAAGGGTCTGCTAAGGAATTCTCTCTTTTCTGCCTCATCCTTATTGTAAGAAGGCCACAAGTATGCAGTTTGTTTCTTTAAATGGATGATTTTCTGTTACTGTGTCAGGATATAAATACATTTCTTAACTTTCTAAAGAACCATTAAATCTCGGAAATGTTAAGAGTTATCAGATCAGAATTACAAGAAAAATAACATTTTATCCTAACCAGAGACCTTTAACCCCTGCCCTTTGCTGTCATAGCTTTGCTGCTTTACCCATCTTTTCACTGTTTAGTTACAAGATACAGCCAGACCAGTACCAGGAATTGTGACCAGTCAAAAATTAGCTTTCCTAGAATTAGTCTTTAAAATTTAGTTTCAACATAACTCTTATGCTCCTTATGACTGCAGCTCTTTCTGAATCATTGCAATGGCTTTCTGAATCATCATAAATAATCAGCTCCTTCCCTGCTGCCTGGACATTGCAGGCAGCCAAAGAAGGTGCTGGCTTTTCAGACATGACCCTTGGTGTGCCCTGCCTGGCTGCTGTCCCCACAGGCAGCCAACTCACCATCCTCCACCACAGACCACTGCTCTGCAGCAGCAGCACAGCAACAGGAGCTGTGGAAAATAACAGTGAATGAGACAGAAGAACAAATGAAATAAATGCAATATCTTTTGGTTCAAAATTAAAGTTTTCTCTTGATTATCAGTAGCAAATGGTCAACCTCCTAGGAAACAACAGCCTCCCTAAATACACAGATTCAGGTACTTGTTCAGAGAAGGTTTTAGGATGTGTGTAGATGAGAACTTCATTGAGAACATTGCTCAGTGCCAGAGGAAATTTTTATTTTAAAATACCTTATTACTAAAATAAGGTTTGAAATTAAATTAGATAACTGGATATAAGTAATAATAAATGCATTAAACCAAGCAAGGCAAATAGATACTTCTGTCCCTAATTCAAAGGCATTACTTTATACATAAATATATAATGGATTATGAGAACACATGCAATATGTAGATGAACAAAACACTGAAGAATACTGAGGAACAGGCATCATGTGCCTGAAATCTCACATATCCATGTTCCCTGCATGCTATTCATTACTGGTGGGCTTCCTTTCATGCCAGGGGTTGTCAGCATCTTTAGTGTCCATATCATACAGCTAAGAGCCTACAGATGCAATTCTTTTGTTCACATATCCATCACTACCCTGAAGAAGACTCCTTGTCAGATGACAATGCTGAACCAGTTTATTACCAGTATAACTTTGGATTCCAGATAATTTTTGGAGCTCAAGTCCACCAGACATCCAATCCTCCCTTTGGATCTACATCCCTAGAGATGCTCCTTGACTTAGCAGCTTGGGGGGAAGCTCTGTGACCCAAGCTGTGCACAAGCTCCTTATGGCACCTTTCCCTGCACAAGCAGTCAGACTTGCTGCTTTCTGATGAAGTGAGAAGGAAAAGAAATACAAAAAATGTTTAACAGAAAGCCCATCTGAATGCAAATAAAGTAAACAGCATGTGCCACAGCAACAGACAAATGTTTGGAAGAGCACAGTGCTAGAGGGCTGCCAGCGGTCACTCAGCTGAAACAGCTCCAGGGTCTGGGACATCAGTCACAATGTTTACCATAAGCCAAAACATAGCCCAGCTCAGCAAGCCAAACAAGCACCAAACACAGCCAGTATCCAAAAAATCATTCTGAGGCCTCTCAGGTTTGTTGCAGTTTGAGATATGGTGCTATCTGACAGAAGTTGATCTCAGCAGCCTCTCTGCCCTCCCACTAACCTGCCAAAGCTCTGTATTTGTAGCAGCATTTGAATATCCGTATTAAAACACATGGAGCACTACTTGCAAATGCACTGTAATTGAAGACATGTAGATATGTCATATTTTGTCCTTTACATGCCATCTTTTTAGTGGCTGCAGTGGTACAGGTGTTCAGAATATTAGCAACAGATGTCAAAATTCACTTCTTTTAAAAAATCTGATTTTCTTCTTCCATCTGCACATATGTTACATTTAGATATGTCAGATAACAAAAAGCTACTGGCACCTCCAGAATGAAAGCAGCAAAAACAATGGTTCATCACAGAGGCCACCAACTCCCCCAGTACCACAACACCAACCTAATGCCCTTCCTGCCTCTCCCAGGATCAGCAGCACTGCTGGCAGCCAGCAGGTTTCTCTGTGGGAATACTGAATTGCATTGTCACAGGGCAGATATAGCATATTCTGTAGGGAGACAGCCCAAATAAAAAGGAAGAACTGTAAATACATGGTAGGAACCCAACGAGCAATCACAGCTGATTGCATATGGGATGCACACAGAACCTAAGATGAAGCAGGAAAGGACCTTGCAGGAAACCAGGCTGAGAAGACAGACATGGTGATATGGAGACTGCATGGGAAGAAAATCATAGGTAAACAGGTAAATTATTTCTATTTAAACAAAGGAACTGTAAGTAAAAGGAAGAAGATCAGGGATGCTACCAAAGCACAAACCAACAGGTCTTATGGCTGCCTGTATATTTCTTTGGCATTTTTCTGCCTTGGCCTGACCAATGTCAATATAAGGTGTTTCCCGTGCCACTGCTGTAGGTAATACACCTAAACACAGCTAATTTTGGTTATATAGCTACAGTCAAAGAAAGAGTTTCCTTGGCACTAAACAAGCCTAGGCCTATTAGAAGAATCCCTTGGAAATTAATAGATTGAATTTTCCTTACATTTAGATGGCTGACATAACTCATCCATTTCTATACAATCATTTTTTAACTTCTACCAGTGTAAGTTGTACTGGAATTGGAACAGGATGATGTCTCCTTACCACAGGACTCACACCAGACTTTCCAGACAGCTGGTCTGGAAGGCTCTCTGTCACATTGTGCAATGGTTGCAGAAACTTTCAGTTCCATCCACGTGTGGAAAGAATCAAAATAGAGAACTGAAGAAGAGTCAAGTTTTGAGACGTGTAGGAAAAAGCCCAGACCAAGGGATATGATGTGTTGCATTATGATAGATCACAGAAAAAAGAATTCCTATTACCTAATATGCAGGAAGAAAGGAAAGGGAACTATAACATGTACAAGCTCAATACTCAATGAGTTGTTACTCCAAAATAATTCTGGGAACTAAATTTAAATAGAAGGATGTACTTGGCTTCTGCTTTTATTAACTGGATAAACGTCAATATTCAGTTTTGCCATTTTCAAGTTTAAAAAAGCAAAACAACATAAATATTTTACTTACTTTCAGGAAACTAGATTGTTTCAACAGCTGCAGCCATACCACATCAAGTGCAAGATAAAACTTTTGCATGACAAACAATGGGACAGTGGCTTCACACAGGCTCCATCTGCAAAAATTTGGTTTTCCTCCTTCACTTTTAAATGAAGGTGTCAAAAAATAATATCCAAACTGCATAAATGGCCATCTACATTTCTTCCCATCTATCTATTCTCAAACCTCTTAAAGCTATCTCTTTTCTTGGGTTGCACTTGAATTTCTGTCATGGCCTCGAGCATCTCCAGTGTTGAGGACAAGAAATACACCAGAATATCTCAATTTTTTTGGTTGGCCTGTTTCCGCAAGAAGAGCAGATCTGCTACTATTACAAAAAATGGGTTTGTTGCATGCACACAAACTGGGTGTGCAATGCACAGACTATCAGTGTTGTGCTCCTTGAAAGCAGTGGAACAACTGCTCAGGCATGGCACACCCCCTCAGTGAAGCATGTGCAAGCTTGGGGAGGACACCAGCAAGGAACAGGTTGCCACTGCCAGAACACTTTGTGCAAGCTACTGCCAGCCACCTTCTTCCTCAGGAATATCCTGAGAGCACACAGAGACTGAGCCAAAAATTGCTCTGGCAAGAGGAATAGCTTGTACCTGGGCACCTTGAGCTCCTCAGCCCCTCCTATCTGATGTTTGCCCATCCTTTTCCAGCTTGGAAACCACCATGTGCACTCCAGGATGACAGGCAAAGAAGCAGTTCCCAGGTTTGTTCCCATAACCCATTCACATATTCCTGGAGCAAACAGGAAGAAAAACATTGGAGACTTTGCCTGGTCTTGAGCACATCTGCTTCTCACCTGGCAGAGGTGCATTCTTGCCAAGGATCCTGTTCTGCACAGAAACTTTCCACAGGCAAGACTGACCCTGGAAGAAGAGGAATTTTATCAATCTTTCCTTGAGGTTCTTCATTTTCTCTCCTCTGTCACAGGGTATGTTCTAGGACAGCGACAGAAAACCTGTGGGCTTTGTAGAAGTGTGTTTTCTTCCTAACCCACAGCCCTTCTGTCCTAAATAGCAGAAGGGATCAGAAATCCTGCCTTTCAGGACACATTGCTTCCAGCACTTGACTCCTATCATGGCATCCACCCTTACCAAGGGAAATTGTCCACATTTCAAGCCCCTTTGTAAAGAATGTCTAGATATTTGCTTTTCCACTATTTGCTTTCCCACCGTGCAAACCTAGGGTGCCTCTTTGCTGTCTTCCCTCGGGGAAAGGCAGTGACCCTCTGTGCCTGGTAAATTCACCATGACATACGCCACAATGCATCTCCCAAAAAAACACTTCAAAAAAGAGCTTATTCCCAGTACTGTTGTCCAGGTGGAGTTTGTTGGGGAAGAAAATATAGGCTGTTTCCACAGTGTCAGAATGGTTTTGTTTCCTGCCTTCTTAATGCAGACCTCTTAAGACTGCTTCACTAAGTAGGAACAACAAGGCTAACACCAGTGAGAAGAAATAAAGACACGTCCAGGATATGCCTGAAGCAGCTGAAGTTTGAACAGCAACAACTGAAACATGGACAGAGAAAGCATGTTGGGATCAGAGATGGGGAGAAGACTAGTTGAGTGAGCAGCAAAAGCTGCCTGATTGTGTCATGTTTCTGTGTCAGTAGCTAACAGAGATGTTGTAGAAAGGGACGTGCCACTGCAGGAAAGAGAATCAGCAATAATCCTTGACAGAAACAATTCCAGAGTTTTTCCTCTCTGCCACCCTGATGAACAGCTCCAGGATGCTGTGTGTTCTCATTTTGCCCACAAGATGCAGAGTGTTCACCCATTAGGCAGTAGCACCAGACACGTTTATTCTGCTTTCATGGTTATTTCATGACAGAGGAAGACACAGATCTCAGCCCAAGCTCCTCCACTGCCCATCTGACCCAGCTCATCTTCCTCTTCCTTAAAAGATCCAAGAACAATCTTCTGCTTCTGCCCCTTAAAAAACCCAACATCTGGTCAGTCTAACCAGAGCTAGCTAAGCCCTTCCATCTTCCTACTGCACCACTTCTCACTTCCCCTCCTGGAGCAGGGTTTTATAATTGTCTCTGCTCCATGGTGCTGGTGGTAAAGGCTCATCTGCCCCCAGATATTGCACTTGATATGACCAAAAAGGAACAAGAAGAGCATGTCTCACATGGAAGCAGTGAATGAAAATCTCGTGATCTGCCTCTTCCTCTGAACTAGGCACAGCACAGCGCCTGCAGCTTCTAGAGTGTTTACATGGAAGTGGTTTGGTTTTGTCTGGCTGCTTACTTGCCATTCTCTATCTCTGCTTGTCTGTTTTCTCCACTCTGTAGTCTCATCCTAAGCAAAAGTCTTATTGTATTGGTGGGAAAATCCTTTTCTGGCCACTACAAAAACCATGCATGTGCTGCAACCCCTTCCTCCCTAGTCTGGGCTCTCTTAAAGTCAGGTGCAAATATGAATATTAGCACTGGGTGTAAGTGCCATCTCAATTTTACAGGAAGTTATTTTTCGGTTTGCTTTTGCTTGGTTGGTTGGTTTTTCTTTTTGTTTGGGGTTTTTTAAACTGACCTTGCATGAGGACATTCAAAACCAGGGAACATTTGCTTTACTTCCTCCCACCACATGCCAAGCAAGATTTCTCATTTCATTTCCCTGCAGGGTGTGCCAGCTCCCTGCCCCAGGGCTCTGTGCACCTGGAGATGACACCAGAGCCCCAGGCAGGGCTTGAAGGCACTGGCACCAGCCTGGCACTGCCACACCCAGACAGCTCTGGCCCAGTGACTCAGGAAGCAACCGATGCCATTTCCGAGTCCCTCTGGCTTTCCTTGCCCTCTGGGCTGGCATTGTCTTCCCACCAGAAACTGGGGTGCCAACATCTCCCCAAGGTCATTGACAGAAGCTCTGTGCCTCAAAGCAGTTTCTCACCTCACAGACCCACAGGGACTGTGGCTGCCAACGGGGTAGGGGACCTACACCTGTACATACAGAAGAACAAAATTATGTAGAAAAAATCCCCACCAAATTTGGAAACTACAGAAGCAATTACTTATATGCAAACTTTAATCTCATGTGTGGTTTGAGGTCTCAGTGCAATCACTAAGATTTTTCCAGCAATCAAGGCCATTAGTAAGCCCAAAACCAATTCAAAGTTTTCAAGATTTGGAAGAATCTAAGTTTTCAGCTGGGTGAGTGGGAGAAGAACTGAATTAAATACATCCACATTGATTAATAAGAAAACTTGCTGCTCACATTGTTAAACCTGTGTGGTGGCACTTATCTGAATCATCAAAATCTAAATATAATTTTTTCCTCCAGACACTGCTGAGAGCATTCCAGTGCTCAACAACAACTCTCAACAGATCAAACCCAGCAATCACTATAAAAGTTGCAACAAGCAGTCACTGGAGCTTGGACGTCTACAATGTAGAGATGCTTTCCTACGTCAGAGACCCAAGAAAAACTTCTGCTAGCATATTACAGCCAAAATGTTTCATCGACTAATGTGGCAATTCATCTTCTGTGCTACTTTTTTCTCATAAGAGGGAAATCTCAAGAGAATTAGAAACAGTCTGAGGGGGGGAAATTAGACCACGCAAACAAAAAGCCAGAACATAATCCTCGTTACAAAGTTCCATCCAAAACTCTGTGTCTGGCTATTGCTAACAGGAAAACTATTTGAACATTTGGTCCAAAGTCAGGGGGTCAGTCAGTCAGCAGAGGTTACTCAGGAACTTTGCCACAGCAAATTAATAGCTTCAAATGGAAACATGACTGGAAATTACAGTTTTTATCTCAAATAAAATCACCTGACCTGGAAATCTCATCAGAAATAAAAGTGTTCTGCACTCTGCAACAGCCAGCCGGCCAGGCGAGTCTGATCTTGCACACACTGAACTCAGTGGGAACAGCTCCAGTAGGTTCCCTAAAAGCAGAAGTAGATCAAGTCTACCTCAACTAATTACAATTAAAAATAAAACCTTTTCAATGATGAATCCATGACTAGGATGCATTAAATGATAATGATTTTCAAAAAACATTCAAAAGCCTGTAGAAAAGAAAGTTTTATCTCCCCTCATCAAAACAAAAAGAATTTCCAGATTGGCATCAGTGGGAGATTCCCTTGGTGCTGTCTGCTTGGAGCATAGTTGTAGGGTAGAGAAGTCAATTTGCACAGGAGACAATACCATGAAATGCCCAGGTTTACTTCAGAACCATAAATCAGTCACCACTTACATAAACACCCAATTTTATTGAGTAACTGACAAGTCTCCTCCAGCTCCCAAGAAGAAATGCCTGGGGCTTACACAGCTCACAGCTCACTGAGCCTTAACTTCTGCACTGCACCCCTGAGAGGCACAGCCCAGAACTTCACCTTTAGACCTTCCTGAAGCTGGAAATGCTCCTGCAGGTAACAGGGTGCCCATACTTGGCAAGGTCCTTAAACTTACATACTTTTCAAAATTCTGCCTCGGCAAGTTGCTCTGGACATAACATTCAAACCATAAAAAGAGCCTCAAGCATTTATCTTCAAAGATCCCCTTAATGCCATCTAACTTAGCTGGCAACAACATCAATGTTACATAAAGATGATAAAATTGCCTATTTGCCAACAGAAAATTAATTAGAGAATTATTGTTCTGGCACCGAAAGGGGAAGTGTCTCAATTTCCATTCAGCCACTCCACAGAGAAACTGCTTGTGGTCTTGGCAGGTGCTGCTCCTGGTCCATGGAGCTCTTCATGGATCTGTTGTGCATATAAATGAACATTCACAAGACAAGGAGCTATAGACTGTGTGGCAAAGAAGCAAACAGATACTACTGTGTCCCTCAAAAGATTTGTGGACTAAGAAATAATTTCTACATATCATATTGCCTTTTCAATTACTGCCATCAGAAAACTTCTAATAAGTGTTTAATTTTTACTAATCTTACTTGCAACTACTTTGTTGCAAGTTAAGCAACAAAAAGGATAGGAACCAGTTATTAAGACAAGCCAATAGAGTTCTATGGATTCAGAGTTGTCCCAAGGGTTAGGCTAGAGTTATATAAAAGGATGTAGTTTGGCTTTCTCCACTTTACCCAAATTAAATCCAGCCAGATACTAACAACATACTCTTTAATCTCAAAGGAAAACTCCAAGAATTAAAGAAGAACAGACATGCAGAATGACTGTGCTTACACCGCTCCTGAAGGAACTGATCTTGTAGCTGCATTCCCAAGGCAAGGGCTTCTGGGGATGAAGAAATTCCCTGAAGTGACCTTTAGATTCTTTATTTCTGGAGAGATATAGAGGGAAAAGTCAGCAGACTCTTCCAACACCATCTTTCCTCTTCTTTATAGCAATAAGGGTTTAAGGGCTCCTGCTCTCCTGCAGATGAGGGCCCTGCAGTGCATGGAGGCCTCCCCAGAAGCAGAATAGCAGAATGACAGAATGCTCAGTGCTGTTTTTGTGGCTGGGGCACCTGCTCAGGAGGGTTATGGCATGGACAACTCAGGAGGGTTATGCCATTGCCAAGGCAGGCAGCTCACAAAGGCCACTGCCTGCCTTGGGTGAGGAAGGCTGTGCCTGACAGGCTGGGCATGGACTGGAGAATCCCCCAGCATCGTTCCCTCTGCTCCACTCTGCCTCCCTTTCCTGCCATCCCAGGGCAGTGAGGCAGCCACCTCCAACCCCAGCTTCCCCATGACCACTCTGACCCTGCGTGTGAAAGTTGGTCTTTCATGCTCCTCCTCCTTTTCCCAATGGCTTTACCAGCTCTGCCCAATCTGACAACAGGATACCAGCCACAGAAAAGGTGTTTTCCATTTTGCAGATAAACAGATAAGGAGGCTACAGATTTTATAGTGAAGAAAGAGTGGGGATGCCTAGAATAAACACGGAGGAATCCAGGCACAAGCCATGACTGCACAAGAGCAGCACAGCATAAACTCTGTGCTTGTGCAACACTGTCAGTCATGCCTGCAGGAACACTCAGTCCTTCAGGGATTAATCTGGGGAAAGTGGGGATGTCATCAGCACAGGAAGTCAAAATTAGTTCTTAACTGCACTGTGTTTTCACACCTGGAGAACCTTGCTGTCCTTGAGACTGTCATGCCACCATCAGGTTTGCTTGAAGGCAGCCAGAGGCTGGGTAGGATGTTCATGGGAACAGGAAACAAGTGGGTAGCTGACAACTGTATTAGTCACTAGCTTAAATCTGTTTAGACAAAGATTACCAAAATATAACAAGAGTAATTGGCAAAAAATAAAGCTGCTTCTATAAGTGTTTACTTATGAAGCAGCTCCCATAAGCACAGAACTTTCTCAAACCTGAACACAATGGCGATCATTTCATTCTCAAAGCAGCATAAGTGGTTATGCAAGCAAAGACTTTTCAAGAGTTCTCTATTTTAAACATGACAGCATTAGAGAAAGACTTCGGGAAAAACTAATACAAGATTAGAGAAATCTTGGATTGCACTCTATAGAAAATTTCTGTTTGTAAGACTTCTGTCTTCCTCTCCTTTTCCTGCTCTATCATTCAATAACTTATCAAACATAAAACCAGTTCTCTTGTGCCTGTAAAGCATTCTCTGTGAAGTAGAAATATAAATATAATGGTGTAGTAGTAGAAAGAGAAAAGCATTGTGCTTATCCAGCAGTGTGGTTATATCACAGCCTTTCTGGCATCTGTAGGAAAAATCATATTTTGATTATGGTTTTGTTGCACAAAAATTATGAAGCAATACTGCCTTAGTGCCTGCTAGCTATTTAATTCTGGCACACTGACCTTCCCCACCATGCCAGACCATGGAATCAAGGAAGACATCTGACTTTATAAAATAAACCAAAGATGACCATTTCTCTTCTTTTCCCCCAGCATTATTTTCTCAGGGCAGACCACTTCCTGAGGCAGCTCAGAGGAAAGTTGGGCAAACCCTTGCATCAGTGCTCCTGAAAGAGCAGCAGCACGCCACAGGTGCCTGGGGTCTGGAGCAAGAACAGCTTTGCTGATGTGACATTTAGGACTCCCTGCTGTAAATCTTCAGCTTCTGGCTGGGCCACATGCAAAACCCAGCTGTGCCTTTTGTTGCCAGGCTGGGCATGCCACAGGCAGATCAAACTAGCTGTTGATCCTTTCTAGAAACATCCCAGCATATCCAACAGTTGTGCCTGTTTGCAGGGGTGCTGCCCGTGGGACATGGGGTACCCTGCATGCATTTCCATCCAGCCCTTCTCTCTCCCTGGTGCCTTCTGCTCTGCTTTAAACAGTTATGCCCAATGGTTCTAATTTCAAATTTTCAACCAGTTTCTACAGATCACAACTTGATCTTGCCCTCAGATTTCATCTTCAGCTGTGACTTTATGAGTTACTTGCCTCAGCCCCTCTCCACCGCCTTGTTTTGTGTCTGGCACACCGTGTGACAGCTCCATATCCTATCCTGCTGCTGGATCTCATCCCACACCACAGGCTCTGCTTGGGAAGCTGACAGGCCTGGGAGCACTCCCAGGACACCTCATGGTGGCTGGGGGCTCGGGGAGGCGTCCTGTCACACAGGTGGCTCTGTGTGTGCCCCAAAGGGGCTGGCAGCGAGCACAGCCCAGGCTGGGGGTGGTTGCAGGACAGCCAGAGGCAGCAGCACCGAGGGGAAGGTGTCTTGCCCAGGTTCCTGGGAGTTTATCCCTGTCCTGAGCAGGACTGTATTCCTGAGAGCAGGACCCAAGAACGTTGTGGGTGGTGCTTTCCTGCACTCAGGAATAGTTTGTCTACCTAAGAGAAGCAGAAAGGATTTATGGGGGAGAACAGAGAAGGAAGAAGAAACCTCTCAGAAAAGAGAATTCTTGGGAGTCAGAATAACTCCAGCTCCCCAGCAATTCTAGGACATAATTGAAGGGCATTCTAAGGTTCTACCTGACTAGTAAAGATCTTGTCCTGCCCACCCATTTTAAGCTTCTCATTACATTTTAGCTTTATAGCTGGAAACAACTCACACAAATTGCTGCTGCTCCCACCTCCTACCCCCCTGGTAGGAGAAAATCACAGGTTTGATTTTCTCATTTCAGGAATATTGACAGCCTCAGATAAAGCTGGACAAGCACTAGTGTCTTGCCTATAGGCCCAGATTCCAGACACAGAGAATTGACTGGAGGGCACTTTCTTGGACCATGATGTGACTGCCATGAATCAGAACCACACGAGTGCCCCGGGGTCCTGCACAAAAGCATCCCATGGAAGCAGTACAGACAGACAGACCATGCTGAAGGCTGATGCAGTGCACTGATAAGCCCACCCCTGGAGCAGTCACATCTTCACCTCTCCAAGACCTGTACTTATCTCTGCTCTGTGCACCCAACCCCTCCAGCACACACTGCAGCATAACAGGACCCATGATCTGGGGGCCAAGAGCAGGCTGCAAAATAGACCTTGTGTCTGACCATCAGCAAGACTCTGCCAGTGATTTGATCCAGTGCTGTCACTCTGCAATCTCTGTCCTGCATACTGCCTAACTCTGAAGGAAGAGCAAAGACAGCAATGTATTTTTCTCTGCCCAGAGGCTGCAGAAGCTTAGCCAAGCCAAAATCCAAGTTGCAAGGGTGGCTGCCACATTCCTTGCTAATTCTTGGTAGGAGGCTAAAGGAGAACACTACTTTCACAATGACAAGATCCAAGTAATGACTAGCTCTGACATTGCTTAGAAAAGCTACTTCCCCAGACAGTAAAGGATCCAAGAAACAGAAGGCTGAACCACTAAACTGCTCCAAAATCCCCACAAGGGAACAGATTATCCATCAGAAAACCTGTGAGACATTGCTAGCTTATGCCAGCACAAAAATCATCATTTTCTTATGATTTCACTTACCAGAGTCAGATCTAACTAGAACCATACCTTAAACTGTCTCAAAACTTTTCACCAGAAAGATCTGCCATGCCCACATTTTAAGTACTCCCAAGAGCACATCTCACTGATTTCTGGCATGGTATGCAGATCCTGTCACTGCTTCTTCCAGCTACCCTTTCTCAATTTGGCAAGACAATCAACCATTCAGTGAGTGTTCTGTTTATCCCTCCAGGAACAGATCAGGGTATTTTATGCTGGTTAAACCTGCATTAACAGGCAGGATTTCCAAAAGAGAATGTCTGGGTTTGCCAGGGATACTATCACAGGCATCAGAACAGTCACTGACCCACTGTGATTCCTCTGCCCTCCAGAGCTATGGAGCCTCAAACACAGACTGGTCCTGCTTGGTGCCCTCTCAGTCAAGTAGAAGGGCTTGTTCTTCTACCTCAGCCAGCTTTGCAAAGGTATCTGTATGGACTCAGTTCCCAGATTCAGCACAACAAAGCAGCCAGCTGACCAAAGCCAGGGTGTTTAAGCAATTAATGGGTCAGTACACCTCCTCAGGCTGTCACCACAGCATTGCCACAGCATTTTTACCCATCCTCTGCCAGAGGCTCACTTTGCCATGCAGAGTTTGGTAACTTGTGGTAATTGCCCCAGAATTAATCTTTTATATTTTTACACCCTTTTGGGGCAACTCTTCCTCTAGGCAGGAGGAAGAGTTAGTGAAAACATATTCCCCTTTGGAATTCAAGTACCAATTTCATAGAGATGAACAACAAATGACTATTTAGCTGCTAAATATTTAAGTGATTTCAGTGAGGGTATAAGTGCTTATACTCCTCTGTGTGACTCAGGCAGGCTTTTTAAGACAGACCAAAGTTATTATTTTACCAAAAATAGGAGAATAAGGGGACAAAAATCATGTGACGGGCTAAAACAAGAAGGAAAGGCAATGAGACAAGAGAGTGTAAAATTTATAACTGACTAGTCTTAGCAAAGACTAGCAAAGCCAGAAAGATAACTTAGAATGTGACACATGGATCTAAATAAATTTTGTCCTTGTTAAGTCAAGAACTTAAAAGCTGAGATTTTCTCAGTCTGCCCCATCTGCATGTGGGCAGCAGGAAGGGCTTTCCAAGCCTTGCTGTTCAAGCAGGACACCAGCACTGAGCTGCACACTGAGGAGCTTCCAGGGTGTCCCAGCCCTTACCCACAAGGCTTACAAGAGTTCACCACTTCAAGGCTGTGACTGCACTGGAGAAAGGGGCCAGTGGAGCAAGGCCATGTCCCAGCTCATCAGTGCACTAAACAGAGGGACGAGGAAAGCCTCCCTATTGGATACAACCTGAAAGTCTGAGTCGCTTTAAACCAATAATGAAGACTAAAGATAAAATGCAGATAAAATACCTCTTGTTCATCACAGCCAAGATATCAGAAATTTGTAGGTTTTACAGAAATTACTGAGGGAAGCAGGAAATTCTTGTCCTGATGCCCAGATTATTTGTTTTTCAAATGGGTTTAAGGTATATTGGCCTTGACTGAGACCAGATAAAAGCAACCAGTTCGGGATGATGGTTAGTTTGGGATGACTGCCCCCCACAATCTTTAAAGCAAGCTATACCACACTTCCACAGCTCTGTTTCTTGACATAAACTCCACAGCATACTTTCAGAGATTGGTGAAAACACACAGGCTCTCTCAGGATGCACTGAGGTCCCTTCCAGAGACAGAGAAGGTTAAAGAAGTGGAGAAAAAAAATTAAAGTTTTCTCTTCTTTCCATCAACTGCAGCCTTACACTCTTCATACTACTCCTGCATTTCTTCCCTCCCCTCCTGGGTCTGGCTCTTGACTCCCCACAACCAAGTCAAGTGTGGGGAATCATCTCACAGTCCCTTGCCCTCATGAGTCAGATAGGACTGAGTGTGTTCTGCTATGAGAGACCTTCAGAAAAATCTGATCTTCTATTTTAAAAAGCAAGTGCTGATCTAATTGTCAGTAAGCCATATCTGGGACATTTTTCCTTAGAAAAGCAACTTGTTTGTTACAGATTCAAAAGTCACCACTCTCTTAGATATCTGAGGCTGACACACAAGGGCAAGAGAGCACCTGAAAGATAGTATCATCAGAATAGTTTTAGCATTGCAAACAAAATAAATCCCTAATGTAAACTTAGCCCTTTTCATTTGTCTCTTAAAGGACTTAATCCACTGTCTTTAATTTTCCTCAGTTTTATCCTTGTAATCTTACAGAATGATTGAGATTTAAGTACTTAAAGCAGATTTTGTGCAGACTTTCATGGGGAACTGGCTCAGAATGGTTTTTTTTTACTCTTTATGGTTTCTACCAAAACCAAAGCTGCCCTTTGCAGTGTTGCACAGTTGGCAAGAGATCATGTATCCCGTGTAAACCTGCATGCAAAGACACAGGATTTTGGATGTCCTTCCTGACCAGATTCTTGCTCTCCTTAGTTAACAGTATGTCAGGCACGTTTGCAGAGATTTGTGTACATTCCATGGATATATTCTTGCTAAAGTAGAATTGGTTTTGGTGTGTGGTCTGCAGAGACAAACTGTTGAAATTTGGCCTCCATGAAAATGTAAAAGCTTCATGTCAGATAGCAACTATGATAGTGGATGGTCAACCACACAGTACTTTTTGACATCAAATGTAAAAACCCTAATAATTTTCTTATAAGAAATCTGAAGGCATTTCCATATTTCAGCAGATCCTGTTTACAGTATTTGAATAAAAGGGAAGGTCAAACACACTACACTTGGCATTACAGAGAACTGGAAAAATTTTTGAGGAAAATCAAGAAAGGTCACTTAAAATTAAGCAGCTGAAAAATTCCCATTTCTTTACTACATTGGTAATAACTGAGGTTTCAGAAACAGTAACAAAAGAGCACAGGGAATTTCCCAAGGTTTCAGGATTTGTTGCCTATTGTTCATATTTAAAAGCAAACACACATTTTGTAACAGAAGGGAGACAACTATAATACATATCATTAGCTAGCAGTTCATTTCTAGCTGAATATGAGATTATAAATGCAGAGACACAGCACAAGAAACCTGCCAAGTCCACCCAGCAGAGAAAGTAACTTCAATGCACCAGAGACCATTGCTTCAGTCTTCCAAGTTTTATCAAATCTGTTTGCTGAGATCACATCAGCACTCATGTAACTCAGCTGGGCCGTCTTCCAACCCACTTGAGCTGTCCTTATCTGAAATACTTACTTTCCTGATTTACTAACAATTCTATTTATAGTTTATACATGCTTTCCTTTTACACAGAGGCACAGAATGAGCAGCTCACCAGGAACTGGCCTGAAAGTGGCTGGAGGAGGAGAGGTGAACACGTGAACACAGAGGGCAGTGGGAGTTCAGCACAGGTTCATGGTGCAAGTTAGCAGTGAGCTGCTGACAGGGCAGAAAGATGCCCCACACAGTATTGACAGATCTGTGCCACTGGCCTCCACCAGCCACGCGCCTCTGGGTTTTCCCAAGGACTGTACAGAATTGAGCAACAGGAGAATTCTGTTAAGAGATATCTGCTAACTAGCACTCCCTGTTTTAGTGCAGAATCACCAATCCACATGGACCTTAATGGATGTCACTGAACTGCTCTTCCTGATGATGACAACTGAAAACTCACCGGAGAATCATCTTCTGGGCTTTCGTGATCCTTAACGCTCATATGTCCCATATGACACATTATATTTCTTTAACAACCAACCAAATCTTCCTTTACTGCAGCTGAAACTCACTAATTCTATCCTACCCATGGTAGGTATAGAGAAAAAAGAGCTACTGCTTCTACCTTTGAAGCAGCTCTTAATGCATCTGAAGACCAGTATGTTTCCCTTTAGTCTTCCTTTTTGACTAAGGAACTCAAGTGCCAATTTTTTTCCATCTTTCCTCATAGATCATGTATTCTAAATGGCACCTTATTGCTACTGCTCTTCTCTGAACTGTCTTCAGTCTTTCTGCATCCTTCTAAAGCCACATTGCTACCACTAACCATGGAGCTGCCTCTAACATTTTGCTAATGGCAAGTGGAAAACCCTGATGTTCCCTGCAACCTAAGCTTTGCTCATATGACCCAGGATTTGTCATTTGCAGAACAGCAGCACTGTTGATACTTTTTCAAGTTTTCATCCTTTAAGCCTTTTTTTCTGCTACTTAAACTCTAGTTCCCCACAAAAGTCAGTGACAGACTGCTTAATTTGTTTTAAAAACACATCCTATTTTTATCAGACCATTTCTTCAATTAGTCAAGACCATTTTGAATTCTACAGTCCTTCAAATCACTGAAAATATTATCAGACACAAGACATAATCATGAAGCACCTGATTCTTCCACTTTATTCATCCTGTTCTAGATTTATCTACATCACGTTTCCCTGATTTGCTTATCTGAACTTGATCAAAAGCCTCAGTAAAATCACAAACATCTCAAACCTACTCCTTCCTCCATTCTCATGAGGTCAGTTAAGGGGAGCCTAAGAAGGGAAATAGACTCATCTGTTTAGAAATCCTTTCCTAGTTATGATGATGTGAATTTAAACTAAGATGATGAGTCTAAGCCTTCAGTTCTTCTTTCCTACTTCTCACTGATACAAAGAAAGTAAAAAAAAAAAAAAGAGCATCTAAGCAATAGATGCAAGTGTACATTCAGCTCAGCTCAGCAGAATTTTGCAGATCAAGTTGCTGGAGTCAGCAGTATGCAAGGAGATAACAGGAAAAATTATTATGTAATTAAAAGTAGTACATGAATTATACATTTAAATTAAAAGGTATGATCATTTCACTGCAGTAACACAGGTTCTTCTGGAAGGTCAGACACTTCTGTAGCTTCCTACTGTTATGACAAAGGAACATTTTCATATGTTAGGTTTCATTAAATCACTGAAGATACTCAGTTAAAATATCAGTTAACATATTGATAGACTCAGTAAAGTTGGAAAATACCTACTCCAAACCCCCTGCTCAGCCACCTTTGAATTCAGATTGAGTTGCTCAAGGCCTTGTCCAGTCAAGTTCTGAAAATCTGTGGTTCATATAAATTTCCCAGAAGTTATTCACTGTGAAAGCCTTTCCCAGGGAGTGCTGCTGCAATGTCCCACACTGGCTGGCTTTAGCACACATACTGCCTGTGCTCCATCTTTGGTTCTCTCACATTAGATGTGGCCAAAGGCAATGATGTGAAACCACCACTCTGTACCACACACTTTTTTATTCCTATAAAATAGGCATTCCTAAGGAAATGCTGCCAGCATGTATTACATGAACTCAAATAACCATTCGAATGAAAGCAGCTACTTGAAAGTAGCAACCAGTTAACATGAGAAACTTATTTGTCCTCCCATAATATCTTTGTGCTTAAAGAATCCCCTACTGAAACCTCCCAAAACATATCAGAACTCCAGCTTCCATCCATATTTATGGTATTAATGTAGAAAGAAGCCTTTTGGGGACTAATAGAGAACAAGGAAGTGTGATTTGGCATCAGCAAGCTATTTGAGAGGATTCAAAGGTTTACACAATGAGAAAGGAGAATTTGTCTGTGAAATTAGCACTCTGCAGGGAGCTATGCAAATTGCCCTTGGGGCAGGGTGGGGGAAGGCCTCAGTGGTGGAATGGAAAGTATGAATGCCTCTGAATGCTGACACACAGAGCACGTGGGAGTGCAAAACTGTCCTGTTGCAGTGAGTGAGAGTCCACAGGCGTACTCCAGTTTCAACCACCTGACATTATCTGATAGAAACAAGTCAACTGCAGGTAGGTCTTCCAGTCATGCCACAACTGGAGGAAAGTGTGAGTAGATAATGACTCATTACCAAAATGCCCCTTCATCTATTCAGCTCCAAGAAATGGGAATCCCTTATAAATAGAGAGGAATGCTCCCACGTTCTTTCCTCTGTGTTAGGGCACACAGGCTGGCATTAGGCTTTGAGCTTTTGGATTTAACTTATTTAAACTATTTCTTCTCCAGAAAATGCATAGCTTTTATGTACATGCTTAATGGAAAAAAAAATTATGAATTGACACGCACTTATCTAATCTCAACACTATTTTCAGCCAACTTCTTTTGTGCACTACAGATTCACAGCTGTTGTCATCATATTGCAAAGCTCCCATACCTTCTCGGTGATTTCTCATGGGCAGCTCCTCACAGCACTGACTCCTTCTTCCTCACAGCACAGACAACAAACTCCAGCTCTCTCCTCACCCAGCTAACCCACTCTTTTGTAGCACTCGTCTTCTTATGGGACACAGCTGTGGCCTACTAAGGGCAGGCCTGTTCCTAATCTTTGGTGATTAGCACAGCTGCAGCTCCTCAGGTGTGAGATTACCTTCTGCACTATTTTCTTACATTCTATCCCTCCACACATAGCGAAAAAGAAACCCTTCTAATAAAATGAAACTTAAAAAAAGGAAGAAAATTGCAAAAGAAATATAAGCTTTTCAAAATTACAATTTTAACGTTGACTCTTCTGAGGAACAATCCCCTTCTTAATATATTTCTTACCTGTTTGATTCTGTTACCACTTTCCATGTTAAAAAACAAAGGCACTGAAAATAAAACATGATCTATCACAAAGTCAATAACCTGGTGGAATTTTCTGTGAGAAAAAGAAGACTTACAGCCTGCTTCAGCTTGTCTAATTCCCACTTGCAGACATGCTAATTTTACTTCTTACATAAAAAACCACAGTTTGTTCTCACCACTGAACCTTCCTGCCATTACTGAAACCAAAATCCATGAGATGCAATGATGCATCTAGCTAAGTTTACCATGGCCCATCTTTCATGAGTAAAATGAGTAAAAACTGGCTGATCATCCATCCATCCACCAATCCATCCATCCATCCATCCATCCATCCATCCCTGCTTCTTGCTCTGTAGGGCAATTCAATTTTCCCCAAAAGATATCCTATTACTATGTCAGGTGGTCTTGTTTGGCCCCCATTCACCTCATCTACTATTAAAATGGTGTTCTAGGACTGACATAATAGAAAAGAGTTCTGGATATTCCTACAAATTTCCTAGGAATGCATCAGTTTTCCTTGCCACACAAATACATGTTTTGCAACATGAAGAAAGGGCTTAGTGTGAATTACCTGTACCTAGAGAGGTCACATGGAAACCAAGACCCAGTCTCAAGATCACCCAAAGTGTTTGCCTGCTCTGGACCTGGCCAGCTCAGGTAGAGTACAGACATGGGCAGAAAGTCTTCGACCTTTTGAACCTTCTCATTGGAAGGAAGACACCCATAAGGACACCTAAGGAACAGAGAAATCCAGTTTCTCTGGGAAACTGCACTGAAGGAAAGGGTAGAAGAGGAATTAAAGCAGACTAAGGGTGAAAAAACTCCAGTATGGATTATTTTCTTGGATAAAACCTGTAAGGATTATATGCATTTTTAGCTGCAAAAGTTGAGAGAGGAGGAATAGAGGAAGACCTAAAGGCTTAATGTTAGACAAAATCTGGTACCTGAGAAGTGGTGTGAGCTCCTGAAAGCAGGTGTCAAATGCACTGATAGTGAAAACTCCAGCTAAGGAAATGCTAGATTGCTAACACCTAACATGAGGAAACATCTCATTAATAACCTTATGAGAATAAACATTTATCTGGACTTCAAAAGATAACCCATATCTGTGTACTCAGATGTACACTTACTCAGCTCTACTAAGAAAGAAAACCTTTAGTGTTTTAACAAAGGCATGAAAACTGAAAGGGACAACTTAATGACTCATTGCAAATGTTGAAATCCCAAAGAGAATTACATGTCCCTAGAGGAAACATCTGGAGAGATCAAGGGCTTTTTACCTTGTTTCTTTCTGGGAAACATAATCTTTAAAGCCTAACTTCTTCCCATAAGTACACAAAACCCTTAGTGGAAGGCTAATTTTCACTAGAAGTAACAGTTTAGTTATATTTAGTGAAGAAAATAAATATATAAGCATTACATTAAGTGAGTGATGTGAAGAATCTGTCAGAGATAAACATACCGTAGAGGAATTTTTCATTATCAGAATTAGTTAACCTTAAAATTAAAGGGTATTGGGTTTTGTACAGTGAAAAATGAAACCAAATTAATCTCATTTTCTAAATCTCAGTACTTACTAAACTGCATTTTGTCGGCTCAGGCTTGGTAACATTCGATAACAGATGGAAGAAGCAGCTGGGAGCAGGCTGAATCTTTCAAGTCAACAAATGAAGCAAATACATACAAATTTCTCTGACATCACAGAATTTGCTTCCTAAATTAAATTGAATTTGGCCTTGACTTACAGCTGCCCCAAATGTTTATGCAAGGCTGATCACTCTGCAAGTACTTTCTGGGATTAGATCCCACTTGTTTTGCTGTTTCTCAAAAGGAACCCTAACATTTTCATTTTCCTTGCTGACACAGAGCACCATCAGATGTCCGATACTGTCAGTGGAATTGGTTGGCACACCAGGACAGCACACAGTTCCACTTTTCTGCTCATATCAATGAGTATCACAATAGGGAAAAAACCCTTATTCTTACCCTCAATTTGCTCAACAAAAGGCACCATGGATTTTCAGCACACTGCAATGCACAACTGACAATTTTCAGATGCCCCTGCAAGATGATACCAATGTAGAGAGCAAGTATTTTCTTGAAATACTTCCCTGGGTCTCCTTTCTTACTTTTGACTTCACCCTGTAGCTGGCTTGAGAGGGAGCATAACCACTTGAAAAAACACTTCAATTTTGAAAGAGGCCATGTCTACGGTGTGCAGCGGAGCGGCGCACGTTCAAACGAGTAGGAGAAAGTTTGGAAATGAAGCAACTGTTCTAACAAGGTGGAAAATATGTGTTATCCAATGGTATAATAAAAGAACAACATTTCTGAAAAAGCTACACAGTTGGAGCTCATACATGGACTTGGCTACAACTTCCTCAAGTACTTGTTGTGCTTTGGGGAAAGCATCATAGAAAAAGGAACTTCTGCGGTATTTAATAAGTTTAAATGTTTAGTCACAGCATAGGTAATTGTTGCATGCAGTACTTGATTTAAAATATTATGTTCATTTACCATCCATATAATTTATAATTTAAATAAAGATGTCCAATTTTTCAGTAAATATTGTCGTTATAGGAAAATGCAACAAAGTTTAGCTTTTCCTGTGTTTACATAACAGTGTTCACTGAGATGAATTGCTGTTACTGGCTTGCCCGAAACCATTAAAATAATATATCTTGTCTAACTTAAAAATCATATATTAGTCTTGAATACACACATTGCTCTTGCAATGGCACTAGCACCAGGGAGCCAACATAAAGAAAATGAGCTCTGCAGGGACCACAGGAAAATGAGTACAAGATTCTGCACAAGTTTCTTAATCGGACAACAGGACAGACTGGCACAACACATTCTGAGGAAAAGTGGCACTCTGCATCCATACCTTGCCAAGAGGAAAACAAAAAGGAGAATGTTACTAAATTTATATTTAAATAAATACTAATGTTACCTGAGACCACGAGCCTAAATCCAAAACTACAGGTCTTGCATTTAGGCAAGTAGAGGCCATAGACCTCTGACAAAGCATGCCTTTGTGATTATATCTAGAATATCACCAGGAGGTCAAATAAAGACATCAGACATCTGCTACTGAGAGGCCCTTAAATGGGATTCTTTTGATGTTGCAAAGTAGGAAAAAATGGAACATGATAAAAATTTAAGAATAAACATTTGCCGTAAGTACTTACAATTTTAGTTTTCCTCAAGACTTACTCTTGCCTAATCTGATACAATCTGATACAGTCTGCAGAGTTCTTGTGTCCAGGAGGTAACTTAGTTTAAGGGTAGGGGACATTCTGTAAGAAGCAATATACATGAATAATATTTTAACTGATATTAAGCATATGAATACAATGTCTTCAGGAAGAAATTGCTTATAAAACAGCGATAGCAGTAGTAGTGACATATTCATCACTAGAAAAATTGTAAAATGAAGCAATAGTTTACTGTCCAGGGGGATCTGCTAATAAACTGTTCTCTGAAGAGTTGGTTGTTTTTAAGTAAATTGTTACTCCAGAAATAAGAGGGGAAAAAAGCTTGCTGTTCTCTCTACCACTTGCCTTTTCTTGCAAAGAATATATTAACAAAATGTTCTTTACCCTGTGTTTCTTAAAGACACAATTTGAATAACCTTCTGAATTGCTCCCAAAATAGAAAACTTCTGTGGCAGTAGGGTGCTGGGAATCTCTGTTATATTCTCTCAGAGCAAAGAATAAAAACACTGAAGATGCAGGAACCAATCTGTATGACAAGGGGCCAAATGTACTCATAGTAAATCACTAGTAATGTCCTGCCTTTTATCCCCTGCCTGACATTCTCAAAACCAAGCTCATCAGGGTTACTGCAACATGTTCATGAGAACAGTAAGGTTTACCATGACATTTAACTCATGCTTTTTTCCCCTCTGTTGGGAGAAGTAACTCTAATCTCCCAACTCACTGCACTCACTTCCACTGCACGTTACTCAGAAGTCAAAGGCCAGCATGAGGTCCCAAAGCCTCCCTGTCCATTGCTGCTAAGTCCAAATAAGGAGACAGCCAGCTGAAAGGGAACAGGCACCACGCTTACCAAGAAGACAAAACAAAACTGGCACCCAACTGCAGAAATGCTTCTCCATATTTTTAGGGATAAGTGATGCTGGGAAACTTAATCCATGCCTGGCTTGAACTAAAGTGCTTTCTCCTGTGTGAGAATGGAGACGAGCACATAAACAGTCAGATTGCTGTCTAGTTGATAATTGACTGCTGACTAATTGAGGCTAATTTTTGTAGTTTTCATTGCCAATGTTGGATGAGTTTAAAACAGCCCAAACCAGTGTCTGTCCTTTCTCACATTCCTCCCAGCTGGCTCCCACAATGAAAAGGCCAAAGGAAGGGTCAAGAGATGGACCAGAAAGATTACCTGCTTGAATAATCCACAAAGCAGCCATGAAGCCCTGGCCTGACAGTTCTCCCCAATGCTTAAAAAACCCCAAACCCAACCAAAAACAAGACCCAACACTTGACATACAAAATTATTTTCTCTGAAATAGTTGCTGTCTAGAGGTAAAGCTGAAAAACAAGCTCCCATTAAAGTCAATGAAAATTTCAACACCTGAGTCCTGCTGGAAAAGAACATTAACCAAAAAGTTTTTTGGACGTGCCTTCTCAACAGTATTTTAAGAGTTGTTTGTGTGGCCTATCTCCTGATGAACTAAATTTCAGAAGTCTCAAGAAATTAATGAAACTGTTTGCTCGGGTTAGCCATGGTTCTTCTGTAAGAGCAGGCAACCTAATTCACATCCTTCACTGCCAGAAGGACCTTGGAGGCTGAGTCCTTGTGTAAGTTCTGAAGAAAACCCTAAGTTCTGCTTGCAACCAACAGAAACAAGATATACACATTCCTCACTTTTCATGGATTCCTTGGAAGTAGAGCTTTCCACAAAAATCTGTTTAGCTCTAGAAATGCTTTTTCTGTGGAGGAAGCATTCATCTATTACTTGTTGAACATGTTTTGATGCAGTAAATTAAATATTTTCCAACTCTTTCTGGAAAACAAGTCAGACTGATCCATAGTTCATAGGTGCCTTTTATCAAGGACATACTCAGGCATAAGTTGTACAGACCTCTGATGAAGGAACAGGTCAGGCAGCACACTGCAAAGTTCTCATCCTTTTCTTCCAAAAGGCAAGTTTTCAGTCTCCCATGGATTAAAAGAAACTTGTTTCTCCTCAGTTTGTTACTAGCCTTCTAAACAGTCAGATAAACACTTATATGTATGTAGAGATTCAGATATTGAACAAGAATGAAAGGATGCACTTAAAATAACAAGAAGCCCAGCTGAGTGTGCTGGAAAGTCTGAAATAAAGTTGGAGTTAACGATCCCATTTCTTCCAAAGCTGAAAACCTCTGCTTGTTTCTTTTTGTCCTTAGATAAACAAAAGGTCATAATGTTTATACTTCTGAATCTCACAGAAATAAGATGATTCATATTCATATCATCATGTGCTTTTCTCTGTAAGGTAATGGAACCAGGACTTGAATCCAACATTCAACCCTTTTTATCCCTCACCACCTGAGGTGCTTGTTCTCATTAGGTCCATGGAGATCATTGGGCCAACCTGACCTTCTCTATGTCACAATCCATATATTTCACTCAGGTTGGTACTGACCAAGAGTGTCACTCACCCAAGACAACCACTGAAACAGGTGCAGAGAACAGGAGAGCTCAGGTGTGGTCCCTGCTTCCTGAAATGGTGGCACCAGGGAGCTGCAGGGGGGGACAGGCCTGGGGTGATTGAAGCATCAAGGGGCTCCCGAGGCACAGCAGAGAGAGCATGAAAGGAGACAAAAGGAAAGCAGAAAAACATAACAGACAACACTGTCTTCATCCAAAAATGACTCTACTTTTATCTCATTCTCAGAACACCCTTATTTCCTTTTATTTCATCCCAAACTCTGCTTTGCTGCTCCCAGCCTTCCTTTTCTTTTTCCTATTCTGCTGAACATCATTTTGCTACCACTAAAAAAATAAATTTGAAAACCTCCAACTTTCTCAGCATAGGAATATGTAAATTGATCTACCCCACTAAGAAGATTTTTGGCTGTCTCTGTCAGCCAGGAGTTTCCCAGCATATAAAGATCTGATTAATGTGAGATTTGAAAGTAACATTCAAAACTACATTTTCAAAACTGATCTAAAAATAGTAACAGAAGTTATTATTATGTTTCCACAGCAGAAAAAATCCCTAATTTCCCATAATTATAGCTAAGCCTCACAAAGAGAGGGTATAATCAGAATAATAAAACTGTTTTTTGAAGCATTCTCTTGGTAGGACTAAAATTGCAGTTTCAAGCAAGATGCTTGTTCTTTCTGAAAACTGAAAGCATCAAATATTTTAACAACAATATGGACTAAAAATAAATTTAACATAGTAATATTAAGTCAGTTTTATATTGGAAATTAGCATTTTCTAGAATGCAGAAAGAAGAGGCATTGCTGCTGAGCCTATTTCCTGTTAATGTGAGCAGAGACTGATGCAAGCTCTCCTACAGAAAGAAATCCATTAATAGAAGGAGGTTCCTCCCTCACCTGTGCAGAAATAAATTTGTGCTTTATTTTATTAAATGGAAAAAAACATATTTTGCAAATATGTTTGCAACCCTATTCATGCCCTCTCATCTATAATGAATCCCCTGGATATATTTTTCAAAGGAACAGGTTATAAATGGCAAGAATATATTTGAAATTACACATAGATTCTACTGCATTATATCTAGCCAGGCTGGTTCTCGCCTTTATTCTAATTACTTCAAATTATTCCTGAAAATCCTCAAAATGAGACAAAAGTCCCTTGGAGCCCCACTCCAGCATCAGAAATGCTATTCTTCCAATGTGGAAGGAAAACTGTCTGCTAGATGTTCCAAGAGCCCTGGCTGGAGAGATTACAATGATAAATCTCATCACATCCGATGAGTTGCACAACTTGGGAAACTTCCTCATACAGTAGGAGTTACATCAGCTCCCACACACTGCCAGCCTCTTCCTTCCCTCCCACACAGGCACTCACTGGATTAGCCTGACACTTTCATTACACATGGAAATATTCCCACTTCCATGTCCCACAAATATGCAGAGGCTTTTTGTCTTGGTGAAACTGTGATGCCCAAGAAATGTCAGGGCTGACAGGAAACAAGCATCATAGCAATAAGAAGCTAAAGCTTAAAATGTTCTTTCATTAAAAAAAACCCTGCACTTTGAAATCCACAGAATAAGTGAGTTATGGACATCAAGAAAATTCTGTCCAGCTGCACAAGCTGAGGTAGCTCAGTACTCCAGAGTTAACTAAGGTTGTAGGGTTGATGCTCGTGAAGCAGATTGGTTTGATCTGCATTTAGACATCACTCATAATTCTCTTACAAGTCATCTGCATCCTCCAGAAATTCTCAGAGATCTAAGGGCTTGGAAAGCTCAAGTGGAAACAGAGTCACATTAGGTGCACTCAGCTAAAAAGTAACAATCAGCCATCATCCCAACCAAATCCACCAGGGCAACAGATCCTCCCAAACCCTACACTTGTGCCTGGTGCAGCCATCTCCAAGTCTCTGAAATACAGCAGGCAACATGGGCTCTCATTTCTACCCCTGCAGCCACTACAGTCCCAAACAGCTAATATTGTTTGGTGGGGTTTCCTTGCTGGAAGGTTATTTCTAAGTCAAAGCCCACCCTAAGCCTTCCTCAGCAAACCCTGAACTCAGCACAGTGTTTTCTGGCCACAGAAGTTCTCTTACTGCATTTCAATAAACATTCCATGATGAAAGAGCAAGGCCCTTTCTACACTTCATTCTGCAGTTGACTGAGGTACCACATGATGCTAAAGTTCCTTGAGTTTTTGGACTGGATTTAACATTTGAGAAAGCAATGAAAGACACTTGCATTCAGAGATCACAGCATTCCTTTTTCTCTTCATAGGCATTACAATAACAATCACTAACAAACTTTTCTGTCCCAGCCCTACTTCCTCAAGTGCTGTCCCTGAGCACAGTTTTGTATAAACATAGCAGATAGTTCAACTTCTCCAAGAAACAAGCATAAAGCATTTGTTCCCAGGTGCTTAGGATCCAGCTCTACCTGACAAAATCCAGCACAAAAACATCCTCTCTGGATCATTTCTTCCACCACCTCTAACCAAAATGGTATTTTACCCATCTCCATAACCAGAGATTAAGCACTTTAGTCGCTACCAGACCCAGAGAAAATATTTTCTGAAGCAGTCAGTCAGCTCTGTTTCTATAGCTCCTGTGAGCAAACCTTGGTGTCCATCTCCAGCCTCAAACACTGACCCCAGACAACAGACCAGCCTGGCTCTAACACAGGTGTCCCAGCTGGCCACTGAATTTAGGGTAAGCCATTTTTCCCACTGTGACAAGCTCAAAACCTTGAGCAAGACAAGTTTGAGGGCCCAAGCTGTACCTGCAGGAACCAGGCAGAGCCATCGAGGGTCACGTCAGGGACAGCAGCAGCTCCAACTTCTGCGACTGCATTTGAGGGATGAGGAACAGGACAGGAAAAGGGTGACCTCATAGCCTTGTACTGCTGTGTCAATGACAACTTTAGTCAGATGATGTAAGAATGGTGTCTTGCTCATGGAAAAAAGGAGAAAGAAATGCCATTCAGAAGTTGTATGACAATAATTTCGCTTCCTCATTAAGGCTCGCTTTCCTGATTTCATTTTCCCCATTTCCTGAGCCAAGCTTTTGTGCTGCACTTGAAAGAAAATGATTGAATGAAGGAACATACATGTTAGAAGACTTCCTGCCAAGTCATTAATGGACAAAACCCAAAACACTCCTAATTTTTGAGCATATGTTTTCAACATAATTTTTTGCTATTTTTTTTTCCTGTACCTGTCATAAATGGGTTAGCGCAACAATTTTTTAAATCTCTCCTTATGGTTTTCTGGAGTTAAACATGTAAAACATGCTCTTCATATTTTCTGCTCTCACCAAGTCTAGCAGCTAGTAAGTAAACCCTCAGTAAGTGAACTATTTAATTAAAATTAATTTAAATATTACAATTATAAAGTAAAATATTAATATATGTCATTAATAAAATACAATAATTTTTATTAATCTAATTATCACAATTAACTTTATACTATGTAAATTCATTAAATATTATAAATTATACAGTAATAGTCTAAATAAAGTTAATTTAAAAAATGCAATTATTTATGAAATTTATGCTATGCTTCATCTAGAAATGTTGCAAAGATGCCCTTCCTTCTTAAGTTTTGTAATACTAATGCTTTGAGTTATCTATAGTTCCAGACCTAAAAATTGCAGACCTAAAAATAAAGCCCCCAAATAATGTTTTTGCAACAGCTGAAATCAACAACTAATTTCAAGCAAGAGCAGTCTCAAGCAAAGAAGATCATCAGCAAAGATCCTTTTTGGAGATCAAAAGAGTCCCAAAGCTATTAAAAACTAAGTGAAATCGGGGGTTCTAGGTTTTTATATTATTTTGGTATTAAACCGTTACTTTGAAGCAATGTTTATTTTTATGCTTGAGGGACAAGCCCTTTATTTATTATCAGCCTTACATTACATATTCTGGTTTTGAACGTGCTATAAGAATTAAAAAGACACAAACATTATTTCAAGTATTATATTCTATTAGGCAATCCAATATTGCTGAATAAAACCAGGCTATAGGTGTGTTGTTATGCAGCAACTTTGACTGGCTTAGCAAAACATTATGCACTTCCTACAAATGCTGTTATTTATTTTTATAATGGTTAAATTGCTGTCTAGTCTGCTTGGCTTCCTTCCTTTCTTCCTTGCTAAAATTAGTTGTTCATGCAACAATCCATCACCTCCATCCTTCCTGAACCCTATAGTGAAAGCAGGTTTGGATTTTAATTCTCCTCTAAACCAATTTGATGCTTATCCTTTTTGAGTGTCAGCTGTTTTCCAAGATCATAAACATACAATCCTTTCCACTTCTCCATTTGTACCTTAGATCCAGTAAATCAAAAGATTTACAAACTCAGATCCCATGTCTCATCTGGCAGCTTACAGACCCACCCCTGAACACCAGATACTTTCTTCCCAACAAAATTTTCTTTCATATATCAAGGATCTTCTTGGAAATGTTAAGATTACTCCTCAAACCCAGCAAAATCTAAAAAGAACTCACAATTCCCTTCTGAATGTCTTTCATCATTTTGCAGGCACAATGAATAAGGTGCAGTGACATCACTAAAACATTTATTTCACTATTTCTGACACTGGCTTGTCCCTGAGTCCTCAGATTGAGGCTGTGACTAAATCTTGTCAATTATTTTTGTACACCATCACAAGAGGTGTTATTCTCTTACATATCTAAGGCTTGCTCTTCAGGAAGTCATCACTACAGTGTCTTCCTTCTTAAAAAAACCTTTGACCTTTTCACACAAAATCTACATGCTATTTCAAAATTAGTTTCTTTCTTGTATTAGAACATTTATAGTCCTCTTTGCATATTTCCTTTGCTGCAGCACATCAAGTAGAGACTGTATCTCTTCCCCTTCAAGGTTTTTCATAACAAAATCCATTTATGTTCACCATTTCTCATACAAAATCAAGGTCAGATTACAGCTTCCACTGCCAGCCATGTTTGTTGCCTAGTCATTACATTTTACACTTCTGTCCCTCTGTTTATATCCACTCTGCACTTGAAATTGGAGCATCTTTCCACTAATACTAGGAACATGAAAATCACTAATCTACTTCAAGTCCTGCTTAAAAGCTTTCCCCACTGTAATACTTACTGAATATTGAAAACAATTTGGATGATCCCCATCCCTCTTTGTGATCACTACTGTTCTTTTGTCTCTGCACATGGGTCATCAGACACTTGTGTTGTTTCACTCTTGCAGCCTTTGTGAAGCAGAAACCTTTTACTCTGTGCTATGGACAGAACAGAACCTTTATCTGTAACACATTTTTCTGGCATTGTAATAATACTGGCAGTATTATAATAACAAATAAAATGCAAACCAGAAGATTTGTGACCTGGAAAATAACTAAGTGAGCTGAAGAAATCATTCACAAGATATTGCTCTATTCATTGAGCTTCAACCAAGTAATAGTTAATCTCTGCATTGAGACAAACTGAGTGTTTTCTTCTGTTTAGATTTCTCAGAATTCCATTGTCAAGAAGTTGGATATGATGCAAAAGGAAGAGTCAGGATACAATCACATTTCTCTAGGAGCTATTCTGGGAGAGTATGGTAAAAGCTGTTTCACTATTCAAGTAAGTGATTATTGATAACAAAGCTGAAGGAAAAATAATAATCTGTAGGGGACAGATTTAATTTTGGTACTGGAATTGGTGATAGTCACAAAAACAAGAAGCATTCAGGAGAATTAATTCAGTTGCCAAGTGCACTACTCTCTCTTTCGTACACATTTGAAATCTGATATAAGAGTGAGGAGCATTTTCTCTTAAATGAAAACAGCCTTTAGGGAACAGGGCTTGCTTGGTTTACATTTTTTAGCTGTGACTTTACTCATGAGACACTGTGGTTTCGACAATTGCATTATTATTAATCTATTCTGGAAATTTTTATATCTTAACCCTGAAAGAGTTATTTCTGCATTATTTTTATTTTTTACAAAACCCTAAGAAACTCTAAGATAAGGGTGATAATTAAGATCTTACATTACAAAACAAAAGAAAATTTTCTGGAACAATAATTTCAAGATAGAAAATGAACATGTATGACAGACACACATGTAAAAATTTTAGTACTAAGGAGCATTATGGTATGTCTTCAATACTAACATGGTACTTAAGGAAAACAATATCATAAAGTTGAAAAGGCATAGCTGAAATAAAACTAGAAATGTTGCCTACCATGAATTACAGTTCTGTAGTAGCTAAACATTGCAGCAACTAGCAAATGAATGTTGCTTTTTATTCCATGTAGATTTTGGAAATGAATGTTTAATTTAGATATAAGGAAAAAAGAAAAGGATTAATAAACTGGACTATTTGTATTCTTGAAAGAAAAATGTGCATTTCTTTTTTCAAATACATCTGTTTCCAAAAGCCAGAATCATCTGATATACATCAGGTCAAAATAAGAAAACCAATAGAAAGAGGAAAAAGCAGATTTGGTTACATTTTTTCATGGTATAGGTAACAAAGACTGAAAAACAAGGGAAGTCTCAGGAATGGTAAGACCCCCTTAGAGACTGGGAACTGGTACAATTATACCAGTCACATTTGCCTTGGCACAACACTTGGCCTGTGGTGTCCTCTTACAGGATAAAAGATATTAAACCCCAGGATATATACTAGGGTTGCAGCAATGAGATCCATAAGCAACCTTTCCAGCAGGAATTCTTCAAGAATTTCACTCCCCCAAGCTCCACTTCCATTTCCCAAGGTGCTCTTCTCAATGACACAGTGGTAATTAATTGGTGGATGAGAGGCTGCACATGGGCTGGCAAGGTGCACTCACAGCCCAGAGGTCCAACCATGGCCTGGGCTGGAGCATCAAAAGCTGCATCAAGAGCAGCAGGAGCAGCAGGCTGAGGGTCCTCCCCTGCCCCTCCACTCTGCTCTCACAAGCCCCACTTGGAGCACTGTGTCCAGCCCTGGGCTCCCAACAAAAGGAGGACATGGACCTTTTTGGAGCTAGTCCAGAGGAGGGTCACAAAGGTGGTCAGAGGGTTGGGGCACCTCTGCTGTGAAGAAAGGCTGAGAAAGCTCAGGCTGTTCACCCTGGAGAGGAAAGGGTTCTGGGGGGGGACCTTAGAGCACCTTCCAGTACCTGAAAGGGCTTCCAGAGAGCTGGAGAGGGATTTTCACAGGGGCATGTACTGATAGGACAAGGTGTAATGTTTTTACACTAAAAGAAGGCAGTTTTAGGCTAGATATAATGACAGCATTTTTCCAAGTGAGGGTGATGAAACAATGGCACAGGTTGCCCAGAGGCCTCCGAGCAGAAAGGAATTGAGATATTCCAATTACTGGTCACTATTCCAAGATATACCCCTGTCTCTCTTAGGTGGAGACTCATTTTTAGACAAGTACATAGCAATCTTAGACAACGCTGGGCAAAAAGAAAATTTAACAGCCTATGTATCAGAATTAAAGGATATGTAAATCAGGATTAAAGCTCAAGCCCTTTGCAGGTATGTTCAAGCCCACGTTCTGGAGAACTGCACTGATTTTCAGATCTCAGGTTCCCTGAACTACCAGGAGCTCTCCAAGAGCTGCCTACATTAAATATGTACACAGGCCTTTTTGGCTCCTTGACTGACATTAGAGCATTAAAGCCCCACACACGGAAAGTGGTCACACAAGATCTCACACCCAACACTGTCCCGATAGCAAAAGAAATTCCTCCCAGGAATTGTCTACTAACACTACTAGAGTAACCTATCAAACCATAAACTCAGAACCCATTAACACTAAAAGATAATACTAAAATAAAAAGAGAAAATTCAGCTTTATTACAAGACTTTTGTATCCAAGGCAGCTCATTTCCCACACTGAGCTTTCCAAGGCACTCTGATGCCAAAGGGCAAACAGAAACCATGTAGAATTGTGCTTAACAAAGAAGAGCACCAGGTTGTGAAATTCTGCTCCTGAAATAGCCATTTCTCACTGGTTTGTACTGCATACTGGATCTTCAAGTGCAGGCCAGAAGAATTTTTTGCAAATGAACTACCAGGAATTTTTTTTCTCAGAAAAGATCTCCTACAGCTCATGCACTGAAAACCTTAGCAGGAAATATAACATAAAAGCAGCACAGTCAGTAAATACTCTAGTCAGGGTAAAACCAAGAAAGAAGAAACCATTTAGATATAGTTTTATGAGCCATACCTGCCAAAGTTCCCACATCAGGTTTCATGGGTTTAGGCTCATATGTTCCTATAGAAGAGATTTTCTCCTTTCACAGTAAAGAGGCCGCTCTGTTATCAGAGGAAACCAACCAGACAGACTACTCACTCCATAGTCAAGCTCACTCTGAAGTCAAACTGAAAAAAATTACTCTGATAGTTTGGCTCAGTAATTTCTCCCATTCAGATTATAATAAAAACAGGCAATGCAAAGTTCCATTGTTCCTTGTGGCTGCTGAGCTGATAAAGGTTAGAGTCTTTATTGGTATATTTACCAATCTCTGTAACAAATGGCTTTACCTACAATCTGGTTTGCATGAAGTGTTCAGGTATCAGTAAACATGCCTAAAGATATACTGTGGGGTTTTTATACATTAATGTTAACCTTTACTACTGTGGGGTGCTTCTTGTGTTTCTGTGCATCATTCTGCATGAAAAATGAACTCAAATATCTGATTGGCTCAAAATTCAACCATTGTTATGTGCTTTGCACTTAATGGGACTTCATCAAACAAAAAATATACACTCTGGGTCTAATTCTGATCAGTACAAAATTTTTCAGCTGTGAAATTAGGTTTAGACTCAGAAGGTTATAAAGGGAACCAGATCCCCCAGCCACTGGGAGGGGATTTGTCCCTCCCTCCTTACCACCACTTAGCAAGAGAGGCAAGAGACTCACCCATGGGACTGCTGAGTGTGCTCACGTCATTGCTCTGACGAGCTCTGCTCTCCAGCACAGGAAAAGAGCAAATGTGCTGCCTTATCTGCCTGCCTCATGTCATCATCCTTCCTTGAATTGTCACTGGGCTCACCCGCACGTCACCCAGACAGGAGCCATCTCCTCTGGCAGGAACAGGAGGGATGAGTTGCCCGCCTGGCATCTGTGTACCAGATGAGGTTCAGCTCACCTGTGGCTGAGCAAATGTTTCTGGCTTCACACCACTACAACTCACACGTGCTGCTACCTCAGGAGCTGATATGTCTGTGACAAGGCCACATACTTCAGTTGCCAGACTTTCTCTGGGCTTACAAGGGATTTTCTCATGTGGGAAAATTCACAAACTGTAGTGTAAACATCCCAGCTGTATGGGCCTCTGGCTACATTTCCATCTGTCAAAACCCTAGAAGTCTCTAATGCATCTGGTAAACAAACAATCACGCTTACAAATCCAATATGAAAGTGAAAAAACTTCCAGGGCTACAAGACCTACTTCTATGCTTTGACCAAAACAAATTTTCTTAAAAATATAACACTTAGGTTCTTGAGCTGAAAAACAACTTAAATTTTTTATAAAATCACAGTAATTGCCTCTAAATAAAAATCAAGGACTGATGTTTTCCCTTGTGCTGTATGTAGCAAAGATGATTCTGGGTGTTTCAATACAGGAGATGAAGAGAGTCCGCTTAACTCAAGAGAGTTCCCTCCAAGTTTCCTGCAGGACAGACAGTTTCCTGTAAGAGTATGTTTGTCTGTGGGAAGCTGTCATCCTCTCAGCAGTGTGTCTGGTGGAGACAACCCCTGCTAAAGGGAAACTGAGCAAGACAACTAAGAAGACTGTGAAACAATCATTGCATTACTGTGAAACAATCATTGCATTACTCAGCACCTGATTCATCTCAGCCTTCACTGGTATCTGATGAACTATAAATAGCCTATGGTATAACTTAACATTCTAATCACTTTCACTCATTCTATTTGTTCAGATCAAACACAGAGAAACAACATGTGATAAAGCTAAACATGAAAATCCACCTGCTTTAGACTTGCAACTGGAAACTCTACACTCAAACACTACACATCCTTTTTCAGAATTCTGGGGTTCACATTTAACCTTGGTGTTGCTCATTACTGGAAAGCAGATGCTCCAGTATAGTCCAGAACTCAATCTCTTCATCTTGTGATTTCCACTGTTTTCTCTAAACTCTCTTCTCATACTCTGTGATCTGTTTTGCTCTTCCTTGTACTTTTGACTTTAGCCACAGTGGAAAAACATTAAGTGCTTGTTACAAAATTAGCCTGCTTAATCCACCTACGTATCAAGTTCTTGGCATTTTCTATACTCCTATGAATCAGTATTTTAACCATGGTCTATTTTCAACATAACCAACTGGTGGTATCCATTCCTTTCATCCCTCATTCGTTTTCCTCTCTCTACAGGGCACACCCTGATAACCAGTTTCTATCCTCTACCTCTAAATGTTGTTATCTGTCCTCATAATTTTACAACAACTTAGATAACGGGTTTTTTGGCAATCTGAAATCTAATGTACATAAAACTGAAAAGGGAGTAACATACAATGGAAGAGGGAAATGACTTAAAAGCAAGCTCCCAATAAAACCACCTAGGAATGTGCCATGCTGTGTGCCAATGAACTGTAGTGCAGACCATGGGCATGACTATTTAACAAAGAGTTATAAGAACTCCTGTAAAATAAGAACTCCAATCCAACCACTTGCTTTTATCCAGACATGCTTAACTTTTAATCTGAATCAAACCTGTATTTTTCCCCTGTGCCTTCCAGAGCTAACAACCACTTCCCCAACTAACCCCATGCAAACATTCCAGATCCCCAGTCATATATCATTAGATGTTACAGAATTTTTTTCCTTCCACACTAAAAACTGGCAGCTTCAGTAAAGCTAACTAGAAGTACAATGTTAATTATTGGATGTCTGCTTTTGACAAGAAGAAGAAACCTTCAATAAGTAGTAACTTAGAGTCTTCAGGTTCAGCCCACAAATAAATCACAGCAGTTGTTTCTATGACATTTCCTGCCCCAAAGAGCCAGCCAAAAATCCTACCCACATTCTCATCATGTCAAGTATTGCAACACCCTTTCAAGAGGAGCTATCAAGCACGGTCTTGTCTTGCTCCAGTTCACCTAGAAAGCAGCTGAAAAGGTCAACTCTCTCATCTTTTCTCCATCACATCCTTTCCTTGTTGGCCCTCACATAAAACTGAAGTTTTTAATCCTACCTTTCAAGGCTTTCCTGATTTCTGCCTATCTGTCCATCTACACAGGATTAGCTCCCAGCACCATTCAGTCTCTTCATCACCACTGTTCTTCTCAGAAAGGCACCTCTTGCCTCTTGCAAAAACTCATGCTTGCAAGGAGTACCCATTAAACAGGAGCAAAAAGCATTTTGTTGTCCTTTTCCAAGGACATACAACCCTTTTTCCATGGTACACAGTTAGGAAACTGCTTCCCTACCTTCTTCCAACTGCCTGGACCTTCCTGTTGCCCCATGTTTTCCAGCCAGTGCATAGATTGTATAGGTGGGGGTGTGAGAAGAATGATGTTTGTAGGCCCACAAGTTTACACAGCACCAGCCACAACAGAGATTGTCATCCATCAGCACAGTTCCTGGACACTCTGACAATTAACAAACACTAACAGCATGTCCAACACACAGGCTGTTTGATCCAGGCTGTGAATGCTGAATCCCTCCCCAGCACAGCACAAACTGCACAGCTGCTCTCCTTCCAGCTTGGTGCCAGTGAAGAGGATGCTCCTGGTGTTCCCAGCACCCAGCTGCACTCCCACCCATCTCACAGGAGCAGCCAAAGCTGTGACAAAGCTCCCTGGGCAGCTGGGGACTTGGAGCAGACCCCTGCACTGAGGCACCCCAGCTGTAAGAGGGCTCCTTCCTGGCTGAGTGGGTGTCTGGATCCCCAGTGCTTGTGATGAAGAGGGGAAATGAAGGCCCAGGAAGTGATTCACAGCTTCCCAAGAAGCACTGTCCTGTCCAGACGCCTGTGCTCACTGTCCTGCCCCACTCTGCTGACAGACTGAGGCAAGCCCAAAGGGTCAGAGCCCTCTCTCCCAGCCAGTGCTGAGGGAGGGCAGCCAGCAGAGCCCACTTCAAGTGTGTCACCAAAGAGAAGGAAGCGCGATGCCACCACATCACACTGCAATGGGAACGAGGAGAGGGGGCAGGGCTCCTGCTGGGGAGCACCCCCTGCCAGTTTTGTGACTCCATGAAGACCTAAGGCAAGGATAAATAAAAGGTCATCTCCCTGCTAGCAGAAAGTAACAAAAAAGGCTCAGCACTTGGGAGAGGGCCCTGCTGGGGTTCATCGCTCCTCTTCCAACCAAGGCCAAGCACAGGTAAGGGTGAAAAATACTGGGAGAACTCCAGAGAACTGGAGAAAATTCAGAAGCCACCTCTCTCCCCTAGGAAGCAGAAGTGCCTGGAACAAGCATCATTACCCTGGCTGCCTCAGGCCCCTGTGGAAACAGAGGAAACCATGTAATTCTGGAGGCTGGCAGGAAATTGTAGAGATCACCTAGTCCAGCCCTCTGCTCACAGCAGGGCTAGTTTCAAATAGCACTTGGAGACCTCAGGGAACTCTTGTCTCTGTGCCAGCCTCAGAGAGCCAATGGGTTTCAGGGCTGAGCTGAAGTCAAAAGTCTGTAGCAACTGAAACAGAAGGTGTCATTAACCAGGCTGAACACACCACATGAATGTTCACAGTGCCATAATCAAAGGCACCTCCACCATACACACACACATTTGTTCCTCCACCCTTTTGCTTTCTCCGCATCTTTGGCCAGATGCAGTTCACTCTCTGCTGGAAAGCCGAGCAGCCTCTTCATCTGTGTGCAAGAATAAAAAGACAAAGTGCCAAGAGTCATTTGTACAATGAGGACATTGTGTCACAGACTTCTTCATTATCTGTACTGCCCGTGAAGGAACGAGATCAAAACCCTCAGTATGGGAAGCATTTGAGCTGACATTCAAGTACAAATAGCTTTGCTCCATTAAATTTTCTGCCACCAGAAGTTATTACATCAGTCAGAATTTGAATACACTCTGACCTAGATTTTCAGAAGCCAATAAAGAAGAGAGTTATCATCTCAACCCACTTTCACAGATGCATACTGAGATGCTGTTCTGATTGTTAAAAATTAAAGTATTAAAAGTCAACATGTAAAGACAGTGGGTTGAGAGCTGGACTTTGGGTGAGGATGGAAAGAATCTGAGTAGGGAGTAGGAGCAGTAGAATTTTTTCTTTTGCAACAGAAACATCTTGGTATTTATATTTCATATCACTGTTTGAATATCAGCAGGAAGGCTGTAAGCCAGGTGACCCAACAAAATCAGTTAATTTCCTGGTCCTGCTGCTAGGTTTGTTATTAGCCAGTGCCTACCAATGTTTGGGAAATGAGTAATCTCATACTCATTATCAGTAATATGTTGTTTTTTTCCTTGTAGTTACTTCTAATTTAATTTCAAAAGCAGAGTACAATGGAAAGCTTACAGGAGTCTTCTATTGCTTCTTTTGGGAAGATTCTGGCACACCTGGGCCTCGTGTCAGGTTCAATCAGAGATCAACTGTTGTCCTACAATGATTTCTGGAACGACACATTAGCGTGGAGCCATAAAAAGCCATATTTCTTATAAAACAAAGATTAAAAGTTATCAAAATTTTCTCCAGGAAGCAATAATTCAGAGTTTTATGGTGGCAAGGAGTTTTTAGCGGAGAGGACAAATAAGATGATGGCGCTGATCTGTTTTATCTAACAACTTTAGTATCCTCCTTTAAGTTTTTAATACACAACAGGAATGTTTCTAACTAAGCTGAGTTGTTAAGGAATGCATCTCTAACCCCAAAGTGAGAAAATGGTTCTACAAGCACTCAAAAATTACTCGTTGCAGTATACTTTAATTTTCCTCTTTGTAGGCATCCATTTCACAAAGACAAGTTTGTCTTAGGCAATTCAGCAGCAAGTGATTCTAATCAACTGCTACAAGCCTCCACCCAGCCTCTCTGGGGATCCAGCAGCTCACCTTAAGCCATCTTTCTCCCTCATGAATCACACCCAACAGCTCTGCTATTCCAGCCTCTTCTCCTCTGCACTGTGCTCTGTTCTAGTCCCTTCAGCTCCACATTCCCCATGGCTCAATTGGTTTCCCAGCCAAAAAAGACAACCAGGAATTTGTCTCTTTCCTCTTTAAGAAAAACAGTAATATCTAAAGCTACTCAATCTGCCTTCACAGAAGCTTGCTTTTCTTTTTTCCCCCCCTTTCTTTTATTTTTGGGTGAGGGTATTTTTGTTTGCAAAGAAAATAAAGGACAACGATGCCAGAACACAGCGTCTTCCTTCAGTCTCACATTCACAACACCTCTTAAACTTGCAGAGCACCATTAGGAATCTCAGCTCTGTTTCTGTGACTGTGCTTTTTGCAGACAGCAGTGTCCCAGACTGCTGAACTCTGCAGGACTTTAAAGTCCTTTGAAATACAGGCCACCCATTCCCAACAGGCTGAAGCCCTACATCTCTTCAGTGGAGCCCTGCCCAGCATGTTACTGAGGGATTCTTTGCTCAGTCTCATTCTTGTTTGTGGGATACACAATTAGGGATTACACTGGCCTTCAGCTAAGAACAGAGTCCAACAAAAGAGCTTTGTAGACCAAATTCATACAAGCTTTAGTGACCTCTTCAGTAAAGAACTAATAATTAGCCCAGTTCTGAATTACACGTGATATTTTCTATAGGATGTAGCACCTATGGTTATGACTCCTGTCAAGCTAGAAGACATGTAATCAGGAGAGGATTTAAGCCATTTAAGCAAGCAGGAATTAACTTGCTTTGTATGTGGCAAAATAATTCTGGGGTATGAAATAACCCACAGCAATTAGGGTGAAAAAACCACAGAATGGCTGTAAAATAAACACCCAGGGATGACTCAGCTGCAAGCTGCAGAAGTAGCAGCTGCTTTTAGGATCTGGGATACACTGTTTTGCTCACACTGCTAGAAAACAGTAGTTGCATTTACAGGCTTTTCTTCCAGATAATCCACAAAGCCAAAATGTGTCTCAAGTAGAATGAGTTCGCAGTAGCAGAAATGTCTTTATTGTCAGCATCTGCTTAATGTAAAGTCAGTGCTGAGACATTGCACAGCACCTTCAAAGTCCACTGCATTCTTCATTCCCTCCTGACATCACATCATCCACTCAAATAAATTAAAAGATTAAAATATCCAATAAACCATAACAGACACTGTCAGTGGGGCAGCTAGGAAGAGCTTACAAGGCTTAGATGAAGTATACGTAATAATATTCAAAAATAGATGTTTTGTGCACATTCCAAGTGGTTATACAGTACTAAAAGGTAAGTCAGAGTAAAGAAATGTAAAGAAAGAAAGGAAGACACTTTTTTTTTAGTTGAAATACAAGAACATATCCTCCAGAGATGATGTCATGCATTAAATGATCACATAGAAGCTAGGCGATTTTCTTCAGAATAAAACTAAATTTTTGTTGAAAAGATGCATATCTGGATCTAAAAACTACTACTAACTACCTATTTATATTTATAACTAATACTACTAAAAACTATTTGGATACATTTATAACTAGTACTAAAATCTATTACTCCTGCTGGAGTGAAAGACCAAATTTTTAAAGTAACAATTACATATGATTTGTTTCCATTGATTTTGTTTTCAAATTAAACTTAGAATTTTGAATTAATATAAGAATTTAAAATAGAAGAAATAGATTATGTAACACTGGTTCTTAGAAAATGGAAATTAAAATATCCAGCTTGGCTTGATTCCATGACTGTTTTTCCAAGCAAGGCCACTGCTGTCGCAGAAAGCTCTGACTTCAGTGTTATGCTGCATGCAGCTGTTTCTAGCCAGCTCTGCACATCTGGGCACCTTCCCCACCTGGTCCCTGCGGGAGGGGAGCCAAGGTCTGTCCCTGTGGAGGCAGCTGGGGACACCAGGGCATTGTGCTGGGGACACCAGGGCATTGCGCCAGGCACAGCCCCTGCCCGCTCCGCAGCTCGAGTACCAGGAGCACAGGCCAAGGGGAGAGCAAGAGAGTGAGGGCAGTGAGAGTCTGTGGGACTCATCACTGGGAGCAATCACGGCAAGGAAAACTGCACAGGATGGAATAAGATTAAAAGTATAGAGGTGGGGAAAAAGAAAAATGAAAACGAAACCCAAAAAGACATTTTAGCAAGTGCTCTTGAAACAAAGTGCCAGAGCTTTGCATCCCAATGAAATCACAATAAGTCTCTGTTTTCACTTTCTGTTTTCACTTCAGAACAAGCTTTAGATAAATGTAATTTAATCTAAATTCTTGTATTGGACAAGCGTAGTTCACCTAATTCCTTGTGGATTATTTGCATGTCACTAAGCTGATACATCCCAGTAGTGAGCAGTTTTAATTGCTTGGTCCTCAGCTCACCTGACCAGGAAAGGAGCAAGGAGACTGGTTCTCTGTTTCTGCAACCATTAGAGAAAGAGGTCACAGTGGGTGCTAGGCACACTTTGTGATAAATCTGCAGCTTTGATGTCTAGTCAGAAAGAAGGTCCATCAGGTGAAACACTTGGGAGTTCCTTTCCTCTCAATCTTTTGTCTGAACCACTTAGTATACATAAGTCATGCATTCTTCATGACAATTCTGGACCATCACATCACTAGCATTGCTCAACCCTTTTCAAAGCTGAATCCTTTCTTTTCCTCCTTGGCTAACTTGCATCCTATAAAGTCAAACAGATGAAGGCAATACCAGTTGAACATATTCTGCACAGATCTATGGCTAAGATTAAGCATCTGTGTTGCTCCTTGCTTCCTGGGGAACCAGTAATTAACATTTTCAATCAAATGAAGTCTAGCCACCTAGAAGGCACAGTAAAGTTTGGAACTGGTTACAGTTGTGCCTATCTCCAAGAACATATTTCAATTATCCTTATTTCCAGAAAAAAAAAAGTTCCAAAATGTCATATCCAAAAAATTTTAAAAGTATAAATTCATGAGTGAGTGTTACAACCCATCAAAATTTTTTAAAAAGTATAAATCATGAGTGAGCCTTTTTTGTAATAAAAGACTGGGAGTGGCTAACAATATGATTCACAAAACCATGAGAGATTGGCAGACATGGTCTTTTTTCCTCGGTGTGTGATTAGAAGAGTTGTGAACTAGCATCACTTCTGACTCCTCTCAATTTTCATTTCCTCAAAAGGAGTCCTGACAGTAAAGCTGACCAAGAACCAGAAAGCTTTTGGAGGTAAAAACTTAGCATTGCAGAGTGGCATGGCATGAGGGAAAAAAGAAGGCTGGGGAGGAAAAACATCCAAGAGAAAGGGAACTATAACTACACAAACATCAACAGAAAGCAGTTCTCAGTATTCAACAGAAAGCAGTTCTTGCTGCAAAGGCAGAGATGGTTAACCTCAGTAAATTTCTGCAGTATTTATTTCCACAGATTTTGCTCTACTACCTTTTTAGTGCTGCTTGAGGTCTAACCCAGGATTTCATGTGAACGGGAAACTCCCCCTTTACCACAAGAAAAATTCTGCTCCCTCTGTTCTTAAAGATTGTTATTCCCCTTTTGCATTACAAAGTTGAGAAAACCCCAGAAATCATTTCAGATCCTTCCAATTCTGAGTAAGCTTTTTTTCCCCCCACCCTTCCAGATTCAGTTGTTAATTTTGGCTCATGGGAAGCACTGCTGAAGTGTTCATCAGCACTTCCTTTTTCTTAAAATGGAGGTTTAAACTTCATCTTGACATGCTGCAAGCCAAAACCAAGCTTCTACCTGGAGGAAAGGATTAGGGCCCACTCAAAATGAGGGGGGAAAAACCCAAAATTTTCTGCTCCAGATGCAAAACCACTTATATCAGCCAGGATGACATGAGTCAGATCAATGCAATACCTGCAGGCAGCACGGAATGCTTTCAGAGTATTGCTCAAAGTCAGTGCAGCTTGCTTCAGCCAATCTCCAAAAGAGATTTCTGGAATCAGTAACACAATGCTTTAGCCAGCTGTCATTTGGTCAAGATGATACCAAAATGCTAAAGAGAAACTATATTTATTAAAAAAAAAAAAAAAGAAGAAGAAACAAAAACAGATGGAGTTTTCGTTTCCAGATATGCTACAGAATTTGTTCCCCCTCTGAGAAAGTACAAAGAGATGGAGAAGCAGGAGAAGGGGGAAGGGAGTATGGAGAAAGCACTGGAACCACCCTGTGCAAAGAGGCTTTCTGCAGGTGGGATGCAGAACTGAGAGTGCTGAGCTGGATGAGGTGTTGAGGGCTGGTAATTTTCAAAGACAAATAAAAGTAATTTGCAATTTCTATGGAAATTCTTCACATTGATTTCATATCCAGTTAATGTGGAGTACCTTCCTTCTTGCAAAAGATTACCTAATTAGGTAATTAATGTCTCTACTCCCAAAATTTATATTGGCTTACATTATAATCATGCAATTGTGTGTCTTAAACCCATCTAAACCAGTAAAATTAAAAATATTTTATTGTGCTAGGAGAAAGATATAAAATAATGATATCAGAAACAGCTTTTTGGTAAGACATCATTAAAAACACAAAGTTACACATCTATACAATTAAATCACATGATTTCTGTGCCTTCACTTCAAATTGCTGACATTCTGTGGAAAAGCTTCATTGTCTACCATTGCCAGTAATAAAGTAATGTGGGGTCTGAAGCCAGCCACCTCCTAGGATTCCTCCCATGCTTCCCACCACTGAGTTTTCCCTGTGATCAGTCTGCCACCACTGCCTCTCCTCAGCACTGACCATGAGCTGCTCTCTCTTTTCACAAGCAGGAGTCACAGCCCTGGAGTTCACCTTCCTGTGAAGAAGGGTGACACTGATGAGCTCATCATGAGGTCTCTTCTGCAGAACTGCTCACTGGGGTCATGAGGTGGCTCTTGATTTTCTCACTATTTTCAGTGAAAAATAAGGGTCATGGTTCAAATCAAAGGAACTGCTTGTGAGCTGTAATCCTTGTTTCCTGTGCATTATTGACTTCGTGAGTTAAACACCACAACCACAAAAACCACAGAACCTCTGCCAGGTCCTCCTTGATGCAGCAGTATCTCCAGCTGCCTCCAGGCTTACTCTACTGTCCCACAAAATCCTCATTCCTTTCCCATGTCCCCAGAGCTCACCCCACACACAGACCCCCCAGAACATCTCTTGTGTCTTGCTTGGCCTCAGGCTGAAGAGCAGGCAGTGCAGGCTGCAGGGCTGGCACACTGCTGGCACACTGACTGAGCCCTAAATGGGTGGTTAAAATGGTGCAAATACCTCTTGCCTATGCCCAGCTACTGATTTCCACAAAACCTGAGAGCACTTAATATCTTGGGACCTCTCCTGCTCTGTCCAATTGTGCTGAGTTGTGTAACAAGCACACAAATTACTGCAAGACTCTGACATAAGCTGCAGTTGCATAACTTGTTTCCTTCTGAAACTGAGTGGAAAAGGACACTATCACTACCACACAAGTTCCAGCTGTCTTGTTCTCTGGCAAGGAGAGACTCTTGACCTGGGGGAGAACCCTAAGGTTTCTCCTGAGAGTGAGCATGCATGCCCATGTCTCCCCATCACTGCTCCCTCGTGGTCCTTTCTGCAGATGTTTGTCTCTAGCCACCAGCCGTGACTCTGGTTTGATGTCATCTCCAGCTTTCTTCCACCACATCACACCACACTTTTTTGCCACAGCTTTAATATAGATGTAAATACCAAAAGAAAAAAACAAAGGGGAATTCATATGTATATATAAAAATAATATTTATATGTATATGTTTGCATAGATAAATAAAATGGAGATATATATGCACTATCATGAGCTGGACAATCAGCAAACAGAAGTGCCACACATCCATTTCTAATAATCCTGGAAATCCCACTCAAGGAGAATGAAAATGCAGTTGTACCCTGAGTGCCACTGTCAAAGGTAGTTGGACAGACACCAGCTACCTTTGTGTGACTTGAGTCCAAACTTGAATCCTGCTGGTTTTCTTATGCCTCTGCCTGGAATTTTTGCCTTAAAAGACAGAAGTACCTTAAGCACACAGCTGTAACAGCATAATTACCAGAAATCTCTTACAACAGTGGATTTCATGTACATTGCAAGAAGCAAAACAAACTTCTAAATCCAACTCCTTGCCACAGCCAGTTAGAAGCTTAGTAGGTGCTAGAGCCACATTACATAATCAAGATTTGTAATAACAGCACTAAGAAATAAAAAAAATATTAAAAGCCCCATTGTTTTGTCTAAGTATTAGTGCTTTGTAGATAACAGACACACATCAGCTTTTCAGGTATCTGAAAGGACCAGTTACTGCCAAGTCAAACTTAAATGTCTGTAATGAGAAAGTTTTGATTAAATTCCTTTAACAAAGAAGTAAGCACAGTTTCCACAAAATACACATGGTAGATTTCTTCAGTCTTGGTTTAGAACTTGGTTTAGAACTCTAGCTACCTGGACTAAGTAACTTCTGAATGCAGAAGGCCCACACTATGAGTTGTGCCTCTTGAGAGAGTTTTTTTTTTCCTCTATTTATATGGCTCCTGGCACCTAGATTTTTGTCAGGGTTTCAAAATAATATTATAAATAAATAAAAGTAATTGAATTAGCACTAACTGCAAATTAGGATCTCTCAGGATGGCTAACTTCTAGAAACAGGACTGATGCTAGTACAGAAGCACTAATTTCTCCCACTACCCTATGATTAAGAGGTCTAAAAGAGAAGCAGTGAAGCAGTAAGCTGAAGTTCAATAGACAAAGGAAATAAAACAGAGAATCAGCTTGTTGTGCTGCTATGGCTGAGTGCATGTGCCTTTCCACATTTTACATGCTCTGCTCTTTTGTTATCTGTCCATAGCTTTCAGAGTTTAACAGTGCTCTTCTACAAGCTGTGCCAAGTGCAGAGGGAAATGAAATTCCTTCTGAAAAAATTTTCAATTACTCAAGATACAAATCTGAGTCACAAAAAGAGGGAGGGGAAAAAAAAAAGAAAACCATACAGCATATTGGCTAAACTATGCAATTAATCTCCAGAAAGAAAAGGATGCAGAGCAGCAGGCATAGAGCCCAGGTTTAACAGGGTGGGAAGGGGGGTTAGTTAGGAGCACATCAGGATTTGCAAGAAAGTAAATAAAATAGTAACCTCTCAGTCATGGTACTTCCAAAAGAGTGCTGCTACATAGACTTGTTACCCACCAGCCAGTTGCAAGGTCCAAGGTAGTGATTTTGCTTCAGCTTGCTGGTCTAAGAAAGAGGCCTGCCACATGATATGGAGATGTCATGATCTGGAAAAGCAATTTTCCACAGGTGAGTCACAAGAAACACCAGCCAAGCTGAATCAATGACAAGCCATGGCTATGGGAACAGAGAAAGGACACTGGAAACAATCATACCCACAGAACATAATCTTTGCTTTCCTCACCACAGTGGTACCAAAGCCAATGAACCATTATTGACTTCCCTGGGGCTCCAAGTTTGGGTTATGCCTGATCACACCAGAATTGTTGCTGCCAAGAGAACTTGGCACCCTCAAAGGCTCCATCCTGCAGCTCTAGGCCAGCATGGCCCTGCTGCCCCAGCCCTCCCAGCCCCTCCAGAGCCCCCTCCCCTCCCCTGTGTCTGCCTGCTTTCCTCACCAAAGAACGGGGCCCTCCATCACACCCAGCCACCAGACCATGGCAGGGTTGGAGCTTCCCCACCACCACAGCCCAGCATAGCTCAGGTCAATTCAGTGAGCACAGGGAGCCAAACAAAGACCTCCCTGGACTACACAACAGAAAAAATCTTCTCTCCCATGAGCTGAGCTGGGCTCAAATAGGTTCTACAGGTGAGGAGTAACAGAGACTCTCCCACCCCAGGGGGAAAGACTTTGAGAGTGAACACCTGAAATGCAAGCCAGACTACCTGGAGCTGAATGGAAGAGGAAAAGGGTCAGACCAAGAGCCTGGCCTCTCAGACACAGCTTTGGGGACAGGTTGGGAGGGATAAGCCTGCATTTGCAGCAGGACTCGTGTATGCGATGTATTACGGATTCTCAAGGGACGCAGGCAACTGGGAGTGATGACCTGACTGCCCAAGGGATAAAACATGGCAAACCTGGCAAAGCAGCTGGCAGGACTCAGCCAGTTTCCTTAGAGGATAAAGGGAGGTTGGCAGCACTGCTCAGGAGAAGTATTTTGGTGTTACCAGGAAGGGCAAACACCTGTGGAGATTGCTAGGATGAAAGCAGAGGGGAAGGCAGCTGGTGGGCATTTGCTTTTTCTGTGAGCTCAACTGAGAAGGACACTTCTGCTCTTACAGGTTTTGTAATTTGCAACTGTCAGGGGAGCTGCTTGTGCAGTTTTAAATCATTCCATTTCCCAAGTTCTTTTTTCTTGAGAGCTTGACAAATTCCACTGTCTCAGCTATTTAGACTAGTTCTGGAAGTTTTGTAAATAAATCCCTTAAAGTAACTGTGAAATTACCCATGTGTGTTGTTTGTTAGAGGTGTAATTTTTCACAGCTGCTGTGAATGGCTGAAAAAGTGTGTAAACAGACACCAACAAAATTTTGAGCTTTTTCCTATTCTTTTGATAAAGAGGGTGCATCTTGCTCACCTTAAAAACAGGTTTTTCTGTAGATTTTGGACTACTTAATCCCCTGAATTGTTTGCTGCATAGATCTGAGAGCAAATAAAAATATGTGCCATCTAAATTCTCCCTGGAAGTACAGGTAGCCCATCCTTTCCCATCCCATTGAATCACATATCTGCAGTATTGAAGTCTCTCTCAATAGACTGATACCGTGTTTCTCCCTGCCTGGCCTACTAGCCATCCCCTTTGGACTGTTGGCTTTTTTATTTTCCACAAGTAAAACCTGCTATCTCAAATCTGAGCATGGAAGAGGCACTCCAGTCCATGTGCCTGTAGATCTTTTTAACTTAGTCTTACGTTTGGTGACACAAAAATATATTTGCATTTATGCTGACCAACGGTGGAGCTCCTTCTTGCAGGTCACTATGTTTTGCTGCTGTGGGAATTTCCAGAAAGAAAGAGATAACAATAAGGAAAGGCTGTGTGTGGATGTGGAGTCTGAACCATTCCACAGTGAGAACCTGAGGGCTGAAACCATCTGTGCTCTGGTGGGAAGGATATATCAGTGCAACACTCCATCCATACCTGACAGCACCGCACGCTGCACCAAGGGACAGAAATAGAAGCACTTTCCCAGCCTCCTTTCTCTTCTTCCTCTGTGCACACCTATGGCCTCGATCACAGCAACCATTCCAGACTGGGAGACAAGGTGATTAGTAGGCCTTTAAAACCTTGTCTTTGAGAAGAAAACAGTTTGAAAAGAATTATTAAAAACTCAGCATAGTTTCCCACAGCTGAAGGGCCCTCTGCATTGGTTCTGTTCCCTTTAAAGCCTGGAATGCTTATGCTGGTTAGTTTAGGGAGAGAGTATGGGACTTTTTTCAGTAAACAACTTCAAATTTCCCGAAATTGGAAACACATTTAAGTTTTGGAAAACAATTGTTTGGCAGTTGCTTTTACAAGAAAGCCATGCTGCAAACACAGCTCTAGACTGCTGCAAAGACCTTTCAGGTTGGATTGCACTGAGCAATGCAGGACCAGCATCAATATTTGAGCATGCAAATCCAGGGCTTTGACGTGGTTTACGTGTAAACGTGATGCTTGGTTCACACTCCAGTCAGTTTCTCTCCCCCAAGGAAATCTGTGAATAATTCTAGTGAGGTTTTGTACTTTCAGAGAGTCCAAGACAGATGATTTTTTCAGATACAGATCCATTACTAGTTCAAAAAGGGTTGCACAGATTTGGGCAGGTAAGAGAGAAAGCTTAATATTTGTGCATGGAAGCAAGTGTAAGTGAAACTGAAGGGACTGTTGAGGCCACTGAGGTAAAGCCACATCAGAGTTATTAATTCCTTCTAATGATATTGAGAGGCAACAGATGACAATTAAGTTTTCTGTCATCACAATTTGCTTCAAAATTAATTTAGAGATAGCATTACCCAAAGAGATGCTAGTTTTTCATTTAATCCAGATAAGACACTAGATCAACCAAGTCACTAAATCCATTATTGATACAGATTATTTTTCATAATAATAAATCACAAAAAACATAAGAAATCATAGTTATAGACCAGAGCTGTGTAGGTTTTCCCCTGTGAAGTGCTTGCACTTGATCCACATGAGGGAGGAGGAAGCCTTTTCCAGCCTTTTCCAGCACTGAATACTGACTCAGCAGGGCTCTGGGCATCATATGCTCACTCCAGAGCACCTGAGGAGCCCACTTTACAGCAGCACTGAAAACACATTTAAGTTTGGAAACACATTTGTACCACCAGGTACAAACTTGTCCCTTTGCAGTGTCATACTTTTATCTCAAAATTGCCAAACTGGCAATTGTCTGTCTTTGAAAGATTCAATCTAAATTTCAAGAGAAGAATAGGACTAAATTGCCAGTGAGAATTTGGGAACTCCTGCAATTCACAAGAACAGACAAAGAGTTCAATATTTAATGTGTGCCTAAGAATTAAGATAGAGAAATACATAAAGTCTTCTTTCTTTAAGCTTTATTAAATTTTGAAGATATAAAGTGGACAATAGCAGCCCCAAAAACATTAATTAAATAGCTTCAAAGGTCTCTGCAAATGACCACAGTTCAGCTTTCAGCAGATTGGATAGGAATTCTGTGTGGAACACCACGTCACATTATAAAGAGGAAGGAAGCTAGGAGAATTATGGAACAGAAGAGAGAAAGTTGGGTTTGGTTTTCTTACATAAACCCTTACGAGTGTAAGGGTTACCCTTCCTTTTGTCTGGTAAAGATTTGTGGTAAAGACCATGGGGAAATGCAAATATAGGAAGTAGCATTGTAAAATCCTGTTTTCAAATCTCACCACTATCAATACACAGAATTTACTGTTCTCTCACGCTCAGTGGCACAGTATATGCTGAGCTTTCAATGAAAACAGGAAAAAAACCAACCCTTATTTGCTTTATCTCCAGTATGTGTTTTCAGTGAATTGCAAAGACCTGAAGTTATGTGTTTGTTTGGGTCTCCTGCTCATGAATTTTTCTCACATGCACAACTAAACTTAGACTAAAGTAAACTGCTACAGAAAGCACTTCCAAGTACACACAACATGCAAATGGATTTAATCCCTCAGAGTTTTGAACCTAATTTACCTTCAAAAGCATTGCAGACATAAGGAACATGTATGCTAGGATTATGCCATGAGGATGAAATACAGAAATTTCTAGTATGGGATTCAAAAAAGCCATTCCAGGCATGTATTAGTCAAATACTCATTTAACAACTTTTTTTTATTATGGAGTGTTCCAAGTTCTTGCAATAATGATCCTTTAAACTGAGGTTCCAGGTCTGATTGGCTATAGATTAGGTACTGATATAACCTGGGGCAAATTCCATAGTTGAGGAAATATGTTCTTGGTGTGTGTCTGAAGTGATGCAAATGTTGAGGATGTAAGGAATAGGCAAGATCACTATGCAGCACATTGCCTCCTTCCTTTGCCAGTTTGATCATCCTCAGTAGCTGTCAGGCTACCCTGTCAGTGCCAAATCAGACAATCATCTCACTTGACTTAACAGCAAGCACAGTTTTGCCTGCAGCCGACTTGAATTCTCTAGTTCTAGTATTATATAAAGTACTACATCAATTCTTAAGCTTCATATGAAAAGCAGAATAATCCCCTTGAGTTTAGCTACAGCCTTTCTTGTGGGTTTTGCTCACAGGATTCCTACAGCAACATGAGCAAGTACCAGTTAGCCTTACCCTTGCTTACTCAGAGAGCCAATAGTACATGACTGTTATAGTGTACAGTTACAAAATACAGTGTAAGGAATAACTCATTGAAAACACAGATTACCCTTGCCAGATGCTCAGAATTTGCCAAGCTGAATTAAGTGGGATTTCTAGAACAGAAAGGATAACTCTGGGACATCTCAAAATGGCTAAACAGCTCAAAGAAATCAGAAAATGGTTTTTTTTCCTCCTGCATTCAGCAGAAAAGAAAGAATAATTCCCCCTCTTTCTAGAACACACAAAAATACCTATGATTACAAGCATCAGAGATACTGGGGATTCTTCCTCACAGCTCAGTAGATGAATGACAAATTCCAGTACTATTTTATGCCTCAACTTTGCTCTCAGTATGCATCATGCTCTGAACAAGGAAGAGAAGGGTTGCTCCTCTGTGATATCCAGAGAGCAGAGACAGCATTTGAATACTAAGATTGCAGCATTTCATATTGTTTATGAAGAGGTTTATGAACATTATTTCCTGTTATCAAAAAGACCCAGTGTCTCAAAGTGCTGCTCCCTTATAAATTCACATTGCTGGAAATACTAAGGGTTCTCTTTTCTACTGGACAAACAGCCTCTGTAAGGTCACACAACCCTCTAGACATAACATAAGGACAAAGACATTTTTGGATGATGATGATGTTTAAGTGTTCTTTCCACACTTTCTACATTATTTGTGCTTTCTCTGTTTCCATCATCATCCTGGAAAGTTTATTAGTAATACAGGATAGGATGATAACAAGCTTTAAAATGTTTTGTAGGAGACATTAGACACCCGTGTGGATCTCTGCTGAATGGGACATCAAAGACTTGCTTATCTCTTCGTGCCTAATTTTTTCAGTGTTACTTCTGTGAGATACATTTTGATCTTGTGTATGTAAATGTTCAAGCAATGCATACCCATTTTGTTCTGTCTTAGGATCCTGAAAGGTCTGTTTCTATTCCCCTGAAATCTGCTTGAAAGAACTATCTACTTTGTAGAAACCCTGTTTATATTCCTTGACAGGATTTTGCATGCAAGTAACAATTGATACGATTCTGAAGGACCAATGCTCCCATTTAAAGAGCTGCTTAGTAAAAATTATTCAAGCATCACAGAAACATAATAATAACATTTCACTGACTTTTTAAACTGCATTCTTTAATATTATGTTTCTACAAAATTGAAAAATATTTTAAAATAACATACGACTCTGGAGTAAAAGTAAACTACTCACTTTTGAAATAATATTACAAAACTCTGCAACTCTGAAATTAAAATGGATGTCAGTCTCTTTTCCCATTTAAGAAGGGAAAAACAAGAGGAAATGGCCTCAAGTTATAGCAGGGCAGGTTTAGATTGGATATTAAGAAAAAGTTCTTCACTGGGGGTTGTCAAGCACAGGATAAGGCTGCCCATGGAAGTGGCTGACTCACCATCCCAGGAGGTATTTAAAAGATGTGTAAATGTGGCACTCAGGGACAGGGTTTAGTGGTGGACTTGGCAGTGTTAGGGTAATGGTTGGACTCTATCTTAGAGGCCTTTTCCAACCTAAACAATTCTATGATTTTATAATTCAAACAAATGACACCTATGCAAAAGGAACCATACCTGTTCCTAATATGGACAGAGGAATTAATAAAATGAAACATAACATGACTTTAAAAGAATGAGCATATTTATTCTCTATTAGAAAGAGACAGTACATCAAGGTAAAAAATATAAATATCAAAATCATTTAACAGTTAGCCAACCACCCTGACTTGGCAGCAATATTTTGCAAAATCATTGCATAACAATTTTTTCTGGCAGATTAAACTCCACAAAATCCATGATGTGTACTTTTTCTGTTTACATCATAAATCATCCTACAACAGTAAGATAATGTTCTGGTGTATATATAAAACATGATACATGCTTTATGAAAGCTGAAAAGAAGGAAAGGAGAAAGAATGTCTCTTAATGCTTCCCTTAAACCTTAGACTCAAATTTAAGCAACAGATAGTCACTTTTCCATTTGCAGTCATTTAACACAGGCAGTTCCAAGTACATACACAAATACACAAATATATTAAAAGGATTTGTTATAAATAGCTATTGCTTTTGTAGGCAGCTTCAAATATACAATCTTCTGTATCTCTTTAAAAAAATAATGTCCCATTTTAGTCTATTAAAAATAAGAGTTCATCCACAGGTAAATATTCTTAATTAGAATGTGACTCCGTGAATGTCCCAAAGAGTTTGTCCCAGTGTGTGAAGTAAGGAGCATAGTTTGATCTGAATTTCAGATGGTGGAGATCATGATGTGGTGCTCCTCCATACAATCCAAAAGGCACAAGTCGGTGAGTTGACCATGGGAGGTCATATCCAGAATGGTCCTCCACTGACAAACCAATGTTTACAAGGAAGAAAATCATTTCTGTCAAAGGATGGCATCCCAGGAGCAGTGGGTTTATAGCAGCAAAAAATCCCAGTGACAGCAACTCCCACACGCTGGAATACTGAGTAGTAAGTGCAAACGTCGACACGTGCTTGTGATGCACCTTGTGGAAGGTCTTGTAGAGCCAAGGCACCCTGTGATGAAGCAAATGCCACAGGAAGTACTCGAAATCAAACAGCAGCAGACAAACTGCTACTTGCAGCAGGACTTCAGGCAGCTCTGGAGCTACCACTGGTAGATCCATGGGTCTCCAGTACCAGTGCAGAAATGTCACCGGGAAGATCAAAACAACATGGTGATACACACTTTGAATAATGCAAGGCACCATCATTCCAAGACTTGGATAGGTCTGTGGCTGGATTTTGTATTTTCTCAAGTCTGGCAGTCTAATGCTTAAAAAGTCCAGTGCAACATATGGAAGACAGAAAGCCATGTATGCTGTAAAAGAAAACAGCACTGGAAAAAATGGTGACTTGATCAACGGCTCCTTTGCGGTGACGAAGTCCCAGAGAGGCTGCAGGCACAACCTGTCCTGCTGCCCCTCCATCGGAGAGCTGAGCAGCACTCGGTGTGGCAGGCTGCAGTTCATGCTGCTTGCAGGCTGAGGCAGCTGGAAATCCTGCAGGCTTTTATGCAGCCTGCTCCAGCAGACTCCACCCCCAGACATTCTTACATAGGAATGAGAGTCGTTAAAGGGGAAGCTCTTTTTCCTGTCGTACAGAATGCAATATAATGCATTACAATCTCAGAATAGAATTAGCTGGCCAAGGTTATCTGTAGAGCTCTACCAGAGACCTGCACAGTAGAAAAACAAGCAGAAGTGCAGAACTCTAATGCTGGAATTCAGAGAAAGAGTTGGAGCATCTTCTATTCCACTTACTGCAGACACTTCAAAAGTTGCTGTTTCTTATTAATTTTGAATCATGCCATCCTTTTTTATCCTTTTGTCTTTATAGACAAGGCAATAAAAATTACCACTGATTTATTTATTTTATGTGCCTGCTACTTAAACTCCAGGTCTGACCTGTGGATATCTGGTGGGTAACAGTTGTGTGCAAACACACATTTCCTTAATGATCCCTTGGTTATAAAATAGCCTTAGTTAAAACCTTAAGGAGACCTAGAATACACTTCTAGTCTGGATGTGGTGGCTGTGTCCTATCTCCATCTAACTTGACATTTGAAGTCATGTTCTCCTTTACATACCTGTATCCACTTGACATGGAAAAATTCACCTGACATGACTAGATGCAAAATTGAGCCAAACACTTTTGAAGAACACGAGGTCCCCCGGTGCAGAGAAGAATACAGGGTAAAATCTCATTATGCTTCCTCACAGATGCTTAGCTACAGTATTATCACATTATTAGAATATTCACTCCATATCTCAGCAGCTCTATTAGCAAGTTGATATGAAAATCCCCCTTTACCCATATATCAAACTAATATATGCACTTAAAAGATCCACCATTAGTCCTATGTCCTTTAAAGGATCTTCCTCTGACCACAGCCAAGCACACCACAGGCAGAAGCCAGCAGGCTTGACTCCAACATTACTAATTAGCTAAAAGCTTTTAGAGGTCAATGATGGAAGTTTTGATTTAACCACTAAGACATTACTTCTTTTGTGCTTTTAGAAAAAGAAAAACAAAGCTTTGAACATTTAGGGAAACAAAGCTTGCCCTAAGCTTCCTATGAACTCACCTCTTTTGTCAGTAAAGCATTTATTCTAATATTGGAAATGAGGTCAACTTCCTGGATGACTTTATTAGCTTGTTCAGATGATTTTATTTCTTTGCCAATCAGAAAATAAATCTGATGGGGCAAATGTGAGACTGCATTTCCTTGCTTCTGAATAATTAAGAACAATTCATTAGCAGTGACCTTTTCTGAATATGCATGAATTTGTAACATTTAAGTTTGCTTTCTGTTTCAACTGTTTTCTTTTCAATAGATTCTGTTCCCTCCTTAGGCTTCAAGAATTTCACTTAAGCAGTAACATAATCTGTGCTATTATTATCAGTAGGTCCTTTTTGGAGACAGGCTTCTACCTGTTCCATATATATTTTGGAATTCAGATTCCTTGCTGTTATGAGACTGTTTTGTTGAATTAATTTATTTAAACCATTAACTGTTGTGAATTGAAACCTGGTGCAAGACACTAATCTAACAGGTGAAGATCTATATCCAAGAGCTTTGTTTTAATCTTCTGACTGCATTTTATCCTAACCTCTATTTCACAATAAGGCATTTATAACACCAGCTGGGTCCAAGAATATTATTGTGATTTCTGTTGATTTATACAGTCACAATCAGAAATTAAGTCTCCCAGATGGGATAAGTGATCCTCTCTATTATTAGAATTATGCAGGGAATCAATCTATTTTATAATGTGTTCCAAATCTCATATTCTAAATTTTATAGTATTCCAAATCTCACTAAAGGGAGATTGACATAAATTGCTCAACTGCCTTAAAGACACTCCTCTGACTAATCCCTACAGATACGTGAGGTCTCAATAAGTTTTAGAGCCATTACTGCCCACAAGCTATATTTTAAAGAATAGGCATTCTGCCTGCAGATTAGGTCATAGAAAAATATTCATAAATCCCTCCAGGAAAAATAACGGCATTCTGCAGCGCTATTTCTGGGATATCCCGCAGCACAAAGCCCGCGCAAGGCGCAGGCGAGCGGCGCTTACCTGGGAGGCTGGCGCCGCCCCGAGCCCGGCGCCGCGGGCAGGGCTCCGCCGCGGCCCCGCTCCCGCCCGAGCCCCGAGGGACAACCGGCCCTCCCACCTCCGAGAGGACAGAGCCTCGCCCTCCAGAACCCGAGCCCGAGCCGTCTGCCTTAGCCACCAAACGGCATTTATCATGGATCTCCGCTCCGCCGACTTCAGTTTCCTTGTCAGCGCAAGGTATGACACCAAAAAAAAAGACAAAGTACACACTGACCCCTTCTGCACCTTACTCAGGGACACAACCCCAGCTATCTTCGCTTACAATGCTGCCAAAATTTCCCATGCGTCGCAAGAATCTCTCAAAAACTCACTCCCGCTACAGAGTTTAGGTTGAAGGGCACATAGTTTGGAATGAGGCCCCACAAAGGGTCTTAAATAGATTCCACATGAGCACAAGATGCAAGCACCTACCCAGGCTGCACTGTTAGGTACGAGCTATAACGCAAACAGCGCACTACTACAGTGGGTAGCAGCAAAATGAGGGAAAGTTAGCGGGAGAGAAAACTAGAATCAACATCCTGAAACTAATCAGCATTAGAGGGAAAGATTCCTTTTTCCATCCTTCTCCCCCTCTGTATGTCAGTGTTATTGTTGTACCAGAGATAAGGCAACATCCCAGAACACGCGGAGCCCTCTACCGGGAAAAGCGTGCTGGGGAGGAGGGCTGGAGCCTCGCTCAGAGCCAGCACCAGGGAAGCAGCGCAGGCACCAGGAGCAGCGGCAGTGCCTGCCCTCGTTTCCAAGGAAGCTGTTACCGTGCTGGCTTCCTGCACAACGCGCTGCTCACGCTCGGACTCACCTGCCCGCAGAGCTGGTGCGGGGCGGTCCCGCCCGCAGCCCCGCCCGGTGCCGCCCGCAGCCCCGCCCGGTTCCGCCCGGTGCCGCCGAGCAGCCGCGGTGTCCCCGCGCGGTGTCCCCGCGAGCGAGCGGCAGCGCCGCCCCGCGCCCATCCGCGGCTGGAGGATAACGGCGCCGGGAAACGCTCCTCAAAGCCCCAGGGACAACCAACTACGCACTGCTTTGCAGCTGCACGGAAAGTTGGTAGGCACGGGTCTGTCACAGCCTTTATAGGTGTAACGGGTTTGGAGGGAAGGAGGGCGCTTGGACTCCATCTTAGAGGTGTTTTCCAACCCTAAATGATCCTATAAATCTAACCTACAGCCCCCTTCTGTTTAGTTAATCTGCATATTGAAATGCAGGATCTGGAGAAAAATAAGCGAGATAAAACTCTCCTCCTCACTTCCCTGGTAAGCAGCTTGTACCCTGAGCCCACAGGGATGCTGAGAATTTCAGGATGAAGAACACACATTCCTCTTCAGTTTTGTTTAAAAACTTTAGCCTAAACACAAAATACTTTTCATAACAGAACCAACACATTTTCTTCATCGAATTTTTAATCTCCACCTCCCCAACCAAGCTTCACTGAAAACCCCTCCAGCCAGTATCAGGCATAATCAAAGGTCACTTAAATTAGTTTCCAACAATGGCTGATAATAGAAAACTGCCCATGAAGTAAATTGCTAATTCTCAAGCTTTACCTTAACAGGATCAGTTTTCAAAATAATAACCATCAGGAAAATATCCTAAAATCCTGTAATTTAGAATTCATAACTCAGGAATGAAAAATTGATTTGTATTCTCAGCAGTTTACAGACATAATTTCCAGAAGAGTTGGAACGCAATGCAGACACTTCCACTCAGAAAATAAGAATTAGGCAACCTGTTACAGGTGTGGCTAGTGTCCATCCAACCTTCATGGTTTTTTATTTCATTGATGATTTCAATTATTTTGGTCATATCAAGTTTTATGAAAATAGGCTGACAGGAAGAAAGGCAAGCTCCTGATGGGCAGTGCTGCAGCATGAGTTTGTATTTTGAAACACAATACAGGGAGAAGACATTATAAATGCTTTCATTGCAAGAAAATCTTCCACCAGGAGCCATTTTATTAGATATCCAAAAACCTATCCAGCCATCAAGGTTTCTCTCTCACATCTTACAGAGTAAAGCCATTTGTAACTTTCAATGATATAAAGGCACTTCTGTTTCATTGGGAGGGGTTCTGTTTGTTTTGAGAGGCTTTGGGGATTTTGTTTGTTTGTTTGTTGGTATGGCACATTGACTATAAATAATTTCTAGAAAAATTTGTTCCCAAGTTGACAAAACTGTTTTTCTTGCAGGGCCCAAGTAGAGTAGGAGGTCTGTTTCCCCACCTCTTCCTATGCTGAGGCACTTCTATACTGCTTGAGTTGATGTATAAACTTTTATCAGTGCTATCACTAGCCATGGAATCACTAGCCATTGTAAAAATGCTCTGTGTGGACCTAGTGCATCATTCAGTACACTTCACTAACAAACACACACTCCATCCTCAGGCCTTCTGATGAAATGAACACTGTAAATGTACTTGCAGATGAGATGACTGCAACAAAATCCTTGTGAAGCTCCAAGCACAACGTGAGAACAAATCCTCATCTTTCAGTCTGTGTTATCCCTGATATGCCTGATTGTTGTACATCTCTCAGTCAGAGCCCTGGACCATGCATTCTCTTCAGCTGCACACAGGTCTGAGCCTGAGATCCATCAGCTGAACAGGGACTACTTTCTTCTGCCTTTCTAGCAGTCACTAAATGCTGAGACCAAGCCAGCAGAAAGTGTCCCATGCCCTCTGTTAAGCCAGTTAAGTGCACTTTTATACTGTCCAAAGCTGGTGTTCAGCCAACTTTCAACAACACATACATACATACCTATAACAGAGAGGTCCATAGAGCAGGCACTCAGTATTTAAGATCTGCTTAGAAAAATGTACTATTCATCACTGAACTCTTAATTCCTCACAGGTGATTCTAAATAGAACAAGCTTCTCACTCTCTCCTCTATGTTCAGGGTATCTTATTTTGCACAATTCTTCCCAATGACACCTCTCCAACTTTCTGTCACACAGGGCCTGCAACTTTAGTGAGTCACGGAGAACTAAAGCAGCTCACAATTTCCATAACTATCCTCACTCCAGTGAAGCAGAGAAGCTCCATAATGGCTTTTGTGTAAAGCTTCCAGTATTCTGGCTTTATTTCCAGGCACACAGGGTGTTCATCAGCTGACAAAGGCGGCCACACATAGGATTTAATACACTCTACTGTCTTGACTGCACAACTACAGTATCCAGAATGTACAGGAAGGTATAGCCTGAGCACATTTATTATTGAAGTTGACAAAGGTCAAAAGCTGGTTCATGTGTACTGTGGCAAAGATTAGCTCCCTGCCTTACTATGTGATTAAATGCCATTTATGAGATTACCAGACAGTCTGTTAAGCAATCCAATTACCCAAGGTTTAAGAATATGATACAAGAAGCTTTCCACCACGTCAGTGGTTTAAAAGAAGCTTCACCTGAAGGCTTAGAAATGACTCTGTCTTGTGAGTAATTATTTACAATTATTACCTTACTTAAAAGTCTCAGAGAAGTCCACCTAAATAAGAATGGCCTTTTAAGCTTGGAAAAAGCTTCTTTCAGGGAAAAAGTAAAATAGAAGCTTAGCTATTTTACTTTTTCTACTGTACTCTTTTTTTCTGTACTTGTTCTATGGATTAATAGTTGTGAAAAATAGACTTGGCTTTCTGAATTCTGTCCCAAAGATTCCCATGCATTCATGGAACAGGAAGTGAAACGCCACACCACTCCAAACTCCAAGCAGGTCTCATGTTTATTGAAAGAGCTCAGACTTAATACACATGATGCACATGGTTCATGCCATACCACATACCCTCACAACTGTTAAATTAGCCACCCTGGATTCCAACAGAAGCTTCCCTTCAGCACAGCAAAGTAAAGCATATCTGGCTGTGCTTTACAAAAGACCAAAGTCTCATGAACCAATGAACCACTTCGTCCCTAAACAACACCTGAGAATTCCCTGAGTCTGAATTAGGAATAAAAAAAAATACCCAAAGAAACAAGTCCTAATTTACAACCTGTGTCTGTTTCTGAATTTTTTATTTTTTTTTTTACAAAATAAGTTTGCCTCGATTTAAAATGCATTATTTCCTATGACATGTAGAAAGCCTCTTTATCCTGTTGGGATTACTGAAGAAATCTGAATTGAATCCAACTATGGCACAGAAATTATCATCTGGACTGAGGCAACTGACTCTGGAGATTGTTCATTTGGCACAGAACTTTGATCTATCTCAGAGAAATCAAAGTCCTCTGCACAGTCAATGGAAAAGAGCTCCAAAATCAGCCCCCTGAGGCAGATGTGAATCCTCTTCCCCCATTAAATGGGTCTTAGCCCCAGTTTGAAGTAGACAAATCAAGCTGCTGTAATACTGTCAGGCTTCTCCAGGCTGTTATTTAGTTGCTGAACACAATGGTGGGGAGCACCCTCTAAGTGGTTAAGAAGTAAACAGATCTTCAATGCAGCAGATGATTAAGGGGAAAAGTCCACAGAAATTAAATCACTCAAACTGTAGAATTAATGCTTTGGCTCTTCTCTCACCAGCAGTAGACTGGGGGAGCTTGTTTTCTAGTTAGTGTCAGTGCAAAACACAAGCATGTTACATCATTCTCCTTGAAAGCCACAACCTATTGACAAAGTTAACTGAAAGTGGTTTTGTTTGAACATTACTCTTGTTCCAGGAATCTGCCAGGGCAAATTGCGACCTCTATCCACAGCTGGTATGTGAAACACTGAAGGCTTCAGGGATACCATCAAAGCAAGAATCAAAGCAATGAATCAGTCCCAAAATTGGAGATTTTAACTGACAGTGGTTTCTCTGGCTTCACTGCAGTTCTTCTGGGCAATATTGAAAAGGGAAGTAATCTGATTTTATGTGATTGGCTAAAATAATACCACAGCAAAAAAGTTACTAAGTGCTTTGTAAAGTGCCAGCACCAAATAGGTCACTGCAGTACAAGAAGTACTTCTCAAAGGTACTTAGAAATGGCCACATACTGAGAAATGGCTGTGTTTTATGCACAGTGAAACACTTGTTCAAAGTGTCAAGCACCTGAGGTGCTGAATGGACTAACTTGTCTAATTTGTCTTTCAGACATTTATGTGCATGTGACATACTCTTTTTGTGCTAGGTCCTACTGCTGTGTTTTGAGTACTATGCCACTGTGTGCAAAATAAGCAAAATACTGTGAAGAGAGAGAAATAATACTGAGAAAAAACAACCAAATATTAATCCAATTTAGTAGTCATTGCTGGCATTTTAAAAATGCATCATCCTAAGTAATGTAGCATTATTGCCAGAAAAGTGTAGTTTCCAAAAACTGACAAATTCCTGGTGAACCAATACCCATGTCAGTCTAGAGATAACTTCCTAATCATGTTAATAATTTCATTATACATGCGGTAAGGTGCATCAAGGCCCCAGATGAAATCCAAATGTTCCCACTCTGGAATGTTTTTGTGGTAAACCAAATTGGAGATCTGAGTGAGCAGCATAGCAACATCCTTTGGGTCTGCCAGCCAGTCCTGTCCACCAGTCCACACTGCAGTTGGTACAGTCATCTCTTTTATTTTGTAGAAAGGGGGAGTAGACTGAGGAGAGGGAAAGTGAAAACAAAGCATTAGAAAAAAAAAATCTTCAGTATGATCCTACACTGCCAGTGTAACATACTAGCAACTGCAAGAATGTGTCAGATACTCATTTTCTCTCTTGGACAGCTAGAGATGGAGTCCTGGCTCAACCAAAAATGTAACTGCAAGAGTCCTGCAATATTATAGCATGTGCAGCAGTAAAGATGTGTTTTGAGGAATTTACAAAGACAACAGGGTAGCAAGACCTCAGAGAATGTGAAAATGCATCCCATTCAAGGTATTTCAACTCTAATCTAAGGCCAGAAGTGACTGCTACTCTGAAAGTATAATACTGCAGTATTTTGCAGTCACTAAGAGATAAGGGGCAAAATATTTTTGGCACTGTACACAGCAATTTAAAAACAAAAATGAGTGGAAACTAAACAGACTAAAGATAAACAATACACATGAACTGACAGCCTGTGCCTTATGATGAGAAGTGCAGGGGGATCTCATGATCTAGACTGGCAGGAGTTCCCCTCAAGGAAGTGTGTGCCACCACAGCTTCGTATCCATATGTGAATCCCACACTGACTTAGGACTACCTCTGAGCTCTACAGTCCCAGCTGGCTTCTGTTTTTGTTCTTTTGGAGAAAGCAGATCTCCAGTCTTGTTATTGGAAAACACCAACAGCTCTTTAGCATGCAGCATAAATACAGCACCCAGAGAAGTGCCCAAGGACTATTTTCTGTGACACTCTAGATTTATAGATGTAAAAGATGTCTACCTGGTTATAGTGAGCCATGTTTGCAGCTTTGCTTCCCCAGTCATAAGCTTTGAGTTCCCCAGTCCTCACAGCCTAGAAACAAAAAAATACACATACAAAGAACTGCAACACTGCTATCAGAAGAGCTAAAAAGTGTAGTCATCTGGAGAACAGGCAACCTACACAAGAAACAGTGGAATGCCAAATATTAACAAGGACAAGTGTCACTGCTTTGCTCAGTGTCACAGGAATGGAAAACATTAACATTCAATACCATTAGACTTTGTCTCTTAAAATTTCACACTCTCTCATAGCAATGGTAGAAAAAGATTAAGGAAAACAGCCTAATGTATCCAAAGCCAGGATACGGCAGCCCCATGTTTTCTTCTGAAACATTTACCTTGATATCTAAATGTGTATGAATAAAGCAGGGAGCTTTCTTAGCAAGCCTAATCTGCATAATTTACCATCTACTATTTTTTTTTCAGAAACAGAAGTTTATATAACAGGGATCTGGAAAAAAAAATCTTCACACATTTCTTTCTGAGCCAACCCTTGAACAGCTGTGTACAGTAGAACACATTGCCTATGATGAGGTGACCAAATCCAGCTACAAGAGCTCAAGTAGCACTGACCACTGATTCCATGGGAAATGTCTCACTTGTCAGTCTGCTGACCAAGCTTCAGGCACAACAGCATCACAGGCATGAAACTGTGCATTGAGACAAACATCAAAATATACTAACAAATATAAAATGAAGCTAAACAGAATAGAACAGAAAACCTGCTGCTACAACCTGTAACCAAAACAGTGTTTGTTAAAAGGGAAACAAATACTCTTTACAGCACTCCTCTGAGGTAAGTTATTCTGCAGTACTTTTTGTTGGTTGAGGTACTTCCAGTTACAATATTTTCAAAGAAACAGGGAAGAGGGGTGAACCACCATAAATCCTTATCATGAAAGCAGCTGCAGTATACAGCTGCCATTCTAACTTTTGGCAGTTCCAAATTTCACTTGGGCGAGGCTGCACATATATTTTGGCATTTTATTTCACAAATATCAGACACATCAATATTCTACAAACAAACCAGAGTCATGGGCACTTTAGTTTCTGGAAAGCCTACCTGGCTCCAGTGGATCATGTTTTGTACAGATGTTCCTGCAGGGCAGTGTGTTGAATACACATCCACTCGGCTCTGCAACAAGATCATTAACATGGTTTACTCATCCTCACAGGGCATCAGTTCTACCCATTGTTGCTTCCTGAACAACTAACAAACTATTCCATTCCACTTAAAATGTTATAAACAAAAGTTAACTGGAGCCATACATACAGATGAGGTAAGAAGTTAAAACATTTGAGGGATTAATTGCATTGAACAACAGAACTCTCAAGCTGAATTTTAAACCTAATAATGGTATCCCTAAAACATTTTTATACATTCAGTCAATACTGTATTAGCGTTCATAATAATTTAGCTATTAAAGAAAGTCACTAGAACACACCATATTCAAGTTTCTTTCATTAAAACCACATAGAAGAAAGAATAGGTTGCCACAAAGGTCATCGAGTATTCTGTGGGTGCAAACATGGGTAGCAAGCCACTTCAGCAAGAAATTCTGAGGGAGGAATTGTTTCTTTCCAAACATGTCCTACAAAAAAACAAACATATAAGACAAACATGTAATTGCACAGAATGACCTATTTTCAGTTTTTATACTACAGCACTCTTGAGGTAATTATTTACATTTCCACTGATGACAGGTGTTTCACATGAAAATCAATGATCTCCTTATCAGCGTTGTCATGGTTAGTGCTTCTGCTACAAATAGTGCAGTACATTAACCCCACCAAGAGTATATGGGAACTGGGAAAATCTTGCAAGAATTTCAAACCTAACCTTAAATTCAAATAAATTTTAAATTCAACAATTTACAGTTATATTGTACAGCCTTTTGTCATCAGATTGTTTAAGGCTAAAGTATGTTAAGCTCTGCCTGCTAATTTTAAATGGCTTTGTACTTGCAACTTCCTCTCTTCAAACCATGAGAGAAAAACAAGCTACATGAGATGTGGTGACCTCTTCCTCTTGATGGGTATTTTTAAATTGTTCAAGGATTTTAAAATGTCCCACTGCAAGCTTCCTTAAAAGTGACACAGTTCTTTAAAGATATGACTGACCCACGAGTTTATCACTGTCAGGTTCTCCCTGCACTCCAGTTTTTTGCAAGTCACCGTGAGAATCAAGTTCCTCAGCACAACATTGAACATCTGCACAAGGGACTGATCAGCTGCTAGTCTCATTAGACAAAGTCCATTATGCAAGGAACAGGAGATCACAATGATTAGTGTTGCTTTTATGTTAACTGCCTTTAGAGCAAGGAACTAGTACTACAGACAGACTTTAAATCAGTACAGGCTGGATCAGAAGGGGGGTTATGTCACAGAACAAACAGCCCTGTGTGGGAATCTCCATGGGTGGTGGAAAGAAAAGTGATGGTTAAAAATGACACACAGCAGGGTGTTCACAGTGTCTGACTTCAGGCACTTATTGCAGCCTGCCTCATTCTCCTTGATGTTAATGGGGAAGAGGTAAACTCCTCCAGAGGATGATTCACAGCATCTAAATAAAGCTGTTGCTCTTAATCACTCTCTGAAGGATCCTCTTCCAATACTAAATGGTTGATTGTGAAAGAAATCTGTTAAAGTTCATGGACAATTCATGACCTGTATTCTGTATAAAGATATTATACAACTCTTCTAAAACATAGTGACTAGTTAATCATATGATTTTCCTAGCTTAAATTCTAAAAACATGTAAATGGAAAAACAATTTTGTTCCACCTATTAAGCTGTAATTGTAAAATACTACTTTAAACTGATGCAAATTGTCTCACTAGACAGTAATAAAGCTACAGAAGACACTGCTGACTTCAATAGCATCATTATGGTAAAATTGACCCAGAATCCTTATCATATGTTACTCTCTAATCCACAGCTATTAACATTCTTTCCTATGCTATTTTCAGATAGAAAGGGGCATACCTCATTTGGCTTGAAACATTTATACTCAAATACAAACCTTGAGCAGCACATCAGGAAACAATCCAAATTTTACCAGAGGGCTAGTGGCAAACTTGACAGTAGCTACTGGTGCCAAGGCAAAGAACATTTTGATTTTCTTAGCCAGCTGTGGCAAAGTTGAAAAAGCAACAAAAGCTGTAATAACATAAGGAACAATTAACAAATCTCAGTGACACGAGTTAGATAAGAATTTTACCTGGTAGAAATTCTACAAAAATCTATGTGAAAGTGTGCAAAAGTATTTTTAGATTAATAGTTTAACTATATTGCACTACCTAGGATTAGGTTAAATAATGTAAATTAAACTAGTTACTACAAAGCCTAAATTAAATGCAGTAATTCAGAAGACTTGCTTTCTTCCAGAAAGCAATTTAATGCTTACTAACCCTTCTTCTACAAGAAGGTCTAAAGCACATGAGCCAGGCCTTACATGCAGCAAAATATTCTGGAAATGGGAATCTTTATTCTCTGCGTCTGATGAGTCTAATTTTATTACATATAATTCATTGATTTTTTTTTAATAGAAGCTGTACTGCCACCTACCTATGACTTCAATTTATCAGTCTAACAGCTTTCCACTTTTAAATAAACACTGAAAGATCATGTCTTTTCATTTTTATGCTAATATTCCAAAAAGCCACTAAAAACCAAAAGCAGTAGTTTTCAAGTGTCCTGGTTTTTAATCACTAAAACACATATGTGGAACTTGATACCATTTCAAACACAATATATTCTAATAAATGCATCTCTCCACATACCCATTGTGGTGCCCTGTGAATGGCCAATGTAAAATACTTGTTCCTGGCCAGTTTTCTTCAAAATAAAGTCCACTGAGGCTGGAATGTCGTATTTAGCCATTTCATCAAAGCTACAAAGCAAAGACAGAAAGTCAGTTGAAGAAATCAGTGATGAACAGCCGCACAGAGCTTTTCTGCACAGACCCATTGTGTGGACATAAAGAAAAGCTTCTTTTGGATGAAACAGAACTCTGATGATCAAGTTTTCAGTTTTCTACTGACCACCTAGGAGTTTCAGCACACCAAACTGATCTCAAAACTCCCCTTTACTGCCCCTCATCTGGTTGTATGTGTGACACCACATGTAACCAGAAAAAAATATCCTGCCAGTTCACAATGTGACTGGATAGCAACACAAGGATACCTGAAAACCCAGAATTCTTCCTGCTTCACTGTGAAGTGTGTGTGCTTCCTGGACCAGGTGTTCCCTCTGCTGTTTCCCAGCCACACATCATAGCCAGCATCTGCCAGCATAAAGCCAAGGCTGTTGTAATCCAAGTTTGTGATCCAGTTGCTGGCATCTGCAAGCAAACCATGCTGCAGAAACACAGCAGGCCTTGGACCTGAAAAAGAAAGTGGTTTTGATAGACTCCTGTTCATTAGGCATTGCATACGCAAGAATAATTCAAGTGAGCTGTTGAAAGTCTGTTTAAGGTTTGCACTTGAGTATTTTATCTACTTGACTTAATCTATAAGAACAGCAATTTGTATAATGGTCAGAGTGCCATGAAATCACATGCTTTTTCACCAAAAGCTACTTTTTATCATTAAGAGTTTTAAACTAGCAACTTCTTAGTTTCATAACTTGAAGTTCAAAACAGAAAGTGTGCAATAAATAAACATGAGAAAAGCAGGAGTTACAAGAAAAATATAGGTAGCCCTTACAACTGTTTCAAGCTCACAGACTCAGAAAGTGGCCCAAACACAGTAGCAGTTTTAATACTTATAAACTTTTCTCTGCCCCCACACATGGGGAAGGCATTCCCATGTATTTGTTACTGAGGTCTTTGTTTTCCAGTGCCAAACCACTGTGCTGAGCTGTGGAAATCTCTGCAGCTGGTGCTGATATTATCTCTGTGCAACACCCTTCCATCACCAAAACTCTGGCAGAACCTGAAGAGCAGTTCAATAGCCAACAAAGGAATCTGTGTTTCAGAGGACTTTCTCCCCTAATTTAACTAGTTATAAGAACCACAGTTAAGACCCAGGCAGAATTTAAGAAGACTCTCTTGACTTCCCCATCCTGAAAAGGGAAATGGCACCTCTATGTGGAATACAGATTTAAAAATTGAAAGTTCCTGCTTCTACACAGAGAAAATCAATTACCATCTAATCCCTTAGGAGAAAAAAGGCCTTCAAAAAATACAAAGACCTGTCTCTGGTTCTCACAGTAGCAGAGGTGTTTTGGCTTTTACTTCTGCTCTGAAAACTGAAAACAGGTAACATGACAACCAGCTCGATGCCAGAGATTACTCAGGAGTTTACCTCCTCCAGTGACACATCACTCTGCCATGTTACAGACTTACACAGTACTTCCTCCATTGATAATTTTAGACTTGGATCTTTCAGCAGAAACAGATAAATCATAACTCCCAGTCACCTATATTGTCTATCACAGGTCATGTCCATAAATGTTTGCTGCAAGTTTCATATTCCAAATTAACAATGCTCCCCTTTTCTGGAAATCTTTATACTTGTGGCAAGGAACTTTTGAGTGCCTGCTTTTCCCACTTTGTTAAAAAGCCCACATGGCATACTGTCCAGGCAAGCAGAACAAGTGCCCAGCAGTGCCCAACTGGCACTGGGGACAGTACAGTTCTGCACAACTGTTTACTCTGCTGCACTAACCCTTCATTGTCTTATAAACTGGACTGTCAAGCCTCACACTGAATTTGTTTTCAGTAATGTTCCACTTTCCATTGACACCTTCTTCCCTTTTTCTAAACTCAGATCAACCAACTTGTGAATTTTTGAAGAACAGGCTCTCCTCAAGCTGCTATTGCTTGTTTCATAACATTGGAAGGGGAAAACTGTTTAACTGCCTTAATGCTTTAATTCTGCTCTCATTAACCTCCAGTATCTGCCAGTTCCTTTTTTCACTTTACCAAGCAGTCACCAGATCTCCACATGACCTGCACAATCATATGACAAACTGACTTGGATAATAATAATGATTTTCTATCACCTATGATCCTAAAAACCCCAGAGGGGAAATAAAAAGGGGAGTCCTTAAACTACGGTCTCTGCATACAACATTTTGTCCTCTTCATTACAGACCCAACAAGCTGAAGACAGATTTACTTCCACACCCTTCTTACCCATGTTATGCAGTTGTTTTAGGGTTTTTCACAAGTAAAACAAAAAATCCTTGATGTTTTGCTTTTAGGTTCTCTGTACATTTCCTTTCTTTTTTCCCTGAAGAATGGTGGGCTTTGTTCCAAAACATCATGTGATACATAATTCCAAGGAATTCTATTCACATTTTGCAGGTATTGCAAAAGAAAAATACGGCATATATATGCTTAGTCAGCAGTAACACATCATTGGTATCTTCCTGAGGAAAGATACCAAGTCTATAAAAACTTAAGATCAACATGAACTTTGAAATCTTCATTCTCCCAGAAGCTCACACTTCCACAAATGTGGTCAGTAATCCTTGTTTTCTTAAATTAAAGCACTCTGCAAAACATGAACTTGGGGTCGAGGGCGTGGCAAGGGGTATGTGGAGAATTCCAGAAGTCAGGAAACTTCTGTTTACTTATGTCATCAATGAAGGATTCAACAAAATCAGCAGGTACAAAGGCAGCCTTTTTCCTGTGGGCATCTCTGAAATTAAATACAAAGACACCTGCCAGTTTTGACAGGGCTCGTCCATGCACTGATCTTTACACATTCCTTGTGAAAGACAACAGACAGTGCAAACATCCTAACTCCTACACAACCAACAGATAAGCTCAGGAAGGCTGTTGCTTGGCCTTTGACAGGGGAGAGGGTTTTTCCACAGGTCTCGTTCACACCCAAGGCTATAGGACAATCATAAATTTCTTTTGGGAGCTTCATGTTTTTACCTGTAATCCTGGGATTTTTTCAGTCTGAAGTATTCTGAGGCAATCCTTAGAACATGTAACTTCTATGCAAATGGGCTGCTGTTTTATGAATGGCTGTAGAAGCTTTTCTAAGGCATAGTGGCAAGACTGATAACAAATTCAGCCACTGCACAGACATTGTTAATTCTATACAGAGTGCATGAGGATAGCAAGTCAAAAGGTATGGGTCTCTCTTCTTCACATCTGTCTCATTTTTAAAGCATTCTATCACTCAATCCTCACCAAAGCCTTTGCCCATATTGCTTCCTTGTAATTTTGAGCTTACACTACCACTATTCTCTCTATCCCCCACCTCCTCAGCTGTGCAACCCCTGCATCTCCTCCATGGTCTTAAACCATAGTAGTCCTTAATCTTCTTCTGGATTGTTACAGGAACAAAAGTTTTATAATGCAAAGACAGCGTTTTCATTTTTTCTTTTTCCAAACAGACATAAATCTTACCTTTGCTTCCTTCATGGCCTTTTCTTCCATAAGGTATTCTGTTAATGGAAAGAATATATCCATCTTCTGTTGTCACTTCATATTCCTCACTAGGGTATCCTCTGAAGGTAATAATTTCACTCTGAGGAGAGAAAAGAAACCCTCTTGGAACCAGACTGCCAGGCTCCTCAGTCCACTAACAAATGCAAAGTACCCTGGGTCTCTTCTGAAGACTGGAATGTGTAATTAAAGGGTCTGGTAGTAATATGCCATCTGCCTATCAGGCAGATTTTCTTAAGAAGACATCCCAGAACAGACTCAGGAACTAGCCAGACTGAATCCTAGGAAACTGTAAGGATTCCCTAGACTGTCCCAGCCACATGGTGCTTACAGTGAGAAACAAGATGTAGTCTTGAAAAGGAGATTATGGTAACAGGGCAGAACACCAAGAGCCAGATTTGTCAGACAAAAATTGAAACTGTCTGCTCTCAAGAAAACAAGTAACATACAAGTGAAGACAGAAGAGAGTCACTGGCACCACTGCAGTATACAGGAGAGAAGGATGTGTCATTTCTTACTTTCTCCTCAAAATTTATGCCCAGTGCAGAGTTTTTAAGTGAGTTTGGTGTCAAAGAAAACAGGAAAATAATAATAAAAATCCTCACACCTGTTAAATGCTTTGGTTTCATTATTAGGTTTAATTTCTCATCGTTTATGTCTTGGGCTTTATGTTATTTTGTTTTGATGCAGCTCCACTAGGGCAATGAACTTGATGTCATTGGTTTTATGACACCAACCATGCCTTGAGAAAATCTAAGAAATGCAAGACATGATCCGAGTTCTTCTCTAAGACTGTTGGGCAAGGAAGAGAAGAAGAACTTAATTAAGCATGCTATTTCTTTTAAATATGTCTTTAATTATTCACAGTGACGTTAACATTCCAAAGTGATTTTAAGGCGGTTATTCCAATGCTATTAGTCTTAAGACTAAATTATTATCTTCAGACCTTTAAACTGTATATACATGATCCAAGCACTTCTTTTCTTATACACCTTAAGCATTTCTATCTTGAAGCATCTTCTCCCACATGTGAAAAATTGGCACAGTTTAGACAGGGCAGAGGAAAGAGAAACGAATATCGGCTACCAACTGGAAATATTTAAGGAGTTAGCTACTGCAGCAGAAGGAAAACAAAGTTAAGAGAGTAAATCCCAAATGGGGAGAAAAGCAGTCGTGGGTAAGAACCCAGGCGCATGGTGCTGGGAACTTCACCGCGCTCCACGAACATCGGCTTTTACAGCGGTTCCGAAAGACAGTCGCAAAGACGCGAAAAAATGTGAGAGAAAGAACAAATATAGGGAACAGCGGGCCAAGAGGACCGGGAAGGAGGAGCAGAGAAAGAGGACGTGTAACCCTTGTGTGTGAGCGGCTGCAGCAGCGGGCTGGCCGCTGGCAGGTGGCTGAAGCCGCCGGGGCTCTCCCCGCGCTGCCCAGCCCGCCCAGCCCCGCCGCAGACAGGGCTGGGGCACTCCTGGCCGCGGCCGCGCCACTCACGATGTTCATGTTCGTTTCGGGGTCCACATTCCTCCTCCCTGCGGCGAACGCGCCCGAGCCGCCGATGCTCTGCAGCAGGAAAGCAGCGAGCAGCAGGCCCCGCATCCTCGTCCTACGAGAAAGAGCCGGGACACGGCGGCCGAGCAGAACGCGGCGCTACAGCGGCTGCGAGCGGGCCCGGGCGAGGCTTTTGTGCCACCCCTCGGTGACAGGGGCGGGAGCAGCAGCGCGGCCGGGCAGGGCCGGGCCGGGCCGGGCGTGCCCCGCGGGTCGCAGCGCGGAGGGAGCGGCGGGGGCGGCGCTGCCGGGCCGGGCCGGGCTCAGCCCACACGGCGCGGCCCTATCGGCGGTGCCGCCGCGGCGCGGCCTTGGCCGCCCGGCCCGGCGTGATTCAGCGTTTCCGCAGCAGTGCTGTGTGAATCCTCCCGGCCCCCGGGCTCCATTTCCAGAAGCCGTGCAGCCTCCAGAACGGCGCCCGTTAATTTGCTTCTCTGCCCGCTTCGTCTTCTGCATTTGCTCCGCCTTCGGAGCCCGTACGATGCTGCCCTGCCAGGGTCCGCATTATGCTCCGCAGCGGGCTCCGTGCACAGAGCGGCAGCGGCAGCAGCGAGGAGGGCGGCGGGGCCGCCCTGCCAGGGTCTGCGTTGTGCTCCGTGCACAGAGCGGCAGCAGCGAGGAGGTGCCAGGGTCTGCGTTGTGCTCCGTGCACAGAGCGGCAGCAGCGAGGAGGTGCCAGGGTCTGCGTTGTGCTCCGTGCACAGAGCCGCAGCAGTGAGGAGGGCGGCAGGGCCGCCCGGCGCTCCCCGTGCCGGAGCAGCATCCCCGGCGTGCCCCCGGGGCAGGGCACCTGCGCCTCGGCACCGCCCGTGCTTCCAGGGGCCCGACAGCAGCCGCTGCTGCTCCTGCACACACACATCACCATCCGTCATCTTCGAGCATTGTCTAAACATATCCAGCCTTATACAAATGGGCTTCCATGCGTGCAGGGTTACCATCACGGCTTCCTGCAAACCTGTGTCATGTTCATGCTCTGCGGCGTGATTGGCAGGCACTGCATTGCACCGCTGTAATTTCCCGGAGAAGCGTGTCTGTGGTCAGGGGATGTGTGACCGGGCTTGCGAAAACTTGGACCAAATTCAATCCTTTAAAATAAATATTCTGTTACTCTGCCCATTACTGTGGAGTAATATCCATAGAATAACACATAAAGCTGATACTAAATATGTAGTGATACAGCAAGAGGGTGTCCAGAACAGAAACGCTTCTGTTTATTTAGAAAGCACTAAGATTTTAATTGAAAAATCATAGAAGTTTTCATAGCATCCCCGTGTTTTGATATGCAGATGTCACTAGATACAGAGATACTATATGATCCTTTGCATTTCTGGCTGTCATTTCTTAAAACTGTTTGATTTTAAAGAACTTGGGTGGGAGAATTATTGCTCAGTGATTCACTTGAGTTTTTTGTCGAATTAATTAAAGGTTACTCTTCCCTGCTAAGGGAAAACCCAAATTATAAAATGCCACAATTGCTGCTGTCAAACATAGTAATTATATGCTAACCTAGACTAAATGGGAACCAGTATAAAATAGGGTATGTTAAGGGACCCTGTAATTAACTAGTATACTATGGTATAGTTAATTTACATTATTGTAAAAAAGGAAAACTACATTTCAGGCAATTGTTTGGCTGACCTGATGCTTCCAGGGGGACTTCTTTGTCAGCATGTATCCATTTCAGCTCCAAGGAAACATCCAGATTTGAATATTCTCTCATAAAATGTGTAGATATGTTTGAAGACATTTCTTATTCTTCTGGATGTACAGATCACTCCAGTAACCAAAGACTTTTTATTAAATACAAACGCATTTGTTGTTCCCAGCCCATTTCCAGTAATGTTTTTCAAGAAGCTTCTGCATTTGCTGCAATGCAGTGCAGCTCTTCCTGAGAGCAGTCAGCCCAGCTACAGCTTGCTCTGAAGTGAAAGCAGCAGAGCTGTAGAAAGATTTCTAAATTTTCCTGTGCAGTGCCCAGCAAGTTACAGAGATGGCTGCAGAAAGGCTTTGCATAACTGTTCTCTTACTTACTCTGATTTAAGCGCTTTGCTGCATGTACTTTATTTAATAGGCATTTGTGTCAAACCATAGCATATAGATGCAAATAAATTAGTAAAAAATTAAGGAAACTAGGGCAAACTTCTGCATTGCAGAAGGAATATGCCTGTATTTTCCCACATGTACCAAGCCATGCACCAAGGAAAATAGATGCCTGGGACAGAAGCAGAGACAAGAAACCCAAACTTATAGCATAGTAAATCATTAGTCTCCACATTTGGTTTTGGCATTGCAATAACCTTTCAAACACTTTTTTGCCCTGTAACTACCTACAACCTTTATTTTCCATAAAATACATGGATTTGTGTAGATACCCTTTTTCTTTCTCAATCCACTGCATCTTTTCATCACCTATCAAATATCTGGTTACTAGAATCTTGAATGCTACTCAGAGCATTCAAGACCAAATAAATGGAAGGCACAACAGCAGTGGGCAGCACTCCTTTAGGAGCTGCACTAACCTTTATCTTGAGCTCTGAAGCATCATCTCCAACAGCCCCTCCACAGACACACACAAACACACAAGCACACAAACAGACACTTAAGACAAAAGGCGGGGGTGGGGGGATGTTTTTGTGTTACACAGGCTCTCCAAATTTTTGTAGAAACCAGAAGTTCTAATATGTAAGACTGGTTTGTTGGGTTTTTTAAAGGAGGGAAAGAGTGGAAGGGGGAAAGGAGAGAAAAGAAGGGAAGAAGAGAATTAGGGAAAATAACAGTTATCAGGTACTAACATCTCTGCCGCCATGCTGAGGGTTGTGGTTTCTTCTTCCTCTCACCAGATCTAGTTTGAGTAATTTTTATAAATTGTGTAACACAATTTTAGACCTTTCTTTTTCTTCCCTAGTCTGCAGCTTCAGGTTACATCTGAATTTACTCTATATAGTGCCATTTATTTATGTTATGACCTATTTCTTGGTTCTCTTTGTTACTCCCGAAGTCAAGTTACAGAGCCGGGTCTGCATTTTTAATTTTTTTAAACTAAGCATCAATGAGTTGTTTGTTCATAGATCCTCCAGACCCCAGGCCATTCCCATCTCTGTTGCCAGGTGTGTAGCCTGTAGCAGGCATTGCTCTTGCCAGCATCAGGCTGTAAGCTGTGCAATGGCTTTGCATGGCCTGGGGAGCAAGGCTTGCCAGGTCTTCTCAGTCTGACCTTGTCCTGACCTGTCTTCAGCTTTGTTTTGCTTGGCACACCTGTGACAGCAGTTTCTCAAACTGACTGCCTCTGTCTAATGTGATTTGTGAAAGGATAGTTGTGGGTTTATGTAGAGAGCAGCAACAAACATTTCCTGCAGATGGGATACTTAGTACTCTTAGACAATGGCATAGTGCAGAAAAACACAGACCTGGTACAGCAGCAGAGATTCCATGGTGTGGAGGCACAGGATGAAGGAGTGCAGAGAGGGGAGATAAGGGTTTGTTTGTGTGTGTGTTACATGGGTGACACAACACCAATAAAACAGAAGCCTACAGCATGGCACTGAATTGTGCAAAGATGCATCAGCAGAGGCACCAGGGGCAAAGGACCCTTGCCTAGCCTATGCAGGATAACCAGGTCAGCCCCCACTAGCCTGAAATATTCTCTTTATCGTGGATGTCTCTGCCTTTGAACACAGTAAACGCTGGGAGCATTAAGGAGCTGTTGCCACATTCTCCACAACACAAAGTAATACATGGCACAGAGCCAGGCTGAAACAGTGCAGCTTAGAGACTTAGTTTCATTTCCTCAGCTGCAGGCTGATTATTCTGCTTCGGCACACCAACAGAAAAGCTGAGTTTCACTTTCTTGTTCCCAGTAATTTCATCACAGCTCATGAGTGCTGGACCAAATAAATAGAAGGCACAACAACAGTGGGCAGCACTCCTTTAGCTTTGGGGCTATCTGAAGACAAATGAGCAGAGAAAGAAAACCATGAGGTAAGAAAGCAATCCAGTCTCTGAAAGATGTTTTTTTTCCTCTATGCCACAGGAAAATAATGCTTATTATTTATATAAATGTAAGCAGTGAGAGACTTTGAGCATCTAAAACCAGAAAATATTTTACAGAATATTTAGAGAAGAGCCAAAATAAAATAAGGATGCTCTTGAATGTTGTCATGTTACTGCTTCTCTAATGAGGTTAAGTCTCTGTGAGTAGAACAGAAAGTCAGATATTTTTGTGCATGCAATGTGGGGATGAAATCCCGGCTGTAGCAGGGGCAGCTGGTGCCTGGCCAAAGAGGTATAATCTGTCTCTCAAACCTGTGTTTGTGATTCCTCCTTGATTTGCCTCCTCATAATTTTGCAGTCTTTCCACTCAGTCCTTTTTTTACCCAAAGATTTGATTGTGCAGTTGAGCAGCAGCACATGCTGTGCTCCACAGGCTCTTAGACCTGCTAGGAGTTGCAGAAGGGACAGCAGGGAAGTGTTTCTAAGAAAGGAAGACTTGACTGAGAAGCCTCAGTAATAGAATTGTGTGTCAATCCTTTTTTAATTAAGGGAAAGCACAGTGTAGACTAAAATGTCACGTCTGTGTTGTAAAAATGTCCCCTTGATTGTGTGACAAAGGCCAGTTTGTGCACCCACACAGGGACACAGGTAGGCAATGGCAGCAGGGGAAACCCAAATAACACCCTGCCCTGGTGGCTCCACATTTGGGAAGAAAAAGCTGTTGAATGATGGAGAGGGATTGTCCTGATTTCATCTGGTATAGAGTTAATTTCTTCTCAGTAGCTGGTACAGTGTTCTGGTTTCATTATGCCAATTATGTGTATAGCACACTCACAATTTGTTTGTGGTTGTGTTTATCCTAGTCAAGGACTTTTCTGTGTCATGCTTTGCCATTGAGGAGGTGCACAAAAAAGCTGGAGAGAGCACACCTGGGGCAGGTGATCTGAACTGGCCAAAGGGATATTCCACACCAGAGAACATCATGCCCAGTATATAAACTGAGGGAGTGACCTGGAAGGGGGCTGGTTGGGGTGCAGGGACAGAGTCTGGCATCAGACAGCAGGTAGTGAGCAATTGTACTGTGCACCACTTGTTTTTCTTTGAGTTTTATTTTTTCCTTTTGTCATAATTATTAATATTTACTATAACTATATTTTATTTTAAGTTATTAAAAATTATTAAATTCTGATCTTAACCTACAATTTTCACTTTCGATTCTCCTCCCTGTTCCACTAGTGGGGGGCAGGGGGAGATGAGTGAGCAGCAGCATCTTGCTTAGCTGCCAGCTGGGCTCAAACCACACCAGGGATACAGGAGTGTTAAGGACCAGTAGTATGTTAATAAGGGTGTGTGAGTGTGTGTATCTAGGGATGAGGCACCTGGGGAGAGAGAGAAGCTCCCTGACCAGCCACTGGGCATCCAGAGCCAGCATCTGAGGAGCCACAGGGTTAGTGAGTGAGTGTGTGCTTTGCACCAGCAAGTGGAATGGGGTTACTTACTCATGGGCTGTACATCCAAGTGCCAGCAACTGGAGAGGCTGGTGAGACATGGGACCCAATTCCTGGATACATTAGCCATAGAATCAATATAACCATTACATAAGAATGGTGCTATGATCTAACATACAAGGATTTAAAAATGCAGGAAATCCAGAATTATATTTATAATACGAACCATAACATGTACAAAGGTTTAGGAAATTGAGTAAATCACATTATTTATATTTTATTTATATTTATTATTATAGTTTAATATAGTTTTAATATAAACTATTATTTATAGTTTAAGGGAATTTTAAGTGATGACATCTTTTGGGTAGGCTTCAGCAATTGTTCCCAGCATAGGAAGTATGTTCCTGAGGCCCAAGGGTGTGCCAGCTTTACTACAGAGACCAGCCCTCCATTTTAACATCCACAGCAACATCTGTTTCTGTGTAAGAGGTGCCATCATACACTCGCAAGAAGAATTACTAAAATCACTATTCAGCACTTTGTACCTAGGTCTCCCTACAGCTTTGGCTTCTTTGAAGTATTGTGGACCAAGTGCACCAAGTGAGGTATTACCTGCCTTTAAAGTACATCATGCCTGGCTTAAAAATAAGAATAGCAAAAAGTAAATGGGATATAAACAACTTTTTCTTTGATTTCTTCTAGTACCATTTCCAAGGATTCCTTGAAGACTTCCCTGTTGCAGTTACAATGTCATTTTACATGGACTTTGCAGAAGAAGTATGTAAGTCTTGAGGCCCTAGAGGAAACAATACTTGATCATATCAAGTTTTTGGCAAAATATGAGATTAGAGATTATAATTTACTCTCCTATGTAAATTACCTAAAGAATTCATATGAGGAAGCCCTGAGAAGTCTCAAAAAAGCTGAAGAAGCTATTCAAAAACATCATCCAGATGAAATTGAAAGGAGAAGTCTTGTTACCTGGGGGAACTATGCCTGGATCTATTACCACATGCAGAGATATGAAGAAGCTCAAACTTATGTAAGCAAAGTGGAAAACAGCTGCAAAAAGCTTTCAAGTACTGCTCATGGGAAGATTGAGCTTCCAGAGATCTATGCTGAGCAAGGATGGGCATTATTACGTTTTGGGAGGACTTACTTTGAGAGGGCAATTAATTGCTTTGAAAATGCTCTGAGGAGTGAGCCCAATAACTCAGATTTTAGTGCTGGCTATGCAACTGCAATGTATCGCTTGGAAGGTAACGTTCAGAGGTACGGTGGGGAGAGCAGGCCATCCCTTGAGGCCCTGAAGCGGGCAGTGGAGCTGAACCCAGCAGACACTACCGTTGTGGCACTGCTTGCATTGGAGCTTCAGCGATTACACCGAGCTAATGAAGGGGAGAGGTACATTGAAGAAGGACTGCAGAAAACCCCTGACTTTCCTGTTTTCCTGCGACATGCTGCTAATTTTTACAGAAGGGCAGGAAAAGTGAAGAAGGCAGTGGAGATTTTGAAGAAGGCCCTAACACTGACGCCAAAGTCTGTCGTTCTGCATCACCAACTAGGACTCTGCTACAGATACGAGGTACTTCAGCTGAAAAAGACAAGATACCCACCTAGAGAGGCAATGGAGAATCTCATCGAGCTTGCCATTTTTCATTTTAAAACAGCGATTGACAAAAAGCCAGTATTTTTTTCTGCCTATAGTGACCTAGCAAAGACATATTCAATAGACAAGAGGTATGAAGAAGCAGAAGAGATGTATCAGAAAGTGCTTCAGAGGAATGATCTAGCCTGGGATGATAAACAAGACATCTACTTCAATTATGGCCATTTTCAGCAATTCCACATGAAATCAGAATCAAAAGCCATTAAATATTACATAGAATGTCTGAAACTGGAAATGGATTCCTATCCAAGAAAAAGGTCCAGTGAAGCTGTGGAGACATTATTAAAACAGAAAATTGAGAGTGGTTTAGGAGATGCCACTGTTATTGGTACACTTGGACTTGTTCATAAACTAAATGGTAAGAAACAAGAAGCGATTGAATGCTATGAGGAAGCCATTGCTTTGGATCCTAACAATGAAGAATATCTGAATGCATTAACTGAGCTACGACTTTCCATCTAAAGCTAAAGCTCACAAAAATCCTGTGTACCAAAAAATCCCCCAAACCAAGGAGGTTTCAACAGACTTTTAAAACCTTTTTTGTTGTTTGTTTTTCTTTTGAAGGTAGACATTATGACCAAATGGAACACAGGTGGCATCACTTTCTGCTCATAATGTAAAAACTGCAGACAACAATTGTTGATTTGTTCATTCACTAACAGAGAGCATGCTTGGCTAACTATAAAATATAAAAAAATATATTTATAGCTAATCTAACTTAGTCTTCAATGCTAACATGTGTATAAATGTTGGATTTAAGTGATAGTCTGTAGAACACAAGCTTCTATGCTGAAATCAGATATTACCTTCTACTGAGAAAAAGATAAGGGAATAATACAATAGTATTTTGTCTGTATAGTTGAAGGCATGCTTATACACAAATAGAATTTCTGAAGCTTTTTTTTCAAAAATATCTTTTGTAGAAGAAACTTGTTGAAGGCTTGTTCAGTTTACTATCTCGTATGCTGTTTAATTATGAAAAAAACACTGTTTAGCTAGTCCACTGAAAAGCTTACAAAATGTGTACTATTGTTGTGAACTACTAAAGTCTGTTTAATCTGTTGACTGTTGCTTCTGGCTGTCTTTCTGATGACCGGCCTTCATGTTAGTAGATTAAGTAAAGTGAAATAGCCATTCCAAAAAGTAAGAAGGATAAAGTTTTGGTAGGCTATGAAAGGCTGAGGAGCCTTTCATATTTATTTTCCCTGACCTCTCAGCATAACTGGCTCCAGGGGCATTGCACAAAAAAATTAAACTGTGCACAAAACAACATCTGTCTAGTTTACCCAAAACACCCTATCAGGAACCACAACATCTGGAGAGGAAGGAAGGACACTCTTTAAGATGCCAAATAGATGGCTATGGCCATGCTTGTCAAAAAAGCCAGGGATAGCAAACACACACAAGAAATGACCTGAACTGGACATGAAGGGGAGAGCACAGCCAGAGCAGAGCTGGGTGAGTGCCACAGAGCAGGGCAGGGGAGCACAAGGGACATGTGGAAAAAAGGGTGGGTGCCTGAAGCAGCGCACTTCAACAAGTCTCAGAGAGCAACTCGCGCTTTTGGGGCCTGGAGCACACTTGCAGAAAAGCTAACAAAGAAAGGCAAAGGACAGGTCTTTGTTTGGAGATCCAAAGGCTGTTTACTGCTTCCAAGAAGGTCCACAAACAGAGACAGAAGAGGGTGGAGGGTACAGGGTTAAATATGGGGGGAAAGGGGTGGCTCTGAGGGCTGAGGACCAATGGGAACAGGGACAAGTGGTGCAGGGGAGCGGCAGCAAACTAGGGGAACCAGTAGGATAACAGGGGCAGAACACTGCAGCAAACTGGGGCCAATAGGGATTGAGAAAGGGGAGAACATTCTAGGGGATATACATATATGGTGAACTGGGGCTGAATGGGGGTGGAACAACTGGGAGAGCCAATGAAACTGGAAATATTAACATGTGCCTGCAGAGGCCCATGGGAGGGAGGCTTTTCTCACCCTAACATTAGAGGGATGTTTCCCCTCACTTGTTTCTGCTCCTTGGAGGTTAAGGTGCTGTCACTTCAGTGGCAGGACTTTGAGCCTCTACAGGTGCCCATAGGGTCTATATAGTTGGAAGAAAGCACTGAAATGCCAAAAGTCTTCAGCTGTCCAACTAAATTTTTCTATTGTTTGTACTATCCTTTTCTGATTTCCCAGTAGTGTCCCTGTGTTTGATAGAGCATAGTCCTCAGGGAAAACTAATGCTCTACTTCCAAAATGCTTCTGAGCCCTAGCCACTAGTGTAGCATGAAGCAAACTGGTGACAGAGCCCATCAAGAAGGATGTGCACTTTAATTTCTAGCCATCCTGGAGCATTCCTGCACCCACAACAGCACCCCCATACAGACAGGATGACAAGCCATGAAGGAGTGCAAAACACCGATGCCAGATCACAAAATAACAATAAACCTCTTCCTTCTCAGCTCTCCAGAGAATCTTTCATAACATGAGCAAAAGCAATGAAGTGTACATAATTGCAAACACCTTCTTCCTAAGAACCAGCTGGAGCAAAATCCACCCTTGTTTCCCAGCCACCTGCCAGATTCTCTGTTTCATACAAAGGCAACCCTGCCTAGGGAAGGAGTGGTGAGGAGGGAGAAGAGGGGGACTGGGAACAGTTCCGGCAGACCTCTCCTGAAAGCTGGCTGCAACAGCAGTGGGGGCAGTCAGGAACTGGGGACACAACATTGGTGTGCCCAGCTATGGGGACAAAAGGGTCTGTTAGACAACCTCACTGCCTTGGTGAATCTTGAGGGCTTCTAAACTCAGCATCAGTGCTATCTAAACTCCACTGAGGGCATGAAGGGTGGAGGGCAGCAGAGAAGAATTTGAGGAAGAGGTGGTGCAAGCCATGGTGACACATCCATCCTCCCCTCTACACTGCCAGCAGAATATCTCCTGAAAAAAGAACCTTGAAGAAATAAGGATAAGGTATAAATTATTTTGGAAAAAAAAAAAGTGAGCCTGAATTTTTATGAAGAGTCATAGCAGCTCGATCTGCACAGTGAAGAAACTGTGAGACATAGTAATGCAAAAAGTGTATTTGTTGTGCCTCACCTCCTTTGTACTCTGCAGGACAGTTCTGGAGCACAGATGCCTGGGGATGCTCCCAGGTATCCAGCCTTCTGGATTTTGCCTGTCTTGTAAATGAGAAAAAACGTTATTTCCCACAGGGTGGTGCTGCTGCATTGCCTGGCATGCCGACATGGGGAGCAGGTTGAGTCGGAGCTTCGGGAGTTAGAGAAAATGAAACACACATTTTTGAGAAATATGTGGGGGTTTTGGGCAAAACTAGAACTGCACAGAGGCTGAACACACTGCCAATTAATTCACACCCAAGTATGCATACATCACTGAAGCTGATGCTAGCTGTGTAGGGGAAAAATGACTGAAAATAACACTTCAGGAAGTATCAATTTATGACTCAAAAGCACCTTCTAAAGTATATATAAAATTTAATGAAGTACAACCGAACAATCACTAAGAAGAAGATATTATTTATTGAGGCAAACCCCACTAAGGACTTTGCCATGCTGACTATGAAGTAGTGCTACAGTTTAAGTTAAACAAGCTCTTGCTTCTCACATAAATTTGTAACGCTTTACAAAGAAATAATGTTTGACAATATAAAATACATTCACCATATAGTAACACAGCCTTTGTCTTTCCAGAGGTAAATTATTACCCAAGCTGATAGGAATGTTTCAAGAATATTTTTTCTGAAAAAAGAGTCATTTTTCAACAGAAGGTACTTGACTTTTCCAATGTTGTTTTCACACAACTTTCCAAGGTACAATTTATTAAATGTTCCAGATTATCACTAGAAAATAAATAATTTCAAAATATTTATTATTTCCCTATTTCAAACCCCGTGGAATGGAGACATATGGGATAACTTCAGCAGCTGTGAGCAGTTTCACTTACACTGAACTTCCATCCACTGCACAGAACAGAGCATAATGCCAGGTAGGATCCATCTGAGGTAGGATCTGTTGGACAGATGTTACCCCAAGCCAAGTCCCACCACGCTGTCCTGGGGAGCCAGACAGGCTCAGCAGTGCAGTGCTCCAGCTGAGCTCATACCCATCAATGCTTGTGTCCATCAGGGCTGGTGGGAACATAGAATTACAGGATAGTTAAGGGAGGAAAAGACCCCTAAATCCTCAAACATGCAGCGTTCATCTGGCAAATTGTTCACAGCTAGCTCTGATATCTTGATTTATTCCCATACTAAGCAATGCCAAGAAATGTCCTCCATGGAGGACAGCCTGAATATTGTCATCTCTGAAAAAAAACATTGCCAATACCATAAATCATTCTTTAAAACCATTGTGAGCCAGAGATTTCTGTAATGCATTGCCTGAAATATTTCACATGGCAGGATGAAGGTGATCTGTTCAGCCTGGGTTCTGTGGAGCAGGAGCTAGAAGCTTGGCCTGAGGCTTCACCAGCCTGGATTGCATTCCCATTTCTTCCACTTGCAGGTCATTTCCTGCTACGCTTCTTTCCTTCTGTTTCTTAGTGGGGGCATTCATGACAGGGCTGATATTTCACAGTGTGCTTTATGCACAGAAGTCTTTATTGCAGTATATAAGCTTTTCTCCATTGACTTAAGTCAGAGCAGAAACAGTACTGGAAAGCCCTGAAAGAATTTTACCATTTTCTACAAAAGGTCTGTGAATAAAACCAGTTGAATGTTTGCTGCTAAATAAGATATTTCAAACAATAAGTAGTACTTAAAAAACATAAAGGGAAAAGCATATGAAAAAAATCTTGAAATAATAAGAAAATGCTAATAACACATTACACAGTATAATTTACTATGATAAAAATGCATATAGCATTATACCAACAGGCTTTTACAATATGCAGTTCCATGATGTGTTGTGATGTGAGAAACAAAGTAATTAAATTTTTGTAAATTTATTTACGGTGGTAATTTATAACTTGTTCCAAAAAATTGTATTTTTGATTGACCACACTATTCCCTACTTTTTAAAATATTAAAATATTGTATTAAGATCTAAAACATTATCTTCATCAGTACTAATTAATAAAACCAATTAGTTTTTTTCCACATGTGCATATTTTTCCTAACTCATTAAGGAACACCCATGGATAATTTTTGGGTTTTTTTATTAATATATGTTAAAAACTAAACTGGGTCCAAGAGTCAATTTTCATGCTGAGCTGAAGAAAAGTTATGTGATTGGCTTTAAGAAGATTTTGCACTGCTCTTGCTTATTCTGTGGTCTGTGCACATAGATCATGCTACTGGCTCTGACTACATTCCTGAAGCAGGACAGCAAGAAAGGCTTCATTTAAACACAAATGATTTTAATATGTTGTATTTAAAATACACTTGGATAACAAAACTACTTGATACACATGCTATTCATATATATGTCTGTGTGTATATATAAAATACATTATACTCCTGTGGCTGTACTCTTGGTCTAAATCAAATTGATAATCAGTCTATGTTGCTTTCACTTCCAAGGCACAGAGTGGAAAAGGACACCACGAGCAGCCATTGAACACACTGCAGACTAACAAAACTACTAGTTCAGTGTAAGTGGAAATTATTTAGACTCTGATCAATTTGTTAATGAACAGAATACAGCCTGATACAGCATTAAAACACTGAAACTATTTGTACTGTGGAATGTGAAGTTTTCCATTGCTGACAATGTGTTCACTCTGGAAATGTAGAAAATCACAGTATTGATTAGACCATCACATCAGTAAGTTACTCCATGAGCTACATTCACTCCCTAGCTCCTGTGAAGCAGCCAACTGGAGTATATTCCTCACACAAGCAGCAGGAAACTGTCAGCAAGTCACAGCTCTTGTGTTCTGGCCATCTAGGAAAAGTGACCTGACAGCTCTTCAGATGGTACAAATGAGCAATTGGCACCACCTGAAGATGCAGTTTCTGGGTGTGAAAAGAGACAAACTTGCCACTGCAATACACAGAAACAATTCTGCCAACATCCTCTCCATTATCAGCCCGTGTGGTGGGCACTCTCTCAGCCATCTGGTTGCATGGACTCTAATAGGTGCTGATTTTACAAGAGGAAGAGGCTCTGTGTTTGAAAATACAGGAGCCTCTCTGGTCTCATGGGCTGTCTTTGGGCTTCTTCCAACTAATGCACTTAAAGCACATTTGTCTATCAGCATGCCTGGTCCCATGGCACAAATTTATTCCTCTTCAGATAAGTAGAACCACCACAGCATATTTTCCACCCTCCAAGACAAGGATCAGCTGAAAGATCATACCCAGAATGTCATTGTTTAGAAGTTCAAATTTTAAAGGTATCCAGAAGAAAAAAGGAAAAAGTAAAATTTGCTATAGAGCGTGTGGGAAAGCAGGTCTAAAACCATATTTGAAATTAAATTGAAATGTATGTACAAAGTTCAGGCACATTGTAAAAATTAAAGCTGCTCCAGAGATACTTTCAGCATAAACCAGTTTCCTGCCAGATTTTCTTAAAAAAAGAAAGCAAAACAAAAAAGAAAACAAAAAACAACAAAAAAAAAACACAAACAAAAAAAAAAAACAACAACAAAAAAAAAAAACCCAAAAACAAAAGCAAAACAGATGACTTTGGCATTTGAAACACTCATTGCAAAGAGTTTCATGCAGACTGATAAATGCAGAGATTTTTTCATGGTGTGTATAATTAGTCCATTGAAACATACTAGACCACAAAATGAAAAAGCTTGGGTCATTAATAGTATTTTTAATGTAAATGTTATTGTTCAGTTTTGGTGACTGATCCCTGTGGAGTCAACATTGCATTTCAAATAAATCTGTGAACACTTGTATCTACAAACTCTATTTTCAGTCTAGCTTTCTTCTATTACTGCATTAACTTGGTATTACTGTTGCCGTATGTAGATTTAAGCCAACTAAAACATGACAGAACAATCTAATTGAGAGGTCTTGTTTCACAGGAGAAGTATATTCAACAGTGTAACACCACTGAGCCACATCTGTCTCAGGTTGTGCCAGCACTTGTCACCTGTTGCTGAAGCTGTTTGTATCCACAGCCAAAAATTCAACATCCCTTTGGTCTAATTCTGCTGTGACAGAATAAGCTATTGCTCCATTTGTCCAGATGTGCTGTTTCAAGGCTGTGTTACCAGTGAGGGATGGCAAATGTGTTCTTTTGATTTTCTTTGCTAGTCTTGCAAAGCACAATAGTGCTGAACTAAACATCATAGAAAATCCACACAGGAGAAATGATGCAGTATAGCTGCCAGTTGTGTCCACAAGCCATCCTGTAGGGAAAAAAAAATATTTAGAGGTCCACCGGTATTCTCGTGGATAATTTACAAATCCTGTTACCCAGTCAAAAACTTTTGGAGTTATCACATATAAAAACAATCAAATAATACATATTTACATCACCATCACTATACTTTTACATCTTGGTGCAGAGAGGGATTTATTCTCAGCAGGTAAATAATATCTTTACAGCCTTTTGTTTGGAGGTCAAATCCACAAGAAAAGGCAGAGCAGCCATCACCACACTACTAAATAAACATCTTCCAACTGCCTGGATTTAACTGGCAGTCTTTAGAAGACTTAGGGAACTCTAAGATCTTCATGCAGAAATACTTATTAAGCTGTGGCCAGGCTCATGCTTCACTCAAAACAATTCTATTTTGCAATAATTTTTGCTATGCAAAATTAAAGTAAAAGCTTAATGAGCAGTGATTAATTGGGAATTGATGTAAACATCAATTTACAAAATATGCAAGATATATATAATTGGTTGTTTGAAAAAGATCTGAGCTTCCACAGTATTAAAAACTGTGTCAAGTGCTTTCTAAAGAATAATAAGGGTACAGCTCTCATCCTTACTTCACTGTAATGGTACAGATGGGAAAAATGATGGCTAGATATTACAGGGATGAGTTTATGACCAAACAGGAGTGGAGCTGACTCACCCACCTGTTCAAAGCAATGTAGAGACTAAATACAAAAAGAAAACATAAAAGAAGGACAATCTTGGAATTAAACTCTCTTTAGAGAGATTTAGATTTTACAAAATCATGTAATTTCACAGTGGAATCTTTTACTCCTTCTACTTGCAGAGTTTGTAAACTACGTGAAGTGGTGATGTAGCAGCTCTTAGAAGCCTATTTCATACTGGTTTGTTTTTTAAATTTCATCTCACTCTGTATGTAGAAATCATCCCACCGAGGCTAGGATGGGAAATCTAAAGAGTTATGAATGTCCAGGTGTGTTATTCCTTTACCCAGAGGTTGCCTTCACATTCACTGTACATTTGCTATCCTTCCTTCCCCTTTACATCACAGCAATAGGTAAATCTGAAGTACTGATAAGGTTATAGGGAAGTCATTTGGCAAAACTGACCTGCCACAGGTGGGCTCACTAGATATGGTATGGCATGAAGAAAATACACAACCCCCAGTGCTGATGATAACAAAGGAGTCCCCACTGCATCTGCTGTCACAACAGGGATCAGCGTTACATAGGCTCCATCAAAGTAGCCAAAGGTAAATGAGAAAGGCACAAGCAAGGGGAAGCTTTGGAGAACTGGCAGGAAAAGACAAGAGAGGCCATCCATTCCCACAGCAAAGAGGTAGCAAAAGTACCGATGTTTCTTCAGGCACCTGCAAATTTCAAAACAGAAAAGAAAAATATTTTCACTGAAACCAGCATTTCAGCTTCTATGCCCTGACTTGCAGTGCTTCAGTCTCTCTCTCTCTTTTCTATGGCTCAGATTAAGTCAATTGCCTTACACAAGCCTTCACTCAGCAGACGAGCCCAGGTCAGGAAAGCTGCCCACCTACAGCTGCAGAAACATCTGGACAGCAGCAGCCTAGTGCCTGCAGTGTTCTTCAGGATGTTTCTAGTGACAGAACCCTGCTGCCAGGATTTTGCAGACCCATAAAGTTTCAATGTTCCAAGCAGTATTTAATTGGGCTTTACATCCCAGCTCAGCAAAGCCAGCATTATGCATAAAGTATTTCAGTACACCTCTCTTGGCTGTCACCTTTCCAGTCAGCCCTTAAATGCAAGTTAGTGTGAGTTAAGTGAGATGGCAATTCCCTTCCTTCCTGCTTCACAAAAACAATAATTGATTTCTCCCACAAACTAAAGAAGTGTAAAGAATGCATCCTTTAGAATCAAAATCCTTGCCAATTTGGCCAGTATCTACTGATGTTACAGATGCTGTACACTGATGTTCGGAGTGAGCTGAGTTCACAAAGCATGGTGAGTTCTTATATACTGGAAAATGTATAACAATTTTCAGTCAGTCCTTCCTAGCATGTGCCTAACAATATTGGGCCAGACCTTGCACCCTCTTCTATAACTTCTGTGCCTCCCGAGCAGCACAAAAGAGATGGAAAAGCAGAGGAAACATAGTGAAACCCCCTTGGAAATAGATATGGAGAATCACACTCAACATACCTCAGGCAAGGGGTTACATTTCCACTATCAAATACACAAACACATCATTTTTTCAGGAAAAAAGGATATTAAACCAACTGAACAATTTCAGAATAGACAAAAAGATGAAACAGCAAGCATTCCTGAAAGTTAGACTCTGTTGTTGGGGGTTTTTAAGTTACACATGCTAGAGAAAGAGTACAAAATGTTAAGTTTTATATGTATTATACCTTGCTTGCATCCAGCCTCCCACCAGCTAAAGGTTCCCCTTGATCAGCCAGAAGCCCTTACCTTCTGTCTGTAAGCCATCCAAAGGTGATATTACCAATGATGTCTATGACACCAAGTATTGACATGAGGAAGGCAGCCTGGTGATGACTCACTCCAACACTCAAAGCATAAGGCACTAGGTAGACAAAAAGAGGGCTGCAGCCATATGCCATAAATAAAATTGACACTGCCAGCACCATGAAGCCTGGCATCAGCAAAAAGTCATATTCCTTCCATGAACAGTAGCATAAACATTCATGAGGCCATAATTTGATTAAAGGTGAACAGATGGACATTCGCTTTAAGTCTTGTTTCTCTGTTTCAGGGACATAATTCTGTTCAAGCAACTCAGGAGCAGTTTTACAATCCTCCTTAAGAGAAATAGGCCGCATCAAGGCACCACAGACACAGAGGTTTAGTACAAAACCTCCCAGGATGAGCAAAGCTCCTCGCCAGGAAAACTGCTCAATTAAGAGCTGGACCACAGGGGCCAGGATGAAGGTACCAATTCCACTTCCTGACATGGCGATTCCATACGCCAGCGCTTTCCTTTTGTTGAAGTATTTGCCCACCATCGCAATGGCTGGAGAATAACAAAGTGCAAACCCAAGTCCTAGAAGAGAAAGCAAAGTGCAGATGGCTTAATACTAAGCATGACATATGGAACATATTAAAGCAAACCACATAATGCATTTTCATTAGTACAAAAGAATAGAAAGCTTTTTTTGATTCTGTATCACGCAGCCCAGTCTGAGTGTGATGAGAAACTAGGATGACGTCTTTCTTCCACTGGCAGGGTCCCTGACTTGACAAACCTAACTGATGACCATTAAGCCACAATAATAAGACTCAGACAGAAGTGATGGGGTTCACTTCATAACAAGAACAAGGAGGATCACTAAACATGAGAGAACTGGTGTGCCAGCCTCTCATGCATACAAGATGAGGTCTTGCCCCAGGGTCTGCACCAATGCTGGCACTGGACATGCTGTCCTGATGAGGCACCACTTTGTGTTTTGGTCTGCTGCAACCCTGAACATTAATTTTCAGGTCTCTGAAACACAGTACAAAGAGCCTGTCTCTGTTACTAATATTCTACAAAAAACCTCTCTTGGTCCGCTAAAAAAACTCCTTGCAACAGCTGCTTGGAGTCCTGACCATTTTAAATCCCTGCCTACAAGTAAAGAGGGGAGGAAAGCCTCAGAAAGCCAGATCCAGTTGAGTAAACAAATAAGATTCATCTCTTGGATGGAGAAAAAGATTGTGGTCTCTGCTGCAGAATCAGAGAGTAGGTTTTAATCATCAAGTGGTTGCCCTAACACTAAAATATGTATTTCTGAATCAGTAATAGAAATTAGTTCCTGAGTAGGGTTTTGGAGCATGTCCTACATTGAGGGTGAAACAGTCCCCAGTGCCTTTGGCAGAACTTGCTGATAGAGGATAAAACAGTCCCCAGTGCTGTAACTGGCTTGCCACATCCTCCTCAAAGGCCACACTGTGTGGGGCAGGCACTAAACCTGCCAAGATGGAATAAGAGGATTAGAGGGACTCTGGGCGGCGGGTGCCCAGTCTGGCACCCCCCAGGAGGCGAGGGGACAAGCAGGGCACAGAGCTGGGCTTGGACCTGTACAGGCAGCAGAGCCAGCAGAGCAGCCCTGAGCTAGACATCATCACTAAAGGGCTATGAAAATCATACTTTATTAGGCATACACACCATTTATTTTTCAGTGAGTTGGCAGGGGGAAATAGGTCTCAAAAAAGCCAACAAATGTCCTGTGAAAAGTGGAAAGTATAGGGCTGAAAACATTTTCATACCTCTTAGAAGGAACTCTGCTACTTATTGACACTCCCCAATCTCACCTCTGCTTCACTCTTTGGTTTCAAGTCCTGTTGCTTTTATGGATTTAGACATTCACTTGTTGTGTTCCCATCTGCTCTCTGGGTTGGGGGCACCTCATCTAGCCTTTACCAACAGTTCACCTCTCTGTAAATCAGCCCCCACAGGCTAAAAGTTCACTGCTTGTAATGAACTTGGCTCTTTACTACTCCGTGTACAAGTTGTAACTGCTTTTCCACCTCGGTATTCACAGCAGCTCCCACTAAAGAAGCCTCAGAGGTATTAGCGTGGTTTGTAGCACAGTCCCTCGAATTACAAGAAGCCTTTTTATTTGTTCTGAACACATTTTGTCAAAGATTAACATTGTAATACAGGAGCAACAGGCGCTAAAATAAGGATTTTTTATTTTTTTTAAACAAATAAGCTGCTGGCAGCATGTGAACTGCAGTAATTCCACCAACTCGTTACTAAACTCCAGGGGACCAAGTACAAGGTCTTTTATCACCCTGGCTACCAGGTCAGTATTAATGAGGAAGGAATGTCAGTGTGACCACAGGCCCCTCTCAAGTTCCTCTGTGCACAACAAACACAGGCAGATAGGACAGAGCAAAGATTTGTTTTCACCCTACCTGAGCAAAAATGGAGGAGCTGCTACAGCAAGACTACCAACCAGCAATTTTTTTTTTGCTGTTCAACTGGAATGTAATGCAGACAAAAGTAAGACATACAGCTGAGGTGCCTGGTATTCACCAAGAGCTCCTCTATTCTTACTTACATTTATGTTTTAATTTAAACTTTTTTCCCAAATATGCAAATATATTAGGGCAATCTAGAACTTCTGCTATAACAAACTCCTCCCAAATCCCAGACAAAACAGGGAAACCTTTTCATGTATACCAACTGCAACAGCAGTTCTTCCTGACCTCCCATAACTTCAGAACTTTATTGACAGTCCTCTCTCCAATAGAAGGTAAGGTTGGTTTTGCAGGGTGATATGAGATCAGTCAGTGATATGTGATATCAGTCAGATATGTGATATGAGATTAGTCAGTGCTGAAGCTCTCACTGGCACAGCCTCTTGTCTACAACCATGGGAACACGTCTGAGTATCTCTATTTGACCAGTGCAGTGTCAATATGACATGGAGAAGAGATCACCCATTGTTTTTAGCATTCCTGTCTTGTGTTCTGGCAGCAACAAAGGGGCTGAATGCATCCTACCTGTGAGGACTCCTAATGATAAGTAGAGATGTTCCAGACTGGTGGCGAATGAGCTCAGAATTAGTCCAGTAGATGCAAGCAGCCCTCCTAGCATGATACCAACTTGGCAGGATACATGATTACTGATTAAACTTCCAAGTGGGGCTTCAAAGAAACAAATAAAGTTGGTAGTTAATGGCAGGTCCTCACACACAGTTCACTTGCAACAGTTAGAAAAGAAAAGGAAGCAGGAGGAAGCAGGAGAAAATGGTGTTTGCAGCTCCAGAGTGGTCTTCCAACATAATCCTGTCACAATGGCATGAGCCAAATATAAAGAAAAAAACTTCTAAAAGTAATTTTCCTCAAAGTCAGGATAAACCTAAAATTTACAGTACCTTTCTCAGCAGCCATTCCTGTAGATCAAAGTCATTATGGAACACAGCTAATCTGCAGTGTCAGGGGGTCAAGACAGGTCACAGGAACAGCCCACACTGTTCATTACTCCATGCTTACAGCACTCAGACTTTTCCCCATCTGGAATTTGCACTTCAGCCCTCAGTAACTTTAGGTGTCCTTCCTCACAACTCTCTGGCCTTATGGGCTCTGGGTTAGACTCAAATAGGAGAGGTCTCACATCTTTTGGACAATCTCCAGGGTTGCTACCCTTCTCCTGCATTTCTCCAACACCAGTGTCTCCCATATCACCCTGCTTTACCATGGGATGCCATCAGCAACCCTCTCCCCTTCTACTACCTGCAATGCCAGGGCAAGGTTACCCCTATTTCTGTCTTTTCCCCAAGATATAACCTGGCTAGCACAGGCAAGTTGTTGCATCTCATTCTTGCTGTGCCCCTCTGCCTTTCTAGCAACTCTTATGGATTAACCTCTTCTACAGGACTAGGGCATGGATTTTCACCAAGCTGTACAGCTTTAAAGCAAACCCATGAGAAATTCAGTACAACTGCTGCGTTGATGCACATGATTTTTAATAATAGCAAATTTTCTTTTAAGAGAGAAGACTATTTGTAAATATACACTTTTGATAAAAGGAGGATGGTTGTGACTTGATCTGGAGGCAAGATGTACATCCTGTGCTACATCTCAAATATGACTCCAATCAAAAGGCAAAACAAACAATTGCTCAGTTAATAGCTCTCAAACATGAGGTGTCCCAATAGACCTGAACAAAAGTACATTTCTGAAAAATTAGATCATTTCACAAAACAAAGTTCTGCTTCTTTTCTTTAGTATGAAGACACTCCCTTGTACAACTGTGTTGGGGGAAGCAGCTTGGATATACCACACCCCAGAGATCCCACAGTATCACTCCCAGGTGACTCCACCAACTTGTGAGCATGCTAAAAACAGATGGAGCCAATGCAAAAGTAGCCATATTACTCTTGAAAGGGTAATACACACCACAAAGCATCGTAGCACAGTCCACAATGGAGTGGATCCAAGCAGTTCTGGCATAATCCTGCCCAAAGTATGCCTGAAACTCCACAAAAAAAATGGAGATACACCTAGGACAGAAAACATGAACACAAGTCTGTTAAACATGGAATATTCACCTCACAGAAAACACTGTTCTCACTCTTCAGGTATAAAAAGTATCCACTTGAAGGTCCTCTCCAGCTCCTGGGAAAATCAAAATGGTGGTTGTGAACATTGTAATATCACATGTTTCTTGCTGGGGTTATCTGCTGCTAGAGATTTTATGACTCAGAGTAGTTTGAACTAAAAGGAAATTTAAATGCTAATTCTCCCCAGCAACTTATAGCCCATATGATGGTGTTCTGCCCTGGCACACACACAGTTCTTCACTGGCCCTGTTGCTCACTATCCCACACCCGCACAAACTGTGAGGGTAGGGTCAATGTAACACACCTGCAGAGCAAACCCCACCTGCAGCTGTGCGCTCATAGATGGACAAGCGCTAAGTAACTCCTCTCAAACAGAATCAAAACACAGCAGGAGCCTGTGGACCTTCCAGCAGTTTAATAAAATGTTTCCAGGAGAGGTCCTTTCTCAACTTGACAAGTGTTACTGTTCAATATGTCCGTGCAGCAGGTTAAAAGGCTGCATAACTTCATTCTCTTTTCTGGATCAAGAGATGCCTTTTCCCAAATCAGTGAATGACCACTTTCTTCAGCTTTTTATCTTGCACATATTTCACTCTTCTATGTAGTCTAATGTGTGCCAGCCATTAGATAATTTCATGTATGTAACACATTGCACACATGAACACGGAATTAAATCCACTAGGAATTCTCTGCTATTATTATGGAATTGGTATATTTGTATGCATTAACTAACACTGTATAAGTGTTTCTATCCCCTTCTCTGCTGTTGACTCCAAGACCCTAGATCCCTAAAGATTTAAAATCCCTAAATCTGGCAGCTTTATTTTGAAAGAAATAAGAACTTTGGGTAGCAAACACTGTATTTACATTATACTTGACTGCCCAACAAGACACTCTTTCAGTTTTCTTCATTTACCAGTGTGCTTAACTCTCTGCTTAATATAGCTAAATTGTCCATGTTCACACAAACCAGCCTCCTCTACCTCCAGTCGACATCAAAGTCACTGTGAAAGCAATCTCGTCCCAGATTGCATTATTTTTATGCGAGGCAGCAGTCTAGTTCTTGTTCTCTCCTATTCTCTTCTCCTATTCTCTCTTCCTATTTCGAGAAAATATTTTCTGCATATTTTGGATACCAGAAGGGTGCAGAGAGGGGTCTCTTCTCTAGGGCTTGGACATTCTCAGTCAGGACAGTACCTGAGACTCTCACAGTAGGAGAAAGGGGTATTTACATGATTTTCACATTGACTCAGGAGTCATGTACATTCACTGGGACTGGCAAAAATGAGCACGGCTAAGGGCTCAGAGGGACACAGTGAACCCAAAGAGACCCCACATGATTCCTCCCTCCCCAGCAAACCACCACAGCCTGAAATAGCTCTACCTGCCCCTGGCCTTGATTCTGTAAGAAATCAGGGAGCGGGTGCTGAAAGCTGGAGCAGCTGTCAGAGGAGGCGAGACTAAAGCCAGAGGGCTCATAATCCCTTGGTCGCCCCCGCAGCCTTAGGGGTTTCAGGAGATAACAAACCCTCTTCCTAAGGCAGAAAAGAAAAAAAAGCTAATGCCACAAAGAGGCCAGCAAGACAAGCAGCAGTGCCTTTACCTTGTCACGGCCCTGGTGCAGATCGTGACGAGAAAGCAGCCAGCAACAATCATCCATCCCCAGCCTCCGTCGGGAGGGCCAGCGTGCCGGGCCCGGCGTGATGAGGCCATGGCGGTGCCTGCGCTCCTCGCCTCAGGGACAGCGCCTGGCTGCGGCCCTCACGGCCGGCGCGGGCCCGGGCTGCTCGGCACATGGGGCTGCGGCCATCTGGGGAGAGAAACAGCCGAGATGTCAGCCACACTGCACACGCTGTAACCCGAACGGCTGGGCAGACACTGCCTCAGCCATCCCTACTGCAGAAAGGGGCTGCTCGGCACATGGGGCTGCGGCCATCTGGGGAGAGAAACAGCCGATGTCAGCCACACTGCACACGCTGTAACCCGAACGGCTGGGCAGGAACACTGCCTCAGCCATCCCTACTGCAGAAAAGGGAGCGCTTCTTTCACATGCAATTTATGAAAATTTGTTGGAACCAAGAGGGCCATCAGGATTTGAGCCAGTGTATGGCATCATGCTTTTCATGATAATATGGGTGATTTGTCCAGCACTTGCGTCCTAGCATACAATACCCTCTTCCCCTGCGTGTCACTGCGTACACGTGCAAGTCACTTTACTGCTGCCAGTCCTCATCCACCTCCGGCAGGCTCCTCCCACTCATCCATCCCTGGCCTGAACTGTATTTTCAATTGCAATCTCTACTCAAACTAGCTACTCTTCCTTGTACGCAATTTAGTGCAAAAATTTTGTTTGAGAGAATACAGTTTTCATCTTTGTACGGGAAGGGAATATTTTCTCCACAACCAGAGCAGATCTGATGATAAAATGACCTCTGTATTCTCACAAGTTAACTCCCAGATGAAAGCTGTAATCAGCAGGACACAGCAACTTAATTTTGTGAGCATGGACAGTTCACAGAAGGTTAGAGCTAGCCTGTCACCTTCTCTTAACCACTTAAATCAAAACTGTGTCTCCATCCACACCATCAAATTGTCTCTAAACACACACTGGGTGCTGCAGGACACTGCAGGAAACCCACTGACACCCCCTGGATGCACCCCTGGTGAGTAACTGAGTCGTGTGCTTTGCTGAGGGGACCAACAAAAAGCCCTCAGTCCTTTTGCACCAGTGACTGCATGGCAGGGCTCAGCCGAGGGACCTGAAGTGCCCCAATTTTCTCAGTGCAGAAACACACAGTGCTGGCTGTCAGTGCCACATTTCAGTCCATGTTTCTGCCATCACCAGCAAACCTTAGCCTCTGGATGGATCAAAGACTTGTAAGACATAAGCAGAATATCTGGGATGCCTTTCAGTTTTGCTTGAAGAGAAAGCTCAAATACCTTCCATCTCACCTAGCTACAACAGATACCGAGAATGCAAGTTTCCCACTGACAAGAACCACAGGCTTCCCAGGAAGTGTTACTTGTTAAGGCAGGTCAGAGGGCTACAGAGCCACTTAAAATGGCAATTCAAGAAAGCAGCTACATGGTTAACACTGTGCATCCTCAGTCCTTGAAGCAGCTCAGACAGGTGAGGCTCAAGGCTTGACTCTGCAAAGCCCAGAGCTCCCTGACCCAAAACAGCAAGACACTCTAGAACTAGCCCTAAACACCACCACATCTGAACCTTTGAGAAATGTCCACCAGTGACCTCCTTGAGATATCCAGAGCTGCAGCTCAAAATCAAAACCAGAATTATTTTAAGAAAACGCATACACACTGCCAAACTCAAAGGTGAGCAAAATAGGAGAAAATGGGTATAACAAACAAAAACCACAACATGTTGAAAGCTTAGTAATATAGTTAGGTGGAGTTTGCATAAGCATGTGATCCATCACAGGGGGTTCCTGAGCACTTCTGCAGAGTCTTTGCTAGGAGAAGCTCCTTATTTTGGAACTGAGCAGTATCTTTTATTGCCCCTTCTACTGGAATGAACTGGGCGGGGGTTTGGTTTGGTGGGGTTTTTTTTCCTTTGGTGGGTGGTTTTTTTGTTTGTTTGTTTGGTTGGTTTGGTTTTCTTTTTCAAGTTTTGATCATTTAGGGTGAAGGAGGAACTTCCAGGAATGCCAGAATGGATAACAATAACCCTTCAATAAGAAGAAATATATACAAAAATTTTCAGATCTGCACATGCAGAGCCCTAAATAATTTTAATGCACAAACAGCAGTAGCTGGGTGGCATGGCCTCAGCCTAGATCTCTGGCCCCACTTCCCAGGCAAGCTTCAGCTCAGGGTTGAGTTCACATTTTTAGCTGTACATTAACGTACTTGGGAAGAATTTGATGGCATATCAGGCTAAGTAAACATAGATTAGGTGTTTGGTTACATGGTTACTTTCCCAGAACCCTGCCAGCAAACATTTAATGAGGGTGCAAGCAACTGAAAACAACCATATTATAAAAAATGCCTGGCCAACATGAAAAGGCCACCCAGCCTCCCTATAGCAGATTAGTGCAGACCTCATCTCCTTGACTCCCCACTTGCTTCAAGGAGTGCTGTGCCTTTCACAGCCACTGAACTAATAGGCAAGTTAAATTATTACCTTTCTTGCTGCTGCACATGTCTAAAAGCAGTTATTATGTCAACCTGAGAATTTCATTCGGAGGATAGGAAACTTCATTTGCTTACACCCCAGTGCTGTTTTCTAATTATCACTACGGTGGATAGTACAGGCTGTGGACTCTGCAAATGAAGTTGAACAGCAAGAAAGCACACTTAATCTGAGCAATCATATCCTCCCCCTTCCCAAACGCCAGTTTGCTCTCATGTTGCATCTTTTTCTCAACTTTTCTGGTATAGGATAAGACTATTTTTGAATATTTGCTCCACTCTAAGGCCTGGCAGCATTGGCTGCTATTACAACATATCTCAGATGTACATGAAAGTTCCTGCTGCTTGAGACAGCTGAAGGAAAGCAGGGTTAAAATTTAATCTCATTAAACAGTTCTATACTTTGCTAGATAATTTTCACCCAAGCACTAAGTAAATGTGCTTTGCTATGAGTTCAAAGAAGATGCAAGTGGGGTGAAGATGGTACAAATTCTGCTGATCCCTTAAAAAGCCTTAGTTACCCAATGTGCCCTGGCAGCTCACTAAGCATTGACTCTGTTCCCCCAAGTTAAAACATTAGGTTTAATTTGGCAGGATGTATCAGTTGCTTCAGCAGCTAGAAAGAAGCCTAGAAAGAAAGCAAGTGCTCCTGAGAGCACCTCCCTTACCCAGTCACTCAGCAAGCAGAAAGGAGGGGGTGAGGTTACTGAAAAGGTACTGCCATAACCTTGCACCTCATCACAAGGTCCCTCTAGCCAGGAAAAGGAGCACAAAAATCCATGGCAGCTTAGCAACCAGCCAGCACAGCGACAGGAGCCCCTGACCTTTTAAACAGCTCACAGCCAGCAAAGCGCTCGCTGCTCCCTCTGCCCACCTCTCCTGCTACCCTAAAGGCTTCCTTCTCTGAAGTAATTCGTTCAATAATTATATCACAACAACATGAAGATGCAAAGTATTTGTATGACAAAGGACAGAGGAACAGCAGGTACAGTCACTGTGGCCAGCCTGGGGACCAGGGCTGGGTTTTTCCTACCTTGTCCACCTGATCTATTTACAGTGCTGGCAACTCCCTCATCTCAAGAAACACCACCTCCAGTGCCTCAAAGTTTGGGTGCTTTCTGAAAAGGCTCCATTTGCAGAGGGATACAGCTTCAGCCAGAGGAACAGGCATAGAATGAGGTTTGTATCAAAGCTGCCCCACGGCAGGAACACAGGTCCCAGACCACAGTGGGGGTCCTACTCCACTACTTTCTTATTCTTCACCCTATCCTGATTATACAAAATCAAAATGGCTCTGTGTGTTTAGATGCCTTGCAATTTCTTTCAGAACTGCATTCTGTGCAGTTTATCCCAACAGAGCTGGGATATGTATTACCAGCACAAGTAAGCACAGAATCCAACACTCACTTTTACCTGTTCCGTAATGCAGAGATGTACATGTCAGAAAAATGAGAAAGAGACTTATCTAGAATTTTCTTTCTGGACTAGTGTGAGATACATCCAAATAGTTAAACTGTATGTGCCATTTGCTGCCTTTACCGTGAAGATGGGGTGGGAGAGGCCTGAGAAGCCTGTGACAGTCTCTGCGCCCAGGATGCCAGGACACGCTTCCAGAACAGGTTCATGCACACCAATGAATTTAAACTGCACTGCTCTGGTGAACAACAACACACACAGCTTTCAAAGTCACTCTAAGAACATCCGTGCAGTTGAATTTTATGAACAAGTATAAAGCAGTTTAAGCATAGCTGGAGAAGATTCACTAATACGTGAAAGGTAACAGAATTGCATATATTTACTACATTTAACCTACACACTTAACTCTAGGGCAGTTTACTATCTTCTTCTATTTACTATTCACATAGCTCTAGGCCAGATCTTCTTTCTTGTTCTTCAGATTGCACCAAATATTATTTCTAGGCACTTGCTACATTCATGTTGACCCCTTGTTTTAATACTCTCCTGCTTTCTTTTCCCTTTGACTGCTACATCTTCAATGAAATGAAAAATAAACAAACTAAAGAACTATGAATAAAAGAAAAAACAAAAAGGGTGTGATTTGAGTATCAAAGACAGAAGAGGAAGAGAGAAGAAGGAAAAAGCTAGCTAACAAAAATATGCATGTTCTGTGGGACAGTGGAGCATAAGATTAAATATTTTACAGCTTTTGAAAGAGTTCATTTCTTTTGCGTGTCTTGAAGGATCAAGGATGACCACATCTGACCACCAACCAGAGTCCTTCCCAGAAGTTGGCTAGCTACCTTAACTTATACAGTAGAGCACATTTAAATGGGACAAGAGCACAGAAGATGCAGACAGCTGCAAACCCTCTATTGACAGGTCTAGTTAGGAGAAAAGGAGGCACTCTTCTTTGGGTTTTTTTCCTGTTTGGAGAAAACAAGACACTTTTCCAGCCTTTTTTGCTTCCCCATATTTCCACACTAGCAATTGCATACCATGGTAGGCACTACAGCCAGAATTCTGGCAGGCTGCTAAATCCTAAATTGTTCTTAACTACATGGAAAATAAAGACTTCAACGCTGTACAGCTCTTGGGATGCAAACACTATTTCTAATCTAATCTGTTTTCTCCAGTCAACAGCTGTCCCATTCTGTACCCTAAGTTAGCTATTTAACTCAAAAAGAACAGCTTATTTTGATTTCAGCAGAGTCTATTTATCAAGAATTATATGATTATGACTTTGACTTGTTTAAAAACAACCCAAGAGGTTCTCTGTAACCCTATGTTCCTAAACAAAAATAACTCCATTGAGCATTTTAAGGCTGTCACTCTATATTGTCAGCTTTTCTCTGTTTGAATATGTGTCTGTCCAGACTCTAGACAAAAACCAAGTTTATGTTTTTCTGAAAAGAATGGTTGATGAATCCATGGAAATATTCCTTGTGTGAGTGAGTAATCTTGCAGATTATGCATGTCTTTACAAGCAGGGTACATTCTGCTTCTTAGACCTCCATAAAACCAGTATCATTCCAGCACTGTTACAAATGGTTAAAATGCTTACCTGAAAGTCCATTTAGGGAATTGTACCAGAATCAAAGTAAACAAACAAATATAAAAAAAAATCCCAAAACAAAACCAAAATCCAACCCGACTTTTAGTTGTTGCCATAACACTAAGACAAGAAGAACACATTAAGACAGGTTGTAGTAAGTACTTCCTACTTTTTCCAGTTTTTTATCCATATTATTCCTGAATAAATCTGGATGTTTTATTTTGAAAATGTGTAACCACTTTTATACATTTAAGGAGGGATTTCCCTATGATACCAAATAAAAGCAACATTAATAATTTATTTTTTTGCAGTAGTACTTTGGGGCTTCTAATCATAGAGCAGTGTCACAGGGCTGGGCATCATACAAACATCTGATAAAACTTGCCCTCCATCCAAAATATATCCAGATAGAGAAGATGAAATGTGTAACAGCCCAGCTTATGAACTCCCATCACTATGTTGAACAGCAAATGTTCTTTGTTTGCTTCAGTTAATGCATTTGAGGGAGTTGGTTGCTGGAGACAGATGGAACAGGAAAAGCAGTCTGGAAAGCAAAGGGATGCTAAGCAGCTGGTAGAGAATGGAGGTGCCAGTGAGGGGCACAGGTGATCAGGGTGACACAAAAGAAGGGCAAGAGTTTAGAAGACTCTCATTTATCCAAAAAGTAAAAATACTAAGAGCTGAAACATGAATAAGATGGCAAAAGGAAGGGCTGCAGAGCAGCACAATGTTCTTTAGCTGCTCCTGTACCAAGCAGTCACTGGGAAAGGAAGGGCCGTGCTTGCCTCCCACAGCAATCACTTTGCCACACTGGCTCCTTAATTTGTCAAAGCTGCCAGAAATTGCTAAATCAAATGGTGCAGCTGGAGCCACAGCAGGAGTAGTTACTGTCAGTAATGAGAAATGCAAGGTGAACATCCCTTGTCTCTTGAAACCATTGTGTGGGGCTTACAGAAAACCAACAGCCTGACAGAAGGGGTCTACAGAAAAAGGTTAAGCAAATGATAATGGAACCCTCTTGATTCTTTTACATAGCTCCTGGCTAGGTTAGTCCTTAAATAATGCAGTTTAACTACAGAGGGTAAAAAACACAAAGGAATATTTTTGTAGGAAAACGCCTTTGCAGAGAAAGCTTGACTTTAACATAACTCCACCTGAAAATATGCATTTTTGATTGACACTATTAAGGGCTTTTAAACAGGCATTTCATTTCTCATTGTGATTTAAAGAATAGAGAGCCAGACAATTTTCCTTGAGTACATGTCTGTTACTGAAATCTGAGCTGAGACTGTCAGTGAGCACACCCTTAGCAAGGCTGTGGTCACACATGTTCCATCTTATGATGTCAACATAAGTATATGTCATAAATGTCTTTGATATTTGCTATTTTTCTAATATCTCTCAATTTTTCAATATTCCTACATTTTCCTAATGTAGAAACACATGTTTTTTGGAATTTTTTTTATTTACTTATAATTACACTACATTTATCTGTTATTTTAAGTTTTATAATATACCATTAATGATGATTAAAAATTTCTTCAAACACTTCTCATGTACTGTTAAGCTTAAACATGTGATAGTACAAAAATTTTTCTCAGTCATTCCTATCTGTTCAAGGATCTGTGCACTTCTCTGGACCAGGAACTTATTAGTGCTCTCTTACATCTTGAAGAGTTCAGAGCCCAAGTGGCATGGTTGGTTTTTTAACAATTCACACAAAAAAATACTTTTCACAGTTAATTTTCAAGATGTGAATCCTACACAGGTGCTTTCTAAAAGGAAAGGAGATGATTGTTTTAGAAAACAAATTCTGTACCTAGAGAACAAGTTATCCAGAAGGTTGTCTCTATTTATCTGATGGTTTAGGGCTGCTGATAGCGTCAATTCATCGTCATCTTCAATGTGCAGTATTTGCCAAAGCTAATCAGGCATGGAAAGGCAAGGCAGGTTATTTCTTTTTGTTCACACAAGCTTATGTTCTGAAACAGAGCTCTTAGAATCCTTGATGCCATGCCCACTCTTCTAATGGATAATATGCACCATATGCTAGCAAACTGTCACTGTGACTATCATTTGTCTTAGGGGATTTTCAGCTGAAATCTTAAACTCTGTAAAAAAGTCAGATAGCCCTATCATGTCAGAGCCACAAATTATTTTTCCTTTAATAATGTTAATATATAATCATTGTATATTGTAAATGTACATTAAGATAATCCCCAGCAGGAATGATAGAAATATCTCTAAATACTGGACAGACAACTGTTCAAGACAAAAAAACAGGATGTCTGTCATTTCCTGAAACAGACTTTCAAAAGCAACTACTGATGAATGTGGCTTTACAGGGTTAGGGATTTCTGGGAAGTAATTGCAGAAATCGCATTCACCTTATTTAAAAAGCATTGTATATTATAATACATCCATATGTACATTCCAATGAACACATCTCTGCACAAATAGGCTCACATGTGTGAGCCTTCAGAAAGCACAAACCCTTCAGAAAGTAACAAAAAGGGAAGCTACTAAGTTGGGAAGGAAACATTAAATACTAAAATGAAAGACAGGGAAACAGAAGTCAAGAGGAAGAACTCTTAGCATGCCATACAAAATATACCTCTGACCAGGAAGAATTTGACAGCATGCACACAGTGAAATATGCATCTACTCACAAGCAGCTGTTTTGGTGAAATCACATGCAGGAAGTTAACAAACAACCAAAGTGTCTTGGGCAGATCAGCACATTCTTCATGCTCAGTCTTCCATTCAGCCTCACTGAGCCATCCATGTTTCAACTAGATCCTTGCTTAATACTGTATTTTAGTTTTTAGGACAACTTTAAAGCCTTGAGAGGAGTGCCCCAGGTTCCCTTTGCCGAGTGAATACTGGTGCAGCTGCTTGATTACATCATTTTCAGAAATGATCAGCAGGAACTTTCCATGATACTTAAGGGTGTGCTCCTGCTAGTCAGCATTGCAGCCCAGAAATACAATTTCTCAATTTTATGTTAAAGAACATTTCTCTTCAAAGAATGTTTTCACTTTGGTAAGTAAAACACAGAAAAAAAATCACCCTGTTATACCCTAAGTATGTTTTACCATTAGTCTCTATTTCTATTTTAATTTCTTTAAAAGTTAGTCTCCATTTTTGTTTTCTCAGATGTTCCCATACATATCCTTAGCTTGTATCCTCTCAGCTCCACAGACACACAGAACTGTCAGCAAGCAGAATGTTACAGTAAGTGTTCAAACAAGCCTGTCGTGGAGATGTGATTGAAAAGAATGTTTGGAAAAATATCTGACCAAAAGAAGCATGGGATTATCTTAACTCATAAAAAGCATGAGACCAAAGGCTTTGCACCAAGGGACCCAAGGGTGCCTCTGGCGGGAAAACAGACCTGTAAGTAGTGAGGGCAGAACTTTTATAGAGAGAAGTTTGAGTTACTCTAACAGTAAATGAGACAGTATGTAGAAACACAGGAAACCACTTTCCCCAGATTGTATCACATTTGTCTTTTCACCATCTACACTGTAAAGCCAGATAGCTATAAAAGAAGGAGGAAAAGAGCCCATCTGGAGGAGCAAGACATCAGGGAGTCATCTTGTTAAATGTTAGAAAGTAATGATAAGAGAGCCTATAAAAGGTGAAATTTTAAAGTACTTGAAAAGGGAAAGAAAGAAAGAGGCTGATGCTATCTAAGAAAAATAACCTAGAAATTTATGTAAGAACTGGTTATAAAAACATTGGTAAAAATTCTCTGTTTCTTCTTCCTATTAAACCCAGTCCTAATTACAGCAATATTTACAACCCCAGAACGAGCACAGCCTGCCAAATCTCCCATAAAACACCCAAAGGCTCTTATGAGCAATCTCTCAAATGGAAACACTTCAGAATCAAACTCTGCAGCCTCTGCTTTTTCATCTGATCCTACAGACCAACTTGCTGGCCATTTATCATAGCTCTTGAACCACTGAATCGGAAAGTTTATAAAAACAAAAACCTGGCTAAAAAATTCAATAATAGACTGTAGAACTAGGTATAGGTTTGCAACCTGGTACCATGTTCCAGGATGTACTCCATACAAGTTATAAGAAAGTTTAAAAAAAAACCAAACAAAGTAGTCCTGGCTTTTCACTCTCAGCTTTGTTATTCACATTACTGGTCAAGAAGCCATGGTGAAGAAATGCATTTCCTGCCTGTTTAGACGGGACAGCCATATGAGTATCATTTGGTCAAAGTCTCACCACATATCAGCTTGGGAACAAAAGAACAAGATTTAACAGGACAACCCAACAGTTATCCCCTTATCCTGTTATTCCAGCCAACCTTGTAATTGTCTCTTACCTAGATCTCGTTATCAATAATCCTTTTAGTGGGATCAGTTTCACTTTAAACTGCTTATTACATGGATGAAAAAGGAGCAAAAATAACTCAAGAATTATCAGAAAGCAAAAATCATTTCTAAAACCAATGTTCATATATTGATACACAGAGGATGATATTCCTTAAAATCTTCTCACCGTGAAGTTAATTTTTTTCTCTAAAAATGAACAGGTTCTAGTGATTTTTTCAAGAACATCTTCTATTTACAATGGAAATTCACCCCCTATAGGAAATAAACTGTAACTATCAAGATAGTAGTATTTAAATTGCATCTTCTGAATTACCTGAAAGAGTAACTTGGAGCATCCCAAAGAAGAGTTGTTACAAGGAATTGTTGTTTTACCCATAAATTCATTGGCACCATAATAACAAAAATATAATTTTGATCTCACACTAAAACTGACAAACAAAAAACTAAGGTCCAATTAGATTATTATCTTTTGTTTTAGTGGTGAGATCTCTCACTGAGTTAAGTTTCCATTTCCAGTTAAGTACCACTGATGTTTCTTGGTACCCTGAAAAATATTGGGAAGATGTTGGCAGCAACACCTGCCTATGAACCTACCTAAAAAAAGCTCTGTTGCATGCTCCAAATCATTCATCATTAGATAATTTTTCTTCTTGAGTGGGCATTTTATGTTAGGGAAGGTTGCATTTAATAAATTTTAAATTGCTACAATGTTCTTAGTTCACCTGAAGCAAAAATAGAATCCTAACAAACTCTTAATAAGTCCACAAGCATCAGCAGATTTCCTTTCCCACCTCCACTGCCACCCTAAAACACACTCCACTGTTTTCCCTGTCCTGTCTGTCACCACTTTCACATCCTCTGTTTTTTCCCCAGACACATTTTAGTCGGTGCATTGGTGCCTTTCCTGTCAGGAGGCACTATACACTGACAACAGCATTTACATGCTTGCTATATTCTCTAGAAACAATAAAACTATGGGATTTTTTTTATTTTCTAGGAGTTGCTTTGTGTACCAAGTTTCACAACTGTCACCCAAGATTTACCTTCTCATTTAAGGTAAAAGTAAAATTGCCTTCTGAAGGAGTACTCTGCAAACTACTTCTGCTGATACACCCAGGGTGCCCATGCAAGACCTCTCATCTGAAATACTTTGTTAACCCATGCTTTCTGGCAAACAGACAAAGCTTGCAAACTGACAAGTGTCATTTTTACCATCAGTCATGGGTCAGCTGATTTTATGGAGCTTGCACCACAAACCAAATGCAGAATTACATCATGTGGGTTGCAGCCCCTCAGAGATTACTCTCCACTCCATCAACTTCATTAAAAATAGACCAGATGTGTGGGATAATTCTATTTATTCTTTCCAACTTGCTATTCCATCAGGCTAAATTAAATGGCACTGATAGAAAGAACTCTGACCACAAAGAAGAGATGAAACACTGGCTTCATGAAGAGCAGAGGATGGTGGAGCAGGCAGGGAATGAGTCACAGCTCATCCTAGATTTCCTAGATTGCCCTGCCTACTCTACATCTGGATCCCTAAGCTAACCAGAAGGGGACCTGTTCAAAGCTTTGGATCTGTGCTGTGCCCCACAGAGCTAAACAGGGTACAGAAATAAGTGTTTGCTTCTGCAGGAAACTGGCTCTGGCTGGGATTCACAGGGATATTTCTGCTAACAAAGCGTTTTTGCCTTGCCAATTTTCATCACAGCCACGCGCCAACCTGCAAAAAGGAAAATTAAATCTGACCAATTTAATTGTTCTCCAACTGCATCCTGTTTTGACTGCTTAGATTTTCACGTATTTAGGGTGGAAGCCAGGTCCTTCAATAAATAATGACAGAAACTGCATATTTTTGCTGAGAGTTCCAGGGTCCTCGGTGATCAGCTGTGATGCCGCAATCAACACAGTGTTTATCCAATACTAATTTTTCTGCTGTCATCAAATTTTATTTTATGGCAGTTGCATTTCCCAAATTAAATATTTGGGCCACTTTCAATGCAAAATACCAGATGCACAGAGAAATAGTCTGAACTGATTTAGATGAGGAAACAAAAAAAATTGTTAATTCTATACTTAACAATGAAAACAGCTTTCATACAAAAAACTCCAGCTGCTATTGGAGTGCAGTATCGATACTGGCCAAGTGTAGAAACTACCTGGTCTTTGCAGCCACTCAGTCCTTCCAAGAGGGAAAGTGCTGCTCCTCTCAGCTGCCTTTTCTTGCTCAGCTGATTTCCATTCCAATATTCTCTTTTCCTACAGGAGAGAATTCTTTTCAGTCCCTTTAAAAATGCACTTAGGATTTCTGCTTGTGTTATCACATTATAGCTGCCCAAAGAAAGTGTAATTTAAGGAGATGTTTGCATGAAAGCAGGATTGCTGAGGGAGAGTCAACAGGGAGAGAACTCTCCAGGAACATGTGGCTGCAAGGACGTGATGATGGTCAACATTGATAGGTGGTGGTTTGTTATCCAAACTGACAGGATTGCATCTGGAAGGCTGCAATGCTTAAAAACAAACAAACAAAAAAGCTAACTACCAGAAATGTTTGTTTCTTTAAAAAACTGAAAAATAGCTGCCTATGAGAAGCGTAACAACATCAACATATTCAAATGGCAATAGCACATCAATTCTTCAAGGGCCAACTCAGACCAGTTAGCCCATACGATGAAAATGGAAACATTTATTCCCATCAAGTTCAGTGCAGCAACTAATTTTAAATCCAGCTGGGGATATTTATTGAACACTGATACTGAGGCACACTGGTATAGGCAAGGCTGAGTGTGATGCCTTGGCCCAGAAAATTTCAAACTCAATAGCTGAGAGACTGGATTCAGCATTTCAGTGGCAGAAAGATGAAGCTGACACTTGAATGTGGAACCATTTTGGGTTTGACTGTCCTTATTTCAGGCCTTCCTTTTCCGTTCTGTTAATGACTTTTATGGGAAATAAAGGTGATGAGCTTGAAGGGCTGATAACAGGGGCCTCTGGAGGAGGGGAATAAACACAAATTCAAGAAATTACCAATCCAAATACTCTGGTACTTTTGGGAATACATAGGAGTAAGATAAACGTGGAATCCATGCTCCATTGCAGTACCAGCCAAAGACAGAGCAGAGAGGAGGGAGGGCAGTGACCCCAGAGCAGCAGCACGGCCCTGCACTGCCCCTTCTCAGCTGCAAGTTTCCTGAACAAGCTCCAGGCACTCCTCTGCCAAAGGAGCCTGATATTGTCAAACACAACAGCTTGATGAGACAAGGCCTAAAACAGACAAGAGGACGCATTTGACTATGTCTACAGAATAAATTGAGGACTTTTGAGAGGTCTTCAAGAAGCTCTCAAAGCCAACCTAGTTTAAGATGTGTTTATAATGAACACTCTATGACTTAGTAGGTACTGAAACAGCCCCCAGAACACTGTGGCCAGCAGGAAAACCATTTGAATCAGGAGAGATGTTAACTAGGAAACCCAACAGCACCACTGACTACAAGAAACCCCTAGAGAGGCAAGGGAAAGATCCTTCTTCCTACAGTTGCATTTCACATCTGGGAAATGTGAATCATTACATCAACATTTAGAAAAATCCAGAAATAGCAGAAAGGAAGGAAACTTTGCATTTAAAAAAAAAAGTGAAAGGAGACTGTTTCCATCTTGAACAAATGGAGAGAAAATTGTCAGCAGTGTCCGCTGAGGACTGAGGATGAGGATCTGAATTCCCAACTCCAAAAATACTTCCAGGTCCTGTTCAGAAAGGGGGATGCAGGAATTTTGTGGTTGCTTGCTAAAACATCTTCTCTGTTTTGATACTCAAAACCTGCCTCTAGGACCTTCTGCAATAGCTGGACAACAGCTTTTATTTTTTAAATATCCAAAGAAAATGTTTTCTTCTATTTGTTTTCTAGCAGGCACTTTGCTGCTGACATTGCAACTGAGAACTGAAATTTATTTTACCATATGTTCATCTGCACTCTCACCTATTGCTTCAAATGGATTTGAGAAAATATTCAATCATTAGGTACACAGTTACCCCAGAAGAAACGGAGTATAAATGTAGGCAAGTACACTGGCAGTCTGTGAACAAAAGTTGAGGAATCCCTGAAGTTTGGTCAAATCTCTTGGTAAGATATGGCAATAATTTTGATGGTATCCCAGTCACTCACAGATTGCACAAGAAACTTGGAGAGCTGGAAAGAAAAAGGTGGCAGATGGGTTCTCTATAATTTACATACCAGTAGGTTGAAAGAACAAATATGTACATTATAAATAAATATCCACAGATGGTCTACGGCTTCCCATGTTTATTATTTCTGGACAATTATGACAACCCTCTGGTAGCAACTAATGTATTTACCATTCTAAAAGCATTCAAGGACAGTATTCCCCAGAAACTGAATAGATGCTACTGACAATGAGAACAGTTAAAGAAAATAATGTTTAATGGTAAAAGGAGCCCAGATTATTTCCCATGTCTTGTTTTTACATTAGTTTTTAATCCTATCCACTTAAATAGCATTACCCAACTAGCAGTTTGATGCAGAATGTAAGCCTGATTCTTAGTGCATATAAGCATGGATGTACATCCTTTACACAGACTAGACGTACAACACACATTAAAAAAATACAGTTGCTTCATTTTTCTCTTATTTGCATAATGCTCTGAGACAGCATTCACACCAAAGTCCAGGAAATCATGCTGCAATAAAATACCAAAAAAAGAAAAAGACCAACAGTTTTTCGGTGCAAACTGGTAATGTCATCTAAAAGCAAACACGAAAGACTCATCATTTACTGCCTTCTCTCTTCATTATCTCATCAAACAAAACAACAAAAACTGATAAATATGACACATAAACCAAATGAGAATAAAAAATGCTGTTCCTTTTTTTTAAGTCAAGTAAAAGCAGCAAGAATATCTTGATTTGTGGATAGCTTGAGGTTGTCCAACACTGAACTGCAGCTGAGAAACAACTATTCAGTAGCACTTGCATTGTATGCAAAGTAACCAGTAGAGTTTTATTAACTAAGACTAAATTCATCCCAACTCTCAAAATATATTGCTGCATGCCCTCAAGCCAGTTCTACAATTCCCAGCTGCTGCAGGCTCTGGGGAAGAAATCTGCCACAAATTGCTGGCTAATCTTACAAATGAATAGCTCATCTCGCTGCTGAAGAGATTATCTGCTGCCTCAGGGGCCTGCATAGTTTAAACTGCTGCAGAGACCAAGGAGATGGATTTTGATCTTACAGTGTAAGGAAAGGTAAGTGCCTCCTGGCTATACCTGAGTTCTGTGGGCTCCTCTCTTCTGCCACAGTGTGCCAGACAAGTGTCATCTGAGCAGCACCCACCCTCCTGTGCTGAAAAATGCTGCTTCAAAAACAGGAGGATGGGGGACCTGAACACCAAAGATTTCATACTTAAAAGATCACAGCTTTCCCTGCATGCAGTTATATCCAGCATCCTCCAAGCTGCAGAGAGACATGGAGCCAATCCAGGACAAGAGTCTCCACCAGGGTGTCTTCACCCAGAGCAGCTGACTCATTGCCCCACTGGGAACAGCTCTCCCACTTCCCAGCAAGTGCAGAATGCTTCCAGAGAGGAAAACAAAACTATCAGTTCAATAAGCTCCACAGGAAGCACCTTCATTTCCAGTGAAGAAAAACAGAGTGATTAGCTTGGACAGCTTCAGTTTTGGTTTTTAAAAACTGCACCTTTCCAAATGTCTCCATCCCACAGGCTGGGAGCCCACCTCCTGCAGGCAAGCTTAGCTTGCAGTTCTACTACTCACAGTCACATCAATGTGTGCCAATTACCACAGGCAACAATATAGCTCATAAAATAGGTCTTTTGCTCTCATAAGGCTGCTGTAAAGAAAACCCTCTTAGGAAAAAATGGATAAATTTGAGATTTTTATTTCTTTTAATCTGCTTTTTTAAATCTACAGGAGACTCTACAAAGATAATCCAACTGGAGCTGTAGTGACTCACCACAGGACAGAAAAGGTAAGATACTTTTCTTCAATGCCATAAAGTTTCTTGTTTCAGGTTGGAAGGAAAAGGTTATTTTTCTCTGTTGAATAAGGATACTAATAGCATGTAATTTCTCCTTCAAATTCTGTGAACAGGAACCTGTACCATCATCCTCTAAATATGCACTCCTGCTAAATGGACAATGTGCTGTGTTTTCTTACTGGTTACAATAGGATCATGACAAGAAACAAAGTGTGTAAAGCAGGAACAAAAACAAGTCCTAAAACAATGCACAAAAGTATCAGTGCTTTCCAGACTAAAATAAATGGTAGCAGATTATGGAAATCTTACATTAAACTGACTTCTTAGTCTCACGATATAAATTAAAACAGTGCTATTTATCTAATTGTTTCTGACGTTTAGAATTTAACAGCAGGTCTACAGTACCTTCAAAAGTATATTTAACAATTTAGGTAAATGTAAAACAGAGTATAGTGCATGCATGTAACAATTATGCTCTCTAGGATTAGAGGCACCCTCTTAGGGGTGGTTTAATCTTCCCTTTTAGAGTTTTGGGCATTCACCTATTCCAGCTAAATATAATCTGTTTAATAAAATTCATACTCTTATGATGCCTAGGTCTATTTTCCAGAAAACAGAGAATATACTCCAAGAGAGAATAGTATAGGGAATGTATCCTTAATTGTACACATGGCTATACATCATGAAAGTGAAATCATTAGGTGAAAACTCAAGAGTTACAACAAAAACAGAGGACCATATCTTCGTGTACACAGCTAACTAACTGCACATGCACAACTGCATTAAGATATCTGAGCTACATTTTTCAGGCAACTGCCATAACCACATGTCATCCTCCCCCTCTGACCACAGTTTGATAAGCAATTATTTCTTTCAGCAGCAGTGATGCCGGCAGAAACAGCCCTTACCTCCTGCCCCCTGCCATGTGTTCCTTCCTTTCAGGCCACCTTCTCAGCCCTTGACACAGCAGCCACGCAGTCAGACAGATCGGGGTAAAAAGTTACGAATAAAAGAGAAGCAAAGGTGCTTTTGAACCCAGATGCAGTTCCCCAGGAGCCCCACACACGGTTGTGCTCATCCAGCTCAGAGGGTGGCAGGGGGCTGCTGACGCAAGCACGGTTCTCTCAGGAAACACATGCCAAATCTCTCCCTCAGGAAGCAATTGTGTTTGCACCAAAGCATCTGAAAAATCTTCCCCCCCTGTGCCCAGTCTGTTGGACCTTGGCCTGGGAATATGGATCCGGAAGGGATCCCTGGGGGTGTCCTCGTCCCCTTCCTCACAGCTGCAGACAAGAACCAGCTCAGCAAATCCCATCAGCAAGGCAGCTGCAGGTGAACGGTGCACAGCTTGAAGCTGAAGTGAATGTGCAAGCTGGGGCAAAAAGAAAGTTCCTGAGTTTTCCCCTGTTTACATATCAGCTGAATCAATTCTGATAAAGCTTTGTAAATTCAAATTACACGCTGTGCTATATTGTTTTGCATCATCACTTTCCACCTTCAGGTGAAGGCAAAAGTTAATGATTGAATTTTAAAGGCATTAATGTGGAAACCCCTTAGGGAAGCCCAGAGAAACCTTCCATTAAAATACAGCTTCTATTACACTGCTGCAAAAAATGGAAAAGTAAACATTAAACACAATGCAACTGAAAAAAATATAAAACAAGAACAAATTATGAGCTACGTAGCACTAAAAACAGAAATACAAAAAGACAGTAACAGCTAATGATTCGAGGTGAGCAATAACATGGCCCTAAATGAGGCATAATAGAATCACTCTGAGGAAAATGCAATCCTGTTTCACTTCATTAAGTTTTATGTTATCCTCCAATTTCCCAGCACTAACAGAAACATTTCGTCATTGCCATTGCAGGAGTGGACTTAACCAACAGACTCAGCTATCCCAACCAGCTTGTTAACTTAATGAAATCAATTCAGTCAAAATGCTACCACAAAAACCCAAATTCATCCCAAACACCTAATTAACAACTTACCTAAAACAGAACAGGTTGATACATGAGTGACAAATTATCAGAAAGTTCAAAATAAGGATAATACTCACTGTATCTTTTGGCTTCTTTTTTTCATTGAATAGATTCCCTGAATTTAGTCAGCCTGTGAACACACAATTTCCTACAAGACCACTTAGCCCGAGTCTATTACTGCACACCTGGTTGCCCTACAAGAGACAAAGAATTCTCCTGGGAATACACTATGTTAATACCCCAAAAGTAATATCCAGGCTGTTCAGGATACGGCTCGCTGCGATTAGCTGCTTCCACAGCTAACTGACCCCGCGAAGGCCAGAGGGCAGCCCTGCAGCCTGTGCCTGGGCTTTCGGAGCCCCTTGGGGAGCCGCTCACACACGCACCAACACAAACACACACAGACACACAGACAGACACACAGACAGACACACAGACACAGAGCCGTGTGCGGGCATCCCGGGACAGCCGCGCGTCCGCACGCACGGGGACGGCGACAAGGCACAGCCCTGCCTCTCACACCTGCTCGGAGCAGGTACATTTGTTCTGCTTATGCAACATGAATAAAAGATACCTGAGCTTCCTCATGCCATCTCGCAACTTGAAACGCTGTTTATCCTTAAATGCTGTTTACCTGACCAGCATCTTACCTAACCAACCGCTTATATATGCACATATATCTATATCTATGTATATGCATTCCGTCATTAAATACTGGCGTTTACACTCATTTTTATTGATTTTTCAAGGTTTCCGCAATTCTAAGGCTCCACGACACAGGCAGGGCACGAAAGCGCCTCGGCTGCAGCCGCGCCGCCGGGGAGACGCGCTGCCCGCCCCGCTCCGCGGCCACCCTGTGTCCCCGCTGTGTGCCCGCTGTGTGCCCGCTGTGTCCCCGCTGTGTGCCCCGGCTGCTGGCGGGCCCGCAGCCCCCAGACCATACCTGCAGGCTGCAGCCCTCGCTGCAGCTGGGCCCGGAGGAGCCCCCGGCCGCCGTGCGCTGCCCCTGGGGGCGGCGGCTCCGCGGGCCCGGGGGCGGTGAGCCCGCCCCGCCAGCGCGGCCGTGACCGCGGGCCCGGCACGGGAGGCAGGGAAGGGTCGGGCTCGGCTCGGCCCCTCCCCGGCGGGGGTGCCCGGTCCCCACCTGGCCGCTGCTTGCCCCTCCCCGCAGCGGGGCCCGGCCGAGCGCTGCCCCTCGCCCGGCTCCGCCAAGCTGTCACCCCAGTCCCTCCTTCGTGGGACCTTCACCAACACGAAAAATGCGTCTCGGCACTGCCACGGGAGCTTTCATCGCATTAGGAGGGATTTTTTTTTTTTTTTCTTAGCATCGAGGCAAAGTCAGTACTGGTATTTGTGGGTCAGTGCTCTCAGGCTTTTCATAAGTTATTTTAAACTGTTCCAAAGTCAGGCAACATTCAAGAGTGGAAATAACACCAGAACTTGTGCACATGGATGGTCCTCTGTCACACACACCAGCCCTTCCTGCCCATTAGGAATCATGCTGCTGTTTGGTAGTTTTTAAATTTTCAAATGCAGTTCAAAACCCCAGAGCAGGGGAAGGACTCACGCAGATTTGGACCCTAGACTCTTGGAACAAGTTTCAAATTCCAGCAGCCTTCTGTTTATCCAAGAAAGATAAACTAAGTGGCCTGCTGAATACTGCATGTGTTTTTGGGCAAGATCTGGAAAGCAGCAGGTCTTTGCTCAGAAAGGATATTAAACATCCTGTGACACTTTCCATGAGAACAAAGATCAAATGGGATCTTTTCTTACCCTTCTTGTTGCCAGACAAGAGCTGCTTGGTCTTTGTCTTTCCCCAGGACCTTTCAGTGCTGCTCTGAAGAGCAAGTGCAAAGCTGCCAGGAGAGTGCAAGCAGAGCCCTGGGAGGGTGGCAGGGAGCTGTTTGCTCTGCTGGTCTTCAGGGTAAGTTCAAGCATACATGATTTGGGTAAGCATGGCAGCTTCAGGGCAGATTATTAATTGGAAAAGACTTCCCTTTCTAGGTGACTCTAAAGCTACTCTGTGCCACTCAGCAGCACAAGAGAGCCAGGAGAGACTGATCTTTCCTCTTCTTGTGCACACTGTGGCATGAAGCTGCACACCACCCATGCACATCTTCCCTAGCCCCTGTGGCATGGGGCCCACAGCAGTCCAAGAGAAAAGGGGCAAGGTTTTCCCCACCATGCATGTGGGTGATAAAAACTTGCCCTTGAACAAAAAAAGTGCAGCTCTTACTTTCTTGTTGAGTTTTTGATTTCCCCCTGCCCCCCGCCCATCTTTTTTATGGCTCTTTAATATTTTGGAAAGATTTTTTAATCTTACCTGTGTTAAACTGTGCTTCATTTTGGAAGACTTCCTTTGCCAAAATACCCTGGTAACATAATTGCAGCAGACTTTATTTGAACTGCTTAACACTGGAAGATAAAATTCTGAACAAGAAAGTCTGGGCATTAAGCTGCTGATCAAGAGATTGGGGATCTCAGCATTGCAGTGAGCCTCCTCTGCAGGTCAGGTTGGCAGCACCTCTATGACAACTCCCCATCAGCAGTGGGAGCAACAGTGGTTATCTGTATTGGCTGCTGACATTTTGACATCTGGCTCAACAGCAGGTAATGCTTCTCTGTGCTATAGAAAGGATATTGTCAGAGCACTACACCACACTGTGCATTGGACATGCCAGGGGAACTCAAGCAGAAAAACCACTCACACTCTGCTGACCTGCCCTCAGCGCTACAACAACAACATTAAAACACTTCTGTGCTAATTAATTTTTATATAAATTCATTTTAAGCACTAAGAAGCTAGATATCACCAAATCAAAATGCATGACTTTCTTTGGTTCTTGGATCAAAACTCTGACACTAATAGAAATACTAGGGTTTGGGTTACACGCTTACACATTCATGACAGGCTTTCTTTTGTCACTCATTTTTCTTATGCAAGTTTCAGCTGCTGACACCACACAAATGACCAAGCAACACAAAAGAAGTCATGAATAATCGCCTTAATCCTTCCAAAGTTGCAGGACTATGAATGTTGCTTTCTTTAGAACTGCAATCAAGGTAGGAAAGGAGCACACACCCTCACCTGGAGTGCCTGACCAGGCAAAGAAAACACAACTGGGCAAGGCCTTGTTTTGGTTTGGTTCCTGTGCCAACAAGAGTAATTCCTTTACACTCTTACACACTTTGCCAACCACAAAAATAAAGTATAATACTAAAGAATTCAAGAGGTAAAATAGAAGTTTTTGCAGTTTGGGGAATGGTTAGGTGCCATGGAATAGGGGATGAATGGCCTTCCTACACAATGAATGTTCTTAACTTGAACCTTTATATACAAATACCTGTTGGGAACTGAAAACCTCACTACCCTCCTTCCACTGCCCTCCTCTCCCATCTCCCTGGAGCCAATCAGCCCTGCCCTTGCAGCCAGCCAGCTGTACAGGGACATGCTGCAGCAGCGTGCTCAGAGGAACATTTCCAGATCTGGTCACTAACATTTGGATCTACAACCTTTGGCATTCTATAGCATTCAAAGGAACCCAGCTTCCCTGGCATCTCTAAAAAATTAAGCCAAAGACTGGGAAAACTACAAGTTCCTATGGTTCCTTCAGCCCCCTCTCTGTGTCTATAGTCCAAATTTTGCCACCTCCAAGGCAAGAAGGTAAAGTACCCACCACTTGAGAGCTGTGGCTCCTTTCTGGAAGTGAAGGCAAGCTCTGTTTCTTACGGACACACAAGATTTTAGCAAGGGATCAAAAGACACTGATGCATTCCTAAAAATATGTGGCTGTGTAGGTCATATATGTAGCCTGGGACAGAAAAACGAGGGTATGTAATGTTGTCCTCACTTTTCATGGACACTGCTAATTCTTGGAACATAAGACCATCATTTGGCATCAGACCAAAAGATGCATTTAAAACCAGGCAGTTTCTAATGACACTCTAAACTAGATGAGGGTATGTCGTGCTACCTACAGAGTGCATCATCTTCAGAATATTGGGAAATTTTGCCAGAAGCATCCTCTCTCTTGATGTAAGTATAGGCAGATCAATACTGAATATTAGTTGAACAAGAGGATGATTCATCTCCTTTTACTGATTGCAAACTTCCAGATTTCAAATCTTCTGCCTTGTTACTCTTTATCCACATGTCACAAAGTCCTTGCTCCAAGCACACACTGTAAGATTTCTGGACACATTTATATGCACGTATTTTACAAAGCTCTGCATTCCAGCTAGCAAGTGCAGTAATTTTTCACTGGAAAACACAGATTCATCACTAAAAATGTCCTAGGGAAACATAATTTAACAAAATTTGGCTGTAGAAATGCAGGAGCTTTAAAAAAACCTTTCTATTTCAAATTACTTGCTTTTGGCAGCCTGCTAGGTTTCCTTGCTAGCAGGCTTTATTTTGGTGGAGAAAGTGAAATGAAATGTAGACATTTTGAAATTTCCCATCAGAAGAAAAACTTAATTAGACATTGGAATTTTTTCACAGCATGGGAATAATAAATTTGAATTAGTCTTACTTGGAAGCAAGCCTTTGTACAGCTATTCAAGTTTTTCTTCCATATTCACCTAACTGTGGACCAGAAGCTTGGGCTATTTCAATCCATACAGGAATCTGACATCAAATATAGGCTGTAATGTCTCCAGTCTGAGGAGACCTAATAATTTCCATCGTTCTGCAACTTTTCATAGCATTATGGTTTTGTTCTTCTGGGTGGCAAGCATGGCTTGCTGTGCTCTCAGAAGAAATGGTGTTGGCAGCTTGTCCTGCTCATCATCAACACCCTTGCCTGTAGCAGCCCCCAGGGAAATGCACAAGCTAAAGGAGGGTGAATTGGGGATCAAGGCCTGAAGGGTCTTCATCCTGTTCACCAAATCAGCGCACAAAACCAAGTAAAAGAAGAGAGTAAACCACCACCAATTCTTCACACCTCCACAGCACAGAAAACGAATCCTTTGGCAAGAATTTTCTGCACCTCAGACAAAAGCTCTGGCTGGTGTTTGCTGCTGCTGGGGCTTTCAGAGAGAGTTCCTACCCAGCCTGGGGTATACTGTGCCTCTGGACAGGTTTTGGCTCCAGCTCACCTGTAAAATACACAGTTTAACACCTAGCACTATTTTCAATTCAGTTTTTACTACCTATTTGTTGTGTTCACAGGCTGAGGGAGAAGCTTCTTTGGTTTCAACTTTAATACATTAAATAAAATATTCCCATTGATATTATCTACAGCAAATATTTACAGAGTTAACAAACACAGAAACTATTGTCATTCCACACAGAAAGTTACAAGCATCAAAGATTTCTGTTTTATTTGGAGTTCCAGGGGCACTTATGCAACACAGAATCCTGCAGATAATTTTTCACCTGTGCTTGGTACAACAATTTTTTCCCTAAAATAAACTATCTGCTCTGAGTAGCCCAATATTTTGGTAAATATTACACCATTGATTATCCATGGTCTTGCATTTCAGTATCAGCCACGTGGCTGCTGCCACCCCAGCCCTGGCAGCACAGGGCAGCAGCATTCCACACCACCTCACTGCTCTCCAGCCAGTGCTGCTGACTTTGGAACTGGTGACACAAACTTCAGACACAGATTTCTGATTCAAGCCTGAATCATATTTTAGTACAGTGTTTTCTTGTTTGTGTTTTAAAACACTTCTCTGCTGTTCTGCCTTTTTGTTTGTGTGTGTGTGTGTGTGTGTGTGTCCCAAATTTCCCTTTACTGAGTTGCCAGTCATCCACCACTGCTTTCTAGCACAGCAGGGGAAATGGAATGGTCAGGGACTGAAAGGGAACTGACTCTAAATTACCTTCTCTCCTCCACTGGGTCTGTAAGGCAATAGGCTAGAAAAGGAAGAGCCAGTTCTTACACTTTTGTGAATAAAGATATTTTAATTGCATAACAATCTCCACCATAGGACAAACTTCTACAGTGCCTCATGCCCACAGTCAATGGACTCCAGAGCAGTATCAGGAACAGCTCTTCTGCTCCCAGCCTGATCAGGGGCTTTATAATGCCAGAGTTGGTGTCTTAGAACTTTATAGTAATGCACATAAAACAAAACTTTAAGCAAATTCCCATAATGCTGGGAACCAGATGTTCACAAAAACCTCACTTTTATAATTGTCTTTCAGGTAGGAGAGCTGGAACAGAGATATGTTGCATGGCACCTTTAAAAAAATCAAGCTCCAAATTGAGGAGGAAAAGATTAGAAATTGAAAAAAGAAGTCTTCTTGACTAAAACTAAACTGACCTCTATGATTTGTCCAATGAATAAAAGGTGAATTAGTCAGCTGGGTTTGGTGCCTTTTCTGCTTATTTTTTTTTAATACAATTTCTTATGTGATGAGAGCAAGTAGTGGAGAGAAATTTAGTTCCTGAACGTTTTCTGCCTAGGTGTAAACGAGCAGGTGTGAAGTGTGTTACAGGTCAGCCTGCAGCCACCATCAGGAAGCAGCTTTAGCTTTCCTTGCACTGCTTGTCTCCCTTCTAAGAGGCAAACCAGTGATGCCTGGGGGCTGCTACACTGCACAGGCAAACCTGCTGGAGAGAAGTCTACAAACCTCCTATAACTGAAGAGAACAGCAAATTTATTTTCTAAGCTAAAACAGAAGTGACAAACACTGGGAATTTGGGAGTGTTTTTGGTTTATCTTGTAAATACTTCTGGATTTTTTTGTGCACAGCCTTTTGTAGCCAAGTGCAATATGCTGAAAGCTAGCTGGGTAACAGCATGCTCCATGCTTAGGACATAGGAACAGCATGTTTTTGTTTACTTATTCAAATAGCAGTAGGGGTGAGGTTGCTCAAAAAACAAAACAATTCTACTAAAAGGAACTACTTTTTTTTAAGTACACTCAGCATTTTGTGATTCATTTAGCCAGCCACCTGTGAAAATGCTAATATAATTTATTTAGGGGTTTTTCAATTAATGTGAGTCATTTCACAGTTAATTTTTAAAATATAAAAAGAGTAAGAGCAATTTTCAAAATAAGAGAGTGTTCTCACTGTTCAAATCAATACCAATAGTAAAGTTTTATCTGCAGGTGAAGCCTATCCAATCTTTTCAGAGAAGCCTCTCATAGCTTCAGTTGACTTGCCACATTACACTAGGGCATTTCACAAAACTGATGTTCACAGACCACCTTGGCTGTGCTGCCTCCATTGCTCCTGCTGACAGCCAGCCTGTCAGGGGGGGGCAGGTATGGATAACACCACTATCCCAACTCAGCACAACATCTACAGCTTGGTAATGGTTTACTGCCTTACATGAGAATATTTCCATTGCAGTCTCCTAACTGATGCAGCTGTTCTAAAAGCTTGTAGGGAAGCATTTTGGTCAGCATCCTTCCTATGGGCTTGAGATACTCATTTCTTCATCCTTACTGAAACGCAGATATTTCCACTTCCACCTGACCTAGCATCTGCATTAGAAACTCCTACAAACTGAGACCAGCTGTTTTATTTTTGTGCAATTTGTTAACACATTAATGGAAAACAAATCCCTGACCAAGTCACAGCACACCAGTGGCCACACCATCTTGTTGCTCGAAGCACCGCTATGTCTGTGGTGACAAAATGCATTATCAAACCAGTGTCTGCCCATGATGAGACTTTCTTGCTCTAAGCATTGCTCCCTGATGCTTTCAAGGACGCAACAGCAAATGTGCATTCCCTTGCAAGGAAAAGTTCATCTCACAAAAGATTTTAAACCCAAAAAAGCATGCCATTTTGGGAAAAAAAAATCCTAACATATCATATGAGAAAGTGGTAATGTGGTTAGCTGAGACCAGATCTTCATGGATGGGCATAAATGGAAATCTCAGTAACAGGGGTAAACTCTACTCTGTACGTGCACTGCCAAGGCTGCTTTGGTACCTCAGCATTTGCTAAAGGGCAACTTCTGCTTTGTATTAAATGCCCAGATTCACACAAACTTTTAAGCTTGAAAATAAATGAATGGGTCACCCACTCAAAAACCTGGAAGATGACAAAGTTGTCAATTTGGAAAGACGCTTCTGAAGGTGGAAGTGCCCTGATCATCACAGCAAAGTAAGCAAAACCACTTAAAAACAGGGAATGACACATTGTTCTAAGTAAAACACGATGCCATTTCTGCTGTTTACCCACCTTCATCCCAGGTACCAAGACACAAAAGAGACCATGGTGTTTTTCATAGCCTGTGTTTCATTTAATTCCAAATTCAAAGACACCTTGTACTTTAAAAACAGAACGCAGTAGAAATCCTCATCCAACTGGAAACAATCATGGATGTTTATTTTGTCATCAGTTCAACCCCATATGGTTCTCCCATCTCTAAAGTTCTGCTGTGTCCTGCCAAAAATCACTTGCAAGTATCTTGTGACAGTCTAATGGGAACAGAAGTGCTGATAACAGTGAAACACCAGGACAGCTTTGCTGAGGTTGGAATGAACTGCAAGCACCCCACTTGTCCTAGAAGTCAGATTCTTGTACTGCCCCCATGCACCCCATGCTAGCCTTCTTTATCCAATCTGATAAAGGAAATACTCTTAGCTGTTTCTCTCTCTTCATCCAGCACTAGGGATTTTCCCCCAATACTTTAGTACAAAAATCTTACTTTAGGACACAGACCCTTCTTCCTAGGGGATGCAATCAGACTTTTTGTCAAAACCATTTAAAATTGGGCTGTCTTGGTGGTGGTGGGGAGTGAATGAAGAGAGTAGCATGTGATTCAAGAACAAACATTCAAGTGCTAAAGAAGAATAGGCCACGACAATTGAGAGCGATGAGTCTGACTCATTCTGCTCCAACTTACCCAAATAATTACCTTACCATGTTTCAGAAAAAGAAGCTAGATTAACAAAGCTTGGTCTATTTTAATTTATACCAAACCAAGTATTTTCAACATATACTAAATCTGCAGACTTAGGGAACTGCTTCTTCAACTTCACAATTTCCAAAACAAGAGAGACTCCAACAAGAAAATCCAATAATCTGGATATTTCTAGGTTCTCAGTAATACTCTTGGATAGTGCTGGAGTTGAACTTTGCTTGCACAAACTTCCAGTTTGTACCAGTTATAGTTATAAAACTACACAGTTTATCTGTGTAGTTGAGCAAGAATGTTTTCAGCCTCCTTAGATACCTCTGGATGACTGATGAAGTGGGGCACCTTGGGGAACCCCTTCCAACAGGTGACTGTGGACAGCAACTGGATACCAAACACAAGCAGAAAAATTCAAGACAACACCAATGCTCTCAGAAATGCCCCAAAGTACTCCCCTATGGCAAAAATATTGTAACAGTGCCAGAAATCAACCACACTGTCATTTATCCAATACCTTAATTACAGGAGGAGGAAACCAAGAGCTGGGATTAGTGGAGGCAGGCCAAGTCTGAAAGTAAAGAAGCAAGGTACAGCACTAGCAGATTCATATGATGGTACTGATGGGGAAACAGGAAAAAGTAGTCAACTGTAGATTTCAAGGCAACAAAGAAATTAGGCTTTTCTCCCTTAGGAAGGGAAGAATTGAACATACAGTGTCACTTTCCTCTAGTTTTTCCTACTTTGTGACTTTCCACAACTCTCTATTCTAGTTAAGGTTTGCTAATATTTTTCCCAACCAGGAGTACTCATTTATGTAATATAGAATTCAGAGTACTTTTTCTCATTCTTTTAAATACAGAAATTCACCTATTAAACACTTTAAATTTCAAATCAGCATTTTTAAGGTAAAGTTTTATTTTGTGTTTCTTTCTCTTAGAACTGTGATCAACTTACCTGACAGTCCCTAGAGTCTTAGGGCTAACTTCAGAGCTACCATCATTGTGCTTTTCTTCTTTAACCACACAGCCTCAATTTGTGCATTTAAAGCCCTTACATATTTCTCTGAATGGCTTGGTAGGTTTTTTTTTTTTTCAGTGTGTGTGGGTTTTTTGTTTTTGGGGGTTTTTTTTGGAGAAGGAGGGGATTTTAATCTTAAAAGAACAGCAGGTTTTTCCTATTTGTTTACTTCACATTATAGTCTTCCTTCACAATTCCCAATGTGAAGAATACAAGAACACCTAAGTGACAGACATTCCCATGTCAAATTCCCTTCAAAAGCAGACAAAGGAGAGAAGGACAGGATCTTTCTCTGAAACCAGCAGTCACACGGCTGATGTCGTGCTTCCCTCTACTGGTTACCGTAAGAAGAACAGTTACCTCTTAACATTCTGAAGTTTTCCTTAAAAAATCAAAACAGTGTACAAGTGAATCTTTATTTGAAGGCAAAACTTAGCCAATAACCTTAATCAAAGTTTTCTTTTCTTTATTAAAAAAATAGAGGCACTGAGCAGAACCATCTGCACTTATCTCAAGCTCAATATTACAGAAAATACCAACTTCAACATGCTAATATTATCTCATATTTTTGTTTACAGCCCTTTAAAGTCAATTTCAAGCAGGCAAAAGGCTTCGAAGACTAAAGCCTTGTTATGAAGAGTAAAAACATGTCCAGAACCAAACGATTATCATATAAATAAGTAGCCATGTATGTCACAAAAACAAGTGTTATGTATGTCACATCATTGCTTCCAAGAAATGAATTCCACAGATACATTAAAACTGTCAAAACAGTAGTGGTCTTTATTTCCATCACACAAGTTAACACTTCAGTTAATATTACCATCTTTCAACATTTGGGAGATATGTAAGTCAATGACTTAAAAAAGTGAAATGCACCCCCTTCCAAAAATATACTGAATTCTATACTGTCCCTCTGATGAGTCATTGACTTTATGTGACATCACATACAGTCCTGCAAGACAAAATAATTTATGAATTGTTTTTCAGCCTCTCATTTGTGAGCCTTCAAGGTGTCTAAGGAAACCAAGTTTATACATGCTCTGCAGCAACCTAAGTACATGGATTTCAAAGGGAGCTCAATTCAACTTGGGAAAAAAAGATCTAGAGAGGTCTACAAATCCAAAAAGGTAGAAAATACCGTACTGGAATAAACACCCAAATTTTAGTGTCCTGGAGAGGAAGTTAAGACTAGTTTAAAAGCAGAAAATACTCTAGTCAGTATTTTTCTAATTTTAGTAACTGGGCTTTTAATAATGCTGTTATCAGTTGTTTTCAATTAAGAATAAGTTAAAATTTGTAGACTACAGAAAAATAACTGAAGACAATCTCCCTTTACCATCTAATATCAAGTGTGAATAACATCTTTACTACAGAACTCTTCATGTTGATCAGAGGTTTTTCATCAGAAACAGATTTTCATTTCAGTGTCAATTCAATAATTAAGATTTTAGGTCACATATTCTTTAAAATTTTTTATTATAAAGATGAATCAGCCCTGCAAAACCAGTTGGCAGTCTCTTCTTGTTGCAATTCATGACCACTGAATAATTACAATCTTTAACCCCCTGCTATTATGAAGCTTCCTCACAGTCCTTTGAAGAAATGCATTTAGCCACAAAATGATTTGCAAATTTTTTTTGGGGGGTGGAGTTGGTAGAGAGTGGTTAAAGTATCTCATCTAATGAGGAAAGGAAAGGCAAAAAAATCAATGACTAGTTTTCACAGTAAAATGCATCAGCTTTGTAGTTTCATTTGAAACCAAGAACAAATCATGAAACGTCATGAAAATAAGATAAAAAATCTCCTAGAGTGATTACTAAATGAAGTTAAAATTACCACACTAATCAGTAAACCCCAGAAGAAAAGCAGATGCCTCATATCACAGGTCCTACATTAAACAGTATCCATTTTTTAAAATAAATCCATAAAATCTGTATGTTTGGCCACTTTGCACATTTTTCCCCTATAAAATACAGTGTACAGAAAAAAATCTTGTAATTCCCTGTATGAATTCTGAAATATAAGGTCAAAACCCAGAAATTAAAGATCAGCTAAAAGGATTTTAAATTATTTACAAATCCAGCAGGTAGAACTACCATAATGGCTTCATTTCCATCCTTGTAGTGGCTTTCACTCTTACCCAGCAGCATCTGCAGTAGGAATCTCTTCAGACAGCTTCATCACTGATCATCTGTCATTTTAAGCATTTCTAGAAGAGCCCCAACAGCTCCAAAATAACCCTTTGAACAAAGGCAAAAGAAAATCAAAACCAATCAAATTCCAAAATAAGACATAACATGAACACAAAGTTTTCAGGCTGAAAACTTTCAAGCTGCCTGTTAAGGCAACTAAAAGAATGTCAGCCCTGTCAAATATTTGCTCTATCTAAAATATGATTTAATAAGATCATCCTTAGGCAGAAGAAAGGGCTTGATACTGGGAAAAGTTCTCCAAAATTATATAAAAAAATAAATTACAACACCATAATACTGATGCTGTACTGAGGTAGGGCAGTTTCCATCATGGACCTGTCTGTCCATCTGGGAGTCACCTCAAAATTATGCTTACAAAAATGAATTGTACTTGAGGTTCTCTTATACCAGCCCACACAAAGGAACATTGTTGCTTTCAGGGTCAGAAAGCAAATACAAGCAATGGACAATGTTTAACAACACATATCACAAGATCAGTGATCAAACCAAGGAGGTAACAAATAGTATTTTCAAATGAATTCATAAACTAAATAATATTTATGCAGAACTTGGCTTGTGCATTCAATTCAAAGCAATGGCATTTCTCCCCTTTCAAGTTCACCAAAAAAAGAACTACAAGAATTTCGTACTTACAAATGGAAGTTCAACACATATTTCCTTACCTCATGTTCCAAAAAGAGAGCTTTTAGCTGTCCCTTGGACCAATAATCCATAGCATATGCTAGCACCTTCATAGAAATCATATTAATTCTGAGAAAGTTGCCAACAAACACCACCTTGTCGATATTCTGTAAAATTGAATTTGAAAAACATACCAGAAAAATTATATTCAGCTACATTATTTGCCTCTTTTAACATGTACCTCTGCCTCTACTACAAAGTTAAATGGGAATTTTAGGTTACATTTAAATACTTCAAATTGAAAAGTCAAAAAATATTGCAGTTACTAACCACTAAGTAAGAGACATTGGAAGAGCAGTGAGGTGCAGAGTTTTATTCAAAAGAAAGTGAGAGGCTATTATCATAGATGATCAATATTTGTTTAAAATACCAAATAAATGTCACAACCTTCCCAACATGACTCAGATTATGAGTGTTTTGGTGGTGGTGTTTGGTTTTTTTAATTGTATATGGCTGCACTGAAGACATCTTTCTCCCGTTGCATGTTAAATAAAACAACTTTCCAGAGATCACTATGATTATTAAATCCAGATGGAGAACCTCTGAAGGGTATCTGAGAAGAATTACATTAGAGATGAGAAGGAGCATCTTTCATTATCTATTATCAGGAGTGTGACTCCATTTTCAAAAAGCAAGCGAAATAGGGACAACATAATAATACTTGATATGTATGGCATTCCTTTGTTTCAAAGCTCATTTGAACTCAGTTTTCACAGGAAATTAAGATTTTTTGAACCATCAGCACTAGGCTGCCAATGAGAAAGCCACAGATCGTCCTTACTTGTATGTACACCACTGCAGAGAGCAGTGGTTCTGTGTGGTGTCTAAACAATGTCCCTAACTATCTTACCAAGCCCAGTTCTGCCTCTTATGCACAAAATTTCACTTGCATTTTGCATTGGGAGTACCAGATGATGTTCACCAGACACTAGAATTGGTCTAGAAGATTCAGTGGGAGACCACATCCGGGAGATAAAAGCTTTTACAGGAGTCCTGAAGAGCCCTAGGAATGTATCTTCAAGAGTCTTCTGCAGAAGTTTGCCAGAAAGGCTGCACAGGGACTAGAATTAGCAAGGGTTACCCCTCTGCATTGATCCAGCTCTGTAAAGCCCAGCACTTGGCTCTGCAGCAATTCCTGTGCTGCAGCCACAGCCGGGCCATGCCCAGGACTGTGCCTGTGTCACAGCCCAGGGGACACCCTCACTGGAGTGGCCTGTGTCACAGCCCAGGGGACACCCTCACTGGAGTGGCCTGTGCTGCAGAGCCCAGGGGACACCCTCACTGGAGTGGCCTGTGTCACAGCCCAGGGGACATCCTCACTGGAGTGGCCTGTGCTGCACAGCCCAGGGGACACCCTCACTGGAGTGGCCTGTGCTGCAGAGCCCAGGGGACACCCTCACTGGAGTGGCCTGTGCTGCACAGCCCAGGGGACACCCTCACTGGAGTGGCCTGTGTCACAGCCCAGGGGACACCCTCACTGGAGTGGCCTGTGCTGCACAGCCCAGGGGACACCCTCACTGGAGTGGCCTGTGTCACAGCCCAGGGGACACCCTCACTGGAGTGGCCTGTGTCACAGCCCAGGGGACACCCTCACTGGAGTGGCCTGTGCTGCAGAGCCCAGGGGACACCCTCACTGGAGTGGCCTGTGTCACAGCCCAGGGGACACCCTCACTGGAGTGGCCTGTGTCACAGCCCAGGGGACACCCTCACTGGAGTGGCCTGTGCTGCAGAGCCCAGGGGACACCCGCACTGGAGTGGCCTGTGCTGCACAGCCCAGGGGACACCCTCACTGGAGTGGCCTGTGTCACAGCCCACGGGACACCCTCACTGGAGTGGCCTGTGTCACAGCCCAGGGGACACCCTCACTGGAGTGGCCTGTGCTGCAGAGCCCATCCCCAGACAGCAGAGCTCCTTCACTGGTGTGCGCTGCCTGAGCGAGGGCCAGCCCTGACTGCCCTCAAACCAAACACAGCAACACAAACTTTACTGAAACCATTCCCCTGCAGTCATCTGTCTCCTCAGACTCTGCAGCCACTTCAGCATGCATTGATACTCAGGAATTTATGAATGAAAAAAAGAACTTCTTAAATTTCAAACTGCTGCTATGGAACATGGTCAAGAGCACCCTGCACCCTTGGCTAAAGCAGTTTTGTCTCTGAAGCAACTTCAGACAAAGGAGGGACAAATACACAACTAATTTCCTGTAATGCCATAGCATAAAACTCATTAGAATCTACATTTCAATTTCACATGCATGTGATTTTTTCTGAATATAAAAACAAAGCTACTGTTAGCAGAAGCAATACCTAACACAGAGTATAAAAATTACTGCAAATTTTGAATCTAAAAGTACTAGTCATATCTACTAGAATAACAGTGTAGACCAACAAGAAAATTTCAATTTTGTTTCAAATGTTCCTTGAGTTGACAAGGTGAAAAACTGTATTAATAATATAAACTTTCCTAAATTTCTGATGTGAACTAAAAACAAGTTTAGTGTTTTTCAGAAGCTGAAATGCTACTCTTAAGGGAGTTCTGTCAATTTAATTTTCAATTGTCCACTGCTGAAACTTTCAAAGCTGAAAGACAGAAATCTTAAACTGCTGAAGAGAGGGTGGTGACATGCTAATTTAAGCTAATCAAATTACAGCAACCTGGAAAAGACATGCACTCTTTCACTCTGTGGGGTCTTGTCAAATTGTTCAACTACCCTGCAGCAGAAAGCTATAGTATAACTTCATTATAGCATATTCAGATTATTTACCAATATAATTGAATAGGGAAATCTATATCAATAACACAATAAAAAACCTGCACATATTTTTGCAAGGCAGCTTGTTCAGATGCAAACTTACATGTTCTGTGAGTAAGGAAAGTATAAACCAGGAGATCAGTTTCCTTTATGCAGCTCTGCTGTGCCTAGGACAGGCCATTTCAAAGGGTCTGTGGCCAAATGGTTCCAGACTATGGAATTTTTCTACCCCATTGCCAACTTTGTGCAAGCAATTCTGCTTTGAAGTTTTGCAGACAGAATATTTCATTTATTCCCCAGCCTCATTTTTCCTGCACATATGCAAGTCATTTTCAACACAATATTAAAGCTGCAATCATTGGGAAAAACTTATCAGAAGTCATGCTTCAGGGCATAAATTGATTCTGTCAACCTAAAAGTGAGCTTTACCATAACCCTAATCTAATACATACCAGCTCCACAAAAGAATATCATATTCAACTATTTATTTAGCTCTTATTTGAGGATTTGATTCATCAGGCTTGCTGTAAGTAAGAGCCATGTCTCCCAAAGGCAATTTAGGTGTCTAGATTATTTAGCAGAGTGATAGCATTAGGTTTTTTTCCCCAAGAGCAAGCTATCTGAAGATTAGCTAACTTGAAATGATACTGCATGTTTTTCTTTTTAATAGTATGTAAAGCAACTAAATAAAGTTTTCATTCTCTGAAACTACAAAATCATTTACTTCAGGTGCTGGAGAAATTCTGCTTTGACACTGTGAAATGAAGAATATTTAACACAACAATTCACATTCCTCCACCAAATTCTATGGATCACATCAGTTTTTAAGAGGCCTGCCCCCAGAACAAAGATGGTAGGAACTTTTTCACAGTGACTCAGAAGCATTAGTTTCATTAGCAGCCTGTCTCCTCCTCTGTGGTTCCCTGCTGCAACTCTCCATGCTTTGATAGCCCTGTACAATGCTGCTTGAACTCCATGCCACAAGGCAACACTGTAAAGAAGCTGAAAGCAAAGAGAACACTGAAAGAGAATCATCCTGACTGAAAGAGTCAAATTGTCAAGGAAAAAAAAAAGGAAGCCTGTAGCCACTTTTCACAATGAAGGAAGGTTACCAGTGGCATTTGATAGGGGCATACACTGCAACTTGGGCAGTCCTCAGGTCCTCCAGAGAGGAATATGAGCAAAAAACATAACAATGGCACACTAAATCCAAAGAAAATAAAAAATGAACAGCATAGCAGTGCTGAAGATACTTATATCCCATGATTGAGGGAAAAATGGCAGATGAAGTTTAAATTTAAAAAGTGAAATGACACAACTGAAAGGGGGAAAGATGCTTGATTATGCAGACACAATGATAGGGGCTCCTAATAGCCACTTTTAAGATTATACCATGGAGGGGCTGTTGATGATTTCTTAGAAATGAGTTGCATGCTCACAAAAATTAAATATTATGAACTGTTAGTAAAGGAGGTGTGAACACAAAATTTATCCATATGCCATCACTTAAATTCATTGAGCAACAACACTCTGAATATCATATGAAGATCTGATAATTCAATCTTAAAATTACAACCATAAAAAGATTTAAAAGACAAAATGAAGCATCATATAGAATAGTGTATTCTCTTTTATTAGGTAAGGAGACTTAAGTATTAGGACCTTTTGTCTTGAAAAGACCAAGAGGGAAAAGTATCAAAGGTTGATTGAAAATCAAATCAAACCCCACACCCACAAAAAGCACTAGTAATTAATTATTTACTATTTCTGATAAAGCCATAAGCTAGATGGGACCCAATAAAGTGATTAGATGGCAGTTTGGTGAGTTTCTTGGGTTTGTTTTGATCAATTTTTCTGGCTCTGTGTGTAGTTGATTAAAAACATAAAAGGGGCAGCAATTATTTCTACCAACAGAATGCTGTGCAGCTAAAACATCTACATATTTTAAAAAAATCTATAAATTCATTATCTGCTCAGAGCAGATGAAAGGTATTAGTTACCACATAATGGTAAAGGATGAAATCTGCAAATAAAAGCTCGGGCCTGAATGTTTGGGTGGGGTTTGTGTTTGTTTCTGTTTTTTTTTGTAGCTGCTGGAAGATGTAGTGTATGGATGGAACAATCCATCCCTATTTATCATGCCTAATGAAAAGAATCTAATAAGCATCTGATAGGAGTCTCAGAAGGAAAATGAACTGCATTTTTCTTTTTATCTGACACAATGCAATGGAACTTGCATCTATCCAAACATTTAACACAATACACAATTTCAACCCATCCTGCTATGGAAATAATCCAAGCAAAATAGTATTCAAAATAAATTCCATTTTGCTGTAGTAAAACCTGTAAATGACTACAAAGTAACAGAGTAATAATTAGTATTAAAAACATGTTAGTATCTATGTATTACAGCTTGAGAACAAGTGAACACTCCGGGCTGAAACTTAATGCCTCAGAGATCTTTATGGACAATTTTTCTCCCCTCTTCTGTAGCTTTGAAGCTTGAACAGCCTTACACTTTGCACCAAAGCATATACATAACAAGCCACAAGGGTTATGCATATTTACCAAAGCCAGTGACACATCTACTATGTCAGCAATTTGCATTTTTGCATCCTGATAATCTCACTATGTTGTTTCTAAAGATTTCAAGCTCATGGTAAATAACTTACCTCGTTCAGTGCACACATGCGAGCAATAGAACCTATGTTGTTGGTGATGGTGACCAAAGTAGCTCTGGCCAAGTCCTCTTTACTGATGGAATCTCTCTTTTCTTTACTCATCATATGACCAAAGCTGTGTGAGGAAAATCATGTCTTTTAAAATGAGACATACAGGAGTGATCAAAGCCCTTAAAATTTTATCATTTAGCAAGCTTTGCTTGGATTTGAGAACCATTCATTTGTGATTTGAAATGTGAAAAGGGATCTCATTAGAAAGGCAGAACAATGACTAAGGACACTTCTAAAATAACTGTAATTTAAATCGAAGCAAACTGTATGAGGCATTACTTACAGCTGTTTTAAAAAAAAAGAGCAAGAAGTAGGTGAGAGATCAAAGGACAAACCCCATGACCCATGGAGTGACATTTCCACATGGACACAGTGCATAGCCCAGGGATGATGCACTCAGTGTAGCATGCACAGGAAGTTTCCAAGGGCCTGCTTACAAACAGCCCAGTTAACACACACCTGGAGGCTACAGCAGAGCCCTGAAGGCCAAAGCGCTCGTAGTCCCCTCCGTAGATGTCCTTCACCAGCTTGTCCACATTGGTGCTGTCTCCTTTTGCAGCCATTTCCAGCGCTTCTTCAAACGTCTCGCAGCCAGTGAGCAAACAGCACAGCCCCAGGAATGTTCCTCCTCCAAGGCTGCAAAAGCACAGTCCCTTCAGCCCAGCAGCTTGAACCAGCTTTCACCACAACCCTTCAGAGTGCCATGTGCAATAATGCTGCACACAGGTGCCAGCTGCATCTCACAACCCCTCCCTCAAGGAGGGAACATGGACACTCCGCAATGAGTTCCTATTTAACACAAGTGTGGTCTTAACTGAACTATCTTTGAGTCTTTAATCCTTGAATAGGAGAATTATACTAAAGGGTTAGCTAAGAATAAGGTCCAATCCAACACCTCAGATATCACTTTGCTATTTGTAGCACTCTAACAAGTTTTCTGCACAAGAATAATTAACCAGCAGAGCACTCAAATGACTGAGGAAAGAATGAACAGTGAACAAAGGTAAATCTGTGAGGGCTGGCAGCCAAGACAGACCTTGTCCCCCTAGCCAATGGCAGAAAGCATTCTGGTTGGCTTCTTTTCAAAGTAAGCCCAGCATCAGCCCTGACTGTTCTTTCCCTGAAAGAACTCTGAGCAAGGAGCACTCACTTGAATATTTTCTAAAGGCTCAGTACAATATTTACTGACTACATAAAATTAGCAGGGATTATTTAACTGCATAACATGTTGCTAAGCCATTAAAGCTCTACTTTGAACTTTTCAGTCTTACAGACATGAACTTCAACTTAGTAATCTCTACATCCTTCCTCATTCTTTCTTGGCCACTGACAAAGCTTATTTGCAGTGACAGAGACTGCAGCCACTGAAAACAAGGGGATCAGTGAGACACCACACTTTTTTCACCTCATGAAAAAAGCACATAGGTCACTGTTTAGTCCATGCTCTTGGATTATTGGGTTTTTCAGAACACATCTCACAGAACTGTAGTATACTCAGTATTTGAACAGTAGAAAGCTATGCACACCAGCCACAAGACAGTATTGATTTCATCACCTATAACAAGTCAACCACACACTGCAGTCATGTTTTTCCTTCCACAGTGGAAAGGATTAGAAGCAGGTCTACCAAAGATACAAAATTTCTGTGCTTGAAAAAGACCCAGAACTGCAAGAAATCCAATGCCTCCCACTTGTATCCATCCGTACTGCAGATAGAGAAATGGCTCACGGCTACTGTTGTGGCAAGGGTATGGCCTAGGTAAGGCAATAGAAGGTACATAATCACATCATGTGCAGTATACAGGAGAAACTTTCATGTGTATCATGCACCAAAAAACAGAATGCAGGGAAGAGAAGACTCATTTGCTGGGACAGTTTTATTTTGGTAATTCACAGCGAGAGATGGGAAATAGGTAAGAACACCAACAAGAGATTAAGGCAGGTCTAAAGTTGGAAAGATCAATGATTTCCCTGACATAGATTCTCTCTCTGAAGGCATCCTAGGATATCTTCAGCTTTGCTACTGTTAGGCTTTTAAAAGAAATGGGAATACATGCAACATTTGGAGCTGTAGCTACTGAGCACACTCTCTAATTCTACTTCTTCAGTTGTGAAGGAGAAAACAATTTAAAAAAACAAAAGTAAATTTACCTGGATCCTGTAACTCTTTTATAATTGTCCTTAGAATACACAGCTAGGATGCTGACCCCTGAGCCTATGTTAACCAGCAGCATAGGATATGGATTATCAAGGCAGTAAGGCTTTTTCTGGCACTGTTCAGGATCTGTAGGATTTTCAAAATAATAGCACTCTGGTTGGCCATTGAAACCAACAGAATCAACATAAAGGAGGCCCTGGATCAAACAGTCCAATTCATCCAGTTTATAGAGCTGTAGATCAGCCATCTGTAAAAGAATAACAAGAAATTAAGAAACACACATTTCCTAGCATAACACAACACTGAGAAGGACAAAAGGTCCACTGGAGCACTTTGTTCAGTTTAATAGTAACACATTACGCTATTTAAGCAGTACAAAGTTCTAAGCATGAAGTCTGAAGTAAAAATTCACTATCTGCCTGACAACAGGTACCTCCCAAAACCATGATGTGCTACACCATAATGCCATCTAGTTCCTTGGCCTTGGAGACATTCTGGGCTCTGCAAGCAGGCAGTATTTCTCCTCCTTCGTATTCTGATGCAATAAAAGTCTTCCCCCTCATTCCCAGACCAAGAGGAGCTGTGCTCTGCAGCTTTTTGAGCAGTATCAGACATATGCCTACAGCAGCATTCCTCAGGATGCAAAGTGCTTTAGCTCATCATCCAACCACATTTCCCAGCAGTTTAATGAAATTTTCAATAGAATTAAGATGCTCATATTATGTAAATATGCATTAAATATACGGTGGATTTTTTTTTGTACATATCACTAGTTATTCTGATTAATTTTTAAATTACAATGAGCACTTTAAAATGCCACATGAAAAAGAGAGGCATGACCCCTATGTTTGGTGAAAAAACATATAAAAAATCCAAACAAAAAGATTGTCAGGCCCGTGCCCCCAGCAGAATATAACTTAAAGAGAAGGCAGATAACCAGTAACAAAAGCTGACAAAAGACATTCCCTCTGAAATCTCATAGGTCACCATGACTGTACTTCAACAGACATGTCTACTTGCCATAGCATTCTGTTCACTAGAATTATAAATAACATCCCTTTCTCAAAATAGGATACATTGACTGACTGTAGAAACACTCCTTTTCATTGTTAGGCAGAGGAGAAGGCAAAAAAACCCTGCAAAGATGCCCATCCAAATCCTGAGGTCATTTTCACCCTCATGCATGCAAAGCAGGTCATGACTAACTCTACTTTCTAGCAAAAAAAAAAAAGAAAAGCAGAAGCAGAGTATAATGGAGTTATACAGTATACAGCTGCTTCTTCAGTATTTGCATACTGCAGGATGTTTTCATAACAGCTAATGGAGAAGATTTACATGGGTAACTATGTGCTATTTTTAATTCTGGAAGCTATACTAAGTCACTATAAACAGGGAAGATATTTCTGTAGAACAGGCATGGTCAATAGGTTACATTCTTTCAAGCTATTTAAATCTCCCCTGTTAAGACTTTGCTCTACTTGCGCACAGCTCTAGCTTGCCCTAAGTGAAAGCCATCCCACTCTTTGGGTCTGTCCTTTTGTTTTACTTGCCACTCCTCAAATTCTGTAACCAGGGAAAAGAAATAAGACCAAAAAGACCCCAAACCAGCAGTTTCAAAGACCTCAATATAGATCCAGTTATTTATAAGACAAGCGAGAGAGGTGGAAATAATTTCCTCTTGTTTCTGTCTTTCCTCCTGCAACTTCTGCAATCCCTTTTTTTTTAGTTACCATATTACTACACAAATTAAAATGATAGCCATGCAGCATAAAAGATTTGAACCATTTAGCTAGCAAATAGAATAAGCATAATTAGTGAGAAAAAGTTTTTCAAGAAATGTTACAAAATTCTTAAGGGTACTTTGCAAATATTTTGGATTTAATCAATTTCTATTAGACCACAAGGAAAAGCTCCAAGATAGACACAAGACAAGGTATGATGCAAGGTATCAACATAATAAACCCTTCATGCACTGTTTATCACAATGAACATTGCATGGAATCCCCTAAGTCATCCCTCCTTACAGGATTTATTCAGTTCAACAAACATTGCACATACCTGGATGACACAAGGAAATATTCTGTACTACCCATGATCTTTCCCTAGGTTCTGTGCTGTACAGTGTCAGTTTCCTCACCTTGGTGTGTAAGTTGGATGCAGCATGAGCATACATGATCTCACACATGCACAAATGTGCAGTGAACCAGGAGCTGTGGTACAGACGAGTCATTTGCACATTTATGGCCCCTACTGTCCAAACCCCTACTCTAATGTAACCCAAATACCCAGCCATAAGCAGCTTTTGTCTGATCCATGCTACACTTTTGCAAACAGGTAAGCACTAGCCAGAGACCTGGCAAGACACAAACAAGTAATACAAATCAGAGAAGAACACTTCTGATACCAGTACAAAACCACAGATAAATCCCTCAATTCTACACTCTCCAGTCACCTCACCAACTCAGTAAGAACAGAACAAGAGAAACTAATCAGGTTCTTTCTCAAGCACTACACATAAAGCTTTTATTAGGTCCAGCCCTCCATGTATAAAAGACACACTAAAATTTGTTCTGCTTTTTATAGCTCTGTGCTATATTTAACAGTTGATATACTGTAAGCAGAGAAGTACTATTACTGCTTTCTTTTATGTATGATATTCATAGCAGACTGAAAAACTATTTTCCTGTGTCATTGCAACAGTCTGGTTTTGATTTTTGGAATAATCAGCACAGCCATCAGTATTCTATGTCAATCCACCTTTCTTCAGAGAACCAAAAGCTCTGCAGCCCCCAGACACCCAAGGCTCCAAATAGCTTACTAAGCCAACACTGTTCTTATTTCTAAACAGAAATTAGGGCAAAGTTACAAGAAATGTAGTAACCCAGTCTTGTACAAGAAGGCACAATTGAGCCATGGTCACAATTCTGTCCCCTTCTCTGCATACACAACTGTGTATTTGCTCACAATGTCTCAAAGCACCAAAACTGCACTCAGAATAGAGGACCTGTAACCATTGTAACTAATTTACAAGTAGGCAAATATTTCTTCCTGCTGCCATAACCTGACCTACCACACTCTACTCACACTCAACTTTCAGCTGTTCAAACCTCTTCTCCTTAGAGGAACCAAAGTTTATGTGCAAATATGCATAACTAAAATGGAAGCTGTGTCTAGACGCACATTTTAATCGGACGTTTTTCCTACAACATTTACAAAATGCATTTGCAGGTATTTTCCAGCCCTTTACAATTCCTAACGTGAAGGCAGACAGCAAAATGGTCAACTTACCCTACTCTGCACTCCTGTAACTATATTTAGCACAGTGCCTCTCTAGAGGTTATGTTAGAAAGTTGTGCTATGAGAAGAACAACTGCAGAACAAAGTAGTATACAGGACCCTGGAGGGAAAATTTATGATGATTACAGAGGAACCACATGGACCACATTTTTTGAAGAATAATTTTTCTGCATTATAGCTAGAGTGTAGCTATTCCTCTTTTTTTTTTTTTTAAGACTGCTTTTTAAATACTGAAGAAGGGAAAAAAACACTTTAGACCTCAAGAAACTCTTCAGGACCATCAAAAAGAGTGACTTTGGACTTCAACCATGCTTGCAAGCAGGTGCAACACACCAAGAGAAAATAGCCAACATTTCCCCTTATGACCTTAGCATCACACTCCTGAAACACAGCTGATTTAAGGATACAAAAAGTCTGTTGCTACTGTGTACAGATGCTATTGCAAGAAAAATCAAAGACCATCTCTTGAACTCTTGCAAGAAGTGCTGAGAAACTGTGTTACCTGATGAAATTTAAATTTGGATTTCTTTGTTGTTTGCCTTGTTTTTTAAATAGTGTAATAGCATAACATTAAAAAAAAAAAAGTCTGTATTTAAGTACCAAGCAGTATAAAAAGAAAAAAGCTTGTCTGTGCTTTCAAGTATGGAAGCACATATGTCAAAGACTTGGGTCCCATTTGTTTCTTATTATAGGTGAGAAAATACATCCACTTCAGCAAGGAGAACATGAAACAGCCCAGTCCTCTATAACTGAGCTGAGGGCAGCCATGACATACATGCTCTGGGGTTGAAGTCTAATGTATCACCATTGGTGTGAAGACATATTTTCAATGAAGCTCCAGCTCATGAAACATTTCACCCACTTTTACTGTATTCTGGTGAACACAGCAAAGTCTGAACCCAGATGCAGTTGCAAGTTCATTTTTCGCTTAGACTTTCAATGAGAAATATGATTTTTTTTTCCTGTAAAAAACCTGTTAGGAACATAGCATCTGGCAAGTTTTTAATTATCAATTACAACAGCCTCATTTACTATGTCATTCACTGTGGCTTTTATGTCTGCTGGGCATTGCTCCAGTTTTTATTTCTTAGAATAGCTTACAATCTAGCTTTTCCTTCCATCTCTTCTACTTTCATAAAGACTTTGCTTTCTTCATATTTTGATTATATTCACTTCAAACCCCAACCATGCTACTTTATGGAGCTGAAAATAACTACTCACATTCAAACAAAACAAAGTCTAATGCAAAAAAACTGCAATTCCAACATTCACTGAGGCAGAAGATTCACTCTCTATCAGCTTTGGGCAAAAAAAGCACTCATCAGAAATCCTCTGCAGAGCTCTGCCCTCTGGCACAGGAGCCCTAAGGATCTCTCCTCTCTCTTGGCAGGGAAGAGATGCACATTGTTTCTCCCATTCCCTCTGAAGAGGTTACTTTACCCATTCTCTGAATGCCTCTTTCAACTCCAGCCCAGCCCCTACAGCCTGAGCAGCTGCCTCCACCCTCCTCGGCAAGAAGATTTCTGAGTCTCACACTAACTGTGAAAGAGTTACACAGCTTACTCATCCTACAACACAGGACAGCGAGTTTATTTGTTTTAAGTCTATAAGTCATCCTCAGGCATTCAGCTCATAGCACAAAGTCAAACCTTAGAATTAGCTAATAACTGGCACAAGAAAATCACTATCCAACAGCCAAACTCACTTTTAAATCATTTTCCTTCATGGGAAGTTCAAGGTCTGAGTTTGAGTCTGTGTTGGTAAAGAGATCTCCTTCTTCCCCTGTCCCAAATGTTCTTGATTAAGTGATTGGGTGTTTTTAGCACAGATGCTACTCCCACTGAAGACAGCAATAAGAATTTCTATTAAGACAAGTCAGGTTCTGCAGGTGTCTGTTCAGGAAAGGAATACAGAGATTCCACCTTTGAGCTACTGCAATCAACAGAAATTTTATAACAGAGCAGGTTTTAATCAAAAGTCTGAATAGTCCTTCCTCCCATCATCCTGCCCATCCTTTACATCGAGTTGCTCTACAAAACTGAGTGGCAGCCTAGAAATTTATTCCTCATTACATTAACAGCAAACTTCTGTGCAAGTCATGTGCCTGTGCTATCATGGAGGAGCCACAGAGCACAGAGAGAGTCATCTCACAAACAAGTAAGCCTAAGTACTCCTTACTTTCACAGAAGTGGTTACTTGAGCATTTACAGAATATGTGAAGGGACATAGCTGGGGAAAGGAGGAAGGATTATCAGAATTAGGCTGCAGATTCATCCATGCCTTAACACCACTGTTACCTGAAAATAAAGACTGCCAGCTATAAAGACCATTCAGAGTCATTCAGAGAGGAGATAAAAAAAGAACAAAAATGCAAGAAAAAACCCCCTAGGCTGGAAACAGTTCTTTTGGTGAATTACTTACTGATGCTCTCTTCAATGAACATTAAGTATAACCATATGGATGGTAAAATTATTTCTGTGGTCTCGTTTAATGAATAGAGTCAATTTTCCTACTTCTAGGGTGAGCACTCAGATGTTCAGAATGAGTCACATGATTTGCCAAGCCACTGACTGACAAAAGATCCAACATACTGCCAGCAATCAGCAAGAAGACCACGGAGACTTCCTCAGGTATCCACCTCTCCAACACTGCAGATCATATGAGGGAGGTGAAATAGCTAAACCTAGGTAACTTTGTAGATTTAGTTGCCTTCTTATAGAAAAGTAAACAGTCTTAAGGTAAAAGGAATATGTCTCACCATTGTATGTCATTTTTTAATACACAAAAGCAACAGAGATGTCTAGATCAAACCTATTTAACTCATTTAGGGATGCAGAACCAGACAGAGGAACAGAGAAAAGTAATAACAGGGTATTTGCCTCTCTATTTTAAGGAGAAAAATCTTCTGTGAATCTTAGAAGGCTTCCTTCCTTGGGATTTGAATGTTGTTTTGCAATGTATTGGATCTTTTTCCTAAATCTATGCAATCTTACAGTCACATTGAGAAATACTGTGAAAAGACAAGTAACTTAAAAGCATATACAAAGGAAAATAAAGGGCCAGAACAAAAGCATGTTAGCTAGATCAAATGGATTTACTAACATTTAGCTGTATTTTTAAATTAAAATAACAACATTCACAAACATACCTTAGTTTTTCCACACTGCTTCTAAGTAGCAAATAGCATATAAGGTATTTTACAACACTGAAACCTGCAGTAGCAAGATTTAGACTTGGCACATATTCTCTACTTCTAGAGGTGAATTAGTGGTCAAATACTTGAAACAGGTATTTCAGAACTTTGACAGAGCAGTCCTGAAGCTGTTGTCCAGTGTCAATTTATGCACAGCAGAATACCCTGATAGCCAGCTGCTGTTACCATCGCTAATGAAGTGTGACAATTTAAGTGCCAGTACCCAGAACACACTGCCCTTTGAGAGAGATTAAGCAAACAAACCTCCATGTAATGGATAATATTCTGCTTCTGTAATTCTCCAAGGATATTACAGTTTGAGCCAAGAAACACTTGCTATAAAGGAAGCTATGGAACTGGATAGCTGTAAGAGGTGTCCAAAGCACTCACTTTAGTGGAAGTGCACTTCACTGATAGCTTTATGCCAGAAAACTCCCAAGCCAGCCTTTATAGGGTTTGTTTTAAACTACCTACAAGTGTTGTAGCACACAGGATGTTAACAACGCTGCAGAGGTGTGGAATTTCATGCCTAAGTCAACCAATTATTTGCTATGTGGCCTCGTATTTGTGTTCAATAGTTGGCAAAACAGCCCCAACTCCTCCAGCCATGGCTTCCCCTGCTAGACTGACTATATTGCAGCTGAGATGAGACTGATCCCTCGCTGTGGATTGCACATTTACAGTCTAAGGCCAAAGCTACAGAGAGAAATGTTCAGCTCTGAGAGCCACCAGGTAACGTTCAGTTCTACAGCTGTGGGAGCGAGGGACATGAACTTCCTTATTAAGCAACTGTAGGTGTTATTAAACAATGCAGGAAGAATGAATTTGGAGAGACTGACCATTCCAAGGGGATAGTCAGCCTCTTCAGAAAGTCCTGAAGTGACCTCCCATTGTCCCCAAAGAATGCGAACCACTCCCAGGACATAAGATACTCAAAAACACCTCAACTAAGGCCACACTGACTAGAACTAAGACTCACCTCCTACTGTGGTGCCAACATCCTTAAACAACACAAGGCAAACAAGTTTTTGAGGACTTAATCCTCAGTAGACTCTAACTTGTAAGGGACTTGCAGTCAGCCTAAACAGCAAGGAATCTTGCACTAGTAGCAGACTACTACACCAATTCAAAACTTGATAATCCTTCTTTGGGCATGGAAACAGTCTAATATTCACTGAAAGTGAGTGCAAAACAGCCTAACAGTTGGAATTCATGTTGAGCTCTTACAGCATTCTTTATCCCCCTTAGAATCCTGGTCATATGGTATGTGAGGATATTGATGATGGGAGGGTATTTACAGAGAAAAAACCCTCTTGTACAGCAGGAATGGATGCCTGGGAGGTCAAAAGGAAGCACACAGAGCCAAGGACTGCAGTCAACAGCAGTTGGTGATTCAGTATGAGAGCTCCCTGGACAGAAGCAGAGACAGAAAAGCAGCTGTAAACTGCCATACCCAGTAGCCATCCCTCTCCCTCAAGATAAGGTCAAAAGTTAGGGACAGAAGTTCCAGACCCACCAGTCAAGTAAATCATTCACATTAGTCTTGGTGACTCTGTTCTGGGACAATCAGATTAGTATCTTTTTCACAGAAAATAAATGAAAATATGTCCCAATACAGACAGATGCGCAACAGACAACTGCCTCCTGAATGCTTTTTCTCTTCAACATGGTTTGTACAACAGCTCTTTGATGCTTCTGCACCACAACCAATTTTTGAAGAGTACTTTGGTGCAAAACTTCACATTTACATCAGATTCTGGAGTTCCCTGCAAAGGCTATTTTTAAATCTTTGGGGATCTGAGACCTACTCATCTCATGAATTGCCTTTCTTTAAATGGCACACTCACAGAGTTGAAATCAAAAGCTTGCTGGTATTAATATGTTCCCACACATTGTCTCTCCCCCATGCTCCAAGAGTCTTCCAGACTCTTGACTTCAGTCTGTTTGAAGGTTAATACAAAGGGAACCTGAATCAAATCTCCAGCCTGTATGGTTTCATATTTGGTTTCCAAGAGATAACCAGTTTGCAAGTACCTGTAGTGTCAGGCTTCTAGGTTGTCATAACATACCCTCAGTTGATTATGAGCATCTGATCATCACAGCATCTGATCATTGTAGTCTAAAAAAACTCCACCTTTACTAAAAACATCCTGCACAGCAATACTTCAGTAGAATACCCAGCAAGTATAATACCCTTCTCTCCCCCCTCCATGTTCTCAGCAATGTCACCAATTAGGAGCAACAAAATCAATTCACATTTGTTAATCAGTTAGGATGGACTAAAAAAAAGTTATTTTCCCAGCAAGTTTTAATAGATGGGCTGTCATGATGTTTTTCCAAAGTACCTCCCACTGAACCCATTTGAACTGCTCACGTACCGTTCTAAAGTCTTCCTCAAACTTGTAAGCTCCACCTCCCGTGGCACAGAGTGTAGTGTGCAAGCTGGAGAAGTTCTTTTCACTGCCCATCTGTATGAACCTGTGCATGGCACAGCTGGGGAAGCGGATGAAGTGCAGGTTTCCTTTGCGTCCACACATAGTCAAATTTTTCAGTTCCAGGTGCACATCACGAATGCCAGTTTTACCATAGGCTGTATTGGAGGTCAAGTATTTCCTAATGCTTTTCAGGTTTTCCACCTCCTCCTGCTCCTCCTCTGCAGTAATGTCCTTAGGTTCAAAGTAGACCAGTTTAACCAACGTTCCACCAATATCCATTCCAAACCATGGGAATGCTAAGAACAAGGGGTTAGGGAGGAAAAAAAGAGAACATCACTATAAATAGACAGGGTAGACAAATTACTTAAATAATTTGCTGAATGACAATTCAGTGCAGTCACAGTAGCAGTAACTATTCCTGAGAACTGGGAGTCACACCCAACTCATATGCTTTAAACACATCTCTAGGTTAAGCCTTCATAAACCCTCAGTTAAGAAAGAGAATAAGGAAAATCTCAAAATATTCTTGTCTGAAGAAGGAGGCTTTAATAATATCTTTTTACTCTTCAGTCACCACCACTTGACAGAGCACATTTACTACATTTCACCCAATCAGCACCAATGTGTGAGAAATGAAATTGTATTTCACCCAATTGGCTCCAATTCTGCTAAGACTTAAGGGGACGAGGAGGAAGAAGAAACAACAAAACAAACAGGAGAAGGAGATTTCTCAAGTCATATTCCCACTGTGTAACATCTACAATTGCCTTTCCAAGCTCAGTCAGAATTTCCACCGTCACAAGGCCATGTCTGAAGAGGAGCAATACAGAGCTCCCATTATGCTGGAGGCCTCCAGACTCCAACACACCAGAACCAGCAGCTCTGTTGGACTGCAACACTTGTATATAGCAGCCAAAAGTGAGCTGGCTTATGTTCAGTGTTTACCACTGACAGACCTGTCCTTTGAGTGCACTCTCCCTTTGCTGGTATATGTGTTCGTCTATCACATAATCATATAAGAAATGCCACTATTTGCTTCTCAGCTTGCCACAGCTGGCCTCAGTCCTCCAAAATCTTTGATTTGGTAATAGCAGGAGAAAATTACTATGGAGAACACCCAGCAGAAGACAGTAACTGAATCAAGCTGGTCTACCTGTTCCACTTATATATCTATATATGCATACATTTGAAATAGTAAGCCAGGTAGCTTTATGAAAAGAGTAAGAATTGAGAATACAAAATCTATACACAGGTACTGCAGATGGAGGGAGCTAGCAATGTTTCTTAGAAAAATTAAATTAAGAGTACTGAGGATATGATTAACATCTAAGACACACTTCTAAAATAGCAGTCACACAGTCACCTTCCTGCTTTTCAGGGAGAATCAGGCGGACTTGCTAGAAAAATGATTCTACCAACTAGGGCATCCCAACTTAGTGTTGTTACAAACTTGAAACCATAAATACCACAGGCATAGCTAATTTTTCTGCCAGTGAACCTAAAAATAAACAACTTGGGGCAAACACTTTAATAGGCATAGGAAGTACTTCTCACACTGTCCTTCCTCATGTGATCACAGATCACAATTAAGTTACTCATCTTCAGGCTGAAAGAGGATTAGTCTTTTTTTCTTACCCTGTCTCAGCATCAGCTGGCTGAATAATTTGAAAGTCTAAATTCTCCAATTTTTAATATGCTCTCCCTGCCCAAACCAATCCTTAAATGTCAGACATTTAAAACAGTTATTTCACTTCATTGCTGTATGCCAAGAAATTGAATCAGCAGTTTCTCCTCCCAGTTCCCCATGGACAAGGCAGGCATAATGCATAAACTCCAATGAAGTAGCTGTTATCTGTTGTAAGGTCTAATTTTTTCCCATGCTATGCAAGCTGCACAAAGACAGTGAAATTAAGCCTAATTTGAGGTTTATCATGCTATGCAGATACATGAGAGTTCCCTGACATGGGAAGAATTCAAAACAAGTGTGTTTAAAACAGGCTTTATTTAAAGAAGGTAAATATGTTATGGACTAACCTGCAACTCAAACACTTGGGAAAGTACAAGGTAAATATTTATGTGAAAGCTGTCTCATCCACACTGCACAACATTGCAATGCAGTGGAGCTCAGGCTGCCAATCCCATTAGTGATTTACACAAATCTTTAATAAAGCTACTGAGAACTTTAATTACCTGTCCCACTGGAACAGTAAGTCTCCTCCTCAGATGTATCTTAACTATGCAGGCAGGAAGCTTCATTTTAAAAGCAGCATGGTTGGACTATGCAATACAGAACCAGCCTGTAACTAAGTATAAGCCATTTTCCACTATTTTGCACTAAGGGCATAAAACCTGCTCCACTCTACCTGCACCAACATTTGTTTGAAAGCCATAGAGTAGATTTCATCTTTAAAAGAGGCAAGAAGTGTTCCATCCTCCTATCAAACACAAGCCCAGCAATAAAAGTGTTAAAGTAAGCACTAACAGCTGAGAGTTATTCATAAATGACTGCCAAGACATTTCACTTTACATCCTAACATTTTAAAGAGTTTTAACCAAGTAATTCAAAAGAATAAGTACTGTAGAAAACAACTATGAAGTTTCTTCAACTCTGCATAATTCTTGGGATAGCTACACATAATGCTTGCATTTATAAAGCGAGCAGAAATACCAGGACACTTTTTTTTAGTTGATTTTCTCTGTGAATCTAACTTCCTTTCATTTTGTTGTGAGCCAAATGGACTGCTGCAGAAAGAAAGGAACTTTGCTTTTAGAACACCAGCAGTTTTCTTCAGCACAAATAAAGAGCCCAAGATCAGACAACAAAACCAGATATTTCAGTTATGCAGAAAAACAGCTTAGTTTTCTTCTCAACTTCTAACACCAGCTCTCTGTTGGAATTACTTGCAATAATTCAACAACCATCTTGACTGGTTGACCAATCAGAAATTAAACTAAGTCTCAAAGTTTCTAACAAGTCACACTGAAATTCATATAACTTTTGCACAACTGGAGTGAGAGTAGAAACACTTCTGTATTCCAGTGATTAATTTAAAATGTATCCATTGTATCTTTTGTTACTATCAGTATGTTCCAAATCAAATGCACCACTAACCCACCATCAGTTCTTTTCCATATCTACATGAAATTCATCTCAACGGGTACCTATACCAGTTGAGATGAATTCTCAACTGGTATAGGTACCAGTTCAACCTTCAACTTTCCTGGTGCCACTGAATGTGGGGCTAAGGGAAGTGTGCACACAGACTGAAGGTGCTCCTGGGGTTTGCTGCCTCTGTGAATACAGAGTAATATGATTCAGAGGCCACCGAAATTAACAGAGCCTGCCCAGGACTACAGCCAGGGGATATGAAAGAAAAGTGTTAGTGTAGATAAGTTTTCCACAGACTTGAGGGAAAATGGGGAGAAAATTGTGGAGGCTGGGTTTTTGGTTTTTTTGCTTGGTAGGTTTTTTTTGTTTGGGGGGGGGGGGGGGGTTGGTGTTTTTTTTTGTTGGGTTTTTTTTGGGGGGGGAGGGGTGGAGTGAAGCAGTTTGAGGTTTTCCATTGATTTGTTTTAAACTGGAAGTTCAGCATTTCCTTGATGACCTGAATAAGTGTCCCTGAATTACGAAAAGACAGGAAAGCAAGGAGGGGAAAGTAAAATCCATCCCACCCACATCTCAGGCTGACCACAGTTAGTCAAAACTGTGTAATTTACTAGGAGCAGTAAAGACACCAGATATGTTGCAGAAATGTTCTTACAATGTAAAAAAACGCACTTCTAAATTAAAATTGTCTGATAAGGCGAATGAGCTGATTTCTCTTTCCAGTAGGTATGCAACATACCTATTGGATCAGTTGAATCTATAACTGTGGCAAAACCAGAACTATTCTACTGCATTGCTCCACAGCAGTAAGTCAAAAATAACACTGTAGAATCTAGTTTTAGGTCCCACAGAACCAATACAGAAAGCATTAAGATGCATCACGTGTTCTTAAAAGTCCAGCATAAAACAAAGACTCTACTTAATATTTAAAAAATTAATTCTCTTTATGTTAATAAACTGTGCCAACTACTTAGTGGTTTGTTATCATGAGATAAAAATCTGTACTAGTCCAAAATTTAGCTGCAGAAGCATGTGACAATGCAAACAGAAGGTATCTACAGCATTGCATAAGTAGGTAATCTGATGCACACCAACAGCTGTGTATCTGGGGCAAAGGTTCACTCACGAGAAATGCCGTGATACATTTTACCTAGTTTCTGCATTAACTCTGCACTATCAGGCTCTTCCTACAAGGCATTATTATATTCTGATTCCAACACCTTGTATTTTTAAAAATCTTACGCTTAACACACAATATAATGAAGGCACGTGGAAAGTAAATATCAAATCACAACATTCTCCTCCAGACAAGAGCTCAGGAGAAGCAAGAATGAGAGGGAACTCCTGGGTCATCAAGTAACATTTACCCCCATTAAAGAAGATAACCAAGAGTAATCCTTTTCATACATTTAACCAACCATCACATAAGGTTAGCTGAATCTTTCTGCTCCTCAACATTCAGAAAGAGATTGTGCTTGAATCCTGCTGGTTAGAACATTCTTCTCTCTACCTGAGCCCTGGATTTATTCCTGACCAGTTTGCAGCAGTTTCTTCTCTTGCCAAAACTGTTTCAACTTACAATACCTGTATTTCCTCAAAGACAGACATAGTATTTCAATTTTTTTATCAATAATTTGAATGGTGGTATCAATACTCTGCTATCTTAGTCACAAGTATCTCAGATGAAATATCTTAGTTTCAGCTGCTTTTCTTTCTGAACACACATATGTTGAAATCCTATTATTTAATTTACATTTCATTTGCATTGTTTGACACTTTGATGATCTACGAAGTTCCTGTGTTAATTTGGTCCAGAAGACGTGAGAGAGCAAAAAACAGTAACAGGTGAAAAAAATCAAAACAACACACACATAACATAGTATTCTTACAGCTTCTGAAAGCTGATTTTATTAAAAAAATAAAGCTATAATAGCTTACACAAATTTTTCAATTACTTCTTCCTGTTTTACACAGCTATAAAAAATAAAATGGAAGCATCTTTTTTTCCTTGAATGAAACGAGAATATGTAGCTCAAAAAATGTATTATATCTGCTTACTAATTAAAGTTTCCTCAAACCTTAAAAAGCTAGAGCTAAATCATGCACACATATCAGGTGAAGCCTTCCAGATCATCCTCAGTAGCAGAGGCATATTGAATGCCTTCCTCCTCCACCAGAAGAATGAACAGACAAAACCCAAGTTAGAACTAACCCCACAAACAGCTCAAACCCAAAAGCAGAGAGCTTTTTGTTAAAAAGGTGTGACCATCCACACAAATGGTTTATATTACCACAAACTGATTTGAAAAAGAAAACTGACACAAGCCTAATATCCCTGACAACCCATCTAGTTAAATGAAGGAAAAAAGAAAGCCAAGGCAGGATTCCCAGCAGAGGCTGTACCAGGAGTCCTCTCTCACTGCAGGCTTATCAGCAAAGCACACTGGAATCATGAGGAATCTTAGCTTCTGAGAGGGGAAAAAGACCTGTGAGCATAGAATTCTACCTCACTTTGTCAGAAAGTAAAAACAATGAAGAAAATAAGGGTTTAAGGGAATAACTGCTGCAAAAAGATAGGTTTCATTTGTTGAAATACTAGGAAATGACAATTATCTCATTAACTTCACCACCACACAAAGCAAACCCTGCAATCAATACTGTTCTCACATGCCATGTGGCAACTGCACTTCATTTTGCAATCTGTCCTTAAGAAAAGAACAAACATCTGCAAAGGTCAGGATTAAAAGCACCAAACAAACCCATAAAAATGGTACTGTGTAGTATTCACTAGAGGAGGATGCAGTGGAAAGGAATGCAGTACCAGGACAATTTGAATAATAATGTAATGAATTTTTTAAGATGGTGACAATGTGCTATCATTATTGCCTGTATGACTAATACTAAATTTCAAACCTTTTCTTGTACAAAACAAACCATATATATTAAAAAGCATATCAGCAAGCATTAATGTATTTTAATCAGCAAATAGATTGCCCACAAAATAGTTCTACAAAGCACTTCCCTCAGCTGCTGTTTTCATTAAAGTCTCATTTCACTAGAACTCCACACCTGAAGATTCAGTTGTCATACATCTTGGACAATATAGTCAGTAACCTATGCTTTTTACTTTGATGGGCACTTTTTTCCCCTCAAGATAGGATGGAAATTCCAAAGCCCTCATTCTTTCTTAATCAAGTGATTACATGAATCCCTAAAAGCTTTACTCTTTGCTTCAAAATAGTTTTTACTATTATGGAGAGCTTGATATGCAAGTGCTGACTCTCCTTAGTTATACCAAATCAAAATGCAAGCCAGTCCAAGTTCTGCAGGTTTTGTTCATGAAGAAAAAGTGAAGCAGGACAAAGACTACAAAACCGGTTTGTGACAGAGAATGACTTGGTCATTGATAGGTTGAATTTGATAGAGGACTAAATTAACTATCAACAGGTACTGTAAGCACTACACAATTAATCAACCAGAGAACATTCTAAGGGAAAGTGGCATGAGTAGCTCACCAAAAGCATTGTAAAAGTCAGAAAAGGCACTGGCTAATACACAGTCCTGTGAAAGGTGCAGCTCTTTAAGGCTGTTTCTGAATATTTTGTTCTGTTTAACTAGAAAAGTTTTGGTTTTTTTTAAATACTTACTTCCAAATAAAGGAAAATTCCCAAAGCCCAGAGTAGCTGAATGGACACTACTTCCTACTGAGTAGAAACATCTTTAAATTTTGGCAGCAGGCAGCTATGATCCTGACTATCCCTATTATCCTTTTGGAACATGCTGAACTTGCAACAAAGAACCAAACATTTGTGGGTTTATGTGAAGGGCTAGCAAAGTGAGAGTGAAAAGAAACTTTTTCCCTTAGATTGTTTAACTTGCAGGGTTTACCATGGAATTATTCAATACCTCCAAGTAAGCAAGACTACTAATCAATAAACCATAGAGAATTAAGGAAATATAGAATTAACAAATAGGACGTTTGAGCCTCAGCCTTGAAACCAAACCTGAAATAGACAAGCAGTTCACGAACACTTCCCAAATGAGAAGCACATTACAAATTTCAGCTGTTTACAACTATTTTTCCCCGCCAGTCAGAATAACTTGCGCCGGGTTCCCAGATTCACTTTTTCCTTCATTCTAACAACGTTTGGGAAAGGAGCATACACCAAGCCCGCGGAGCCTTCCCACGCTCCAGAGCGCCCCGGCGTTACTCACAGTGTTTCTTGGGCACTATGAGCTTCATGTGTGCGGCGGGAGGCGGCGAGCGGGCAGGACCCTGGGCACCGCCCGACGCGCTGCTCGGCACGGAGCGGCCGCCCGCCGCCCGCCCGCGTTTGTGCCGGGCCGCTGCTCCCCGCCCGCCGCCGCCCCATTGGCGCAGGGCGGGCCCGGCCCACGCGGGAGCGGGGCCGTGCCCGGGCGGCGCCGCCGCATTGGCCGGCACGGGGCCCTCGCTCCGCCCGCCCGGCAGCCGGCGCTGGGGGGCGGAACGCCCGCGGCGCGGAGCCGGGCGGCCGTCAGCCCCGGCCGGGCGGCGCTCCGCAGGGAGGGAGGCGGCGCGGGACCCGCGGCCGCCTGACACCGGGCCGGGCTGCGGCAGCGCCGCGCGGCGGGGGCCGGGCCGGCGCCGCTCCCCAGAGCCGCCGCGGTCATCACTTACGTGGCCTGTGCCGCCGGCCCGAGTCCACCCTCCGGCGCAGCCTGCATTTCTTGGCCGGGGAGCCGTGGCTGAGCGGCGGCAGCTCCGGGCGTAGCAGCAGCGGGTGCGGCGGCTCCCCGCAGCCGCCGTTGCTGAGCGGCGGGCCCGAGGGGTGGAAGCCGTTCTGCAGCAGCCCGCCGAGCAGCGAGCAGGAGGCGGCGGCGGGCGGCGGCGGCGGCCCCGCCGAGGCGGCGGGCTGGGCGCGGAGCTGCTCGCCCATGGCGGCAGCTTCTCCCCTTTGTCTCCCGGCTCAGGTCCGGCTGGGCGCGGCGAAGCCTCCGCTCATGCCGGCGCCCGCAGCTCCGAGCGCTGGGATGCGGCGCCCGCCCCCCCGCACGGCGCAGGCGTCCTGCCCGCAGCGCGCTGCAGAGGGGCGGCCGCCGCCCTCGCCGGAGACGCGGCGACCCCCCCGCCCGGGCAACGTGCGCGCTCCCGGCGCCGCGCCCCGCACCTGCGGGCTCCGCCGGCGGCCCCGGGAGCGCGCCCGAGCGGGCGGCGGGGCACGGGCACCGCCAGCTGCCCCCGGTGCCACTGCGGCGTGGCCCCGCTCCCGCGACCCTGCTCGCTGGGGCACACTGAGCAGGCTGCCCCTGGCACCGGCTGCCAGGTCAGGCTCGCCTCGGCGCACCATGGCGCACACTCAGTGACTCAGGTATCTGTGTCTCGGAGGCCTCCGTGTGTGCGCGCCCAGGTACGCCTTGCACCTCACACAAAGTTACTTATGCATCGGGAGGAACGTTCAAGTTTTTGTCTACGAACGTTCAACTTTTTGCCTACACTGTCACGTGTCACTCAGCAGGTTAGAGCGACTAGTGTGACCTTGAATGTGTTTGACCTCATGCTTTTTTAGTATCTTGGCTTTCCCTACACAGCACCGATAATCTTGTGACTGTGATTTATTCTCTGACTGCTCAGATATCCAAGTGCAAAAATGCATTTTCTAAATGGAATATATCAACTATCTGGTTGGAATGGAAACTGGGTGAACTGTGCTCTGGTGTCATGTGTAGGCTTGAAAAGAAACACTAATTAAATTTTGCTCTGCACATGAAGGTCATTTCTTTACACAAACTGCCAGTCACGATATACATGGTTGTCCTTAAAGAAAAAATGCGTCTCATAGTGGCTCCTTCTTACACCTAGAATTAGCACAGGACATGGGGCCTCTATGGTAAAACATGTGCCAAGAATTCAGAACTATTATAGCTGCCTCCAGAAAGGAACACTGCATTAAGAAACAGCTTCATGAGAGGTAATCTGGCATTCTCTCCACCTCTTGGCTGGGACCAGAACATTTTGTTTAGGTAACTGGAAAGCAACAGAAAAACATGCACACCAAGTTGGGAAAATGAAGAAAGAGTGTTTGAGAACAAAGTAAAATTTTCTTCCTAAAAACCTGCAAGTAATATTCTGAAGGTGATTTAAATGCTTACAGTTTTCTTAATATTCTTATGCATAAGCACTGGTAATTACCAGCCCAAAAGTGATTGCCCTGAAGAGGGTAAGAAGGAAGACAGGCTACAAACATTTACTGCTACATGGGGGCTTAGTGCTTCCTAAACTGTGGAATTTCTTGAGAATTCCCTAACTTACCTGATTATGTTTAAACTACAAAGCAAAGCCTGCTGCCTGGACTGGCAGAGACCTTCATGCCATTTTTTCAGCAGATCTAGGCAGCTGGCTGGGTACACTTTATGAAATTGTCAAGTCTAACGTCTTAGGACATGAGGAATCCTTGCTGCTACTGTCCCCAGCTGGTAACAGTTGTCCCTTCTCGCAGAAAATGACTGTGCATACAGCCAGCCCCATATGGAACAGGAGATCAAACCTGATGATTGCCTCTGCATTTGCTGGGAGCAGACACACGAGCAGTTACTGTATCTCAGCAGAAAGGTGGCAACTTTTTACCTTACTCCAACAAAAGCACGTGTAAATTTCCTTCTGCTAGCAGAATAGTCTTTCCACTGACTCACTGGAATACTGTACTCAAGTACTGTGTCCAGTTTTAGGCTTCTAAAAAACTTTTGGAATAACAGAATGAAATGAAAACATCAAGTTTTAGTCTGTGAAATGAAAGATTTGAAGGGGTATTCATTCTGGAACAGGTAGCAGCAAAGGAAATCATCACAGTTGTTGACAAATAAGAAAATTCCTAAGTCGCAACTCCAGGAAGGGAAATTTACTTTCCACCGGAGGCAGATATTTCCTAGCATGAACTTAGACAAGGATTAGACTGAACTGGAAGACTTGACTGTTTATTGCTGGTTTTAGGAGAAACTAAGTATTTGTGGACAAATGGTTTATGTAGAACTGATCTAGACTTCAAGCAAGGAGAAGAACTTTTCTGAAGTTCCTTCCAATCCTTTATTTCCAACTAAGTATTTCCCTAACATTTTGCTGTTAATTTTGCACAATTATGCCACAGACAGAAGTGGACTGGAATGTATAAAATCTGTCAATGAAGTCATGGCATGCATTACAAGTGAAATTTCTAAAACCTTGGTGCAACTAAAGTAAATTTTTCCTCTTCCTTTTACCCTATTCCTCTAAACAAACCCTGTTTGCCAGTTCAGTTTTCAGTTAAACTTGCAAGACAATCTAAATAGAATCTAGGTGCAATATTGACAAACAAAGTCAAGGATGACTTCAGTTCTTGCACAATTAACATTTACTCCACACTTCAGTCTTTCTTCTTCAACTGAAGCAGGTGGAAGGTCCTAGTTTATATTTTAAAATATTTTCTGTATATCTCGCTGTAAGTTAGCAATCTGGTAGGAAAAGGACTACAAATACATTGTATGCTGAACAATCCAAGATACAAATGACCTTAGATCACAAGTCTGCTACACTGATTCACTAAATATTACACAATTGCACTTCACAAACACTTAATGGATTATTCCATACCTGCCTGTGCTTCAGACACTCAGCTTTCTCTCACCTCTTTTTATTTGTTTATAAACACAGAGGGCAAGTCTGTAATTCTCTACCTCTGTCAGCTTCAGCAAACTACTGACTCCCTTGCAGTGAGGATACTTTGCCATAGATCAGAAGTGCTGTCCAGGTGTGACAGTTTGAAAACCAATGGAACTGGAAAAAACAAACTAACTAACTAACAAAATACACCACACTTTCAGGTACATTATCATCAGGCAACCTGGCTTGAAATTTTTTAGGAACTTCTGAGGGTTCTATCTCCCTCCTTCATTCCATGGGACTCCTATATCCGGGCCCTAAGGCTAAGCTAAATAAGTATCAAACAGGTGCAGTCCACATGTAAATCTGTTATCCAAAAACAACAACAAAAAAATCTTACAGAGCACCAGTGGTGTTATTCTAATTCAAAGCTAACCAGCTATAAAAGTTTGGTCATATTTTGGAGAGAAGTGGTAATGAGACACATGAACATAGCTTCTCAAACTACACAGACTATTTTATGCAATGTAAAGAATGTAAGGAAAGACTTCTGCTATAGCTGCCTGAGGATTTATATTCAAGCAGTTGCTGGCACTCTGCCACTCCTGTTTATATTTTAATCAAATTATTTCCATGTTTATCCTATCTATACTGCAGGCCAGTTATACTAGTTCTTACTCAATTTATCCTCTTTGAAATAAAGCAAATGCAGCAAAGAATAAATTAACTATTTAGAATATTCCTCACCAAAAAAAAAAAAAAAGATACAGTTGATTTGTTTTAGTATATTCACATGTTGCACACATCAAATACAAAGTGCCAAGAGTCTGGTATTTCTTCTCAATTTCTCTTCAGTACTGGAAAAATCCCATACTGTTTTGGTGCATATACCTTTGGTAGACATGTTTTTTTCAAATTCTTTTTTTCATAAATTGCAGGGCTAGAAGACCAACAGTCAAACGTAAGTATATAATGAAAAGTGATAGATGTGTAAATTAAATGGGACAGAACAGCTCTAAAACTGTGTAAAATTCTTATCTGGAAAGTGCAACATCAGAGTATTTAAAATGAACATAAGGACCTCTGGAATTATGGTGTGACTCAGGAAAGCTAAGGTAGTCTTACTATCACAACAGCTAGCTCACATGAGAATTCTGCTTCCCCCAAACAAAAAATGCATCTGAGAGGGGAAACTGACTGCAGATGACAGAGGAAATGAATAGCATAAATTTAGTCATATGCCTAAATCTTTGTCAGATTGAGGCCAAGAGAGATGATATTGAGACCATCAGTTCCTTCCCTTTTCACCCAACTATTAGTACAGTACAGGCTTCTTTCAATTATGCCTTCTGTGGCACTTAAAGAAAACCTGTTGATGTTATGAAGAAAAGCCCTGCACAGAGGGGAAGCTCATCTCCCCCTCACTTTCATCAGGGGAGAGAAACATGGAAAAAGGCACCCTGCCTAAGCTGGAGCATTGCTTTGGCAGCCTGAACAGCCCTGAGGAGGAATGTTCTTTCTCTTTGTTGATGACAAATAGGGCATAGATAGATCTCCTAGCCCAAGTGCCAAGCTCAGTGGCCAGGCAAGGCAGCATGAATGCTACCGGGAATGCTGTCAGGACTAGGACATAAAATTGTTTGGGGTGGAAGGGACCTTAACTACCATTTAGTTCCAAATCCCTGCCACACAGAGGGGTACCACCCACAAGACCAGGCTGCTCAGGGCCCCATCCAATCTGGTTTGAATGTTTCCAGGAATGGGGCACACACAACTTGTTTGGACAACCTTTTCCAGTGCTCCACTATCCTCTGAGTAGAGAATTTCTTCCTAACAACATCTAATGTAACTCTCTCCTCTGTCCCCCCTTCTCCAATCACTGTGTGCCTGTGTAATAGATGACTTACACATCTAACAACAGCCAAACTAGGGAATAAGGGTCAGAAGGGGACATAGATGTAGGCTGGTCTTACCATCTTGCCCATCCCTGCAGCCAGACTTTGCAGCAGTCCAAGTGGTTTCTACAGTTCTCCTCTGGCAGTTCTGAGATGAGGTTAGGGATTGTGGTTGCTGTCTTTCATCCCAACTGAAAAAAAGCATGCTGCAGTCACAAAGCAGTGATAACCTTCTCTCTAAAGCCCTCCCTGCCAGTACCTCTGTTTCTATGTCTGACTAGACAATTATAACTTAGTTCACACTTACCCTCTCCAACTTTAACTGATCCCTGGCAGTTAAAGAGCTGTTGGGTTCTTCTTTTACAGGAAACAGAAAATGTAAGTGCCTTAGTTCAGACATTTCAAATAAAATCCCCCATGTTAGTAGCATTTAGGGTCCTTGGCTGCTTCTTACTAGTACCAGACAGTGAAGATAAAGCAGCTGTTGGAGGTGAATAATCTTTTTTTTCCCATGCCACAGTTTCTATTCTGCAGAGAACTTTTTAAAAAAGTAAACAAACAGGTAATGGATCCAAACTCTTAGGTATGTAAAATGCTAAAAAACTCATTTCCAGTGCACTCTCCTTTGCCCCATAAAGTCTACCTTGTACACAAGTATTTGGCTCAGTGTACTGCTGCTTATCTTAAACTATCAAACTTAAATATACAAAATGTGATTGGAAAACATGCAAGTTCACAACCCACTGATTGAGAAATAATGTTCATCATCATAAAAAAATAAATTATTGCAACAAGTGACAGAGCACTTAGTAGGGAAACCAATGGCCTTTGCTCCTGACTGCTCCCCCACAGATAATTACCCTCATGTATGTATACAAACTGGTTTTGTTCAGCTTAATGTCTTCACTTACTTTTCAACTCAGCATTTTCATATGGTCCTTCACAATGCAACCAGGAGGTAAGTGATAGTTTCAAAACAAGCACTTTGAAAGAATGAATGGCTGCCAAGTACAAAAGACTACCTCATCCTTATTCAGCACTGCCACATCTAAAGAGGAAGAGAAACTGGTTCTCCTACCAACAGTCAGCTGCACAAGAGACTTTTTACTTGCATTGGTCTCTACTCCCAAAGCTTAAATGCTGAAAATCCATGAAATTTCATGATATGAATCATGAAATCCATGATATGAATGAAAATGAATCTGGTAACAACAGGGAATCTGACTTCCTATGCCTATGTTTGGAAGAGATAAAAAAGGCATCTCTTTAAACTATTCTAGCTGCACACACATACCTCCAATGCAGACAAAACTGGCTTACTCCTCTAACTCAGGAGGGAACACACAGTGTCCATGAGAGCCTAGAAAGGACACAGAGGTTTAATTTTCCTTCTTCTTAACTAGCCCAGGGATGGGAATTAGTGTAAAATGGAAACACACCACACCGTCAGTATTTCTCCAGTAGCAAGGAAGCATTATGTCTGAAAGAACATTTAAGCAGAGGGTTTAAGTCCAAATACTACAACTCACCTGGAGCTAAAAATTTAGTAGAATATGTGCTTTCAGACAGATAAACCAAAGATCTGTTTAGGCTAAAAAAACATTTAGTATGTCCTTGTGAGTTTAAGTTGAAATCACAGACACTAATACACAAATGCTGTTATTTTTAAAAATACCTTTGTAATCCATGTTTGCAAAGAATTAGTCTTGTGTAGGAAGGAGTTATGCTACAAATGACAAATTTGCCCTTAAATGCTCAAACTACCTGGTAACAAAAAAGGGAAAGAACCGTATGCTAGCATTGGATGGGACTGCTATAGTTTTATCTTCTGAATATTTCTGGAACTACTGACTTTACCTTAAAGTATGTTCTGTGCTATGCATTTTATTATGTTCAAGAGGCCAGTTTAGAGCTTTCAGGCTTTCACAAGGTCAATATAAACTATGGATACACTAAAAAAAAAATTACACTGTAATTATAGACTTCTGTTTTTTCATTAGATATATTGTGAAAAAAACCCCTACCATTCAAAGCAACTTTCAGGGTCTCTCCTGCATAGGAGGCGATTTGTATTTCACTGCAGGGATCTTAGTGTCACCAAAATATTTGTTTTCTTGTAATAAAACATATCTAATACAAACACATGCTTGGTCTAATGGGAATTTAAGACTCAAAGATACCATATGGGTGATCAAAACAAGTTCTTTGGATCAATTATTAACATGGAAGTGTCTAAGAAACATATGCCAAGTACCATGGAGCACAAAAGATTTTGTATCTCATAAGATACAGTGTAACACCCTGGGACATTACTCTGACACTCACTCACACTGAAAGTTCTGATTATACACATTTATTGTTCTTTTGAACCCCAAATGGTAAATCAGACTCCTTGATCTCATGAACACTGCTAACCAAATTTATTGCATTTATCCTTCATTTTGACATGGATGTCAAATAAAGAAGCTACCGTTTATTTGGTGCCAGTGATCTCACACATGGAACGAGAAAACAAAAGCCTTGTGTATCTCCTGTAAGACAGGAGACAAAGACACTTTTACTTCAGTTTACAAAACCTTTGTATATCCACTGAAAACAGAACTGATACAGCAAAGACATCTATCCCTCATCCTTTTTTCTTGACTGCTCTAAAAAGTAGTAAGCACCAACTGATTTGCTTTATCTAAGTTTATAAAATTTAATTAATATATCAGAGGGGACATGTATGTTATCTTCATTCCATTTCCTCTTAGAAGGAAAGGGGGAATCAAATCAAAAACCAAAACCAATCAAACAAAAATCAACCAACCAAAAAACCCAAAACACACACACACACACAAAAAAAAAAAAAAAAAAAAGATTAAAAGATTGAGAAAAAGCAGACCAAGCAGACAGATCAGGAAAGAAGGTACACATACCACAACAGATAAAAGTATAAGAAAAATACTGATGCAGTGGTTACGAGGCATCAGTGGTCATGGACTTCACATAAGATAATGCCCACAAATATGACATTGGTCTTCATTCACAGGCACAACTGCAACCTGATACAAGCTGAAATCAATATGTGTGACCTAAAATCCTAAATGAAAAAAAAAGTTGTCTGATTTATCACCTCCTAATCATCAACAATTTTCAGACCTTAGATACTCCCAGAACATATACAGACATACATAGACAAAGTCATTTTTAGAACAGATTCATTCCCATATTTTGAAGCAAATGCAAAAAGCACCAGTGATGGACTCATCATGACTCTTTTCATAGGAACGGCAAAGACAAACAATTAATGAAAACATTAAGAACAAAACCCATATCTTTCCTGCAGAGAGAAATCAGGATGGAACCCTAATTTCAGTGAACTAGAAAGTCTGTGATTAAAACAAAAATCCCCAAAGTCACCACCCCTAATCACCAACCAAGTTTAAATTTGATTATAAGCAGATTGACTTCAGTCACAGCATAGATTGGCATAAGGAAAAACGGAAGAAGACAAAACATAGTTCTGAATTTAAATAATTTTCACCTACATAGTGCTTTGTGCACACAGATCTTCAAACCCTTTACAAACTGTGAATAACTGCTCTTCTCACCTTCCATTTAAAGAAAAAAAAAGCAATAGTGCTAAAATAAAAAGTAGCAAGAGAGCTGAGAAAGAACTTGCAGAAAGGTCTCACTTCCAAAATGAAAGCTATATTTGGATCAGTTTGACCCAAACCAGAAATTTTAATTTCCATGCCCCTCAGCTGAAAAATTTAGTAGCAGAATTCCAGAGTCATTCTCAGATTTTTAACTCATTTGCCTTGGCAGGGTCAGTGCTGAAATGGAAATCTGAAAGACTTCTATTTGAAAAACATCAGAATATCTTAATTTTCTTTAAAAAAAAAAAAAAAAACAGCTTCAGCTCCCCAGAAGCTGAATTCTCAGGAAAATGGGCTATTAATCTAGCAGTGCATTAGGCAGGCTGATTAGCAGTCACACTTACATTTCATCAGGCAGAGAACACGCTGTCTTCCATTTGGCATGGCAGGGCCCTGGAAATACTCCCCCTTCATGCTGCTTATTGGAAACAGGATCCATTTAAGTTTAAATACCAAACAAACAAACCCCCTTGCTTGCAATTTCAGCAAATTAATTCATCAGTATTAGCTTCCTTTGTTGAAGTTCCTTGAGCATATTAGAAACACACGTTTTCACTTCACTGACATTTCTTGTTCTGCTTGAAAATTCAGTGAAAAGCTGCCTATTTATTTTTGCATGTACATCCACCCAAGTTTTGTCATGTGGCCATTTACCAGCGTGATCAAAGTTCCAGGCACACAGGTAATTGACCCCAAAGCATGGTGTTTGAAGTCCCTGTTTGACATGATTTGTGTTATTCTCTGCGTCAATACTTATTTCATCTGTTGTCCACTATAGTTACAACCAAATAAGAGAAAGAGAATGCAAACTACTATTCAATGCAGCTTGCTTAAGACATTCTCCTGTCTCACTACAGGAATAATTTCAGGTATTCTAAAAAATAGCCTACTTTCTTGAGAATAAGGCTGTATAGGTATCTGCAATAATTATGATAAATTTCTAATGTTACTATCAACTTAAATTCTCAATTCAAAAATCATAGTTGAGAACCATGAACTTTTCACTAAAATATGCCTGACTTTCCTTTTCACTGCTTCAGCTGAAAATCATTCAGAACTATTAAAACAAATTTGTTTTCTATTTTTGTTGCAGGATGAACTCCTACCATGGAGGTAGCATGTGACTTCTTTAGACTGTATGTACACCCAAATGAAACTGGGTTCCCAGGAAACAGTAACACTGAACTTCAATGTGAGTTAATAATGCAGAGGAAGAACAGAAACAACGGGAACCTACGGTGGGGAAGGGGAAAGACAAGCAACAGACTTGCCTATTCAGTGGCCAGAAATCCCAAGTTTATAGTCTGGGTTCTCTTCCCATCAGAGGCAGGCAGTGGCATTAGTTGTGGTTTCATGAGATCAGACCTGCACTGTGCCAGTACTTTACAGACTGCAGCCAAGGAGGAGCAGGGAGGGCATGGAAAGAAAAAGAAACAAAACAGAGAGAGGATTACAGCTAACAGCTTGGTACTATATTCATCCCAAGCAAATAGGGCATGAATCTTACCATCATCTCCAGATCAATATTGTCAATAATATCCATCAAACTATTTATTAAGAATCTGAAGTGAAAAGTTAAATCAGAGAAATGCTCCTGTGATGAGGCTTTACCCATTCCTAGATGGAAAGAAATACATACCAGGTTAGATTTTTCTTGTCCAAATACACTCCTGAGATTCTTGGTGTCCGTGGCTGCTTCAGACACCCAGAAGCTAGCTACACATCCTACCTCAAAAGGGAAAAAATACATCAGATTGAAGCAATCTGCATGCATAATATGCCCTCAACCAGCACTGTGGCATAACTTGCAGGATATAGCTACATTTTAGATACCAAAATCACGCCTCATGTTTAGTTGTAACAGCAATAGCCATAAAACTATAGCATCTATTCCTGAGTCACTTGTCTTGGATAATTAGTTTGCTAAGAGGATGAGTCACCAAGTTAGACATTAGTTAGAGTATGACTCATTTTTAATTTTATACTAATATTATCCTTAAAAATAAAAGGGACTCCTCTCTTCCCCCCAGATCTTTAAATGTTTTGGTTCTTTTTATAATGCCAAAATGTGCTTTACATAGAATATCTGGATGAAATGTTGAAATAATTATCTCATTTTTATAATGCCTTTCACGCAGAAGGATCTCATAGTAATTTTTAAATGTATGTGTGTTCTTCAGTGGTCCACATAGACAATGTAGTGAGGCAGTATGACAGTACTTGGCAACACTGTACAAAGCACCTGACTGAAATTGAAGTCAGATCCTATAATTTGTTTAAACAAGACAGGAAAATTCAGATGCACAAAACTGAATTAGCAACAATGGAATTTCACCATTTACCTCTCCATTTTTGTAAACCAGGGTTTATTCTGATTACTGATGGTCAGATCAGCCAGTACTTGGTAGCACTCAACCTTTCAGTTTCTTCAGATTTCAGCTGTGAGTGAAGTTTCAGTAAGGAAGCCTGACTCATTTCAAAACTCTGCTTATCCTTGGCTGCAGCATGTTGTGACAACATCAGGCAGGGCAGCATCAAATTGAGAACAAGATACTAAACTACCTTTGGGAACACTCTCTAACTCTGCAAGTCTGGATATGCTCAAAGGCTGCAATCCAGGCAGGCACCTGCATATTCGAGTCCTTGCTGAAGAATTGCCAAACATGCAACTTTACAAACAGTTTAGCCTTGCCAAGACTGCCTAACACAGGAGAAGCAGCCCTGCCCTCCTGTCCCACCAGCATTTCTGCCTGCTCTTCTGCTGCCCCAGTATCTGTTTGGCCTCACAGATGTACTGGCTGATTTGGCTAAAAAGAATGGCATAAGAATGTGCCAAAAAAAAAAAAGGTTAGCTGCCCATTAATCCACCCTTTGAGAAGAACTGAGACTTCATGAGTTTTCATAGCCTTTCATCTGCTGGTCCACTTTGAGTGAAGAAGACTGTGTTTCTCTGCAAGGAGCACTGTAGTCCACTTGCATGGTACAAATGCAGGCTGTTTATTCAGGATTGTGATTTTGTTCTATGCAGGGCAGATGTCTAGCATGTATTATTCTCTGCCTTCTGTTTGTTTTTCCTCCAGGATGGCAAATGCCCAGCTGGTAATACAGTAAAATGTGAGCCCTGGCCATTTTCTATTGTCAAAGAATCATTATTTTCCAATCCTTTCAAGGTAGGAATCATTATTTTCCAGTCCTTGTCACTGGTTAAGAAATTGGTTTTTCTCAATGTTCATTCCTTTCCCTTTTGTCATGCTGTAGGATAACCATGTTCCCAAAAATTAGACATTAAGTTTGATGGCTAAGCTAAGAGGCTAGTGAAGAAAGCAAGGCTCCTCCAAAGGGTAATTTGGCTTACAATTACATAGCTTAGCTGTATCATGTAGTTTAGGTGAAGAAGAATTTAACCTAGGCTTGAATCCATTCTGAGTGTTTCTCAGCACAGGCTGTACAGGAAGCCCAAGTTAAAAAAGGTCAGTGGTGTGACTTTCCCACTCCAATCACATCTTCACGTGAGTTAGAGCAGAAGTCCTGAGTGCCCAAAGCCAGGGTGACATTCCAAGGAAAGGTACATGTCAGGGAATGGCACTAATTCCTGAGATCAAGGCAGATGGCTGACATTTGGCAAGAAGAAAAGAAACTGTCTTGGATGTCAGAGCCAGCAAGATGAATAATACACTATAACATAGCCTGCTCCTTGGATTTAGTCCATGTTATTTGAGCAGTAAACTCCTTGCTCTTGATCCACTTCTTTTAGAGGCACCTTATATTTCTGAGACACAGAATTGTCCAGTTCTCTGGCTTCTATAGAGAACTTACAGATGTTTGTATGCATTCCTTTACTGGAATTCTTTCAGTTTCTTCACCCAAAAGCTATACATCTGATATATATTTAGTGGTATCTTGGCCAGTTTTCCTATTTCAGAATTGCATTACTCTAGATAAGTATTGAATTCATGTTCCGATTTATTTATCTTGTTAAGCTTTTAGTAAGATGATAGAGTAACAATTGAGAATGTAACTTTTAACAGAACGTCTTTGGTAAAGTTTTCTGGGCTTTTCTGAAGGTTCTGGGACCATTAGACAGCTATTTAGAGCCTGCATCTTACATAGCACTACAAAAAAAAAGCCTAGCAATATTCTTCAAAAAGTAATACTAGGGATTAAAGCTTGAAGAATACCATGAAGAATTTCCACAAGCAGCTTGGAATTGAAGTAAAATTTCTGAAACTTCAATTGAAATAAAACTCAAACATATGTTTCATTTTAGGGAAAGGCAACCCTAAGATTTTACCTTCAAATTACAGTTACCCTTGTTGGTATTTATACAGCTCAGCAGATGATTGAAAAAGAATCAATAACACATGGGGAGAAATAAGGTTTTATTAATAAGATTTGGAATGCACCTCCATCCCTTAACCTGGAGCTAGCACACAGTCTGCAAATAAAATAGTTAACATCATGTATACAAATAAGTGGCAACATACCTGGGCTCAGACCTGGACCTGGAAGGTAAAAATACATTGTGCAAATCTTTGCAGAACTTAGGCACAGCTTTAGAAAAAAAAAAAATTAAAAAAAAAGAAAGAAAGAAAGAAAAAAAAGCAGGAGGCATTTCAAGAAACCAAAGAAAAGTTGGATGCACATTTCAAATACTCTTCATGAAATATAAGCAACATACATAAAAATAAATTTCCTCAAGTAGTCAGTGTTTCTGGACTATATCTTCTGTATCAACAATGCAACCCAATTTTTATGACAAAAGGTTATAAGAACTTGAAATCCACAGGAAAACTAAGATGCAAGATCCAGACTATGGGAAAACAGTGCCAAAGCTCATCTTGATTTACTGTAAGTGCAATATTCAATTTACTATTCCACCTGTAGAGCCATTTCTAAGAGTATGTCCTGAGGTACTAGTATAATGCTGATTAGGAGGAAAGAATATTAATCAACTATTCAATACCAGCCATCAGTTTTCCTGCTTGTAGATTCTCTGTCAAGATTTCCAATGATCTGATTACCAGTAACTCAAACATGCCTCGTTTACAGGACTCAGCATGATCACAACCCAGCTAGCTGGGCTGGTACTCATTTATTGGGGCACAACAAATGCTACATTTAGCTATGGAAAGGCCATCTATGCACACTTGCTCCTAAAAATCACACAGCACACAATTTAAGAGTAGTCATCTTTTCTCATTAAAAAAACTCCAGAATTTCACAGAATAAAGTTTTAGACAGTATATTTTATTAATTATATTCTTATTTATTATTCTATTACATATTATTATATTAAAAATAGTTTTACTATTGAATGCACATATCTTAAACCCCTAAAAACTAACTACACCATTTCACCATATGACTATTAGTCAGAAAAAGCAGCTGATACATTTACAGGACAAATACCTGTGTCACAATGTGAAAACAGTTCTTACCATTTATGAGAGGTAGAAGGTTCTGATTTCAAAATGCAAGATCTGACCTTCAAAGCAGTGATTATTTGTATTAAAGCATTACAGAGAATAACTGAAAGTTTTTGGCTTAATTACAATTTAAAGGTTGGTTACAGCTGAGACGATCTCTTTAGTTCATCAGAGAATTATGCAATAATTCAAAGGGATGGAAGGAATTCCAGAAGGTGGGGAGACAAACAGGAAGGCACAGCAATAGCTTTTCTTGTCTCAACTGCACTCTTTCCAAAGACAGTCTTGAATTATGCAAAGTGAAAGAAATACATCTCAGAAAATATATTTCAAATCTCCTCCTGTCTAAGACAACGCAGCTCTTGCTGGAGGAGTAATCGTCTGTTTGCCATGCACAGATTTTCATGTGAAGCTTTGAAGATTTAAAAATGGTATGTTGAGCACATGTAGCACATTTTCATTACATAAAACACCAGCATGAGACCAGGTGGCCTCTCTGCATCTGTGAGAAGCACAAGCATGGCAGTGTCCAGAGGACAAGCATTAAGCCTAAGTCCAGCAGCAGGTGTTACAGGTGCCTCCAGCTGCCCATCAGTGACCCTTCCTTCCTTCCTTTCCAGGCTCTTGACTGGCTCTCTTATGTTTGAATACACCCCTGAAGGCCCATTTTTGCAGTGAGCCTATGATTAATTTTCCAGACAGTATTTTGTATTCCTAGAGCACCTCAAAGGAATAGCCTCATAACCATCTGTGAGCTCTTTCAAGAAGGTTTCCTCCTGCCCTCCCTGAAACCCCACAATTACTCAGCTGTAACATTGGTTATCAAACAGCAGCAGTATTTGCAGACTGAGGACAGAAAGCTCCTGCCTCCCCCAGGGAGGGGCCTGATGCCTCAGCCAAATGCTCCTCTTGGTCCAGCACCAGAGAGCTCTGTCCCAGTGCCACCCGTCCCCCGGGGCAAAGCCTTCCATGAGAATGAAGAAGTAGCTCATTGCTTAAAACAGATGATAAAGGGAAACATACCTACATTGCTAAAGAAAAAAATGTGAATCAACAGCCTGCAATGTTATGAGTTCATAAAATCAGCGGTATGTGCACTAGAAGCCTGAAGGCAACTGATGAGAGTGGGGCAATGAGGGTACAGGATCAAATGGAAGTGTGCAATGCATGCACCAGACTGTGCCAGGAACAGGATAAATGACATGTACTGCTCTGAAAGACAGGAATTCAAAAGGGCTGGCAGACTCCCAGGAGGATTACATAGTGCACCACTTTCCTCCAAGGTACCTCAGTGACAAGGAACAGGAGTGCTCTTGCAGTCAGCTCCAAATGACCCCTGCAGAAGGAGCTGGCCTGCACCCAGGATGAGAGGCAGCACTGTCAGGGCATGGGGAAGCGCAGCAGAACCAAGAGTGATGAGAGAAAACTCAAGCACTTGGTAATTCCCTGGGGAAGATGAGTTGAAGAAAAAGAAACTGAAGCCACCTCTAGTTTGGCTGCTACTCAGATATGCTGAAGGATGCTGGGGAGTGTTGACTGTGTCTCTAATTACTTCTGACAGCAATGTAAAAGCAAGCTGAGATGTGCTGTCTCATAGGGCATCGTCTCACTGCCATGACTAGACTATCCACAACTTTTGAATCTTGTGTCAAATACAAGGAACATAAGTTTCTAACAAGTCCTTTATGAAAATCTTTTCCTCTTGTGAGTGCCAAACGTGCTACACAAGTTGTAAAGAATTTGAAAAGAAACATAATCAAATTTCAGGGGTGAATGAGTTACTGAATGCTGCTTTAGCAGCAGATATTTTTGTTGCAACTGGTGTTCTTGCACAAACCATTTTAAGAAGAATATTTTGGTAGAAAGCCATAAAGCTTATTTACATAGATGGAGTTTCACCATCTCCCACTCCAAAGCAGGCTGGATTGGTTACACTGACCTAATGTTTTCTTTACCATGGCTGGCGTGAGGCTGGGAACACATGTCAGGTTGTGGTTTAGTCTGCCCTTTCAGTATCCTGATGGGAGTCCTTTGAGATTCTAGTTTAACTTATGCAGTGCATGCAGTATCATAAAAACAGTTTCAGAGATCCAAAATTCAAACAAAATCAAAATATTGCTTGTACAAGGAGCCTTGTGATGCTCCAACTTAGCAAGAATAATGTTCTGCAGGTCATAGACCCAATGTTTTTAGGAATATACCTTGCAAAATATTCCCAGATCTTCGGTTTTCCTTTCCAACAAGTGGAATACAGCAACTTTCATATTTTCTCCCATATTTTCTTTCAGAGGCATTCTAAGTCCTCTCCTGGTATGAAAAAGGTGTTTTGGCATTAGGTAAGTTCAGTAGTTTGTATTCTATTTAAGACAGAAACCAACATTATTTTTAAAACCTTACCTGGACTTTTACAGTATGATTTCAAGAACTTTTCAGTTTTGCTAGCAAACAATTTCAAATTCAACATTGCATCATTTTCTGCTGTTAAAACAAACCGTTACAATGTGGCCTACAACCGAACTGAAATCCTTTAGTATACCACTTTTACTGATATGACACAGCCTCTGTTTAAAGAAAGATAGGATTTAGTGTTACAGACAACCTCTTGAAAGCAGCTGATACAAAATCTGTGTAGAATTATTCCTTTATAGAATTACTTGCTTTTGCTGGCAGTCTTTTCTTCAAATGAAAAACAAACATTTAATTTTGGCAGATACTGACTACTTTCAAGTTACTTGTCCTTTTATTTCAATTCAAAACTGGCAGACATTTCTTATTAAAGTTCAAAGAATTTCTGTCTGATTCTAAAGAGAAACTCATGTTGATTTTTGTTACCAAATCTGTACATTTCCATACCCTGACATTCCAGAAACTGATGATCTCACATGCATTACAACATTGTTTCGAAAATAAAGCCAAAGAATTCCTCTCATTGCTGATTAAGAAATGAAATGCCCATCATGCAAGCCTGGCACCCAACACCAATTTCTGCCTGGGGAAGCTTTTAAACAAAGGTACCATGCTAAGTGTCTTCCACAGCTGTCCTTTGCCAGGACTGGAACCCAGGGCAAAGCACCAGCACATCCTGACCTTAAACCGGGAGTTTCCCAATTCGGCTGATCCCTGCTCTGGTAAAAGCATCGAGCAGGTCACTGGCCTCTTCCCTCTCGCCACCTGCAAAGAATGATTATCCTGTTTATAAACAGCCAGCAGAAAGGCTGGAATCACCCGGAGCCCCGGCAAGCTCCAACTTACACTCGTCCTTCTGCCGCGCCTGACACAGGCCAAGGCCGGGCGCCGCAAGCAGGTGAGGGCAGGCCCGGCGGGGCCAGGGCGCCTTCCCGCGGCAGCCGAGGGCCCGCTGGCGCTGCGGGGCCGGGCGCTGGCGGCCCCGTGTGGCCGCGGCCTCCGCACAGACGCCCCGGGCGCTGCGACCCAGCGGGGCGCGGCCGCCGCCCGAGGGCAAACCGGGACAAGCGGCCCCCCCGGGACTACACTTCCCATCGAGCCCTGCGCCGCGGCAGCGCCGTACGCCCAGGAGGCCGCGCGGCGCCGTGCGCTGCCATTGGCCGGATTCGAAAAGAAGCCGCGGCCGGAGCGGAGCGCGAGTTCAGCAGCGGCCGGGGCCGGGCGGGTGAGCGGGGCAGGGACCGGGCCGGGGCCATCGCCATCGCGGGCAGAGGGGTCGCGGTGCTTGGGATTCGGGGGTCGTGGGGCCATGAAACAGCGTGGGTGGTCTCTCTGGCGGGGGCCGTTCCCCCAGCTCGCCCCGCTACCATCCCGGTTACAGCGGGAGGGGCTGTGGCGTGTGGGCAGTTTTCGGTAGGGCCTGGGTAACTCCCGCCGGGCTGCTGCCAAAGCCGCGCTGGTTGTGTCCCGTAAGAACAGGCAAATAGCGCAAAGCCTGCAAGTGAAAGGCTTTGATACGTAAAGAGAAGAAAGTCTCCTTTATTTTATTTTATTTAGGTGCTAGGGTAGTTGCTTTAGCTTTTAGGTAAGCTGCCAGCCTCACTGTGTTTGGAGCTCGTTCTGCCTTTTGTTGTGCTTGCAACACCACGGGCTGTGTGTGAGCTGTCTGCTTTGCTGTGTGGGCCTCTGGGGATCCCCTTCTTTGAGGCGGTCTTCTACAGCTCTAAATCCTATTGCCACGGTTAGCAGGCTTGCAATAACACATCCTGAGACACGAGTACCTTTTAGTGCCTGCAGCTGGGCAGTACAGTTGTTCACATGTAAATACCTGCAGTATTTACAGGGCTGTGTGACTCAACGAGGAATTCTGCACCTTGGGCTGGGCACCCTGTAAGGGCTTGAACCTCGCTCTTCTGACCGCTGGGCTGTGTGAACGCTTACAGTTCTGGCCTTGTGTACACAGCTTAATGTTTGTCTTGGACTTCTTAAGGAAAAAGATTTAGAATGAGAGCATAATCTTGACAAATCGCACTTTAAGCTTAGATTTAAAGCAATTAAGATGCCAGTCATCTAATAAGTATGTTTCCTGTAAAGGACTGATAAGAGTTTTGCAGTGTGGCTTTGTGTAGCTGCTGAATAAGACCTCCAGATTGTGACAGCACAGGTATGTTTCTTTCCAAGTGTGGCTTATTCACAGGTCACTCTTTGTTCAAGCCATGATGAAAGTTCAGGCCAAGTTTTTGCTGGTTTTGATACACATGCTAGGCCAAAAATAAATTATATTGGAAGAAACTTTCATTTAGAAAGTAAACATTGGTGCTTGGTTTATGTATAACTTTATCTCATTTGCAGCCTGGTGGCATTTGTCTAACTGCTTAAAGTTGTGTCTGGCTTTTACATAGGAAAACTGAGCTCTTAAGTGTTTTGACACTGAAATGCAGACACATCTCAGCTTTTATGCTGGGGGAAATTGAAATGAGACTGCATTATAGGCCAACACTTTTCCTGAGCAAAAGAGTTTTGAACCAATCCTACTCTGCCCATTCCTTTAATGAACACTGCATGTTCTCCATTAATATTTAGTAAAACAATTTATATGCTTTGCTGTAGCCTAGGCATGGCAATGTATATTTTATATATATAAAGTATATTATATGTTATATTATCAGAGAGCACAAAATAGTTTTACATTATTTTGCAGAATGGACCCGGTTTTGGATAATGGGAAGTTCTACAGACCATCCTATATTGCCAGCATTGAGCCATCTCCAAGAGCAGGACCAGTAAGTGTGGAAGATATTAAAACAGATCTCTCCTCTGAATTTTCTTTGGTTTCTTCAGGCTCAGACACAAGCCAGGTAAGAAAACTTTACTGTTTGGATATTTATTTTTTAAAACCTCAGTTTAATCCTTTCATAGATAGGAATAGTCAGAATTTTACTGAGAAGATTAAAAGCTTCTTTGTTATTTTTTAGTTTGAAAGAGATGCTTAGGATTTAGATTGTGTGGCAGTGCATTGATGCCCTATTGGGCACATCAGTTTTCTGTGAATGAGGCTGATTGCCAGTTTATAGAATGTTTTTGTTGGTCTGAATGCAGTGTTTACATAAATGTGCTGCAAGATTAACTTACCACATCAAGCTTCTGCAGGGGCTGAAGCACTTGTCAAAGCTGATCTAGTGAAGTCGTTTTGATTCCCATGTTATCAAATAAGTCTGTTAAAAACATCTGGATTCAATAAAACTGGTTTCATGTGCTAATTATCAAGAAAATAACCAAATTTCTAACTGTTTTTTTCTGGTGTTTTCTTTTAAGAGGAGCAGTTTGGATTCTAAGGGACACATACAAGTTTGCCTTCGTATCAGGCCATTTACATCATTGGAAAAAGAAAATGGATCACAGGTGTGACATTTATTTAGTTTAAAAATACTTAAAATTTGTTTTGTGGGGTTTTTGTGTTTGTTTTTCCTGTAAGCTGAGCGCTTTATAGTCTCTTCATGCCTGTATTGCTTGTTTCCTTTTAATAGGACTGTGTTTCACTTGAAGACTCAACAAATATTGTACTGAAGCCTCCCCAACACTATTTGAGTCGACTGAGTGAAAAAACTTCAGGACCAACGTTACAGAAGTTCACTTTTTCACAAGTAAATAAGTTGCCTTTAAATGTTTGTAAATTCTTTCTAGTACAGATTGTTTTAACTTACAGTATTGAATACCAAGCAAACTGTATTTTTTAACTTTGTAGTCTTCAAGATTATAAACTAACAGAATTTAAAAGATTCTTTAAAAGTCTCTGATAATTGCTCAAAATATAAGTCTCTCTTGGTAATACTCAGGTGTTTGGACCTGAAACAACCCAAGAAGAATTCTTTGAAGGTACCATGAAGGAACCAGTGCAAGATTTCCTAGATGGATATAATCGTCTAGTTTTTACATATGGTGTAACAAATGCTGGGAAAACTTACACTTTCCAAGGTAAAAGTAGATAATGCAAAAAAATAGCAAGTCTTTATCAAATGTATGTTGGCCATGGGTGGTTTTTTTTTGTTTTGTTTTCCCTTAAGGCTAAGCTTGTGCAAAATACTCCAGTAGTTTTTCTTTTATGTTATACCCATTACTGATATAGAGCATGAACTGTTCCTGAAAGCCAAATACTTTTCAAAACTCTCTAATGATATTTCTGTTACCTTGAGAATAAAAAGTAAACTCCACTGCTTCATGCTGTAAGTTGTCTTCAAACTCTTTGTGTATGCCTTGAGATTTATATTATCTTTCTATCCTCATTTATCTGTATACCTTGTAATAACTGGATTTTTCTTTTGTATGTTCTTTCAGGGACAGAAGATGATGGTGGTATTCTGCCAAGGACTATGGATATGTTGTTTAAAAGCATTCAAGGAAAGCTGTACACAGCAATGGATCTCAAACCCTATCGGTGTAGAGATTATATAAAGCTGACTGAAAACCAAGTGAGAGAAGAAACTGCTATTAAAAATTCATTACTTCGTCTAATAAAAGAGGTAGAGGAGCCCTTCTTTCTATATTGATGGGTGCATGCATCTTTAGATAGCTCCATGTTCTTCATTTGCAGTGGGAAGAGAATACTGGCTGTATTTAACCATGGATGTGTCTATTTTCTGGCAGCCAACCATTCAGACTAGCAGTAAAGTGAGCAGTAGAGCTGCTGGCCCCTGTTCCTGGCGACTTTTGTCTTGTGGCTCAGTATTTCATGGGCATGTAAACTAAGTGCCTCTTTTTTTTTTCCTGTACCTTGGGCACTTGATAATTTATCCTCTGGGATTACTGGTCCTTAATAAATAAGGGACTGTTTTCATTCACTTATATCTGTGGGAATGCTAGTAGGTCTGATCCTTTAAAGAACATAGGGTCTGTCAGGATACTTGGAAGAAATTAATAATTTTGTGGTTGTTGCCCTTTCAGTTGGACAAATATCCTTAAAGGAAGCAAAAATCTGTTTGAAGCACCAGAGAGATAAGGCTGGTGGACTTAACAGTTTGAATTAAAGATGGGTTTCTGCTGGGCTTTTTTCTTAGTTCACTGTTGAGCAGTCCAGAAATACACTCCAGTTTTAAAAGCTAACTGAAATTCTAAAGCTGTTAAGTCCAGTTACAGTTATGGGGAATTTTTACTTTTTATAACCATACCTTTTTCTTGATGTCCTCTAATCCTGAAATGAGTGGAATGATGTAAAATAAAACTCAGCAGCATATATGGGAATTTGGCACTAGAAAAGTACTTTTTTTTTTCTTTACAAAAAGAATTAAGCGTTTCCCTTGTGGTATGCTAAGTTATAATATCTAGTGTTGAAAGGAAAAAAGAATGTGTGTATTTGTTGCCTTGGTTTTTATCCATTGGGCTCCAGTCTGGAAGGTAGGTGGCAGCAAAATTCTGTGACTTCACTTCAGAAGCACAGGAGTAAGTTAAATCTAGCTCTGTCAGCCTTCAGAAGGGACTTAAGAAAAACTTTTTGTGTGTGTTTGAATGCACCTTCTAGTTTCTGAAACTGTTCATAAGAGCAGCACTTAAACCTACAGATTTGCTGGCAAAGTTTTCATCTGCTGCAACAGAGGTTTGTGTGGGTGTTTTATATGTGTAAAACCTAATACCTAAAATCTTTATTTGAAAAATTTATTATGAAATATACCCTTGACAGAGCACTAAAGAAACCTGAACCAAACCATACCAGTTTTTTATTTTGTGTTAGGTCTGTTAAGCATACTTATTTCAGTAGATGAAGTGCCTAAAGAAATGAAATCCAATTTGCGGTTCTGTGTCTAAAAAAGACCTAACTAACCAAAACCAAGACTGGGAAGGGAGTGTATGTATGAAGCTCCAAAGCTCTGGCTATAGTTATTTGGTTTACTTTTTTAATAGCAAAAGAAAATTGTCTTTTTCTTAGTAAACCTGGGCTTTATTTCAACTCTGTCATTTATTTCGAACATGTATCATGAAGCAGTGAGTTGCTCATTTCAGTTTTTAAGTGAATTAGTGTTCTACATTTACTTCTTACTTCTAAGGGTTAGCCAAGTAAGCCCAAAAAAATATGAAATCCAATATTAGCAAAATTCCATTAGTAAAATATATTTCAGGTCCAAGGTTAAGACTAATGTTTAAACTGCAACTGGAGTCCTGAAATTATCCTCTTGAATCACCCTGTTTATGTGAGGAGTTCTTACCCCTCTTGTTTTCTGTGGCTAGAGTGTTTCCAAGTCAGCAAGCTGAACTGCTATATACTGATGTAAGGGAAGAGGCAGGGCTGGATGTGAGGTCAGAGCAGCCCTGTCAATAGCAGTGTGCAGGTGCACTAGACCTGGTGTGTAACCAGGGCCTTGCCATTGGCATACTGCACCCAAGCTGTATTCCCATCTGGTAATACTATAGAGCTGTTAGAAATAACTTTCCTGTCAAAGTTAGTGTATTTCAAAGTTTGTTTTCTTTTGCAGGTAGACCACCAGATTAAGACTAGGGACAAAGCACCTATGGATTCTAAGGGTATGTTTTATATAAAAATTTTGCAGTTGAAGCTGGCAAATAAGCCTTCTTAAAGTCAATAACTGACTTCTGGCATATGCTAATAAAATGACTTCTTGTCAATTTTATATGACTGTGAATTGGATAGCGACCAAATAATCTGGACAGAAAACAAGGATAAAATGGTTAGAAGAGTATCTAAACAGGCATTAAATGAGCTGAAGTTCTAGCAAAGAAATGTAGTGCCACTTATGCTGTGGGTCCTAGTGGTATCCTGACAGGCTTTTGGAGGACCTCTATGTAATTGCATAAACTTAATTCTAGCATTTAAAAAAACTACCTAAATACCACGTTTACTTTAAAAAGTCAAAATAAAGTGTCTTGTCAGTTTAGTTTAGTTTAAAGATGTTGAAGAGATTTGACTAATTCTAACCAAGTTTTATGTGGTTGATAGAATTTAAAAGTGGAAAAGGAAGCAGTAGAGTAGGTGTCTCTTGAAAATATGTAAGTTAAGCATATGAGTTCCAGATATTTAAGAAATGGGGTAGGAACTTAAATGGATTTTTTGAATGAATTTTAGATTTTGACTGGTTCTTAGAAGGTTTGTTATATCAGTTTTTAGTGATTAATTTTTTAATGAAGCTCACTAGGTTTATATGGGTTTGTAATATTTTGTACTTGGCAGATTTGGAAGATATCTCACAAGACTTGGAACAATCTATCGCAACTGCAAGAAACTACATCAAGTTTTCTGTCTGGGTGTCATTTTTTGAGATTTACAATGAATGTTTTTATGATCTACTGATTCCTATGTCAAATGACAAGAAAAGAAAAACGCTACGCCTTGCTCAAGACATCAAGGGATGTTCTTTTGTAAAAGGTGAATAGAATACCTTGCAAATTGCCAAATGTAATTTGAAAAGTTGGTCTACATGTAATGATCTTTAGATTAGAAAACTCAATAACAAAATTATTACAATCTACTTACAGAGAAGTATCCCTGCTTTCAATACTATTTTATCTTTTCTCTTGACTAAAACTGTTAAAACGCTCTGCACTTCACTGCCTTGATATTTCTTTGAAATGGGAGAAATATTAGAAACAAACGGCGAATTTTTAGGGGTTTGCTTATTTCCATTTTCTTAAAAAAAGAGGTCAATAGTTCTTAACAGTATTTATAATTGGCTCAAACGTTTTTTAGATTTCTGTTTCTGGGATTTTTTTCAGTATTCGCTGGTGGAGAAGCAGACTTTAGACATATGGTCATCATATTGCAGGCAAAATGCTTTTGATTTTTTTCAGTTTAGTTGATGGTCCTGAAAGATATCCATATGACTTCCCCTTCCTCCCTTTCCCCCCCTCAACTGTGGTATAAATTGAAGAGGCTGTTCTTTATTTTAGGATTTAGAAGGTAGAATTCTGTCTTGCTGAATATGACTATAGGGCTTTCTACTCATATTAGACCTTACTTTTTTGACTTCTCTGTGCTCAGGCTAAGGTTGCTCACTTAATTTGAATGGAACATATTTAACATGCTAATAGAATGATGAAATTATGTGATGTACTTGCCCTTCCTTTCCTATGAGAGGAGGCATTTTGATCTGATTTGTCATCACATAATTCTGTCTGAAGCAGATGCAGTAAAATGTTTATATGCCTCAAGTAAATGTCTCGTTGCTGTGCATACATTATCCCCATAATACTTATTTTGGTAATGTCATCTAAAAAATTGTCATATTTCTTCTTCCTGAAGATCTCCAGTGGGTTCAGATTTCTGACTCTAAAGAAGCTTTTAAACTTCTAAAACTGGGGTTGAAACACCAGAGTATTGCAAGCACGAAACTAAATAATTCCTCCAGCAGAAGGTAAGAAACATTTTGAATAGCACTGGGCACAGGATGATGGGTGGGAGGAAGGAGAAACTAAAACATGGCTTATGGTTTCTAGGAAAGAAGAGGCTTTAACAAGGTCTAGATTTCTAGCCTCAGGTTTGGTGTTCTTTAGAGTAGTGTGTGGCACAATGGCTTAAGCTAAAGGGATTAAATTCTTAAGTAGGGTGAATGTGTACTCAAGCTCACACTATTTTATCAAATATTATACGAAAGCACTTATCTAAATATCTGAGGAAAAATCAAAATACATGCTACATAAACATCTCTTTAAAAGTTTGTATCTGGTTGTGTATGCTTAGATGTATTGACAGATCAAACAACATTTTGAACAGAAGTTGTGGAGGCTAAAAATACTTTGAAAGTATTGATCTACTTTATCACTTCTCTGCTGATTTCAATTTCTCCTTTTAGTCACAGCATATTCACAGTTAAACTACTGAAAATTGAAGATTCAGGAATACCAAGGGTGACCCGAGTCAATGAGTAAGTTCAGTCTGTCTCTCATGGTGCAGTTGTCAGTTACTCCGTGTTGGTGTGTTGGTGCTGCACCCAGTGCTCACTGGCAGAGCCTCCTGCATGCTGCTCAGCACAAGGTTCTGCCAGACTGTTCAGACTCCTGAACTCATGCAAGTCCCCAGAAGGAAGAGGAGGAAGAGGTGGTTGGTGGGGTGGAATAGGAAGCATGTTAGGCAAATATTTAGTGGAAAATAGTGGGAAGTTTTTTTAGGGAAGCAAACTTGAGAGGGATAAGGAAAAGTGATCATTTTTACAAGTGAATAATTAGTGCATCTTTAAGGTAAATACAGTGATTTTTCCTTGTCTGCTTTCAGATTGTCATTGTGTGATCTTGCTGGTTCTGAAAGATATACCAAGACCCGCAATGAGGGTGACAGATTGAAGGAGAGTGGAAATATAAATACCTCTCTCCTGACTCTGGGCAAGTGTATTAATGCACTCAAGAACTGTCAGCAGTCAAAGTAAGTCCTTTTATGAATTGCCAATTGGTTGTGTTTTTTAGGTGTTACCTGCATTGTTTAAAAGCTATTGTTTAAAATATAAAATAGTAACACTTAAATTTTTGGTAGAAAAAAAGTATAGATTTCTGACGTCTATACTGTAGTCTTGTTGACATACAAAAGTTATCTTTAAACTTGCCTTGTTTTGCTTTTTAATTAAATCACTTAAATTATAACATCCTTTAAACATGCTACCATAGAGGTTAGGGATTTTACTTACTTGTTCTGAGCTTGGCTTATCAAAGAAACTTTGGAATAAATATAAATTTAAAATTTATATTTAAAACACCTTTGTCACTAGTGCCATAGTAAGAGTGAAACTTTGAAGTCTTCAGGCTGGATAGTGCTTACACTGACTGGAATTTACTCAATTTCTGATCACCTGTTCTTTTGTCTTCCAAAGGTTGCAGCAGCACATACCCTTTCGGGAAAGTAAGTTAACTCATTTCCTTCAAGGATTTTTCAGTGGAAAGGGGAAGGTGTACATGATAGTAAACATCAGCAAATGTGCATCAGCATACGAGGAAACACTCAATGTGCTGAAGTTTTCAGCCATAGCACAAAAAGTAAGTGTGTTGTAGTCTATCTTGTTGATCAGTAACTTTGATTTGCTTTAAAAAGCAAGTTCTCTCCCCTTTAGGAATATAAATTTAGTTATGAGATTTGTCTCATACTGCAGTCGTATTTCTAATTACACTGGATTGAGCTTTATCTCCAACGGCTTTCAAAAAGACTATTGGGACTTGGTTTTCCTTTGGAGTATGGGAGTGGAAGCATCTACTGAAAATTCGTAACTCCTATGAAACATCCAGCCTAATAACAAACTTATTATATTTGGAAGAATTTTCCTGAGATCTGAGTACATTTCTCCTGTACATACAACATGCTCTTACTTCTAGCTGTCCTATATACTACTGCTATCTTAACTTGGAATATTGCTCATCTGAAGTACTGATAAAATAGATTGAGCACCGAAGTGTGAAAGGTCATCTTTATGTTCAGAGACTTCAGTGGGAAGGTGGAAGCAGAGTCAGTAGGAGTAAGTGCAGTGATGTAACTCTGGCAAAGTTGGAAGGTGTAAGTGTGGAGGATCAGTATTGTAGCTTTAAAGGAAGCCGTGGAAGAATCTTGTTGACAGTCAAGTCCATGCCTTTGGAATTTGGGCAGGTTAAGTACAATACTAGAAGGAGCAGACTAGTGTTTATAGAGCTGTGAAAGAAAATAGATTTTGTGGGATGGTGTTCATGTAATGCAACTGGAAACTCAAAATACAGGCAATGAACAATCTGTTGCTGCCTCTTGTAGGTTATCCAGTGAGTGAGACTTGGTGTTCCTGGGATCCAAAGAAGAGTTAGGCTATAATGTGACAACTTTGTACTCTAGTTGGAAACTGGTCTAAGAGTGACTCTGAACAGAGGATAGATAAGCTGGGAGAGTGCTCTGCTCAGGAAACCTTTAGGAGAGTGCAGCAGGTCTTCACAGTGCTAATGGAGCTTTAAAAAATACCAATAACTTTTTGTTCTTGATTTTTCTGGGTAGGTTTTAGTTATGGACACATCTGTTCTTCCCCAAGATCAGTCATTTGGCCAGAAATTGGCAGGAGAATCATCACTGCTTAATGTCACTAGAATGCCAATCCCAAGGAAAAGAGCTACAATCCTATGGGACAGAACCTTGGAAGATGTGTTTGAAGATGATGATGATGAGATGGAGGAACAGCTCAGTGTGTCAAGAGAAGAAGCAGTGCAGGAAAGTGAAGGAAATGAAGTTGTTATTGCGAAAGAAAAATACATGGTATGTGCCAGGGCTACTTTAAGAATAATTATAGCATGGAGCCTTGAGGCAGTGTATTCTTCTGGTTTCTTCCATCTCACCCTTATTTTTTTTCTTCCCCCCTCATTACCTAATTCTACCTAAATCCAGTGTTAGGAACTACAGATGAGATTGCTTGGTGCTTATTGTGGGGAAAATATGAAATTTTTCAAAGTGCAAACTGAGCAGTAAGAATTGCAGATTTGGCTTTCTCTTCTTTTGGTATCCTGTGGTCAATACACAGAAGATATTACCTATTTTTGAGCAACACAAGATTGTTCCTTTGTTACTTTATACACAAGAAAACTCCAGACACTCTTCTTCAAGAAACAGCAATTTTAGTCACTTCTGGGCAAGACAAGGAGCAGGGGAAGAGAGGACTAGATACCATTTTGTGGAGGTTTCATTAACACCCAAAAAGGGGCATCTGGAAAAATGAAGGCCAGGTTGTGTGGATCTTAAGTCTATCTTTAAAGATAACTTGAAGAATTTTTGTTATAAACTTGGCATTCTTTGGAAATACCCCCACTGTGCTAACCTAAATTGCTGTGTTAGTACCAAACAGGTAGTGCAATCTACTCATAAATCCTTCTGTTTATGGATAAGCTAATGAATGAACCAGAAAAACTATTCCCAGCTGCAGAGTAAAGTGTTGTAATGTTTGAGGAATGGGGAAAATCTCACTTGTGGTAAAGGATTTCTTTATGAAAAGCATAATGCTACTTGTAATTCTAGATGCTGGTGAATCTGGTAGAAGAGCTGAGGAACAGACTTATTACTGAAAAGAAAAATAAGTTACTGCTGGAAATAAAAATTCGTGAAGAAGTAGTACAAGAATTTACAGATTATTTTGCTCAACGGGAAATAAATTTCAAGTAAGCTGGCTTTAAGTGGTTTTAAAGTTACTTGTTAACAAAGTGAAAGTAAATTTACTTATTTCATAAATCTCTTCTTTGTAAGACACCACAATCTTCTGCTAGATCTGATCTTCTACTGCATCAGTTAGTGTGTTGGTTTCTGTTTGGATTATGAGCTCAGGAAAAATGCTCTTTAGCTTTGATTTTTCTGTAGGATGAGTAGGAATGTGTTTGTGTATAATTTTTAAATAGTAGTTTTTTTCCTGTAGAACTCTTTCTAAGGGAAGAGCTGCTTTGGTAAGTTGTAGAAAGAGTGGCATTTACAAATTCTTTGGTTCCTTTTTGTTTTAGTGATACTCCAAACATGGCTGTCTCAAGCAGCTTAGAAAAAATGCTTTTTGTTTAGTGCTATCCATAATCTGTGTACTTGTATCCCTCTTAGTCTTCTGGTGTATGTGAAAAATACTTCTGGTTTAGGGTAGCAGCATTATTTTGTGTATTGTTTTGTTGTGCCAAAATAAAGAAGAAAGCATCTCTGTTAGTAGGCAACTGTGCTAATAACTTTGTAGCCTCTCTCATGGCTAGATTTCAGCTGACTTTGTTTTTTCTCTACTCTAGTAAGTGCCTTTCTAATGAACGAGAGCAGCTTGAAGAAAATGCTGAAAAACGCCTGGAAATCTTCAAGGAACTTGTAAATAGTTGTGCTAAAAATGCAGATGAAAAATGTGAATTACAAGATTGGCCTTGCAGTGAGCAAGCTGGACCTCTGGTATTTTTATCTGTCTGCCCCAAATGTCCCTTTTACTAACTACCTGTTATGGTCATGGTATTTCTCAAGAAATACCAGGGATGGTTTCAAGGAATTGCACACAATATGACTGTGTCCTCAGCAAGATATATTTATCTTACTTAATATAGATGAGACTGCTGAGCCTTGGGATTCAGGAATTTTTGGGGTTTTCTGTATTTCTCCAGCACAAAAGTGACAATTACTCTATACAAAGAAATTGGGAGAAAAGCTGCAAATTTTTTATGCCATAAAATCCGTTTCATTTAGTGCCTATTTAAATTCTTTGAGGCTGACTTTAGGCCCCACATAATGGACTATGCTGGAGTAGCCACAGAGGCTTCTCTCAGGACAGTAGTAGCTACAACTGGAGCAATGAGAATTTTTCATCCACCTAAGCCATATCGAGACTCTTAACTTGAGTCTGTCTCTTGAGACTTTGAAACCCTTTTAAAAAAACAGAGGCAAGATGTAAAGTCAGTCTTTTGGGTATAACTTACTATGATAAGTTACCACAGACTTACTTGACCTCACAAACTTTTCCTGCCATATGAAAATTTCAGATATATTCCTTCTAAAACAGTTTGCTTGCTCTGTTCATTCAATGTTCTCATTGGTTTAAAATGTGCTAACTTTTATAGCAAACTTGGAGGGGATGTTTATGTGGAAATACAAGGGAAAATGTAATGGTAGGTAATTAAATGTTATGAAAATCAAGCAGCTCTAGCTCGATACTGGAAACTGGTGTGTGAAGGTAGACAAACTGGCAGTCAGTGCATATGAACCCACAAGATGGTTTTGAAGTCAGAATTATAACTGTACTTGTATATTAGAGTGCCTAACAATGTTCCATATTTTCTGTAGAAATAATGGCTTTTGTATAATCCTTTGCCATTTGTAAATGAATCTAAATTCTTTCAGAATGAAGAAAACAGCACAGGCACAGATGCCTGCATTGATTTTGGGGGTGTTATTGATTCTCTGCAAAATGATATCACAGATATCAAAAATCAGGCAGAAGCAGCACACCAGTACATTGTGTCCTTAGAAGACCCACAGGAAACAATTGGTTGTCTTGAGAAACAGCTGGCAAAAATAACTGCTGAACTAGTTGAGGCCAAGGAAGAGCTGGAAAAGAAAACCAAAGGTAAGCTGGGTCTAAGTGTGATACGAAAGACACAAATAAAGAAATTAAGTACTGTAAAATAGAAATATTAATCTCATTGTATGGGACTGTGTAACCAAATCATATGTATAATGGTGGTAACCCACTGTTTTGTGTATGTTCAGGTTGAATAATTCTATAGGCCTTGCTTATTTCATTTTTAAGTTGAAACTTAAAATTGTCAACTGCAGCCTTAAGAATTGAGGGGTAAAACATTAAGGTTATTGATCTCCTTGTTGTATTGTAATCCCTGTACTTCATGTTTTGCTGATGCAGTGTACTCAGGCATCATGTGCAACTTTGGAGGAAAAAGTAGCAGCACCTCATAATGATCTCAGCAGAGATCTTGTGATGTGATCTGTATTTGAATGGGTTGCAAGTCTCAGTTCTCCAGTTCAGAAAATGTAAAGAACTTTTGAAATGTCCTAGTAGAAGTCAACTTGAAAATAAATGTATTCAAAAACTACTGAAGTACCACAAAGACATGGATTACTGAGTAAACTGTGATGGCTGATTAGGTTATGCAGGCTTTTTTCCTGTTACAGGTTTTGAAACACAGAGGATTAAGTTGGATGAGTCTGCTGAGCAACTTAAAGAAGCAACTGAGGTAACTTTCTCAAAAAAAACTTGTGCAGAATTGTTTGCTTTAATACAAAATTCAAATGACTTAAAATGCTATTAGACTATGCTTCTAGCCCTTTTTTAATATCAAGCATAGTTTAACTGATCTTGCTTCTAAAAAGCATGATAGAGTTCAATGTAACACTGAACTTTCTTTCTTTTTCAAGAAAATGAATATGCAAAATGAAAGAATTCAAGAACTGATTGACATTGTGAAGCAAAAAGATGAAATGATTATGAAACTACAAGGTCAGATAGCCCGTTCAGAAGAAACCATAAAAGACTATGTAAGTCTTAGACATCTTAATTGTATTGATACAAAAAAATCTTAATATGTGTTTATAATGGACTTGACTTTGGAAAATTGGCATTTCTTTCAATAATTGCTATTTACTTCAAGTGATAGCAGGTCAGTTGGCATTGAAACTAAAGCCACAGCAAAATGTTAGCAAGGATGTGTGTAAATAATGAGACTTTCAGAAGTACTGATCTGAATTTATTATTGGAGGACTCCAGATAAGACTCTGAAGAGCCATTAAAAAATAAAAAGACCTCAACCTGTGAGGACATAAAATAGTGGGAATAGAGGAAGTGCATCACTGTCTGAATAAGAGGAAGAAAATGAGGTTTTGGTACAACAAAAGGTCAATTTTAGTTTAAGTTAGAATTTAATAATGTAACAAAAGACAATAATTATGTAAATTGGGGGGGGGGGAATCAGTGCATTCCACCCACCCCCAACATGCTTGCACACTTTCAAGGGAAGTGTGTTAATGTGAATATTTTGAGCAGAATGTGAATTAAGATGGTATGACATGGTTATCTCTGTTTTTGATGTGATTAATAAAACTTGAAATTGTATGGTCTAATGATATCTGCTGAATGCTGGAAGCTAGCTTGGCTGAATGTATACAGGTAAAAAAAAGTCAAAACACACAGTAAGAGGTTTTTTTGGGATTTTTTTATTTGAGCCTGATGTCCAGTAACCTGAAGTAGTTTTGAGAATGTTTGAAGTGAAACTTACTCAGCACTCTGATCCATTTCTTTTACACTGTGAACTCAAAGCTTTGACCATAGTTTATCTTGTGTTCTGTCTGCCTCACAGCTGTTTAACTCATCAATAGTATGGAATGCCCCAAGAGTGAGTGGAGTGTGATGACTAACTATTACTGCTCCTTCCAAGAGCAAGGCTTTAACTATCCAGTGGTTCCAGGAGACTGTTTGGCATGAAATTTTAAACATGACCATAAACCTCAACTCTATAGTCTATTGTAGATTTTTAATGAAGCACTTATAGATGATTAATTGGTCCTTGACAACCACGTGGCTTGTCACTTGTCATCTTGCAAGTAACCAACTTTTTTCTTAGTCAAATAAATATCAGAAGTATGTATAGCGGAACTGACTAGGCTTTCAAATTACATCAAACATGTCATGACAAAAATGATTTTTGGCTTTGCTGAAGGCTGTTAAAGCTCTCAACTCTACTGACCATGATCAGAATGTGATGAATTTGTAGAACAGACTGTATGCCCTTTTAAAAAATTGGAAATTTCATCAACTCTTTTAACACTGGAAATAGTTTTTGGATGATAAATTAAGTCCTCTTAATGCAAGTTGTGCATTTTGTAGTTCTCTAGTCTCTTGCTCTGATTCCTGTACAATGCCAAGTACTGTTTCTTAGTATCTGAAGTTGCAGGAGCTCTTGGTTTAACTTACTGATCTCTCAGTGACTCTTCCTCTGACACCCCCTATGCCCCTTACCCGTAAAGGTTTTGTAAAAATATTTGTATAGAAAAAGCTCCTAAGCCTTTTAAGTGTCCAATTCGTACAACTTCTAAGCAATTGATCATATTTTAACACAGGAGAACACTTTGACTACCAGTAAGAGAAAATTAGCAGAAAAGAACTCTAACCAAGTGATTGAAAGCAGCCAGTTCAAGGATTGTGAGGAAACTGTATTGGAAGTGGGAAGAAAGCGTTGCTTGGAAAATAAGCCTACTGCAGAAGAAGAACCACCTACAAAGAAAGGTACAATTTCTACCATCACTCAACAGGGGGTCTTCCAAAAAAGCTTGGTTACTGTTCCAGAACAGAAGAAAAAAGCTGGGAGGTGTAAACATTATGCTTTGAGGAGATCTGCTATGTTACACTGTAAAAGGAAGTAACTGTTCTCTAAATGTAATCCCTTTTGCAGAGGGCTGGCTCTATATCATTTACTCCTAAATGATTGAAATAAAATTTTAGCTTTTAGACTCTTTCCTTTCTGCTGCCTTTCCTTATCTGTGTATCTACCTGCATACCCAGCTGTAGTTCTTAGGCAATTGCTTAGCAGTTACAGTACTAAATTTTCTGTTGCTGGACTTCTGAGAAGGGTAACATCTCCTGCTCAAGTGTTTGAAAATTTCCTAAGCAACCATCAAAGGTGTCAATGACTTACTGATTGTTCAGTCATACAGTATGTGCTGTGAACCTTGACATTTTGCTCTGTGTGTGTGCTGTGAACACACCAGCTCTGCTCAAGGTGACGGTGCTGGCAAAGGAGAAAAATTAATTTTACTCCCATTCAAGTGGAAAGCTGAAGTCCACAAATGGTGTATTTTGTACAGTTCTCATGCTTGCACTTTCAGTCTTTTTGCTGTTCTTGCTTTATCTGTGAGCTTATCAGGTGAATAAAATATTAATAAGTGAGACTGAGCTATATGGGACTTGTGCAAAATGGTATTTGTAAGAGCTCTCTGCCTCTAACTTGACTTCAGGACCCAGCTTAGCTTTAATTTCTCATAGAACTATGGAAAACATATGCAAAAGGAAGGTGAGAGGCATTTCCTTTCTGTTAAAGGAGAATTATCAAATTCACATGATCACAGAAAAATAGGATACAGTGAATAAACTGAATATTAAACTATCATTCATTACATAGTGCAGTTAAAGAACAAGGCAGCATTCACTGGGGTAGATCAGTTTTAAGTTTATGGTGCAAAGAGTTTTAGTAAATGGGGTAACATTAGGCTTGCATTGAGACACTGCTGTGGGGCTCCCCAGAGCTCCATAATGGGCCCAGTTCTCTTCAACATCTTCATAAATAACTTTGATGCAGGACACAAAACTATCCTAAGTTTGCCAGTGATAGCTGTTGACTCCCTCAAAGGGTGGGAAGCCCTGCAGAGAGATCTAGACAAATCACAGAGCTGGGCAATCACCAACCCCCTGAAGTTAACAAAGACAGGTGCCTGACTCTGCACCTGGGGCAGGAAACCCTGGCTCTAAGTACAGATTAGGGAGTGAGAGGCTGGAGAGCAACCCTGCTCTTGATGGTCCTTGAGGGTCCCTTTGAACTCAGATCTAGAGAATATTGAACTTCTGCTGTTTGCTGCCCTAGAAGTTGGGAGAGGCACAGGTATTCAAATTCTCAGATGGCAGACAGAGGTAGATCAGCTAACAGCCAACAGGTGCATATATGGATACTGAAAGACTTCAGCAGGGCTTCATTGTCTCAATTCTTCAATGTCAAGAAAGGTCTATAGAAAATGGCTTGGCCTGCCAGTAGTAGCAAAAAGAGGTGAAAGTATTAGGCTAGGTCAGCTGAGGCTGTGTCATCCAGTAGGGCATTTCTGGTTTTGTAAAACTTCAAGTGTCATTTGAAACCAAGACTAGGCACTTGGACAAACCCTGTGTTAAGATACCTCAGCCCATCTTGCTTTTAGTGAAGCTTGCAAAACTCCAGTCCAGGGAGAGTAATGTGTTGTATTTTGTCTGATAAGTTTTCTTAGGACTACACAACTGGGCTTTCAGTAAAAACTATTTCCAAATACTAAGTTTTTAATCTTGTAGGATTTACAAATAAGACCTTATATGCTACAGTAAGGCTGCTGTTGTGGTTGAGCTAGCAGAAGCACTTGATGTATCTTATAATAGGAAAACAATGGACAAGCAGGAGAAAAGTGTCCTGTTGACTTTCAAAAACCAAAACACTATTGCTAATGCTTCAGAATGGCCATTTGTTAGTGACTCAAATTGACTGTACAACTTGTTGGCATTGTTCAGAGGATGTTTCCATGCAGTACACCTGTGCTTAATGGTTCAGTGTGAGACTGCCTAACTCTACCTTACTATAGGTGCAGTACTCATCAGAATCCATATTATCTCCCTGCAGTACATAGTTGAGATAATCTAATCCTTAGAGATAGTCAGACTTGATTTAATAATAAAATATAGCATGCATGTTACTATGAAACCCAATTGGATTCAAAAACACTTGTGTGAAATACAGATGGAGTCAGTTTTGAAAGTGATGAAATCCATGTGATTTTAGTTAAAATGGCTCATTAATTCAGGAAAAGAGTCTTATGTTAATAAAACATGGAAATTTTGGGTTGGAATGACATGTTGTAAATCTTTCTTGGAGGACTTTACATGTAACATATTAGGTATGGGCATTAATGAATCCTTTTATCAAGTTTAGAAATGTATTGAATACAGAAGAGAGGAAAGTTCCAGACACGAAGCAAAAAAAAAAAAACAAAACCAAAAACTTGTGCTGGACTTTTAGCTTTGTTTTAAAAGTAAGGTGAGATAGAGCATGCATGAAACTTCTCAGAAAGGTGTATGACACCATTGCTCTCCTAAATGGAGGATGGCTAATTGCTGGGTGTATTTAAAGGGGTTGTTAAATCAGTGGAGGTGGAAACTGGTTATCTCTGTGAATGTTACCTAGCTTATAGGTGTTGCAAGTACTAGTGAAATTAGCTAGATTTTTCTCCTAGTGGGGCAGAATAGAAGGTTGGAATAGAACTATAGCAAACTTTTTTTTAAGTCTTATGAACACCTCTTTCTGCAAATTATGCCTAGAAGCCCAAGAGGCATTTTAATGCATATAAAACATCTCAGAGGGTTCTAACAACTTGAAGACTCTAAAATGCTATGAAAGTGTGGCTTTCAGGTGGTGCTAATTTTCCTTACAGCAATTACAGCTTGGTGTTGCTAGTGACTTGTTGATTTCAATTAACCTGAGCTGTATGGGGATTTATTTGTTCTTGATGTTGTTTTGGTTTTGTTTTTAGGAGATAAGAGAGAGAGTTGGGAAAACTACTGTCTTGATCAAAAGAGAACTAGTAATTCTGAGACCTACATGGAAATATTGGCACTAAAGCAAAGAACTGAAACCTTGGAAGGTCAGATAGCTGTGCTTGAAGAACAGTGCCAAAGAGAAAAAACTGAGAAAGAAGAGTTAAATCAGCAGATAGCAAACTTGCATCTGAAACTCTCTGCTTCTGAAGAAAAGGCTTCTGGCTTAAGTGGAGAACTTCAACAATGTCAAGCTGAATATCAGGAGGCTCTTTCTGAATTGGACAAACAGAAAACTATAAATAAGCAACAAGAAGTAAAGATTATTCAACTAAATAACGAAGTAACAGATGCTAAACAAAATATAATTAACAAAGTGTCACAAATTAAAACAATGCAGTCCCAGGTAGATGAATTGTATAAATGTCACTCAGAATCTTATGCTGTGGATATTGAGTTGGTTAATGTAAAGGATTCCTTAGACCCTCCAAAAGATGAACCAGAGACAGCTCAAACGAGTCCTCTGTCCATGCAGTTCCAAACTGCTTCTTCAGCAGATGTGAGACAGGAGAGCACCTTTCACCACAGCATTGAAAGCATTTGGGAAGAATGCAAAATTATGATTAAGGCTTCCTCACAAAAAAGTCATCAGATCCAACAACTACGTCAGCAAGTTGAAGACTTAGAGAAGAGACTTCATGATAGTGACAATTACAATAATCAACTAAAAATAAAATTAAATGAAATTACAAATCAAGAGCATCAGTCTGTAAAGGAAAAAGATCTGAATCAGTTACAAGAGCAAATCCAGAAGAAAACCCAGGATTTTGAAAAACAGGCTGCAGAAAATCAGAGAGTAATTGCACAGTTTCAGGAGAGAGTTGCCAGCTATGAGGGAGAAATAAGAGATCTTAAATGCCTGTTGGAGGCTTCTAGGACTAAAGATGACAGGATGAAAGAGTTAGAAGAAGAACTAAAAGAAAAAGAATCGACTATTTTAAATCTAGAAAGTAATACAGTAGCTCTGCAAGAGAAATGTGCCAGTGTAGACAAAAAACTGAAAGAACTTAGTGATCGAGAAGCAAATTTGAAGGATGAAGCTGTGCAGTTGATGAACAGTTTGGAGACCATGAAACGCGTTCTTCAGGAAAAGGAGAAAAATGAGTGTGAGCAAATACAGTCTATGGAACTGTAAGTAAATAATGAGATTATTCCTAAGCCTTTAAGAATAAAATTAAGTTAAAACTCCCTTATATGAACATCAGTTTGATATACCACATTTGCATGTTTATAAACTTGTTAACCAAACTGCTTCTTTGTGGAATTTTTATACACTGCTCGAATTTTACATTTGCATATTCTGCAGTCTATGTTTTCCTCACCTGTTTGTATACTCTTTCAAAAATATACATCTAAATCATGTGGAACTATTGTGCAGGGAAATAGGAGCATACAATAAAATCAATTATTTGGGGATTTCTAATAATTTTGTTGCAGACCCTTTCTGAAAGAAATTGGATAATGCAATATTATACGCTGTAACTTGTATAAAAGTAGGGCATGTTTTCTTTGGAAAGGACTAAATGGTAAAAGGAAAGGAGGAAAGGGGAGGGGGTCAAGCCTAGGGAGTAAACAGATGGTTTTGATAACAGGTATTCTAGGTGTACAGTCTACTGTAAGACTTAAGGAAATAATGGGTGTAGAGGGTAGAACTTTGCTCACCACCCTCTACTTTTTAAACCTGTAAGAAATAGGAGACTATGTACATCTGAAGGATGATATTTGCAATATGGGAAGGAAATTGCAATTATGTCAGGATAGCTTTAAGATGTTATGTAGCCCTTCACCTGAGTATGGTTTCTTTAGTGCTGTATCTGTGGGTACTGCACATACTCCAAAGTACAGTTTAGCACGAAGGTCTGACGGTCCCCAACCCTGTGCTGGTGAAGCCTTGAAAGATTTCTCTTTGTGAAGCCTTGTATCGTATTGTCATTTATAGGACCTGAAAAACCTTCCTTTAGTTAGTTAAAAGTCCAAGATGTCCTACTGGAAACTCCTTGAAATAAATGTGATCACTTAAAAATAAACCCATCAAACTTATTCTTTACTTTGCAGAACTTGTGATGGCAGGATTTATTGCAGTGTTACTGGAGTTTTTTCCACTTTTTATTCATCTTTATACTTACAAGAACTGGGATGTAGTTATCAACTTTAAACTTACTTGCTTTTAACCTTGCGCTTTTCTAATTTTTAAGGTCACCTAATGATAAAAAATATTGCTCTACTGTGCTTAAAAAGATAATATTTTTGAAAATTGAGTGTTCAGAAGTGAATCTGAGCAGTTTGTTACTTCAGGCTCATATAGTAAGACATTGAAATCCAAATGTAAAATTCTAAAGCTTGTCATTCATCTGACAGAGCTGAGATTCTATTTGCTAATAAAACCAGCTAAGAGCCTGAGCTAGCATGTAAAACTGATGTTATTTATGTCTCTTAATTTCTAACCCAAGGCTACGTAAAGATCTGTCTGAAAGCTCTGCCCTTGTACAAAGTTTGAAAAAAGATTTGCAGAGGAAAGAGGAAGAATACACAGATTTGAAAGAGAAGTTTTCTGATGCCAAGAAACAAATTCAGCAAGTACAAAAAGAGGTTAGTAACCATAGGCAAAATGTTTCTTCTGCAAGTTTGGGCTTCTGTTATTAAAACCTGTTTTCACAAACCTCAGTCTATGGATGTTAAAAGAGATTCATAATAAGGCTATTTTGAGTGATATATTTTAAGTATCTTCCCTTGTGCACTACCAGCCCCTGAAATTTAATGAAGATGCTTGCAAAAATTTAAGTAGTTGATTATCTAGATAACTTACAGAGATTGTAAAAGGCTTATAACTAAATGTAAGTTTTGCTGGCTCTCTTGTTGCAGGTGTGTACAATGCAAATTCAGGAGAAATCCCTGAGGAAACAAGTTGATGAACTTGAGAAAATTAAAAAGCAGTTTAGTGATGAATTAGAGTTCAAACAGCGCACAATCTTGCAACTTAAAAAGGTATTTTTTAAATAAAATTTTACTTGCTCTTAATTTTTTAACTAATCTACTAATGAGACAAGTTATTGAAGCAGCTGGAGAAAGCTTACAAAAGCTGGGGTAAAAATAGGAGTAGCCAGCTGAAATGAGTTTTAACAGATAAATGAAAAATGTTTAAAGAAATTCTCATGCAGGACTTATTTAAAACAATTTGAGAATTAGTCTAGTAAATAAATACTTAATACCTGCAGAGTTTCTGATTAGTTCCACTTAGATATATTAGTAGTAATGTCTCTTTTTCTTTTTAAACAGCTGGAATGCTTCTTTATACTATATGAAGAACTTATTTGTTGGGACTATTTGTCTTAAATGCCTTATTTATTATTTATTAAATTCAAAATGAAAAGCTATTAATTTCTAGCATATGTATTTGCTTCTTTCAGCATGTTCTAATTTCTTTAATTTGCTTTCAATGTGATATTTAGGACCAGTTGGATAAAATAAAGCTGGAAGAAATCTCCAAACAGTATGAGAAAACACATAAAGGTCAGAAAGAACTATAATTGTTCAAATTTTTTTTTGTGCGTGTGCAATGGCAACATAATGAGTGATCATGTTAATAACAAATTTGAAAAGTCTTGTGTATTTATATTTTAGAGACACTCCAACCTGGATGTTGGAATCTCACAGTCAGAAAGTATTTTTTATAGAATTGTTACTAGATATATTTGTAAGGAATAAACAGTCTCAGATTAAGAAATGTAAGCAGAGAAAATCTTAGTGTTCATTTAGTCAATACTGGCATTTATTTGGTTTTATTTTAGTTGTCCATTTCAGCGAAAGCGTGAACCAGCACCCTATTGTGTATGGTAGCACAAAGTTTCTGCAGATTTGATAAATGTCTAGGGGTTGAACAGTAGTTAATTTCTCATAGCCACACAAGCCATATTTTGATGTTTTAACACCAAAACACACATCTAAGGTCCACTGGTGATAATAGAATCACTTAAGAATTTGGGATCTGGAAAGTTCTGTATAGATGTTCTATTTCCTTGTAATAGAGCTTTTGATCTCAGGGAGTGGAGAAATGACTTGTAACTAAGGCAGTTTGGGAGAATGGTGGGAACTAGGAGGAGGCTCATCTGTAAATTAATTTTCATATTTTCAGATCTGTGTGCAAAGGAGAAAATAATTGAAGATATGCGGATGACATTAGAAGAACAAGAACAGACTCAGACTGAACAAGATAAAGTGCTTGAAGCCAAATTAGAAGAGACCAACAGATTGGTTTTGGGTAATCTCTCTATGGAGAGGGAACAGGGAAGGGAAATTGTTTTGAATGTGTATTATGATAGCTGCTTTACATTTCTGGTTTTACTTATCAATTGCTATTTAGGTGTTACTTTTACACCACAAATAGCAATTTCCTAAAAGGCTTGTGTTTTCTGTGATCATAGCTGGTAAATCCAAGCAACTTTAGTAAAAGGATGGGAACATGTTCAAATACATGTTTAAAATAATGCATTACGTAAACTCATTTTATGTTCTTCCTAGAACTGGAAGCATGGAAGCAGAAATATAGAGAGCTGAATAACCAGTGCAATAGTGACTGGCAGCAAAAGATGAGCAAAAATGAGGAGAAAACCATAAATGAAGATGAGGAATTAATAAAGCTGCAAAAAGAACTGGAGGTAAAACACAATGATATAATTCATACTTAAATCTAAGGGCACAACACCCATTTAAGGAGTATTAAGTATTTTTTGTGTCACTGTCTTCAAGAGGCTAGGGCATGATATGGTAAAGAAAACCTCCTTGGAAGCATCTTTTCCATACAGCATCACTGTTGCCCTGTAATGGAGTGCACCCTGCCCTACGTTTTGCTGCTGCTATGCACAGGGCTCTGTAGCTGCTTTCCCCTTACAGCTGCCTTAATCCAACACCTGATATCAGTTCCAGGGATCTCTCCTGTCAGTTGCTAAATCAAACTCTCTCTCAAGATCTTGTGCTTGCTGCATGGCCTGTAAGCCCTTCCTGTGAAGCTGAGGACTTTCCTCTAACTCTCCTTGGATTAGAAAGTAGACTTATTTTCTAAGCAACTTTTCAGGTGCTTCCTGCCTTATGCGGTAAAACGTCTGACAAGAGGTTTGATTGTGATAGAAAAGGAGACGAAGTTGCTGTGGATTGAAGTGACATTCTTAGGCACATGCTGTCTCTGCCTACCATTCAAATTGTCCTGCATTGTTTCCCTTTCAGTCTTGAAGCAGAGATTAGTTTTCTAATGTGTCCTGTAAGGCAGCATAAAAGCTTGGGGATTTGTAAGGTAGAAGTGTCTGTTTACCATTACTTTTGACATATGTATCTGTGATTGACCCAGAATGCTTTGAGGAAAAAAATTCTATTCCATGAAGATGTGCCAGTCTGAATAAGAAATGCTGAAAATTGATAATTTTTGCAATACAGAAGAACAAGTATTCCACAATGAGTAAAATACTTGTACCTGGGAGTATGCTAGAGTAAAACTGTGCTACTGTTTCTGTTATGTTTTTGAAATTATCCATTCAATGATATTCTGAATTTTAAGTCTTTTTTTTCTCTCTACTTATGGTTTTATTTCTGGTTTCATCTAATTAGGAAAATGAGGCAAAGTATCAAACTGATAGGAAAAAGTGGCTTGAGGAAAAAATGGGACTCATAAATCAAGTAAGAGAAGCTGAGAACCATCGCAACAGGGAAATGAGAAAGTTTGTGGAGGATAGAGAACATCATGTGAAGCAACAAGCAGAAATTGTAAGTGACTTTGTCTCAGCATTGTCCTGTAGTGTCTTTTGTGCAGATAAATCACATAGCAAGTGTTGAACAGTGGGGGCACTTGAGAGTAGCTGGCCTTTGTCAGTTCCCTTACTTTCTCACATGACGAAACCTGGATGAGATGTTCTCAATAAGAAAAAGGAAGACTAGGAGGCTCATAAAATGAAAAATCTTTACACATAATGGAAATTACTATGCCTGTTCCTTCCTGTTCCATTACATTATGAAGTCTTCAAAGTTCATATTATGTGTAAAACACCAATAAATAACCCACACTTAAATGAATTGCTCCTTAAAAGCTTAGAAAGCTTACTTTGGAAAATACTTAGTCAGTATGCTGTGGTAGTATGTGCTAGTGCTGGGGAGACTGATAGTTACTAACTAAGGCACCTTGTTCACTGGACTGCAGCAAGGTTGCAATTTTTTAATCAGATGAAATTATTATATGAACTTCTGCAATCTAAAACTACATTTGCATCTAGAAGTAGTTAGCAATGCCTTTGTGGACCTGCAATCAGTACAGGAGTATGTTAGGAGTTTACAAATAATTTTACTTTATCTGTGACTTTTCTTGACTGAGAACTGTAATTAATAAAATCTTCAAGCAAGCAAACAGGAGCTGTGGTTCTCAAAAAGAAAATTCTCTTCACAAAGAGTATAAATACAGATTTTCTAGTTGAAACATGGCTTACTTTTGCATATTTGTACTGAAACTAGTTCTATGTGGGCTTTAATAAGATCTGTGTAGGCTCTTAAGCTATTAAAGTTATAAAATAGTACTAACTGTGCAAAACATAACTAGCAGAAGAGTTCAGATACTGTGTAGAAGTGATGTTCTATTCTAACCTACCTTTTTTAATGTTTAGGAAAGACTTGCTGCACAGCTCATAGAGAAGGACAACAATCTTCAAAAGTGGCGTGAGGAAAGAGATGAGCTAGTAGAGGCTTTGGAAGTACAGCTCAAGACTTTGGCTTCTAGTACCATAGAAAAAGATAAAGAAATAGAAAGGCTGAAACAGGCTGCAGTAATGGCTTCAGAAAAGGTCAGTTTTCTCTTTTTCCTGTGTGAATTTTTGAGAGTTTTTTGTTACCCATTGATTCTGCAAAATATTATAGTTGCTCTTTGCATTCTGGCTCTATCTTTTGTTCTTAAACACCATCGTATTGAAACCATTTGCAGCTAATTTAACAAGAAAAGCTTTGCTTGTTTGCAACTGAATTTTTAATGTTAATTAGAGCTTGAAAATATTTAGTAGTTCAAGTAAACACTCTTGTGAATTTGGACTGGATATCTGAAACTCTCACATTTTTTGTCTTTTTCACAGCACCAAGAACTTCATGAGCAAATGGGAGGTGAACTTAGAATTCTAAAAAAGCATAGTAAAATAGAAAGTTTTGTGTTAGGTTTACTCAGACTCTTACAAGGCTTTTCTTCACTTTACATAAAGGCATTAAATTATTGTCTGTGTATTGGATACCTGACTGGTTTAGCAGTTTTAAAACTGTCATGACCAAGTAATCATAATGATGCTCGTGATATATTGCTTTCTGTTTACAGTCCTGAGATTTGTGGCAATTTTTGCTATGTTTATTAGGATAAGGAAACTGACATAGAAGATCTAAAAAAACAGCTGGCAGAGAAAGATGACTTTATAAAGGAAATGAAACAGCAGATTAACCATGAAAATCCTCAGTCCTTGGCAGAAGTACCTTTACCCGAAGAAGGACAAGATAAAATCGATCAGTCTGTAAACAAAGAGGTATGTTTGTTTATGTATCAATGATATGTTAATAATTCTGTTGATTTTTTAGTATATATTTCTGTATATAGTTCTGAAAATTCCTGGGAATGCATTGCTGCTGGGATTCTGGGTGGGATTCCCTCTCAGAATCCCAGCAGAGCCTGTTGGAGACCTACCTTCTGGCTTTCCATGAGCTTTTATCATTTTCTTTTTTAAGAGGAAGGAGTTTTCACCTTCAGGGTGAAGGAATGTAAGAAGGAACAGCTGGAATTCTCTAGCAGGGAAAGAAAGCTCCTTAAGATACGGAAACGTTATACTTTTCTTACAAAAGCTGCTATTACTGTCTAGTTCCTAAGGAGCAGCAGAGTTAAGACTGAGACAATCACTAAGGGCTTGAAAAAGTGAAAAAATACTTGGCAACAAAGTATCAGGCTGAGGAAAATTTCTGTGATCATAGATACAAAAAAGTTCAAAATTTAACAAAAAAGATTTTAGATTATAAGGCCTAAACTCTGCTATAGTTGTTTCTTCACTTCTGTTGTAAATGTTCTGAAAGCTAACAGCTGGAAAATAGAACACCTACTTTGCAATCCACTGGGAGGTGGGGGGTGGTATGTATTATTTAGTATTTAACTCATAGTTTAAATCTTGTTTTCATACATTTTCCACATACCTGCAGGACCATTCTGAAATTGTCCTTGATTCTACTGAAGTGTCCACAGAGGATGGAAAAACGAGTCGGTTCCCAGAGCCAGAGATGGAAATCCAGTTCACACCTCTGCAACCCCATAAGATGGAGGTGAAGCACCAGGGCAGCACCTCACCAGTTACAGTTAAAGTGCTCAAGCCAAGAAGGAAAAGAAAAAGTGTAGAGATGAATGAGGTGTGAACTTGACCAACTGACAAAATCTGTTGTGCAGCCTTTCAGTTTATTACTTTGATCATTTATTAAAACTCTAACTTCTTATTTTCTGCTGAGATCCCAGGGATATACATAGGGTATTATTTCAACCCCATGTCTCCCAGGTCCCGGATCTCTGGCCTGTGTTGAATAAGACTTCAGCTGATCCAGACACTGTCTCCTCCTGATTTTCACTTTCTCTTTACCTTTTACATTTCTCTCTCCCAGATAGTGCTATTTCTTGGTGTCTCCAGCTCTGATCTATGAGATTACAGATCAGTTCTATAAAATAGTTTCTTTTGGTTTAGGTGGTCATTGATAGCAATTATAATTTCTTCTAATTTTCTTTAGGATTTTGTGAAGAGTGAGAACAAGAGAAATGCAAAACCTCCTATGGCTGACTCACCTTCTTCAAGCAACAAAAAAATGGTTTGATTTTGTTCCATTTTTGAAGTCAGTTTAGCCTTTTCTGTAATGGTAGACTTGTGAAGAGGAAATATTCTTATGCCAAAGTATCTTATTCTTACCGATGTATTTCAACAGGATTCTTCAACATTTATGGTGTCTTTCTACTAAACTCTATAAGCTAAAGGGTCTGTATTTGCCAAGAATGTGTAGTGTCCCAGCTGCAGTTTGCAGTGATTCAAAGGGGAAGGATGTTGCATATTGAATAGTTAAAAAGACTAGTTTGAGCATGTTATTAAAGCGTGATGTTATAGGCAATGCCTTTGAAGTAAAACTAAAGTTTATCCACATATATGGCAACTATAAAAAGATTCTTTTAGGCCATAGTAGTCACCTGGGCAGGTTCAGAAGGCGAGGCATTTATTTGCCACATCAGATTCTTTTATTTCTAATTAATACAATAGAATTATAATTAGCTTGTCAAGTAAAATACAAGTTTTAATCTGCCTTTAAAAAAAAGAAAACTCCTCTGTTTACTGTATGACTCATGCTCTTAAGTGTATTCTGTGAAACTTTGGTGATTTTCTTTGTTCTTGATGTAAAATGAGGTTGTCTACATTACTTGCTGTAGTGATATCATTACTAAATTGAACAAAGGTGTTAGTAGCAAAGCTCAATGTGTCAGCTGGAAAATAACATTGAAGTAAAATGAAATGAAAATTGAGGATTAAGTCAATTTTCAGCTTAAACAATGATCCTGTATTTCTGTACAGATGTCTACTGCACAATCTCTTAGAAAAGAATACTCCTTAAGAAGGCAAGAATCTACTCTAAATAAAAAGTCATCTAAGAAGAAAGATGGGACACTACAGAAAATTGGTGATTTTTTCCAAAGTTCTCCTACTATTATTCATTCTAAAGGTTTGTACAGTAGAAATAAGGCTTATTTCCTATTCTCTGGCTGCTGTAGAATGGCAGGGAAGAAAAGATTGTCTTGGTTGTGAGGACCACATAATTCTAAAACTTAGGTTAAGTGTGAAATATAAACCAGGTGGAATGAAAGATGCAGTGTGAAATACATGCATATTTATCATCAAATCAGTGATAACTTTTGGGCCCAAAAGCTTGTAGTTACTCTGTACTTATTTACATGTAAAGGCAGTTTTAGAAACTTGCCCAGCTGCTTTGAAAAAATCAAGGATTAAATCCAAACTCCAAATCTTACCTCGTTCTATAAGCAGTCTCTTGTTGCTATGAAAACTTTATTAATGTTTTTTGATGTATGTTAATTTTATGAAATCTGAAAGCCAGTGACTCATGAAAATATTTGGAAGATTTCATTAAACTGAATATAGAGCAATTAATGGATTTTGTTAAGTTTAGATATAGCCTTGGGAAGATGAATTGCTTGGACTTTCCGTTGAAGGATATGTTTTTACTCTTTCCTACAGTAAGAATGATCTCTGGGTCACTGTGCTTTTAAAAAAGATTAAAATTAGCAGGGACCACAGGGAATCACCAGTGTTTAATTCTAAACTACACTATTATTTATTTAAAACAAGGTTGGCCATTTTTTAATGTGGACAGTTAAAATAAACTCCTGTACCAACCTGAAAGCTTGTCCTGCTACAGAGTACATCTTAAATTATCTGACATAATACCGTCTAGATAATAACTGTGTGAAATTTTTTAAAATTTCTGTTTGTCGTATTGGTTCCAGGAGCACAGTATGTGTTATTATAAATGGAAGCCAAACTCAGACTAATAAACATTTCATCCTTAATTTGAATACTCAATTTGAGCAAATGAGTTCTGTTTTGTAACCTTTATTATCATGTCCTGTATGGTTTCCCTCTTTTTATAACAGTATTGCATATTTCTTATTTTTCTCTTTTTTCCTCGTACATATACCCCTCTCTTTATAGAGCTAGTACTTGTTTGATTAAACTATTAAAAGGTATAGAAGAAATTGACTGTGCACTGTGGCTTGTGTCAGCAAAAAAGTTAAGCCTGTTTTTCAACTTAGTAGTCTTAAAGTGAGATCTGAATCCTAATTGATTTTTAATGTGCTATTTAAGTGTGTCCTTTAAGCTTTTGCACCTGAAGCTACAGAAAATTGCTTCCAGCTACAGAAAACTGGTAGTCAAATACCAGTTCTGAATTTTTATACTTGAACTTTGGTCTACACTGGTTTAATTTTTAAACTGTTTTAATAAAGCCTACTTTATTCATTAATTTTGAGGCTCACAAAACCATGACATGTATTTATGATAAAATTTGTCTTCTAGCAAAGAAGCTTATTGAGACAATAAGCTCTCCCAAGTCTGCAGAACAAGAAAATGTCAAAGAAAATGAGCTCAAGCCAAAACGAGCTAAGAGAAAGCTGTATACAACTGACATTTCTTGCCCTCTGGATATCCCTAGTACTTCAGTAAGTGATTAAGATTCCTGTTTTCCCCACTGTAGTGTTTTTCTGTAATCTTAAATTAAAATTAACTATTAGGAGAAAAAGACAAATCTGAAGAGTCTAATCAAGTTGCAGAAGACGTTTGAAAATACCAACTTAGATATTTTTTCTACCTAACCATTCCTTTTGGTCTTTTATTTCTGCTGTTTTACTAATTTTTTTCTGTTTTCTCACCTTTCTTTGACTGCTGACTGATTGTATAGGTGATACAGCAATCATAGCGATATCTGTGAATTACAGCAGTGAAGTCTTAATTTGTTTTCCAGTAGTTACAGTTCATCTAAGTGTGCAATAAAATATACATATGTATTATTTTATATATATATATATATATAAGTAAGTAAGTAGCATAGAGGGAGAATAGAAATAGAGAGCAGGAAGGCATCCACAGGTTTGGAATGACATGATTGAAGCACAGTAGTTGTCTGCATGTACAATTAACTTCACAGGTGAGCACCAAAGGTATTTTTCAATTCCATTTATGCCCAGGTGTTATTTGGGTATAGCATGTGGATACATCCATGCTTTTCAAAGCACAGTCTAAATAGCCTTCTGGATGTTTTTTAATTTTGTGGCTCTGTCTAAACCAGTCTAAGAGCCTTGAAGGCCAGAGTTTGATGTGTTGTTTCAGAAATCCAACTTTATGGTTTAGACAGTAACTGTAGTGCTGGGCATTCTTCTGCTCTGCTGGAAGTACATCTCTTCATTCTGTTCCATCCTTTCTTCTCTATGCTATGGTAAGCATTTGCCCATACTGATTTTTCTGTAAATTGTATGAATGGATGCAGCAGAACCCACAATGCTGTCCATAGGAGGCAGAAGAAAATGTCAGAAGTGCTGAGCAAAATGAGCTAAGAAGTTTGGAAGTGAAAGAAAAAGTGCAAGACTGAATCCTGGGGGAGTCAGAGAAAACTAGAGACATTTAAGCTTAAAATTTTAGCTTTCTGGACACTTCCTGTATCAGAAAATGAATATTTACCCAGCACCGCTGGGTTAACTCCACAAAACCATATTCCCAAGGTCTACAGCCACACAATTTTTGAACACTTCCAGGAATGGTGTTTACACCACTTCCCTGGCCAGCCTGTTCTACTGACTGACCTCCCTCTCAGTGAATGGGTAAATTTCACCAGAGTGACAGGCAAAACTCTGGAAAGAAATTCTGGGAAAAACTATTCTGTTGGGCACACAAGTCTAAAAGGTGAATGTCATTTGTCTCTGAAGAAATGCTGAATAACCATCATTTAATCCATCTTTTTCAGATCCTTGTAGAACAAAAAGAGAAGGAAAGTGATCATCTAATCATCAAGCGACGGCTGCGATCAAGAATAGCAAAATAACCTTGCAAAAGTGTGTTTATATTTCTTAGCTAGAAATATAGCTAAGAATATAGCTGGGCCTGTTCCCATTGTATTATCCCAGCTTGTTCTATGTAGGAAGAAATAGATACTTAGTCATGCTTAAAAATCTGTATATAATTGTATAGAATTGTTCTGACTCCATTAAAATTATGAAGTTCAAAACACCTTCTGTGTGAAACTTTTTTTGTTTACTTGAAACAGCATCTTTGGAAGTGTTCATAACTTACTCATAATGCAGTAAGAGCTGTGCCTGTGTGGAATGGTGTAAATTGCTTTTTTTAAGGCAGCCTATCTACCTTGGCTTTGAGTAGAAAGAAATGAGTACACATTGATACTTGTATAGCCTTAAATTCTTCTAAAATATTGAAAAAATTACTTACCTCCACTTCAGCTCCTTTTTGATGAACTTTTTTTTTCATCCTTATGGCACTCCAGTTACAGGCAAAATAAAGGCTTCTGGAAGGAAAATGTGAGGACACTACTTCGTAGAGGTCAAGCCTTTATCTTTGGCTAAAGAAAACAAGGAGGAACAGTGGCACCATTTGATCGGAGAGCTGATGAAGAGGGTGTGACTTTCTTGCGTTAAAGTGTGAAAGAGGGAGCTGAATATTTTTGGGATGATCGTTCACTAATAGGACAGCTTTCCGTAGATAATGCAAGAGTTTGAACATGGTTGACAGCTGCTTGGTACTGTGGGAGAGGAAGCACTGAAGCGCGGGCTCGGTGCCCGGGAGGTGGCGCCGGGGCACCGCGCACGGGCAGCGGGGCTGCCTTTGCCTGCGCTCGCCCCTCCGCTCCCACGCAGCCGAGCTTCGCTAAAGAAACTCCGGAGCGGGCCTTGCAGGACTATATTCTCTTAGCCAAGCCCTCGCCCTGCTCATCTTTTTCCCTGCTCTGCCGGCTGTTGTGCCTCAAAGCAGCAGAAACGATTGCACGGGCTCTGTGCAAAACACCAAACACTGATCCTCCTCCCCTCGGCGACCTTGAACGCTTTGACTGTGTCAGATGAGCCAGTTAAAAGGTTCTTGGCTGGCAACATGTCCCTGTGCAGTCTCCTACAGTTTCAATTTCTTAAAGAATAGAAGCATGGAAGTAAGCTGACATGAGTGAGTTCCTTGAGAGTGTCTGACAGGAGCCCTAAAAGCAGCCACAAATAGAGTATGGTTTTATTTTCTGAAGAAAAGATAATCACGCTTGCTGTGCAAATTAGTTTTTCCTTGCTTGTAGACTTGTGATATCAAGGTTTGTGTTCCAAGGAAAAAGGATTGGTGAAGAAAAAGAGAAGTTATAAATTTATATTTAAATACCTCATTAAGTTTAACTGCTTGGTGTTAATCAGATACTTCTGCATGCAGATGCCAATGTGGAAGTTAGTACTGATCTCAAGAGGGATCATAGAATCATGTTCCAAGGAGAGACAGGCAGCTACTACACAAGTACTAAAGCAAGGAATTTATAGAAGTAGATGCATTTGAAATTAGCCATACTGGCGGTTTTTTTAACCTGTTCCACGTATATCAGTTACAATATAACACTGTTTGAACTTTGTGAGAAACAGATTTCAGAAGTCTGAATACAGTAAGAGGATGCATCAATGTTTTATTCCACTGTGAAAAGTGTGTGCTGCATCTATCCTATATTACTTATTTTCATTTGGGTTTTAGGACAGCGCTGAAAAGGGGGGAAAAAATACTAACATGGGAGGCAAAAGCACCTAGAAAAAAATAATCTGATCACATAAAAGCTGCTCTCTCCTTCCAGAGTAAATGAGACCTGGATGAGTGCTTCTAGGAGACAGCAGTGTGACTCAGGACCAGATTGCAAAATCAAACACTGCAACTTGAAGTGATCACAAGGCCATTGAAACTGACTCTGATTAACTGCATTCTGTGAATTACTTAAGCTGATTTTTCCATTGCAGAAATCTGAAAGTTATTGACTATGTGACATTGGAGGCAGGGGCATAGTAGTGAACAATCTAGAACAAGATATGCAAGTTGGGTTTCACCTATATCTAATATTTATATGTGATTTTATCACAGAAGAGCTTTTTTTTTTTTTTTTTTGTAACCCCATTTTCATCATGAGAACAGCCTTATTACTCTTTTCCACTGTGTAACACCTCTCCTTCCCCCCATAGTGTATTTACTAATGCTCTGGAGCTACAAAATTGACCTTTTAAAAAGGTCAGTGTTTGGTGATTATCAGACTTATTGTGTGCATTTTCATAATGCACAACCGACAGGGAAGATAAGTTCCTTCACTTAAAAGAGTAATTGAAAATTTAACACAGGAGTTTTATCAGTCTGACACCCTCTGACTCTTAACTGCTGTGACAATAGGGTATCATCCAAAGTTATTGGCAATTTTGGGAGACAAAATTGTGTTCAGTGAGTTCCATTGAGGCTGATTATTTGTGAGGTGATGAGAGCAAGAGACATTATCATTAGACAAATTCATTTCAGCACTGCTCTTTTGGTAGCAGAAGTCCCTAGCAAACAACAGGGCTGGCTCCTCTCTCCCTCCCTATTCCTCTGGGCTGCTGCAGTGCTCTCAGCCAGAGCCAGGCTGTGGGCACTGCAGAGCAGCTGGCCAAGGAGCAGACAAACTGGCTGGCTTGTCATTTCTACAAAGCATCTGAGCTCTCTATTGCCTTATGATAAGTGGAATAAAATTGCCCACATTTATTCCCAGATACATCAGCCTTTTAACATTTAACATGATGTTACTTTTCAGGTTTTGATGAATTATTTAGACCATGATTTCATTGGAATTGAGATTTTGCATCTAAATGCAAGAAGTGTTTGGAGGTCTCAGGCTTTGCTCAACAAATATGAGGTCCCAGCTTCTTTCTCTGAAAGAAATATTACAATCACAGTCCAAGTATTTCCTTATTGGAAGAAACTTTTTATGATCATCTGTGGGAAATGAGGTTTCAGTGATTGTTGAGATGCTGCTGCACAGGTTGACATTCTCCCTTCCTACTCCAAGAGGCTCTGGCTTTATCACCATGATGATTTGCACATGTTTTATCTTTATCTTTGTATCTGGGATTTAAGATCTTCATGAGGAAGAGATAAAAAGGACCATGCCTTTACTCTCTACAGAAGGAGCATGCTACTTGTGTGATAGGGAAGTCTTTGAAAAGTGGCTTTGAAGGAATTTTATGGTTTGAACATTTCTGGGTTTTGAAATAGAGGCAGTGACTGAATTCCTGAGGAAAGTGGTTGTACAGAGACACCTCTGTGCTCGCAGGTATTTGAAAAAGTCACTTATTCCTCTTTTGGCAGGAAAGAATGTCACTAGGCCTGATCTGATAGCATTAAATGTGATGCTCATGTGGGTACTTGAATAAGATGTGTTCCTCTTTGGAAAAGCACATAGCTGTGCCTGTTGGATGTCCCAGGAAATGCTTCACTTGTTAAAATGTTCCTGTCTTTCCTTAGTTGTGCTGAGAGGTCAAGAGAAAGACTCTCTCTTTTAGTCACCTATTTAAGACTTCCTGTTCTGAAGTGTGAATCACCCAGGACTCAGATTGCAGAGCACTGGGCTTTCTGCAGCTACCAAGAAACAGTCTGGGGCTGCTTGCTTTGGGTGGTTCAAAGAAGAATTTTGAAATTAGGGAAATGAAGGTTTGGTGGAAACTCTGTGAACAAGATGTTCTGGATGTCTTTCTTTACAAGTGGTTTGTCTAGCTAAAACCTATTACCCAAATAATAAATTTGAATGATCCTTGCTTTCCAAACAACAATTTTAACGGTTTTGAAAAAAAAAAAAAAGGAGATTATGCTTTTAGCTTAATTTATTTCATATTTTTAAGCATATAATGTCCATGTGTGAAATACCACATGGTATTTATTTCCACTAGCATCTCTTGGTAATGTCAAGATGATTAGATAGATGTTCTCATCACTAATATTGACTGTTAAACTTCTTGCTTATGAAAAAACACCCAGTGAAATGCTGACTCCTGCAGACACTGCTAATGCAAAGCTGGAACACTGATTTCCCAGCAGGAAATCACTCGGACAGTCTCACACAAAGTGAGTTTTCTCTTCCTTGTAGATTAAATTTCATAGTCAGACTCTAGTGATGCAAATAAGTAATAAAAAATTAAATAGAAAGTACAGTCAGTCTCTTTGATTCTCATGACAGCTTTTGAAAGAAAAGTTCTGGAGTTGAATTTCCCTTAAGGAGTAACTCTTGTTTACTAATGCAGTAAACATAACTGATGAAAGAAATATCTGTTATACAGATATTGCCAAAATATGAAGTTCTTCGTAACTTAAACATTTCAGTCTTGTGGGAGGTAGAAATCTCTGTTCCAGTAAAAGATAGGCAAACCATACTTCATGGAAGCTGTATTTGCTTATCATTTGCAATTTACAGGCATTAAATGTCCTGCTTGATTCAAACACAATCATAATATTTAATCCTCAAAGATTGTCACCCTGATTTTTTAAGTTTTTCTAAGCCTTCTGATGTTTGCATTCTTGTAATGAACGTTCTCACACACTTTTATGTAAATAAATTATTGTTTTGCATTCTTTTATGGAGGAGGAGAAATTTAATGGACTGTTGGTTTGTCCTGTGTCATTGGAGAGGTGGCACTTTCACCCTCTAATCCACTGTCATTTTTGGAAATCTATAAATGTTGGAGTCAGAAAAATAAAGGTCTCTTTTTTACCTTGGAGATTGCAGTGTCTGCGTCATTTTATTTTGTGTTCTAGAGTGACAAAAGATGTTGGAATTTCATGTTTAGTTACAAAGAAATTTTCAAAAACCTGATTAAATGACCTTTCTCACCTCTTCATTGCTTATCATAACTACTAGGGAAAGTGTAAATTAAATCTGCTACAGCATGGTCAGCAGCTGACATTTTGCCAGGTGAACCTTTGGTTTGTGAGATCACAGGGCTGATTTTGGGGCATCAGAGGGGCCAGTCCCCATTCAGCCAGGCTATGGCTGCACTGCTGAGCTGAGCCTCTGAGCAGTTCTGCTGTCTGCTCTGGGGGGCAGCAGCTCCTGGAGCCCTGAGCCTGGCTGGTCAGAATAACAGAATAACAGAATAACACCATGGCTGAGCTGAGCTGAGCTGAGCTGTCCCGGGCTCAGGTGCAGGTGTGTCACCAACACAGACCCCAGCCTGGGCTGGTGTTTCCTGGCGCACCTGAAACTGCTGCAGAGGCTGGCTCACTCCTGGCTGAGTTCTCCTGCTCTTGTAGGTGCCTGTAAAGGGCTGAAGTGGTGCCATCCTCAGAGCACACAAGTCACAGTGCACATCTTCTCTACCCTTCCTTCTTCTCCTCTCTTGCTCGTTTTCTGTCACGGCATTTGAAATAGAGGCAGGGTTATTCTGCTGTTTATCTGTTCTCTTAGGATGATTTATATTCTTTATCAGTATTTTGGTTTTACAGCTCAATAAAGTATCATCTACAGTAAAACAGCACTTGAGGGTCCATTTTACTCCAGTTGGAATGGGCTGAATATTCTCAGTTCCCTTTTGATCTAACATTATTTCACTTCACTCCTTTTCTCCCAGCCTACGTGCAGAATCACAGCATCAATCTTGGTTTTGTTTTTAACTTTACTGAGAGAGATTTTATTGCTAAAGCATAATAACACCTCTCACTTTTTTTTTAAACATTTAATGTTTGAGATTTTGAAGATTCTGTTAGTTAACAAAATTATCTTATTGTTTAATTCAAAAACTGGGTTCCAGATCCAATGAGCCCTTAAATAGTATTTTTAATGTCAACACACAAATGACTGAAAGCTGATTAATTTATTGCCACATGCACAGCACTGAATTGAATTAAAAGAGTAGGCAGAGAACTTCAAAACTACCTTTTGCTTTTTCTTTCTTTAGACATATTTTTCTCTTGGTTGCTGTCAGGTGGTTTTTTTGCATTAACTAAAGGCACAGGAAATACTAAAACTAAGCACAAATGGTTGGGAACAGATCATGATACATGCAGTGTTGGACAACCCACTAAAACTACATTCAGAAATGAGATTCTGGAGACCACCAGTTATGACAGAATCACAGAATGGATCAGGTTGGAAAGGAGCACAGAGGGCCACCCCCTGTGTCCAAGCAGGGTCATTCCAGAGCACACAGCACAGGATTGTGTCCAGATGGTTCTTGAACATCTCCAGGGAGGGAGACTCCACACCCTCTCTGGGCAATCTGTCACCTGCACAGTAAAAAAGTTCTTTTTCCTATTCAGGTGGAACAGCCTGAGCATCAGTTTCTGCCTGTTGCCTCTTGTTCTGTGCACTTGGATACCCCAGGTACTTGGATGTTAGCCAAGCACCCTGGGTAGGCAGAGAATACTGATATGAGAATTTAGCAATTGTAAAACTTTAGATAAAGGAATCATTCTTTCATACTCACAACTTTGCTTTCCACTGCTGCCATTCACGTTTGCACACACTAAGGACTAAAGCAGAAAGAGGAGACCACATCATTGTGTTGGAAACATACATCCCTTCTTGTTAGAAAATCCTATCCCAGCCTGGAAACTGATTTAATTTGTAAATCAAATTGGAACAATTTGCCTGTGTGGTAAATAAAATGTCTGTTTTAGCTGCTGCATTATTCCAGCTGTCCTGACTGACTTTTCACAGTGTGCCAAAATCTATCCTTCAGTGTGAGTTTATGTGGTTGAGTTGGCTTCCATGGACATTTGCCTGCAAGCAGAATTTATCCCTGTGGTTTGATGAGGGATTGTAGTAAGAAGAAAATACTTTAGGAGACACAGCCTATGAGTTCTGAATGAAAAGTAAAAAATGTGTGGCTTGGATTATGCCAAAATAACAAAAAGTTACAGTTTCATGGATGCTGATCAAAAAAAGACTCCTGAAGTACTGAATTACTTGCTGGTGTTACCAGAGATTCATTGGCAGGCAAGTGCTGACAAAGTGATTTTACTTCAACAGGGAGCTGGAGAAGCTGTTGGCAGCTGGTGTGAAGAGCAGAGCCTCAAACCAGCAGAAGCACGAGGCTTAGACTATCTCTGATATTTTAAATAGTTTTTCATTGATGATGCTTAGTCTCTTCAGTACTTCTTTGTAGAACTCCAAACAATGATGAAAACCAAATAAATTAATCTAAACTGCCACATTTCCAGCCTTCTGCCCTTAGTGAACACCACAAACCTTTGACAAAAAGCAGTTCTGTAAGTCTGTCTCCACAATTTAGCATCAACCTTCTCTTGCATACAGTTATGGTGTCAGTGCCTTTAGGAGCAGAGAAACCTCACAGAGCTCCATCAGTAGCCAGTGAGAACAAAAACCATCATGGCAGAAATCTGAATTTCCACTTCTCCCCAGTTTGATCTGTATTCTGTCAAAAACATTCCCTGAAAGCTGTGAATTTATCCATGAATCTAGAAAAGATAAAAATGTGAGGCTATACATCTGAGATGGTATTTATCTAAGTTGCCCATCAGCAAAAAGACTTTCTAGAGTCAGTGATGTAATTCTCCTGTAATAGAGATTAGCAGTGTCTGCAGGATGTCAGGTGCTGTCTCTGGTAGAGGGGTACAACAAAAGCAGGAAATAATAACATATCTCTGGAAAGGATAGAGCTAATTCTTAATTTCAACAGTAGCTGCAGTCAACTTTTGTGGGAAACAATCCTCAGAAAATGCCCTACATTGCATATCCCTGTGAGATTTATTTTTCCCTTTTAAATGATATAAACTTCAGAAAATATCCAGGCATAAGCATTTCACATTTGTTTTGATCTTGCTGGCTTCGAATGCCTTTTATGTACTTTTTTAAAATTTATTTTGACTGTTTCAGTAAGATTTGCAACCAAAAATTAAGGGGGAAATAGGGTGGATTGCATCCACAAAAAGTTAGGGAAAGGATTAGTGAGTGGAATCAAGATGTCTTGAATAAAGGAAAAAAAAAAAAAGTTATAGGAATAAAAGACTGGAATAGGGTTGGATCAGATGGGTTTTTCATGAATCAGGTCTGCACCCATAGCAGACAATAGCCCAATTTGGTACCAAAGCCTTTCAAAGCTGGAGCCCAGACCCTTCTGGAAATCTAGCCCAAGAACTCTTTACCCTCAGGTTTCCCTGCCCTCTGGATCTCTTTGCTGCAATATCAGTTCATTAGTCCTTGTTCTGTCCTCCCAGGATACAACCCCTTTGTAACCTTACTTCAGTGCATTTAAAGATCATCTTTTGCACTCTGTGATGTTCAGGCTTTCTTGAAGGGCCACATCTTGAAAGGCCACATATCCTACATGTCTGCTCATTCCCTGCTCTCTCCTTTTGTTGTCCCCGTTGTGGGGGGGTTCTCCTGGTCACCCTCCTGCCTCACCAGCTGCTGCCTGGCTCTGGCTGGAGGCTGATTTGGAGGTGGCTGCCAGCAGGTTTCTGCCCAGGGAACTGAATCCCTGTGTAACCCTGACATGATGGGCTAGAAGGGGTCAGGAGGGTGAGGAGGGCCAGGGTCTATGGCCCTGAGGCTGTCTCTGTCCTGCCCTGTGCTGCAGCAGGGGCACTGCCCAAGCCTGGAGGCATGAGAAGAATTGGCCACTTCACAGGGGACTGGGTAGATGTCATTCAGCTTAGATGTCATTTTGGCTCTGTGTAGCTTCTTGCTTTAGTGGAGCTTTTATAATCTCAGGGGAAGTTTAAATCTGTTTTCTCTAGAGACAAATATTTGCTATATGTAATGAGATTTATGTGCTTGTAAGGAAAAAGCTAACAAAGTAATTTTCATCTGCTTTTAACTATGAGGCTTCAGGCTCTCCAGGGATAAATAACAGTAAATAAAATACATAAATGAACATAAAAATTCTCTCTGTCAAGAGATGGATTATTACTTTGTGTAAACTGGATCATAATTTTGCTCTGTAGAGAGAATAAACAAGAATTGTTGCAAGATGTGCTCCACCTGTAGTTTTCCCGTGTTGGCACATAAAACTTAAGGTAAATTTTTTCATCAGAAAAAAAGATCAATTGTCAAGAAATGCTGTCATCAGACTCCTCTAGGACAGAGCAAGGTTATTCTGTTAATTATAGTTCCAGTCACTTGTCTTACTAATGTCAGTCTTTATCCACAATATTCCACCTCAATGAACAGCTGAAGACAAGTGGTGGAACAGCATTACAAGGTTCTTGTTTCTGCTTTCAAAGACAGAGTGAGCACTATGAAGGTGTCTCAGAAGCTGCAGGGTGTCCTCCAGAGCCAATCCTGGTTTGTGCTGAGATTCAGGAGGTTTCATCTCAGGGTGCTGTGGGCACTGCTGCAGGAGGCAGATCCTGCTGAGTTAGGGAGGAGGCTCAGGTGGTGCAGGGCTCCCAGGTGATTTGAGAACACAGGGACACAAGGGTGGGTGCAGGGATGGATGGATGGATGGATGGATAGGGGATGGATGGATGGATGGATGAGGGATGGATGGATGGATGGATGGATGGATGGATGGATGGATGGATGGATGGATGGATGGATGGATAGGGGATGGATGGATGGATGGATGAGGGATGGATGGATGGATGGATGGATAGGGGATGGATGGATGGATGGATGAGGGATGGATGGATAGGGGATGGATGGATGGATGGATGGATGGATGGATGAGGGATGGATGGATGGATGGATGGATGGATGGATGGATGGATGGATGGATGAGGGATGGATGGATGGATGGATGGATGGATGGATGGATGGATGAGGGATGGATGGATGGATGGATGGATGGATGGATGGATGGATGGATGAGGGATGGATGGATGGATGGATGGATGGATGGATGGATGGATGGATGAGGGATGGATGGATGGATGGATGGATGGATGGATGGATGGATGGATGGATGGATGAGGGATGGATGGATGGATGGATGGATGGATGGATGGATGGATGAGGGATGGATGGATGGATGGATGGATGGATGGATGGATGGATGGATGGATGAGGGATGGATGGATGGATGGATGGATGGATGGATGGATGGATGGATGGATGGATGAGGGATGGATGGATGGATGGATGGATGGATGGATGGATGGATGAGGGATGGATGGATGGATGGATGAGGGATGGATGGATGGATGGATGGATGGATGGATGGATGGATGGATGAGGGAGGGATGGATGGATGGATGGATGGATGGATGGATGGATGGATGGATGGATGGATGAGGGAGGGATGGATGGATGGATGGATGGATGGATGGATGGATGGATGAGGGATGGATGGATGGATGGATGGATGGATGGATGGATGGATGGATGGATGGATAGATGGATGGATGGATGGATGGATGGATGGATGGATGGATGGATGGATGGATAGATGGATGGATGAATGGATGGATGAGGGATGGATGGATGGATGGATGGATGGATGGATGGATGGATGGATGAGGGAGGGATGGATGGATGGATGGATGGATGGATGGATGGATGGATGGATGAGGGAGGGATGGATGGATGGATGGATGGATGGATGGATGGATGGATGGATGGATGAGGGATGGATGGATGGATGGATGGATGGATGGATGAGGGAGGGATGGATGGATGGATGGATGGATGGATGGATGGATGGATGGATGGATGGATGAGGGATGGATGGATGGATGGATGGATGGATGGATGGATGGATGGATAGATGGATGGATGAATGGATGGATGAGGGATGGATGGATGGATGGATGGATGGATGGATGGATGGATGGATGGATGGATGGATGAATGTCTTCTAGTGCCTGGTAGTAATGTGCTCTGCTTTTTGAACAAGGCTGGCATTTCACAGAAACCACAATAGTCAGAGGCACATCCAGCCAAATTCATCCAATCTGTTGGGGGAGCAAGTGGTGTGAAATGCAAAGAGGATGAAAAAGCCAGAGATGAGGAGGAATGTAGGGATCACCCTGTACCAGTCATGTTTTCAGTAAAAACTAACATGCCCCTCTAGTATGGCCAGACTTTTCTTAGTATGATGTATCAAACATAGTGGGAGGAATATTGCTCTGAAAAGCTATTACAAGGCTGTCCCATTATGCCTGCCCTTTCACCTTTTGTTTAGCTTGATTTAAATTCCTGGATTTATTTTTCTCTCTGTATGTCTCTATCTCGATATCTGAATTGACTCACACTAGAATTTCAGTACCAGTTTCACATAAAAAAGGCAATAAAATTTTTTGCTCTTAATTTCTTGGTGGTAGATGGCTAGTTGTGCCCTTGGCACCTCAGGTGTTATGGAATGAATCCTAACAGGATGTTAAAGTGCAGAAATGGTTAATAAATTAATGTTTCTGAAGAGCTAATATGCTTGTGGCATACTTGGAACTGTAATACTCTTTTGGAGGTGGAGGTACACAACAGCATGTGTACTCATAATCTTCAGGTAAATACTGATATATTAATAAGTTTATAGAAACACCAGAAACATTGGAATGTAATTATGAAACAATGAGAACTAGGTTTGTGGTAAAGAATACCTCTGAATAGCTTCAGACAGTTTATTATGTGAGTACAGCATTTGTACTGTCCTTTATAACTCTGTTTTGGGGAGAAGTCTCACAGAATTTTTGAACCTGTGGTTTGCTCAGTTCCTGCAGCATGCTGGAATCTCAGAAATCACACAGCTTGAGCTTCTGTCCCTCTTGGCCTCCCTATGGAGATAATCTGAGCAGTTCTGTGAAAACACAGCAAGCAGCCAGCAGCTGACAGTCTCTGAGTATTTATCAGTGCTGAAGGCACATTCTTGTCTCCAGGGTAAGTGAGAACTGCTGATCTCCCAGAGCTTAACAAACTCTTCTGGGGCTCCCAGACAAATCAGTTTCTGTGCAGCCCATCATTGGTCCCTTCATAGATTTACACTGGCCATAAATCAAGAGTTTCTCTTGTGCTTCCTTCACCACAGCAACGTAAAAAGAGGGAGAAATTGCACTAAATTCTGCAATGAAAAGCCTTTCCTTCAAATGCAGTTTTTGCTTTAGAAGAAGTATCTACAAAGCAAGGAAACTCTTGCTGATGCTGCCTGATAACTCTGGGCTGAGGGGTTGCTTTCTTGCAGTGTTTGGGGATGGGATAGGTACCCCTTTTTCCTCCTTTTGCTTCTCCTTGGTTGCACCAGCTGCTGGCTGGGGCTGTGGAAAGGACGATTGAAGAGCCTGTGTGGCCCTGCTCAGAGGTCCCCTCTGCCCAGCCATTGATGGCTGCTGGTTTGCTCAGGCTGAGGACTGGAAAAAATACCTTAGTGCCTGTGGAGCAGTGTTGACTACAGAAAATCACATAAAGTTGAAAAAGTCCCTTTCATGTCACAAATTTCTAGGGGGAAATATAAGAGCTAGGGTCTACTACTACTTGTTGACTCTCAGCAGAATTATTTATTGAGGTAAATTGATTCAAGGTGTGAGAGCTCACAGGGATCTCTGCAGGGGTAATTTGCTGCCTGAGGGGCTGTTCAGACATTGGTGATCATGAGATGTATTAAGGACAGCTGGAGGGAAGGGATGTGAGCTGAGGGAGTACGTGGCACTGGAGGGTAGAAAAGGAGGACTTTGAGGAGCAGGTGCTGGTTTGCTCCACTGAGCACAGGTTTGGAGCTCTGCCTGCTGAAGACATGGAGCAAAATCCTGTAGTGTCAGTTCTCTGACAGGTAGGAGCTGGATGTTTATGTTCTTCTTTCCATCTTTTATCAAATCTAAAGAGGTTAATACTTTTCCTGACCTGCAAAGTGTTTCTGCTGTTTGAGAGGTTATTGAAGAAGACTTCTGATGTTGACTTTATCTTCTGTGGTGCAGAAAGAGATAAAAATATTGAAGGTGTTTCAGATTCTCTGATCTTGATTTAGCCTGTGTTTTGTAATACTTTATTTCACTTCAAAGAGTGCTGTTGTGCTTACATAAGAACTGAAGTAAATGTTTTAAAGAACAGTTATTTCTGAGCAGTTGAAAAGATTGTGCTTTTTCTGGTGTGTTGGGCTGTGTACTCAGTGCTGGGGAAGTGAATACTTGACTAAGAATTCCATTAAGTTTGTGATAGTCTTTGGGCTTTCAAAAGTGCACTGTGTTGGTTTTTTCTGTATTTTAGCTAGCAGATTTTTAAATAAATGTGTAGGTAACTGTTATGGTGCTGTTAAGGCATAAAGCATTTGAATGTAACTAAATATTAAACAGAGGTGTTTGTTTTGCTTTTTGTCACGTAATTGTGAGTGGAAACCCTGAGTTTTGCTGACCAACCTTGTGGTGAGTTTGAGCAGACAAATCACTTCATGTCTTTACTTGTATGAAGACTGCCTCAGAAAAACAAATTGTAGTAACACACCTGAAGCAACTTCTCTCCTAAAGAAGCAGCCTGGAAACAACTGCACGATGTTTAAATGATTTGGGGGTTTGAGGTTTCATAGCTGACTTTGAATGTGGTTTTCTGTTAAGAGTTCTGTCAAACCTGCTTGATTTTGTAATTCCTTCGACTCTCATTGTAAGTAGCCCAGGCTGGAAGTAACAACAGGCTCTCTTGGAATGTGATAATACCAGGTTGTTTGCCAGAATGTGGAGAGTTTTCATGAAGAGTATGATTCCTCTCACAATTCTTCATTAATTGTCATAAGAACTTAATTGTAAAAGAATAAATAGCAAAGAACTGGAATCAAAGCCTTTGGTGGGTGGGGAATAAAGGACAACTCCACTGAAGTCAGCTGTGTTCAATAAGCCATGATTGCTTTCTACAGGTCTGGTTTATGTCAGTTTGGGCCCTGCCAATACAAAATCAGGAGTTTCTATTTGGATTCTGATCTGTCAGCTGTGTTTCATTTGTGACACCTGTGGATGGTACTTTCAGCGGGTGGCTAAAGCAAAACCTGTCTGAAATGTTAAGTGCTACCAAGAGGAGGAACTACAGCCAGGAGCAGTAGCATTTTTCCTGAAATCCCTGATTCCCTGTGAAGGGACAGAACTGACTCTGGGTGTTTTTGCCTGCAAGTTGTTTCTATCTACAGGTTGGTACAAAAGGCTCTGTTGTTTGCTTAGATCCATTTTAATTCTGTCATTAGATGCAGTAATGGTTTGGTAAAAGCTTAAATTTATTCACAATACTGGTTTCAGCAAGAACCAAACATCTGAAAATGCAAACATATACAGGGATTTGCACAACTTTACCTACACTCTGAAGGTGGTGGTAGCCAAAGAGGATGGCTGCAAGTCATTCTGGGTGCATTGGGTGTAACTGCGCTGTCAGATTAGTTGGGGCTGTGTGGAAGAGCTGTGAGACTTGCAGAAAATGAGGAGCCTTAGGGTCTCAGCTTACTGGGTTTGTGCTAGTGTGCTTTGCACCTGAGGAGACCCAGCTGGCTTTGCTGGAGCACCAGCTGCAGTTCCTCTCTGCAGGGATGTGGAGGTGAGCCTCCTGGAGATCTTCCTCAGGTAGGGAAGTGGGGATCAGTGGGACCCCAGAGGTAATGACAGGTAATTGCTGCAAAGTGGGCTGATGGCACTGTGGGAACCAACAGAACCTGGAAGCTTTTTTGTACAGAGGCTTATTGCTGTGGGTGGGGGACGTGGGCACTAGAAATGTCAGATGTTGCTTGAAGAGACCAGAGTTCAGAGAGGGAAATGTAGTTTTTCTACTCACATACTGCTCACCTTGCCATCCTGGAGCAATACTAAAAATAATTTGGCACTCTTAATTTTTAGTTAGTAAAGCTGTTTAGATACCTTTTAAAGTACTTTTTTTTTCCCCCTTGAAAAGTGTAAGATCTTAAGCTCTTTTAAGAAAATACATCCAGTAAATCATTGCCCTGTGTGAGTTTAAAATGCAAAGGTTAGAATGTGGGTTTTATGTGATTCATAAATATCCCACCTTGCTCACACACATTGTCCTCTCTAACTGCAGAGACTGACACCATCTCCCCTCTGTGGTGACAATTGCTCAGTTTTATTTAATGGCTACACTGCAATGTGAACTGTGCCTGCTGGTCCTGAGGGCTGCTTGCTTTATTCTCAAGGGCCAAAGAATTTTCTGTGTAAGCACAAAGCATTTGAGATGCAGCTGCAATTTGAGAGCTGCTGTTTGGTCTGTATAGACACAATTTGTGTCTCTGAAATGTTAACAATTTTCCCAAGTTGGAGCACTGAGTTTTCTGTGGAAATCACCATGGAGGCTGTCATGACAGAACTTTTGAAGGCTGGGGAACAAAGCAGAATAGCAAGGAGGGTTAGGAAAGGCACCAAGTGTCTGTCTTTAGTCACAGCTGTGCTTGGGAGGGGTGGTTGTGCTGTCAGCTCTGACACCTTCACCACCTGGCTCAGCTTTCCTTGTACACAGGATTTTGGTCACTTGGGAGAATTGTCCCTCTCCACCTCCACTCTCCAGTCCACTGTTAAAGCCACCAGTTCCTTCTCATACAGAACTCACTGCTGTGGCTAGGAGTGACAGCATTGCCAGAGGGAAATTCTTAACAAAAGGTCCTAGTTTAAAAAACAGACTACAGGTGAGAAAAGGCTACCCAAGCACTCCCAAAAAAAGGCAACGAGAAAAATCATTCAATGTTCAGCAAACTGGAACAGGACTCCTGGAAAATGCTTACAAGCCGGTTTCAAAGCTATAATGTGCATTTGGGTAGTAACAAACTAGGTAGCTTCTGAAAGAGTTAAAAAGGATAGGTGTGTCCTCCCTTTGTAATGGCAAAATAAAACCAAATCACAGTGATTGGGTGAAGATTTTAATAGGCTTTAATTTGAATGTTCTAAATAACTAAGGTTTAGGCAGAGAGCCAGACAATGAAATTGATTATCTGGGATTTAGCTTAAATGCAATGATCATTCAAATAAATTGATATGACCAGGCTCATACCAAGCATGACCAATGGGTATGAGACAAGTTTTTATCCATTTTTAGTATCAGTGGAATTATCTGCTTCCATTTTCCACATAATTAGGGAGACTTTTCTAGAAAGCTTAAGTGGTCAAACCTTTCTCTCACCTGGCTCCAAAAGCCTATACACTGTCCTATTAACATTCTCTTCAGGGTCACAAGGTGTTGCTTCAGACCAGATTGAAGGTAAAAAAGGCAGAATTAACAGGTGACAAAAACCTTCTGATTTTTATTTTCATTGCTTGTCCATGGCAAGCAATGCTGTCCTTACTGAGCCTCACTGACTAACTCACCAAACTTAGTGAAGAATTATGTCCTCAGTGTATTACATGATCCAATTAGCTCAGTCACTCTCTTTTCTTGAGAAAATGATAGTCTGACTAATTCCTTTGTTTTTCTTGTGATTTTTACAAGTAATTTAACATCTTGTAAAGATTAATGTCTCAGAAATGTCATTTTGTTCTGTTCTCCAATCTGATAACTTCTACTTTCATTTTGCAGTAAGAACAAATTAGTGAATTTCAGTTAATACAGCAATTTGTCTTCCTGGATACAGATTTTCCTTTGAGGATTTTCTTTTTAGGTTGAAGGATTTTAACAATAGTAAATATTAGTGTTGAAGGAATCCAAATTCAATCATATTATTTCTCTGCCTGGAATACTCCATTAGTACTCCACAAGTTGCAAGAGATGATTGATTTAACTCTTCCATTAACTCTGAAATATTTCAGTGCACACTCCATTGGATTTTTAAGATGAATAGTCCCCATCAATTTGACAAGCTCCTCAATGCTCTTAACAGGTTTTCATGCTGTGGGAATTTTATTTCTTGTTTTGAGTTTTCTTTGTTTTTGGAGAAATATAAAATGCTGACATGAATAAAACTCATTCACCAACTGGCTTTAGGCATACAAGATATAAATCATTCAAATGTTATTCACTGTATTGAAATAATTGTGATGCCTATTTTGGCCCAAGCCTTAATTTCAGGTGCCTTAAACATTTTGTCATTCTTAATACATGAAATATTGTTTGAGGTTTTTTAAATCATATTTTCATGTGTAAAATCTGACATTTGCCCCTTAAGACAACACCTTACTCACAGGCATGTAGTCACAATTATATTATGGCTTTAATTAAAGGGACCTGAATAATTTCTGAAAACTCTCATTTGTTTTTCCTGTCCCTGTACTTGGATGAAATCCTAAATAGAAGAAGCAGCAGATGTTGCCTTGGTAACTGCAGAACTCACAGCTCTGAGTCTAAAGGATACTTGACCTTACAGTTACTACTTAACTCTAGGAACCAATGAGAAGTATAAATGATAATGTTTCTGGTTTGCCTTGGGTTTGGATTTTTTTTTTTAACATTGCAGTTTGCCTGAGCTCTCTGCCTATGTCCTTTCCTCTTCACCTGGATACCCATATGCATCTAGATGTGGGTGACAGGAGTGCTAAAATGACTGATGGGCTAAAGAAAGGTGTCTTCAAGTGTGCTGGTGGGGCGGAAGACAGAACTTTAACTTTCTGGTTGTCACAATGTATGTATTTAATGTAGGTATGGTTTTGCTGGGGATTTGTAGTGAGAATTAAGCAGGTGCACTTTAAAAATATTACTACTAAACACAAAATTAATCTAATTAAGTTTAGGAAATGGAATCATATTGATTGCATTTCCTCTTGGGATGGAGTTGCTCACATCCATATCAGTAACCCCTCTCTTGCCTCTTTCTGTCCTCAAATTAGTACTGTGTAAGAGCACTCATTTTTCATCACTAGCACCATTTGCAATAAAACTGGAGAAAAAGCGACAAAGTTTGTCAGCTGTGTGAGGTACAGGGAGCCAGAATGCCAAGCAGCTGGTAGTGGCCAGGTAGTAAAAATCTAAAATGGAGCAAGTCTGAAACTTTCCAAATGAGGAGGAGCAATGCGGAGGGGAAGAGGGGGTCTCTTTGTTTCTCCTGCTCATGAATTGCCATAATCTCCTGGTCCTCTCAACGTCAAAGATGACTGCATATGTGCATTAGTCTGTGGAAGAACTTGTAGGTGTTCCACCACTGTGATTCTGCCCCTGCTCCTCCTGCACCTTTCTACTGAGAGCCTTGGTCTGCCAGCTTTTGAGGTGTACAGCTCTGTACTGCCCTGGAAACTTCCTCATTGGGCATTCCTTCTTCCCCTGAAATTTAACTCTCAAAACTGAGTTTTATCAGCTTGATATATTTCTGGTCTAGAGGTCAGGAAAAAACTACAGTTGTTTTTTTGTGTTCTCTTCCTCCTAAGTAATGTTATGTTCCCTAATGGATCTGGTGTAAGCAACACAGCTGGTCTTCATTTACATTAATAAAATGTAATATAAAATAAAATTATGCACAATATATAATCATTTAACTGGTTATGAAAAAATAATAATTTGGGGTGTGCTATGAAAACTGCTGAAGTAAAAAATAAAAGCTCCCAATGAAATTTGGAGCATAGCTGGCAGTTTTGCACAAGAGTAGTTTATGCAATGAATACTCTAGCATTAAACTCAATCACCACAGATTTTCAGCTGGGTCTTACTTGATTAATTTTTTATTAATTTTTATTAAACAGAGTGGAATTTTGGTCTTATTAAAGTGAGTGATGAAATAAGATAGTTCCTTTTTGTTTGATGCCAGGAATAGCTTTACTCCATATCCTTAGGGACTTCTGCTGAAGATCCTGCGCAAATCAGGAGACAGTGATGGGGTGGTGAAAAGGGAAGAAGCTGAAGGGCTGAGGCTGTAGAGTTTGGTAAAATGATGACCCCCATGTCCCCTGCCAGTGTCCAGAGCTCACTTCCTTGGAAGTTTATCTCACCAACATTCTGCTCTGCTGTTTCCAGGCATTCTTAAACTTAGGACCCCTGCATGTGTGAGGAAGTGCTGCTTTGCTGCCAGTACCACGTCCTTTCTTATAATCCTTGGGCTCCAGACATGTCCTGCCAAGGGAGTCTGCAGTGATATTCATCTCCCCTTCCTGTGAAGGGTGCTCTGTATAATTGTGTAACATATTAACTTGACTCATGTCAAGCTTTCAATTAAGTAATTTCCTATCATAGCTCTGGATTTTAGCCCTGCTGAGTAAGAGCAGCTCTGTCAGCCAAGTAATACCAATTCATAACACGGTGGTTCAATTTTCTTTTGGCCTGGAATTTCTATTCCGTCTTCCCCAATTTATACTGAGTCTTTGCTGTATTGAACATTACTCACAATCCTGTGCTTATCAGTCTGAAATTCACCTTTAAATCCATTGCTCCAATGCCATGGCAAGGGTGGGAATGTTAGCCCCAGTCAGGAGACTGTAAATAATGAGCTATTACTACTATATGTAAATTTTATGCTATTCAGATAGCAAATGCAACAATTTGCACCACTAGTAAGATGAAGCACTGGAGAGTCCTGTTTGGTTTCTTTTTCCTTAGCCCTGTAATGACTCGTGCCTTTGTCATGCCAATAAAATTATTGCTGTTTACTTTACTCTGCAAGACCCACAAGCTGGAAAAGTAGCACTGCAAACACAGTTCTGACTCAGCCTGGCTTTGTGGCCATTTCCAGCAGGCTGGTAGGTTTGTACATTTCTTGCTGAGCTTTGTTTTCAACATCTCTGGGAAAGAAAGGAACAAGGGGGGGAAAAAAACAGCCTAAAAATATCCTTTTCAAAGCTCTTTTACCTCAGAGTAATTTGATCCACCACATTGCCCCACTTGAATGGGGCATGCTGCTCCTGTGCTGCCAATGCCCTGTCAAGAGACTGTGGGGATGTGACGTTGTTGGCACCAAGATGTGACACTCAGCATGCAGAAATTTCAACATTTTGCCACTTTGTCAATGTTTTCCATTCTTAACCTTAACAGAAATTTCCACCACCTCTGCTTCATCTTTGTGTAGGAGATAATAGCACAAAGAGCCAACTTGCATAATTACCATTAAATGTGAATACTCATTTATTTTGTTCTTTCAGCGTGTTCTGAAGCACTTATTAGAGGGGCTCTGTGACTCAATAAATAAGTCATAAAATCATAACCCAAAAACTTCCATTTTTGTATGTACCTATAAAAAGTAAAAATGAAAATAAGTTGTTGTGTTACCTATTTTTAATAATTTTAAAGTATCAATTGCACTAAGATGTTCTAAAGCATTTGTCATATTGCTGTTCCAGACTCCCTTTTTTTCAGCTCCCTCCTACACATCTCATTATTTTAAGTCTTAAATGCTGGCAGTGACAGTTAACTCTTTGGTACAGCTCTATCACTTCAAGGGCAAACAGACCACATCCATGAAAATGGGAAAATGAGTGCAAAATAATTAGGTAGGAGAATACTATCAAAGATGAGTAAAGTAATAGGGCCAAAACTTGTGTGAGTAATCACTTTGAGATAATAGGAAGCTACTACAGAATTTTTTTCTGCTGTAGACAAGTCCAGAGCCAGCTGGCTCTGTCTGGTAGAATTGTAATGTAAATAGGTATGAACCAGAATACTAATAGTAACAGGGGAAAAAAGCTTTCTGGTGTAGTGGTCAAACCTCTAGCTCTGATTCCCCTGAGAAATTAAAGGGAATGGTACCTCTCTGTGGTGCTTGAGTTCAGGGGAGTAATGTCTCTGTTGTGGGGAAAATGGACCCTTTTTCCCAAGCATATGACATAGATATTAGGGCTGAGCTTTTATTAAGTTTTCTAGTTACAGAGACTATTTTTTAAAAAAATCACATGATGAATGGAAAAGTTAAACATGAGAAAGAAAACATTCAACCAATGGAGCTCCATATACAACAGGCAGTATTGGATGCCTCAGTATTCCATCTTAAAATAGAGAGTCTGCTCATGTTCTCCTGCCTGCCTTCAGCAAATTTGTGGAGCTCCAGTAAGGTGGAAATGGCCATACAATTGCCATTTGGGATCAGTCTTATTGTTTCACCTCTGTGCTAGCCCTATTTTTCACATTATGTCATTGTCTTTGCCTTCTCAGTTGTTGGGTTCTGTCATCTGTTCTTCCACCTCTCTCCTGTTCTCCTCCCTTTGTCTCTTGGTGAGGCTTGTCTCCTACCCAGAATATTCTGTGATTCTATGAAACAAGCTACTTTTATTTTTTGCCATTGCTAACTCTCCCTTGCTGCATTTTGGTAGTTCTGAGTGAGACACTATTTACCTGGACAGTTAGTTTTATGTTTCCTTGGAAACAATAGCTGAAAGCACAGAAGAATGTGACAAATGTACTAGTTTCACTTTTTCAGTATTTATATTTAAAGTAGGCCTGGAAATACACCTTTTCAGGAGGCAGTGAAATTAAAATTATTTTTGCTCTAATCTCCTGATTTTGGTTGGCTGTTTTAAGAACTCAATAACAGGACCTTTCCAAGAGAACCTCCTCAGAGTGAGGGTTAAAACCTGAAAGTTTAAGCCTTGCCTTGCATCTTTCTGCCTTCATCCTCTGTGAACAATGTAATAAGAGATCAAAGGTCTCTGAAGTTATTGTTCATTAAAAATATAGAGAGGGTTGTGACTGCTGTTGTAGGTTGCCTACAATGAACTTCTCTTTTAAGAACAATGAAAAAAGTAAATCTTTCTGCCTGGCTTGTGGTGGTGTGAGGTTTTTGTGGTGAATTTTGGTTTAGCTTTTTTACTGTTGGCTTTCTCTTCCATCAGTCATTCAGGAACAGAGTGTGATGCCATCTGTATTCCATGGGGTACAGCAAACTGGACCTGCTGTCAGATAGGGCTGGTGTCTGTAGTTTATAGTCTACAGACGAGATGTCAGTCGTTCTGAGGTCACTGGGCAGTGAATAAATGTGTGCACTGCTGTGGATGGCAGCTGTGAAGTCACCTCTGAGTTCTTACCTCCTTCACAGTGGAACCTATGGCTGCTGGAGAGCAGGCTCTCAGTGCTGTAAGGGAAAACTTATGAATATAGAAAATTGTAACCTATTGCCCACTGAAATAATTTTCAAAGCTACTTTGATGTTATCCTGCTTTTTATGGCTGTTTTGATATAGGTATCTCTTTTGTCTTTAACTCTGAATTTTCAAACAATATGTGCAGAAATATTATGTCACATTTACCTCAGATAGTGTCAGATTACTGCAGTCACCTGGACAGTGTTAGAATGTACCCTCTGATTATTTAACTTGGTGGCTCAGAATGTTTTAGCAAATGAAGTTTTTCCTTTGGAAGTAAGTGGGAAATACACTTAAGATTTTCATAATCTGTGATATTGGATGAAAGCTTAATGCTCAAGGGTTGAGAGGTGGGAAAAGGTCATGCTATGCCTGTCATCTTCTTGACAAATATTCTTTGCCAAACACTTCCCAGCCTCTTATCTGGAGGTATGAAGACAAACACAGAATATTTCTGTTGCTGAAAATGAAATGAAATACAATAGATTTGCACACAGCTGAGCTGAACAAATGGTTTCACAATTATATCCTTTCCAACAATGCAGGAGAAAGTGCTTTGGAAACACATTGGGAAAATTAGTCAAATCTATATAAAGAATTTGAAGAAATGAAAAATAAGGGGGATTATAACCTATGGACTATTTTTTTCTGGCACCTGATTCACTGATGAACACAAATCTTAGTTCCATGCAAGGGTGTATTTTCTACCTTTGAATGTGAAGACTAATTATGTGTTCATCCTGTGTAGACATTTTACAGTCAGTTTTGGAATGATTTTGTTGGCTTTTCTGGTCAGTGTGTGTGTTTTCGTGTGGTGGTTTTATTTTGCTTCACTTTGTTTTTATTTAACAAAAAAGCAGTCTACAATTGTGCTTCTTGATGTAAATGAAAAGACTTTGTGGGGCTGGATGTGGCCTTTGCTTTTCCCCTGTTTGAGGACAAAAGCTGCCCATGTATATAAGGGTTTGCAATTTGCAAAATGAATATATAAAAAGTAATAGCAGATGTTCATCAAGAAGAAATTATTTTAAAGAAAGCTTTGGGTTGAACACCAGAGCATCTAAAAATAGATATAATCAGTAGTAATACTGTTTAAAAAACAAACAAAACAATTAATTTGAATTCATTATATCATAATTATTATATATTATAATTGTAGAATATTATCAACTTTTAAACATTTTCTAAGTAATTGTTCTGTGGCAAGGCAAGAGTATGACAAACTCTAAAATGGCTGACTTTAAACTTGCATAAAATCATCAAAACAAAACTCAAAAAATATTACAAAACTGAAAAATAGAATGAGAAGTTTTAACTTCATAATCAGCATTTTCAGTCATACGGTCCGGGAAAAATCTGACATGAAGTATTTCACCCTGGTTTATAATAAGCCTTTCATTTGTTCAAGTGAAAAATCATAAATTATGATGGATTATCAATTCATGGAGCAGAAGGAGAAAGGTTCTTGGGGGATTAATTAGTAGTTAACCTGTGTTGCCTGAATAAGATTCACTTAGAATAAGTTATTTTCTGCTCTATTGGAATTGTCTCTGAGGAGATGGGATTGCAACAGCAAATATCACTTGCTATCATGCCTGGCTGTCTGGTCAGGAAATGCACTATTCTACACAACTCACTGGAAAATTATTCTTCTTCTGGTTCAAGTTTTCTACTGAGTCTCATGGTGAAATTAATTGATAATCTCAAACTCTATTACATAGGGCTATTACTGAGTGAGTTTTTTGATTAAGTCAGATTCAGCTGAGGCATTTGGAACACCATTTGTTCACGCTTTTGATTGTGAAGAAATTGACTTTTTGTAGGTTGTAGTCTTAGAGGATATCAACATGGATATATATCTTTGGTATTTTAATGACACATAAATAATGCATATGTAAAAACAACAGCAGAAATAAAACCTAAACAACAAACAAAACAACCCAATACCAAAGCCAACTGCAAGACAGTAAGTCTGAAGGCTTCAGCTGAGTTTGTGCACCTTAGTAAGGTAAACCTGGGTGAGTCTAGTTTGTTAAAAGCAAGAGAAACAAGCTTCAGAGCTAGCTGTTGCAAATCCGGGCTTTCAAATTATTTCTTTGGTTCAAAAAGTAGCTTGTTGCTTTGCTTTCTCTTTTGCTTCCTTGATTTATGTTCCAGCTTTAGTGTGTTCTGCATGAGAACGATCTGGCCTTTTCCTCTTACTCATTTTTGTGCGCGTGTGTGAAAAGCAGTTAACCCTGATAAGTTACAAAACTTCCCTCCTTTAAAGGTGGACAGGAACTTCATGTAGATGGCACCAAACAGAATAATTTATGTACCAAGTAGGCAGAGCAAAACTCATGTCCTTGGATGACTTTTTCCTGCCTTGTCTGATAACTGTTATTTCTGAGGAAAGGCTAATGCAGGCAAGCAGGTCTTGCTCACAGATGTGAAACCAGTTGGATTATTCCAGTCCCTCCACCGGGAGCTGTAGAATAGCAGGTTGATTGCAGGAAGAATTTTTTACCATTCTCATTCAAGCTTTAAAATTGGCGTAGAAAATACTTTAATCACTACTTCCATTCTCTAGCTCTTGTGCGTGTGTAGGGTTTTTAATTTTCATTCTCGATTTTATTTTGTATCTTTCTCAGCAAAGACAGCAAAACAATGTTTGGGGTTTCAGAATTTAGGCACAAATGAGTCTTTGTCTCTATTTAGTACTATAGGCTATAACCTGTTTACTGTTCCACAGCTGTAACACTGGGAGGCCAGCAGTTCACTTCAGATAACAAAAGAGTCTTCATAAGGGAAAAATCTGTGGAAGCTCTAACAAAAATAATTGCTAGATTGCTGTTTAAATTGGTTCTCAAAGAGTTATAGTTTGAACAAATTTACCAAGCAGTCACAGATGCTGTGAATAAACACAACAGTGGACTCTCAGTGGCAGCTCAGCAGAGGTGGGCTCACATAGATGTGGAGTGAGATGAGATTAATGTGAACTCTGGATCAACCGAGATTTAGCTTCTGTATGCAATCAAGTTTTATAGCCACTATTTGAGTTTTACAGCCTGTATGTTTATGAGCTGAAGAGCTGCCAGGAGTTGAACATCTCACCTTGACTTCACTTTGTGCTTCCCTGGCTCCCCATTTCCACCCAGCTGTATTCATTTCCCATGACTTTTACACCTATCAGCCACATCTAGCCCCTAGCAAACTCCAGTCTTGCCTGTGTCATTTTTCATTCTATTTGTTGCTCTGAGCTCCTTTCCTTCCATCCTATTCCTCCCAAATGCTTGTACTGAGAGCACTTAAATATTACCTGCTGCTCTGTCTGTGATGCCTTGCACAATGGAGTTCTGTTTGGAGTTGATGCCTTGCCCCTCTTGGAGTAGAAATGAAAAGTAGCAGTAAGAGGCAGCAAAAATGTAGTTGGACTTGAATAGAAGTTTACCTTTAAAGAGAGCTACAGAGACAATGTAGTTAAGTGGATGTGAGAGGGGAAAAATGAGATAAAATGTGTATTTTTACTGTGCTGACCCCAATCATGCCCTTTCCCTCTAAACAAGATACACCAGACTCTTCCAAAATACTTTTTTGTCTCTTAGTTCTAAATTTTTAAACTACTTTTCATAGCTATGCTTTATCACATAAATGTTCTCTCATGAGCTTTTCAGATTTCTAATGTTTTTGTTACTTTTCTGAGGATGTATTTTGTATGGTAGTGTTCAAATACTTCTGTTGAGACTGCAAAAATCAAGTATATCTCTTGCTGCTTTTCCATTTTGAACTTTGGCCTGACATAACTGCAGATTATTTCTACTTTTGTTTCTGGGAGATTTTTCTGTTTTCCTACCCCAACTGCACAGTGCTTCAGACCTCTCCAAAGCTGCAGCTCCTAAAATGTGTAGGTTCAACCTGGAGAAAATTTTACAAGAGCAAGAGCAGCCTTAGGTGTGAACAAAACAAATGGGCACACAAAATCAGAGAGATGCTCAAGCATTTATGTGCACTTTGCCTGTGTTTCTCTCTGCTTTAAGCAGCAGTGGCCCCAGTTACTCAGGGCACTGTTTGCTGGGTGAGTGTTGGTCTGTTCCAGTCACACTGATCTCAATTTTTTTGTAATTCACTGCTTTGAAGGGAAGCAAAGGCAAGATTTTTGGGGTTTTTTTTGTCCCCCTCTGTGAAGGGGAACTGCAAAGGGAAGCATGACAATAGGCAAGGGAGATTGCCAGCTGGCTTTCACCAGTGCCCCAGACAAATTCAGCCTGGCCTTGAAGCCTGAAATACCCTGCCTGCCTACTGCCACTGGACTGGAACGTGAATATTTGTATTAAAGTAGGTCAAGACCTCAGTGAGGACACAAAAGAAGCTCTGCTGGCTCTGTAAATCTATTAAGTAGGCTTATATTTCTGCTTAAATAATTTTGAAATTCTAAATTATTCATGGATATTCTGAGATTTGTTGATGCAATTTTGCCTTCCTGCTCTTGCTGTTTCTGACACCAGTTCTGGAATCCCAGATGAGTGTCTGGACCCTTTTCTGGGAGCAGACATGGGAGCTGCAGACAAGTTGTGACAGAGCTGATGACTCCTCACACAGGTGACATTCCCCAAGGGCCATTTCAATATGCTTTGTTTGACTCTGTGATTACAGGTCAGGATTTCCAGCCTAGACAGATGAACCCCAAATTTCTACTACTCTTTTCTCTTCACCTGCCTTTTCAGGGCTCAGATTCATTTATTGTGGAACCTTTGCTTGCTTGGTCCATCCCTTGGTTTTGCCTGGAGATTCTGCCATAAATTGTTATGGTCCAGAAGGTGGGCTCTTCTTACCTCCTTGGCTGCAATGCTTTGAGCCTGTGCCCAGCAGAGTCCCCATCACTGACCATGGTGCATTTTAGGACAGAATTAGGCTGTGATAGAATGGGAATCATGCACTGGAAAATGTGTGAACATATTTGCTGGATTAAAGAGAAAATAAATTTTAAAAGTGTATCTCCTTTATCATGCTAAACCAGTTCCAATGCTGAATAAACCTTCTTGGTCATTATTCTGGAGCAGTCATTTTGGTTTCAATCAAAGCTGTTATTCTGGGGTAACTATTCTGATAAGGTTCCAAGGGTAGACAAGTGTTAATAAACACAAGTCTGTCATTTTGTTCACACAAGTTACACTTCCACAATCAGTGTTCTGTTTGCCTTCTTGGCTGCTTTGTTCCATTATTGGTGTCATCCAAAAAGGCTTTTTGTACTTAATTTGCCATGGTCTTTTGCAGACCTGTTGTGTAAATGTTATGAAAACTTGCCTCAATTTTTGGAAGGGAAAAGACTTAAATGTTAATAGTGAAACTAAAAGCAAATGAAAAAAGCAAAAACCCAAACACAAACGAGTTCAGAGACATCTTCATTCCTGATAGAATCCAGATATTCTGTCAAAATTAAAGTACCATCTAGAATTTAGCAAAACTATTCTGCAAGTGTTTTCTACAGCTCAAGTGATCACATGGTGTCAACAGATGGTTGAGATGGTTATTAAAAGCTCTTTTGAAACAAAAAATGTAATTTTAATTCTGTGACTAATTTTTTCAGTGTCATGTGTAATATTTAAAATTGCTGAGATTGGACCATTTTTCTATTTTTCCCAGTTTTTCCTTAATTGATCTTTCCTTACATGTGTGTATTTTCCCCTTTTGAATTGTCTCCTAGAATGTGACTTTCAAACTGCTGTCTTTGTACCTCAAGTGTGGTGTGGCTGTGGTGCAGAAAATGAAGAATTTATAATGGGACTTTAAACAGGGAGAATTGATCTGAGTATATATATATATATTTTTGATAATGATCCACATTTTTTATATATTTGCCTGTGTTTTTCAGTATTTCCCACAAAAAAGGAAGCAGGGGGGAACCCTGAAATTTCTGCCTTGTTAGCTTTGCCTGCTTTTCAAGAAGGAGAGAAAGTATTTTGAAAACTAACAGTTCTTCTAGATTAACACTTTTTTCCTTCTGGGAAGAGCTGAGCCAAAAAGCCTCAGCTGAGCTTCAGAATCAGGCTCTGAGCAGAAGCAAGCATGGAGTGAAAATTTACTCTTCTTAAATAAAATCTTTCAGATGCTTTCCAAACTGTGAATGTGTTGCAGGAGTTGTCAGTCTCAATATGACCATGTTTCTTTTTAAACACAATCACATAAAAGTTTTACTGATCTTGGACAACATTTGGGGTTTTTTTAAACTGAGTTTAAAGGAAGAAAATCACAGCAATCACGACAAAAGAAAAAGCTCCAGTGTCTTTGTTAATGAAGATAAATGTATAGATTTGCTAAAATAGGGGAGGTTGGCAAAGCTGAATTCCAATCAAGACAGTAATCATGGCATATAGAGGGCTCTTTTTCAGGAAGCTGATTAGTCAATCAAAATGCAAGTAATTTGCAATCTGCATAATATTTGGAAGTATTCAGTTTATGGATACTTCTATCAAAGTTCCCCTAAAACATTCACTGTTTGCATTTGAAAGCTTGTGGTTTGTAAAAGGATTAGTGAACCAAAGCAGTGTGATGTGGTTTGTCTGGTAGAGGGCAAGTGTTTCTGTGAGCCTTTGTGTAGCCTCTCTGTGGACAGAAATTTTTAGCTCACAGGCTTGTCCCTGTTCTTTCACATAAAATTGTATTCACTGTGCTTGGAGTCCTTGCCTCACAGCACTCCTGTGAGACCTCAGCAGACCCAGCTGGGAAATCTCTGCAGGTCCCGTGAGCACATCCATGGGAATAAATTAATTTATTTTCCAATCCTATCACCACCCCTAGGTCTGTTGTGGGGTGAAGAAAAAGGAATCAAAGGCAGTCACCCGAAATAGATTTTAATCAATCTATGCATGTGTCCAGAGCTGGTGAGAAAAACACGTTTTATAGCATGTGGGACAATTTATGTTGTTGCATTTGCAAGAAAAGACAATTAAAATCTGTGTTTGCTATGCTGCAGGAACAGGCTCTGTTTTATAACTATCTGGTAGTGAAGGTGACTACCTGACAAGTGGGACATTTGAGATCGTGTTCTTCCTCTGCCTGGGAGGATGCCCTACCTTCCTGTTAGTCCTGTCCTATCTTGTACCAGAAAAATTAAACATGCAATCAGCTGGAAGAAGAAAAGAAGAGTTTACCAGCCTGCTGGCAAGGATGTGCTCTTCAGCTAGGACACACAGCTTTCATTCTCTGCTCCAGTAATTTTATTACTTATTCCATTCTTTCTCTATAGACCTTGGCTTGTGTACAGGAGAAACATTTCTCAATAAACTATATTGTGTATGTTTGGAGAAGGTAAGCAAGCATAAAGGCAAAGCATTGATACTGAAAGGATTCTTTGCAGGACACCTCACTGCGTTCCTGCATTCAGGGCTTGCTAGGATAAGCAAGGTGTGGGACAAAATCCAGCCAAATGCAGGATTTTAGAGCTTGTACCTCTATCAATAGTGCATGACTGCCTCACTCAGTGGACCTCCATGTACCTGGGGATAGCACTGTTCCTGGTGTCCTCTGTGGAAAAAGCAGCCCCATGTGTTTGGGGCTTGCCCCTGGCAGTGATCAGTGCAGGATTATGGTGAGCAAGGGCTGCCTGCTCAAAACTGACCACTGCCTACTTCAAAATTACTTCAAAATATTTGTCTGTGGAGTAAATGAATTTCTCATACAACTGTAACAGTGCCAGTATAACCCCTTGTGTGCTTTTCTCTGCTTGCTTTACCTCACTGAATCAGGCGCACTTTGTCCCCCAGTTCTCCAGCAAGGGGAGTGCCTGTGTGCAATGGGCACTTCCCTGCTGCTGCAGGGCTTTCTCCCAGTGCCTGAGTCAGGGCTGCCAGCAGAGCCCATTTGTTTGTCTCTTCTTCTGGGAACCTGCTTCGTGCATCTCTGCAGAGCCTTGTGGCAGGAGATGAAGTTAAACAAGCAACACTGACTGGATCAAGGCCTTATTTACCTGTGAAGGCTTTGTGCTGTTGGTTTTTTTTTATATATTTAAACTGGAGTTTAACTTTTTTAGCATGTCAGTAGTTGTAATGCACAAGATAAGTTATCTCATGTGCATTTTGTGGTTTGAAGCACATAAGCTGCAAGCTAATAAAGGGTATAAGTTGCCAGTTTAACAGGATGGACACCAAACAAGCCAGCCAGTCTCTGAGGAGCACCAGCTCTCTTGAATGCTCTCCCAAATCCTGTGTGTAGGCACCAAATGCTCTCCTTTATATCAGCTGTATTACTCACTGGGCAATAATTGAAATGATGCATAAGTGCATATGTATATAAAACAGAAGCAAAGCATGAAAAATAATAGAAAATCCTTCTTCAAAAATACCTCTGACATGAGCTAACTTCAGCCCTTTCAGAAGTGCCAGCTTTTCTTTATTCCATCCCATTGTATAGATCACTGCTTGAAGGCTTTTGAAAAGTGACTCTGGTGGTCCATTCATCCTGTTGTTTCTCTCTTACTAACAATCAGTTCCCATAATGCTGGGAATCACTGCCAGTAAAGGACCTGAAACCCTTGCCTACTTCTGCTGGAAAGAGAACATGCTAGCATTCCCCTATGCTGTGGGCAATATCAATAATTTCCTTGCTCTGCATAATATAATTATTTATTTGTGTTAGTATGGTGGGGAGAGGCACTAAAAGAAGCCAGAGTTTGAGGAAATTTATATAATCCCACTAATGAATGCTGGCATCATGAGTCAAACCCCACATTTTCCTGAGTCACCTGGGAATTTTGCCATTGAGTTCTGTCAGGCTGGGATTTCTGTCAATACTTGAAATTAGAGAAAATTTGTTTGAGGCTTTATTTTAGCAAAAGATCTCTTTTACAAAAAGCTAACCCTATTTTAAATTCTTCTTGTAAAGATTGGCAATTGTTATTCTCTATATAACTAATTGCTTAAATAGAAAACTCAGTCTAATGAGCAGATAAATGAGCATGAACAGAACAGTTTATTTGGACAGTGCCATCTAGTTGTTGTAAAATGTAGCGTGTTTTTCTTTAAAATTTAATTACTATTGCAAATCACAGCTCTATAAAAAAACCTTCAGTGTAATTTAAGGCTGTTCTCATCCGTTATCCACGTGCTTATTTATCTGAAAAAGGACTACTAATGTACTTATTAATGACTGCCTTAATTAATGGAATTTGTGGACCTGGCAGTAATGTGATTTTCCTGTGATACTCTGTATTGGAAAGACTTTATTTACAATGTAAAAGGTAATCTATGAAAAGATCTAATAGCTTCCTGGTTTTTTCAGAGCATCTCCCCACTTCTTTCTAAATCTCCCCAGTAATCTCTCCTCACCACAGTTGTCAGTGATAAAAATTGACCAAACCTAACTTATGTGGATATTCTTAATCTATCTGTGTCCAGACCAGTCAAGGTCAATAACAAATTTAGATTTTTTCAGTTACACAGTAAGAGGCCAGATATCAATGAATTCTAAGGAATTTTTTTTAAACTTCATTGGTATTTCATGCTTCTTTGACACTTGCCTTGTTATATCTTATTCTTGATGTGAATATTGAGCAAATGTTAATATAGTGATTACTTGCTGCCAAAGACTGCAGTCTTCTCTGTTTATAATAACTGAGCACTCTTGCTTGTCTGAATATGGTGCCAGAGAAAGATTAGGAACACAACAGCTATTTATGGGGAAAGTAAGCCCTGTGCTGGTGGAACAAATATTATGGAAAATGTCAATATTAGCGAATATATTGGAAGACTGAAGTCTCTAAATTTATACTCGCTGTTTCTTTCCTATCACACTGCAACTGAGTGCTTTCTGAACATTGCCTTGAGACTCTTGGTAATACACAGAGCAAGGCTGCAATCTAGAGGTTGGTATTTGGCATCATTACATCACCTTTACATTCCCCAATTTCTAAAGTATCCATCTCACATTTCTATAAACCCCTTAATAAAAAAAAAAGGCAAAAATAATCACCATCTATTCATCCATTATAGTGGTCCTTTTCCCCCCTACATTATAGATTGAACAATTTTTCTTGGAGTGAAAACTTCAGGTTAACAAGTTTCAGCTAGCACCTCCAGTATGCAAGGGAGTCATTGAGCAGAAAGATTTCTGGGATAATAACTGCTAAAATGAAAACTTCTTGCTCTTAAAATAAGCTCTTGGTGTACCTCTGTGGGCTTGGAGCAGAGGAGCCTGCAGTTCCCTAAGGCTGCTCCCAGGAGCAATCAGCCATGGATGTGTTAGGCAGAACATACTGCAGTCATCAGCTTGCTTCCAGCAGGTTATAGAAGTTATTATTTGAATATATGATAGAAGGCAGACTGAAAAATGGGACTGGTGGTGAGATGAGTCCAATCCTGAGTTGGAAGGAGCAGCAAAGATCATAGAAGTCCAGCTCCTGGCCCTGCATAGGACAGCCCCCAGAATTACACCACACACCTGAGTGTTCTCCAAAAGCTCCTTCAGCTCTGGCAGACTTGGTGCTGCTCTTCCCTGTGTGTCCAACCACCCTCTGGGAAAAGAAATTTGTTATAGCATCTAATCTAAACCTCCCTTGACACAGCTCACTGCTTTTATATAATGTGGGTTTGTTTGTTTGTTTGGAATTTTTGGGGGTGGCGCTTTTTTGTTGGGTTTTTTAAGGAACTTGAATCACAGTATTGTGCTGGGAAAGGAAATCCATATGCTAAGAAGTTAAGTCATTTTGCAGCAACTTTATTCACACAGCTTTGTAAAGGTTGAAATATTCTTCCTTTAAAACAGTGCAAGCTCTGTTTTGCAGGGCTGTTGTGTATAAGAGATACAGGTTCCATCTCTTGCTTGGCCTTGGGGTCTTAGAGCTCAGGGCTGAAAAAGTTCTTAGGACATCTCATTGAGACTCAGAAGGGAGTGCAAGAGGTCAGCAGGCATCCTTACATGAAACTGCTGCTGTGAGTTCTGCAGCAACAGCTATCCCTTCAGCCAAGAGAGCTATCTGCACATGTGAATGACACTGGGAGAGCAATGATGCTCTAATCTTGAATTTCTGCTCCCTAGGGGAAACATTGCATCATGAGCAATATTGTCGTGCTCACAGAACTCCCAATGAAGCTGCAAGTATGCAGACAAAACTGTTATTACCATAGCTTGGCTTCTTCTTGGTGGTTTATTTTTACTAAGCAAGCCTCTGCCACTTCCTTTATATTCCCCTCAATTTAATATTGCACTATTCCTGTCCCAGTATAGAACTCTCTGTAATGTAATTCCAACCTTCCTGGTTCTGAAATATTGCTTTTACAAGCACTTAATTTGTAGTGATAGTTCCTGGTATTTGTTTAAGCTGCACAGTCAGAATTGAGAAGTTTTGCAGGCTTTTAGAAGAGCCCAGAACTTACTGGGATGAATAAAATAATTAGTCTGCAGTAAAGCTTGAAAAGTAAGAGTAGTTTTACTGATGTTAATCAGTTGGAAGAAGTCTGGGACAAAGAATCATTGTGCATAACTATTTTAAAAGTACAAAGAGTACTTCTACAGTACAGATAGAAATTGTAAAGGTATAGGAGCAGTTATGGTTTGAACTAAGTCACTTTGGTGGCTCCATGATGAATTTATTACAGTATTCAGTCTTCAGTGTTTAAGAAGGTGATTGTTCCTATGCTGTAATAGCTTTTAGATAAAGCATCAATCTCCAGTGGCATTGCCCAAGAGTGTCATAACAGCTTTCTCGGCTTGCTCTGATGAGATGCAGTCATAGCATCATTTTTAAAAAATCTGAAGTATAAATTTTGTTGTGAACTAGGGGCAACCTAAGGTTGAACAATGTTTTCTTCACACATCAGAGAATTTGCCAGCTGAAAGCTATTCACAGTGTAATTTTTTTTAGTCTTATGCAGAACTTGTATAGGAGGACATAAAAAAGAAGCCATGTTGTCAGCTGAAGCATATGCAGAGAAATCTAGTAGCTTTACCAGAACATGCATAATAACAGCTGATGCTGCAGAGTGTGGGTTCCACAGAGGCATCAGTTGATAAATTCTGAATCTGATTTTGTATTTTTAGTTACTAATTGATTTATCCTACTGGGAAGTAGCTATGATGATAATTTTTCTTGCGGTTATTAAAAAATACAGAAATGTCAAACTATCTTACAGCAGGATTCAAAACTTCTCAGTACATTAATTTTTGGTTATTGACATGAAAATTGCCAAGTTGGGGAGGGATTCAAGGTAGGGCATAACTTTTTTGATGCATTATTCTTTCCCAGAACTGTTTTTGACAAGGAACATAATAACCCAGAGTATATAATTGTTCCAGGCTCTGTGTGACTATTTCAATTTCAAATGTGGTTTCTGTTCCTAAATCATGCAGGTAATTTCAAAAATCTTATTTTCCGTGAGGAATAACAAAAGAATAATTCCATACAAGGCCGTGTTTCACTTGGGAGTTGAGGCTGCTTCTAACCATTCAAGATGAGAAGGGACTGGAAAAAGTGTCCGGAAAAAGGAATGTTCGAAGCATGAATAATTCATTTCTTGTTTTAAATGAATGAGCATTCATCGTTCTATTTTAATTGACAAAATTAGTTTTCAATGCAAGGCACTAAGAAAGGCTTGGCAGGATCTGTTGTTGGTTTCTCGGTGCGGCGCGCGAGCCGCGCGGCCGGTCCCAGGTGACCCTGCCGGTCCCAGGTGACCCTGCCGGTCCCAGGTGACCCTGCCGGTCCCAGGTGACCCTGCCGGTCCCAGGTGACCCTGCCGGTCCCAGGTGACCCTGCTGTCAGCTGGCCCTGCAGATGGCATGGGGCTCCAGATGATGACAGGCTGCCCTGTGAAGTGGAAAGTGTAATTGCTGTGTTAACAATGCATAATGTTGGATTTACTGATGGCACTAAAGCAAGGGAAATGGAATTATGCTTGGCTAAAATCTCTCTCAAGGAAAGGCAAGTTTTTAATGCAGGGAGAATGGCTTCACTGCCATCCTTAAAAACTTTCAAGGGTTTCCAAAAGTATATTTTCTTCTGACTTCCTATCCATCAGCATGAGCAGTCATGCCCAATGAACAGAAGCAGATTCTCATCCATTCTCCAACCTTTTTATTACTGGTTTTAAGTGTCAGTTTTGCACACAGCCATCTGAATGGCTGCTGAAGGAATAAAGGCAGAGGAATGTGAAACATGATTCCAACTGAGACACATCCAAAACCACTTTAAACCATTCTGAGGTACTGACAGAATGACCTAAGGCTGCAAAGGTGACCTATGACTGCTAATAGCTTAGATCACCCAAGGAATTTCTGAATTCTTTTCTAATCTCCTCAGCAATTTTTTAAGTCTTTGCATGTTATGAAGCAATGCATTGCTAAGATAGTGCGGTATTTTATAACTATTTAATTTATATATAATAAAAATATGAACTACATAACTTATTTATTACTGTAATTTCTATCTTATATGTGTATGATGAACACACATATATAAATACATATAAATTTCAAGATCTCATGGACCAGTTTAATAAAAAACCTAAGTGTTCTGCTGAGACAGTTTTCAAATCATTCTGTGTTATTAAGAGTATCCTCACTGGAAAAGTTTAGGAAGATTTCTGAAAGTATGAACTACCTTTAGAATGCTTGGATTTTAAAGTCTTAAAAAATTTTAATGAAGTGCATATTGTGCATATGGAAAAACAAATGTATTTGGGGAAGCCTCTTGGTTTGACATCATGTCTACATATTTTGATATTTAGGGCCTAAATAGGATAAATTTTGAAAATAATAATTGTCTGTCTAAGGCAGCAGTGACTATAGCTTAGTGAATATTGGCCAGAACCTCGGATGGCAACATCTCCTCAGTGCTAATGGAAATATGTAGCCCAAGCTATTCTTGGTTATAAATTTGCTACCACTTGTTGCCTATTAGAACAGCTGAATGCATTTTTATATTCCTCCTCTCCAGAAAAAGGCAGGCAGGTGCCTTTGAATTTACTGAAGTAGAAGGAAGATGGGCAGTAATTTAAATTTCATCTAGGTACTGAAACCTCTTAACTAATGCAAATGTATGCTAAGTTAATATGGCATGTTTACTACATTGATAATGACTGTGATGATGAACATGGTTATGGAGATGGGTTTCAATAGTCAGGACTCAGCCCAGCTCATGTCTTCATATCTGCATTTGCTTGTTTTTCTGCACAAAATAATGAGATGTGGCTGCACAGCTGGAAACAGGGCCAGTTGTGTACCTACAGGTGTGTGCAGGACTGATGCCTGAGAGCCAGCCCCAAACTGTGTTATCACTGAAGTTACACTTCCAAATATATGGTGCTTTTGCAAACTTTGTGGGCTTGTTTCTTCCAAGTCATGGTCCTTCTTGGACTACCTGTCCTGGAGTCCAGAAGACACAGATTTTGAAAATGACTGAACCATATGGATAACCAGGGTCCAAGGGATGCATCTCTTGTTTTGCCTTCAGGTAGTTGAAATTGGCTGCACTTTTTTGTTCCTAAAATACTACGTGGTGTAAATTAGAAGTAATGAATCTTTGCCATGGCTGTGTTTTCAAGTACATAAATTCCTTACACTGACTTATGGGAACTATTCCTCTCATGGTTATGAACCTGTCTTCAAGTAGACCTTGTTGGTCAGACACGTTTATCTTTTAGTGTGTCATGTGTGCTTGTGGTGAAATGGAGAGCAGAAAGCTGCCCATTTTCAGAATTATCCTTAAGATTCTCTTCTTACAATTCTTCAATTTTATTGATTTGTGTTTGCTGTCTGAATTTTTTCTCACTGCAGCACCTTCCAAAACTGTCACTATTCAGTGTGCAGGGTAAACTGAATGGACAGAAGTAAAATTCTGGGCAGGAGTTGATGAGCACAATTGACCTTTAGCTCATTTTTACAGCACTTTACTTTTTTATGTGGGTTTTGGAAATGCTTTTGGAGACTATTTTCAAGTTGAAATGGCAGAATAAGAAAAACCATAAAACAATTCTGAACATTTTATGTCTGGTAGAGTTTTGTTGCCAATTTTGAGCAGTATCTGCTCAGTGCCAGGAGTTCTATGCCTCTGCATATTGTCTATTATCTGAACTTACCACTGCCTGTAGATGCATAAAAAATAGTGAGCTGTAAAGCAACCCAGCGGATATTCATGGATCATTAACAATGTGTGTATGAAGAGGATACTTCTTTAAAATTATTATTTTGAAATGCAATGAGTGTGAACTTGGCACATCTGGGGTAATCGAATATGGGCAGCCTGATGCATCCCTGTTGGGGAAACACTGATTAGTTTAAACTTTGCACATTCTTGGTACGTGAAAACATTTCCTCCTTTTGTTATTACTCTCTTCTTCCTCCTAGTGACCTTTCAAATAGACCATAATCTTGAATACATCCAGAAAAAACCCTAAAAATAGAGAATTTGCATAAAAGTTTTTTAAGTAACTACCATGGAGTATCTAAGCTTTGGTATGAAAGGACTAGTTTATGTTGCAGAAAAAATATCATGGAATAGTTTATGTTGCAGAAAAAATAATCATGGAAATATTTAATAACCAATGTGGTTAAAAACACTTTTTAATCCTTTTTATTTGATCAAACAGATAAGTTTGAATTATCTACATAAAACTTTTTTCCCTTTTTCTTCTCTTGGAAGAAAAAGTATCAGGGGCTGCACTGAGGAGGTTTGAAGAAAGAAGACATGCTTGTGCTTTAAGTAGGAAATGAATTGCATTTTCAAGCCAGGCTATAAATCTTGAAACCTCAATATAAAAGCATTTATGGTGTATCTATGGGGCAGAACAGATGTTGCCTTCTGAAGCATGTATTGAATATCTCAGGCAGTGAGGCAGTGGCAGCATCACTGCGGCAAATGCTGCATAGCCTCAGGAGTTAATAACTACTGTCAGTGCAAAGCTGAAACCCTGTACAAGGGGGGGTTTAACTTTTACCTAATTTTCAGCAGTTTCTAGCACAATAGGAGAATGCAAAGGATGAAGTGCAAATCCTGGCTCACTGATATGTATCTCTGGGTAATTCAGTGTTTGACTAAACAAAAGGCTACAGGCATGAGTGATTTTCCTCTTGCTCTTCTCTCCTCTGGGTGACATCTGACAGGCTTGGGCATCATTTGCTTTTAACATAGCTTCTGCAGTTGACTGAAAAACAAAATTGAAAAGAATGCCTGTGCTAGTTAGTGCAATACATTTAAACCGTGCTGTGTTTCCTTAGCTCTACTACACTTGACCACATTCATTTGGGATGCTTGTTTGTCAAGATCTATCCTGACTGTGTGCCTAAAAAATAGGAATAAAAAAAGATCACTGTTTTCTTTGGCCAGAAAAATAATCTCTTTAAAATATTTCTCCCTTATGTCCTTGAGTTCTATGTGTTAAGATCTGCAAAAATAATTGTTGCATTTTGCTTAATTATACTGGGATACTTCTGTAGACTCAGCTTAATACATTTAATTCAATATTTTCAGTATTTCTAATTTCCACAAAACTCCTATTCAGATCAGTTCAACAGAAACTCCTGCTGATCAGTTCAATACAAATCAGCATTTCCTTACTCATGAGAGAACCACCTATTTTTTATTTGGAATTGAATATTGGTGTGTTTACGTATATGCATTTTCCCCCAGCTGCTGCTTTGCTACTAAATCCTCTGATTTATGACAGTCTCATAATGGCTCTGTTTTCCCTACATAAAACAGAAAATGCTGTTTACTTTCATCCTTGATGACTCTTATTGAAATAAACACATATAGACATTGCCAGAGACAAGGGAAAATGATGTTCTGCAAACAGCAGTGACCCCAATAATTGCCATAGTAGCTGACAGGCAGGCACAGTATGCAGGGAGCAGAATGTGCCCTTGAATGTAATAATAACTTATACTGCTAACATATTTTGAGGTCTAGTTCAAAGAGCCAGTCAACCTCCAACTTTCCCTGTCAGGCTCCCATGCTGACTAGAACAGTGCAGTCAAAACAGTGCAAATGCAATAATATTCCATGTCCTCTTTGTAGAAAAGGTCCTGTTCCACCTTGCATATTTGGGGAGTTCAGTCATGACAGAATGTGAGCTTAGTGAGAAGCAGACTTCCATCAGATGCTGATGCAAGATGTGGAGTTTCAGAGAAAGCTGAATGTGCACTCCCTTTCAAAGGCTCAGAAGGGCATCAACTGTAAAAGTGCAGACTTAAAGCTCCAGAAAACTCTGTTCTTTTTCCAAGGCCTGCAAAGGACAAAACTTTCCATCTTGAAGTAGTTAAAGATTCTTTTTTTTTTTCTCAACCAGTGAATTTACCATTAAGCTGGGTTTTCATGTGAAAATACTAAGAAATTGTTGATTTCAATAACACAGAGCACAGATATGTTCTTAGAAACTGTTTTTCCTCAGACTTAATGGAAAATATGATTCAGTGTGCTGTCAGATGAGAAGTAAAAAATGTTTTTTTCCAGGCTGCATCTTCTAGAAATGCTTGTTGGCCAAACTTATTTAGAGTTAAGTTTTTCCAGATGCTTAATGTCTGTTAGAACTGTGTGTGCATACTCTTTTCCAAGATCTTCATTATTTAGCATTTTATAAGGAAGCAGAGTTCTCTGGATTTCAGATCTGGTTCACTTCTAAACTGATCTGTAAACTTCTCCATGCATTCTTGACAAGTTGCTTCATCCCACTCTTTTGATTGTGGAGAAGCAAGTGATACATGTTTCATTTAGAAAAGTCTAGATGCCCATGACAGATGTTGGCCGAGAAGTTGCAATTGTATTTTTATTCCACAGGTCAAATCATCTTGTAGTCAGGGACTCTGAAGATTTCTGTCTCTCTCAATATCAACAAGTGCATCACCCTTTAATCTGTTTCTGAAATCATACTAACAACATGCATTTTCAAAAAAAAAATTGTTTATTACTACATATTCTGTTCTAAGGCAAAATATCTCAATGCTTTCTGTTTTTCATTTCAATATTGTTGACTTTTATGGTGTGTGTACAAAGTGTACTGTATATTGCTGAGAACACCCACCTGTCTTTGCAGTCTGTAGATGTGTCCTTTGACCACCCCATACCACTGATACCTTCAAATGAAGCTGTGTCTCCTGGAGAAGGCTGTGTACAGACTGCCTAAGCAGAGCTGTTCTAAGAGCAGGGTCAGGAGAGGTCACCAAATATGCTGCAGAAATCCATACGTGTGCGTCTGTTTTGACAGGGAAGTGATTTCATAAATTGTTCTGCTCAGCCTCTTGAGTTCCACTTCCCTCAGTTGAAGCAGGGGATATCTGGTTGATGGGACTTGTGCAGAGGGACAGATTTACAGTGGATGAAGGGCTGAAGAGGAACCTACAATGTTGTGCTGTTGAGAAAGGAAAAGGCTACAGAGAACTTCTAAATGTCTTATAAAGAAATGCTGTAGGAATTGATACCTAATTTGTCCAGAGACAAAAAGACAATTTTGGTCTATGGCACTGTAGTTTTCAGACAAGTGAAAGGTAAGAAGGGATTAAACCTCTCTCTCTGTGTACAAATAACGAGCAGGTGCTTGAATTAAAACAGGAGTAATTTTATTAGGCCCTGAGAAAAGCTGTAAGGAACAAAAGGAAAGTGCTTTATTTACCAGCCGAGGGGGACTGTTAAATCATGATGTCTGACACGTTCTTGAAGATCATCATCATGCATCCATCTGGAATGGCATGGTGCTATTGGTTTCTGCTTTATGACAGAGAGACACTTATCTTCTGTCTCCTATGGAGGTGGAAAAACTAGGCAGGTTAAAATTTCAAAGTGCAAATAGATGCAGCATGGTGAAAGTGGAAGAAAGCAGTCATGAGGAAATGGGCAAATCTGCAAATGTGTGATGTGCTAAATCAGTAAGCACTTGTAGCATCTGTTCTTTGTAAACCATGCACCAGATCTGATATTGAGGCAACAGAGCAGCGAGCAGAGTATTCCTGTGGACATGCACAATGAAACCAGGTCCAAGTCCCCCCGATGTTGCAGTTACAGCAAGAATGGCACACACCCTGGATTTGTATTACAGAAAAAACCCTGCAGAGTTCCATCAGATGCCTGAAAATTGGAAAGCTGAAAAGGTAGCAGCTTGATAATCTGGTGCAGAAAGGCATTAATTAGTGTCTTAGCACCAGAGCTTTGGGGGGACAGAGGCTCAGACAGCTGGACCCTGGTGCAGCAGTGAGAGAGGAGCTGGCTGAGGACGGCCACCAAGCGTCGGTCTGATGGTGACTGCAGCACGCTGGGCAAGACAGCGCCTCTGTGCTGAGAATCCAAACTGCCCAGGGGGCTGGGCCACTCACTGTGTGCTACATTCACTGCTACAACGATGGACATTAACAAGGATATCCTCTGCATGCAGGCTCTTCCCTAAATATAAAAGGAAACCAGCCCCATTTTCAGGATTTCATTCCACGATTATTCAAAAAGCAAATGAATTCTCAACTTTCAATGGCTAAATTCTTCTAAGAAAGATCAACTGCTTTGGCAAAAATGGACCTTAAAATTGGCTCAGATTTTAGTGTTCTCCCCATTGATTAAATCCTGCATATGCTGTTGAAAAGGGACTTCCATAGCATAACTCTTTAGCAACATATATTTGCTGCATCTTGAGATAAATACAGAATCTATTTATCTATATAATAGTACAGGATGATATCAAAAAAGAATCTTTTTCTCAATCCTCTGCTCAAAAATGCTGAACAGGTTTAAACATTCTAACAAGGATTTCATGCTGTCAATAACAAGATCAAGAGATTTAGATTTTGGATAAGGACATCCTTTCATAAGGGAACCTACTTGGTGTTGGAGCTGTATCTGGAATTGGTGGGGAAGAACTGAGCAGCACAGTCTGCCAAATTTCAGATATTAAAAGGCCAAAATACAGATTAGGCTGGGAAAGCTGCTAATGATTTTACTTTGCTCCAGGTGAGATTTGATCTGTGAAGATTTGCAACACGGTTGTTTCTCTGGAATTATTGTACTTTTGTGCAAGTATTGTGCAAGCTAAACATACAATGTTCACAAGACAGAATTAAGAATTTCCCAAAGAATCTTTAAGTCCTTACTTAAAACAGACAGTGAACAATGGTACATCTCTATAGTTGCCATCATCAGTAGTTAATTTTTTTCACACTTTCACAACTCATTTCCTATGATAAATCAGGAGGAAATGCACTCAAGTAACCCCCTGATGTTAATAATTGCAATGCCAGTGACAAGTTTTTATATATGGAAAAAATTGCTGCAAGAAGAAAATGGTAATTACTGCAGAAAATCCAGAAATGCTTATACTTGATGGGCACTCTGATTTGTGAGATAACTAATTTGCTAACCACACACAATACAGCTACAGCAACTTTCTAAAATTGTTTTGTCATTGTAATTATACCTCGTGCCAGCAGTTCTAAGCAAAACTTGCTATTAACTTAATTGAGGAAAGAAATGAAGTGAAAAAATATCTGATTTAGTGGTCCAAAAGCTGCTGCAGGTGCACAGCAAACCCAGGAAATGTGTCCCTGGAGAATACAGGTGTCAAGTCTTGATCCTGGAGCACTAAAGATAAATAGTGCCAATTACTCCAAAGGTGATTCAAGAATGGATGCTCTCAATGGGTTTGCCTACTTTTGAAGCAGTGGAGTGAATTCAGCTCTGCATTATGTCACTGAATCTTTTACCAACTGTGAGTCCTTGTGCTGGCTTAGCTGGGAGCTGTTAAGTGCATTTGCTTTCTTCCTAGCAGAAGAGCAGGACTGAAGCCCTGAGGAGCTGAATGAGGAGCCCGTGAAGCACAGGAGGCCAGGGCTGTGGGCTGAGCTCGTGTCTGTAGAGCACACTCTGGCAAGCTTCCCTCCTAACCCTGCCAGTCAGAGCTGGAGTTTGCTGGCAGAGAACAGCAGTGCTGATGAGAACCTACTCCTTTCTTTCCATCCTGAATCCCTCCTGCAGGAAAGGCCAGTACCTGAATTTGGTGGCATTATTCCTAACAGGGTAGCTGCTGTCACACAGAATGTGACTGGACCATACTGGCTTTATAGAGCACAAGAAATGGAAAAAGATTTTTTTTCTTGAGTGTAAGATCTGGACAGTGAGCAGAACCACATGATTTTTACAGCAGTGCCTTCTGCATGAAATATTTCTGTCAGACTCTACCAGCAGAATCTTCTAAAGCAGCACAGTTACAGAGCTGAAGGTCCCTCTTGTGAGCAATGCTGCCTTCTCAGCAAGGCTTGTCTGGTTTGCTTTTGGCAAAAATAATTCCTGCCCTTTATTTAGTATTATTTATAAATTGGGGTGGGGGCAAAAGAGACTCTGCTTTATTTTAACAGCATAACCTTTGGGGCTTTTATTTCATTATTTTGCTGCTTATTCTTTAGTGTCTAGGGTAAAGCTGATTCTCTTGGCTTCCAATCTGCCTGTTTATCTACTCTCACTTTAAGAAAATTAATGGGAGGTATCTTTGAAGCTGTGTGAAGTGATCTGAGAGTCAGCAACTCAAATCCAAAATATTTGCTTCATCTTGAGAGCCATTAATTTCTCCTAGAATGCTGTCAGGATTTTTAAGCTAGTGAAAGATGTTCTACTGTCCTGGTAAATACTGTTTTGTGTATTGAGGGAAGGAAGTGGTGTTTTTTTCCCAATTTGATTGGTTTTTGTTATTAATTTACACTGTTAATCAGTTTTATTAGAAAGCTACAGAATAAAAGGTGAACGTCCATACAGGATGAGACCTTCATATGACTGGGAAATGCTCAGATGCATCTGCAGTTCTTGTTCCAGGAATTTATCAGCAGTTATCAAAATATAAAGTATGTAAAACCTTATATATGCCTGAGGGAAAGTAATTTAATCATAAACATGTGGATTTAAGCTTAGCCCTGCTGATGTCTGTGACCAGGTTAAAATTAATGGTGTAATCTGGCCTCAGGTAATCTGCATTTTAAATAGCTTGCTGAAACAAAATCTCCAGGGTCAAAGATGTAATGCCAGTTTCACTCACATGATTTGTCATTACAGTGCTACTAGAGTGATGCTTAAAATGCTTATTAACAATCATCATTCAGGGTGTTTCATAAGTTAGCCATGAGTGTGATCACCATTTGTAGCTGTAGTATAAATGTACTAATATTTATATTTACAGACAGTTTTGGCTATCACTCCCAGTGGCTCTCAGAAAGCAATGTCTCCTATTTTACTTGGTGGTAATAGCAAGGACCATTTCTAATAAAATGCTTTTCCTTCCCAAAGTTTTAGCCATTGTGACTTTAAGGGACTTAAATCCTTAAAAGAACTTATTTTTAACTAGGGAAACACCATCTCTTCTTACCTTTTAGTTTGAAAGCTGATGTTAAAATTATGCCAGAAGTAATATTTTGGGTCAAACCATGGCCCACTCCTTGCATGAAATTGAAGAGTTTTTATCAAGAGCAGCCCTTGGAAAGTCCAAGGGAATAGTTAACTCAGAAGAGTGGTTCTACCTGATTGTTAAGGATTATAAGATATGGTTCTTTCTGGGCCAAACTGATAGCCTTGCCCCTTACTGATGTGTGGCATTGCTCAAGCAAAAGCGGATGTGTAAATAACTGAACATACTGAAGTACTCATAGTCTTATTCCATTAGGCATTAAGGATATAAAACAGAAACTTTGTCTTGGTTGTTTTTTTTCTTTAAGAAAGTCTTAGTAATTAAATATGCTATTTTAATAAATATTAAATACTGTCATGCATATAGAAATCTTCTACTACAGCTTAGCAATGAGGGATTCCGCATACTCAGATTTGGGCTGACCAATGCTGAAGGCATGACAACACTGGATTTTACTTTTTTTAAATATCATTACTAAAATAGACTACTATCTACTGCTTTATCTATCTGAAATACCTTTTGAGATAATTTATTGATCTGTTTTCATCATTGACATGCTAGGATAAGGATTTTTTCATGCTGTGTGACTCAGCAAAATAATTTTGTTTCTTCTGGAGATCAAAACTTAAAATAACTTAGATTTACAATGGTGCAGAGCTCATTCCATCTTGAAATTTTCAGGATTTATAGTGTCATTGTTTGGTTGGATTTTGTTGGTGTTTTTTTTAACTGATTGCTGAAAGGAGTACATGCTTAGTTTGAAACCTTTAAAAAAATTTTAAGATTAAGTTGAATTAAGCAGCATCTTTAAAAAAGGGTATCTCTTAGCTTTTTAAAGCAGCTGTAGCTATAAAAGCATCTATAGCTCCTGAAGGTCCTGGGAATCTGTTTTGAAGCAAAGCTGTTCTCTGCACAGCCATGAAAGCTCTGAAATTTGAAAATATTTATAAAGTCTCACTCAAGCTCTGAATGATAAATCTATTTCTAATTGTAGTTCTTCTGCTATAAAGACACTAAATTCTTCTTTGCTTTATTATGCATATTTATAAGCCTTGTTTAAAAAAGAAATCATAAATCAGGGATAAAGCTTCCTTTAGAATAAGAGGATAAGTGGATTAAATCTTCCACAGATGTTCAGTATATTAATAACTCTTCAATATGAGTTTCTCCAAAAAATAAATATATGGCCACTAGTGATATTCTTTTCAATTTCATTGTGTACCTGGGTCCTACATCTTATCCAGACTGTTTCCATGCTGTGAATATACAGAGCAGTGGCATGAAAGCCAAAGATCAAGAAGTAAGATCTACCTACACCAGTAAACTTAAAATAGTGTAAAATCCCCTGAAACTGGTGAATAAATGAGTATTGGTCTAGGATAAAGCATCCTAACTAATAGGAATTTTCTTTTTTGTATGCTCATTTTAGTAAGCAGTCATTTTCCAAAAGCTGTTTAATGTTCTGTTTAAGAAGAATGACACAATTTCATCTTGAAAATGAGCTGGTTAAATGGATGGCAACAAATTGATTAAATTCAATTAACAGATGAAATGTGGAAAGTTAAATGGGCAGTATTTGGACTTGCAGATATGCAAGTCTTACCTTAATTATCTGACAAGGGATGCAAGGCATTAATTTCCTATTTTTTATTTTTTGGATGACCAATAAAATATATACACACACACATTAATAATTGCATACAGTACATAAAAGTATGGTTGATTTAGCTTTTAGTTTTGCTTGTTTGCTTTGGTGAGAGCCACAAAACTAAGAAGGAAATCTCAAGCAGATATTTATTTGTTAACAAGAATATCTCTTTTACTCTCTGTAGAGGTTTTTTCTAGCAATGTTAAAGAGGAAATTTTCTCTGCCATGCCAGTGACATTTCTACTGAAGGCCTTGACTTAATGCAAAGTTAATATCTACCTAATATCTCTTTTTAGACTTTGTAAATAAAGGTGCAAATTGAATATTCTGTATAAGCAGTTTAATTTAGTTAAACAATTGAAGTTGAGGTATAGTAGAATCAGCAAAACATTTACTGAAATTGACCCCACTTTTATAATTGTTTTTTAGTGATTACATTTTCTAGTGTTAGATTTTTCCTGATATTTTCCCAGTAGCCTTCCATCTGGGTATAATACATTATGCAAAGCCTAGTATTTTATGTGAATTCTTCTGTAATAATAGTTTTTCAGCATACTGGTCTAGATCTTCCTGTTTTGATGCCAGTGGAAGGGTTCCATTAACTTAACTAAGATAAAATATGCCCATTTAGAAAGCAACAATGTGCTGGCTTTTGAAAGGTTTGATGCAAAATTTTATAAAAAAAGAAAGTTAAAAATTACTTCATAACCAATAATACATCACCACAATTCTCATATTTTTGTGGCATTTAGAATTGAACGGCCAGAACAGCTGAGCCAATTCTTTTTATTTTAGCTAATCTCCCACTTTCCCTTTTATCTTGGGGCATGTGTTGGCAGTGGTGGTGTGGGTGTTGGGATATTGTTTATTAAATCATTATCAGTTATGTTTATGTTGGTCACAGGTTATATATTTCCATCTGGGCATTTTAAAGAGTCTTTTATAAGTATTTTGAAATGGTGATCAGAGTTGCTAGCAGCATTGGTTATCCATGTTTACAAACTGCAAAGGGGCTGTGTATTAGGCAGTTTAAATGTTTGCCAGCCCAGCATGTCCAGGTGTGCACCTGGCAGCTCAGGACAAGTGGAGCACCTCATGCTTTTGCCCTCCATGGCAGAGATGGATGAGAAAGGAGCTGAGCCTTTGGAACCCCACACTGTTCCTACCCCTGAGCAGTGTCACCTCTCAGCTACTGCTCAAAATAGAGCTTTCAAACCCTGGCCATTTTGGTGGTGGGTCATTGTCCTAGGGTGACCTTATGATGCTTGTATCCCCATTCATGTGTTCTGTTCATGCTGGATGTTACGTTCTGTGCCTTCAAGACTGGCTCTGAAGAGGGAAAGTTTTGTTTGGGTTTCTTATCAGCTGCTCCCCCATGGCTGGTGGGACACACAGAGGTGGGGCAGTACATGCTGCTGCTTTTGCTCTTTTGCTTTGCTCTTGCTCGTTAGCTGGTTTAGCTAAACAGTCCAAATTTCTTCCTGGACTGTTTCTCCTTTCCCTTTTTTTGGACCTCCTCGAGCCTGCTCTGGTCTGGGACCTGGGAACACTGAGAGTTTGCACCTTGTGGCTGCAGCAGCTGCCCCAGTGCCAGAGGGACTGAGAACAGAGCAACCACCCCCAAGAGAGACTTTCTGAATTTGTCATCTTTTTCAGAGCAGTGACAGAGTGGTGTCACCTGGTATAGCTCATTCTGTGTGCTGGGGGTGCTGTGCCTGTTAAATAAACAGGCTCTTTGCACTTCTCTCTGAGGAATCCTTCCTGACCCGGCTGGGGGCAGGGGCTGTGTGGGTTTGCTTACTGGAGGGGCCCCCTTTTGGAGATTCTCTCCCAAATTTGCCCCAAACCAGGACAGTCATCCCCTGCAGCCTGGAGATCTGCCAAGAAAATGTCTGTTTTGCTTTGAGCCTGTTGATAACTTCTGGTGAAAATATACAGTATTTACCTTTTCCTTTAAAAATTTAATTGGTGTTTGAGAAAATGCAGCTTTGTATCTGCTAGTGGTACTTGCTGATGTTTCCAGCTTTCATGAACAGTCTTCTAGAATTAGAACAGATTTGATAAAACCTTTAAATGGAATATAAATTGGATTCCATTGGAATCTAATTGCCCAGAATAGGAAACAAAATGATGAAATCCTTTGCTTCTGATCTGGCTGAACATCTGTGTAAAAATAGACATAATACTCTGTTGGAGATGCACACACATGCAAGGACATACACTATTTATATAAAATCTGTACATGCATACATGGTCTGTATGTGTTTGTCTATTTAGGTGTGCATACACACTCACTTTTTTGCCAGTATCCTTACACCTTCAAGGTGCCATTATAATTTTATTTGTATTGATGAACACAGATATGATGACAAGCTTATTTGCAAATTAGCTTAGGCTTTTATAAGTTTATTGAATTTATTCAAATACTGTGTAAAAAATATTTCCAGTGCATGATAAGCAATCATTATTCTTATCTCCCCATAACACATAACAATCCAGGCATTGCTGGATTTTTGATTGATGAGAAAACTTAATCCTTACTAAAATTCCTATCAGAAGCCATACTGAGTGTATAGTATAATTGTGTGTGGGATTAATGTGTAGTTGTGTAATATGTTATTACATAGCTAAAATTCAAGTTTCTCTGTGTGAACCCACTAGTTGTGAGTTTGAGTCAATGTATGTCTCTGTTATGCATGGCAAATGTTTGAAGAGTGCTGGCAGGGGGAGTAAGCACAATTATCAAATTACACCATTTCAGCTTTATGTTACTCCATAAAATCAGATTTTATGTTATGCACTGGATGTTGTAAATGTCTCCCGGTGGCTTCCTCCTCTTCCCCTCATTTACTGATCCCCTTTTGCCTCTGGATGTTGTGAAACTGCCCAAGTAAGGCCTCAGAATTTTCTGGAGGGGGAAACCTTGGTCCCTGCAGTGTGCAGCTGGAGAAGCTGCAGAGCATGGCAGGTTCCTGCTGCTGTGGCAGGGACAGGACCTGGACCACCCTGACCTGACCCAAACTGAGAAACTGCCTCAGCTCCATCTGCACTCTGTCCACTGCTAAATAACAACAGAAATGACAGTTTTCTCTATGCTCGGCAGTAGAAGGGTTCAGCAGAAATACTCTAAACTTACATTTTTAGAAGTAGATTTGCCTCTAACACAGTCTAATAATGACTTTTTCATTCTTCAGCAGAAAACAATATTTTTCAGTGGAAAAATAACTGAGTGCTTCAGCACAGATAACTTGTTCAACCTATGGTAGTAGACAGCCAATTTTCACCTTAGGTTGAAAATCTACCAATCTTGCTGAAGAACTGAGCTGTAGATTATAAGACCCTTTCTTTTCTCTTCACAAAGCTATTTCTGTGTGTTTTGAGATAAATGAAAACAGCTGCATATCTCAAATTATGCATTCAGAGAGAATTTTGACATGATACTCTTCAAAACACAATTAATTTTAATCGTTCTCATGCAATTTTCTGTCAAAAAAAGATTGATGGTGCTTTGTTTTTCCTCTTTTCACCATAATTTTGACAGTGGAATATCAGAGTATATTAAGGAGTCCATTAGACATCTGATTTGAAAGCATGTAATTCTTATTCAGACTATGACCAGGGAGGATGTAGCCTATCTATTTCACATTCAATGTTTCATGAAGCAAATCCAAAATGTGACAATGTGACAGGTATAGCTAAAAGAAAGAAAAGGAGCCCCAATATGCTGCCATGATGCATTTCTTTAAACAGAAAAGGCTTTTAAGTATCGGTACATTATTACAATGCAGTTTGTAAGGCACCAACAGCTTAATTTATACCTTTAAGTGATATTTCTACAGCTTTTCTTATTTGGATCTCTGCTGGTTAACTCTGGAGCAGAGGTGGCACTCACCAGCAGTGCTAGAAAGGGTGTGGCTCAGAGCCTTCATTGCAGCAAATCCTCAGCATTTATTAATATCAGCAGTGATACCAATAAATCAGATGGAAAATATTTGAACACCAGTTGTTGTGAAAACATTTTTTCCCTTCTCATTTTCCTAATGCAGTGTTTGAAATCCACCAAGACCATTTGTTCAAGACTCTCTGCAGGTGTTGTGTTTGCTCTTTACCTGAATATGAGTGTATCAGCAGCAAAGTTTTCTGTTTGCTGTTGCAGCTAGTAACCTTAGAGATTTGCAAAGCCTGGTTTTCTGGTGCCTGCTCAGGCACTACAGCAAAACCCCAAGGATGTTTTGTGCTCTGGGGATGACAGCATAGTCCTTGACGTGGCAAAAGATGTAGGATGCCTATGCTATTGAACAGTCCTGACCCATCTCTGAATATTAGTATCTGCTCATCCAAACAATTAACACAGTGTTTTGTCATGATCTGTGAAAATTGTCTAGATTTCAAGAGCATTCTTGCTCAAACCTGCCAGAAAACACATGATGGGGGGAGTTTTCTCAAAATTGAAATTACATGTTAATAAGGGAAAGGGTTCCATCCTGTTAGTATTTCCTTTAGTAGAAGGGAATTCTTGCTTGCACTGCTTTCCAGGTTAAGGGCTAAGTTCCATTAGTTCAGAAAGAAAGCACAGCTCGTTTTCACAGCAGGGACAGAGAGGCCCTGAACCCTTTGTGCTGGCCCTGGAGCTCCAAGGCAGCTCCCAGCTGGGGCTGCAGCCTGGAAGTGCCACTCTGGAAGGGAACTGGAGGGGCTTTTAGACAGCTGCAGCACAGTAATCAAGTGCAGGAATGAGATAGGAGATGCTTCTCACTCTTGGAAAGATGCACAAAGGATACCTCCAACTCTTGAAATCCTAGAAATGGTTCTTAGGCAGAAGGCTTGCACAGTAGTAGAAAAAGCCACTCTTAATTCAGTGCACATCTTTAAAGCCAGATGTATGTTTCTAAACTATAATTTTACTTCCAGTTATTAAACCCAATAAAAGTCTAATGATTTGATTTCTAATGATCATTAATTCTAACTCTGCTAAAATCCTACATGAATTTGCAAAATTAAACCTTGTGGTTCCTTTTCCTTTGATTGTGAGGTTCAGACATTCTTCCCATATTTCTTGTAAATTCTGTAAATTTACTTTTAATCATTGAGTTTTGCAGCTATTTCCTACCAGATTTGTCCTCTTGACTTTTTTCAATATGATAAGAGAGTGGCTTGCATTAAAGAAAAACTTAAACACTTTAATGGTACCAAGTAAAAAAAAAAAATCAATAAAATTGTTATAGCCTAACAGTATTTCAGCTGCTTTTCAAACTGTTCAGCATTTCTGAGCTAGATGTTCTTCTTAATTTAAAAATTATATAGACTTATAAAATGTGTCTTCTCTGCATATGATTGGAATAAAGTGAAATGTGCTCATTGAAAAATTAAATGGAAAAAAATAAATCATTTTCCTCAAAAATTACCCATCCAGTGGCATTTTGGGGATTTCAAACATAAAGTGCCTGATGAGGTACAGTGAAGCAATGTCAGACAATATACATATTGAACAGGATTCATGAAAGACTGAGAGAGTTTTGTAAGAGATATATGAAACTTAATAAATGATTCTTCCCTCTGGGCCCAGTATCATCTGTACTGGCATCCTATTATTATTCAGAATTAATACCTGTTATTATTATTCAGAATTAATACCTGTACTGGCATCCTATTATTATTCAGCATTAATACCTCTGGCAAATAGATTTCCTGATGCAGCTGCAGCCTGTGTTATGTGGATAAATGGCATTTTGTTTTGTTTGCAAACCCCCAGGTCATTTAACACAGTTCCTGAAATTTTAACAGGCAGTTGAGCAGTGATAATAGAATAATATTTACAAATTCAGTAAATAAACATTGTCTCTCATTCCATTTGATCTGTTCCTCTGTCCCAGCTCAATATTCAGTGACATTGTGACTGGAAAGCAAAGAGCCTGGCACAGAGAATGGTGCACGGCCCCTGAGCCTTGCTTCAAAATCACTGTTTGGTTTACACTTAAAGCATCTGTTGGACAGTAATGATTGTTGCATTTGTTCTTTCTCATGTAGCTGACACAATGCTTTCTTATTCTTTTTAGAAACCTTTGTTTTGTCTAGAAAGTGTTCCTGAAAATTTCCAGTAACTTGCCAAAAATGGCTGAAGTGTTCACCTTAAATAAACTATGTTAAATGTGGAAGAGACAAATTTCAAGAGACTGTAACTTGACACTTATCAAAATTTCAGTTATACCAGATAACATGATATCAGCAGTTCTGGGGCTCACAGGAAGTTTTATCTGACTACAAAAAGCAAAGTTCTTTGAAGCATCCTCTGCCCATTTCATCACTAATTCTGTCTTATTTTTCTTACAGTTCTGCCTATACTGTCAGAGACTGAGTCTTTTTGTCTCTGCCTGTTATGTTTGGTTTTTCTTTCAGCTTTTACCTTCACCCAAATTTCCAGTGTGTGCATTTCATGTAATGCTTAGCAAACTGAGAAACTGCACGAGCTGTATTTGCAGAAAGAGAAACCAGTTGAATAGAAGTTAAAGGATTCCTCTCTCAATGTTTTAAAAGCAAGAATTTTTTTTTTTACATATGCTTTAATTTCAACAGAGTTTTCTGTTTATTCCTATAGAATTTAGCATATTTGCAATTTATCTTATTTTGCTGATTGCATCCTGATTTTGTCTCAAACATTGGCGGGCACTGAAAGTCTCTGCAGCGTTTGGCACCAAAGCTGAGGTTTGTGTTTGGTATGTCTGAGACAGCAGCACCCTGTTGGTCCCCTCTGTTTCTATCAAATTCTGAGTGATGCCATTTTACGCTGTAAAGTTTGATAGCAAGAGATAATCACAGATTTCTGAGGTTTCTTGTTTTCTGGTATTTTCACCAAGAAATAGAATGTTGCATGGAAGACTATGGGGTTTTGTTTCTACTACAGCTAGATTGTGCTGCTACTCTGGTAATGTTGCTCTGTTAATAAAATGCAGAAAAAATTGCTATAAGCTATTTAATGAAAGATTTTTTTCCTTCACTTTGCACTGTTAGCATTTTTAAAGTAATATGTCCACAAGAAATGGCTTTGTGCATTTTTATGAATGATTTATCACAAAATGCCCATTGCATAGACTGGCATTCATATCAGCACCTTCATGTAGCACAGGAGTGTAGGGAGAAATTGCTGAAGAAGAGGTAATCAAAAACCAGGCCACTGTTCTTGTTACTGACTCATGATAATACAATATAATAAACATAAAGTAACATTAAGTATTTATAGTATTTAAAAATTATTATCAAAAGCGAACTAGTTTTGATAGAAACATTTAATTTTCCATTTACTTGGGCTGCAATGAAATTCTGTGACACTGCTATGAGCTGTAGAGTGATATGGAAATACCTAAAGCAAGCTGAACTCCCAAAAGGAGTCTAATTGCAGCAGGGTGGCAGTTCAGCAATTCAGGCTGTTTCTCCACCAGAGGAGTTCTTTCAACATGAATCCAAGCTGTGAGCTATGAAGATTGCCTGTAGAGTAGATCAAATTTCTGTCACACATCCTAGAACATTTCTGCTCTTTTCTATTTTTACTCTAGAAATAGGAATATTTTACATGGTGGGTCTCCCTGTAAAGTAAAAGGAGAGGGAGGAATTTTCTGAATATCCTATTTGCTCCCTAGGATGTATAACTTTGCTGCACCATGACTGAAGGCTCAGTTGCCTTTGTTTGGTGGAGTTGCTGAGCTGGCCCAGAAGTTGTGTGCCAAGTTTCATGTGTAAGAGCAGTAGAGAACTTCCCCTCCTGTTCCCATGTGCAGTTCTCTGTCCTACTGCCATCAAACTTACTCAGTAGCTTTCCAAAGGCAACCAGAGACAGGTTTCAGTCCAAGTTACTAGATCTCTTTCAGATAGAAGGCCAGGGAAAGAAGCTGCTGAAGCTGCAGCAGAGAAATTATAGCTTACTTAGGAAAAAACAGATTTTGGCGGGGGGTGGGGGGGGGGAAATGAACATAATTGAGCTCTACAAGAGAAGCCTGGCACAAATGCCTGGATTGGCAGTGTAGAAACAATGCAAAGAACCAACTCCAACAAGAGTCAATGGAGAAGGAAGGCTTTGTCCATGTTTGGTCCTAAGACCAACCTTTTCTCATCTGAAATCAGCAGGACCCACTCTGAAAAGGAAGCTGATTCTCCTGTGTTGCAGAGTGTGTGAGTCCTACCCCCAGGCTTCCTAGAGCACTCTGCTGTGAAATGCTGAAATCAGAGGGAAGGTTCTCCAAGGCACTGCCTCATAGCTGGGCATCCTTTTTAACTATCAGGTGCTATAATTGCATCAGAGTTGAATTTCTGTGCACAAAATAATAAAAAATCCAAAGTATCTAAAGCTGACAGTTCCTATATTTTTAGTGGTTTCCGTGGCTATAAATACTGTTTTGGAAAATATTGTTGGGAACATGAGTGACTAATCCTGAAATGAGTTATTCTACCAATGTGGCATTTGTTCTGGTCTTTTCTGGAGAAATCTGTGTAAAACTAGAAAGGAAAAAAGCTGTGGAAAGGGAAAAGGAGATGAAAATTAATTTGAAATGTAGATGAAGTTGACCCAGTGGAATAAAAAAGCAAGCAGTAAGTAAAATGTTTAGGCAAGCTTTCCAGAGCTCATTACTTGCCTACAGACATTCAAGCACCTGAAAACCCCCCTAGTTAGCTGCCTACATCTTCAGGCAGATAATGACCCTTCAAAGGCAAAGCTTTTCCCCCCCATACTTCTGAGAGAAACACCAGAGCAGTCAGCACGTGTAAAGTGTGTGTGGAAAATAAGAAGTGAGATGTTTAAATTTTTTCAGAGTAAGTTGTGATTGAGTACAATTCCTAGCAAGCAAACCTAGCATGACATATTCTACTCAAGATCTTAAATAAGACAATATTTTGGTGATAGATATTGGGTTCAGTGTGGTTACTGAAGAGCATCAATTCATTGCACTGTGCATAACTTCAGAAGTAAATGCTTGTTAAAACCACATTTAGGAAGTAGTTAAATAATGTTTGTCTCTTGTGAAACTTTTTGAACAGTGGTGAGGTAATAAATTCCTATTTGCTGCCCATAAGTCCTGCTGTCATAACAACATCATGGTAGCTGCTTTGTAGCATTCTTTCTTTTTTTCAGCATCTCTAACACTCAAATTTATTCATAATTAAATTATTTTTCCCCACTGAGCTTGCATTCTGCAGTAAGAGTAGCTCTATATCTAGGCTTTGCCAGAATGATCTGCTTTTAATTCATCCCTCTGTCATTTTCAGTAGTTTAATTCATATTTTAAAAATCTGAACAGGCTTTGAATTCTGATTTAAATAGAAACACATTTCTACTTCTATAGAATAAAAATAACCATTACAATACCCACAGAAATACTATTGCTATATAAACCAGGAATGTTCCTCTACAACTATATCATGACTGTTTCCAGAAAGAAAATATACTATGCTAGCTATAGGTGCTGTTACTCCCAGATTCCACTTTTCTGGTTTTCAGGCAGTTATGGAACAGCAAAAGCATGGAGCATTCTGGCCCAATGGGCATTTCTGCTACCTCTGTTTCAACATATGCAAAACATTACTGAACTGAAGGTGCTACTACAGAATAATTGACATCAGAAATGCAGCAACAAGTCTAGGTTGCTCTGTGGGGTTTGTGTTTACAGGAAAATGCAGTAAATGCCCAAAGCAGATCTGTCAAATGTTATTAAGCACTGTTTATTTACCCCATTTTTCCATGCTTGGTCTTTTCCAGAGAGGTTGGCAGATGATTGATGTCTGTGCATTGCTCATTTAGTTCAGGAGATCCAGACTCACCAAAGCTCCTTGAAGTCTCATTCAAAGTTTAAGAAGTAAGCAGAACTCTCCAGCATGAGCTTTTTAAATAGCTCTTTTTCTTTCCATGTCATTAGTTTTAAAAAAGTTCTTTATGTGCCATTTTCTCTCTGTTATTTATTGCAAATTCTGATGTTGGGACCAGTCCTCAGCTTAGCAAATACCAGTCAGCCATGGCACCTGACATCTCTCAGAACATCTTCTGATGAAGGGTGGACCCTGCCTGTCCTCATTCACCAAAGCTGCCCTTCTGCTGCCCAAAGGATTCTCCTGCTCAGTCTCAGTCACTGATGGAATCCTCAGTGCAGCTCTTCTGCATGGCCACAGTTTAACCCAGGGTTTCTACAGATATAGACCTCAGCTATGGCAGGAAGTTTTTAAACAGGCAGCACTCCCAGTTTCTTGGGAAGCTGCAGGCAGAAATGGAGCACAGAAATAGCTGAAATGAGCCGAGGAAATGACTGTTAAGGTTTGCTGGGCAAACCAATGTAACAACCTTTCTGATTTGTGTTCACTGGTGTTACTTGCATGTAAATCTTAGAGTATTCAGAAGAGCCATGTGTCTGAGAACTCTAACATTTACATGCAATAAGTCTTACTGAGCAAGATATTAATCTTTCTCAGTATATCAAACAAAACCAACTCTTTAAACTTTATTTAATATCAGATAGGTAACAACACTTTCAGTGCAGTGGATTACTTGCTGCTGTGGAACTGTGTTAGTGATATAAATATTTAACACAATTTCTTAAAAGGTATTCACTAAAACCAAAAATACTTCTGAATAATTACTTTTATCCTTTACCTGCTAAATAAAAAAGCTCAGATATAATTTATAACAATAGAGGGGGGGGAAATAAAGCTAAATTTGAAGACTCCGTTTTTCTTTTTTTAAGAAATCATAGTTTGGAATAATTCAGGACCATCCCATGACTTATGGTAGGTAGTCTAAGTGTTATTTTTTTGCCCAGAGTACAGTTAGAACTCAACAGTCAAACTTCCTGTTTGTTTAGAGATATCAACCTGCTCTTGCCAGTTTCCCAGTAAAGAAATGTTTGTGCCTCAAAATGATTTGTGGTCAATTCATGTCAGGAAATTGTCATGAGTATATGAAGAGACTAACAATCTGTAGTACATTTTTAAATTTTATGCTATTCTAAGACTGTGTCTACAGACAATGTGATAAGATCAGAAATTTGATCTCACCTGTAAAACCAGTACTTCTGGAGAGCATATCCTGGACACTGAAACTGAACTGAAGGAGGGGCAATACTTGCTTATTTCAAAACTTGCATCGTTTCAAGTAAATGAATACTGACACTGTTCTATATCTGCTTCATCTAGGGGAATGATTCAAAGTTTTCTAATTGGTAGGGAGAGAAATTTTAACTTCATTTTGGAATCTAGGCATCTTTGCTTTATTTTTTACTCAACACTTATCTAATTTGTCAACTGACCAATATTTTGGCCAAGTATTTCCATAGGAATTGGGAACACAATACAAAGAAGTAGATTAGAAAGGAAGGGTGCATTAACAGATCCAAAGGTCTCTGCCACAGTGGGCAGATATAATCTCCAATTCAATTCCTTTAAAAGATTTGCTGTTTTAATATCACTGCTGAAGTAATAATCTGAGTGAGGTGTTGAGGTGTTTTAAATCAATGTGTACTTCTGAGCTCAAGTGAATTTTCTTACCTTGGAGTTCTGTTTAATTATGCATTTCCTTGATTTATGCTCTTGACTTCTGTAAATACCTTCTAGATAGCTACTCTGCTATTTAGCAACTTGCACATCTTATAAACCCCAGCTTTTTTGCAGTCAGTTTGTTTTTGCAAATTATGATGTGTAATGGTAAAAATTACCACTTTCGTAATAGGAGGGGTTTTGTTTCTTAGGAGAGAAACAAACTGATTACCTAAATTTTTGAGATCAGATTCTTTGTAGTAACCTTCAGCTTGTTAAACAACAGATGAAAGAAAGCAGACAGAAATGACAGTGTAAATATAACCTGTTGTTCCTGTGGCTCTGGGTGCAATTAGGCATAGGGATGCTTTGCCTAAGGAAGAAACCTCATACATTAGGGGCTTTAAAAACAAAATGAACAAAAATCTGTCAGGAGCAAGGCAAGTAGAATTCATACAACAGTTTCTTACTGTTGCCTGAAATTCTGTGATTAAATTATTGAAAATCAATGGGAGTAACTGAAAACCTAGCTCTTCAATAAAAGTAAAAAGTTTTTGCTTTGCATAAAGACAAGGATACATTCTTTCCATAAATTATAGTGAAATAAACTGTACTTTACTTGCAATTTTAGTAATTATATTTTTTTCTTCATATGCAACGAGTACTGTAGTTCTTCATTTCTTCAAATGCTGAGCCCTAGGTTTTATGCTTTAATCAGAAGTAATAGGGGCATTTGCAATTTCCTGTGAAGAGAAATCTCTTCTGTAATAGTCTGTTCTGCTGACATTTTGGTGGAAAATGTTCTGGCTTCATCAGATTTGTAATGCATGAAAGACATGAATTGATGCAGCTCATAACAGCACAGAAAGCTGCAGGAGAGAGCAGTGTCTGATACAGTTAATGGGAGCCTTTTTGGGAGAGTGTCCTCCAGGGATTGTTTTTTCCCCTCCCTTTTGGCATCATGCAGACCTGTCCTGGTGTTCTGGTTTGTTTTAGACCAGCTCACTCAGGAGGGTCTGTGGATTAGTGGCTGTTCCACTGTGCCCCACTGCCTGGAACTGCTGTGAAAAGCAGGAAAGTGTCATGAGAGGATGAGAAGGTCTGATGTGCTTGTTGAGCAGTTAAACTCTGCCCTTCAGTGTCCCTGAGCCGTGCAGCACTAAATGCTGTGACTCCTGCCATGCAAAACCTAGAAGAAATGGTCAGCCAGAAATGGTCTCCTTCAGTGGGTTTCTTAGGTGAGGAAATTAGCAACTCTACTTGCTAGTGCACTGAACCACTCATTCAGAACAGATTTTACTGAAAATCTATTTGAGTCATACCTTAATACCCTTTAATTCATGTATGTAACCAAAGGGATTGTTAGCAGCCATATAAAAATGCACAGCTCAGTTGTTATGTGGGAATTGAGAAGAACTGAACCAATGTAGGAACCTTATAATATATAACTTTATTGTAATCCAGAGGTGACAGGGAGATACATATCTCTCTATTATATGTAATATGAACTCCATGGAGGAAGTAAGGAAATGGCTTCTGCTGTCTTTTCAAATACAATAGGCAGTAAACCTGGATGCTGGGAATGATTCAGTGCATGTGTTAGAGAGTGTGTGTGGGAAGTCTGAAATTATGAGCAGATTGACAGTTGTATGCACAGTAATTCCCTTCTGACAGATAGCCAGAATGCTAATAGTGGCAGGCATGCACGAAGAAATACATGAAGAATGGGCCAAGAAAATGTTCTTTTCCTGGATCTGATCCCTGTAACCAGGCAAGCTTTGTGAGTTACTTCCTATAATTAAAGCATTCACTAATTCAAATTTTTCTCCAACGGCTCTGGAATATTTTCATTTCTTTTAAAATTAGTCTTTTTCAACATCAATTTATGATTAATTTTTAATATATGCCCTATAAAATATATCTGGGTATGAACTTTCAAGGTTCGTGAATTGCTGGGCCAGAATTGGCAACACTGAAATAATGTTCTTTCATTTGGCCACAAAATCTTTATATCCTAGTTGTCACCAGTTTAAAGAGATGATTTAAAAGCAGTCAATTGGCCTTTAAATGCCTTCAGAGATCCCACATAATTACATTGATGCCAAGCTCTACCCACAGGCAATCTGCAAAATTTCCTAGCACTCATAAATTGCCTTCATCTAGGCTAAAAAAGAAACTATTATCCTTGTTAATAGATCTGATTTCATAATGACCTGTATCTCGTGATAAATAAGTATTAACTTCCCTTCTTTGCTAATATTTAAAATGTGAAATTTTTTTGGAATATTTAAGATCCTAATAGAATTTATCTGTTAAGGTAATTTATTTGAAATGGATTCCAACTTTACATTATAAATGGCTCTTTATCATTTGAGAAGGAATTCTTGGGCAATGAGGAGGGCAGTAAAGACACATTATGCCAAGTGATTTCATTAGCTTTGTATGGAGCAGATGGGCTTTTCTATTACAGGAATATCTGTGGAGAATGTTTTGAAACCTCCTGCAAGAACCCTTGCTCTAAATTTCCTATTTCTTCTTGCTTGCTTTTTTGGATCAATGGGTGAGATGTTGCCAGATTTACTGTTATTTTAGAAATCTCTTATCTGAGGGCTGAATGAATGATGGTTATCACCAACAGTTTAAAGGATGCAAGTCTTTTGCTGATTAGTGAAGAGTAAAGCTCAGTCCTCATTCCCAAAGTGAGCAGGACTGAAAGATGGAGCAGAGAAGGTATTTGGCACAGTGCCTAAGATGTGCAGAAAAGTCTTCTGCACTAGTTTGTTATTATAAAGGCACTTGAGCATATGTGCATTTGCAAAACCTAAATATTTTAAATCATGGCTATGGAAGGAAAGACTTCATCTAAGACCCCTATAGGTACATTTCCCACGTTAGTGTGTCTGGCTTGCTAGGAAATTGTGTTGTATAGAAAAAGCACAAATCATACCACACCTCTCTGATTTGTCATTGCTAAACAAAAGTATTAGAGGACTGCATATGGCCAACTGTGCCTTGGGGTGTGAGTTTTTGCTCCCTAATGATGTGGGGACTCTGGGTGGTTGGTTGGGTATTTTTAATTAAAAAAACCCTAAGAGAACAGAAGGAAAATAGTCACTCTGTGTTTGTTTAGCTGAAAGTTTCAAGTTATTGAGAGGAATTATACAGCTAGTATATTCTTTCATAAAGGTAAACCAGGATAAGATTTTTTTCAGCCCCTCAGTATTTTAAAAATATCCTTTCCTAATAATTTTTAAACATTCTCTTGTAATATTTCCACACTGTGGGAATTATTTAGTCATCTATTTATATGTAAGGTTAAAAGACCTGTGAATTATATACTCAAGATAACACTCAGTAACCCCTGGATTATGATTTTTTTTTTTGTAACTTTTTTCCCCAAGAGATGGATTCCTTTTGGATGTAGAGCTGTCCAACAGACACTTCAGATTTGTCAACATATTCTGGTTGGTTCTCAAGAGCTGTGTTAGGGCTCTGCTGTGATTCACAGGTCTTTGAAGAGTTCAGATCTTGGGAAAAGCCAGAGCTGCTCCTGGGATGTCAGGGCTTTGCATTTGTTTGGCTGCTGTTTTGTTTTTTATGAATATGTGCTCGTTCCTTCCCAATAAGCAGAAAAAAATATCTTCAACCATGTGGCACATTCCAGAGCAAGACTTCATTCTGCCTGATCACCTCAAGTTGCCCAAGCTGATCTTGGCATTAAGCTAAAGGAGTTTTCTCTAGTCCAACCTTTCACATAAGAGCAAGATTTGAGACTCATGATTAACCATGATTTCAGCTACGAATCTCAATGCCCTGTGTTACCAGGCCAAAAAGGAAGCATTTTTTTCTTTCCCTTACTGGCTGTCTGCATAAGCCTTTGTCTAGGGACTGACATAACTTGTGGGTTTGGAAGAAATAGGAATAATTTAATTGCAACATTTCTATAGTTTGTAGGAAGTAAAGCTTAGGTATGTAACCTACCTTCCAAATGACCACACACACATCCCCAGCCCCAGAATAAATAGAGACAATAAAACATATTGTGTTTTCTGAAATAGAAGGCTACTAATCTCCATTCCTCCAGAATCAGAGACATTCAGGTCACACAAATAAACTCCAAGTCTTTTTCTGAGTTCCTGAGGTCTCCGAGTTCCTGTTACAAAACAGTGCACATGGAATTCAAGCAGGTTAAATTGTCTCCTCCTGGAGCAGCTCTGTTCCTTTCCCTGGCTTGCTCTGACATGGGGGCACTCCTGTTTGCTGATCCTCCGGGTGCTGAAGGGTGGAGGCTGCTTTGGGATGGCCACCCACTGCCTGGTGTTACCTGCAGGCCCCCTGGCAGCCACAGGCTGCACAGCAGAGCTGATGGAGCTTCTGGGAGTTTTGGGTCAGTTAACACAGGAAACAGAGAGAATTGTGTGATTTAGGATTGCTTTGAAGGACTTGCATGGGGATGATGTGTAATACAGTTACAGTTCAGCTTTTCTGCAGTTGTCTCCCATGTGGATTGATTGCTTGAGCTTATTCTTGTAAATAGTTCTTTAAGTTCAGCTTAAAATAACACTTTTGTAATTTCTTATATAAATTTTATAGTTTTCTCTTTGGTTGCTCCCCTAAGAACTTCTGATTCCCAGTGTTCACTGCAATCTCTGTAGGAATAAAATCCCAACCAGCATTGTGCTCTTAGTTCTCTTGATTACTGTCTTTGACTTCTGATTGCAAATGAGCTTTTAACAATAAAACCATACAAAAGAAATTAGAAAAATGTCAGGGCCAGATCTACTAGTCTCTCCTGAGGGCTGCAGGATTGACAGAAATACTCAGTACACCTGATGAAGTGAGAAAAATAATAGCTCATATTTGAGCTCTGAGCTGTAAACCTTCAGCAGAGCTCACATTTACTAGAGCTGTTTTTTTAAAGCATCTCTTATCTCTGATCTGTCTCTCAAATGCAGTTTAATCTCATTTATCTACTTAATATTTTAGGAAGAGAAGTTCTGAACCTTAGGGAAAAGTGATACACTGACTTTTATTTGACAGCTCAGTATATTGCAAAGGACATTGCATTTCATGGAAAACCAACCCAGGGACATCAACAAGTGCCTCTGAGTGCTAATTTAATGCTTCAGAGCTCCTCTGCAAGTGAAACTTTTCTAGCACAGTGTTTTGATTCATTAACAGCAATCCCATGCATGTCTCATCAAGCTCCCCCTTCCCAAATCAAGCTGCCTTGCAAGTCATTAACATTTTTACTTGATTTTTTAAAAGTGTTTTAAATGTATAGTGTGGTTTTCAGGTCTTGCAAATCTCTCTAGACATCATTCTCAGAAAATACTTTAAAGTCTGCTGACAGAGCTGTGCTTCTCTCAACACAGTCTGGAATAGCATCCCCCTCCTTGCCTCCCTATCACAAAATCCATTTATGTGGCACTACACTTCAGTAGGAAAGAGAAGTTCAATTTTTAAATAAATCTGAGGTGATTAAAATCCCCTCCTTCAATCTCTGAGAGCACCAGGTCACATAGCAAGGGGGGAACACCTCCCTTGTCCACTTTCAGTTCTCTTGAGCAGAAACTCATTCAGTGGCCTCCAAGTGCAGCAAGGCCAGATGCCAGCATTATAGAGCAGCAGGGCATTAACCTTGGAGACAAGAGGCACTGGTTCTAGTTCCCTCTCTGAGTACTTTGGATATTCAATTAAACATTCCTAGAACAGAAACTAGCACTCTGCCTCTAGAGGAGTTCCAAATCACTGAGCTTCAGAGCCATGCCCATGCCTGCCATCTCTTTTTGCTTCCACAGAGACACATAAAACAGCAGATCTGGGTTTCCATAACTGGAAAAAGATTAAATGCTGTTGGATGAATGGGTTAAATCTCTATTTACAGAATGCACGTGGGTTTGCGTTAAGGCACTCTAAATTCTTTTCAAGAATTGTTACCATGTTTGTCTTCTATGGAGACAGGTTTGAAGCTGCAAATACCACTCTGATAGCAAAACACTTTCTTTTTTATAACTTCATCTTGCAGGCAAAGGAGTTGTTTTATTGCAAATTGTTGACTCTTTCTGAAAGAATTTATTTTGAAAGTAATTGTTTTTAATGCAAATTTCTCAGATTCAACAGACCAGGATTTAGATAATAATATTTCTTAATTGTCTTGCATGGGATCTGTGTGTTGTGAGGGCTGGTACTCATTCATACACACAGCCTTTAAAGGCATTTGGAGATGCTGCAATTTTCAGTTAAAGTTCTGGACTTGACAGACCAAATAGAAAAATGTAGCTTTTTTCTGTCAATCTAGAGAAATGATCATATATTTTGAGCAGAATACCTGCTTTTACAAAAATTTGCTTAAATGAAGAAATTTTTATCCAAAGAAGGTTTCTTGATAAACATTTTTTTGCAACAATTTAAAACCAGAACCATTTGGTAGAATGTGTTCCCCAGTCTCTGTTTGGAGGCAAAAAGATGCTGAGCAGATCTGCAAAAGTAGGATAACAATCCCTTAAATAAGCTTTTATATTTTGTCCAGACATTCCTGAAGCTTCTAACTCTCATTTTGACCATTACTGTTTTATCTTGATAATGTCTCTTATTTTGGTTTGCCCTGAGACTAAAGTAGAATTACTATTGCCTGGGCAAATCCCTCTGGGGATAATTTAGAAATCTTTACAAAATCAAACTAATTGCAGAATGATAAATTAATAAATCTCCTCAACATTTATTCACTTGGAATAATTCCCAGATAATAAAATATAGTAAAACAAATAATTTTGCTAGAATAATTTTCTTTTACTGAATGTAAAAATACGAATGTAGCTTCTTACTACTGAAGTAGCTCTAACATAATGGTGTAGATCACTGTAAATGAGCTTTGTTTTGAAAGTTCAGTGATTTACAAGCAATATTTGAGGTCAGACTTTCTGAGGAGAGCAGAGGTCTCTCAGATAAGCAGTCTGTTGCCTGTGAAAAAATATGTTCAAACTACTTATGGCTCACTGTGGGTGTGTATGGCATCCATAGGCCATGCAGTGATTCATGATTAATACACAAGTACTAGTCATAATAACAAAGCACAAAAGGAAAACAAATTATTCAATTGCAGCCTTTTCATATTAACTTTAATTGCTACTGTTGACAAATTATTCAGTCTAGCAATATGTATGCAAACAGAGGTGGGATTTAGGAACACACATATTGAGAAGGACAATGCTTGCTTGAGGAATTAGACTTCAGCTGAATTTCCCAAGCGTGAAGGAGGTGAAGTACATCCAAATGATTCAGCTCCTCTCAAGTTCAGGACTTCTTGGTCAAACCCACCATGACACAGAGTGGATGGCAGCCTCCCTGGAAGACACCAGAATCTGACTCTGCACCTTCCAAGCAAGGGAAAAAGCAGCTGCACCTCCCTTGCTGCAGGTTCCTGTGTGGGAGGCAGGGCACCACCAGTAAGGGGGCAGCTCTTTCTGTGCACTGCTGGACAAACTGCGTTTTTCTGGCTATTTTTTTCCCCAGCAACTTCTGCATGTTGTGCATGCAAAAGGCTCCCCTGGTTTTGCAAGTGGAGTGTGCTGAGGTAACACTTTGTAGGAGCTGTGTTTTACTTTCTTCACATCTCGGGGGTTTTTGTGCCCACGTAGCTGACACACGCTCAGAGAGGCATTCCCAGATGTGTCTCGCTTCCTTTGCCATGTGCATGGAAACATAATGTGCATAAAGGCTTGGCACACTCAGGGGAAGATCAGAAGGCAGCCAGCTGCGTTCCTCAGGAGGTACCACAGCAACATTGCTGAATTCAAATGTTGGAGCAAGCAGGAGTGATATTAGGAATGATGGAGAAGAGCAAAAGGCAGCTCCTGCTCCTGCCTGCCAGGCTCAGCACACATGAGCTCTCCTTCCACTCAGGGTATGGAGGGGATGTGTGGAGCAGAGCCTGCTCCTGCTGCTGGGTGCTGGTGGCTCTGCTGGTTTGCCCCTCCCAGAAGGGAGGGATGCTCTGCTCTGTGCACTGCTGGCCTGACAGGGGCATTCGAGCATCTGGCCTGGCTTTCAGAATGAGCTTCTGGGAAAAGGGGGTAAAAGAGACATCTTTGCACTTGTAGACCATTGTGACTTTGTGACATTCTTAAATTTATGTATGTTCTCTAATTTTTCCTCATGGAATAAGCAGTAAGTGCAAAGTTAGTTACTTTTACCTCTGTAACTTTCTGCCATGAGCCATTCTGTCAATTTTTCTCATTTCCGGGAGTACAATTATTTTGCAACTGATTGGGGTTTTTTCTAGTTGTTTCTTTGTATGATCAATCCTAGCTTTGCAGTGAAAGTCTAATATATTAAACAAATATATGCTCTAAGCATTGTGTGAACTTGATGTGAATGCCTGACAAATAACCAATGCTTTCTATGTCTTGCATGGATTTAAGACAGGGACAATCATGTAATTCTCTGTCACTGGCTCTGCCAACCACTCACATTTTTTACTTTCCAAAGCAGCAGTTAGTAAGGTTGGCTGAACAGAGCAGGACAGAAATAGTGCTTGGTATGTCTCAAATTTCCCAACACTTTTATCTATACCAGAAAAAATTAAGTTAAAAGCAGAAATGTTCCTCTACTTTCTAAATCAAAGCTGTAGAATGTTTCATACTTGCTGTATTAGCTGTTTTTAGCTTCTTCAGGTGGAAGCCAGCAATGTGTTCTTCACTGAAAAACAATGGCTTATCCACCTTAATCACATTGCAGCAGGTTCAGATTGTGTCTGAAAATGTTTTCCAAGCAAAAGAGCCAGGATGATTTTCAAAAATTGCTGATATTCTGAAACCTGTCAGCATCAGAATAGCAACAGTTGGGCCCTTTCCATCTGTACTTTTTGTTGCTGGATTAATTTTAGATGGTGCTGCATATGGATTATGCAGAAAATGTTGCCTCCCTGCTTTTGTTAACTCCACAGTGAGTAATTCTCCTGGGGGTTTCATGGTCCAGCACGTGAGCCCCTCAGACAGGGCTGCTGCCTCTGGGAGCAGACACCTACTGAAACCTGACAAGTAGAGGTGCTTTGAAAAAATTTCCTCGTGGTTCTGAAGCTGCCTGTGGCAGGGAGCTGGAGAGGCAGAGCCCCCAGCACAGGCTCCATCAGCTGTGGGCTCTGTGCAGAGCTGGGTGTTAGTGCTGATCTGCTGGGCATCCCTTCCTCCCCTGCAGAGCTCTTGAAATGACCACACTCTGAACTCAAATTAATTTAGATGCAAATAGCACATCAAGTTTGGTTTGTTATGTTTTCCCCCTCAAATATTTTCTAGTGCTTTCAGGGAAACAGAAACTGATGGTTATTTGATAAAAGTATTTTCTCTGGTGCCTGTCATCTAGTTTTTCAATGTTGATTTCCTCTGGTTTACAGCTGCTGGTTGTTTAATTAGTAATGGGGGGTCTCTTGCCATTGGCATTAGTCAGTAATTCCTGAAAATAGCTAGCACAGGGAAACAGGGTGTTTGTGTTCTTTTGATTGAAAAAGTTGAAATCCTGCTTTAGAAAGAAAAGCATCCCTTGGTGATAATGTTCATGTGAAGTCATGTAGATGAAGCCAAAGAACCAAATGTAGCCTTTTTAAACTTGGAACCTTTTTAGCACTGCATTATTCTTGTAAAATACATACCAGAATAAATATACTCTTTTTTTTGAAGCTCTTAATTAAACTTCTAACTTCTTAAATGTTACCCTTTTTTTAGTTTTTCTTTTTTACTGAATGTGAAAAGAATAAATGGTTTTAAGTGGTTTTAAATGGTTGTTTAATTAGTGGACTAAGATTAGTATTAAAGTTTCCCTTCTGGACTCTTTTCTATTCAGCATCACATCCATTACAAGTACATTATTTTTCTCCTTAGCCTTGTCAGTGTTCTGGTGCTGCCAGTATTGGCATTTCAGCATAGATCAGCACAGAAGAATCACAAGCAAGAGTTAAGTTTTAGTACAATGGATAAAACGCTTATTCTGCGCAACTTTTTCTATGTAACTAAATTTTTTATTTCAAATCTACATTCTAATTAAACATTGTAAATAGGAACTTAAAGCCTCCTTTTCAAGGTAACTATGCCCTAAGCTGAATGATAATCAGAGGAGATACACATTAAAGTAATCTTTCTGTAGTGTTTCCTGTTTATTAATGCTAATGTGTCTCTTCAGACACTGTAGCATTGCAATTCCATTTATTTCCTTTTGGGACAACCAGCACAGGAATTAGATGGTGGAGCAAAAGAGGATCTACAAAAATTGTTTCAGTGGCATTGTATTGAATAGAGAGAAAAATGTTGGTTGAGTCAAGGTTTACAAAAGAGAAATTTAAACAAAATACATTGAGGTCTTGGAGGTGTGGGTGGGATGACAGCAAGATGACACAGTCTGAATGCTAGGTGAAGGAAAGCAGCAAAATATCAAAAAAGAGCCTAAAAGTGGGGTATTGCCCCCAGAGGGCTTGTTGGAATTAGTGAGTGGAGAGTAATTTAGAAATTCCAGAATTTTATAAAATATTTGTGACAATAGTAAGAGTTTTCTTCATCTGAACTAGTGCACTTGGGTCACAAAATGCCCAGAGATGATCATTCATTACATGTGTTCTCATAATCAGAAGATATTTTTTGTCTAAATCAGCATTCTTGACATATAAATTGATTTATTTCAAAGATCTAAAGGCCTTTTATCTGAACTAATTACCTACCAGTGAAATAACACTAAAACTTCTGTGAGAAGAGCAGACTGTACCCGCAGTTTACAAAATCAAACAAAAAAGTAGTTTATCTGAAATACTTTGAGACTATTTAATTTCAGTGCATGCAAGCTGCCCTCAAATACATTTAATAGTGAAACTTTTTTGGGAATGTGCTAATAGTAATACACCAGCTTGTCACCTTGGTTAGGAAGTGTTTCTTTACAGAAAACTTTCCTAGGAGAAATGCAAAAATCAGACTCCCAGGCATGGCTCTGCCTCCTCCTGACAGCCAGCACTATCACTACCCAGCAATGTAATGTCATACTCATTCCTGCCTAAGTAGATAAATGAAACATGGGCTTTCTGATTTTCTGTACATCTTCCTGCTTCTTTATCCATTCTCAAATATTCACAAAATATTTCAGACTATCACTTCTATTATAATTGTGCTCTTGGGATTCATGTATATGAATAAGTTCATTTTTTAATATTGAAGTTTATTTAAGTTAATATTTAAAATAATTTCACTGCTAGTTAAATAACATAGACTGTTACACTCAGGTTAAATAAAAAACCTGAATAACACTTTAAACTACAAATGGAAGGGTTTTCTGAAGTGAACTGATACATGCAAAAAAGTTACAGAGAAAGAAAAACAATGTCAGCAAATATTTGACTTTAGTTTTTTTTTATAGTATTTTTCTAAGTCGCTTCTCAAAAATCCATTGATCAAGGATCAAAGCTTGAAGGGTTGTATTATTGAGTTGGTTGAAGTATCAAACTACAAATCTGACTCCACTGTGGTCTTAACTGCCAGGCCAGCTTTTAGTAAATACAATCTCAGACAAGATGCCCTGGTTTTAGTGTTCTCAGCTGAATTCTCTGCAAAACTATAAAGCCTCTTTTCTTCTTTGAATCCATAGATAAAATGTGCATTTATTTGTTATTAATCACTTCTGAAATGATGAGGAAGAGAGGGACTGAGAAAATATTCAGCTCATTCAAATACTGGTTCTGTTACCATAGGTAATTAAATGTTTTATTGTTGAATTGAAAAGTTTTTGAAGTGCAAAACACACCAAATCCCCTTCCTTTTTGTTACTTAAATCAATTATAAAATGTTGTTTTTTTCTTCAAGTCCATTAAATTTCAGTTGCCATTCTCAAAACAGCTGCATGCATACCACCAGTTAAAGCACCTTTAATCTGTAGCTCAGATCTGCTAATATTTAATTAGAAATGTCATTCACCAGTTTCAATACTTCAATTTTAAGATTCTGAGTACATGTGTATTAAATTATGTAACTTCTTAAACATCTGCATCATATCCTTTTGGTCAGCAAAGGAAAGCATCAAATTTACTGTGAAGGCTTGCTTAAAGTAAATTTATCTGTGAACCTGTATATATCAATAATTTCTAATTAATGAGAGTTAGTCCTTTTCAAAGACAGCAGGAAGTACAGATGTAAAGACTAAAACTGATCTGTTAACTTTGTGTTTGTTGTTTGCTGGCTTAAATCTTGAGTAAAAAGACTATTTGAAACTTTCAGTTTACCAATATTGCACCACAGCTAAGAATTGTTCTGTTTTTAAAATAATTCAAAAGTGAAAGTGAACTTATAAGAATATAAATTTTTTGTGCTGAATAATCATCATGGAAGACCAAGAAAGTATAGGAAAAGAAATTTTTCTGACCTTTGTGACCTTTCTGTAAGAATAAACTCAAATTTACTAACTACTAGCCTGATGTACAGGATACAGGGAGGCAGGGAGTGCACTCAGACTCATCTGTGCAACCCACAGGATGTTTTATTAATCACAGACCCATCAACTTGAGCTGGCTGTGGGCTGGGGGGAAATCCATATTAAAAAACAAATTATGCTCTGGCTTATCTTCCTATAGGGAAAAAATTAATCCTCCGTCTTCTAATAAACAACACCTGGAAAAAATTTGCTTTGTGGGTGCTCACGGATCCAAATTAGGCAGCCAGCAATGATCTTTGTTTGGCACCAGCAAGAGGCAGAGCTGCTTGTTTCCACTATAATTCACAAAGGGCCAATGTCTTCCAGCTCCTTTCAAAGCCCTTGTTAGCCAAGAAGCAAAATCTGTACTACAAATGAGAAAGGCTGAAATATTATCAAATGTCACTTGGAGGACAGAGATACCCATATGAGTTTGTGTCCCAAGTAATCTCAGGACCATTTTCTCCAATAAAGCCTTAATCTTTTTTCTGTGTTTTATCAGAACTGGTCAGTCTTTTCTACTGTTTTGTTCACTAAATCACAGTTTAGGCTCTACAGACTGTAACATGAAGATAAGAGTTTGAAGTCTAAATGGAAAAAGATTTATCTATGTGAGCTGCAGTTTATGGAACTATAGCAGATAAAGAGAAATATATTTTTGGAGCTCATTCAGGTTATTTTCTTCTGCAATCTGCTGTGCTGCTTAACCAGTAAATTAGGTAGGCCAATTCATGGAAATAGAGGAAATTATAATCTATTCCCCACCACTTCTAGGTGATAATTTAACAAACAACAATTTTGTCCTGCCAATTATCTGGGAATGTTCTAAAGGGAACATTACAAAGACTAGAATGTACTTTCGTGGCAACAGAGTAATTTTAAATAACATTTTAAAACTTGCCTTATACAAAAGCTTTTATGCTCAATGGTCTGAAGATCTTTCACTCAGAAAAGTCATATTGGAGCACAAGAGTAAGAGACTGTATGTTATAAAAGCTGTTTTAATTTCTCAGGTTTTCCACATTGCATTTTGAGTGTTACATGGGCTTCCCCTGCCAAATCCAAGCTTATACTATAGTATGTAAAATATTTCTTTATTGTATGCAACAGGTACTTTTTTAGCTTCAGCTGTAAAAGTGAAAGTATTTCTGCCATCTAGACTTTTGTAGATAGCTAGGAATGAGGGATAAATTCACTAGGACAAATCCAAATAAAGGAGCTTGCCCAATTTCTCACTAACTCCAGCTGCTGGGTGTTAGGAGGTCACGCATCCTTCATAAGGCCTCACTGAGGCAGGGAATATCACATCAGTTTGTTATGGCTGAAGAAGAGCCTCTGCTCTGAAACCCTCCCTAGGGGAGCAGTAATTTATATTTTTCAGGATGTTCTTCATGATTCTGTAGGATGATATGAAGAAAACTGTAAACTGGGAAACTGTAAACTTGAGTCCTGTTTTCTGCTCCTGGAATTTTATCCACAATTTTGACTGTACTTCCACAATACATTCACTGGATAAAGAACTCCTTAAATTAGCATCTGAAGTGGTAGGCTATGGAGTCATGTGTTCCTTCAGTTCCATTTTGGTCTGATTACTACTGAATTTTCTACCATTTTTCTCTTGCCTTGCTTCTTGCTTTTGCTGTCCTTTTCAAGAATATGATCACTTACAATATATTTATTTTTGTAATGTTTTAGATGAGAGATAAGCTTTTTGTTGGGGGTTTGTCTAATGATTCATCTAAAAATCACGATCATAAAATAATTCTATTTAGTTAATTGCCAACTTGATGTAAGTTGTTATTAAAATTTAGTTTAATTTTCCTACCAGCAATTACTCCTCAGAAATCATATTTTATTCACTCTGTAAATCTATTGCACTGTTCATAGTGCTATTATACCTGTGACATTGTAATAGCAACAGTGAAAATCAAGTCATCTTTCTGCTGACAGAATAAAAGCAGTAAATGTCAAACTAATGAATGTAGAGTGGGCATATGTAAATGACCTAGAAGAGCAGAGAGGTTCTTAACATTTCTCATTTTAATTCTCATAGATCAACCTGAGTTTCACTGTGTGAAAGACTCTTATGTGGTTCATCTGCACTGGCTGTAACTTGATCAGATTTTTTAGAGGGCTTCATATTCTTGCTAAAAATTAAGTAATGTTCAATAGATATCTAGCTTGAGAAGAACAAAGCTTACTGAGCTCTTACTCCTCGTCAGGCTGAGCTCTGGCCACAGAGCTGGGCACAGGTGTGCCCAGAGCAGGGATGTGCTGCTGTGTGCCACTCCTCACCTGGGCACTCTGCTCTGTGCCCAGAGCAGGGATGTGCTGCTGTGTGCCACTCCTCACCTGGGCACTCTGTGCCCAGAGCAGGGATGTGTGGGGTGCAGAAGTTCAGGGACATCACACCATAACCAATATGATCCAGTGAAGCTGAATTTCTTATCCCTAAAAAGACTATATTTATTATAAATCTCTACTGTCCACGTGTCTCTAGCTAATACATGATTGGTTAATCCCAGCTGTTCACACATCTGAATTAGAATGCTGGTTGGATCATCTAACTTTTCACGCGTCCTGCTGTGGTTGTCTGGCCCACCCATGACTCGCTTCTTTCTTACTTTCCCAAGCTTGCTGACAAACTTGCTGAGTCTAAATGACTCTTCTTCTTGTATGTCTTTCAAGGATGTACCGAGCCCATTCCTGAGTATGTCCATTATTCATTGGCTGTGAACGTGTCCATTGTCCATTGCTACAAGCAGGCAGGATTGTGCATTGGCTGAATGTGGCCATTGTCTTGCAAAAACTCCTCAACCTGCAAAAAGCTCTCGACAGGGGTGTGCTGTGTGCCACACCTCACCTGGACACTCTGCTCCCTCCCCACATCTGCATTCAGGCCCTGGGAAGTAGCCCCATGCTGAGGACACAGCTGTAACCCCTTGCTTGCTTTGCCCTGGCTCTGGAGAATTGCAGAACATGCTCAGGGTCTCAAGTACAGCTTTTCTCTGGTGTGAGTTCCCACCATGGCTGTGCTGCTGTTTGTGTCTTTCATCTTTCCTGAATCTGGTAATTGAAACTGCAAGAGATAAGCTTTGCTCAGAACTGAGATGTTACATGAAAAACTGATTTTTTGAGAGCAGTTTCAAAACACTCTGTCTTCTGAAAATCTCTTTCATAATGTGTTGGGAAAAAATCAAAATATCCTCTCTATCTTTCTTACAAATTAAAGAGCATTACTAGCTTTTTTGATTCTAGAAATAATTTCTGTTTATTTGGCTAAATACCCAACTTAGATAAGTGGTATTTGTAACAAAGCAATTCATAGAGGTAGTCAACCATAGAAAAATATTCTGGCTAAAGAAATAAGCATTGATTGAGCAGATTTTAAAATAAAACAAAAAAAATCCATTAACATGAAGGAAATATGTTATAAAACACCTGAATATCATTTTCTGAGGATGTTCCAAGATGGATGTCCTCTATGCATTGAAAATATTAGCATAGACAAGAGGTTAGATTATATAATTCAAGAAGTTGGACAAAATATGCTGGCTAGTCTGAGCAGTCTTCTCTGGTCTGAAATGCAAATAAAATTTTTCCACATTCACCCTTCCCTGAAAGGGCTTGAATAGATGAAATCAGCTTTTGTTTAGGAGCAATCAGGCTCAACCTGCTCCATATGGCCCCTGCCAGGGCTCTTTGTAGCAGCACTTGTGCTGAGCAACCAAACCACGCTTTCTTCAGGAGAGTCATTAAAAATCCCTCATTCTTTCACCACTCTCCCACAAGTATAGGTACTTTCTTCAATATTGAATTTAATACAGTAAGGATTTTCCATTAGCTGAGCTGAAAAAAACCAGACATTTTTGTAGATGATAATGTCTTCCAGGTATCTAAATTAAAATCACTTACACAAATGGATTCTCTATTTAATGTAGCATTAGTTCAAAAAAGCACATGAAACAGGGATTAGGATTCAGTAGACTTCTTTTATTGTATAAAAGTAATTACCTTTTAAATACTATCCAAATTAGCATTTTAATATTACTCTAGGCTTATACATTTTAAAAGCATATTATAACTTGATACCTAATACAGAAGAACCCTATTTCCTTTTCTGCTAAATTAGTCTGCTGTATAAATTTGAATAATTTTCAATGTAAGTGACAGCAATTTATTCTTACAAATAAAACTCATATTACAACAAAAGATACTCAGTATTTTCAGCACGGCTAATTAGAATGTGAAGAGCTTCATTTCATCATGTTTGTATTTCTTGGTAAGCTATTTGGGGAAAAGAGTCTCTTGTGTTACCCATCTTTATGTTTTACCAGACCTTGTCACGGTTAAATAGATATGATTATATATATATATAATATATATATATTTATATATTTTATATATATATATTTATATAATATATATAATCATTTATATATTTTATTTATAGAATCAATTACATATGATTATATATGAAATATATATATAAGAAATATATGACCTAAACTGGAGTTCCATCTCAATCCTCTGGTGAATTTTGCATATTAAAAGTCCCAGCTGGCTGAAATAATACATAGAATTCACTTTTATCTTTTAAAAATGAGATCATCTGGCTGCTTGCATAGTAGACTTTGATATTATTTTCGTGCTTCCACATAACATTTTTATCAGTGTATGTTGTGATAATAAAAAAGACTTCCTTCTTTTATCACTGGATTTATTTTTTGCTCATGTCTGAAGCAAGTAAATTAGTTTGTCATCTTGATAAAACCACATAATTTAGTAAGAACTTTACTGGTAGAATAAAGGGGACAGATAGGAAAAGGCTTTAATTTTGTAGAATAAAAAAAGATTAGGGAAGTGCAGGAGAGGTATAATAAAGGTGTAGTAGGCTTGTCCACCAAATATCTCAGTGGTCTGTTAATCATAAGAGTATATGGGGAAAAGACAGGATCAGGTGGATAGTGAAAGATCAAGGGGTATGCAGTTTTTTAAAGTCATTTATTTTATTAAATGATAATGGTAACTGCTAAATGCAATGGTAACTCCCATAGGGCAGCCCTGTGAAAATGCAAGCTGCTCGGTGTGACACCCCAGAACAGGTTTTAGTGGCAGGGTTAGAGAGATGTAGCCCTCTGCAGATCCAGAGGAGTGGTTCTGAGCCTTGCTTCTGGCATCACCCACTCTGCTGTCATTGTACCCCCAGCCTGGGGACTTGGACAATCCCAGTGTGGGGCAGCTCCATTGCTGCCCTTGTAGTGGGGGCTGCAGGAACTACTGGAAGCTCAGCTCCTCATCCCACCAGGCTGTCTCATCTCCTGACCTCCTTGGATAAGCCCTATTTCCTTCCTAATTCTCTAAAATATTGTGTGCATTATTTTGCTGGTATTTGCACTTAGCCTTGGGTCTCTCTCCTAGCTGCTGCAGTCTGGGTTTCTGCATTGCTTTGAGAGGTGACAGCCCTGACAGTCACAGCAGGAATAAAAATGAGCCTCATCTCCTGTGGCAGAGTATCAGCACTGTGTAGTTCCTAATGCTCTCTGTGTTTTTTATGTGCCTGAAAGATCCTGGGTGAAAAACTTTTTGTGGTAAAACAGGTAGAACTGCCACTTTATAGGTCTGTGATGCCACAGATAGCCTCATAATTTCTGTGAGAATGTAATAGGTAGAAAAACAAACAAATGTTTATCAGGTAATAATAGATTCACTACCTTCTTTTCATGAGGAAGTAACACCCTAAAATACAAGGGACATAAGTGTGTGTGTGTTATATATATGTATGGATACATCTGCCTGGAACTGTAGCTCCCTAGCAGCCAAAAGCTCTTTCTGACTCTTTTGCCCTTATGCTTAAAATAATGACATTAAAAACCTCATACATTTTCACAGAAATTTTTCACTGGTAGCTATTTTTTACTTGGGTATTTTTTTTAATCCTTTAAAATACTCATATAACTTATAATTTTTCCATTTCACTTCAAGTTAAGGTTTTGACACAACATCATGAACAAGGAAAATGACAGTCTAATTCATCAAAGTAAAATTGTTTCATTGCCTTTGTGAGATGGACGTGCAACTGAGACCATAAAGCTTGAAAATTAGTTTCAGAGTACAGCCACTGCCCTTCATTTTAAGGCTTGGGTTTTTGTAAAAAAATTAACCCCTCCCTCCATTTTCCCCCTTTTTTCTTGTTACATTTGTGAAACTATTTCCCTTTCTCACTAGGTTCAGTTATAATATAATTTGCCAATGTAGTTTTGCCTTCAGCTGAGTTCCTCTGAATATATTCTCATAAAACGCAACCAGAACTGGTCCACTGGCTTTTGCCAATAACTGTCCCTTTTCCTGTTAAATACTTCAGGCTAACCAAGTAAAAAGCATTTCTTTGTCATTCCCTCTAGAAAATAAAATAAACTGTAAGACTCATTTTGTTTCAGAGGCAGAGTTCACAGTGAGTGGTTATATCAGTAAGACACTGAAATGAGCCTTGCTGACCAAGTGAAATGAAAATCTGCCACTCTGGTGCTCTCATGGAACCACAGGAGTCATCTTGGGGTGTCAGGATCAGGTGTAGAATAAGGATTAGGCTCTCTGTTCTAGGCTTTATATAGCCTTAACATATATTTGATATGTTCCTATGCTGATTCCTTGCCAATAAGGAATTAATTGGCCTCTTCTGGTATGTCTGACTCCTTATTTAGGCAGCTATGCTGAACTTTTATATTGATATAAACAAAGGAAATTGAAGCCCCAATGGCTCATGGATGATTTACCAGCAGCATTTTGTTTAAACTGCAAGGGATTAAATTATCACAAATCCCACAGCTATGGAAATAAGGCAAATGCTCATTGAGGTGTACTTTTAAAGAAGACAGACTTTGGGAATGGGATGTGTTTCTGCATTGTATAACTGTGCATAGTTTAGAAATTCTGAAGGGAAAATAATAAGAGAGGCTCCAAAAAAAACAAAAACCCCCAAATAAAAGTTAAAAGCTGTTTTTAAGGAACGGTGCCTGGAATCAATTTTCCCTGGGAAAAAATGGTCATTTATACTCACCTACTTAGTTTTTGTCAAGCCAAAAGGGATCTGTTTTAATTATAACAAACCATTGGCAGGAATAACAATTCTTAAACACATTTTCAAAAATAAAATTTAATTCTCTCTCTAGCTAGGCAGTAAGACAAAAAGCAAAGTGTTGTGGAAATCCTCCAGCCTTTTATACATATTTGAATTGAAATGACAGACATTTATAAATTGGCAGGTCATGAAAATCACATTAAAGCAATCATATTTGTAAATTAGCTGTGGTGTAACACCTGTGCATTCTAATTTGGTCCCTTAACTTTTGTCACTGCATAACTGAAAGCAGCTTTTACAAAAGTTTGGGAGAACCACCCACATGTATGCAACAAGTAACAGACATTTACTTAATATAACAGAAATCTTTAACAAAAATTTGGCTTTTATTGTTGTCATTCTCAATGCCATTGCAGGTGTACAGCATCTCTTTAACACAAGCTCTGAAAGCATCCACAGAGACAGAATTTGCCTGAAAACCTCTCTTTTTTAGTACAGCAAAATACATTCAGTATCACTGACAATCCCTGAACATGAATACCAATGCTGGGATCCACAAGCATGGTAAACATGCAAATGTTCTTCTACATAGTTAAATGTGGTGGAAATCTGTACAGGGCTTTATCTTTGAGTTTTAGTGGCATTCCCCCCACCCTTGTCAAACTTATTGCTGAAATTATTTGGCTTTCTCGGGCAGAAAACTATTTTCATTTGTATGTAACAGCATTTTCCTGCATAACAAACAAGATGTGAGCACTTCCAATAGAAATGTATCTAATGCAATGTATTGAGCTCATGGAATATTTTTAGCACGCTCCCATCAAATGAAGATGAAGTACATTTCATAAATCCATCCAGTTCTTCAGAAGCCAACTCTTCATTTTTCTTCTTCCTGGTCTGGCTTGACTTTTTCTGGCTGCTTTGAAGCACATTTGGTCATGACTCTTTTTCCCTGGAGAAATCAGAACTTCTCCTGTTGTTAAAAAAGTGGATGAATTAGATGAGCGATATCCTGGAGCAACTAAAAGCTCTGACCAAATATACCACTGAAATAAATGGAAGCATTTCTCAAGAGGCAATTAGATCATGTCTATTGAGGTAATTCTCTAAAATCCCATACAAATGAGGAAGCTGGGGGAAAGTGGAGCATTCTGGGGGTTTTCAGTCCTTTGTACTCATCGTATTTCAGGTTGTTGTGAGAACTGAGGAAGTTCTCTGTCTGTTTTACACAGTTCAGTAGCAAAAGCCCTAAATTCCTTCACTAAATAGAGGTGACTTTATTGAGGGCCCTACATTTGGTGCAGCCTTCCACCTCTGGTGGCAGCACAAACCTCCACGTGCTCATGGAGACCCCACGTGTGAGAGGGTGAGAAAGGAGCCAGAGTAGTAATGAAGAATTATTCTGCCTTGCTTCCATAAAATTGGCTGTAGAAAAGAATTACTGCAAAGTCTTTGCATGGAATAATCAAATTCCTGCCTCTCCCCTCAAGCTGGGTGAAGGGAAGAGCCACTCTTGTACAGCAGCCAGGCTGAAATGTTGAACACAAACATCTGCAAGGTTACAAAACAGGGTTTCAGGGCATCCCTCTCCAATCTTGAAGCAAGGTACTCTTTTGTCTTGTGACAGCCTCCCTCTTCAAACCATGGAATTATTCATGTCTCTGGTTGTTTCAGGAGCAGGCATTTTTACAGACAAACCTGCCTTCTCACTTATTTCAAATATTTTATTACATGAAAACACATCCTGGTAAAAAATTATCCAAATTAAAGGAAGGCTGGTAATCATATCCAAGTTCAAAACTAGATATAAAGGAAAGATGAAGACATTTTAAATTCTATGCTTTAGGCAATTGTGGATTTTCTTTTAATGCCAGAATAAAATTCTGGGTTTTATACAATTTACCCCAGAGAATGTTGTTTTTCTCTTTTCTGGGCTGATAGAAGACTATTTCAGAAAGGTTATACTAATATTAAAAAAAATTATTTTGCAGCATTAACTTTATGTGCTTAGTTGAACTTCTGATTTTTTTTTCTTGTAATGACAAGTGAAAGGTCCTTAGCATGATTTTCCCTTGCTGCATTTACTGCTTTCTTTGAATACAGAAATAAAATTTATGGGTTTGTCAGCTTTTGCACTCCTGTTGGGAAATAAATGTTCATTTAATTTGCCCAATTTGTATTTTCCTTGCAACCACCTTCAGGATGGTAGATTTGACTGAGACATCCCTGTTGTTTTTACACAGACCTGGTTAGTTTAGCAAGAGATGCCAAGTTTTCTGAGGCAATAATGAGTTTATCCAGATGCATTCTTTTCTATTTTTCCATGCTTCAAAGAAGATTTTTTTAAAGGGCTGAACTAAGTATACTTCAGTGGCTTGCTTTCTCTTCTCTTGCAAAAGGTAAAAATAAGTATACTGTAAACACAATTTCCTGGAACTAGCAAGACCACACAACTACTGAATTAATGAAATATCGTTGATTTTGACTGAGTAGACAGAAAACAAAAGGCAAAATATTTATTCAGTCTGGTATGTTGGTTTATAAAACTGGATGAACTCTTCTGCAAACTTTGATACATTTGAACACATTTTTTTCTGAAGTAACTCAACTAGCTCTATGTTAAAGATTGCAAAAGAGACAAATTATAATTTCAATCAGTAAAGTCACAACGTTACACAAATCATCAAAATATTACCCTCAGCAATCATCATATATTAATATCCTTTAGAAGTAGCTCAATGGGGGTTTTCAGCTTGGAGCACTGAGAAATGACTCTGGGAATCATAAGCATCTTTTCAGTTTTCTGCAAATAAAAGCCATTCTGTCCTTTTGGAACTATCCCTTGGTGAGAAGGGATTCAGTGAAAGAGCAGAGAAGCTGAATTTGGGTGTGGGGAAAGACAGGCCCATTTGGCAAATGTTTAGAAAGTCGATATAAATAATATAATTCACTTCAGACTCATGCTGAACCCAATCTTTAGTGGTGATAACAACATTAGAAGATTTAAAACCATGAAGAGGGACCTAATTTTGTATTTCTTGCAAATTTTAAAGATTACCCTTCTGATTCAATTTTTCTTAAGCCATTTTTAAATTTACTTGCTTGAGCCTTTCTTGAAAAAAAAAAAATCTAGTCCTCACAATCCCTACCTCGTCAGCATTTGAAATAAGAGGTGTCTTCTATTCCAGGATATTAATAATTCTGCATATTAAAACCATTCCCCAAGTCTCTTAATTTTCTCCTTTCTCTTTCTCTGTGTCTTCCTGAGAAACATTTTAAAAGACAAGAATTACTTCTTAAGCAAACTGTGAAGAGGATTTGATGATGCGTTGATCTTGCACTTTCTTCGAGAATGCTGTAATCTAAAAGGGTTTTTTCCTGTAGGATCAGAAAAATAATATGAAAATTAAATAGGTAGGGAAAGTACAAAAACCAATGGCATTGCTTCCAACACCTTCCAGTTCTGTAACTGCAGTATCTTGGTCAGTCATAAAAAAACTTAACTCCATAGTGTTCTTTAAATAATGCTGCACTTTTTGGACCAATGGCTGCCTGGACATCTGTTTTCCTGCCAGGGACCAGGGGCAAAAGTGAGTGGATTTTGTCTGCATTATTTATAGTGTTAATTTGATACATAATTCCCTTCTTTGTCTCTTTGTAATTGATTAATTTGCTAGTCTTTGACACATCTTTCTGCAGGTGGTGCTAGCTCTGAACAGAGCATGAAAAAAAAAGTTTTCTTTTTATGAAATTGAAATGTGAAGCAGTAGAGGCATAATAATAAGATATTATCATCAAGTCACAGTTTTACTACTCTGCTATTTCTATTACTCCCCAGCAAGGCTGTTGCTAAACAGGAGTTTGGCAAGTGCCAATAGTGTGTTGCAGTATTAGATGTGCAGGCTGGCAGGTGGTGGGAGCTGGGAAAAGTGTTAGCAATGAGGCTCCCACCACAGACAGTCTCCCTCTTAAAAGCTGTGCTGAGAGGCCAGGGGGAGTACAAGTCTCACTTTCTCCCTCTTCACTTAGGCAGTGTTATGCTGGCCTGCCTGTGCTCTGGCTGGTTCCTGGAGTCTTTTATTTCCATTTTTTTCACAACCCCATCTACTTGATTCACCCTTCTGGCTTTCCTCTGGAAATACATGGAGGAACACACAGACCAAGAGTGCAGTCTCTTCTTGGATTTGCTACATCACATGTTGACATAGACTTCTCATTCACCCATTTTTGTATCACCCCCTTGTCAAGCGTAGTGAATTATCTGAGTGAAAAAAAATGCTATTGCTGCAGTTAGATATTGTGATGCAGTTCAATTTAATTATTTATCTTTTAAAAAAGAGAAATGTCCTGTTCACAAACCCAAACAATTATGTCCTTCTTCTTCTTCTTCCTAAAGCCTTTTCCCACTAGAATTCTGTCTGCAAACTTTCTCTTCTTCTCAACTTCTTTGTGTGCTTGGGCAGTGGAACATTCTTCTAATCTTCTCAGCTTCTTCACTTTTCCCCTCAAATACAGCTCCATCTAGAAGGTGTTCCACTTGTCTCTATTTTGATTTGGGTGTATGAAGAAACTTTGTAGTGTTTTGGTTTTTGGCGTATTTTTTCTTTGGTTTTTCTTTTCTTTCCAAACACACCCAGAGATCAGATATGGATGTTTGTCTCAAAAAACTTCCATGATTGGTATAAACACCATAACAACTCTTATTCCTTCCTGGGCTCTCATTACCTGAAGCAGATGGTAGAGGAAAGCTGGACTCCTGCAGGATGTTTTCCCAGAGGAAAGCAATTGCCTTTAGTGACAGCTGGGTAAATGTCAATTTCTGACTCACAAGACACATATTCCATTAAAAAAAAAAAAAAAAAATCATCTTATTTGGAGGAAACACAGATTCTCAGGCTTTCCTGCAGAATAAAAATGCTGAATCTTCTGTCCAGAAATCTAAAATCACCTTCAGAGTCTTATAGTCCCACTTCGAGTCTTCCCAGATACATCTATTTGTATATTCCCATGGATGTCCTTATACAGGAAAAAAACTTACAGGGGGCCTTGAAAACTTCTCATTTTTGCTGGAAACAAACAAACAAAAGCTACTCTGATAAGTAATAAAGAAACAACAATCATTTCATGTTCAATATGGAAAATATGCTTGAGTTAACTCTATACTCCAGAGGTTGTGGATCTTCTGGGCCCAATTTTTTTCTTGTCCCTGTGCATAATATTGGAACATTGAAAATAAATAGGACTGTCCCAAATCAATTGGAAGCTTCTTTAGAAAACTGTTTTGCTGCTGGAATACAGCCTCTTACTCTACAATTCTGCTGTGAAAATGAGGCCAAAATGTACTCCCTACTGTAGCGTATGAATGCATCTAAAATTGCTGTAGCCTGTTTCAGTACATGTGGCTCAGCACATCACCCAGCTCTTGGCTACGTGCCAGTGGGAGGCTCGAGTGTCTGCAGTACCTCTGTAAGCTTGGAACAAGGGCTCTGGCACTGACTGCCCCCTGCTCAGCCCAAATGAACATCACTGAGCTCATTGAAGTCATTTTGCCTTCAGACTTGAGAAAGCAGGGACAGAAATTAGCCTAAAGAGGGATTTGATGCTGAGGCAATTTGATAATGAACATGTCTCCTCACTGGTGTCCCAATATCTGAAAAAGCAGATCAAGCTCTGAAGATTGAAGTCTTTGTTCAGTAATGTACCCTTGCCCTCTGCTTCAGCTGGAATACGGTGTGCAGTGCAAACTTGGGCCAAAGAACTCATCTTGATCTTATGAGTTGTTTTATTATTATTTTATTATAATAGTATCTTACAAAATTGCTGCATGTTATATTAATACATTACTAGTAATGTATTAATATAACTGATAAGATTATTTTTATTTTTTTAATAAAAAATTGTTATACTATTTGGCCCTGCCATACTGACAGAAGAGATCTGTTACTAAAGTCAGGAGAAGTATGATCACATACAAGGACAAACTGCAATGATGGTAGAAAAAGCTAGAACCAGAAAAAGTAAATTGTCTTTATTTGTACACACGGCAAGGCTTTAAATCACTTTAAGCACAAGTGATGAGTAAAATCAGATTTCAAGGATAAAGTCCAGGTGTCTCTGAAGTCATAAGGGCTCATGTTTGTTTTTTCCTTACTGACTTCAGAAGAGAAAGAAGTCCCAGAAAGTAGAAGAGCTTTCAAATAGACAGTAAATTAACTACTGAAGTGGAACAAGGACTAGCCATACATCACAGAAATTACTTGTGCACAGAGAGTCTCCATCTAGATTAGAGAAGTGCTCAGCTGAGAAAGCCAAGAGAATTAAGGAATGAAGAGATGGACAAAGACCAGACAGATCCTGAAATAAACTGTAATCAGACACATTTTTTATATTAGAAATATGGTACAAGATTACCTGGTGTGATTTGCACAGCAGCACTGCAGCTAACTGTGCTGCGGGGCTGTATGCAGCAGTAGATGCTGGTCCATGTGACTTTACTCAAACTCTTTTAATCACATTGGAAGTGTGACATTCTTTCAGTGCCAGAGTTGCTGTGCAAAGGCAATATTGAATTTCACAACATAGTTCATTTCCAGGCAATCCAGTAAATTAATGTTTAATGAACATATGGGGTTTTATCATAAAGAATATTTCTAAGGAATACAAGTTCTTTGATTCAGCTTCTTCTTTACTGATTTATTTTTGTAATACTGAAGTGGAAGGAAATTAACTTTTCACCATTCTCAGGTCTTTATTACAGCAAAGAATCTCTGGGACACAAGGTGCATCCAACATTCAGACCTACTAAACATTTTTTGGGCCAAACAAATGGGTTAGGCCAACTTTGCTTTTTCCTCACAAACCACTCAAACATCCTGTGCTACGTTTCACTTCCATCCTTTCTTATACTCCCCTTAGACCCAAATTCTTTAGGTGATGGTCTTGCTTTTCCAGGCTGATTAGGACTGGTGGGCTCTACCTTGTTTTCTGCTGACTGCATTAACAGTGCTCAACTGGTTCTTCCTACAACGCTTCTTTCAAACCTGTGGGGAAAAGCCAATGTGATAAAACAGCAAATGATCACAGTAGAGGATGAGCAACCTTACAGAACAAATTCTGGCTTTTCTGCAAGCTTCAGAGCCTCGTGCATGCCCGCGGCCGAGAGTTTGCGGTTGATGTTCCTGTATCTGCACTGCAGCAGGTTGCGATAGGTTGTCCTCAGGTCCCGGTTGAAGAAGGCATAGATAAAAGGGTTAATGAGGGAGTTTGCATAGCCCAGCCACAGAAATGTTCTCTCCACCCAGAGGGGGATGCAGCTGCACGCTGTACCACAGATGAAGGGCCTTGCAGTTGAGAGGAGGAAAAAGGGCAGCCAGCAGATTGTGAAAGCCCCAACAATAATCCCAAGGGTTGTGGCAGCTTTCTGTTCTCTTTTAAAGATGGAAATGTTTTTCTTTTCATGCTTTAGGAGTCGTGAAAAATTAGTACATTCTTCAGATTCCTTGTGCAGTTTTACAAGTCCATTCACAGAAATCCTTTCCATTTCTTCCAGACGGGGAAAACCAGAAAACTTGTGTTTAGCAGCACTCCTCCTGGCAGCTTTATAGATCTGATAGTACATGAAAAGCATCACTGACATTGGAATATAAAATGCAACTGCTGTGGAGTAAATGGTGTAGCCAAAGTCTTGACTGATGAGGCAAACCTTTTCATCGTTGACGTTCTGGGCCCAGCCGAAGAGCGGGGGTATGGTGATAGAGGCAGACAAAAGCCAGACACACAGGATCATTTTGGCCATACACTTCCCATTCTGCCTCACAGGGTATGTAAGGGGTCTTGTGATTCCCAGGTACCTGGAAGGATAGCACAGAGTTACTACAGAGGGCAGAGGTTAACTGTTAAAAGTTATTCACTTACTCTGCCCTAGACCAAAATCTTTGGCTAAGTTTTCCGTTTCATAATTTTCAATCCTCTCTTTGCAAGTACTTCCAACTTGTAATTCATGTGTCTTTCATGTTAAAATTTATAATGTTAGTATTCTATATAAAAGGTCTTTTATTCCAGAAGGAAATCTCCCATTGGCCATAACAGGCTGTGATTTCTATGAATTTGTTCAATCTTCATGCACATAAAGCATATTTAGGCTTTTAAGGAAATTCTGAAACCTAAATTTTATTTTGCTACCTTAAGAAATCTTGGAGTATAGAAGAATGTTCACTCCCCAAAGTCTATCACTTTTTGTATTGAGTGGATGGTTATAACAAGCAAGCACTCATCTTCATTCTTCTTATCTATTCAACAATTAGGAAGAGCTCTGCCACTAAGCTGAGATGATGAACTGTCTTTCTTTCCTTCATGTTTCAGGCAGGAGTAACAAACTACAAACTTAATCCAATAGATTATTTCAGTACTAAAATAATTCTTTTTATAATCTCTTAATCAAAAAGAAAATACATTTATTCAATGTCCAAGGTTTGACTGAACAAAGTAAAAATCTGTCCCAGTTCAAGAAGACTTGGAGAAGAAAACACAGTTTTACAGACAAGAAAAATGCTTATAATGGGTCAGTTTTTCATAGAAAAAAAAAATTAGGTCTGTTGAAAACTTTTATATTTCCTAATTTGGGGTATTTTAAACTAAGTATCTTTTTCTAATTACAAAAGTAGTACTATGGCTCTGCATAGCTGGGTAAGAATATCCTGTTTGAATTTACTTTCAATTATAGAAAGTTTCTGTATTTCCTTTCTGACAATGGGAATTTTCTCTTAGATAGAATCACATGCCTTTATTTAGATCTAAGATTTTTAGTTTCAATTTTGGCTTCTGCTAAACTGGAACTTACCTATCAGTTACTGTTAGCTCCCCAAATTGTTCTTTTTCACTTCCTCCAGAAGGATTTAGAGAAAATCAGTGTGGTTTGTTTTGTTACTTGTAAAAGAAATTCTTTCAAATCAAGTTCCTGAATAATGTTTTGGTTTCAAGAGCTACCAGTGTTTATTCATATAGTGAAAGTTCTGGAGTGTTACAAACAAGAAGTATAGCAATGTGATTTAAAATATTTTTGAGGAGCATGTTTTCTCAGTCCATTCACTTAGCAGAACAAACATGAGATTTGCCTGGCTCTGTGGAATGCATTGTTGATTTTACTGCAGTGCAGTAGCCCCAGTGCTCTTGCTTTATACAAGCACTTGGGTAAGCTAGAGTTATGGAAGTAAAAGAAACATCATTTATTGATCTGTTCTGATAAGTATCAACAATCCTGTTCAACCATGTCATTGGCTTTATATTGCTTTTGTGACAAGCGTTCCAAGAAGGACAGACTGGCTTATTGTGCTCTATTCTTGACGGGATGCACAAGTAAATTACAGCAGATCAGTATTTTGCCAGTGAATCTGTGCCTGGAGGGGCCATGAACTAAGAATTCTAGTTGGAATTGTCTGGGATCAGAGCAGTGCAATCCCTGGACTGTGCTGCTAAAAAGGGCTGCTTCTTGTGCCCCTCACCATCAGCATTAGAACATAGCCCCTGGCCCAGCAGCCATGGGCATCATGCAGAGACCATGGAGATTTCTGACTTATAGCACCATGGCCAAAACCATTCTCACTCCCAGGAGCCAAGGGTTTCCCAAGGTGCTCCAAGATGCGGAAGAGAGGAATTAGTGCAGGAAACTTCAGTTTAACTAATTAAAGTATACCTCACACTGCTTTAATTAGTGCAACTGCAGCAAGGGTGAGCTCTCAGCTGCAGAGTTTTGGGGACAAGAGTGGCCTACCCTTAAAATTTGTCTAAGAATAGCCCAGTTTAGGTACAAAACAGCTAAACACATCCTTTGTCATTTACAATGTGTTGTTTTCAAAAAAATCCTTATCTGCCTTACTGAAGTATGTGCTCCTATAGCTATTACCCAACTGGTCGCTAAAAATAACACTTTTAGGGTGAAGTTTATTACATAGCTAAAAACGTTAAGCTGGATTTCTGTACAAATCAGATCTGTGGGCTGCATATTCTGAGTGCCTACTGATGCATTCTCATGCACCAGAATATAACAAAAAGAATTCATGAAAGCATAAGTATACTGAAAAGAATGAAAATTCATTAGTTTTGCCCTGGCATCACTTTTTTGGAGTGTATCTTTTCTTCAGAAATGCTATTTGAAATTAAAATACGCTAATTAGCATAAAAATACACCAGCATTGCTTCTGCCTTATTCATTTTGCTAAATGTAGTATGATAGGGGGAAAGAAGTCAGCAGGCACAAATGAAGGAATGTTATCTTTTAATCTTTCTATATGAAATCCATTACCCTTGAAAACTCATTTGCAACGTCAAAATAATGTAAATCACTACTGTTGTCTAATACACTGGAGAGTGTTCGGGGCTTAATAGATTCATGAACTTCAAAAATATTGTGTCAAATTCAGTAGGAAAATATGCTTTTTAGTGCTTAAACTAGTACTTTAATAAAAAATATTAAGGTAAATCAGCTGAACTTAACATATTCAAGTGTAAGTAACACCTTGAGGTTTTATTATTGGGAAAGAATTAAGTCAGAGTCCCTAAAAAGCCCATTTAATGTGTCTCAGCTATCCCCCACATGAAAGAAGTGTCTCAAACTTGTTATTCTGAGATTTGCTTCTTTCACATGCCACAGATGTTCATTTTGATCTTGGTGGAGAAGAAACTGTGCCTGGGTTCTCACTTTTAAAAGAAGGACAATGCTATTCTGTATTTTTCCTGCTCTGAATTTCTTGACTCAATGGTTCTGCCAGACAGGGCATCTCTCCATGTTACACCCAGCACAGTGAGCTCTCTATCTGGGTTACTCCCCAAAGGCAGATGAATGGCCTTTATTTCTTCTAAATTGGTCATGGCATTTTCCATTCAGCCTTGCCTGATGCTGCATGCAGAACTCTGAGGTGCAGGATGCTGTTCCAGCCCTACAAGAGGCATAGCAGACACAGCATTCACGTTCTGCTGCCACTCCAAGGATGCTGGGTGAGTGGAAAACACCGAGAAGGAAGAATATGGCACTGCTGTCCAATTGATACAGCAAAAAAGGGTGATGTGAATGCTTCTCTACTGCATCACATATGTGGGAAACAGACCCTTGCTTGGAGAGCTCGAAGGAAACAGCAGAGACCAAAAAGATGGCAAAAGGTGAAGGGCAGAGTAAACCTTTTTGTTAAATGTATGTGTATAAACACATGAGCACATCCCTGCTCTAGGCTGGTTTCTTATGATTTCTCCAGTGTCTCTTCTTCCCCACTGGGGGTTCTGCTGCAGTCCCATTCAGGTGTGAGGGATATACAGCTCTGGGGAGGAAAAATTACCCCATCCTTTTTCTGGAGCTCTGGTCAAACCTGGGAGGGGGTAAAGAATTCCCCCCTTTCACCAGCCATTGTACACAATTCCCATTTGCCACACACGATGTTCAACAATGGAAAAGGTGAATAAACAAATCCTTTCTCTTTGCTTTACAAAAATCTGATTCCCTGTGACATAGAATTGTTCCCCAGTATCTCTAAATGGTTATCATTTAATGACAATAAACTGTCATAAACAATTTAATGTAAAGCCATTATAACTATATAGGTCTGCTCCTGAGACAATTCAGTTTGTGGGCTTTTCTGCTATCAATCCACTACAATGACCACAGAGAATAGTTTTTATCCTACAGGGCTAAAAAATTCCTATGATCACATAGACAGATGGGTCTAGTCCTCACACCTTTTGAAATATCCAGGAAACAACCTGAGGCTTAACAGCTACATTGACTTAAACAATAGAAAGAAAATAGTAACAGGATGATCCAATTTGTGACCATGTGTCCTAAATCTTTCTCTCCTAGCTCCATTATATGGCAGAAAGATAAAAAGAGTGTCACTGGAGGCAAAGTCACAGAGCAATAGAAAACCGTACAGTTAAAAGAATTAAAATAATTTTGAAGCTTTTTGCCAATTCAATAATAAATTGAATGCATTGTGACATCAGCATCACTTATGCAATGTTGTACATACATGTAATTCCTCTGTTTCTGGTCTCCATGTACTTTATAGGCAGATAAGCTTCCATTCTAGTTAGTAGTCCACATTTATGTCTCAGATATCACTGTCTTGATCTAACAGATTCCAGAATCAGATTAGGTCTTTCATTGTCTGACCATGCTTTTATGAAGCAGATTGGATTGCAATGGAATAGGACTAGAAACATTATACTGGAAATGATACGTATGTGTATTACAGCTATTTCTGCCAGGAACCACAAGATATTTTGTTATCACTTACCATTTGATTAGGAGTTGTGCTTAATATGAGATTCTGTCAGTTCTTCTATTGCTGTATTTTAAGAGGCATAAAACTGCTTTATTTCAAAGACACAACAATATTTCCTCCTTTGCTGCTCTGTTTCTCTAGCATAGAAGCTTTCTGTCTTCAATATGTATGTCCATGCAGGATTTCTTGGCAAATCCACATCTACAGAATCCCATCCTGTATTTCACCTGCAATAATAACTTATTCTGAAGAATTGTGCTGATCTACTGGCTTTTCTCCATTGGCTATGATTCTCTCATCATCTCTCATAATTTTTTTCTATTTGGTTCAGCTCAACATTAAAAGACTCTTCACAGGAACAGGAGCAAAAGGCCATTCCTAAAATCTATCCAGCATGGAAAAATATTCTCTCTAGTATAGTAATATATCTAGATAATTTTTTTTCCTTTCCTTCAAATGTAAATGTAACAAGTTGAAACAAATACCAAATCTATTCTTTCTGTTATGGCTGTGTCAAAACACCCAGCAAATACTGTTTTCTTTTCAATTATGTGTTTACACAATGCAAGAGTTGCCTTGTCCCTCAGACTTCCTTTTAAATAAAACAAGATATACCAACATACAAACTGATCAGGGAAATACTATTCCCACCACATACTTCAGTAATTGAGACAGAAATAAAAGAACAGAAGCATAGCAAGGCCTGAATAGGGGACATGAGCATTGCAGTGCACAGCTATGGTCCATAATGTGACAATTACCTTGTTAATTATTGTACAAAAGTACTTTACCTTTCTGCAATACAGACTGGCCTCATAATCACATCATGATCACTCTCCTGGGAAGAGGAGGATATTTTAGAGGCAGTAAAAGACTTTTCTCCTTAGCAGAAATGCTCAAAATTACTAATTTCAATGCATATATGAAACCTTTCAGAATATGAATTGGGTCACTTTAAAGCCTAAACAAAACATCGTGCAATGGTAGAGTGAGACAGCAGAACTAACAAAATCAAAACACTACTCAGGGGAGAGAAAAATACTTTGATTAATTCTATGTTATATCTAGTTAAAAGTTGCATCTTTCCTATGCTGTGAATTAGCAGAGTTTAGAAAAGTCTTGGCACTGTGGTCAGTTTCCACATCTTGATTGCTAGAAATCCTAGAAAGCTCTGCTTCATCCTTCTCAGCTGATGGTGAATAAACAAATACAAAGGATCTTAAATTTATGTTTTGATACCTATTCTTCTAGATGCTTATGCTTCACATTTCATAAAATTTCAACATTGTTATAATTGAAAGGGTGATGTGTTAATTTTGCTATTTGAAAACATGAGAATGAAACACTTGTTTTGCTTTCAGTAAGGTTAACACTTTACATTATTCCTCTTTTTCTTCTTAATTCCCCTTTTTCTTCTCCCTTCTTACATTCTTCTTCTTTTTCTCGTTAAGGTTGACACTTCAAATTATTCCCCTTTTTCTTCTTAATTTCTTCTTAATGAAATGTATTTTCTTAAGTTCTTTTTATAATAGGATGACCTTCATTTCGACTGCTATAGTGGGCACATATTTAATTTATTCTACATAGTAAATGTTCTTACTTGATTTTTCTTTTTCTCAAAACCATTGTAGGGGGTTATTTTTGATGAATTCAAGAAGTGTAGGCTTTCCTGGCAGTGGGGGAGGATTAAGTCAATCAAAATTAAATAACTTAATTCTAAAGGAATGTAATTTGCATAGTAGAAGGTTGCTTTCTCCTCTCATACATTTTAGTTTCTCTGTGCTTTCCTGGGCTTTCTTCCTTTCATATTGTATAACTTTACAGCCTCATATTTTTCTCATTGATTTTAGCTCATTTTTTGTAATTTTATTTCACTCATTTTTATTTCACCTTCTTGCTCTCTTATTCCTCTTTCTCTGTTAGCTCTGTATTTTTCCTTCTTTATTTTTGCCTACTAATCTTACACATTCACCCCATGGGTAGGGGGATGCATTCTGTTCTCTTTCTAAGAAATACACAACACCCATACTGCCAGAATATGTGTAACATCTTTCCATTCAACTTCTATTACCTTGCTTGTAATTCTGAAACCATATTACTCTTTCTTTTCAGACCCTGGCAAATTTCTTTCACCTGCCTTCACCCTTTGCCTTTCATTCTCCCCCTGCATGCCTGTCAAAGCATTTATCACCTGTCACATCTTGTTCTCAGCTCCATGACAAACCAGTTCTTTAGCCTTTCATTTTCCACTGCAAACTATACATTGCTTGGAAGGAAAAGTCCCAAAATGCAGTTGCTGGTGTTTACCTTGCAGCACTGCCTGAATGTTAGATAATGTGTATTTCCCACCCAATATTTTGCAATTACCCTTGTAAATATTCTAAATTATAAACTAAAAGGTTTTATTAACTCTCTTTGAAGAAAATTATACTTATGTATTTTTCCTTTTCTACCATCACCAGTGACATTAATGTAAGAGATACAAGGAGGGAGGTGGCTTTCAGCCTGTTTAATCCTTCACCAGCCTCCTAGAAACCAGATACATTTCAAAACTGGAAAGGTTTTGGACACAAATTATTTAGAATTAAGTTGCATTCTGTAATGGAAGACTTACTATTTTTATATGTTTTTAAAATGTCTGAACTCCAGCTTTCATCATCACTTGTTTCCTGTATACAAGTGTGGTTTGCTTGCGGAGTGCAACAAGATTAATTATATACAGAGCTCAAAAGGGCTTTTCACCCCACTTCTTGATAGATAATCTGTAACACTTCAAACCTCTCCAAATCTGGGCAAGTCACACAATGGAAGAATCATTTTTCTTTACACTGTACAACAATGTGGAAGGATGACGAAAATAAAAAATAATTTCATCCTTTTCTGAAAGAAAATGTGTAACTGTATCAGGGACATACTACCCACTTCTGTCTTTTCACACACTCACCTCTCCTCCCAGATCTGCAAGCTCCTTTATTTAACACAGATATATTTATTTTTGTGAAAGAAGCGAGAAGAGAGTAAAAATGTTTTTCTTATTTTTTTCTTTTTTTTCCGAAGTAATAAGTTATATTAATCAAAACATAGAATAAAGTATGATTTACAATACATACTAGTAACATTTTAGGAATATTCCCTAGAGAAAGACTTCTCAGGCTTTTTAAGAAATATCTAATTTACTGAAAATTTCTTCATGAAATCATCATAGTATACACACAAGCTGCTTCACCAGTGCAGAAGCTTGTGAATACAGGTTCATACCCTGTGGTATCATTCAGAATAGTTGTTAAATCATTTTATCAAAGAGAAAAAGGAAAATTGAAACCTCTTCAAAGACAGCAGTTAGTTTTTTTGCTATCTTCAATAAGGGGATTCATATCAGAAAACACTATTTCTATCACAATTCACATTTCAACTTATTCCACATTGAGACCCTTTTTATTATCCCAAAATATTGTAGATCCATAGAAACAAATGCAGTGCATTTGTATCATGTCAACTTTCATACCTGAGTATCTAATTACATGGGGTTTTACATTCATTTTTATCTTTATGTGTATGATGCAGTATTTCATTTTATTAAGTTATTACAACATGCCTGGCTTCTTTGTGAGAGGGCAGAGAAGATATTTAACCTTCTGATACTATCTGGGAGACTAAGATAGGAAAAACTCTTTTCTAGAAAAAGAATTAAAGAGGAATTGCATTCCTGTTTATTTCTGTCTGGTTGTGATGCAATGTTCATTAGCAATTGAACGTGCAGGAAAATAGTTTGGAAAAAGCTAGGAAAGAGGTTTTATCTCATATGGCCTTCTGTATGTTAGAGGAGAACTGGGTAACTCTGAAAAGGGAAAATGAATCTGAGTAAATGATGGGGCATGGCTGGAGGGAGGTGGTGCTGTCAGGGAGCTTGAGGAGAAGAGAGAATCTGAAAGCTATTGGGGAAGGATGAGGCTTGACTTGAAATTTGTTCAATAGTGTTACAGGGGACTTAAAGATCCCTTTAAAGATCTGGTTTCTTGAAGCAACAGCTCAGATGAAATCCCTACTCTTTTCAACAGAGGCAGTTTCTGAACAAACAAAAATGGAAAAGAATATGTTTTGCAGATAGGAACTGGAAAATCCTCATTTTCCTTTTGTGTTCTCCCCATCTCAACCTTCTCGTCCCTCACACCCAGGGGAATTGTCAGAGAATGTGTGGAGGCTCAATTTCAGAGCTATGAAAAACTGTCTTTTGTTTTTTAATCAATGACTACCATAAAGCAGAAATGGCTAAGGTGATTTTCTCCAACTTCACTACATGAGTCACGCTTGGATTGATACTAAACATCAGCTTAAAAGGAATTATTTTGAAAGTTATAATAGTGTTTCAAAATGAAAGCCTCCCACAACTTTAACTAGAAAATCATGACTGATGTCTTCAGTACAATTAAATTAAACATTTCAGAAATTTCCATCGTATAAGTGATGAATGAAATGAAAAACCACAGCCCACTAAACTGCTAATACCACTGTATTAAAACAAAGTATCCTCAGGGAATAGCTATTTCAGTGTGCTGATATTACGTCCCTTCTCTTCCTTCCTTGAATACAAACAGTTTAAACATAATATCTCCAGATAAAGCACTTAAGGAACAACCCCCTCTAGAATACTTCTTCCCTCCTCCCCCTCTTTTTTTTCCTCCCTCTGAAGAGACAGAAGGAAAAATGCTGGAAAGACCAAGTCCACATTCTCCTCTTTGCTTCTCCATGACAGTAATTTTGCAAGAGCCCTGAGGAGCACTTGAACAGTCATTATAGCTGAATCTGAGTACAGACCCAACCTACTTGGCCATTTTTGGCTTTGTCCATAGTTGTATTGGCCTGAAGGCAGATCTGATTTTTTTTTTAAATCACAGAAAAGTTTTGCTGTGTTCCAGTGGATCAGGTATGTGAAAATTATAAATGTTGGCCTCAAGCTTTACTTGTTTGCCCAAGTTTGGCCAGACAAAAAACAAACTATATCAATTAACTGTTTTAGATACACAGGAAAATCCAAGTCTAAAGCAGGTTTAATTAAGAATATTTTTTCAAAAACTTTGGGATATATGAGGCATCTTGTATAGTGTTTATCTGGCTGTTTTTAAAGATGCACACTGGAGTTTCTTCCCCTACAGTCATAAAATAATTTCTCTCTTCCTAGTATGAATAAGTGTTAACACAGGAAAAATCATATTCAGGTTTGGAACAGAGGCTGTGGGCTGGGGAAGAGCACAGCATGAGGGGAAGCTATCAGGGAAGGAAGGCAGAGAAGGTTAGATTAAATTGTGAGTCTACAATTCAAGAACCTTTTAGAAAACTGCTGCTCACAGTCCTTTCCAGCAGACACTTATTATCATTAATAAGGTGATTCCTACCCTGTAACTTATATAAACAGTGATTCTGTGCAATGTCTTGATATTTTAGCAGTATATTTTCTGCTCAGTATGTGGTACAGAATGAGGTTATCATGTCTTATCATCTTTCATGCCAATGAATGTAAGGTTTACTGTAGCTACCACACTTCTCAACAGTATGTCATTTATTTCCTTAGCACTCATTTTAATAACTTATTCACTTACAGCATGCTTAAACACCCAGGCTCGAGTTCTCCCTTCATGTGTAATTCTTCTGCCTGCTCTCATTTTCCTCACAAAATGTCTCATTTAGTAATATTTTGGAATTTAGTATCCATAAATAAACTGGTCAGGTTGAGCTTTCCTATATAAATGGGAAATAGAAAATTTTCAGGAATTTAATATTATTTTATGAATATTTCTTCCCTTTGCAGTCATTCAGAATCCTTAAATACAGAGCCCCAGGTGCCCTTTACCTGAAGGAGAAGGTTAAAGGAGAGAAAGATATAGTGATGAGAAGTAACTGCAGCAAAACCCAAACTGCAGTCAGTAAAACTGTATGTTCAGCCTTTCCCAACCTCAGTATTTAGTAGTTCATTTGTCATAATATTTATTCACTTTTGCCAGCAGCCTTTGGAATGAAGAAAGCAATGGCCAAGTGGACAAAATCTCTTTCTAGCTGACAAGTCCTCCACTCTAATGACCTTTGCATCTCCTGGGTCTTGCTCAGACCTGCCAGGCTGTGGTTCCACACGGGTGGCTTTTTTCAGCTTGCACCAGTAACATTTAATCCAACTCCAGGAGTGCATACTCCCCATCTAAGGTGTCACCAGGTCTACCTTGTAAAGGCAGCTGCAAGTAAGCTTAGAGACCACTGGACAGGAAACCTGGGGAAAGGTTTGCCAGGACACTGTGTCCTCTCTGTCTAGATGAACAAAGGCCTGCCTACGACAAATCTCCACTACACTGTATCTTCTTATCAGCAACATCCTTCATATTTTTCTTTCTTTTTAAAATAATGTGAAATCTGCAACACTAAATATTTTTAAAATATAGAACACATTTCAACACAAACTGCTACCACCAACTTCACAGGCATGAAAATATAGTTCATCCAATCTACCAAATTAATCTCTTGCTTTTTTCTTGTCAAGAAATTAGTTGCTGGCTCTCTTCCCCTGGGGTTTCAATCTAGAATGACAAAATTTGAGGACAGATTCAGCTATTGACTTTTCACAAATACCCATTTTTCCAGCTCAATACATGGTCACAATACCTCACATTGTGTCACAATGCCTTGGTAACACCTTTTTGTGTTCCTCAGAATTTAGAATTACTCATTTATGCTAAAACAGAAATACAGCTGATGATAGATAGCAGGATGTGAAGATTATCAAGGATCACAGAACTCTCTTTTATATTCATTTTACAGATGCTACACCACACAAGTGGGATCAGCAGAAAGCAGCCCTCCTTCCCACCTCTCAGTGAGTTAATATTTCCTTTGCTTTTTTGTTTTTTCCTCAGCAACAAGTTGGCAACTCTAAGGTTCTTCTGAGATATGGTGGCATCAGCTCTGTGTGGGTAAAAAGTAAAATACCTAAGGTTTATTTCTGTGACTACAGTTTCCAATGATAACAGCTTCATTGCCAGGCAGAAAACCTCAAACACTCATTTAAATTTAGGAGCAGAACGTTGGCATCAGTGTGGGCTGAATCACCACAGCTGGACACCTCAGGTAGCTCACCACAAGTTGCAGGTGCTTGAGAAATTTGACAAGGTCCTCCCTTTATTTCAACAGTAGCAGTGCAGAAGCTTTGTGTTAAATAACAGGCTTTGGAAATGTTAAAATCCTTCTTGTGTTGTTTAATTCATAGACAAATGGTCCACAATGCTATTTTATTTTCTGTTATTTAAAAAAAAATATTGTGTTCTGTTAATGACCATATTTATTTTGCAAAAATAGGTTTTTCATATGGGACAATACACTCTTGAGACACAACAATCACTATTGTTGCTAAAAGTGCTTGTGATAAGAAGTGGATCTTCAAATGCAGATATTTAGAGTAAAAAGGAAACTGCAGTACATAACAATTCAAAAGATAAGTCTTTTGAGCCAAAGCTGTACCACTTTTAGCATCAAAACATCTTATTAGACTATTAAAGGAAAGCTTTGCATCTTTTCAGCAGCTCTTTTGGGTCATGGGTATAAATATTTCCAAGTAATTTATGACCAGACAAGAAATTCTTTGTTCAGGGATTTAATATTTCAACTACTTGCTAAATGTCCACTTCTACAGAAAATAAACAAAATTTAACAACCCACATGAAGAACTGCTTACAGAAAATTATTCTGGCAAATTGCACTGTATATCTGAAATATTTCATGACAATCACAACATCTTTTCATGGCTTATATTCAAGATGACAGGTTGTAAATTCTGCAATAAGTTTAGATAATAGCATATACCTCTGTTATCTGTACTTATGCTTTCCATTTTTACCTTCTCATATTTACACTGATTGACAATTTCTGAATGAATGCCTGTTATCAGAGTAAATCTTCTAGGGCACTATTCTTTACTTTAATTTAAAAATTCCTGTATTTTCTCACGTGGGAACAGTCCTCTAGTGAACAGATGCTCCTGGCACAGACTTGGAATTTTTACAGTTACCTTTTGTGCCCCTCTCTAGAGATCTGCAAACCATATGTTGAAATACATTGTCCCCAGTCTCCAACACATCTCCTGAAAAGCAAACAGTTTATAAATAAGGTACTTAAAGCTCCTTATTGGTGGCCCAATTTCACTTGCAGCAGCAATAGGCCATATTCCTGGTTACAGATACTTGTATGGTTGACAAGAATTTATGATTCAAATGCCACCAAGGACATCAGTATTATTCAGTGGCAGTGAAGGTGGCACAGCTCCATGCCAGGTTATTGGGAAGAGACATCATGATGGGTTTGCCTGGATCTCCAATTACAATCTCTTCATAAAAGACTGGAGAGTTTTCAACCAAAAAATCAAAAGTAAAAATTTGTACAGAAGTCTGCCTCAAAAGTAGTGTTCTTGCAGGCAAGCCTTTGCTGCCAGTTCTGATTTTACCCAGCTTGGTGAATGTCTGAGATACAAGAAGCTCTGCCCATTCTCCCTTGGTCCCTGACCCGTTTTTCCACCACTATTAATATGTGGAAAGCTTCTGCTTGCCCTCAATCTGCCACACCCTTCAGGACAAATAATTTCCAGTGTGAGAAAAATGTTACCTTTCATATGGGTCTGCCTGCACTGCCCACAATCTCCTTAAGAAAAATAAGAACTGTACACAAAAAAGGATTTTTGTCAGATTACAGACTTTCCTTGTGGCTACACTTTAAACTTCTACAAACTAAAAAAACTGGGTTTAGTGTTTAACTGTACCAAAATCCCACCCTTTTCCTTGATATATCTCAGGAAAAAACTCTGCTGCCAATTTTCTCTTCACAACACAATGTACCTCTAAGAATAGACTTCACCCCAGTTTTCCTTAACTTAAAAAAGTTATTTTTGTAATATCCCTCTTGGCTTTGTGTTTTGGTTTGGTTTTTAAACAATTATGACAATTAGCAGTGAAATAGCTATCAGTGATGAAATAAACCCCCTTCAGTGGTGTCTTGTGCTACCTCCCATTTGATAGCGAAGGCCACGATAGACAGAAAGAATATGCTCAGTTCTGATTTGATTTCCATACACATCTCTCTTCTGCACTACTAGAGAATTCATTCTTGTCTGTGCACTACCCAAAAGCCATGTTTATTGTTAGAAGTGAGTCACCACCAGATTTGCATACATGCTAATATGTACAGAACCACACAGATGTAGCAGATAATCTAGATTTCTATACAAAGCCTTGAATAAACAGCAAGGTACGAAAAGAAAAATCAGTGACGCTCACTCTCTAATTTTGCTCTATTCAAACAGAATAAAAACAAATTTTCACTTTGACATATTTAATCCTGGGATGTTTGAAAATGAAAATTTGCAGTAAGAGATTGTTTAAAAAAATTCAGCTGGTTTTTGCCTCTTTTTAGTATATATAGGAATATATATCTATATATACTATTCAATCTTTCAGAAATAGTTAGCTATCCAGTAGAACAAGAAAAACTAAAAGTTGTAAGCTTTCCAGGTGAAAGAAGTTGTCCTCGCCTTACAGACAGCAGTGACCATTAGAACAGAACTGCAGTGAGCACTGTTTCATGCTACTTGTGCTTTGGGCATGCAGAAGGCAGAACCTGTGATTTTGCTCCCCAGTCTTTCTTCTGACAGCAGACTCAACTATTTCTCAACCTCTTTATTTTCATACAAGACCTACAGTGACCAGCTTTCTTCAGACTTTCTGGTCCACTGAGGAAGGACCAGATCTGTGTGTTATATATTGAGAGGGGGAAAAAAAAGAGGTGTTTGTAAGGTGACAGACAGTGCCATATGTACTTATCAACTGCAGATGAAGCAAGTTTCAAAATTTGCCACAAATATTTCCAGTTAAATATTTCAAACTCAACAACAATATCACATATAATACTGTGTTTCACTAAAAGGAATAAGATATGCTATATAATTTTCAGGGAGTTTTAGAAATAATTTCCAGAGAAAATTAATTCAGGAAAGTGAAAATATTCCCTGATAAATTTCTGTTCTTCTAGACTCTTATGTGGCATGCTGCTACTGATATAGTAATCTTGTTTCAGTGTACAAAACTACAAAAGCTTTGATGTTTCATTCTATGATACTTATCCAGTTCAAGAAAAACACTAGGAAAATATATTTTGATACCAGTGTAATCAGGTTACACTACACATCATGCCAGTATGATATGCATTTGCATTTTTTTAAATTATATTTGGATATATTTTGAAAGCTCCCTTCAAAAACAAAGAGGAGTGTTTCTAGAATCACATTTTTGCTGTGAATCTTGAAGCAAATCCAACCTTACTTACAGAAACTATTTTTGTTACCTTGATAGGAAAGAAATCACTTTTTACATGTCTCCAGAGTGCCCTGCTTGGCAAAAATGTGAATTAATGTTCCCTTACCTCTGACTTATCAGGCTCCTTTGAAATGTCTGGATGAACCCCCAAGAATTAGAGACCCCAAAATCACTTCTGAAAACTCATCCAGTCTTAAACCCTGGTAGGAGCAAACAGAAGATAGTTTCAAATGTGGGGGGGAAATGCAACATCCAGTTTCAAGAAAAGGCATTCAGGTAAATGTGGTTTAATCTCAAATCTCCTGCTACTCACTGAACTATAAGTCCCCATTCATGCACCTTGAAAAATCACCAGTTGCAGTCCCCTCTGCACTGCCACCTCTGGGTTACCTTGCTTTTCCACACTTTGGGACTCCCTTGCAGAAAACTGCTTAAATGCATCCAGTATAGAACAGCAAGAGAATAACCAATCTATAGATTTTCCTTCTAGAGCATCTTTCAGCTTCCCAAACTTTGTCAGCTTCTACTGTGCAGACAGAAGACACACCCAGCAAACCTCAGATCTTATGCCTTTTTCCTCTGCAAAAGGACAAAACTTCCACTGGTTTTGATGTTAAAACTTTTTTCCTGTGTCAAGTTTTCACAAAATAGTCCATCTGCTTTATAAAATATCTTTTATTTGTTAATTCCCACCTGCTTATTGTGCATCTGGCAGTGTGCTCATGAAGCTTGATTTCTCTGCAAAGATATAATAAAACAATATCTGTGGCTAAAATCTGGTTACTCTCTAAGTAACTGCATCTCTTTCCTGTGCCTGTGACACAGGAAATAATACCCAAGGATGTCACAGAAAGGTACCTGAAGAAATGGGATCATGGTAATGCAACAAACACCCCCAGATAATTGATTCATTTGGAGTGGGTTCTCAGCAACAGATAAACATTGCACTGCCTTATACTGCTTAATGCATCCAACTTCCAACTGAACTTCTTCATCTCTGAATTTTGGACCAAAAATTTATATTGTATATTTTTTACACATAAAGAATGAAATGGAGATTGCATAAGTGTTCAGCAATAAATTCTCTGCAAAAAAGAAACTACATCAGCTTAAGGAACATTCTTTAAACAGACTGCATTAGAAAAACTACATGGAAAGGAGTAAAACCAAATCTGTTCTTTTTCACTTTAGTTTAGTTTATCAATTCTGTGTTTTTCATAAGCTAGACAAGTTATTTATAGGCTCAAAAAGAGTACTGTTGTTTAACAGGCTAAACAATGAAAAAAAATGGCTCTTGTGAGGATGGCTGTTGTTAGCAATTACTTCCCCTACTGATCTCAAAACTTTCTTCTGCAATATAGACTTTAACTGCAATAATTTCATCACATACTTTTCCTATAGTTCCTTTTAGGTTTTTCCTCATTTCTCAGTTATTTCTGTGTGAATATAAATATATTAAACAAAATCTCATGAGTGGCACTACTGGTGGCTGTCTGTGCTTTTTCTAGATCCAAAATATATTACAGAGAGGAATTTTTCTTAGCTATTTCTGCATATATATTCTATATGGATTTTGTGAATGATCTGAGCCAGGCTGGCAGAACAGACTGCTGCCTTTTCCATCCACGGCACTGAGGCAGAAAAAGTCTTCCTACCAAATAGGAAGCTACACAGGACTACTCGCTATCATTAGGTTTAGCAAATTGCTAACAGTTTTCAGGTCATAGTATCAGCTTGGGATGTAGGTACAGTTTAGACATCTGGATTCTATTGAAAGTGCCTAAATCTTTATTTTAATTTTGTTCCAAATTCTTCCTCTGAGGAAATTTGAGATCTGCACAATTCCTAGACATGGGATGAGGACTCAAGAAGCCAGTGAACTTTTGGGATTGAACATTCTAAGGAGAAGCATAAGTACTCATACTTGGAGTGTAGCAACACAGGCAGGGAGAGAGAGCTGATCCTTGTATATAAAAATCACAGAATCTACAAAAAGGCCCACTTATTTGCATAGAAATTCTAAATTCTCATCAATTTAATGGAAGTCTGGTATACTCGTGAATTGTTGGCCAAGATACAGACTGGAAAAGTTCCCAAAAAAGTGTTTCATTACTTGTGTGGGTGTGGGGAAAGTGCTATAATTCTTCAACTGCATCTGAGTAGTTATGTTTCTTTATCACTTTCTAAGCCAAAGAACTATTTTTAAATTGAATTAAAAATTGCTACTTATGCAGTTATCTTGTGGATACTCTACAAAACAGCATTTCTGTAGCTATCTTGGGTCAGAACAGCAAGATGAATCAGCATGAAAACAACACCAGTTCAAACACAATTAATTCCCTTTATTTTTCATTCCCCACTAAGATGTGGTTTGTATCCATCCCTCATAATTCACTCATAATGTTTCCTCACTCTTAAATGTAAAGAATGTAAAGGAATTGTGATGTGATATAATCTATTTAATTCAGACCCAGAAAAGAGGAGCCTTAAGAGCAAAAGAAAAAAGTATCCCAACACACTAATAGGAAATTCTTAAAGATTAATTCAATTTTGTTCAATTATCCTGCAAAAGCCTCTGTAGCTCCTACTGCAGAGCTAATACTCATATCACAGAGGGAGAGAATAGCAAAGGTAATCATTGGCTGAGTAGCAAGTTGTCTTCCCTGTTTAATCCTTTAAAAATTTGAAAAGGCAGAAATACTCTTGTCTCTCCATCATATCTGTTTTAGTTCTGACAGACCTGCATGTAAGCAGATAGCCTTCTTCCAAAGTGAGGGCTTAAATAAGATAGAGATACCTAAAATATATGTTCATCTCATGTCCCCCTGACAAAGATCTGTGAAGGTTTTTATGTTGTGGAACAAAAGGGAAGATATGATCTGAAGAAAAGCACAATAGTCCAAATCTCCGCAAATTTGGATCTTTGTGGTAATCAAACAACCTTTCCAACCTAGCTGTTTCCTTGTGCACCCTGTGCATAGTTAGATATCCCCATAACAGCACTAACATCTACTTTGCACCCTTAGAGTTTGTACAACTTAGAACAGAAGCAACTTAAAATGTACAAGAAGTGCTTGGTGTGTCTAACTAGGAAAAAAATACAAGGTTTTCCAACAGAATGAAACCAGTCCATTTGTATATCCTATGCTAATATTCTTCTTTCAGGATCTGATATATTCAGCTAAAAACCACATCCACCAGTAAGGGCTGTACAGCAAAATCTCTCTGTGAGCAATAGGCTGCCAGCTGCTGGCATTTCAGGGCTCTCAGTGGCATAAGCTGAGTAGCACATATTTCTGCAAGGGAAACAAATCTAAAAGCCTTTTCAATTTACTCATTTTATCCTTCTTGGTAGGTCCTCAATGCCTCTGCTTTACTAACTAAATTGTTTGTTTAATAAAAGGTATTATTTCTCTTTATAAACCCTGCCTAACAGTTTGCAACAAATATGGTTCTTTAAGATTAATTCAATAGCAATATTCTTTCAGCTATATACATGATTCTCATATCTGCTTTGGGAAGAAGCTAGAGATTCAACAAATTTTAAAATAGTCAATTTTTTTGTTCTCTCTGCACTGCTTACAACAGCCTCATCTTTTACTTCAGGAGTGATGTTACTGGATCACAACAAAAGTTTCCTATAGTGCCCTAAAGAGACAGGTGATAGCACAATTCTTAATTACATTTCAAAAATGTTTCCTTGTCCTGTCTTAGCCCTACTTCCTAAAGAAATGTCTCCCATGTACCCTCAGGATTTTCAAGTTTTAAGTACCTCTAAATGCCTCTGAGGATAGTGGCCAACTTGAAAGACAGTGAATTTCATTCACGTTCTCTGCTTCTGTAATTTCTGATTGAAATTTCCTGGTCCTGTATTTGTATAGGTTGCCCTGTGATAGTAAGACTAGTAAGGGAGGTATCATTGCTAATCTTCTCCTCCTACATAACAAAACATGGAAGTGATTTCACCAAAGCCTTGGAAAAATGGACCTTGTGGAAATGGTCTCTCATGCACTGTATACATTGTGATGTGCAGCTCCTGTAGCACAAACAAAACTTAAACTGGACGTATGTGCTCTCAGAGAGAAATTTTCCTCAGTGATCATTCAAGGATTTCCTAACTACATACATGTAAGAACAGCTGCCAATGTGACAGCACCATTACCATCAAAGCTATACTGGCAACATTTCATCATTCACATTTGATTTTCATGCTGCCTCCCTGCTTTGCATATTTTGTAGATATGCACTATTCAAAGATTTCTTAATATCCAAAACTAATATTTGGTGGGCTTAGCAGTATTACAGTGGTGTAAGATTAATTACTTTTAAATAGGATTACAAATCATGGAGCTTTTTTAATTCTTTATTGCCAACTAGTAGAGACATTTTGTTAATGAATTGCTGGCTTGTCTCCTTTTATTTATGATACCCACTATCTCAACTATATAATGGATTTGGGTGGCAGAGGTTAAGCCTCATAAGTCACAGAATTTTAATTTCAAGTAGGTAGTAGACAACAGTATACTGAATTATGAAGAGATGGTGTTCAATAAACATTCAGTGAAAGAAGTGAGAACACAAAGACAAGAGAATAATTCTAGTTTAAATCAGCACTAGCTGGTGAAAATCAGCCATTTACAAGAGGTTATGTTCTTTCTCAAAACAGAGATACATCTCTTGTTAGTATTTTAGAGGGAGAGGGGAGTGGAGGGAGAACTGAGAACAATAAGAGATGCAGTCATCAGCGTCACCAGTTCAGTCAAAGCCCCTGTTCAGCACACAGCAGGGACCTCAAATGTTAAACTAAGAAATAGAAAAGAGCAAGAGCCCAGTGCTACAGTGTGAATCATCACACATCCTTAAGAAAGCTTAATTATGTCAACCTGTTTTCAAAAGGTTGGTAGAGATGGAGAGCTCAGATGGACATAAGAACAATCAAAGAATAGGAATACTTAATGGGGACAGAGTGTAAAAATGAAATCATCTATCTTACAAATAGAATAGAAAAGCAGAGAATAACACTGGGAAGGTAGATAAGCCTATTCATATGCTCTTGCAATACAGGAATTAAGTTTAAAAATCAACTTAGATAAATTAAAGTTAAGCAAATGTCAATGTAACAGCAATTTAAAAAATCAAACCAACACCATGAAAACAGATCGTTTCATACCGTTAGAATCTGTATGTGGATTTCATTGTCACAAGATGCTTTGCAGCATTCAGCTAACTGCTGGCCAATATTGAAGTCACAAAATAAAAAGTACTAGAGCAGAGGATGCTTGTACAGAAATTAAAGTTCTGAAATTAACACAAACTGTGATGCTTCCTGATAGGAAACAACCTCCATTTACTGTAGGAATTGCTTTTGAAAGATTGCTGCATTGCAGAAACCTAATGTAGAGCTTTTCTTAAAACTTTCTGAAGTAAACAGTCAAGGCTGCTGTTGGATATCAGAGTTGGTAAACTACTTCTAAAATCTAGTTACGAGGTTTTTCAATTTCAGCCAATTGTGTGAACTTTTAATGAAAAATTACCTTCTAGCTGTTAAAATTTTTGGCATAGAATTTAGGCTGTGGAAAAGGGAAGCTACAGGCTGCAACTTACTTTAGAACAGAACCTACATGGAAAAAAGGAATCTGTCAGCCTTCCCCTGTAGAGGACTGACACAGGCAAATGTGGGCTCTATGGTATGGTTTTTACATCAGAACTGAACACCTAAGATATTCTTCTGTAGTGTGTACACACCTCCTTGTTACCCCAGTCACTGTATCTTTTGGAAGAAGCTAAATGCCAATGAGCATAATTGGTTTTTAAGACAGCAGGTGCAAATTTTTATAAAGCAAACGTTTGAAAGTAAATTTTCCTTCAAACAAAACATTATTTGTCAGAAATGAAATTGACCTATTCTGGGATTGTCCTAGAATAAAGATAAAACCTTAGCAAGCTATAATTACTGCACCTTCTCTGGTCAGGTAAAACTCCGCTGAACCCAGTGAGGTTGCACTGTCACTCTGAAAGAATCAGCTCAAATCTACCTGTGGTGTAAAGCAGTTTAAAGACATATGTTCCAAATATTAAAGCAGCTGGAAATGCCCTATTTACTTGCACAGAGCCGTGGTAAACGGTGATAGTTTAGGTCCGGCTTTGCTTTGACACCCTGGCTCCCGAGTGGCAGCAAGGAAGATACCCAGAGGGAGAAGCAGGCACCCGGGCTGGCGCACGGGCGGCAGCTCACCCTGCTCCGGCGGGCTCCTTCCAACAGAGGGGCTGCGGGCCGGCCCTCGCCTCGCTCCCTGCTCTGAGCACGGCTCATGTCCAGGGACCCGGAGGAGGAGGAGGAGGCAGCAGAGCGCAGGTGGGACCGCTCAGTGCCGGGCCCCCGCGCCGGGGTGCGGGCAGCGGCGCGGCCGGTGCCCGGAGGGCGGGAGGCCGGGGCAGGGCTCTGGGCGCCGGACTCTCTCACCTGTCGATACTTATCACACAGAGGGTCATGATGGAGGCCGTGCAGCACATGACATCCATGGCGATGAAGACGTTGCAGAAGAGGCGCCCGAAGATCCACTCCCCGCCGATAAGGTCGGTGACGCTGACGAAGGGCATGACGGCCAGGGCCACCGAGAGATCGGCCAGGGCCAGCGAGACGATGAGATAGTTGGAGGGCTGCCGCAGCTTCTTCACGAAGCAAACGGAGATCACCACCAGGCAGTTGCCGGCGATGGTCAGCAGGGTAATGAGGCAGAGCACGGCCCCGATGAGAACTTTCTCCGCGCTGCCGTAGCTGAGGATCTGCTCCCCGCACTGGGTGTCGTTGGCGGGGAGGGGGCTCGCCGTGGGCAGCGCCGACGGGGGGGGCGACGGGCCGAGCTTGGCCAGGCTGCGCGGGGGCCAGGAGCCGGCGATCATCCTGCCGCCGCCCAGCGCCCGCGGCTCCTCCAGCGCCAGGGGCCGCAGGTTACCGGAGAGGTGGCTGCCGTTGAGGGCGAGCACCATGCTGCCGTGAGCAGCCCATGAAGCCTCGCCGCCCGCTCTCCGGCTGTCCCCGGCGCCGGGATGCTCGGGCTCCTCCTCGGGCGCCCGGCGCCGCCCGCCCCCTCGCAGCCGGCCGGGCGGCCCGTGGGGGCCCAGCCCGCAACTTCCCCCGGGGCAGCTGCGCTCGCCCGCCGCGCATCCCGGGCGGGCACGGCGCTATCGCCCCCAGCCCGCGGGCACAGGGGCGGGCGGGGGCTGCGGCCGCTCCCTCCCACCCGCGGCTGCTTTCCGACAGGCGACGGGATGGGAACCGCTCCGCCTTCCTCTCCCTCCTGCCCTCTGAGCTGCCGGTGGGGGTGCGCCCTTTCCCCGCAGTCCGGGAGCCGGTTCCTCCTGTGGCTTCTCCTTCGCGGCCGCCCCGGGCGAGGGGCGCTCTGGGATCCCCTGTACCTGTGTATATGTGTATCTATGTACATGTGTATATGTGTTATATGCACACAGGTCTCACCCGGGAAGCTGCGGCCGCAGGCGGAGGTGGCCTGACCAGAGCGGGGCTGGCGCCTCTCGGTTTGCCGGCTCCAGCACAGCCCTGTGGCACGTCCCGTGTATGTAAGCACTTCTCTCTGCATCCAAGCTTGCAAGTTCTTCTTCATAATAAGTTGGTGTGAGTACCATCACCTATAGTTTCTCTTCTATTAATATTTTGATACCCTGATTTTGAATTTACTCAGTGCTCCATGTGTAATTCCTTCTGTAAAGCTAAAACCAACAAACTCCTATTGCTTGAATTACCTGCTTTTCTTGTAGGTTCCCTGGACTCTTAGATACAAGCCAATTTCTGGGACTCACTAGCTTTCTCAATTCCTAAAGTCCTCCTATTCTTGCCTCAGAGTGGGGTGAAAATTAACTGTTTGTATTGTGAGTTACACATGGGATGCCAGCAGATCACACCCATTGATATAGTAACATGCCAGACAGTAAGGACTAAAACCAAGAAACACCTGCTCCTGAGTGTCCCTCAGGACATTGTCAACATAAGACAGAAGCCAGGTGAACTAGAGAAGGAGAGGAAATGAAAACTATTGGTCCCAGAGGTATTAGTAACCGTGAGGTTTAAATGAGGGGAGCTCTTGCAACAACACAGAAAGTTTTATTGAAGTATGCACAGGACAGGAAAGAACTGTTTGTGTGGCTCAGTAGTAAGGAAGGCTGCAGGATGGTTCCACATTATACAATTTTAAAATCTGCTTTGAAGACAAACCTAATGAGTATCCAGTTATTGGGAAAAAAAAACCAACAAAACCCCCAGCTGACAGTCCTACAGAATAGTGAAACACAAATCCATAGCAACTGAGGCTTCTATACTTGACTCACAAGAACACAAACTGAGCACAGGCAGAGCCTCCTGTGGTCCAAAATGCAGGGTTTGGTTGTTCAATTGCTGCCCTTCCCTACCACCCCCACATCTTGATTTGACTAAGATAATAAAATAAGCAATGATAAGGATGAAATCTTGTTGGGCAGCTCCTTGACCATTACCAAGTTGAAAGCATTTTCCTGTTCAGTCAAGTGTTTTTCCACACTATGTTAGTTGCTTTATTGTGTCAAATCACAACAAAAGCAATGAAAACACAAAATAAAAATCCCTGTTTAACCACCCAACATGTGTTCATGAACCTTGAGCTTCAGGCGAGTTACCCTGCCAGGTGATAAATGAAGTATTTTGTCCTCTCCAGTTAAGCAAATATTAGGAAGAAAAAGGTCTTTAGAAATTGCAAGGATATATCTAAATTAAAACATTAAGGCAAAACTTGGAGAGAGAATGTTTCCTTATTGGTTGGACATATTTTTCAAAAATAGTGTCTGAAGCACAGCTAGGGAGTTAGGAACTTAGTAAATTTTGTTCAAAATAGATTCTTATCGCAAAAGCTGATAAAATTGTACAGTTTAATACTCCCATTAAAAGCAATTTTTCAGTTGCTTAAAATGTCACTAAGGCAGAGCAAATTATAATCTGGTACTTCCTGCAAATAAATTAACACAGTTCATTAAATCAGTCATTCTTCTTGACAGCTTTTCAATACACTTCTGGGATGTGACTCTCTAAATGTTCTCAGTGGATGATACACAGGATCATTTGGTAGGGTAGGGATCACTCCTACCCATTCCAACCCAAAAGTAGGACTGAACCTTGTCTTTTTTTCTGTATCTTAAATTCCCTTACAGTTCATTCCAAGTTAATCACCTGATTTCTTTCCTTCTAAAAGGCCATGGTACCACTCTTTGAATTTGCTGTTGTAATCTTACCTTTGAAGAAACAAAGCAATTTAAAACAATTTATGTACCATTGTAGAAAGGGATTTATGTACTATTGCAGAGATGTGAAAAACCCTGGCAAGACAAAGCAGCTGACACCTCTCTAAAATATGCTCCTTGAAAGCTTTTTACTGGAACACACCTAAAATAACTTCCAGTTTCCCAGGCTGGGCTGAATCTGGTGAGGTGCTTTTCATGAGGGTTTAGAGGGTTTCACATGGCCAGTGCCTGGAAAAGCATAGAGAATCAATCATTCCATGAGATGACATCTATTCTAGGTACTTAAAATAACAACAAAGGAAAGTAGGACTCTATCTTTCCAAGGGTACATCCCATTTTTGTCTTCAGTGATCCTATCTAAAAATTCTAACACATTGTTCCAGACAGAAGTGAAACAAATGTCCAATTAGATGTCAAGAATAACAAGCTGACATTTATTCTCTACCCAAGAAATTACTTTTTCACCTTCCATCAGGCTTCAAAAATATAATCAAATCATTTTTCTGGCTGAGCTTAGTAAAATCCTGTCCTTTGAGTAATTTAGGCTCTCTATGCCTCTTAACATTTACATATACCTCCAATTCTGTGCTAAATCATTTGTCCCCCATTCTTTCTGCACTTAGTGAAGTTAAACTATTTTGTTAATATTTTAGAACGTACTTTATTTACAAATCTCCTCTTTGGTATTTTATTATTGTTATATAGAAACATTTCAGATTATAAAAAGAAAAAAAAAGGAAAAACAAAAAAGACAAAAAAACAAAAGACAACTTCTTTCTTTGATTTTTTTTCCCTCTGCCAAAGTAGTTAACTCCTCTGTTTAATTTTTCCCCTCCTCCAGAAACATAAGTGCTGATCACATAACATCTTCAGCATTTGTTATTGATACTAAGTGTATACTGTAGCAGTGGCTGTTGCTATCAATTCTTTGCTGCCATGTTAGTGAGATAAGGTAAGACAGGTCATTAAGGCTATACAGTTTCCCAAGCACATTTTGATTTAGTGGGGCCAGACTGTGTCTATCAAAGTGTTTCTGTTGAAAAACCCTGCATTAAATCCTGGATCCTTCATCCCTCCCTGGAGGACTTGGTGCTTGCAGACAGCAGGTCTGTGCAAACTTGGAGGATCCCGACTGAAATGGGTCAAGGGATGCAGTGCAAGAGCTTCAGCAGCAGAGGAGAAAACGCTGACAGCCCAGCATGGTAACACCTTCCCTCACACAGCTGCCTCTAGAAAACAATAGCCCTGCTCATCTTAGCCTAAAAAGTTGAAGGCACTGCTACATTCCCCTTCTTAAGCCATTCAATACTGTACACATGGCAGGAAGGTTACATGAATATGCAATGCAATAAACAATCAGATCAGAAATTTTTCTTGTTCTTTTGTTCTTTCTTATTATCCCCTCTTTTGTCCTTCCTTGCCTGAGAGAGCTTATCTCCTTAAACTGTTTTTTCATTTGTCTGTCATATCTCTCCTCTCCTCTTCTCTCCTCCTTTTCTTTTTTTTCTAGAGGTATTACTGAAACCTTGATTTTTATTCCCAGCATGTACTGTTTAGCAACTAACACTTGTCTAATTTCTAGCAAATATGTTGCAGCTGCACTTCTCTTTTCTGCCTTTTCTTGTCTTTGTGAAGATAAATCATCATCACTCTGTGGCAGTAAAACAGAGAGGTAACTATTTCCATATTTGGCCATTTCTTACCATTGTCAAAATAAATACATTCATCTGTGCAACTTAAATATGAAATTATGTCTTCCCTTTTTTGAAACCAGCAAATACTAACAACAGCAAGCTGGCATCTGAAAAGAAAATGAACAATTAAGATGACATTTATGCTTAAAATTCTGTATCACTTAAAATGAGAGCTCCCAACTCTGAAAACTCCATCTGTACTTTTATATTGAAGGTTACAAGGTTATGATAAAAGTGACTGTGACAATCATGTTACTGAGTTGCTGAGGTAGATAGTATTAAATAAAATCTTAGCACCTAAAAAGTGCCAAATGCAGAAGTAAAGCAAAAAAAAAAACTTAACAGTTGCTACCATGGGCTGCCCATTGAAAATGTATTAGAAGAGTTGTAACTGTTTCTGTATTAAAATTTACTGAAAGGACTGTCTTGAGGTCTAAGTGTATTGAGGAAGAAACACTTGGAGTGAGGAGATCTGTTTTCACCACGGAGAACTTCAGGACAGCAATGAAACAAAGCATGTTAGAAGCTTGCAGCTTAACAGTGAGGACCATAAGGAAGCTCTCCTCAGACCACTGGGGCTGGCATAAATAAAAGCAGTAATAACTAAATAATAACATAGGAAAGAATGCTGTGCACTGTTCTGAGTACATGATTCATGATACCTGCTGCTAAAAGTGCTTCGTACTCAGATTCTTACACCATTACAGCAAACAGGGTTCTGCAGAGCTTCTGCATGAAGATCTGTTTAAATGTCTTCCATTTTAAGCACCTCAAAGAAAGGTTTCTTTTGCTTGTATATTACCAAACACGAAGGCTGCTTAATCTTCTTTGGTATGTCTGAACACTGCTGCAGTAGGACTGTTCAGAAATAACTGATACATGCTTCTGGATCGCTCTTTACATTCATTAAGACAAATCAAGTTACATCAAACACTGAGCCAAAGAAAACCTGGAATAATATCTCAAGCTGCTCCATTTTCACACACATCGAAGAAAAACCTTGGCAATACCATTCAGGTTGTGCTCTTTCTTCAAATGGCTGGCAGAGAAGCAGTATTGGCTGATGTGATGTAACAGGCAAGCAACTTACAGATGCAGATGGACTCAAAGAGACCTTCTTTACTGACATATCTTGATCTAATATTGTCGAGAAAAAAATGCTGCCATGGATGTGGCATGAACAACAATGGTTTACCAGCTGGGGGTTTTTACCCCTTTCAGAGTGATGTGGAACTTTCCTGCCATACAGATGTGGGAGCTGTTTTCTACTGACCCTCAAAACTGCTTCAACTCCTAGTCCAGTGTCTGCAACCCACAAGTAGCTTCTCTGCTACCACCATCCCAGGTATTTGTAACTCATCAGGGAAGATGTCCAGAAACACGCCAAGAAGGCGTTGTTGTTTCTCAGCCATACTTTGTTAACCAAATGATCTCTTTGGTAGAAATGAGCCCCAGGTCCCCACAAGCCCTGTGGACTCACCTGGCACAAGCTGCATCAAACCCTCTAAGGGTTCAGGGTTTGGCAGCAGCCTTGGCCTTGGTTAGAAGCCTTTTTGCCATATCAAGAATTCACAGACTTCCCCTGGTGAGCATTTAGCCCAATTTGAAGATAGAAAAAGGGAAGGACCACCTGGTCTGGCCGCCTGAAGTTGGACAGGAATTGCAGACCTGCTGTCTTCAGCAGCTGCTCTAAGTCACCAAAAAGCACCTATTGAGAACTTCCATTTGTATTTTACATATTGTGTGCTATTTATCAGCGGTAGAACAATATTAGTACTTTTTGTGGCAGTGCTACACAGTGAACTTTTATCTGAATATCAGTCTGTGAGAATTCCTCTGTCCTCTTCGGTGTCAGGCGATATCTTTGACATGGTAGCTCGGGGCTTTGTAGGAAAGAGAGTAACTATGAAACCATAAATAGAAAAGATTGGATTTGATTTTTATTGGCAACGTTCAGACAGAGCCGAATCTGTTTCACAGGGGATAACACGCCACTGGAGCAAGGCTACCGCTCCACCTGGTGGGCACCCGGCGGCTCCGAGGGGCGCGGCGAGCCTCGGCCGGCGCCGCTGCGGCCAGGGAGAGCGGCAGAGCCGCTCGGGGGTGCCCTGACTCGGGGGATGCCCCTCAGAGCCAGCCCGGGGTGCGTTGCCTGGGAACGAACCACGATCCTGGGGGATCGCCTTCAGAGCCCCCGCCTGAGACCCGAGCCATCACCGCACGGCCCTTCCCAGGCCACCGCAGCCTGGCGGCGAGGCAGCCAGGCCCCCGTGGAGCCCGGCCCCGCTGCGGGGCGACGGGAGCCGCCGGCCCGGACGGGCGGGACTACAGGGCCCAGGCTGCCGCGGGCGGGAGGGCGGTGCCGCCGCCGTGCGCCGCCGCCGTGCCCGGCCTGGGCCCGCCCGCCGCGCCGGGAGCATGGCCGGCTTCGCCGACCTGAACCTGCCGCAGGGAGCGGACAAGAAGTCCCTGCAGAGCCTGCTGGAGGCCGCGGCGCACCGTGAGTCCTGCGAGCGGGGCGGGCGGCGGGGCCGGCTCGGAGCTCGGTGGGGCCGAGCTGGGGAGCGCGGCCGGCCCCGGCCAGGATGGCAGCGGGACGCGAGCGGCGGCTCCCCTGGCTCGGCAGGCACTGCCGGAGCCTGCGGGCTGGCGTGGCACAGCCGGACTCCCCGGGATGAGTCTTCCCTTCCCTCCGTTTCCCTCGGCGCCGCTCCGCTCAGCCCGCGGCTCTCTGCCAGCCCAGTGCCCAGGGCTGCCTATGCCCGGGACGGGGCCGCAGGGGAAGCTCCTGCTGCGCCTTGCAGCTCTGTCTCTGCCTGCTTGTCCCAGTGCCACAGTTGGTTTTTTCCCTACGTGCACAAGTTTTTCCGCCTGCAGTTTGGTAGGGCCCGGCTCTTTTCCTGCGGAGCTGTTGCACAGCCGCGTGCTGCCCGTGCGGTGTTTGGGGCGGGAGGTTTGAATGCCAAGTCTGTCATCCTCCCAGGAGCCTGGGAACCAGACCTTCTCCTCCGTTCAGTCGGCATCGTTTGGAATTACTGCTTTGCCTTCTCCGACAGCTGCATCTCTGCCGGCTCTGCGTTATCTGCAGTTTTAACAACTGTCCTGATTACAGCAGTTTTCCATAAAGAAAGTCATAACCGGGGCCAAGCTAGGCCAGACCTTTGGGGACACCAAACCCATGTGTTTGTGTTCATAAAGCTCTGCCATTGAGTGAGAGTTGTCAGGCCAGGGCTATGTTAAAAGCCAAACAGATGATTTTTTTTTTCTATTTCAAAGCACTTTTTGGGTGAACCAGTTGTCTTAAAAAATATTGTGAAATCTAAACTTGTACGTGATTATTAACTTTAGGACATTTAAGTAATGAGTATTTTACAGTTTTCTCATTGGAATTGTTTTTACTATATTTTAACCAAATTTTTACTGTGTGTTTTTCAGTGGGATATTCTGTAGTTGCACTTAATCATGTCATTGACTTTAAAGAAAAGAAACAGGTAATTTTTCTTGGGATTATTTGTTCTTACTATGTTTTCTTTAGTAAATCTGCTGCCTTATTGCATGTTTCCAGATAACTTTAGCTGCAGAATGCACATCTAGACACAAGCACAAATCTCTTTATTTGTAACAAAACTCCCATTTTATATTTCAGGAGAACTGCCTTTGGATTAATTTTTAATATGGTTCATGTACTGTCTCACAAAAATAGTTTTCTTAGTGTAGTAAATTTATTCTTAAGATTAGAACACAGTTTTTGTTTGCATGTAAACATAATCCATGACATTTTTAATAACTTTGTTCTGTTCTCTTTCAAGGAAATCATGAAGCCAGTATCCCCTTCAGAGCTGTTTCCATCTTTACCTATTGTACAAGTATGTCTAGTTACATTCTATAGATACACTGTTATTCTGAGTTACCCTTTTTTATCTTTGTATGTTTTTATATGTGATTTTGTGTATGAGGTGTTAATCAAAAAAGAAAAATTTGTCCATTATTTCATGGTTCAAACTCCAAGCATTGGAAGAATAGTAAACTCGCATCAGAGTAGGCTCTATTCATTATTTTTGAAATTATTAAAGAAGTTGCTTTGTGTGAATTTTGAATCTGCTTGTAGTTGAATAATTACAGTACAGTTCTTGAAATTTAAGTTTTGAAAATAATTTTGTGGTTTTGATGGAGCAAAATTTGAATATAAAGAAGTACAATAATGTGTTTTGGGTCACTGACATTGATTAATTCAAGAACTGCTTTTCCTTGGAGTTGTGGCCTGCCTGGGGAATCATAGCAAAACATACTGAATTTTTCTGCATGGTGGTTTTTCTTTTTTTTTTTTTTCTTTTCTTTTTTTTTTTTTTTCTTTCTATTCATCTTTCCCCAGAGAGACACAGTAAATCATTTTTTGTAAGAACAGGTATAATATCAAAGAGATAATGTAAATTAGGGAAGTGTAATTCAGACAAGAAAATGAGTATAACAAGACTATAAGCATGACACCATTTTATTTTTATAGCAGACTGGGTGGAAATTACCACAAATTTTTCCTTTGGGTTATTAATTTTTCTTATATTATTCTTTTTTTCTGTAGGGGACATCTAAAAGAATTAAAGTCTTGACCCGGCTAACACTTGTTGTTTCTGATCCTTCCCACTGTAATCTCTTGGTAAGTATACTCAACAAGGAATTTTGAAACTTTTATTTCCTTTTCTCAATGAATGAATGAAACTTTGGAAGTTCTATGGGGACAAGATTCTGGAATTTATAGGGCACTCAGCTGTGGTTTCTGAGATTGCATCTCTAACAAGTAATGTGATCATGAGGAGATGCAGACTTACAAGAGCGTATATGGCTTCTGTTGATCATTTGTGATCATTAGGGAACAACAGTTCTGTTCCTTGGTTTCTGGACTTCTGTGCATGAACTAGAAGACCAAGAGCAACCCTTGCATCTGGTTATGTTTTTGTACTACAAGATCAAAGCAAAAAGTGTCTTAGTAAATTGGTGGGACAAGCCTCCAATTGAGAATGAATGACTTCATTGTAGAAAGCTGCTGTGTAATTGGATGATTATTGGCTTTGTTTTAGTACTTGACAGGGAAAAAGGGGTTTTTTTTTCTTTATTTTTTGGTTGTAATCATTGTGCATGGCTTTGTCATCTATCAGAATTCAAAGTAGTAATTGTTTGCTCCTTTTATAGAGATCAACATCTGCAAACATAAGGTTATATGACATCATAGCAGTATTTCCAAAAACTGAGAAACTGTTCCATGTAAGTATAATCATCTCATCAGTCATGCTCATTCAGTAGCCTTTAGTGCCTTGTGCTAATTTAAGTACCTGCTTTTGTTTTGATTTTATTTCACATTTTATAAAGACCTCGTGGAGTTAATCAAACAATCCAGGCTGCCAGGGCAGTTGATGGGCTGAGGGGTTTGGGAGGATTTGCAGGAGGCTGCAGGACCCTGAGGTGACAGGTTAAAGTCTGAAACATTTCCTTGTCTACCTGATGAAAGGGCTTGTATGCCCTGCACTGTGGTTGCCTTTATGTGCCTTGTACTATAGTGAGGAGAGAAAACATCCTTTTTTTTCCTCCAATATATGTGTACTATCATCATGTAGAAAACTTCTGTCTTCAGCTTTAACTTCTCAAACTCTTGACAACTTCCCATCACAATGCACTTGTGATCTTCTGTTAGAACTAGTTACTCCTGATCACAAAAATGCTAGGGAGGATTTTAAAGTGGAACTAATGTGGTTCTGTGAGTTACCTGATGGCTGTTCACCTCCATTTCCTTCATATTTTATTTAAATTGTTCTCAAATACTTGATAACAGCTGTTGATGTTCTGATTGGGTGGAGCACCTTGAAAAAAGTAATGTTTTTGTCACAATTTTTCTTACAAAACCAAAATTTGATGTCCATCCTGTAGTAAGCTTGTAAATATTAAGTCTGAATTGGGTGAGTTGGTGGAAGTGTTCCATCTCTGTTAGCCTTGGCAGGCAGGCATGCAGTTTAAAGCAGTGTGAAGGAGGGACAGAGACAGCAAAAAAAGAAGTGAGTTTCTTTGAAGAATTTACTTTCAAAGGGAGCTTCTCAGTTTAAAACTGAGTCTGGTGGTTGTTTTTTTTTTTTTTAATAAGTTAAAGCCACTTTCTAGTACTGCTGAGTACCTGTTTTGCCACATTAAAATTGTATTATTCTGTTTTGTTTTTCTACAGTATTTCTCCTCCTATTTCAAGTCTTGTCCAAGTAAACTACAAAGCAGGAGGCTGTCAAAGAATATGAACTTTAGAGATTTTTTCAGCAGAATTCAAACATTAATTATAAGAGTTACAGCAAAATGAAACAAATTTCTGAATTTTATTTCCCTTAAAAGATTTTAGGACTCTTCAGGGTGTCACAGAGGCAAATGGTTTAAAATATTTTTTGCTGGCCACTCTCCACCTCTTTCTTTTGATCTCTGGCAATAGTGTAAAATCTCATTTCTCAAGTGAGCTCAGTTTATCATGTGCTTAAACAAGCACCTGAAAATAGGTGATCAGCTGGGGTGTGCTGTGTTGTTTTTTTGGGAAAAGGGTATTCTCTCACTTAAGGGTTATTAGTGTTTATTTTCAGCCATATCACTCCTTCTGCTGCAGTTGCACATCCAGCTGTGGCAGTGTTTAAGCAGCCACTCATTTCTGCAGGTCCCTGTCTGCTTTGCTTCTCAGCTGCATGGCAGTTTGCTTGGAGGAGCCTGCTTTTGGCTGAGCAGTAACCAGAGGTTTTGCCAAGTTCTTTTCCAGGCAGATGCCCTTTCCCAGAGTGATTCAGCAGGCAGGCAGCCACGCAGAGTTGTGCCAGCGCAGAGCGGGTGCTGTGCTCTGGCAGGCCAGTGCACACAGTGCTTGGCTAAGCTGACACTCTGGCAGGTGATGGACAGGTGATGCCGATTTTTGCCCCAAAAGGCGAGAAATTACTGCTTAAGAGACTCAGTCAAATAAGCAGGAGGTATTTTATTACGACGTCGGAGAAATCCTAAAATGGGATTTCTAAATCTTTACAGCAAAAGCGTACCTTTTTATACAGTTTTAGGTTTGGGATTACATCATATTCATGCATATACATATGGGGAGTGGTGTAGGCGGAGCGTGGGCGGGGACTTCTCTTTTGAGGATCTTCTCAGGGGTCGTTCCGGTCGGCCTTCATCAGCTTCGAGGAGTCTTCCTCTTTAAACTTTTGAACCTCTCCCCAAATTTGGTCAATTCCCGGTGTAGTTGGCTTAGTCTCCAGGCCTTGGCAAGGGTCTCAGGGTCAATTTGACATGTTGGCCCTAAACGTGCTTTACCCAGCAGTTCTTAACTTATCACTGTCTGTCCTTATCTCTTCCCTGTCATTGTGTTCCATACCTTACTCAATTTATTGCTCTATGTGATTTCCTAACATTGAATATTTCCCATAACTGCTTTATATTCTATGCTTTAACCCATCATCTCTTGAAAGTAACTGTTTTAGGGGCTTCATTTCCCTCCTTTTCTTATAACTTACGAATTCTTTCGTCAAGTTCTAATCTTTCGGGGCGTTGATACGCCCGCACCATCGCCCAAATCATTTGGATCTTACTCATCAAGGATTTCAGCCTCCACCACAAGCATAGGTTCATAAAAGTCAGTATAAGCATTGCTATAGTTAAAATTAGTATCGGGTGTACCAGGTAATGAAAGACCTGTGTTGCTGTTGGGGAAAATCCTGTGAAAACGTCCCACTAGTGATGTTGGCCTACTTGTTCTACTTCAGTCAGGATGTTTTTTATTCTTTCTGAGTTGTGCTCCACCTGTAGGACCATGCGCTTGACTGTTTGGTTCACTTTTTGCACCAGTCTTCTTACTTCTGGATGCACGAGCATCGCCTTAAGAACCTCAACATCCATACCTATCTGTAATTTTGGCAACTCATGATACAGGTCGTAGTCTGCATTAATTAGCTGCTGGGTGGTTACAGGAGCGGTATAGTTAAAATCACAACCTATAATCTTGGTAAAATTACATACACAAAAGTTAGTATTGTTAGTTTCCTCTTGGCAACTATCTACAGTTACGTTACTGCAAGCTGTTCTGACGCAGGTGCATCCATTCCCTACATAATAAACCTGCGACCGTACTCTATTGTGTAGAAGCATTTCAAAAGTGCATACACTATTTTCAGCATCTAAGTATAAATCTTCTGTTTCTACTATAGCATTTTACATATGTATCCTAGTTGCCCCCTAGGAATACATGCTTCTGTACTAACAGACTGCCACTTATTTTTGGCGTCATCATAACTCGCCCAAACATTATGATCTACTGGCCTAACAAGGACATTCTGATGTATGGTCCCTAAGGTAAGGATAGGGAAAATCGCCCTTTCCTCTGCAGCACTGATGGTAAGAACATAGGCTTCAATGTGCTCATGCTGTGGTACATAAGTAAAGTTTACTAATTGCCACCAGGCTTGATGGTCCCTTTCAAATTGTGTAGTATGACTATCCTTCAGTATCGTTTCTCTTATTTCCTGGGACAGCGTTCTTGACGTTCTTTCTCTTATTATCCCTGCTGCCACTGACTGTACCCACTGTTGTGTTTGTGTGCATTGGATAGCAAGCGCAATTTCCTTGCTAATGTCTCCTGTATAGCCGGCAATTCTAGCAAAATCTTCAGCAGTGTGATTTGCTACCAGGGTTAGTAACCTAACTACCAGTGATTGTGTTTCTGCCAATGTAAGCATGGATAAACTCAGGGGCACTTTAAGTTTTCTTAAGTTGGTGGTGACAGTACTCAATTTGTTAACCAATACCTCTTAATCTATGGTATTCGGTATTTCAAATTCAGTGCCGACCCATCTACTTATATCCCTTTGCGCCCGCCTGTGATAAGACCTAGTAGCTAGCCATGCCTCTCATCCTTTAAGGCTTTGTTGTATGAACGGTTGACAGTCCTTTTGCAGATGGGTAATGTTAGTCTGAATATTCATCTGCACCTTTTTCAGAGAGTACGTGGGGTCTAGCAGCAGTTTCAGTTTATCTGACCTCCTTATTACCTGGGGCCTGATAAAGGTTAAGTTATGCACCTTTCTACATTCAATTGGTAGAGTAATTTCTTGGGGCAAGTCTAAATTTGGATATAAGGAGATCACGTCTTCCGGTGATGCCACTTCGTATCTGGTAACACGTCTGGGGAAACTAGTACCCTGTTCCAGCGTTTTCGACTCCCTTTCACATGCGAACGTCATCGACTGATCTAATCTAAATGCCATCTCACACTGTGCTTTCCCTTCCTCGGGACCGCTAGATGCTACGATCTTTCCCACAGGAAAGAGGAGAGGGTGAGGGTCAAAGGTTATATTTTGAGGATGTAGTTCCCCAAGTGAATCTTCTCTATAAATTACCGAGTTTCGGGGTTGTGATCCAGGTGGGTCTTCCCTGAAGTCACTCCACAGACATGAAATTGGGCCCTTTTGCTGGATCCAAACGGTGGGCTTGCCCATTTTCACTAAACTAAAGGTAATCAGATTATGTATAAGAGTTGGCATCAAGGGTTGGATTGTTAATACCAGCCGCCTTGTTTTTCCTTCTACTGGGTCAAGTTCCCGGCACCCAATTTGGATTTGATCTCCCTTCTGTGCCACTAGGTATGTCCGCTTATCCCATTCCTCTTTTGGGTATGACTGATTGTTACGTAAGGCATAAACCTCAAAATGGGGCCCCTTCATCCCTGACTCCGGATGAATGCACTGGTGTGCATTGGACCATGGGTCTATTGGGGCAGAGTTTCGAAGAAAAACTACATTCTGCCCGAATTGTATGGATGTTAGAAAAATAACTATCATAAGTATGGTTTCCCCCATTGATCTTCCTACCATTTGTATTTAATGTCAGTTTGTGCTGGATTCTCTCGTGATCCCGAGGGGTCAGCTGATTCAGAAGGCTCCACATCCAAGGCAGGTCTTATCCATTTAGCTGGGATCCAAAGAGAACTTGGCTGGCATTCATATGGAACCCCAAGGGTCTGATGATCAGGATAGTAGGGGTCTGGAGTGGAATCCGGGTCACGGTGTCTACTCCTCTTGTTTACTCCCCGGTGCTTTCTTGACCCGTGAGTAATGGATCCACGTAGGTCGCTCCTTGATTCGAACCGCGGTGAAGGTGGTCAGCAGTACTTGGAAAGGTCCCTCCCACTTTTCTTGTAGGGGTTTTCCTAAAAGATTCTTAACATACACCCAATCACCGGGATTAAAAGGATGCAACTTACAGTTAGGTTGTTTAGGTTGGTGATCAATCACCACCGCAGCATTCTTGTCAAATTGCTTCCCCACCATAATCACATAGTCATAAATATACTGATTACCTATTTGATCTACAGCGTCCCCATTTACAGTTTGCATAGCATAAGGTCTGCCGTACAAAATTTCAAATGGGCTTAGCCTTTCTTTCGATCTTGGCTTGACTCTCAGTCTAAGCAGAGCAATAGGCAAAGCTTGATACCAATGCAAATTAGTCTCCTGGCATATTTTGGCAATCTGCTGCTTAATAAGATGGTTCATCTTTTCCACCTGGCCGCTGGCCTGTGGGCGATAGGGCGTGTGTAATTGCCATTTGATTTGTAGTGCTTTGCTTATTGCCCTTACCACTTTTGCACAGAAATGTGTACCCCTATCCGAAGAAATGCTCTTCGGTACCCCAAACCGTGGAATGATTTTATTCAACAGTACTTTGGTCACTTCCCTTTCCTTATTTGTTCTGCAAGGGAATGCTTCAGGCCACCCAGAAAATGTATCAGTTAATACTAGCAAATATCGGAACCCTCCTTTTCTTGGGAGCTCAGAAAAATCAATTTGCCACACTTCACCTGGGAATTTACCTCGATTTATGGCCCCTGGATGTATCTTAGTTCCTGTATTCGGGTTGTTCTTCAAGCACCTCTCACACTGGGATGTGACATGTTTTACAGTGGTGAACAATTTTGGTCCTGCTATCCGAGCCTGCAAATACTGATATAGCGGGTCCAAACTCCAATGGGCTTTCTCGTGTTCTGCTTTCACAAACTGCCACATCGTATTCCCTGGTATTATTAACTGTCCCGTTTCCAATTGACCCCAACCATTCTCTAACATTTTACCTTTATTTCTCTGAATCCACCTGTGATCTGACTCCTGATATTCTGGCCGAAAATTTGTGTCTAACTCACCTGGTACTAGAGCTGCTACTTTTATTTCTTCAGTTCTTGCAGCAGCTAATTTAGCCTCTGCGTCTGCTTTTCTATTCCCTATCTCCGGGATAGTGTCCCCCTTTAAATGTCCCTTACAATGCATTATGGCCACCTGTGCTGGGAGCTGGACTGCTTCCAGCAGTCGCAGGACCTCTTTTGCGTGTTTGACTGTTTTTCCTTGAGCAGTTAACAGTCCCCTTTCTTTCCAGATGGCCCCATGAGCATGTACGACGGAAAAGGCATACTTAGAGTCTGTCCATATGTTGATCCGCATGTTCTCCGCCAATTCCAGGGCTCGAATCAGAGCTATCAGTTCTGCCTTCTGGGCTGCAGTCCCTGCGGGTAAAGGGTTCGACTCAATTACCTCTTCTGCGGTGGTAATTGCATAGCCGGCCATTCTCACTCCCTGCCTCACGAAGCTGCTTCCATCCGTGAACCAGTCGTCCGCATCTTCGAATGGTTCTTCTTTGAGGTCCGGGCGGCTGGAGTAGACGGCCTCAATTGTTTCCAGGCAGTCGTGCTCGATCGGCTCTGCTGGGGCTCTCCCTTCTAGGAATAAAGCTGGGTTCACAATGTTAGTGACCTGAATAGTCACGTCATCTGACTCAGCCAAAATGGCCTGGTATTTTAAAAATCTGGAAGGTGACAGCCAGTGGTTACCTTTCTGCTCCAACACAGCTGAGACGGTGTGAGACACCAGCACCGTTACCTTTTGGCCGAGCGTGAGTTTCCTGGCCTCTTCTATATTAATGATTACTGCGGCCACTGCTCTCAGGCAGCCAGGCCATCCCTTGCTTACTTCATCCAACTGTTTGGAGAAGTAGGCCACAGCTCTCTTACGTGGTCTTAACTGCTGTGCCAGGACTCCTAGGGCCATCCCCTGTCGCTCGTGGGAGAACAGCCAGAATGGTCTTGATACATCTGGGAGACCTAAAGCTGGTGCTCTCATTAGCTCCTGTTTCAGCTTTTTGAAGGCCCCCTCTGCTTCGGGAGTCCAAACTAGGACACTCTTGGTCTCTTTCAACAAATCATACAGCGGTTTAGCGAGCATCCCGTACTGGTAGATCCATAGCCGACACCAACCTGTCATCCCCAGGAAGGCACGCAGTTCTCTCACCGTCTCTGGTTTAGGCATCTGGCAGATGGCCTCTTTTCTGGCTGCTCCCAGGGATCGCTGTCCTCTGGAGACTTCGTATCCCAGGTACACCACTTCTTTTTGCACCAGCTGCGCTTTCTGTTGGGAGACTCGATATCCACTTAAACCCAGAAAGTTTAACAGGGAAATAGTCCATGCAATGCACTCTTCTTCTGTCACTGTTGCTATTAGGAGGTCGTCTACGTACTGTAGGAGAGTGCCATCTCCCAGCGGCCTTTCCCACTGCTCTAACTCTTTGGCTAACTGATTCCCGAAAATCGTGGGGGAGTTACACCATCCTTGGGGCAATACTGTCCACGTAAGTTGGGTCTTTCTTCCTCTATCCACAAATTCCCACTCAAAGGCAAAAATCTTTTGACTCTCAGGAGCTAAAGGAAGGCAGAAGAATGCGTCTTTCAAATCCAATACGGTGAACCATGTCAAACTATCTTTCAGTTTAGTTAAAAGCGTGTATGGGTTAGCAACTACCGGATGTAATGTCTTGGTTATCTTATTTACTGCTCTCAAGTCTTGGGACTAATCTATAAGTTCCATTAGGTTTCTTTACTGGCAGAATTGGGGTGTTAAAATCTGATTCACATTCTATCAATAATCCTAATTCTAAGAACTTTTTAATTATGGGCTCGATTCCCTTTCTATCTTCTAACTTCAGTGGGTATTGTTTCCTAACCACCGGCCTTGCTCCAGGTATAAGTTCAATAATGATAGGTGTTGCTTGTTTTGATTTCCCAGGTGTATCAGTAGCTCATACTAGTGGGTATACTTCACTTAGGATTCGCCTGATGTTATGATTCTCAGGCTTTGGTTCTACACAGCTGATTGTCAGGCTTAGAGCTGTGATCAGCTGTTCTTCACTTACTTGGAATTCCAATTTGTCTTTGTTGAACTTTATTATAGCTCTCAAATTTTCCAGTAGATCTCTCTCCAATAAGGGCTTTGGCGAATTTGGTAAATACAGGAACTGATGAATTCTCATTTGTTTCCCAATTTTGTATTTGATGGGTTTCAAAAAGTAAGCTTTTTCTGGTTGGCCTGTTGCTCCCACAACTTGCACAAATTCATCACTTTTAGGTACCAATTCCTGATTTAGAACCGAAAAGGTTGCTCCCGTATCAATCAAAAAGTCCAATTCCTTTTCACCTTCTCCTAGCTCTATTTTAACCAGTGGGTCTGCTAGGGAACGGCCCACCGGTCCCCCTCAGTCGTTATCCTGTTGTGTGGCCGTAGTAGTGCCCAATAGTCTCTCCCTTAACTGGGGGCATTCCTGCTTCCAGTGTCCCATTTTCAGGCAGTACGCACACTGGTTTGGCCCCACTCTAGTTGGGTGGGGTTGGAGTCTCCCCCCCCTTCTTGCCGGATTGCCTCTACCTCTTCCCCTGGTTCCAGGTCCCGAGTAACCTGTATTCTGAGCTGCCACGGCTACAGCAACCACTCGAGCTATCTTCCTGTCCTCCTTTTTCTTCTCTTCAATTTCTCTATTATTATACACCTTCCATGCCTCATTTAGCAGTGTCTCCAGGTTTTTATTTGCTGGATGCTCAAGCTTTTGCAATTTCTTCCTGATGTCTGGATTACTTTGTCCCATCATTAATCCTAACAGGTGTTGTTTCCCTTCTTCCGTCGCTGGGTCCAGGGGTGTGTATTGTCTCATGGCTGCCCTAAGTCTATCCAAGAACTCTGATGGGGTCTCATCCTTTCCCTGCCTGATGTCATATAGCATTGACCAATTGATAGCCTTGGGGATCGCGTTACGCAAGCCCATTGCTATCAGTTTTCTATACTGCACTAACCGCTGATAGTGGTCTGCATTGCCCGGGTCCCATTCTGGTTTGCTGCTGGGAAAATTATCTTCTAGTCTCCCCGATAATAGTTGAGCATGTCGCTTTCCTGTTTCCAATACGAGTTCCCTTTCTGTATCTGTCAGCTCTGACAACATCACCTCTATATCTTTCCAATCAATATCCAAATTCTTTACTATTAATTCAAACCTCTTTGCTACTCCCTCCGGATTCCTTCTAAAATTCTTTGCCTCATCCCTCTAATTATTTAAATCATTGGTCGAGAACGGCACCTTTACTCTTGTCCTTTCCCCTACCATTGGCACAACTTGTCGGAGGGGAGCTATCGTGTGGTTCCCCCCCTCTCTTTGCTTTGCTTCTTCCCGTGCCACAGATCTGGTATAATACGAGTGGCTGATCTCTTCCCCGGGATCTTCTTCCTGTACCTCGGTGCCTTCTCGATTCTTTCTCTTTCTTCCGACCTTAACGGGCTAGCCTTCCCCCAACTCTTATCTAACTCCTGGTTTGGGGAGGGGCCCTGGATGGTATTCCCACAGGCTTATTTCACTCTCTTTTCTATTGTCCCTCCTTGTTAGCTTAAGACATCGCTGCCCAATGCTACATGCATCGCAGCAACGTTCTTTAGGTTTTGAGCCTTTCTTATCCTTTTCCAGGGCTAGTACCAGAGGGTCTTGAGGGGCTGCATTAATTCTACACTCTTTTTGCCACTCAGGTTTATTCTTCAGGGTGAAGAACATGTCTGCATACATCACCTCATCCCATTTATTGAGCTGGCGGAGGAAGAGCATTAGTTGTAAAATGGTATTATAATTAATTGTCCCCTCTGGTGGCCATTTCTCACCATCATCCAATTTATACAACGGCCACCACTGCGTGCAGTATTTAAGGAGTGTCTTTTTACTTATATTTCCTTCTGGAATCCCCCCTAAGTCTTTCCAATGCTTCAGAATACATCCTAAGGGGGTTTTCATATTTATATCTTTGCTCGGTTGACTCCCCATTGCTATTTTCTGGGTCGGTGTTTCTTATCTCACTAAGTAAATCTCCTTCCCACAAGCACTATATACTAGTTTATCTTAGCACCTTATTCATACAATATCCAAGCGCTTCGTCCTTTTCTGACCTGGCCTCTCGCGAGGGACAGGAACTGCAGAGCCGGACTCCCACTCGCTTCGCAGCCGGGCTGCGTCTCAGACACACTCTCTCATACACGGTGCCAATTCATTCAAACTGTCCTACCTTTCCGTTCTATCAGAATACACTGCTTTACTGTAAGATGTCGCCGGCAGACCGTAAGATACCGATATTGGTCGGCTCCAGGCCGTCACACACTCGCAAAACTGTAAATCAATAGTACGGTTTTGCCGATAATATCACAACAAATTTCAAACAACATAAAAACCACTAAACTCGTCCCTTTGCAAAAATCTTACAGTCAATACATCAAAGCATACAACAGGGTTAAACAAAGGTATAAAACGTATACACTCCTTCCAAGTTCCTCCAAGGGAGTGGAGAAAATTGGACCGAGTCCCGGAATTTAGTTCAGTTCAAATAAAAACAAAAACTGACCACTCTTTTTAACCCTTAAATCACAGTTTCAAACAAACCAACAAGATCAATGCAAGAAGAAAAAGTGCATCAGAGTCTTGCCTCTTTTTTCTTACTCTCCTTATTATTATTTTTTTTTTTTTTTTTTTTTTCTCTTTTTTTTTTTTTTTTTTTTTTCTTTTTTTCTCTTTTTTTTTTTTTTTTCTTTTTTTTTTTTCTTCCAATTACCAAAAGGTACCCACCAAAGGCATCAATTACTGGTTAGCAAAGACACCAATTACCAAAAGGTACCCACCAAAGGCATCAATTACTGGTTAGCAAAGACACCAATTACCAAAAGGTACCCACCAAAGGCATCAATTACTGGTTAGCAAAGACACCAATTACCAAAAGGTACCCACCAAAGGCATCAATTACTGGTTAGCAAAGACACCAATTACCAAAAGGTACCCACCAAAGGCATCAATTACTGGTTAGCAAAGACACCAATTACCAAAAGGTACCCACCAAAGGCATCAATTACTGGTTAGCAAAGACACCAATTACCAAAAGGTACCCACCAAAGGCATCAATTACTGGTTAGCAAAGACACCAATTACCAAAAGGTACCCACCAAAGGCATCAATTACTGGTTAGCAAAGACACCAATTACCAAAAGGTACCCACCAAAGGCATCAATTACTGGTTAGCAAAGACACCAATTACCAAAAGGTACCCACCAAAGGCATCAATTACTGGTTAGCAAAGACACCAATTACCAAAAGGTACCCAAAAATACCAATTAGGGATTTTTTACCAGAGCGTCCTCTGGTTTACCCTCCGGTGGTCACGTCTGACCCCGTGTTCCCATAAAGCGCTTTATCCTAAAACCAATGAACAATGATAAAAATACCTCTTTAATTTGGAGCAGGAGAAGCAGGAGATGCAGGGAACCCTTCGTCCACCAAAGAGCGCTTGGTCCGAGGGGGAGTCTCTTCTGACAAAAAGTCGTCAGGGGCGCCCAGAGGGTCCCAGCCCCGGACCCAGCGAGGGGACTCCTCAGATCCTGGATCCCCTGCTTCGTCCCATCTGGGTCGCCAGAAATGATGCCGATTTTTGCCCCAAAAGGCGAGAAATTACTGCTTAAGAGACTCAGTCAAATAAGCAGGAGGTATTTTATTACGACGTCGGAGAAATCCTAAAATGGGATTTCTAAATCTTTACAGCAAAAGCGTACCTTTTTATACAGTTTTAGGTTTGGGATTACATCATATTCATGCATATACATATGGGGAGTGGTGTAGGCGGAGCGTGGGCGGGGACTTCTCTTTTGAGGATCTTCTCAGGGGTCGTTCCGGTCGGCCTTCATCAGCTTCGAGGAGTCTTCCTCTTTAAACTTTTGAACCTCTCCCCAAATTTGGTCAATTCCCGGTGTAGTTGGCTTAGTCTCCAGGCCTTGGCAAGGGTCTCAGGGTCAATTTGACATGTTGGCCCTAAACGTGCTTTACCCAGCAGTTCTTAACTTATCACTGTCTGTCCTTATCTCTTCCCTGTCATTGTGTTCCATACCTTACTCAATTTATTGCTCTATGTGATTTCCTAACATTGAATATTTCCCATAACTGCTTTATATTCTATGCTTTAACCCATCATCTCTTGAAAGTAACTGTTTTAGGGGCTTCACAGGCTGTGAGGAAAGAAGCAGGATTTTCAGTGAGATTACCTCCATTGCTTCCATGCTAGCAGCACTTTGAGCTGGGGAGGGAACCCAGGCGTGTTTCCTGCAAAGTGCATGAGGTGAAAGACTTCATTCATCCTTCACGTTCAAGGCAGGTTTGTATGGCTGCCTTTTGTTTAGAGATTTTAGAATGTCTCGCTGTGGAGAGCTGATTCAGTTTCACAGAGGTATCACACAGGTGAAAGGGACTTTACACACGTGGTTTCAGCACATACAGTTTGCCTCTTACAACTCGTGGATATTTCTTTATTAAGAATAAAGCCTTCAAGAGTGGGTCTTGCATGACAAATTAACTTCCTATTGGCTTTTGGTAACTCAGCATGAGCTCAAGAGCATCATCTTTCTCACCAACAATTTGGCACTTGTATTTTCTCCATAGAACAAGATTTTTCATGTTTTTGTGAAAAAATTACATGACCATTGGAGGTGTACTCCAATTTTAGCATGGCCCAAAAACTAGTCTGTGCCCTTTTGTCACAAGCCAGGGAAGTTCTTTTGTGGCTGAGTGTGGCAGTGATACGTACTGAACGATGTGCTCAAATTCTTCAAATAATTTATGTCCTTAAGGGGATGAGGAAGCCACATTTGTGAATTGTAGAATGGGCTCCTTGTTTAAATCTCCCAAAAAGATTGTTTTGGCCTGCAGCAGGAATGCCCACTCCATGCAGGTAATAGAGTACTTGCTGCTTTTTGCTTTCTAAGATTTCTGATTGTTTTAATGATTGTTTTAGTTAGCTCTGTCTGCTGTTTGTAAGCACTTAGCACATCACTAGTATCTAAAAAAAACCTACCTATGTATGCCTGAAGATGTAGTGCAAAGTCAAATTTTAATGTTTATTCCTAAAAGTTTGCCAGAGCTTGCTTCAGAGTGCCCAGACAGGGGCAGATGTATTTATTAACGGCTGCTGGGGTTCTCCCAGCAGATGGGGCTCTTGCCCACAGTGCTGCCAGGCAGTTGCTGGGCTGTGCAACTTGCTGCACGTCATTTTCTGGATGAAGTCGTTGCACTTCAGATCTTTTCAGCAGCCAGGGTAGCCTTAGCTTGACTGCATATTTGATTTGTTTGGGAGCCAGAGCTAGGCTGAACATTAGAGTTCTTGGAGAAATCTGCTCTCCAGTTTTTCATACAGTGCAGGAATTCCTCTTATGTGAGGAATAAGACTCGGAGTTTGTTTTTCCTTGGTTTCCATATTTTCTGACATGTTCATGTCACTGGAATCCTGTAGATATCCTGGCTTTTGAGTCACTCCCTGTCCCCCTGTGCTAAATTTGCAAAATGGTAAAGAGTTTTCCAGTGTTTCTGGAAGGCTTGATTTCTCATCAAATAGGACAACTTGCATGTGTCAGATGTCTATTCTCACTTCCCTTAATTTTTGCCATAATCTCTTCCTGAATTTTTTATGACCTCACTGACATATTTCCTAGGGCATGATTCAGAGCTATTTGTTCTGTGCATGTTCCCATAAATCACCTCTGTGTAGTAGTTTGTACCTCATGTAAGAAAAGGAGGGAGGCTGACTGTAGTAGGGCTGAACTTCCTCTTGCAAATCTAATTCTATGCCATAGATTCCACAGGCAGCCCATGTCCTGCCTATTGGAGGATAAAGATAAAGGTAGGGCATGAAGAAAAAGTTTAGTCTGAATGTTCTGGCAGAGACATTTCAACTTCAAAAATGTTGTGGTTTGCCTGCATGTGTACTGTGGCTGTCTTGTCTAGGAGAGAGTGCTATCAACAGCTAAGAAACATTCCTAAAGCTGGGCCTCTGCTCTCATCTCCATCCAAATTCCATGTGAACAAACTGGTAGAAGACCAGTTTGCCAAGCAGCAGTGTGCCTTGTGTTAGAGCAGCCCTTCCCCTGGGGCTCCTCACAGCCCCTACTGCTTTTGTGCCAGTGGGAGGAGGGATGAATGGTTGGCACCTGGCCCAGGTGTATTTGGAGCAGTTGCTGCCATGTTTCTGAGTGCAGAGAGTTCCCCTACCCACAGAAAATTCCTTTTCAACTTCTCCATCCTGTCTTACCTTCTTTGTTACAACACTGCTTGAAGATGTTAGTCTGGCCCTGTGCAATCATCCTTTCAGAGTAGGCATACACAATTCCTACCTTGGGTGCATGAGATTAATCAAGGACTCCCTTTTAGGTCCCCTTAATTTTCCCTGTATCTCAGTGTGAGGAGCCTCTGCCCCTTGTTCCTTTCCTCTGTCTCTTAATACAACCTGTAAATTGTGGTGTGAATTCAAAGCTAAATTCTTAAACTGCAGCCTTCAGTGCTGCCTCCAGACTCTGCCAGAGGTGTGGCTGTCAGGAGGAGCTGCACTCAGCCAGGAAAGGGAGTGCTTTTTCATGCTTTTCTCTATTCTCTTTTTTCTCTATTTTACCATGCTGGTAAAAGAAATTAATCCTGAAAACAAACAGGTGCTGCACTGGAAGCAGAGCATGATGGGACAAGGGGCAGTTCTGGGCTCTTCCCTTTCTAAACTGGGGTTGGTCTTTATTATCTGTGAGTTGTTTTGTCAAAAGCCAACATTGCTTCTGTGTGTCCTCTGTCAGATAAAAACAAAGTAAGTACTGCTTTGGGGTCAACCATTATTTTATTGTAAAATTAGTTCTGTAAGAAAGGGAAGACTTGCGTTTGAAGTCGCAAATGCTGCTGTTGTATTGGCCTATCTGCAATGCATAGTACTTCTTAATTTTAAAATTGATCTCACCCTGGAGAGGCATTTGTTGCATTAAGAAATGAAGGAGAATATTAGTGCACCTTAAGTTGGTTACGTATTTTTTGGCATATCTAATAATCTGTTCCTATTTCTTTGCTGCAGATTGCTTGCACAACACTAGATGTGGATCTGGTCTGCATAAATGTAACAGAAAAGCTGCCATTCTACTTCCGAAGGCCCCCTGTGAATATGGTAAATTTACATCTAAATTGTATTCTTGCTGTTAGACTGACATTAAATACAAAATCTGAGTCGAATTCCTACTGCTTTCCACCCACCATTCCTATCCAAGTGGTTCTTTTATTTTCTTGCATAATGTATAGTTTTGTTTCAAATGTCCTTCACTTCAGGGCCTCCACTGCAGCACTTAATACACATTGATGTATGTTCTTTCTTTTTCTCCTCCTGTCCCCCACTTAAGAAGGCAGAAGTGGTGTTCCCAAGGAGTGGAAACAGAGCCTTCAGGCCACTGTGCTGCTAAGCAGGGAGATATGGTGTGAGTGCTGACAAAGCTGCTTCCCAAACCAGAAATGGTACAGCTGTGTCAAAACAGATAAACAGCTCTTTGATTTAAAAGACAGGAAATGTGAATGGCAGTGTTAATTTAGGAGAAGGATGTTATGCTGGTTACTTGAAAGACAACTGTATTGAATCCATACTTGGACAAAAGAATGTCTTGGTAAATGAACCCAATGTAGCATTGCTAAATATATGCTGTGGGACCCAAGATGGCTATCAGTGTGGATCAAATATAGTTCTGCCTGCTGTTGGTAGTTTGCCAGAAAACCTAATCTGGATGTGCTCTTATGGGAACTTGTTTTCTCCTCTGAGTATATGTAAAGGTTCATTCCACATGGGCATTCTTGGCTGATGTAGAACTTAGTTCTCAAAATTTTAAATTTGGAATTGGCTAGTAATCCTACTTCCTTTTCTTATAAAGTTTGACCTAGAATAAAAATTCAAATTTAACTAGAATTAATTCTGAGACAGAATAGCAATAATACACTGGCATTTATGGTAAACTGAGGATTTCAACATTCCACTTGGAATAACAATTTTGTATGAAACACTGTATGAAAGTACCCTAGCTGTCTAAAAGTGCAGCAGGTGGCCCAGGTAAGGATCTGTGTGGCTCTTAGAGCCCTGTGTTGGGAGACATTTTCCTTGCAAGCTACCTCTCATCTTCCACACTCCCAGCCTCAAGGCAGTCTGTCTGTTGGACTGGTCTGTGCATCCTGGGGCAGTCAGTTTTGGTTGTTACAGTGCCAGACAGATTGGCAGGCAGCTGAAGTGGTAGGGATGAGGTTAAAAACCACCTTGACTGGAAATTGGTGTATTGCCATCACCTGTTTGGTTTTGTTAAATTCAGGCTTCTTTTGTTTGCAGTTATCAGGCCAGATCTATGTAAAACATTTGATGCATGTATAGCTTCTGTTGTGCTGCATACAGAGGTCATGCATGGGTGGGAGCTGGATTAATTCCAGCTGTATTCAGTTAATGGACTCTCTTACAGTATTACCATTGTAGCCTATTTTAATAATATTTGTGTAAGAGCAGAGTATCATTTCAGGCAAATGTAGGATTGCCATGGAAAAAAGAACTCCTGGCCTTACATTGTGTCTTTATTGCTAGCACACTGTGTGCAAGTTGCTTAACCTTTCTGTGTTTGCAAAAACAAGAATACTGGGCTTTTGGTGAGGCACTGTGACAGCAAAGGATGTCAAAGCAGCTGAAAACATAACCAGTGTTACTATTTGAAACCTCTTCTCTGACTCAATGTTTTCTAACATTGTCACAAACACCAGAGTATGCTGTGAGACAGGAGAAGGGTCCTCGTTGCTGCTTTTGTGCAAGGAGGAATTCTTCATCTGCAATGCATGGCTGCTGAGGGAAGTGATGATCTTTCTTACAGTAGGGTGTGGGACTAGAGGACTTGGGTCCTCAAAGTTTCAAGACAGCAGATTACCAGCAATGGTTATCTGTCTCCTTGACTCTGATTGTGTGTATATAGTAGTGATAGCCAATTACAGCAAATAAGTGGTTGGTACTTGTTTGTTAAACCTCATTTATCTGTCCAAGATTTATGCACGCGTATCTGGTGTACAGTGAAGCCTTCCCCCACTCGCCTTTCATGCTATGCTGTGCTCTTACTGGAACAATTTTTTTTTTTTGTATGTGACACAGTTAAAGTGAGAGTAAGCTGCATCAATAGCAGACAGCAGTTGTTAGATTGTTAGGCTTCTCTCCTTTTGATTTTTGATCACTCTCTTTCATGTGAAGGCAATAGATCGAGGCATCTACTTTGAACTTCTTTACACACCTGCCATCAAAGACTCTACTATGAGAAGATACACAATTTCAAATGCCATCAGCCTGATGCAGATCTGCAAAGGAAAGGTAAGCTCTCAAGTGAAAACAAGGTAATTAAATCAGTTCAAATTTTTCTGCAGTTGTACAGACTGAGCCATTTTAAATGAATTTGATGCTGGGACGTCTGAAGCTGTGACTAAATCTTGGCCTACTAACACAAGGACACAATCATTGTAGCTCCAGATACTTCCAATCTTGCACCACTGCATGCTTTCTTCTTAAGCTATCAAGCTGTTAGATTCTTTTTCCAGAACAACCCATGTGTTGTTATGGTATGCAATTCCCAAAAACAAAAGTGGGAGGGGATGGAGGGAGATTAAAGTGCCAGACATCTAAGGTTTGCACTAGAACTGAAATTCATTTATTTCTTTAAAATCTTCCACTTCATATTTCTCATTAACCAAAAGCTCTTTTGACTGCCTAATTTGAATATGGGGGCTAAAAAACCATTTTTAAAAAAAGTAGAAATCTTGTTTTGTTAACAAGTAAATTCTCTGTGTCCAAAATAGACCACACAGCTAGCTGGCTGTCAGCCAAGGCTTTGCTGCAGTCAGATGAGCTGCATTCTTCCATGCTACTGAAACCCAAGGAAGAAGTAACTTTGAGATGCCTGCAACACATTGCTTTCATAACTTACCTCCTCCCAGGCTACCAGGTTAAGCTGTTTTATGCTGTGTCCTCTCATGCCATGTTTTTTAATAGGGGGTCATATCAAATTTAACAGAAATTGTAGCTCCCTCTTCTGTATTGCAAATGGCCTCTGCCACATGTAGCTAGTCCAGAGAAGCTGGATTTGGAAAATCTGAAGTGGGATGTAGAGCTTGGAAGGTAAATTAAAAGTAGATCCCTCATTACCTCAGTTCTCCTCAAGCATGGCAGCTTTTATAGAACAGTAGGGTGGGTCAAACAGATTAATTTCCTTGGTGCTACAGAAGAGTGTTTGCACAGCCTGTCCTGAGAAGCCCAGCTCTGGCAGGTGATGACATGAAGTACTGACTTGGACATGACTTCTATACACACCAGACCACTTTCCTTTGGAATTCCCTTTTTGATATTGTTCCTCTTTCCTCTGTGCAGTTCATGTGCTCGTTGATGAACTGGAGAGCACCAGCTGTGTTGGTATCATGGATAGGGCAAGCGAGATGTTCAGTCTATGCACGGTGCCCTTTCACTCTGCATCTGTCAGTCAGGGTTTCATCTGTGACTGGAAGGTAAATCAGCTGGAGCTGCACAGACAAGTTGTTGTCAGGCACTGGAAGAGGACTGCTAGCTTGTCTTTGTTCTTTGCCTCCAGACTCAGTAGGCTGTGGACCAACTCTCTCTTACTGAGAGTTTGCTCTGTCAGTGAGGTAGAGGCCTTTGTTTCAATGAAACATGGGATGGCTGGTCCATAGGCTGCTTCCGTTCTGTAACGTGTAGTTGCTCAACCCATAGTAGCTTTTGGATACTTTTATTCCTCCTCTATTATAGCAGGGCAGAGAAACCTTCAGAAATTTACTTGTGATATCAGAGCTGGCATTGAGCAGTGTCTTTAAAACATTAAAATGTGCAGGGAATGAAGGAGAAACTCCCCTGCCTTGCCAGACATAAGGTGTGTATAGCCACAGTCCCTCACCTCCTGTGTTTTGGTAACTGAGTTGGAGGCTGCCTGGAGCAATGTACTGAACAGCTGCTGTCTGCTTTACCTGGGGAGATAGTGTTTTGCCTTTTAGATTTGCCTTTAGCTCTTGCCTTGGATTTGCCTTTGCCTGCTGCTCTTCACTTGCTAGCAGTGCTTTTCTTATCTGCTCTTGTGTCCCTCCTCCATGTTACCCATCCCCTAGTGAAAGCCTTTGAACCAGGCAGGGCGTATCTCCAGTGCACAGCAGTGATCCACAGCACTGTATCTCCAGTGCACAGCAGTGATCCACAGTCCTGTGCTGCCTTCAGATGGCTCATACAGCTGCTCTGGGAGCTCCTCTGAGCCTGGGTGACAGGCATTAGTTGCTACAGTTTGCAGCAGGAACCTTGAATTTTCTCAGCAAACTCTTGCAGTCAGCAACACTTATGCCCAAAAGCACCTTTGGGATCCATAGTGTAGTCGTTTTAAAGGTGAAGTATTCAGAAAAAACAATGTCCTAGGCTCTGTCAGGATGTGTGCTGTTAAGTCACTCTGATGTATATATTGCTTCTGCTTCTGGCTTTCCTTGTGGTGAGGCAGAGTCATCTGTCCCATGCTCTTCTCCTCAGCACATGAGGAAACCTTTGGCACACTGTGAACATGCAGTCAGTTTTACACTGGTCTTTCAGCTGTTGAATTCTGGCTGCACACAGGGCATTTTCTTGCAGTGCCTGCCCAGCTCTTTGTGCTGAGGAGGTGGCAGGGGAAGCAGAGCAGTGTGGGGAAAGCCCACCCTGAAACCAGAGATGGGTGATGTGTTGGTGGTACTGACATCAGAGAGGGCAAGTCTGTCTCTGCCTCAGCACAATTCTAATTCTCACCCACTCAAGCAGGAATTCCCAAAGCCTTTTTTATTCAGTATAATTAAAGGTGCAAGGAGATTTTGCTGCTGCAGAGTTAGCACCTGAGCTAAACAGGCCCCCCCTAGGTGAACATCCTTGGAGCTCAGCATCAGAAGAGCTGTGGCAGCTGAGCTGTGGGATCTGCCAGCCCCAGTGTAGTCACATGCCTGTTTTGCAGAAACCTTTTGGGAGAGAAGGGAGAAGGATTTCTCTGCCTGGTGATTTTCACAGGGGTGCCAGTGTTAAGGGAGAGGAGTGTGTGGCACAAAGTGGCTGCCATTTCCTAAGTGTAGATACATTTCCTGAGCCAGTGTGGGTATGGTCAAGGCTAACATGAATGCTTAGCATTGAGTGGTACTGCCACAGTATAGCCTGAAAATCTGGGAGCACCAAACTGTCTCAAGGCACTATCTGTAAGCTGCTTCTGGGGGATCCTGGGCTCCTAAATCTATTTCTGTTACAGCTCAGGGTGAGTTGTTGTTTATGTGGGGCCTTTTTCAACTGGTGTAAATAAAGGGCACACTTCTTAACACAGTGCCTGCAGCTCTGCATTTTTTTCTTTACCCTTAAGGGCACTTTGAAGTCCACTATGAGAGATACAGGCTGATAGGTGATTGCTTAATGCCATCACTCTGGACACTTACACTGCTTAGCCTGTCACTCTAAAATGAGATGTGCTTACTAATCTCTTATCTGACTGTGAGAGATTTGTAATGGCAAGGGAGGGCTTGTGTCTGTGTCTTGTCTGTGTAGGGGACAGGGCAATAACTAAGTTTATCATGTCCCCAAATTAAGATTCCCACCCTGACAGAGTTCATCTGAGGGCATCAGATACTCTGATGTTTAATTGGGCTCTGAGCCTGAACTTAGCTAATGCTCAAAAATTTTTTTGCATCTTGCTGATTTTTTTTCATTTCTTGGTGCTGTCTGACAGATGAATGTTTGTACTCTTTTGTTTTCCAGAACGTAGTTATATCTAGTGCAGCTGAAAGGGTAAGTCCCAGATTTTTTTTAAAGTCAGAACAATTTGGAAATTTATCTGTGGCTGAAAATACAGCTTTAATTACACATTAAACATATAAAAATGTATGTTTAAATATGGTTGCCATTGCCAAAGAATTGTATTGTGGGTTTTGGGACTTTTTTTTTTTTGGTTAGTTGTTTTGTTTTGTTGGTTTTTGGGGGATTTTTTTGCTGCTGCTGTGGTATTTTTCATGACAGTTTTGTCCCAGATGGACACTCTGCCAAAATAGTGGTATTTGCTTGATTTACTGTTATCTTCAGTAGCTTGCTATTATATAGCATTTAATCTTGCCTATCTGATAGCCTTGCCCTGCCTGCTCACACTGTCAGCCTAACAGCACAGGCATTCACATATCCAAACTTCTTTGTTTTGTTTTAGCCTCTGGAGCTCCGAGGTCCTTATGATGTGGCTAATCTGTATCCTTTCCCAAAGTCCAAGGCAGCAGTTAGTAGTAGCATTGGAAAGTTCAAAGTGGTTTTGAAATTCTTTTAATCCTTTACAGTCCTTGAACTTTATACAGTGGTACTTGTTGGTGACCCATTTAGTGAATCAGGGCTCTGAATGTGTGTGGAAGGAGCAACAGATCTTGGTCATGGGGTGGCATGAGAAGTCACTGTAACTAACAATGTTTGTGTTCAGCTCCAGGAATGTTTTGTTGTGATGTGCATTAATGTTGTGTGGGTGTAAATGGAGAAATTAATAAAACCCATAAAAATCTAAGGACGCTATGAACCATATGAGAAATTATTACTTAGTATCTCCAAAGTGTCACATTTTTGGTAGCAGAAGCTATAAAATTGGTTTTATGTAAAATTTGAAGTTCCTCTCTGAGCAGTAACTACTTCTGTTCTGGATTTTCCAGTCCTTAGTTATACATGTAATGTTAAATAACATTGTTGTGTTCTAGAAACAAAGGAGAGTGTCTTGTCTTCCCTTCTTTTAGGAGTTCAGATGCATTTTTGTTACTCTCCCCACCCCTGAAGCACATATTTGGCCTGTCCCTGGAAGGGAAGGAGCATGCTCTGAGTCATGAGAACCATGTGGGAGGCTGTGTGGCCTGGAAGGATTTTATGCACAATGTTTTTTCTTCCCTCTTAAAATGAGCAGTCAGGTTCAAGCCAAATTAACATAGCTAAGGTGGTATCATCCTTGCTAAAGGTGGCTGGAAATTTCAGCATAATGCTTATGTATCAGACAGTGCCCTGTCCCCAAAGCTGAAATTTTCTGAGGGGTAATTTTTTTTCTTGATTATGCATATCTAAAATGTTTCTGTGTTGACAGACTTTTATTTTCAAAAGTACAGCTTCTTGTCTGGAAAGAAGCAACATTGCCAGGAGCTTTCCAGGAGGGCTGCTGGGGGACTGCAGCCAGGAGAGTTGGGTGTCTCATTTCTGCTTCTGGGTAACCTTATGCAAAATGTCACTTTGAGTTACAGCTTTGCTAATTCCCAGTTATTTGTAGAGTAAGCAAGCCTGTCGTGCAGAGAGCCTTCCCTGTTGTGTGTGTTGCTTCCTGTGTGTTTGATCCTGAGCAGCAGTGACAGAGGTTTGCTGTTTGGCCTGTCAGAAGGTGAAGCAAAGGCAGCTGTGTCCACCAACTGCAGAGCCACCATGCTGCATGGAGGTGAGCACTTGGAAGCTCCTGTAAATAATGTGTATGTTTGTTAAACTGAGTTCTTGTGGATGCATATTCTCCAAAAGGTCTGAGACCTTACAGAGCAAGTCAGATCAGGGTTTTACTTCTTTGTCCAGTGCATGAAGAGGAGCTTGTGTGGCAAGGCTGTTTTATTTTCCCTCGTTGCCATGTTGGCAAATCAGTGGCTGAACTGGCGGCGCTGTCTGTGCTGGAGGACTCATGCAACCAGATTAATGAGTCATAAAGGATTGAACCAAAATAGGAACCTGCTGCTGTGCTTCATAGTGAAACTACCCCATTTTGGAAAGGTTTGAATGCTGATCTTGGTGACACTCACAAAAACTCAGTGATTGACGTCATAAAATGGGTATGCATGTGTTTTGCATTTGCCTTTTTGCAGCATGTGTGCAGAAGCAGCTTAGTCATGTCCCTTTCTAATGCTTTAATAGGTGGATTATTTCTGATTCACTCTTCAGTGTGGAACATTTCAAACTCATGGCAAAATCAACAGGTTCTCCTCCGGCCTGCTGCTCATCTACATAGAAATACAGAGTTTCTCAAATTTATGTGAGATTTCTCAAGCCTGTCATCTATCTTATCTGTGAAATTAAATAGCAACTGTCATTTCCCTTGTCCCAGAGAGGATACTAGCCCAGAATAAGTCAATATATTTTTCTCAAGGTTCTTGCAGAACCTCTCTGCTAATAGAGTATTTGTAGGGAATAGGGAATCTCTTCTAACTCAGATTTTGCAGAGAAGCTTCCCACCAGTAATTACAAAATTGGATTGGGCTCAGTAGGTTATTTGACCAGTATTTCATTATAATGTTGAGAGTTTTGTAAATAAAATTCTTGAATACCATAAAATACTTCCTTGGTATGTAGGGGATCCTCTGCCAATACAATTGTGCCCACATAGTCTAAGAATCCTGGGGTATGTGAATGCATTTTTTAGTGTTTTTTTAAGAACAGTATGTTTGGCTCAGAAGTGCTTTTGACAGCGCTTCAAGAATGTGTCCTTCTGTGATTATTGAACTGACTAAGCCTGGTTTCCTATGGTTTTGTGTCTCTGCAGCTCCTCAGCCCCTGCAGACCTTGGTGTTCCTCGGTTTGCTATAATTCTACACCCACCATTGTATTTGCCCTGGTATTTTCTCCACTCTAATGCAGTGAATCCCAAGCTCCTGCCCTTGCAGGTTGCTTCCCTGCTGTGTGTGCTGACTGGCTGGCTGCTCCTCATGTCCAGCTGTGGGTTGGGGCATGGACACCTGAACTGAGTATGCCTTAAATGCATTTTATTTCAGCATTTGAGGTGCTGGTACTGCAGCTTCTGCTTGTGTATTCCAGAAACTCGAAAGAGTGCCTGTGGCGTGGTGTACACAGTGAAGAAGCCTCGCAAGGTTGAGGAGGAAGAAACAGCAGTGCCAGCCTGCAAAAAAGCTAAGACTCAAGCTTGAGGACTGAACAAGTTGTCAACAGAAGCCTCCATCTCGTCTTTACCCAGTGTTGAGTCTTCCTCCAGCCAACCTAATTTTTCCCTTATTACCTTGCTCAGCCTGCAGAAGAATTACTCTTCCAGCATGCAAGTGAGAAAAACTGTGTGAATGAGACTGCTGAATAGTATTCACGACATCTGAAAGGTCATGCTGGGCTTCTGGCCAAGGGCAGGAGACTGACTCTTCACCCTCCCTTAGGTGTCCTGGAGTTAATGCAAACTCAACAGAACATTTCTAACGTGGAAGTTTTTACTTGTACACGTGCATTCCTTTTGTATTAAAAACATGTCTAAGAACACATGCCTTCATAGTCTAGCTCCTCTGGTTTCTCAAGTTTTAAACACATCTCTCTACAGCTGCAAGCCTGTAGATGAAGTTTACCTTCAAGTGGCCTGTGAAGAAACTTTTCAATTAGCTCCTGAAGCACTGTATCTAATAAAGTGTCTTCTCCCCCAGTTTTCTGAAGCACATTGCTGTGGCCACTTGGGTGCCTGAATGATTGAACTGCTGCTGAGTTAGGTGATGAACACACTGAGTTAGCCAGCACTGATGTCATTTCTGTTTCTTGCCAGGCTTGCTGCCAGTGTGCAGGTAATTGGGCAGAAACAAGCAGGGAAGTTGTGGCTTGCAGCAAAGGGCAGCAGGTGGAGGTGAGCTCTGATTTCTGTGGAGAAGGATGCGTGCACACATCAGGCCTGTGGCTGGCAGGGTGGCACTCGTGAGTTACAGCGCTTGTGTGAGAAAAGCACCTGTGAGAAGCTGCTGGCCTCAGTCTAGGAGAGCTGCCTGCAGACAGAATAGGTGGTTCTTCTTGCTCCTCTGGGTTTTGTGCAACTTCACTCCAAAACTGGCTTTCCAGGAAAAGCTATTCACTGCTGCCTACTTCTGACTCCACCTCAGGATACTGCCCAGGACATTGCTTTGGTCAGCAGACTATAAAGCCAGCTGACATGGGTTGGTGAAGTAGTGTGAGATCCTCTGACATACTTGTCTGTCAGGCCACCCAGTGGATAATCAGGCATTGAACTGAATGCAGCATCTAAATACCCCTCTGCTCTGCTCTCTCCCACCTGGAGTGCTGTGTCCTCAGCACAGGAAGAACGTGGAGCTGTTAGAGTGTGTCCAGAGAGGGCCACAAAGCTGGGAAGAAGGATGGAGCATTTCTGTGTGGAAGTACTGAGAGAGCTGGGGTTGTTCAGGCTGGAGAATAGAAGGCTCCAGCACCACCTAACTGGGGCCTTTCAGTGTTTAAAGGGTCTTATAAGAAAGATTACTCCAGGATATTCATCAGAGCCTGTTGTGATAGGACAAAAGATAATGGGTTTAAACTAAAAAAGGATGGATTTAGTTAGAATACAAGAAAGAAGTCTTTTACAATGAGGGTGGTGAAACACCAGCACAGGTTGCCCAGTGAGGTGGTAAATGTCCTAGCCCTGGAAACATTAAAGGCCAGGTGGGACAGGGCTCTGAGCAACCTGATGGTGTTGAAAAGGTCCCTGCTCATTGCAGAGGGGTTGGAATAGATGAGCTTTGAAGTCTCTTCCAGGCCAAACTGTTCTGTGATTCTGTGACATGGGACATCATGCCCTGGCTGGCAGCCCTGAAGGTTGTCCTGCTTCTGCTAAAGCAAAGGCAGAAGTGCCTGCCTTTCCTAACAGGACTTGGCATCTCTCTTGACTTGGATAACTGGAGCTGTCTCATGCTCCACATAGCAGTGACTAACTAAGAGATGATATTTTTTAAATCAAACTCAGTAATGGAACTATAACTTTGTTTTACTAGCTAGTTGAAATACTGTCATTCTGCTTTCACATGTGCCTCCACTTAACAAAATAAGTGAGATGGGGTTTATCTAACAGTGACAAGGAGGGAGTGTAAGGGATGGCTGCTCTTGGCAGATGAGACTTTTAAGTTTGTAAGAATTTTGCAGGAGACACGATGTAAACTTCTTTAAAGAGAGACAAAATTACTCCATGCATGCTCACCACTCCAGCAAGTAAAAAGAACCACTCAGTTAATTTATTCTGAAATGGATCAGTTCAAAATGTACAGAAAAAGCAGTACAAATTTACAAATATACATAATCTGATTTTGCATTCTTCTGTCATCATACTTTGTAGTAGTCTAGTTTTTAAAAAATTCACTTCCCTGATACAGTCTCCTCTCACCTTCACAACATTACATCTGAATCCTTCAGTCCAAAGGGGTTCATGGTGGTTGGAGCTCTGTCCTCAAGCTCGTTATCAACCACGATTGCCAAACCCTGTGTAAACACCATTACTCAACTGCTTCATTAAATCCTCTTGGCACCTCATACACCTCCTTCCAGTGCTCTTCCACATACCACGACTCAATTCACAGGTTATTTTAGTAGTGAGACAAGGCAACAGTTGCAAGTATTTGCTATTTAGAGCTATTGGAAGGCTTGAGAAAACTTGCTACTACAGTTGAAAATTCTGCCATTTAAGACCAAAGGATTTATGTTGCTGGCAAAAATTGCATTTAGACCAATTGCACCTATAAAAAAGCTTAAATAACATCATTAAAAATTACTTTTAAATAAATAAATAATAAATAGAAATAAATAAAGCCATTTTAGAGCTAGTGGAATTTTAACACTCAACCTGTCTTTTAAAATAATTTCTTTGCAGGTTTCTTGCAGTTTCAGTGAAGGCACCTCAAATAATCCAGTGCCATAAATATTTTCAATAGATGTTCAAGGACATTTTCATCCAGGTTTGTGGGAAGCATTTCAAAGCAGCAAAAAGAGCGTGGTCTGGTTTCTCTCTTCAGAATTTACCTAGATGGGCACTCTTCTTGGAATTATCTTTCAGGCTGTTGAATATCTCTTTGGTGCCATTCTGCCACTGAAGGACAAGATCCATGGGAGTTTTCCCTTCCTAGTTAAAAGAAACAGAGAAATATTTAATTTTATCCAATGATGGCCAAGTCCTTGTTCTTTCCTAAATACTTGTTCAGTGCATCTGCATGATGTGAATCCCTTCTGCACACACAGGCTTAGACTTATTCTTGCACCCCTGGGATCAGAGTACTTCTGCTCCACTAATCTAGTCCCAGTCCTGGTCAGACCCATGATGAAAACTGCCTGGGTTTCAGTGGGCTTAGGCTAAGGCTGTGACCAGCAGAACATGCAGGTCTTCCTTTTAGTTTCAAGTGATTAGAAATATATTTAGGTGCAATCTCAGTAAGACACTCTTCCATTTAATGCAGAATTCAGATAAGAGTTTAACTATGGTATGAGCCACAGGAATTAAGTAGGACCAACTTTTGTGTGCAGACAATGTCTGAGAGGGCAATCTCTGGCCTTTGGGGCTGTACCTTCCATAATTGTCATACTCTGATGAGGGATAATGCCGGAGCAGCCACACTTCAGGGAGGTGGGCAGAGAGTAGGGAGTACTGAGTGCTCCAGTGACTGTTTTCCTCCTTGTCCCCTGGGGTTTTGACTGACAATGGTAAAACCCATGCTACTGCTGCTTTTGGGAGAAAAGGTCTGTCAAATGCTGTATTTTAATAAGTGGTCACAGAGCTCAAGCAATGCTACTGCTGCTGCAGTGGCTCTGAGCACAGCCAGGTGTGGGACTTGTCTCCGCTCAGCCACAGGGATGTGCTGGCCGGCTGTAAGGCTAACAGCCAGTCCTCCAGCTCTAGTGCTGGGGCTGGTCCTCACCTGTGGGCTTAACAAAAGGATTTCTCTTGCAAGCTAAGCTCCTTGTTGTCTCAGTGGTGGTAGAAGCCCAGGAGCTGTGCAGAGTAAGTGTCCTGTCTATTACATCTTTTCATGATATGAGTAATTAAAGTAAATTATAGAAAGGTGTGATGTTGTCTAAGTAGCAGATAGTGGGTTCTGGTTTTAAAAGAGGTACTGGGTTTTCCTCTTTTCCCTGACCTCCCCCAAGTTAGCCTTTCCCTGTCTCAGCTCTACTTTCATTAGCTCTGAAGTGATCGAATTAAGCTTGTTCAAAATAGTCTCTCCCGGTCTCAAAACCTTGCTGTGGTGGGAAATTTATTTTAAAATTACTTGGATTTTGTGCTGTTACTTACGCAGTTCTTTAGAGTCAGATCCGCTCCGTGCAGGATCAGAAGCCGGATGATTTTGTAGCGGTTCAGCCTCACGGCGTCGTGCATTGGCGTGTCCCCTTCCTGGAGAGACAGAGAACGGCATCAGAGCAGCCTCAGTCAGTCCCGGCACTGCCGGTCAGCCCCGGCCGCTGGGGCCGATCCCGGCACTGTCCCGGCCGCTGGGGCCGCTCCCGGTACTGCCCCGGCCGCTCCCGGTCAGCCCCGGCCCGCTGGGGCCGCTCCCGGTACTGCCGGTACTGCCGGTACTGCCCCGGCCCGCTGGGGCCGCTCCCGGTACTGCCGGTACTGCCCCGGCCCGCTGGGGCCGCTCCCGGTACTGCCGGTACTGCCCCGGCCCGCTGGGGCCGCTCCCGGTACTGCCGGTACTGCCCCGGCCGCTGGGGCCGCTCCCGACACTGCCCCGGCCCGCTGGGGCCGCTCCCGGTACTGCCGGTACTGCCCCGGCCGCTGGGGCCGCTCCCGGCACTGCCCCGGCCCGCTGGGGCCGCTCCCGGTACTGCCGGTACTGCCCCGGCCGCTGGGGCCGCTCCCGGCACTGCCCCGGCCCGCTGGGGCCGCTCCCGGTACTGCCCTGGCCGCTGGGGCCGCTCCCGGCCGCTGGGGCCGCTCCCGGTACTGCCCTGGCCGCTGGGACCGCTCCCGGTACTGCCCCGGCCGATCCCGGCCAGCCCCGGCCCGCTGGGGCCGCTCCCGGTACTGCCCCGGCCGCTCCCGGCCAGCCCCGGCCGATGCCGGCCAGCCCCGGCCGATGCCGGCCAGCCCCGGCCGATGCCGGCCAGCCCCGGCCGATGCCGGCCAGCCCCGGCCGCTGGGGCCGCTCCCGGTACTGCCCTGGCCGATCCCGGCCAGCCCCGGCCCGCTGGGGCCGCTCCCGGTACTGCCCTGGCCGCTGGGGCCGCTCCGGGCCGGGCAGCTGTGCGGGCAGGCGGCGCTGCCGGAGTGGCGGGGCAGAGCTGGCGGTGCTTACCCGGTCCCTGGCGTTGAGATCCGCCTCGCAGGCGATGAGGTGCTCCCCGCAGTCGTAGCGACCTGTCCGCACGGCCACGTGCAAGGGCGTGCTGAGCAGCTGCGGGCAGGGCAGGAGATGGTCAGTGGCATGGAACAGGGGAAAGCTGCTTCAAAAACAGCTGCCAGAAGTTAGCTGCTGGGAGTAAGGGCCAGCTTTTCGTCTCCAATTTAAAAAGCTGCAGAGTTCCAGAAGCACTTACCTTGTCTCTTGCATTTATGTTTATCCCTTTGTCCAGTAAGAATTTCAGAACGTCCAGATTTCCACCCCGGCATGCCCAGTGCAGAGCTGTAGAATGAAGCTTTAATGGGAAAAAGAAATTTAAAGTATTTTAATACATCATTATATTAAAAAAACGCTATTTTAACCAAATTTCCAAATGAATCCAAATTAATTTTATGTGATTTAACCTAGAGCACTTCACTGTGATCACACAGTGATCACAGTTTCTAGTAAAAAAAAAAATTGTTTCTAGTAACAGCTTTTCTTATTTTGCCCTAATTTCTGCAGTACTGTGAATTTCTCACTCTTCACATTCATTGCATATTACTCCTAAAGACAGAGATCTTGGCAATGCTGCTGTGAAAGAGGATGTGTTTTGTTTATTCCTTGAGCTTAGAAGTTACCTTTAGCCAGGTATGTGGCTGGTATGTGCTAGTTATTTTTTATTTAATGCTTTTTAGGTTCTAAAATGCATAGAAAATTAAACTCAAGGGAAAGAATAGTTCTCTTTAAAAAACAAATAAATCCCCACGTTATGCAAGTCCGCAAAGTCCTCTACAAGATTCAGCATCTCCGCCCTGAGCTGTGCTGGAAGGAGTCCCTTGATGCTCACACTCTGCCTGTCATTCCTCCTCTTCCTCACCCTCTGGGACCCCCGCTGGGTTAGCAAGGCTGGCAGTGCAGCCAAGGGCAGAGGGCAGAGGAGCAAAGGAACACCTGCAGGAGCTGTGGGTGCTCAGGACCCCCTGGAGCTGGCATTGCAGAGGAGCAGGGAGCTCTCGGGCACAGCTTTGAAATCCTGGTGTTCCTGCTGAGCCTGGGGACCTGCGTGGGGACAGCGCTGGGCTGGGAGCCTGACCTCAGCTCTCCTACCCTACCCCAGGCTTTCTTGCTTGTGGTACTCTGCTGGCCAGAGCTTCTGTGATTTCCAACAACCACTCTGGCACAGGGAGGCAGACACTCCCTCCTGAAGCCTCTTCTCAACAATGTTATTTTAAGGATAAACTTCAAGGACGTTGCAAGGCCTTTTAGTACTCCTCCTCTGTAAGAAGCACTTCTATAAATGGTTCTGGCACCTCTAAAACAATGAGCTGCTTTTGGGAAGAGGTGTGAGTGGATGTGCATACCATGTCTTTCTGTTCAAGCTGGGCTCCAGCTTCCACCAGCTTCTTCACCACCTCTAGATGTCCTTCAGAGCACGCCCTGTGCAGCGCAGTGCGTTTGAACTGGCAATTGAAGCAGTGCAAAGTTAGATATCACATATGGCACAAAAAATCTTTAAATCTCTTCTCCCGCCCTCCCTAGGATGATGGCAAATACATACTCCATGCTGGTTCCTTTTAAAGAGCTTTTGAGACCTGAAATCTGCTAAATTTTAATAGCAACCTGATAGCTGAGAGCTGCCTACCCAGCATTTTAAAGGATGGGGGAAGTATCTGCAGTGTGGTATCCAGATTTAAAATTATGCCTGTTGAGTCCAACATGCCACACTGTGTTTTGAAAGTGCAGCTCATGCATCATGGAGTATGAGGGCAGCCACTTATTTCTGTTGTTCTGCAGAAAAATTTCTTATCTCTTTTTCCATAGCTTTGGAAGATCACCTTTTACAGAAAATCAGGTTCTCCTGGGCACCAACAGCCTTCTTTTAAATATACAGACTCTTTTGAGGTAATATGATTTTGAAGGGTCTCAGTGGCCACTAGAAAACTTGATGTACAGAACACCTAGCATTTATTTACTTTACCCCACCTTTTTTTGCCTCTCATGAGGGTGGAATCTACAAAACCTCATGGTAAAAGTTATTTTTGTTCTCTTCTGTAGCAGGCTTTGTATTAGGAAGAAGACTGTACCTTATCACAGACATTTGGATCCCCTTTGTCTGACAGGTATTTTTCAATTACTGGCAACTTATTCTCCAGTGCAGCTTTGAAGAATGTAGGAATATCCACAGGTCCTGTCTGAAGGAAAGAATATAGAGAACATAAATGTGTGTGGCACAAACCCCCATGAATACTTTCCCAGAATAAGCTACTTTGAAGTAACTTACAATAACTTCTGGTTCAGGTTTCTTTAAAACAGGCACTTTCACTTTCTTGCATCTTTTCTTCTTCTTCAGCTCAATAATTTTTTCAAGATCCTCCAAATTTTCAAGTTTTGACCTGGCCTGTAACTTCTTCTTCTTCAGCTGGAACAAATCAGGGAAAGCAGCAAGTTGAGCTGTGTGACCACCTCTTCCCTTTCAGAGTGGCAGGACAGCAATGTAATACTATTCAGCTGAATTCAAGTAAGACTGGATGAACTTTGAAATAAATTGTTTTAATTTTTTTTTTCAGATAGGACTAATTGACTGTTGCAATAAGTTGCTAACTACATAAGAAATTCTACCTCATCTATAGTTTTTCATATGCCATTAGACCTCTTCCTAACTTCTTCTTGAGCCGTATGTTGTGACATGATTTTAAGCCAGGAGTCAGAGCAGCACTGCTACTACTACCACTACTGGCACAACAATTTAAAAAAATCTTGTGTGCAGCTTATGAAAGCTGGAAAGCTCCTGAAGTTTCAACTGACTTCCACCAAGTGATTTTCTTTAGTCACTTTTTTAAAATGATGCAGCCCCTAAATTATTGGAACTTAATTCTCTTTGCTTAAAAACATACCCTCAAGAGAAGAACAAGGTTTAGAATGATCTTAGCATTTCAGTTCACAAGTGTTTGTACATTTTGGGAAGCCACAAAGAATGTCCTCAGTCTCCTTGATGGGGCAGTTGTCCAGACCTGCTTGTAAAAAGCATCTGGGCATGAAGTGAGTGTGGGGCACTGCTGACACCAAGGGCAGGTGTTGTTTCCTGAACTGAGATCCCACAAGGTGTCTTTGGCTTCAGAAGATTCACAAACAGGGACTAACCCAGGGTGAACACAGATGACAGATTCCGTCCCATGGTGTGATTAAGGTGAATACACTGGTATATGGTCATAGGGTATACAGTTTTGTCAACTGTGTTCTTATTCAAGTTATTTCCACCTCTTCTTTTTATTGTTCTCTGCATTTGTGGTTTGGTCTGCAGGTCATTGGCCTAATGGAAAATAATTATACTGACTGTGGATAACTGGAAACCCACTAAGTTCTTAGGAACCTGCTTTGAAGGAACTCAAAAAAACCTCTGTAGCCAGTAATGATGTCTCTGTTGAAGTTTAAGAAGTAGTTCTTATTCTAATGTTTCTGAGACTGACTTTCTTACTCCTCATGTTTTAGAACAAAGTGTTATTTCCCCTGCTACTTAAACTTTATCATTTCCAAATCACTTTAAATTTTTAGGCCAGTTGATTGCTTATGCACAAAGAAAAAAAAAATTAAAGCTATTACAGCTACTTTGTTACTGGGGGGAAAAACATCAGTTCTTCAGGATCTAGGGAGAATTGTCATGCTCCAGGAATTGAAATTAGTACTTTTCTGTAGACCAGTATGAGTTTCATTTGTAACAGTTCTTCCCAAATGTGCTAGTGAATGTAATGCCTTGTTTTCATAAGAAGAACATTTTCATGTTATTGGTGGGTTAGTTATTTTGGTAGCAGTCATTAGGTGTGCAGCTGGAGGTGTCTCCCTGGCTCTGATTGCTCCCCCCCACTGACAGCCAGCAGCAGCTGACCCCTGGGCACAGGAGCTCTCAGGGGTTCAGGCAGGCAGTGTAGGGGTGGTTGAGGTTCTGTCTCAGTGTTACTGCCCTCACCCACAGGCTACACAGGTGAGCAGGTCTCCATGGTCTTCAGTGGACTTTGGACCAATCTCCTTTCATGGTGGTCTCCCAAGGGTTTTTCTAGCTCACCATGTATTTCTAACTGAGAGAGAGGCAGAACTTCAAGGACTGCAGCAGGAAACGCATACATGAGGATAAAAATCCAAGCAGAAAACCCAAGAGCCTACCTCTGCTTCTAGCTTTTTCTCCTTCTCATAATCCAGATCACCTCGGGCCAGTGAGTGCTCAGGGATTGTCTTTAGGTCCTCCTGCTTCTCTAATCTTACAGCAGCTTCATACTCTCCATTTTTGAAGTCCTCAGGGAGGAAGCTGCCAGTCTCTTTATCATCCACCTTCTTCCCAGTCACCTGTAAATGAAAACATGATAAAATATAATCCATGGATTCTTGACTGCAGTAGCCACCACCTGGAAACACAGATTGCTAAGGGCTGCTTTTACCTCATTCCTACCCTCTCTCAGTGTGTATGACAACCAGGCCAGGCCATTCTGCCTGTGCCTGGCTTAGCTGGGATACAGCTGGCTGGGGCACATCTCCCAAGCAGTTAAATTGGGTTGCTGAGGGATTTCAAGGCTGGTTTTATCCACTGCTGTCAGCACCAATGTCCCACTCACAGCAGAATGGCAGAAGCTTTGTGGTGCTGTGCAGCAGCACAGCTTTCAGTAGTTTTCAGAAATATTTCTGATGCCCAATTAAGTGTGTATGAAGAGATAACTTAGTAGAGGCAGATGTGTATTTTGAGAGTGGTTCATGTGGCCTAGACTGCCTTTCTGTTTGATTACCTTGTAAAATTCTATTTGTTATAGAGTCTAATGCAGAAGAAACTGTGAGAACCTTACTAAAGAATTTAAGACATCATTAACTACTTGGGCAGTTGTATCTTAAGAAAACCATCTGGCAAAACAACTGCAGTGTTTTACTGAATCATTCCTGTTTTCCCAGTTTCTCCATCAGATCAGACATTCTTAGTCTGAATCCTACAGTGGAATGTCCCATTACTTGTGGTCTAGACCTAATTTTTCAAAGACTTTTACATCAAGAACAGCAGTGGCTGTAGGAACTGTTAGTTTACTATTAGAAAGCAATACTATTATTAAGCTGCTAATTTAATGTTACAAAATACTGTAGTTTCTAAGCATTAATATGTTGTCCCAGTCCCTTATTATATAGGAACTACTTAGTGTGATCATAAGATTACTGGCTTCTAAAAATATATATGAATGAAAATCAAGGACAGAGTCAAATAAGTAGCTAAATTTTGGTCGATCTTTTCCAGGTGAACTGTGCTGTGATGCCAAATCCAAACAGCTGTGTAGTTGTATCTGTGGTGAGACCCTTTCCCAAGGAAAACTTAAAATGAAAATATAATAATATAACAAACAGTATATAAGGGTTTGCACCTAGAGCACAGCAGTGCTGGTATCCTGCTAAATCAGTGATCCACAAAGGTTGTCTTTCTCTGCCTGGTCCAATGACAGTCTAGAAAATAATTCATTGTGAGTAAATGAAAGAAGGTTGCACCTACCAGCTCTTCTACTTTCATCATCATCGTCGTCATGTTTGCTGTGATCTGAGGCTGTGCTCCTGTGTGGCTGAAACCTCCCCGGGCTGGGGCTCTCAGGGACCACCACGCTCACTGCACTTATATATCTTTGGGAGAACTGTGCCTGAATGAGATAATCTTCCAACCTGGGAATCCAAGTATGCCCTTGTGCTTGCCAGCTGAGAGGTGGCTCCGGCTCGTTCCAGACGCGTTAACGAGCCAGATCTGGTGTCCGGGCAGCGAGGGGCCACAGGGGCGCAGCCCCACAGCCCCACACAGCATGGGAATCAGAATGGAATGTGAGCTCATCATTCCTGTGGCAGTGACTGCACTGCTCAGCAATGCCAGCCATGCTGGGCTCCCAGTGCCCACTAGGACAGCTGTCTGTTGATGCGGCGTTATAACTTCATCTTCTTCTTCTTTTTTTTTTTTTAAGTGACATTCAGATGACTGTCAGACACTGGAAAGGGTAAATGGCTTATGTACAATGCTTATAGCAGTATCTTCCTGATTAATGGATGATTACCTCTGAAATCTCAAAAAGCCATTATTTTCATTGCTATTTATTCCTGGATGATAAACACTTTTAGGGGAAAGGCTTTTTCTCATCATGATGACAGTCTTCTATATTTGTTGGAAGGAATTCTCTGAAGGGATTACTATACCAGAATGATGTCTCTGGTGCTAAAAGGGCCTATGACATGATGAGTTACAATCAATGTAAGATATCAAAACAGTAAGATTTGTATTTTTTTTTGACCCTTGTCAATGACTATAAGCCAAATAATAAATTATGTTTATGCAAAAGAAAAAAAAGAGGGACAACTTAATACTGTTTTCTCAGGCAATATATGAGAGAATAGGGGCCCAGAAGTGATTTGTTTATTTTTTAGTATAAGATGAGATGAGATGAGATATACACAAATATAAGCAGATGATGTGTGTGTTTTGGGAGAAAAGAGCTATTGAATCCTTTGGGAAGGCTTTTCTTATGCTATGAATCAGAGTTGTCTGGAATCAGGAGAATGATCACCAGCAGAAGGCAGTTTTATAAGAGGAAGACACACTAATCTTTGCATTCAGAGAGTGTGGGTGAATGCCAAGACACATCAGTTCTGTGACAGTGCAATGCCTGGAGGTCCTGTCCGGTGAGGCACACAGGTCACCTGGCTGAAATGAATACAGCAGCTCAGGTGCTTCAAGTACGACATGTACACAAGTGCTTCACCAAATGGAGACCTATCTCGGGTGTTGTTTATACCATCAGCATCATTAGCATGCTGCATTCCTGACTTTGACCTTTCAAGGTGTCTCTCCTCTGAACTATCCCCCAGTAATCTGAGCACATCCAAACTTGTCTTCTAGTGCCCATCATACCTATGCCCTCCCTTTCCCTGAAATGAAGCTGGACATCAGGTGGTTCCTTTACCACTCAGAATATATATGACATTAGAGAATGAGTCCCAGAACGAAAATAGAGTATGTGCTAGCAACACAACCTTTCAGAACATTTTTTTCTAAACTTAAGTACAGCAACGCTATCATTCCCCCCTAGTGGTATGTTCTGAATCACACTGCCAGGCTTTTTTTCACTGCAGTTTTGTACTCCTGCTAAACGTCTCTGTGACAAGAGGCAGCTCTTGTTTTCTTGTGTTCTAACAGCTTACCTCAATCTGTTCAGTTGTCTGATTTTTATTTGGGAGATTGTCTTGAAATCCACAACCCTAACAGGATGGCTGCATAGAATGCTTCTAGTTTAGTGGAAACAGATCACAGCAGAGACCTGATGCAGAAAGAGAAATATAGAGGTTTGCTTTTAGAACAAAAACTGTTTAAGGAACTGTGAACTTCCTCTGGACTTGATTTTTTCAAGCTTGGTTTTCTCTTTTTTTGCTTTCCCCCTCTTTTTTTTTTTAAACAGCTTGATATAGAAAACTGACTCAGCAAAACCTAATGTGGAAGCTTTAAGGGGATAGATCTTCCTCTGCAAATGGTACATAAATCCAGAGCCAGAGTAGCTTTACAGGAAACCTCAGTGCTCTGAGAGGAAACAGAAACCAATTCTCACAAGTGCTAACGAAAGACCACAGTTTATTCATCTTTAAAGCATCCATGATGGCTAAAAGAATAATAAAATATAGAATACTCCTTGATTATCCCAAGTTTCTATTTTGAAATTGTGGCACCCAGAAATCCACTTTAACCAAAGGCTGGGATCTAAATTAACCTAACAGTAAATGCTTTAAGCTAAATGTCATGTAAACAAAGGCAACACGACTGAAATAGCAGAAATGCACCAGGTTGTATCAGCTAAGACTCTTGGCTTATCACTATTGCTTAATATTGGAGGGGGAAGTAGTATAATGAGCTTGTAACCTTGTACTGGACAGTAACCACTCAATCACCTTTCATCAAGTGATTTCTCATTAAGGTGGTAATAGCAGATGGTCAGTGGGCGATGTGTAACAGGAATCTGAAAAACTCTTGCCACTCCACTGAAGGATAAGGGCAGAGCAATCATCTGCAAGGTGTGAGGCAACTGGATATTGTCACAAAAATTCTCCACAGAGAAAACACCAAAGGACAGCAGGCTCAGTATGACAGACAGAAAACTGTGGCACACCCTGTTCTCTGCTACCAAAATTGAACTGACTAGAGTAAAGAATGTTTGTAATTAATTTTTCTAAGTGATTAATGGTAGAGTGAAAGTACCATGTGTGATAGAGATGATATTGCCACCTCCTGTCAAGTGTGTGGCAGTCATGTTTTCAGTGGTGTCACTGCTCAACTTGTCTGTCTTACATTTTCCAGCACTCTGCCCTTGGCTCTGTCCATGCACCCATAGATGCTGCCCTTGGATGCCACTGTGCCTGGCTGCCTGTTGTCCTTTTCCTGCTGCTAAGTAAGTAAGGTGTGAACAAATCAGCTGCTGAGGAGTGGTCATGCACCTAAGAGGTTACTGAGCCAGCAAACTGTGCCACATGTGTGCAGTCAAAGATAAATAACCAAGGTACACAGAAGAAGTAGCAACCACAGGTTACCCCTCCTGGATTAGTGATGTGCTGGTGTGCCATGGCTTGTTTATTTTGCAGTGTGTGTGTGCACCCAGCGCACCTTGTATATCCACATGCAACAGATATAATATAACTGCATATTGCGAGAAATGCATTTATTTCCTCTCTTTCTTTTTAGCTGTTGGTTTTCCATAAAAGGCAGGAAACACTTTTATTTGTCTAACATATTCTCTTCAATACTTTTGTCAAGAAGTTAAGTGATTTGGGAATGAGTTAACTATGATTTTACATCACCGTTTGGACACGTGATGAAAATACTAAACAATGTTGTACCAGGAACTGATCCTTGTGGGAATCTGCTGGAAATAGTTCCACTCATTACTCTCACCACTTTGCAATCTGTCAGTGAGCCAACTCTTAGTTCTTCCAAAGTGCATCCTTTTAATTCCATACAATGCATGCTTTTTAATCATACCAACATATGCCATGAAATGAAATGCCACTGGCAAGACCCAAGTAAACTGCATTAACATGAATGCTACTCTCAACCAGACCTTTAATTCTGCAAAAAGACACTTTTAAAAAAAGGTTTTCTTTGCTCCTAGCCCTACAGATTGGCGTCCATTTTGTGTAACTTGTCTGATTCTGTCTTGATAAAGCTTTGGTTAACTCTTCCCCCTGTTTTCCCAGCACTAAGTCATGTCAGCCAGCCTGTTGTTAACTCTTTCATCATTTTCAGCCAGTCAAAACATCTTGAGAGCTAAGAAAAAAATGAGAAGGAGCTTCTCTGCTTTACTGGCACTGAAGCTGGCCTGGGATATCTTTGGATGCAGCCCAAATGGAAGCTCTACCTGAGGGAGATTCCTGCTTCTTTTGAATAAAAAGGAGCTCAGGGAATCAAGGTGATAAAGAATTGGATGGATTTTGCTTTAAAATACAAGAACGTTTTCATAAAGCATCGATTTTGTAATCTCTTTGCAAAACAGTAGTGTGTCAGAACTCTGTTGTAAGACGTGCACTCAGGCAGCCTCTCTCTTTCCCATTTATTGGAATCATATAATGTTAGAATCTATCATATTAGAAACAGCTTGAGAGAATTTTCAAATCACTATTACCTGCAAAAAATAACCCTCTTATGTTTTAATTTTGGGGAGAGAGGGTTTATTGTTTTGCGTTTTGGTTTTGCTTTTAACATTTTGCAATTGAAATGTGAATGTGTAAACCTGCTCCACATTAAATTTGCTGAAAAGCTATTTCTCCCTTTTCATGAGGTTTCATTGGCAGTAAGAGGTCACTGGATTTTTATCCAAGCTATGTTTAACAAGTATCTCCTTTGATTCCAATAATACCAGTGAGGTGGAAAAGCACTGATGCAAATTTGGAATTACATTATATCATATGTTGGTCATCCTTTTGGGGCTGGAGGATGGATACTTCTGTGACTGTAAATAGGATAAGAAAATACTTTTTCTCTTTTTTGTCAGTTTATTATTATAGGTATATAGCATATAATAAAAGAAGTTTGACTTTAATTTTAGAGAAGAGAGTAAGTAAAACACCAACAGAAAAAAAGAGGCAAGCAAAAAACCTCAAATGCACCTTTTCCTCTAAAGTTTCATAATCAGAGACAAATTTATGTCTGTGATGAATTTAGAGAAAAACCTTGTGTCCTTTTGTAACACAGAAGATTTACAGGAGTCTGTTATGAAACTGGCATGGCTTTTCTGTAATCTGTTTCATTTCAGGTTCAGAAAGTGTAGGGAGTGCATGCAAAGGGAAGAAAGAGGAGTGAATGATCTAAGTTGGTTTCTCTGGGTCTGCAAACTGCAATGTATTCATCTGCAGACACTCTTTTTAGGAAGTTGCTATTTCACAAAGGAAAACACTAAAAATCTCCCCCATAGCTATTTTGTCTCAGCAAAGGCATCTGCTCACCACAGCCAGCTGGATAAGGAGACCATGGGGTAGGCCTTTTCCCCCAAAAATCTGTCCTTATCCAGAGGAGCTAGAGAGATGACTAGGCTGTGACCAGAACCAGTCAGTTCTTCCTGAAGCTCTGCCCATATATAATTCACATACCCTGTGAGAAATTTGCTATGAGCTCTCCTTCTTTTTTCACGTTTTTCAACCACCTGTGTGGCAAAGACAGTGCAGGCATAGGCTGTTCTCACTCTAACATCGTAGAATGAGCAGGAAGATCTTTCTTTTTCCTCCCCTAGGGCATCGATAGAGAGGATGCAGGATGGCAATAATCCAAATGGAACACTAAATTTCATGGTGAAGAAGTAAAAACAAATATATACTTTACTTTTTTCTCATGGATACCAGAAAAAAATTAAGAAACTGAGATACTGAAGGGCATTGTCATTTGTCAGTGCCCAGTTTTTCAGATGGCCAAGGGTTGTGGCTGAGTGACCACAGGAGAGAATACATTCCCAATGGCAATGAAGAGGGCACTGCCTTCTCTGACATTTGGATTCAGACCACTGGGTTGTCTTCATTTCAAGTGAGTGGCCAGTAAATTCTGTTGAGTAACCTTATGTTTTCATAGAGTGGTGTGTGATGAGGAGGGGAAAAGGCATTGCTATCCCACTAAGCAGCATGAGTCAGAGAACTAGTTTGGAGGAAATGAGAAATCACCAGGGGCTTTGCCAAGAAACTGCAGCTTGTGAGACATAGCACAGTTCAGCTAGTTATTTTGTTTTCTTCATGCAGTGTCTCTGCAATTCTTAGTTTTGGCAGAAAGTGGAAAAGAAATATTGAAACATTGGATGTCTAAATTCCACCGGGCTCCTGGCTTTCCTGAAGCAAGGAAGTGTTGGGCATCTCTGACTATCTTTGTCTGAATTCCACCTCAAATAAGTATGGAAAAACTTTTTCCTTTTCTTTTTCAATATTCTTAAGCCTTATTTGTCAGAGGCCAAACACATGGTTACAGTCTGAACTCTTAGGTTTGCATGGGCTGGCTCAAAATGCCAGACTGCTGAGGTTAGGGCCAGGTACAGGTGAATTTGTGATTGTCCTTGCAATTTCCTTTTGGGCTTTCCTCTTTTAGTGTTTGATCACAGAATTCAGTAGAAATGTTTTCCCTGTCTTTTGGGGGAAAAAAATTCACTTGAGATGTATGTGAAATTTGTCACCTCCGGTCAGAAATCCCTACCAGGTGACCTAGAGACTTGCACAGATGGAAGATAGAGGAGATGTTCCTTTGATCAAAAGCCAATCAATCAGTGAATTAGGAGCAAGAGAAAAACTGTATTCCAAAAAGAGCCAAAATAAAGCACTGTCATGTGTTTTGAACATCTACTCAGCACTAAGATCACTAGAGCTGTGTTCTGTGTCCAACCATGGTCATTTGATTTTTGAGGGCTACTGCCATGTGCAGCCTCTATCACATAAGCACCAACACAGGGACTTCACACACAGGCTCTGCAATGGCACTTCTGGGAAAGCTTGAAGAAATGAATCCCAGCAGTATGCATCCATGCTTCCCTCAGCTTCATGACTGAGATTTCATGGAAACTTGTATGGCTTAGTGCTGATGAGTCTGGGGGTTGTGCTCTTTTCACTAAGGGTTTTTAAGGCAGGAGGAGCACCACATTCCATATCAGCTATAAATTATTGATGAGAGGACAAAAGCATCTTCTCTTCAGCAGTAAGTGCTCAGTGCAATGAGCTCTCAAGGCATTGCAGCATCATTCACAGTAACACAGTGCTGTGAAGCAGACCCCCAGCCTATTGAACCAAACAAATTAATCCCAAGTAAAACACCAGACCCCTCAGCTCCAGATGATTGAGAAAGTCAAGTCTAGTATTAAAAGCACTTTGCAAGTGCAGAGGACTTTCAGCTTATGATTTTTACAACCAGAAACCAGTGTGGGGAAAGGGTAAATTTAAATTTTAGATGAAAAATGTGTAGATGAAGGAGTTCCCAGATGAAAAACATAAGGCCATGGTGCCAGATTTGACTTCTACTGTATGAACACTTTTATAGAAATGAGGAATAGTCATAAGAAGGTGATTTTTCTAAAGACAGAATTTCTAGACAGCTGCAGCATTAAAATGCTCAGATTTGAATTGCCTTGAATCAAGCAGCTGCAAATAGTTCTGTGGTCCCAGTCACTGAAGAATGCATTTTGGGGTGCCTGCTTCTCTGCTGCTGAAAGGAAACAGTCATAATGCATCTTCCCATGCTAGCTGTAAGCTAACAAAAAAGAAAAAAAAGACAACTTTTACACTTAGTATAACATGATGAAAGCATATTCACATTTGTAATAACTTATGACTTTACTGCTTAATTTTCTATTGGCTTTTCAAAGAGCTACTTTTTTTACTAAGCTGCATAAAAAGCAGTAGTGCACATGCTCATTATGTTCTTGGGCAAGAAATTACTTTAGACAGTAGATGAAAGCAAATCCAATTTTGTTTTTCTCTTTATTACAAGTTGGTAAATACTTAGCTGTCAACCCAAGAAAATCAGCAGCCTGGCTGCCTGGGTTATCTCTTCATGTTTTTGCTGCAGTATGTCACCTAGTTTTTCTAAAATTACACCACCTGCACCCAAAGCCCGTGGCCCCCATCAGAACTTTTAATACATGCATGAAAACAATGATTGTATGTTTATTTGGTGGTTAGTTGTAACAGAATGAAGACATTGAAAAGCTGTCTTTTTCCCTGGGTGCCAAAAATAATTTATAAATGCAACTAGGGAAAAAAAGTAGTACCTTGAGTATGGGTTTAAAATATAATTTTATTTGCTTTTAATTACAGCTGTACATTTGAGAAGGGCACTTTTTAAACTCTTATCAAAGCATTCTATTTTTCTTTGATCTAACTAGAATTTATTGAGTGCAGTTGCCACCAGCATCTGTAATCCTCCTTAAAATCCCTCTATGCATTCCACTTTCTTCCAGGCTGGCCCTTTTCTGTCCATCATGGTGAACCTATTCTCCCTTTTGTTTATATGTGCATCTTCCATTTGTCTCCATTGAGGTTAGAGGAACTCACATACAAATGAATAGTCCTTTGAAGTGTATGTTTTCTTTGTATTTTGTTTCACATGATCATTAATTAAGATGATTATTTGCCACTCAGGGAGATGTCAGTTATCTATATTAAGGGAGCCTTTAGAATGTGGGGAAAAAAACCCCAAACATTTTCTCGTTTGTTGCTGCCTAGGAATAACAGCAGGGATATGTAGCAGCTTTCCTAGATAAAGCAGCACTCTATCACCAAGTGGTAGAGTTTCATTGGCACCCTTACGACATTTTTATGTAAAGAAAAACTAAAATGGAAAGTTTTGAACCTGTAAAATGTTGCCTCTGCCACCTGTAAATGCCAAGGCAAGTGGCCTTAGTAGTTTGAAGCCATCCTATAGCTGTTTTGTACGCTCAGTGAAGTCCTGGTCTTCCTCATACACACAAGGCATTCTGCATTGATGGACTGTCCCAAAAACACTGACCTGGCACAGAAGTCCTGCAGTGAAGTGTACACCTCTGAAAATGGTATCTAATACACTCTGAGGCCACAGTACCCATTTCTTACTGAAAATAAAACCAAGCAGAGTAGGCTGTAGCAATTACTTAGCCATCAGAAATCATGAGGGGATTAAATACCAACTCAGAATCATGAAACTTGCAGGCTCTTGGTCTGAGTGTATCTTCATGCTTATTACGAAGTTGCAGATGGGTGGAGTCAGTCCATGTAGTGCCTGTAGACTTTTTTAAAGTGTAAGCCTAAAAATACAAAACTGAACAGATGAATATTTAAAATGTTTATACTTCCAACATTTCATTCAAGAAAATAATTCAAATGTTAAATTTTCCCTGTGCATTTTAGAATGTTATATCTATTTCTCTTTCCAGGTAGTATAGGTTTCAGTTCATAACTTGTATGAGTTGAAGTCTATTGCCTAAAATCTGTGGTCTCCTCATATATCATAAATGAGTTTGAAGCTTCCCCAATAATCAGCTTTTCCCTTCAAGCAGCTAAAACACAGTTGGCTGAAGCTAATATGTCCAAAACAAAGATGAAGCTTACAGAAGAAGCCCTTGACCTATTCCATTATGATGTAGGAGCACCATCAGTTGCTGATAGTTAGTCATAAGTTAGTCTGCCTTTTGAAAACCCAGTAATCACCAAATAGGTGAATTCAGCATCTTTGCAGAAGGTTGTGCCATAACTGTACTGGCCTTGACCCTGGTTGCCTCAGTTCTCTCAAGATGAAAGCCAACAATTTCATCTCGTCTTTGACCAGCACACAGCAAATTTATCTCATCTTTCCTCTGCCAGATTTGTGCTGTCAGCCAGGGTGATGGTTCTGCAAGAGCTGTCACATGAAGCAGATCATCCTTATAGAAATCATCCCTAGATGCAATGAAATTACCACAAACCACCATGCTGAAGTGCACAATTTGTGCCAAGACTTTTCACTTCTCTTTCAGGACAGTGTTCTCCTAAGTCAACTAAACACAAAAACTCGACCACAACACATCCCAGCTGACAAGAACAAGTTAGTAATACCAGTCCTGCTCACAGGAGAGAAAACAAAACTCCTCTGAAGTTTCACAAAGCACTTCTTGCTCTAAGCACAGATGAGTTTCCACAATCATCTCTTCCTATCTTGCAAGGACACTTGTCTATGAGATTTCTGCTGGGCTGAGCTAGTGCAGAGTTCTCTTTGATCTTAGCATGCTTCCTCCCTCTTTAAGATGGCTTCAGCACAAGGCATGAAAGTAACAATGTCTTTTAAGAAATGACAAGATGTATTTATTAGTCATAATAGTTGTGAGAAAGAGGAGCCAAGTAACTGTCAGAAGCACCAGTCAGTGGTGGACAAACTCAGCTACAGCAAGGAGCTGAACGGGGAGCTACAAATACACTTCTTGATCAGAGCAAGTGCAACACCACCTCCACAGCCTCTGGAGCTGCAGGATCACGGAGCCCCTAAGTCCAGGGAAAACATGTAGGGTCAAAAGTTTGCAGGGTTTTGGTTGAGGACTAAACCTCAGCAGCTGTTGACTACCCCTTCTACTGTGTCCGCACAGGGAACGCAAGACCTTCACACTAGAAATGGTTCCCAGCTGCAGCTGCTAGATATTCATAACAAATGTCTAATGGCTAAAACTGTGTGCTGTGGACAGTGTCACCTTTCATGTCATATGGGGACAATTGTGTATTCTCCACTGTGGCTGGGATGTGTCATCCCAACATCATCTGGAGCTGTGCTCCCAGACCAGGAACTGCTGTCGCTGAGCAGTAAGTTCAGACCCCTGATGATGCTTTCTTTGTATCAAGTTACTGTTTTCTAACATTGTGCATATACCAGAACTGAGTTGCTGCCACTGTGTCTCACTGTAAGAGGGAAAGTGTAACTGTAGTAGCCCTGTCTATGAATTACATTTGAATCAGGTTCAATTCCAGGTCACAGCAGGACAAGGGACATGTGCATCCCATTCCAGAGGTTTGTGCTTCCAAAGGCAAAGTGCCTTTTGTGCTGATATTGAAGATCACCAGGAGGATTTATTCTGTTGGTGAACAAAGGTGGATGAATTACCAACATGAAGTTTCTGCTGGATTGCTCTGAAACACCTTTCTTCAGAATCACAGAATCCCTGAATACTCTGAGTTGGAAGGGACCCACAAGGATCACTGAGTCCAACTCTTATGTGAATGGCCCACACAGGGATTGAACCATGACTTTGGCATTATTAGCACCATGCTCCGACCAGCTGAGCTTCAAGTAATCTGGAGTCACTCTTCATGGAAGAACATGCCTTTCTACTGGTTTTCACTGTAGAACTAACCAGAAATAGTGTTTCCATGAATCAATCAATTTTTCAGCCCCCAAATCTCACAATCTTATGGAAATCTTCTGTTTGTTAAGATACAATGAGGTGCCACAAACAGCCTGAGGGGCTGGAAATCACAGAGAAACTCGTGCAGTGTGTAGGGGTGCCTGCTGGCCAGTGACCCAAAGTACAACGCACACCTCAGAGCTGGTAAACCCATTCCATGTGGGCTCCAGTGCCTCCAGGGCACTTTGCTGTGACACAGCTGATTGTATGACCTGTTCAGACACATCCTGGATATGCTGGGCTTAGGGAAAATACCTGGAACAATTCTGTTGTGTGCACAACAACAGCTTGTCTGTGTTCAACAGCCAAATAACCAGAGGTTTCCTCTTGAAGTGGTAAGTTGCATATTGCCATTCTGAATCAGTAGAATTGGTGTATCTGATAATCATATGTAATTATCTGTCTTTTTCCAGCTCTAAATCTAGATTTGACAGACTGAGATTTGAACTCAGTGACAAAGGCTCAGACAGAAGAGAAGGAAATATCACTTGCTTTCTTTGCTTTGTAAGAGAAAAAAACATTAGAGCTCAGTGCTTTTCCTGTGGAAGGACAGATCACATTGCATTAGATGCTATCATCCTTTAACAGGTTCTGGGATTATTTTTGAAATGACAAAAACAACCAGATGAGTTCTTTCTTGTTTACAGGACAACTGGTCTCACAAAATAAATCCAGCAACAAAGGGGAGTGGCAGGGAAAGATGGATAGTATTTGGTTTCACTAACACTCTAGTCAGATGAAAATATCCCCCCTATATCTGACCCTCAGGGGGTGGTGCTGGTCAAGTGAAGCCAAGTCACATAATGCCCAGCCAAGAGAGCACCAAATTTGGCCTGATGGGTGTTGAGGATGAGATTTATTACACCATATTTATGTGTATAGAATCAGTTTAAAGAAGCACTGCAATATTTGCTGTCCTGTAGGTAAATGGCCTCACCCTGAAATGCACTCAGATCTCTTGCCTGGTGCTGAGTCACTCCTGCAGGAGTTAATCAGAGCTGGGAGCTTGGGATTTCTTGGGATCTGCCTCATCCAGAGTGTGATGTACAGGATCCTGCTGACAAACCCTCCTTCTCCACTGCAGTTTAATTTTAGGATTTGGCACTGATGTGTATTTTGTGTCTTCTTTTGTCATCACTCAAATAAATTAGGGTAGAATTCTTACAGAGAGATGAGGGGTAAAAGTCCTTTTTTGAGGAGTTTTGCCATAGAGAACTTTTTCTTATGCAAAGCAGAAAAATAGTGTCTGTCCCACAGGAAAACCAAAAGTTAGCAGAACTTTGAGTCAGTAACACCTCTTCCCCTTTCTCTGTTGTGCATCCTCCCTCTTGACATGCACTAACTTAATCTTTCACTTCATCATGAAGCAATCCCTGAAAACACTGTTTTTTAACATTTGCAAGAATCTTGTCTTTGAGTTTGACTTGGGTTTTGTTGAAGAAAACAATCTTAAAAATTATTGGATTCAATCTATCACTTCATTGATCTGGATTTCTAAATTCACTTACATCTGTTACAGAAGAACACCAAATATTTTAAGGAGAATTTTAGCTCAAATTCACACTCTGAGCGGCCAATAAATAAACAGTTTACATGAAATGATGCAGCTGAGAAGGGAGAAATAACCCTAATGATTAGCAAATTCAGGAACTTGTTCAGAATCTAAATACACAGGTTTTGGCTTTCATGTACATGAGAAGAATCCTTCCCAGTCCCTCTAATGGTGGCATTGTGTCTGCACCTAGGAATTTCATAAACAGATCATACCAAAAATCATTCAAAATCACATTTCTTAAAATTACAATCACAATATGATTCACCATAAATGCGTTACACTAAAAGTAAGAGGAATGATGAACTGTATTAAATGCATATGTACACTTTGCTGTTTTCTATATCTCTGCTATTCCTTCAGTATTTCTTTTATACCCTTTCTAACAAAACAGTGAAAGTGAATCTCTAATTCATAACCTCTAATCTTGATACTATATTCTATGATATTGAGCTGTTCCTGAAATAAACCCCTCTAGTTTTTTCTGTCATTTGTATTCTCCAAATCCCACCCACATAATTGGAAGCTTTTGAGGCATAGTATGTGTGTTCACAACACAAAAGGAAGCTATCCACAGGCTGCAGAATTGTGGGGCATTAATTTACATAAGGTAGGAACTTATAAATCACAAGATACTTCTCTATGATAGTATGATTTAACACAATTTATTCACATTCATACCATATCTTCTTAAAGCAATTGGAAACACTTATATTTGCTTATCATTGTATTTTCAATAAATGGTGTAAGAGTTTATTAGAATATTAGGAGGCATTGATCAAGTCAGCTGTTTTTTACCAGAAAAAAGCCCATTACAGCTCACAGATAGTTAAAACTACAACAATCTTTATAAAGAACCATTAATTGATTGTTAAAATCCTTTGTTTTAAATCCCAGCCACCCCTGTGCTCTGTTAGCAAGCTGTGCTGAACCAGGTGTTTCTCCTAAGGACCAGGGACCAGCTGACCTTCTGGCAGGTAGCTCATAAGAGAGCAGAGGAGAGCAGAACATCTCCACTGAGAAGGCAAGCAGCAGAGGAGCAGCTTTAGGTGCCAGCAGGCTCCTTTTCAGCCCTGGAATGAGGTAAGTGCTACCTTTATTTTGGGCTACTGTTGAGGGAGAGATGCTTGCTTTGTTTACACTGATATGCTGCAGTCTGTTTACTGAGTTTAATTGTCATTTATAATGTGCCCCACAGGAGCTGTGCTCTGAGATTATTGCCTTTGTGCTCTGAGATGTTTTGTAGAAGTTTAGACTTCTGTTTGAGTGTTTGGAATCTGTGCTTTAACTAGCTGCCTTTCCTCAGGGTGAGTGACAAAAAAAAAAAAAGGTGGTGTAAAAACTTCACCAACTTCTGTGATTCTGTAATTGAAGCTGTTTGCTTGGCTTCTAAGAGTTCCCTAATGTTTAGGACAGGAGATAATTTAGACAACAGGTCGGGTATAGCACCTGTTTCCTGTGGAGCAGTGAGAAAGGAGGTAAGATGTGAATAGAAACCTGAGGTTTGTGTGATGGACCACTTGTTGCTCTTCTGGAGGACTAATTTCTTCAGGAGGATGAAGGAAAAAAATCTTATGTTTGCTTTTTTTGATGGCTCTGCCTTTGGCTGCTACAGCCTTTTAGTTCGTCATTTGAAAGCAAAAACCTTGAATATTCAGATGGTCAATCTAACATTTGCCAAAGAATCCCCTGCCCTCTTCCCCCCTTAAAAACCTGCTGTAAATCTGAGTTCATTACCCCCCTTGTTCCCTCTTTGGTCCCAGTTCCTCCCCTCAGGCTGCAGAAGAGATGAACTAAGAAACCACTGAGGCACAGGGGCTGCCCTGAGACCTCCTGCTTGTTGCAATATGTCTATGGAAATTATTGCCAAGTATTCCAGGGGAGAGGGGGGGAAAAAAGGGGTGTGGGATGCTTGTCTTGAAATGTTCCTAGCCTCCCACATGCAGAGAGGAGCTGGTGTTTGGCTGGGGTGGGGCGCAGGGGAGCTCTGCAGCTGCCCCCACGTGCCCTCTGCTCTGAGGGCTGTGTCTGCACTCATGGCTGGGGGCTGAGTCCTGGGGGCAGCAGGTTCCACTGTTTCTGTTGCTTTGGGAGGAGGCAGCAGTTGTTTCTGTAAAGTGCCTGCTGGCATCAAGCTGTGTTTTGACTGGGAGTACTCCAATATCTGCCTTAATGCCTATTCATAGGTAGTCAGGAGCTCAAAAACCGTGTTCAGTCAAGTTGCCAAACAGCATATGTGAAGAAGTTAGATTTTTGTAAATGGTTTTTCCCTTTTGGTCTTGCTGCTTCACCAGAGTCAGAGGGACCTCCAGCACTCTTCAGCCTCTGCCTCTCTGTAGCCAGCAGCAGGGCTTTGCCAAAAGCCTGATTTCATCATTGACCGTTCTGAGGGACGGCAGGGGTACCTTGTACCCTGTGTGCCTGGTACCTGTGATGGCACATGCCGGCTTACCTTCCCCCTGGTATGCCTACAAACATCAGGAATTGTTTTGTACCTCCTGTACCTGTGTTCTGTGGCACCCAGGGCAGCCCAGCTGTGTGACTGAGTCGTGCTTGGCTGCAGGTAACAGCCAGAGCCTTCCTGGGACTACCCAGCACCTTTTACAGGCACTCTCTGTGCAGACTCTAATTGTTCCTTTCCTGTGCCTGGCAGCAGCGAGGCTGCAGGGGAATAATGCACAGCAAATAGTTTGACTCATACACACCTTTAGCCTCTCTGCTGAGCAGCAATGAGACCTGCATTGGCACATCAGCTTACGGAGGAATGATTTCCATAGCAACAGCCAGGATATGTGGGATAGGATGAATGCTGTCTTGGAGAGCATGGAAAGCACCTGCTTAAGAAATAACTGAATACATGGGCTCTGAGAAAAACCCCCAACCACTCAGAGTTGGCTATGTGAAGGGAGGGTTGTGAATTTTTTTGATTTTGTTTTTTATTGTAAAAAAATTATATTCATGGATTTTTTTAGATATCACTTAAAAAAAATTATTGGGTAAAGAGAATGAGGGATCTCTGCTTTATATAAACTGTTAGTGGATGCAGATAGCATGGAAAGATCTGTGGTGATTCTGCAGCAACAGAGAGGATTTAATACCCTGAGTGAAGACCTGATAGGGATTTACCTGAGGCAAGCACCAAGGGGAAGGAAAGAATGACTGCTCCATGGATTGAGGGGCAGGGAAGCAGGATCAGCAGGTAGTCCCTTTAAGCAACAGGTTTTGTGGTCATTACTGTGGGGTGGACTTCTGTTATCAGAAGACAAGGAGGCAGTGCTCTAGTACTTGGACATGCAGAGAAACAGGATGGGAAATATGCATGAAGGAATGGAAGCCATTTAACTCTTGGTTACATGTATGTAACCATGTCTTCCCCCTGCTGCTCTTCTGCTTCTTTTTCTCTTTGGATGTTTTTTGGGTTTTTTTGGGGGGGTCTGTTGCACAGCTCTCTGTACCCACAAAGCAGCCCAGTACCTGGACACCCCCTCCAGGCTTCTCTGGGGAATGTGGCAGACAAATGTATTGGCCTCTGTAGGGTCAGGTGTGTCACTGCTTTGGGAGGGTTTGCCCTTCCTCGGGGGAAATGAGTCCCTGGGCACATGCCTGCAGCCAGCTCTGTGGTGCCAGCACTGGTTACCTGGATACAAACAGCTCTGGCTTTCCCAATGGCACGAGACTGGAAGGAATTGCTTCAGCCATCATAGGTGGAATGAATAAAAGCAACAAGGCTGATGTCATCACTTCCTTAGTAAGGTGATATGTAATCAACAGTGTGTGCTGCACTGCAGCACAAGTGTCTTAGAAAGAAACAAATTCGGAAGGGAAAACTTCTTCATATTTCAGAAGCTTAACAGATTAAATCAAATGTTGGAAACAGCTAAAACCATTGGAAATCTAGAATTTGTACTTAAGCTGCATGGTGCAGACAAGCTCCACATGCTATTGAATTCCTGCCCCTTCCATGCATTAAGAGATCTGGATGAGTTTGCACAGCCCATCTACCTAGATCCTTTTTTAACTTTTTGCTAAATAATTACTCTTCCTAAAAGATTTACCTGTTGACTTGTACAACCAGCTAATATTTTGTCCAGCTGGTACTTTTTCAGTGAGAAGGGCAGTGTGGGGACAATGACAACTGGCTGTGGTTTTGTATGGACCCTGTGTGACTGTAAAGCAGCACCCAAAGGATTAGCTGGACTCTAATATTTGCACTTTCCCTTTGGAAATGTGTGCTATAGCTCTGGCACCTGTCCTGAGTAGGGTTCCTAAATCTGTGTTTTCATAATGGAGCAAAGAGCAGGGCTGTGAGATTTCTGCTGGCAGTGGAGCTGGGAATGGCAAGCCCTGGCTGCAGAGGCCAATCATGGTGGTTATCCCACAGTGTCTGCTGCTGTGGGGCTTAGAGCTCAGGAACAAAGCGAGCTATTCTCTTCTAATGAGTATCGTGTACTTCCAGCTCATGCTTTAATAGGATTAAGCAGTCTGGCATGGCCTTGGCAAGGTTGCACATACCCTGGGGCAGGGGAGTCTAGACTCATCCCTTTGATGCTGCCATGTGAGGAGTGTGGCTCTGTGGGCACCCTGGCAGGTGTGATGTGGCTGAATCCTGCCTGAAACACACTGACTTTGTCTGGCAGCAGCTTAATGCCCTGCACAAATTTAGCTGCTAACATGGATTCTAAAAAGGCAAAAGATGAGCTGGGATACTGCATGTACTGATGTAAACATGGTAGTGAGAGGTGCACCTCTTTCTAAGGAGAATTGGGCTGGAGCCTTTAGTAGCCATCTACTTGTGCAGGAATCTTTCCCTCCTCCTCTTTTTCTGTCTTTTGTCTTCTCTTCTGTTGATGACTTGGCCATATAGAAACATTTAATGTCTACCTCAGTGTGACCATCTGAGAGTGTCCTTGTTTATAGGGATGCTTATTCCAGGCTGATGTGTTGCAAAGGAGGTTGAGAGTCTGAAGCAGAGTGGGATGGCAGCCACAGGTTGTTGACGTTTGGTGTAAGCAGCAAGTTTCCCCCTGGGAGCAGGGGGTCTCATGAAGCAAGACCTGGGTGCCTTCTCCTCACTCCTCCTTCCCAGCAAATAAAATATAGCCTCTTTTCATATACTTTCTTCTCTCACCAGCTACATCTCCTCTGCCCATATGCCAGCCCTCCTGGCAAGTCTCAGATATGGGAGTTGTGGACCTGCATTTCAGTGCCTGGCCAGCCAATATTGTGGAGGAAGAGCATGTGCACTTCCAGGGTGGAGATCTCCTCTTGCTGCTGTCTCTGGAGGCAGCTCTGTGGAAGTGAGCTCCAACTAAAATCAATGACTGTAGAAGACCAGTGCTGCAAGCTGGTTTTGTTTTATCCCATGCATCTGTTTTCTTCATGGCAATGCAGTGTGTCTGTGTCAAGGCTATAAAATAAGATACCTCTTTTCCAGAAATTAATTGTGAATGCATAAGGTGACATTGCCATTTATGCTGAATGGAGAACAAAAAGGAAAGAGCAGCTTGTAATAAAATTCCTTTTATTGAAGCGATAAATATCCCTGTGATCTTCCACCTACCCTTTGAGAAAACGCCTCAGCTTACCAACACTGGTAACAAGGAATAGATGATTTTAGAGTTGTTTTCTTAGAGGAAATAGATATTAAACATATCCTTGGATTTATCAGAATTTATATTAGCTCTTGAAGTAAGTTTGAGGGTCTCCCTTTAATGCTCCAGGGCTCTTGCTAAGCCACTGCCTTCAAAAGAAATCATTCTCTGCTGTGAAGTCTGCCCCTCTGCCATCTTTTGGTGGGGGGCACATGTAGGGTGGAGCTGAACAAGCAAACAAGGAAATTCAGTCTCTTGCCAGAGGCTAGAGGGTGAGGCTGTGGCAGAAATGGAAAGGGGGGCTACACACAAACTTGCATTCTGTGTGGCGTTTTTGGTAGCTCCCTTGGCAGGAGCTTGGCTGCAGATCTGGGATCCTCATGAGACTTCATTGAAGCAGGACCCACGTTCTGGACTTGCAGGTGAACACACTTTGGAAAAAGCTCTTGTGCTCCATGTGAAATGTTATAGCCAGGAGCAGAGGAAGAGATGGAAGGGGATATGTTTTGGTTTTATTTCTTAAGTAAATTTGCCCAGAGGCTCTAGGGAAGGGAGCATCTATTGGTTCAACTGTTTTTACCCCTTGGAGGCTTGTAGGATATTGGTGATTTCCTTCTGAAAAGAGTTTATCTGAGGTGTTTTGGGGCTGGGTGTTACTGGGCTGTGTCTCATGAAAATACTCACATACTGACTGTGCCTATGGGATATTCTCATTTCATGGCAACAGACTGGTGGCATTCCCCCTCTTATTTCCCTACCAGAAACTGATTTTTTACTTTTTAAACAGTCTCTGAATCAATCCTCAGCTTTGACCACTGAGGGCATAAAACTCTGCTTTCATCCTTGACAGGACCTATGGAGCTCTGGCTATGAGCCAGGAAATTCTGCAGGTCCACATCCAAACCCATACAGTTTTGCTTGTACTTTAATTATCTGCTGCTGCAGGTTGTGCCTGCAGACATCTGGAGTTCAGATTCAGTCATTTGTGGGAAGATGCCTTAAAGGATATCTTAGAAGAGCAGAGTTGAGTTGGTGCCCTGTGGGACTTCTGTGTAAAGCAGAAAAACATCATGGATAGCTTTGGGAGGAGGAGCTAGATTGGTTTAACTTGGAAACACTTTACAAGTGAAAACTTCACTGCTCAATGCAAGAAAAAATATGCTGAAAGTATGCTGTTGAGGAGCAAAATAGATTTTAGCTATTGTGCTGAAAGTCCTTCTGTCTCAACATGGTGGGGGGGAGAAGTATGCTGGTGTTATCTTCCCAAGGCAGAGAAACTGGAGGTTCTACCCCTGCTAGACTCTGCAGAACTTCTTGGTAGAGAAAAGCATGAGCAGGAAGGTTCTACATCCCAGCCAGCAGCAAAATGGAGAGAAACTGCTGTTTAATAGTGTGCTAGAGAAAATGCCTCAGGTGCTCCCAGAGCACCACTAAACTGGAACAGAGCTTGGTTAGCAGCCTCTGGGGGGGAGAAGTTATTCAGCCTTGTCATCTGGTACAGCAATGGGTGTTCTGTTGTGAACAAAATGCCTCAAAGCACTGCAGAGCTCTCCAACACCAGCTCTTAGGGGATAGGAGTTGTCCTTGTGCCACACCCACACTTTACATGCTGGTGCTTCTATAGGGTTCTGCAGACCCTCATCTTTAACATGTAAAATGCTTGTAGCTCCTCCTCTGAGTGTTTGGCAAATTTATCGGGGGTCATGTCTTGTGTTGGGAACAAATGCAGATACCCTTATTTTGCTCTCAAAGGGTATATGTGTTTCATGCAACAGTGCACAGCAAACCCCTCCACACACACTTAGCAGCTGCTGCCATTGCCTGTGCTGAGTGTGGGGCAGTCTGGTGCAGCAGGACCATTGCCCTGGGCTCCAGAGCAGTGGAGCTGTGAGGAGGGCTGTAGGCAGCACTCTGCCTGCCCTGGCCATTGCCCTGGCCACTGCCCCATGAGGGAGCTGCTTCGGTGGTGAAGCTCCCCTGACTGTGCTCCTGCACTGTCTCACAGCACTGGGGCACCAGCAGAGCACAGAGGGACTTCTGAGGCTGCCAAGAGCAGCTGCACCTGTAGCACCTTTAACCTCAAAAGTAGCACTGGACAAGGATTTACACTGTGTCTAAAAAGTCCTTTACTCTCAATTAACCTATTTCCCACTGCTCTTCCAACAGTAATTGGTGATTTTGTACTAAAACTCTCTTGTTACTATTGTGTGGATAAACTGTGGTATTAAAATTGTGGCACTCATCAGAGTGATCATAAACTAATATTCTTGCCCAAGTTGTCCCCTGGGTAAGATGGAATAGAATTTTTCCCTGTCAAAGTCTGAATCACTGCAAGACCAACCTCAGTATTTCCTCATGCAGTAAAAGCCAGTCTTGTTTGTCTTCAGGTCAAGTTGAAGGTAATTTTCATGGTAATGACATGAAGTGATCCAAACCCAATTCAATGCAGTCAGCAGCTCAGGGACAACCTTTAGTCTAAAGCTGAGCGAGATGTCATGTCAGGCTTTAGGAAATTCACAGAATATGATCTGCAGGGTACTCTTATCAGGTTTTGATTATCTTTTTTCTTTAAGATAAATTAGTAACACATGTTTACATTCATGATAAAGTTTCTTTTCCTTCTCCATGCTTTTCTTGTTTATTTCTTAAATATAACAGACATGGTGCTGCAATTTCTCTCCTATTTCAAATAATTTCTCATTTTCTTTCACTCTCATTTAAAATTCTGATGATAAGTTTCTAGTTTTCCAACTTTTCATAATTCCAATCCTCCCAACTTAAGCTCATTTTTCCTCTTGTACCTCTATTGCTTGTATTTTAGGTTCTGCTGCTGCACATGTGGCAGTTTCAATTTGATTGCTTTTCATTTTCTCATCTGCCTAGAGCAAATTTCATATAGCAGCTATTCACCACTTTTTTGATCCTTTCTCTGCTGCAATATAATCTTAACATTACCTTCTCTCCACCCCTGCCTCTCAAACCTAAATTCAAGTCACACAATATCAAGTAGTGTGAGTCTGTAAATAAAGAATTATGTGCTTTTTCTCTTCTTCCAGCCCTCAGATCTTAAATACCCAGTAAGATGGAGTCTTATTAGTTGTCTTGATTTCACTCTGTTTTGTTGTTGAGATCTCCCTAGGACATTTCCCTTTGGCTTTCTCCTACCATCATTTCTAAGCTGGAGCCCAAAAGCTCCTTGGCCAACCTCAGGACCTCCCCCTGCAGGGAGGTGCAGGGTCCCTCGGGAAGTAGAGCTGTACACTCTGGCTCCAAAGTCCTTTAGGGTCTCTGGAAGTAGAACTGATAAAGGGTTTTGGGTTTTTTGACATACGGTATTTCCAAACAAAAAGATTGATTCACTAAAACAGACTCATCTCATCTTTTAATGGAGACTTGTTCTTTCTTAAGTTCTTGTCACTATAAAAATGCAAAAGCAGAGCAGCAAATAGATGATTAGGAGGTTTCCCCTGGAGAAAAGAGAAACAGGTGCAAAACTCTTGTCAGAACAGGACATGGTAAGGTTGTGAACTCAGCTATGTGGTGTCTCAGATAAGTTCTTGAGTCACTGAATTATTCCAGGACAGAGTTTTTATGGCTGTTCACCAAGCAGTTTCCTCTGCTTCTTCACTCTTCAGGGATTTATGTAATAAAACAGTGGAATAATGTTTCTATAAAATTCTAACCTTATGCTGAGTTTCTATTTTTGAATTGTATATTTGATTTGTCGTGTGTGGAGCTTTGCTTAGGGAGCTCTTGGTTGACGCTTGTTAAATCTGTTTGCAGATTACTAAATCCTATTGCATAAGAGCACATTCATATAGCCAGGGGCCACACAAATACCTAGATAAGTGCTCATGGGGCTAAATTGCTTCTAACAGCTTTTTTTTATGTGCACATAACAGTTGTTTTCCTGCCAAGGAAAAGTATTACAATAAACATAAAATACAAAACATGAATAATTGGAAGAACATCTATCAATTGAAAATATTTCTAAAGAGATAAGAAATGTAGAGCATTTAATAATATTTACATGTGCTGTTTGGCACTCATTCTTTAAGTGTCGATACAAGATCCCAGCTAGAACAGATAACTGTGAGGAAGGCAGTTTATTCCACTGATGCATGCTTGGCTGTCTGCTGAGGTAGTGTGCTCCAAAGTGATCCATTCTTAGCAAAGTAAGATGTTCCCAGCTGAGTATATTCTTTCCATAAACTAAATCTAAATCTATTTTTCTGTTGGTTTTACCCCATCCATCATACTGAATGAACCCTGCATAAATGAGCAGAAAAATAATGAGCGATAAGCAGATGTTCCACTTAGCATATGGTAAAAACTTGTGGAGATGAGCAAGCACAAATGAAAATGATCACAGTGGAAAGTGAGAATAAAATGGACAACTAAAAATTAGGTTTGACATAGTCCTGAAAATGAAATATTTTTCTGTATCTTCTCCTGCTGTGACTGTACCATATAACTACCTCATACTGTTTCATGCAGAAGAGTGTAAACTAAAGCAATCTAAAATGCAAGTTTTTTCAAAGTAATGAAACCTCTTTTCAGTGCTGTGATGACTCCATGTCATAGAGGGGCCGAAAGGCCCCTGCCTTTTGCTCCCTGTAAACACCTTTTTCCTGTGTGCTCTGGCAGTCAGCTGCTGTAGCAGTCCATCAGTGAATCTGACCCACACAGTCCAGGCTGCTGAATTCTCTCACCTGAGCCTGCTGCACACAACAGCCTGCACAGAGGAAAAGCACTCAGCTGGCACTGGGTGAGTCCCTCACATAAGGACTCAGCCACTGCAATGTGAATTCTTGGCTGAAGCTCTCAGCTACAAAAGTAATGTGAATAAGTAACTGCACATTATTCTAGTGATCTGTGCTTTGTTTTAGAAGTCAGCCTTTTCAGTTAGGCAACAAGGGAAGAATAAGTTCTAGATTTAAGCTTGTTCTAATGTATTTGTGCTGATGATCTCTGCTTACTGTTCTTATGTAGTTGTTTGGCCATTGCAAAAAGATGAAAGGAAAGGGCTTGTCCTTCAGTAAGGGGAGTGATTGACTTCCAGTGCACAAAGAACAGTTGCTGCAACAGTCTCAAAATAATGATCATGCAGCTACCCATAGGCAACACAGCCCTTCAAGCAAGAGACTGGATTGTGTTATCATTACACACCCTGAATTCTAGAAATCAGAGTTTACTCTGCCTTCCACCTGTGATGGTTGAATTGTAAAGGATTCCAGAAGCAAACTGCAGATTTGTGCCAGGCCCTCCATGGTGGCATGATGAAGTGCAGCAGTGCTGGCGTGTCATGGAGGGTCAGTGGCTTTGCCTGGCTCCATCTGCACTGGCTGCTCTGGCAGTGTGAGTACTCACATTGCAGGGCCATGGCCCATGCTGACAGTACGGATTCAGAGTTTCTGAGAGATAAAACTTCCCATGTGGCATCTGTAGCTATGTGAAGGAAAACAGTGCTAGAAAAAACACAGTCGCTGCTTCTCCAGTGGTGTCTTTAAAAAAAAAATTGGTGTCCTCCAATGGCACTTTTGTGCTTCATTGTGCTTTTTCATTCCAAAACTCTTCTGACTGCATCTGTTGTGACAGGTATGCAAAGTTCTTATTGAATACTTCAGAATAAATAGGTAGACCTTAAATTCATAAGCAAGTTCCAGGGTATAAAACAGAGAACAGGGGATGGGGGTGCAAGTGGGACAGCAAGGCAGAGAACTGGACCTGAAGCTCATAGCAGCTTCTTCCCTTAAATAAAGCAACCAGGACTGGCTGAAGTGGAGAATTCATTTAATACCCAACTGTAATTCTCTAAAAATATCATGGCTGTAAAATTATTCTCAAGTTCATCACAGCATTGCAGGCTTGTGCTGACACCCTGTGAAAATGAAGCAAGAAGGAAGATGCATTACAGACTTTTGTGACAGCTCATTTCATTTCTAAAACTTCCTGTTGCAAAAATTCAGGTCTACATTCTACATTGTTGCTGTTTTCATGTGGCTGTCCTTGCATCTAGGCTTTATGCCAGGAATGGTCACCAACAGAGTGACTATTTAATAAGTATTTTAGAATCTGGTTAGAAAACAAATATTAAAGCTGAAATAATGAGGTCTTTGGAAAAGATGATGCCAAGTGTTATTTGTTTGTGATAGTTGATAGTTCATCTGTTGGTAACATCTAGTACAGAATATAGCTTGTGTTGTTATATCTTCTACTTTTCAACATCATTTTTGAACCTGAGGCAAAAATAGTGAAAGGGGGTGAGAGGAGGCAATACTTCAGGCAACTTTGTAGATCAATTTACAGCAGCTCAAATGATGTCCACTTCCTCCTCTTCATCCCCCAAAGATATTGGCTGCAGAGGGAAGGGCAGTGTGCTCAAGTCCTGCTAATTTCAGAAGTTATCAGGAATGCTGCCACCTCAAAATAACAGGTTTGCTCTCCCAAGCACCAGCTGATACAGCCAAGAGTAGAAGAGCTACAGGGCATAAGCCTGTGAGCTACAGGGCATAAGCCTGAGTGAATTTCTCTGTTAGGAGAGGGAAGGTTTAAACAGGAAACTTCAGTAATGGTCACTCAAGTTTTCTTTTAGATCTGAGCTTTGCCAGCATTTTTTTTTTCCAAATCCAATTTTTTTTTCATTCTTCCACACAACCACACACTAGATGCACAAGTAAAAGTATTTTGTAAGAAGTAGAAATAGAAGCATTGGTTTATCCATTTCCAGTGTTGGTTTTCATTTGTTTAAGAATTATCATATAGTTACTGCATTTAGTTACTATTCAACCATCTACAAATATCATTGTCAGTAGAGGAATATCCAGTCTTCTGAAGACCCCTGGGGCTGAAATAAGTTCTACAGCTAGAATCACAAGATATTTCAAATTTACATCTGTAAATGGTGCATGGATGTGTGGTTTTCCTCTAATTGATGCAGTTTCTCCTATGATTGTGTCTATGAAGCATTTCCATTGAGCATCAGCACAAACCTCCTCAAAGCTGGGCTTCTAGAAACAAGCTGAGGAGTGGCTTGCAATCAGAGCTGCCTGAACTAGGAGGGGCTTTTTGATCAGAGGTTAAGCTGAAATGTTCAAGAAAAACTTAGGGTTGAAACTAAATTAAATTGGCTTGGATTTGTCTTCTCAGGAAAATAAAATATCTCCTCACCTGTCACTGTTTCACTTGACCCCAGAGCAGTGTTTGTGCTGTGGCACAGCAGTGTTTGGTGTTTTATGGAAGGGCACAGCCTTAGTCCCAGCTTGCACATCTGTGCAACCCTTAAAGCAGGGCCAGCTCACTTGCTTTGTGCTTCCTACAGGACTCTGCTTTAGAACAACAGAGATGTTTGTGTAAGCCTTGTGTAGTTCTTAGTGATGAGAGAGGTTGTTTGCTTTAATTAGTGCTAGCTTTTATTTAACAGTAAGGCTTTATAGATTTACTGGTGGCTGCCAAATTTGTAAACTGAGTGATTCAATAATAGTGCTTGTATTCTAATGATTATTGTAAGACAAGATGATATGAAAAAAAATACAGAGTTCTTTCAATGTTGGATTGTAGATGCAGAATATTTGATTTCATTCAAATACTCAATTTTTAGGCTTGCCCATTCATGAGGAAGGTTAAAATCACAACTTGGGCTGTCACAGAATTTTAGTCAAGAATAATATGAATTATATCATCACATCAGAGTATTTCAGTACTTATTAAAAAATTGCTGAAGCAGAAAAAGGTTTTTAATAGATTTTTAATAGATTTTCTGTTCTACAAAGCCCAAAAGGAAGAGCTTTGCATGCAGGTGTCCTGTTTGTTTAAATTTATCCTTTAAAGTTCTAAATGCACTCAATATTATATGAAAGGCTGCTCAGCAGTGTCTTACCATTGATGCTAAAGGGAAGGTGAATGTTAAGCTGCCATATGAGACTGTTGCAAATCAGCATGGATAGAATCAAAGGAAATAACTTCACTGCCTTGGGTAACTTAAACTGACTACATCACCAGCTGTGTCCTTAGGTCAGCTGCTCCCAGCCCTCCCAGGTGCAGGCTAAGCTGTGATCTGAAGTGTCTGGGAGTCTGTCCTGCTCCCCCAGTTTTCGTCATGCACCAAACCCAAAATACAGCTTCTTCCTTCAGTTTTGACCCCCCTCTCCTTGGCTTATTTAGGTGGAAAGCAACCAAAATGCAAGTTTGGCCAAGCACTTTGGACCCTGCTGAACTTCATCAGGTCTTTAAAAACTGGGAACTCTGAGCACGAAGCTTTAAAGCCCATAGCTTAGATTCCTAAACCCCTAGTGAAAATATTACCCCTTGCTAGACCAGCCCTTACATTCACTGCTCCCTAATTCTATGAAATAATAGTCCCTGGGCTCCCCTTGTTCAGGAGTTGTGATATAAATAATTGCCAACCAATCTATTTTCCTTTCTAATTAGCAATAGTAAAGAGCATTGAAGTTGCTTTGCCCCTTGAGTGACACAAGGGAGTTCCAAGCCTGAGGGTGACACAGGATGCATTCTCTGCTGTAGGCTACAGAAAAAAGTGCCTTTTTAGATGAAGAAGTTTTATGACCTCAAAGGAAAATAGTAGGTGCCCTGAAATTCTTAAATGTAAGGACAAGGGAAGGGTGGGTTTTTTTCAACTGTGTATTTAAGAGAAGAAAACCTGGCTACCCATTACCATAATGAACTACTTACTTTAGCAAAAGCTGTAAGAACTATAGTCCAGGTTCAGTGAGATATTATCCACTTCTCATTGTGACCACAGGGCTATCTGGTGGTATACATTTCTTCCCATGCAGGAAAATAATTATGATTATTATCATCATCAAGATCAGCCTGATAACATGACCTCAGTTTTCCCCTAGGGAGCTACAGAAGAAAGGCATGTTGAGGACAAGTTTGTAACAACATCCCATAAGAAGGTCTCCTGGACACTTGCTACCCTGCTCAGTAGGCACTTGATTCCATTGCTCTGTGAAAGAGGAGGTAGAAATTGTAAAGAAACATGCAAAATGTGTTCCCCAAACTTAACCATTAACATGCTTATGTTAAATGGAAATACCATATTATGATTGCCAGCTGACTGCATCAGGTTTTACTTAATTTGTGACCTAACCTGGTAACACAACAATAATTAAGACACATTATCCTCAGTAGAAGAAAGGAAAGGTTTGTTGCACAAAAGACTAATTAGATAACTTACACTCTCAATTTTAAGAGCTTTTGAAATCAAACCAATAGCTGTGTATAATTCCTGAGATGAGTTTGTCTTTCATGTAATGCAGGAAACCACTACTAAATGAATTGTGATTTACCTTTGAGGAGCCTGCAGCTTGTCTGCTATGGATTAAAGGAATATATTAGGCCTCAAGAATTAAAAAAAAAAAAAAAACAAAAAAAACCAAAAAAACAGTGAGACAGAAAGCCTAAATTCCCTGTGATCCTATTTGTCCTCCACAAAGTGGAAGGGCCTTTATTTTTCAGCCCTACTGATGATATGTTTGCAACTGCTCACACATTCCTGCTGTCTTCCTTTCCTCTTGGAAACCCCTGGTGATGGATGTCCTGTGTGGTGTCTACAAAACCCTCTGCAGAGATTTACTAAAAGGACGATTTCTGCCCCCTTGGGCTGTAGGCTGCCTGTTTGTCTGGAGTGTTTTGACATTCATAAATCCTTTTCCATCTAGCATGCTCCTGGCACAGTGATCAGACATAGCCTTGATGATGTTACCAGCACTCTGCAAACAGCCCACACAGTATGGGTCTACTTAGCTGGAAACCCAAACAGCAGAACCATGTAGTTGAGGTATATATTAAGAAAAACACCCAAGCCATTACCTTAGACTGTTTTCTGTTGAGACTGCAGAAGGTTTTCCTCTGGATTTTAATTGTGTGATTATAAAATTTGACTCAGCTTTTGAATTGTACAATCTGCTAAAAAATGCTCAATCTGACAAAGATAACAGAAGTACAGAGCTCATACCATGAGTTTTCAGTGATCACAAAGAAGTTAACCACTTGGAGAATATTTTCAGGCATGTAACTCTGTATCAGTTTTTGCCTCCTGGGAGTGAAATGAAGGAGTCCTAGTGATGCCAAGAGTAAGAACATTTTCTGATGACTTGAAGAAGCTCTGGGCTATATCTAATGCAGCTACAGTACTTAAAAGCAATTGATTTCTGTCAGTCTGTGTCAGTAGAGGACTTAACCCTCTGTGTTCAGATGACACCACGTTGGAAAAGCACTTCTAAGAACGTTCTAAAAGCACAAGAACGAAATGGCAATGTTAGCTGGCTTTATCCCACAACACAGCCCTGCCTCAGAATTCAAGGTGCATAATGCTGCCTCCAAACTAATCCTGTGATGCACAGGTCTTGTACTTGCCCACTCCTTAGCCTGGCTAGAGAATGTGTTCCTGTTGAAATGCTCCTGCCCTTCTGGACAGCGTTGTAACAAATGGCAATGGGGATAGGGCTGCAGCAGGGAGCTGAAAGTTTGGGAACTCTTTAACATTTCACAGCCTTGTTTTTGTCTACAAGGTAATCTCTGCAGATAGGTGCAATATGTTGTACAGCTTCCCAACTCTTTCTGAACAACCAGGCAGGCACTGGGTCTGTTGTGCAGGGAGACCAAGACTACACAGCCTGGAGGGAACTGCTAGAGTGTCCCCAGGGCCAGAGAAAGAACACTCTAGGGCACTGAGGTACATCAGTATGTTTGCCATTGCAATGGAGAAAAGATGCATCTGGGAGCTGTTAAAGACAGAATTGGCTTTATTGTTGCCTAAAACTCTTAAGGAGGAAAAAAAGTCTCCCTCTTGATTTCCTCAGTGCATGCATGTCCTAGTTATGTAGGCTGTGTGCTAGGGGGTCAGGATTTGAGCCAGTGTTTGGTGACTCCAGAAATCAAAGACTTAGCACTTCAACTCATTTGCAAGTACCGTATAATGAGCTTTGAGAATTCTTCTTTAGTCTGAGTTTGCTCTCAGAAGAAGTTCTGCAGCCTATGTATATTAGGGCAGCATAAATGACAGATGAGTCAAAGCCTTTTTCAGTCTCTTCTCTTTTGAACCTGTAGAAGAATTATCAGACTTGACTGTATGTGCTCTCCTGAAATTAATTAGAGCTTTACTACTTTTAGTCTCAGTGAAAGTTTTGTTTCCAACTTATCATGATGACAGTGAAGAGCTTCTTAATATTTATCAGCAAGTTCAGCACTTTCAAGTTCCCCAAAAAGTTAAAAGGTGAGAGCTTAGATTTTTCCCCCTGATTTCAGATTCTAAGAAGGTAACTAAAATCTTGATGCTAGGAGAAAATTCTGTACAGACTTTGGACTCAGCCTCATTGCATGAAAAGGAGACATATCCTTTAAGCTAAAAACCCCAAAACAAAGCCAGGTCATAACTGAAGTATGCTTCAAGGCTCCCTGTGAGCCTTCCAGTTTCATCAGATAGAGACACTCCTATGGGGGTTTTTTTTCATTTGCCTTAGTTTGAAAACTTTATTTTTAATTTTGAGGTGCATTTTAGACATTAGTCCTGAAAAAGATCTGTATTGGCCCAACTTCTGTTGAAGTCAGAAGAAGCTTCCACTCATGAAGTCACCATGAAGCAAGCTCATCAGAGTGACCAATTGTGATGAAAAAGAAAGGAGAATGGTCCTACCAGGGAATAAGGTGACTCCCTGGGACTTAGAAGCTATGGTAGCAGACCGTTAGTGTGATCTCAACCTGTCACTTTTCCAGTGCTACAGTTACCCTTGCTCCATAGAGAGGACAGTTCCTTACCCAGCAGGAAATGATCTGAGATACCTGGCAAATAAATGATTTATGAATAGCAAGCCTTTCAGCTGACTGAAGGCTGAGCTTCTCTCTAGTGCAACTGTGACTGCAGGTCTCTGGGGTGGTAACATTTTCTGTCCTTACCTTGAAATCAGGGCCACAACTGCCACCCTTCAAATTTTAGTAAGAAGCAACAAAGTGACTGAGAGGTTCTGGCTCTGTAGCTGAGTCATTTTGATACTCCTGCAGAGGGCAGTGGAACATATTCTGGATATGGGACATGTCCAAAAGTTATGCTGTTCCCTTTCTGGAAAATGGTGTAGTGACAGGTCTTGCTGGTGGTAAGAAATGTTTTCTTGCATTTGTGCTCTAGAGCTTGCATGGATCAGATGCCGGCCTGCCCAACATCAGCCAAATGAATCCCTTCCTTATGTCTCCTTCAAAAGAAAAAGCAGGAGCTCTGATATGGGTGAGCCTGTCTGAAAGGTGAGGAGGAGTGAGAACCAAACCTGAGCAAGATGGCTGGGCCAGTAAAATCCATTCTGTTTCTCCCTCTGTTGTTATTCAGGGTTATCTAACCCTTGGTAGTGAGGGAAGTCAAGCAAATAAGAGCTTCTTTATGTCCAATTTCTTAAACAATTGACAAAGTACAGACAAATGCAGGCTGCCCAAAGTTGTGCTTTCATAATGCTAAATGCCAGCTGTTCTCTTGTAGTATTTTTGGTCAGGACAGCTAAACAAGAGCAGAGGGGAGTGCAAGGCTGTTTTAACTATCTTTTTACATGTATATGTTTGTATATATATCTATTTTAATCATTATGTATATAATTGTGTATGTGCTGCTTTTGGGGCTACATTTGGACTTTAAATTGGACATGCCTTTTTTTAGATTTGACTTTATTCCCTGGATGGATCTTTCCAAAGTGAGCCAACACTATAGTCAAGGAGCCCACCAGTCCTGCCTGACAATCTCAGCTTTTGGCAAAAGCAGCAAGAAGTACTATTGACATCTTACCTGCTCTGTCTCTGGTTTAAAATACAATAAACAACTGACTGGAACATTGATTTATTACAACTATAAGTTAGGCTCTGGTGTCTAAAATACAGTTGCATACTGGACCACTTTTTGTGATGTACCCCTCCTAGTAATCACATTAGAATGAAATAGACAATCCAAAGCTAAAATGCTTATTGTAAGATCTATTCATGCAGAAATCTTCCTTGGCCTTTTTATTTCTCTCTTGCCAAACATCCTCTTAGGTCCACTACAAGACCTAAGGTACACTACACTACAGGTCCACTACTACTTCTTCCATGTTTCTTAAAGTGTCTCTTGTTGAAGCCAGAATCAAAAAGAGCACTTGATGCAGATTATATTTTAAACCCTGCTGCTGTACAGAGGTGAAAAACACATTGGTAAAGGAAGGATTTGAATCCTGCCTTCATATGGCTGAATGGAAACAGAAAACTGGGGGGAAACTTTCCAGAGTGGGTTTTTGAGCTAGAAATAAGTCCTCTGTACAGGAAGTATTAAAATGATAAATTATAATGGAAGAAGCCTTTTTTTTATTACTTTTGGAAGGTTATGGATTTGCATCCTGCCATCTCAAAGGAGACCCAAGTGCCAAATCTGAATGTTGTATTGTAGAATAATGGTAGACAATTATTGGTATGTGTGATAAAGCCACTAGGGAGGTAGGAAATGCAGCATGTCTCTCTGAAGTGTGTTGTCCTCTAGCAAGAAAACAAGATGAATTCTGAGCAGTTATATTTAATATCTCAAGCAAAAGAGGAGCAGGTGACCTCCAATTAGGGCATATCTGATTCCCCACAGCTACACATGATGAAGAAGTTTGCTTCATTTAGATATCAACAAAATCTCACCAGCAAAAATGTGATTCTGATCATAAGCCTCTATTAAATTGAGTTTATGCTACCATATTTGTAATTTTACAAACTGATGCTTGGTGCAAAAATAGAAATATTAATGTGTACTGATCCTTGTACTGAATCTAGCACACAAAGGAGAAGTTCGGGAGGTAGAGGCCACTGGCAAACTGCCATTTAGAGATGGGAAAACAATTCAAAAGTGATAAGAAATTTGCAAATGCTATGCTCTCACGAGCATTAAAGTTCTTGTCTGCATTCATTCCTTGTTATTTCTGGGTTACTCCAAGTCCAGAGTGTGTGTATTTTGAAAAACATACATGTTCAGTTGAATGAAAAAGCTTCACTTTTAAGCCATAGTGTAATTGCCAGAGGTAGATTAAGCTCCTTGGTGGTGGGGAGGGACTGAAACAATTTCAGCTGCTCGGGTTTCAGAATTGTTTAGATACTTTTGGGGCGCTGTGTAACTGATGCAAAACACAGATAATGGGCTGGGGCAAGGAAAGCAAAGGCTCTTAGTAGATCAGTCCTGAATGTGCATTTATTTCTGCTCTCAGAAATTGTAGCAGTCACTGCTCCTTGCTGGGGATTTTGTTGCCCTGGGAGAGGAGGCCATCAGAAAAACAACCACGTGGCAAATGGTACAGCTTGTCTGCCAAAAAGACAAAGCATGATTGTCATGGGAAAGGCTACCTCCATAACGAGCACTTAGGCTGCTCTTGGAACTTGGCACTTTGCTAGCTTGTCTCTGTACACAAACTTCCCAACCAGCTATTTTAGTGTACCTGAATAATTAGTAAGAAAAATTCTGCTGTTACTCCACATCAGGAGGAAACAAGACTGAGTATGTTTGTTAGATGATGTCTGTATTTCTTGTGCAAGAGTGCTCTATTAAACACACGGAACACTAAAGTCTTGAATTTTACCAGCATATATTGCTAGGAGCAAATTTGAGAATTAAAAATTCGTATAGAGACTGCAGCTAATTCAGAAGCAAGGAAACAATGTAATTTGCTCCTTTGAGTGATAATAGGTTTCAAAAATGGTATCAAATGTCATCTACCTACCAATCTAAGTATTCGCAAAGACATCCTCTTGGTTAAGTACTAGAGCTTAGCATCGCCTCCCTGAACTGAGCCCCTGGAGCAGTGCTGCATCCATGAGTGATGCTCCTGCACTGATGTCAGTAGCTGCAGTGAAAAATGGTGAAAGTTGTCATGGATGTGTTGCCCAGGTGAGGGTTTGTTCAGAGTGGCAGCAGAGGCTGTGTCCTGCTCTGTGCGGGCACACACGGTGTGCTACCCCCGGCACGGCCGAAGCAGCTCCTGCAGCCTCTGCTGCGGGAGAGGAGGAGGAGGAGAAAAGCAGGGGGAAGGAACTGAGCAAAGGTTATAGCTGGGAGGACAGGCAAAACAGAGGGTGGGAGGTGTGTGTAAAGCTAGGAGAGGGCTACAAGTGCTGCTGTCATTCCATCAATTATACATCCATCAGATTTCAATTTAGGGCAGAGGTGCCTTCCTTGTGCCATGCAGACCTGTCCCCTATCACCTGTGCACATGTTTCTAGGACAAAATAAACTTGTCCTCTCTTGTGGAAGGGAGGCCCATTTTGACTATTTGTCAGAAATAATTCCTTGTAAAATATGATCAAATTGTGGATTCAAAGTAAGTTGCATTAGTTTGCCCAGGGTGCTAAAATTTCTGTGTCATTCATATGATAAAGCTATTAGGAGAGAACCTCATCCATGACTTGTTTCTGCTTCATTGCAAAGCTAACACCCTCCAGCTCTGGTAACTTGTTATGACTAACAACTTGGTGGAAACACTGAAAATAGCTCATGGGGAGGGAAAAGGAAACAAAGGAGACAATTTTCCAGAGCAAACACCAAGGAGGTGTGTTCTGAAAGTTTGCTTTGATCCTGTTTATAGTGAAAAGTACTGTGTAAAACAAAAACTGTATGGCTTACAGGATAAAAACCAAAAACTTTAAAGGGATTAAATCCTCATTCACCTACTTATCTGAACAGACTTGTACCTGACTTCTTGTCTATGGAAAAAAACCTAAGAAATTAATTATATTGATGGTTTTTTGCTTCTACAGTAAGAAATGCCATTCACTGGGTAACAATTCTTTGATGCACTATATTGCTTTATTGGTACTAGGATGATGAAGCATGCATTCTCTGGTAGTTAGCTCAGTGAGGTTCAGTTGTGTTTACTGTAAGAAAAAGTAAAACTAATGTGGTAAATGAGTAAAACTAATGTGCCATTAAGATGTTTTTAATCTGTGAACAATATTTGCCTCAAGAAGTTTCTTTTATGTGTGTACATTTGCTGTGGACAGGAATAGGGAGTGCTTTTTAGGTGTTGTCAATATATTGCTTATATTGCTCTTTTCCTTCTTTGTGATTTCCTTTCTGTGGGTCTTGGAATTCCTCTTCTGGTTTTCTAAGGAAATGGGCTTATGCAATCATGTGATTTGGATGTGGTTTGCATCTGTCTGTCCTGCTGTGGCAGCTTTTTAACCCACTAGTAAATTAACCAAATTGGAGAGCAGCAGCAGTCTCCAAACAATTTACATTCTTATATATTTATGAAAATTAGGACCCCGTTACCAAGGGGAGAGAGAGGCTTTAAGAGTGCCCCTAACAAGGGAGAGTCTCTACTAAGGATTCAGCCCGTACACGACACAAGATTCCACATGAAGAACTATGTCATGAGTATCTTAAATCCAGATAAAACTTCACTTAAAATGTACACACAGTTTGCTCCCAGTGAACTAAGCTCCCAGACAAAATCTACAGCAAATCAGGCTCTGTGAGCTCTCCTCACAGAGCCCTTCATTTTGTGTGTGTGACCTTGGCCGAGGGTAAGCTAGATCCACATTCTGCCTGTACATTACTATCCTTGTTTATTTGGACAGATCTGGATTAGGCATGAAGAAAGAATCATAAAAATGCTGCATTTTATGATTAATTAAGCTTTTAGTTTGCACTTTATGACATAATAAATAGAAGTGCACGAAAAGCATTTCTAAGGCCCTTTATTAATTGCTCTATTTCTGGGAAATCTGCTTGGAAAGGGGCCTGTTAGTGCTGTCTCCTTCCCTCTCCTGCAACAGCATGCAGTTCTTTCACCTCTAATGAAGTTTAATCACCACAGAAAAAGTGGTAGGCGTTCCAGGTCACAGGCATTGTGGTGACTCAAACACTGAGTGCTTTTGACAGACCAGAAAGTACTTTGCAAACCTTCCATTGTTCTTCCTGTAAGAACAAAGGTAAAAATACAGACTCCTTGCTGCATTCTCTTTTGTCTTGATGGAGGTGATTTGTCACTCCATTTTTGCATATATGAAATAGTGAATGAAATCATCCTTTTGGCACATTACTGCTGTTTGAGTTCTCATTCTGTTGTTTGGTACTTCAACAGTTCTCAGGAAAATCAACCCTAGTCATCCACCAGTTTTGTGCAGAGCAACTGAGTTTTATTATTCTGAGATGTTAAATGTATTTTCATTACATATATCATCTTTTCTTATAAAAAGATGGTGTTTCTTCCTAAGCATTTTTAATGTCATAGGGTATTACAGAGCTGATAATTGTGAAGTTTTCCTATTATTTTCTATACTCAAAAGTTAGTGTTTCTACTATTATTTTCTTGTTGAGGAAAAAAGGGAAAACTGAGAACAGGCTCAGTTTTAGTTTCAATATTTTATACCTGAAACAAAAGTGCTGGTTTCACCTACTGCTGTAAGAAAGCTCAAACACAGAAAATGTTTCCCTTTCATGTTGTTCACCTCCCAGTTCCAGTACTGATGGGAAGGTAAGTACATTCAGCTAGGAGTCACTTGGATTTTTCTGGTTTTCTTTAGCAGGTGGTAACTCTTTAAAGATCTGTCACCTTTTTCTTTCCTAACTAAAATCCAGGCAGGGATGACAGGTGAGCTGAGACTGCTTTTTGTTCCGTGTAGTTACTTCATGTTCACAAAGGCCTGGTGGTGGTGCAGCTTGCATCCCTCTAACAATACTGCTGGTGTGCTGGGGTAAATGGAGGCAAACCAGTGAAGTGGCATGCTTTTCAGAGGTGCACTGTTAGCTTTGTTACCAGCTGCAAACAATCAGGATTTGTGGCAAGTGACAATCTGGAAGCTCCTTGACTATGTTACAATAGAATTATTTCATCAGTGTTGTACTATTTCCAGCCCCCTCCATGAGGACAGCTTTCTATTTTTTGCTGTTGGGGAAACCATACTGCCTGGAAAGATATCTATATTAAGATGACATATTATATTGTGTTGGGAAATAGATTTGCATTTGATTGGCTTATTCTTAGAAGATTAGTCTTAGATACTAACCACACACAAAAGTATTTCTTCAAATGTCATTTCTTATGTTCAATGTACAGCTTGAAAAGGAAGGCTCTGCTAAGAGCACAGATGTTTAAAAACATTCACAGGGATTGAATGCAGGCAGGGAAAAATGCTTGACCACCAAATGCTTTTAAAAAATCTAGTATTATGTGTAAAAGGATGCTCTTGGCTTCAGCAGCTACTTCCCTTCTGTTCTTTTGCAATAATATCTCCTGGCTTGGCTCAGAAGAGCTGGCTGGCAATGGGAAGCCTGTGCAACAGGAAGGAGAACAACTGGAAAGATCCAGTAAGTTCTCCTGCAACCCCAGAGGTGCTCTTTAAGCAGTGAAAGGAGCCTCCATTGTTTTGCCTTCAACAGAGTTTGCTGGGAAAGCAGTTATCCTGTGATAGACAAAATAAGTACAGCCTTCTAAGAGGAAAGGATACAAACAGGTTTGCACTGCCATCTTCAGCCCTCAGAAAAAATGGAGTCTTTTATGTAGTAGGCAGAACACATGGCTGAAGAGGGATTACAGCAGCTGGGGCAGGAACCCAGGGATGCCAGGGATCCTCATAGGAAAGGTGCTTCTGCTCCTCTTCATAGCTCACTGAGCCCACTTGCCAGTGACACAGGAAGAGATGGAGAGATTTCCTCCATGCAGCCACAGGTAGCAGGTGCTGCAAAGGGAACGTGTGTAACCCCCCCAAGGTATGGCAGAGGGATAGAGATATAAGGAGAAAGGAATTGACAGTGAGGCATGACCTGTGTTGGGGAGAGAGAAATCTGAAAAAAATGGGGCTGCTTAGAGTTCTAAAGGGGAAAATTAACCAAGAGCAGAGGGAGAGGCTGGGAAGAAAAAAGGAGATTTGGGACAACGTATCTCCAAGTCTGTATTTCAAGTTTGGAAAATTGGTTGCTGTTTTCCTCTCTCATACAAACTCCTCTCCCCTTAAGCAAAACAGCTTCACTAGTGGTCAGAAGATGTATGGTCTGGTAAGGAAGTGCTTAAACAGCACTTAAGACTTTTCCATTAGGTAGAAACACATATTCAGCAGAGAAACATATCATTATTGATTGAATTTGCTGTGATGTTTTTGGTATCTTCAAAAATTTCTTACTGATTTCTTGGAGAACATGGAACATGAAGTACTCTGCTGAGGTTAGTGGGATATTTGCATTACTGACCCCTCCTCTCAGAATATCTGGAACATGTGTTCATAGTAGTTTACAAAGGATTCTACTCAAAATCCAAAAGTGTCTTAAAAATACATCAGTACTACTTTACATAAAGCCACACATCTCTGGAAATCTAGCTGCAGAGTGAACCATCACAAAGCCAAATAGCTTTAAATACAAAATGCTGAATTTCCAAAAGCTGCTCGCAGTAGCCTCTCTGTTTTATGCACTATTAAACTGGTGTGCAACAGGCTGTCACTGAACATTTGTTCCACATTCTGCTGAATGAAGAATGAATGCAGGGCAGCTGAGGTACTTTCCCTGCAGAGAGCAAAGATGAACAAATCGGAAGCTGCTGCAGGGGTGGGAAAGGAGAGGTGTGGGCTACCAGCAGTGATTCCTATTCAGAGATTGTGAGAGAAGGAAGATGCTGCAGCTTACAGAAATTGCTGGAGCTATTATATAAGCCATTAAAACAAAAAAGGAAAAAAAAAACCTCAACCAAAAAAAAAGCCCTGAAAAACACAACCCAAAAAAAACCCCAAACCACCAACCCTCAAAAAAGAACTCTAAGCTGTTAGCTATATGGCATTTTACAGCTAAATGAAAAAAAAAGTCCTTATTTGGTACCTCACAACTGGAAAATATTTGGCAGTGGATGGATGTTCTCAGAAGACAAATAATTGCTAACAACTGCTAGGAGTTACTACTGGCCTCAAGTCTGGCTAAGCATTAGGAACACGTGAACTGCGTTACCTAATCCTGAAGCTGAGTAATTTAACTTTAATAATTTAACCTTTAATCTAGGGCTTGCATAAAATCTATTGGGTAAAGGAATGTGACCTCTTGCTAACAATTCCTCACCCTTCACACCCTTAGGAACCCTGTAGTAAAAGCTGTTGGGAAAAGATGGGTGAAATTTTCTGAAAAGAAAGATGGCATTAAAGTAGGCATGCTGTCAGCAGGATTAAACTTGGGCTGATGAAATGTGCCTAGAATCTGTTCTGAAGACAGAAGTTTTCTATCTATCAGGCAGGTTTAGCAGAGCTAATGCCAGTGTAAGTGGCTCCTGTCCCACCAGCGTGCTTCTTCCTCCAGCTCAGTGAGTGAGGCACATCTGACAATGCACAGGGACACCCCAGCTCCACTTGTCCCTCTTCAGTGGCTTTGCTGTCCAGCCAACCTCCTGAGTCCAAGTGATGATAAACAGAAGATCAGCACTTGTTTTTATAAGGGAGAAGGTGTATTTTGCATCCAAAGTCTCCCAGGTTCTCCCAGCCCCTCTTGTGGTGTGGCTGGGGTCACACTGGAGGTGTCTGTGCATCACCGAGGGGCTCGTCCATGCTGAGGGAAGAGGGACTCCATCTGATGGTTTAGGAACTCTTGTTCCAAATGAAATAAGTAACAGGGGCCTTGGGGTAGCCTTACTCAGGTTTCTGAGGCTTAAGGGACATTGAAACACTGAAGATTATCACTGCCAGGGTGTGCTCTCATTTAGACAGATAATATTTTGCTATTTGTTTCACTGTCTCACAAATACTGTGACTCATTTTTGAGCCTGGTACTTGACAACTGAAAGAATTAATCTCCAACAGAAACTAAAATTTACCTGCATCACACAGGATTTTCATTTAGAATGCCCAGCTAGTTCTATCTGGTCTTTTAAGACCCAAAGTTCAAAGTCCTGCAGTCACAGCAAAATTAAATATGCTCAGTTCTATCTGTCAAAGCAAGTCTTAAAATATTTGTAAAACTATTTGAAAGTGAAAATAGTTCACTATTTAATAGAAACACTCAAATAGCCACATTTTGACATTTACTTTTTAAAAGGTGAGGGGTTTTAATTGTTTTTGTTTTTGTATTTGCTTAGATGGAGTTGATAAAGCTTTTCTAGTGTGTCAGTTACTAAACCAGGTCTGACCAGCTCATTTTGTGTGGTGGAACAGGATTATTAAAATTATTTCATTCCAAATAGGAAATAAATTCAGTCAGGAACCAGACCTTTGCTATCTTAGACCTAATGTGTGAGGGCTTTTTAAATAAGTTTCAAGGGTATTTACTAACTTCTCTTTGATTTCAGGAAAATACCTAGATGTAACATAGTGTTTTAAAGAAGGAATGTCTTTTGTGAATGATGAGTTATACTTGACTGGTGCCACTGGTGCCCTTCCTTCTTGCCTTTCCTAAATGCATCCTTGAATCACAGCATGACAATAGAGATATGAGATTGTAAATGAGGACATCATCCCAGGTAGACAAAATCTATCCATATCTGTGTGATTCACCTGCTGGTTGTGCACCTATGTTTTTATTTGCTCTTCCACTATAATATCTATATCTAAGCAATTGTAGAATCTTCTCTTCCCCTTTGGTTGGCCTGCACAAGCCTCTAATGCATTTACTTAGTATATTTAAAATTAGTGACTTCTATCAGTAATTAAAGATATGTGGGGCTGAGCAGGTTGTAGCTGAGAAAATATAAGCTGAACACTGAGGGAGGAAGAACAAAACTGCAGTGGTTACAGTCATCCAGCCTGGTAAGCCATTAACATCATTGGCATATTTCATTCATGTTCTCTTGTGGGCAATGAGATGGGAAAAAAGTGGCATTGCTTCTTTACTTCCCCTGCAGATTTTGTGAATGAAAACCCCAGTGGGGGTGCAAAAGCCTGACACTGCCATGGTACCTGCAGTTAACCCTCTGGTGGGCAGAGCAGCTTACACACACCTGAGTGAACCCTCTTTCTATGCCTTTTATTTTTCCAGTCTGTTTCCTCATGTTCTGCTGTTCTTCCTCATTTCATCTCTTCAACTAGAAATCAGTCTTTATCAAATATTCTATACACCAGTAAAGAAGTAACACCTTAAATTCAAAATTCAAATTAACTCTATAGCAGTGCATATGGATCCTGAATTTGGCAGGAATTTAGATGAGATATTGAAAGTTTCATTACATAAAATTTGGGGGCGTAATTTTTTTTTTTAGTATCACCAATTCATCTTGTAGATTCTTCCTATTTACAGCTTTAGCTGTGTGAAAACAGATTAAATGTTAAGCTTAGATGTCCACCTGCTTCTACTTATTTGTCACTAAGGATGTCTGTAAATTTGGTTGCTTAAAACTCTTTCTCAAAACCTTGACTTTCAATTATATCCACCACTATGTTTACCATCAGCTTACAGAAAACATAGTTTGGACTTTTAACCAGTGTTATACGAAACTGTTTGGTTAGAATTAAGTTTCTGAAGTCCAGATCTAACTGGAGTTCAGCTGGGTTTTTGAAGGAAGTATGATCCATAGTCCTACAGTTTATCCATCTTCTGGCTTCCTTCCCTAATGATGGTCACCTTACTGACAAGTTCCAGCTGTATTTTGGGAGAGATACTTGGAGGAAATGAAGCTCCTGGAAAAGTACAGTGTAATTTACAGTGAGGGATTCAACCTGCCTGTTCTCTCTGTGGGTGCTGGGTATTTTTAATCAGGATCAGGGGTGGGAGATGTTTCAAACCAAATCCTCACATGTGCACCTTCCACATGGGGTGTTTTTAGGGGCTGTGTTGGGCCCTCTAAATACACGTTTATGTCCCCACATTCAGTACAAAGCCATATGTCACAAGCTTCCATTTGTACCGTAGAAGGTGAGTTGTTTGTGTTTTGGTCTTTGTTTGCTACCAGACCTGCTGGGATATAAGCAAGTGGATTTCTGCTTTCTGTTTCATCCTTCTTTGTGTTCAGCACAAGGGTTTGTCCCACTAGAGTTCTACTGCCTGACGAATTGGAACATCACGCAGGATCATTGTGTTATCATCTGTTATTCTCCCTGGCCTTAGTCATGGCTGCACATACCTAAAATAAAATCCAGAGTCAATGTGTTTTCCTCTGAGATTTGGACACCATAAAAATTGAGAAGAGAGGGGATTTTCAGTGATTTGCTTATTAAAAAACGGGCAATCTGAAGAGAGGGAGGAGCCAGAAAGGAGCCCTGTGACCAGAGCCAGCAAGAGCACAGTTGGCACATGGCCAGACACAGGAAGGGGTCACAGGCAGTCATACTCATGCATAAAATTAGCAGTATGAAACATCAAATTATAAAAGCACTATATTTCTTCTGCATGGATTTGCAGCTATAGACTTTTGATGTTTTATTAAAAAATTCTCATATTGTGGGAGAATTTTCATGCATTGGATAAACAAAAATATCTTGGTAACTGTTCTGATTAGAAGTATAAAGAACAGTCTGTCAAATTCTCCTTTCTTATCCCTTGGTTCAAAATCTTTTCTATGTTTGCCAAGAAAATATACTACTACACAAACACCTGATAAGTAAATCATTCAGGGACTCACTTTCAAAATAAATAAGTATGTATATGTATTGCCTGATGATAATTTAAGGTCTCAATAGCTGTTCAGACTGCTCACGTGTGCTTTTACAGTAGTTTTACAAATAATCCAGGATTAAAAACTGCTAGATCACTGCTGTCAGCAAGGCAGTTTATAAGGAAGATTACTGTGTTCTCAGGGATGGTACCATCAGGTACATGCAGAGGGGATAAAAAATGTATAAAATATGTTAATGCTATGGGGCAGGAAAAAACCCTGAATTTATACTGTGCTTTTTATTATGTGCTAAAAATAGAATTTTTGTAAATACATGTATGCTGTGTCATCCTAAGTATTTGAGAGTGGACAGGTTGATCTTTGAAGATCCCTATTACATAAAAACTCTTCAATCCATCAGGGCTCTATTGTGTCTTGTCTGCTTCTTTTTAAAGAAATTCAAGGAAGATCTCTGAACTGTGGAATGGATTTGTCACACAAATCTTTCTCTTCCCTCTTCTCCATGTACTGTTGCATCCCATTGTAAAGAAAAATCTCCAGTATCCATAGCTCTAGTTGTCTACATCCAGACCTCAACCACACTGCCCCAAATACATAAACCCCTTAAAAATTGTTTGTTTTCAACAACCAGAGACTAGACTGAAAAAAACCACTGTGTAAGAGGAACTTTTTTTCCCTCTCTACCTTTTGAAAATATTTGCTCGTACATTCTAGTTGACGTGCAAATAAAAACATTAAAAAAAAAAACTTTAAAACTTAAAACACCTTTAAGTACAAAGGTGTTCAGATGTCCCAGCAAGGACTGTGACAAAGTACCAGATGAAACACTTGTCACCTAAAGGACTCTGAATTCTAATTTAGAAATTGGTGTAATGCAAGAACTCAACTGAGTTATAATTTATTCTATTTGTTCAAGTTGCCAGCAAGAACTACTGCAGGTGTTTTAGTTGAAACACTAGAAACTTGGAAAAACCCTGATTTCTAGGGATCTTTAAAAAAAGAAATGTCATCCTACTTTCTTTCATTTCAACAGTGGCTCAAGTCAACATTAACAAAAGGAAATAGATTCAATTCAGGAAATATTTTCCTTTAGGATGGTCTAAAAATGCTTATATGGTAGGGTATACATAGAATCTAAATTTCGATATCTAGGTTCACCTCTTCCTCATGAGCAGCTACTTCTCTCAATTGCCTAGTGAGCTGTTTTGCACACACAGGCAGGGGTAGTGCAGAAGACTAGTCATGTCCTCATCTATAAACAAAGAGCAAAAGTCTCCCTGGAGACTTTGCTATTCCATCCTGCTTTCCTGCATTCATTCCATTTGGCAGTGTAAAAGTGATTGTCTAGTGTGTTCTCTGGGCTGTGAAAAGACACCATTCAGTAATTATGCTCTCAATTCCTTGGTAAGGGATTGTTTCCTCACTGGCAGGAGGGAGACTTTTCTGAGAAAGAGCTGCTGTGATTGCTGAGCACAGGTATCAGCCTTGTCCTGCCGTCCCTCTCAAACTGTGTTAGTGCTTAGTCTGTTAAAATCTACTCTTGCAGAACTCCCCAATGTGAAATACAGCTCATTACTCTGAGACCACCTCTCTGTGGCCTTCATTTTGGAGGAAGATTGCCCATAGTCGTTGACAGATATTTTAGCCTGCCTGTGAAATGATATCTTGTGATAGTTTCTTGCATAGTGTAATTATACCTTAGTTCATATTCCATAAAAGGATGAAAATCAAACTGGGAAACATCTTTCTCTGATATTATAACCAAAATGCTTCATAATAATACTACAATATAGAGCATGGTTGAGTTAAAATGTAGTGAAATGGAAGGAAGTAGAGAAAGTTTCTGGAATAGCATGAGTGGAGATGAGATATGACCTGCCTTAAAGCATGGGAGCAGATCTGTGGAAACTCCTGATGCCTTTGCAGGAGCAGAGAATTCCCTGCTGAGGGTCTAACCCTGTTGTTGCTGTAGCTGTGCTCCAACACAGAAGTTATTTTTCTTTTATGTATATATTTATAATGCACCAATAAATGATTAAATGTGCTGTTTACCCAAGGAGCTCAACAGCCTCTGTCATGAGGAGAAAGTAAACTCTTAGATTTTCTTGTGGTAGGCTCTCTATCAACTTTGTAAATTGGTAAATTTACTGGAATAGCTTTGTAAAGCTATTCCAGCTGACAGTAGATATCTGGCAATTCTTACTCCTGCTGGAGCTGAAGCCAGACTGAGCAGGTGTTTTACAGCTCTTCCCCTCTGCAACTGAAAGAAAACTCCCAGTCTAGTCCAAAGGCAAGAGAGCACTCTCTTCTGCTTCCTAATTCATGTCAGGGTGTTTCAGTATTTATAGAACAGAAATAAAACAATGCTTGAATTGAAAATACCTACCAAAAAGCAGAATTCACAATTTAGTCTCACTGTTGGTATAAGATACTCTGTAATTATAGCAACACTAAGCTGTGCTCAGTAAAACCCAAGAGTGCCTTTTGCTGACCAGTAAACAATTGATAACCTTGCTTAGAGAGCAAGTTAATTAGTAACACAAACAGAATGAAAAATCATAGTGTAAAATAGCATTTAAAATAGCATCATGATTCTAAATAGGGAGTTAGGAGTGATGATACCCTCTTTTCAAATGGAAGTAGTTTTAGAGTGCCCTAGTACTCTGCTAAAGTAGTCAAATTCTGGATGAAAGGGAGAGAGGAATTTATCACTCACTGGCAAGAAGTCATAAGAAAGCTGCATAATTAATGCTAGACCATTTTAAAGCCATAATTTTCAATTTCTATGTAATCTTTGGAAAAGGAAAAAATGTACCTTGGCAATATTTCTGAGAAGGTAGGGAGGGCACCCACTGAGACTTATGTATATTAGGTCAGAAATCAAGAGCCAGGGATCCTAAAAATCCCTGATATACCAAAAGGGTTGTGGCTTGCCCTTCACTGGAAATTTTGTGAGCTTATTTGACAGGCAAAATCTACTAATGAATTGAAAGTTAACCCACAACCTACATGAAGCAACTGCTGAAAACCAATTAAACAAATATAATTTTGCTTATTTATAGTTTTAGAAAATATTTCTCAACCACATATTTTACACTTGAGTACAATTTTCATGCCAGTTCTCCAAAGATGCATTAGCAGAATAGGAGTTCCAGATGTGGCTGTTGCTCTAATCGCAATTAACTGACAGCTTATAAAAGCCATCATCTTAAGGGAACATGTACATTTTACAAAGCTTGGGATCAAGAAGGAAGCCCTAGGGAGCAGTTTAAGGCTTCTCACTCTACTAGAAATAAAATAAGCAGAGGAAGTGAAAGAAAGAGAGAACTGAGTCTCGAACCAGGTAAACTATTTTCTCCTGTATGCAAAATCTACCATGAAACTGCAAAATCTGTTTACCCTGAAAATTCAGTATCGTGAAAGATATAAAATAAAAATAGAATCTACAGTTCAGGTTTTCCTACACACAAAATGAGTAGTGCCAACTCTTGTGCTTCAATTATTAGTCTCTCGCTATTTGGTGTCTCCTAGGAGCCAAGAAAACAAGTGAGAAGTTGATAAACTTTCATCTAAAGTTACAGTTACATATGTATGTACTTATATTTAAATAGATGGCCTTCTTGGCTGTGCAGAAACCCTTGAAAAGGGAAATCTCTATCTATCAATTAGGTAGACTCAGAACATTTGGTGAGAGAACTGTCAGTACTGAAGTATGCTTTGCATTGGGGGCTTTATGTGCCTTCCTTGCTCTCTTAGTAAAGAGATTTAATCTGCTCTGAGCTCTGTCCTGCCATGTCTAGACCATCACTGGTAGCTAAATTTCCACGTCGTAATAATATCTTGAATAATTTTATCTTCTGGTATGTTTTTTTGTGTGACTTTAGTGTCAGCATCAGTTGTTCCAGTAAAATCAATGAGTGCTCAAGTACTTTGATGTGCAGGAAGGAATTTGTTCTCTTTCTGACCTTTCCTTTCAGATAAAGGACTACTGTCTCTTCTCTCTGAAACTGTTTTTTCATGATTCAGAATTTCTTTTTTTTTTTTTCCCAAATAAAAACTTATAATCGAACCCTTTAAAACAAAACCCTAAAAAAGTCCCCAAAACTTTGAATGATAGGACCCAGGTCTCAGTTTTCAGTGAGCTTGATATGATTGTCTGAAGCATAGGCAGTCTAGTTTCTTTTCAGTGAAGATTCTTTTAATCTCTAAAAATACTCTACATTGTGTGACACCCATTGACTATAAACTCTATGGAGTTTATAGTTGCTCTGATAAAACCAATCTGGCTTATTATCAAAAAATGCAATTATAACCAACAGCTGACTTGACTGACAGTCAAGATCAACACTAGTCTGACAGGAAAGCCTCAGAATATATACTTACTAACAGGGTTCACTGCTGTCCAAATGAATGTGGTAGTGTGACCTGATTCAGATGATGTTAAAGCATCTTTAATTCAGATATCCTGGTAATTTGTCCCAGGAAGCGACTAAAAGGGAGAAGTTCTAAATAACCAGGCATAAGAGAACTCTTCTCTAGATTTTTAATTTTTTTTTAATGCAATACTACTTGGAAAGCATCATGGATATATTAAAATTACTCTTTCAAAACTGCGCTCCTACTTTTCATCTAAGAATGAAAGTTGAAGTCAGGAAAGCTGCTAACTTGCAGGTGGATGCTCAGCTCGAAGCTAGTAGCAGCAGCCCTGGCTGCTGGCTGACCACCCTAGTGCTTGCAAGGAAATGGTTCCAGCCAGGGCCCTTATCCCAAACTTTGTGCAAGAGGCAACATGGAACAGGTTACAGGGACTATTGATTGTTAGCAGGATGAGGAAGTTTACCATCAAATGCCAGAAAACTTGATTGAGACGCTTACTCATCTGAAAATGAGTCAGGGAAGTTCCCGTGGGGTGTACATGCATAGTGGGGATTCCTATTTCAAAGGGCTCTCATAGCTTATATTTTCCTATTACGTTTATTGTCATTTTCTGACTGTGGGATGGGAGTAAAAGGAGCATTAAGGAGCTGCTTATTTAGACATGATGAGTATATGAGTAATGTCGTACAATTGTGTTATGTTCTGATTATTTCCTTGGTTTAAAACTGTTTATTTCAATGGAATTTACCAAGGATATGAGTCGTGCCCACTCCAGCAGAAATAAATCCAGGAGAAAATACCCATTGCTGGGGTGGCCTTTTGCCTACACCGAGGGAAGAGCGCGGTGTTTCTGAGCAGTGCTGCCCACACACAGCAGCTCTCGCTGCCCGGGGCTCTTCGCTCCGCACCGACGCGTGGACACCGCGTACTGCCCAAACTTTGAAGTTTTCGGGATGGGATGCGCTAAGAGCGGGCGAAGGAGAAGGGTCTGACTGTAGATGTGCTCTTGCTCGTCCCTGGCCCCGGGATGGGGCCGCACCTGTCCGGGGAAGGGGCAGAAAAGGGCAGCGGCCGCTGCCGCTACTCGGCGGGGGCCCGTCCCTGGGGCGGAGAGAGCACATCCAGCTCCCCTCTCGGGAAACGCAGCCACGGGAGCACCGAGCGGCAGCCCCTCCTCCCGAAGCGCTACCGCTGACAGGGGCGGTGGCGCGGGGCCGCCAGAGACACCCCCCGGTTACATAACCAGCGCCTGCGGGGGCGGCTCCGCCGGTCCCGTCCCCGCCCCGCCAAGGACAACGCGGAGCGCCCCGGCCGCGCTCCCGCTGGCACCGGCCGGGCAGCGGCTCCGCGCCGGCCCCTCCGCCTCAGCGGGCACGCGCAGGACGCATGCGCGTCCCGGGCCCGCCGGCGCGCCGGGCATGCGTGGGGGCGGCGGCTGGGCAGCGTCCGAGGGCGGGCGGGCGGCGGGAGCCGGCAGAGCCCGCGGGGTACCGGTGGCCCCGAGCCCCGCAGCCCGGCGGGGGCTCCACCGGCGGCCGAGCGGCGCCGGGGGCCCCCAGGGCGGCAGCGCCCGAGCCGGGCTGTGCCCCAGTTTGTGTCCAATCAGAGAGTGCAGCGCCTGCACCGGGCGGGCGGCAATGCGTAAACAAGCCCCGGGAACTCCTCCGCCCCCCGCGCTCCCCTCCGCGCCGCTCCCCGCGCCGCCCCGCAGCCGCCCCCGCCCGCTGACAAGTCCGGCGAGGCGCGTTCCCGCCGCTCCGCCGCCCTCCCCTCCCCCGCCCGCCCGCCCAGCCGGCGCCGCCCGCGCTGCCACACGCACCCACTCCCGCACACGCCCGCGGGTGCCCGTGGCCTCTGCAGGGGAAGGTAAGGGGCCCGCCGGGGGCCGCCGGGCAGGCGGCGGCGAGGTGCGGATGCGTGCGGGGGGGATCATGTGTCATAACAAGTTGTTGAACGTGACATTGCTCTTGAACTGCGGCAGCGGCGGACGCCGGGCCGCCGCCGAGTAACTTTCTCCTCCAGTTCGGCGCTGAGGAGGGAGCCGGCGGCGGCCGGGCAGGGCGGCGGGGCTGGGAGCGCTCGGGAGAGGCTCGGCAGAGGCTGATGCCGTTCGCGATGCTGGCGGCTTCCTGGGGAGACGGCGCGCAGCGCGGCGGGGGACGAGCGAGGGCTCCGCGTCTGGCGCCTGCTGCGGGAGCCGCTGCCGCCCCGGCGAGGATTTTTCTAGCAAGGCGCCGGGGCGGGCGGTGAGCGAGGAGCGGGTGCCGGTCCGAGCATCTCCTCTCGCGGGTAGTTATCCCCGCTGATGCTCCGTGGCGGTTTGGCTCGCTTCCGGCGTGATTAGCTCGGCTTATTATGTAAGATGTCACCGGAGGAGGAGAGGCACAAGCCCTCGGTGTGGCGGAGGGGGGAACGCACCGGTCCGCCGCGCCTTGCCCGCTCCAGGTACCGGAGCAGAGCGAGCGGCCCCGGCCCGGAGCGGCCGGGAGGGGACGGGAGCTCCCCTCCGCTCGCAGTCCGCCGCTGGAATACGGCTGCTCGTTTTACACGTGGGTTGGGTGTGTTCCCCAAACCTTGCCTTTGAGCAGAAACGTAACCTGTCCTGGTTAGTCTCCCATGTTTAATTGCTTTTATTCTCTCTCAAAGAAAAAAATAAACATGCGAGCATAAAAAAGTTTAAGAACTTGATTTTTGCCTTCTTTATGTGCATGTTTAGTAGATTAATATGATCTGGAGACGATTGAATGAATCATCAGTTCCCTGAAATAAAAGCAAGTGAATCATCTCACATACACAACTGAGAGGGAGCACGGTTGGTACGGTAGATAGTGAAAGGTTGGTGTCAGTTTCTGACGCGCAATGGGATGTCAGAAGTACAGACAATGCTCAGAAACCCAGCAGTTTCCTGCGGCTGGTTTGTGAACTGTGAAAGTTTTGCACCATTCAAGTGCAGTTTTTCTGGCTCAGTGGTTAAATGGTAACCTCTTTCAGTTACCAACTTGTTACCCATTATTTTAGCCAAATAGTTAAAAGGAGAGTGTAAATGGTAAGAATTAAGTTACTGTGTTATTCAAAGTGTATTGATTTCAAGTAAAATTTAAACAATAATACCTAAAAGTAGCATCACACTATGTCCATACCCTCAAGCCAGAGACAGATCCCAGATGCTTTTAATCTGGGTTTTGTTTTGCTTAGTTTTTTTAAGCAAAAATAGTCTCTGTTGAAGTAAAAAAACCCATAAATATGTATTTTTAAAAGCTAAGCCAGTTGATTTAATGAACATGTTGGAGTTGTACCTAGATAGACTTCTGTTCTTGGTCCTCTTGCCTGTTGGTGTTTAAAATGGGATAGATCTGGATCGTATATATAGTTGTCCTTTCAACTGCAGCTTGCTTCCAAAGTGGATTTTTCATCCTCCACTGTTTTGGGACACATTCTTCTCTTCCTGTACAGAGGCAGAACTATGAATTTTACAAGATTAATTTTTCTTTTTCTTCTCAGCATACCTGCCACTGTGAAGAAACAGTCACTGCTTCTAGTGGGGAGGTAGTGCTTCACACATCCAACCACCTGGATTTCCAGTATGACTGTGTGAAAGTCTTTGCATGTCCTGCTAGTAAGCGATTCTGTTTCCTGTAGCATCAGGTGTCCCTTATCACACTGCCTGTGTTTTGTACCTCTCACCATTCTCCACGTGGGAACAGAAAGGATTGCTTTGCTGTTTGTCACTGCTGGGGCAAAAGGACATGTTTTCATTTTTGTTTGTCTAGAACTATGCACTGGCACCTCATAGTATTAATTAGAGGATTAGAGCAGTAAAGTGTGGGGAAATTGTATTACTTCAGGGTTCCTTGCGTGGATTTTAACATCTCCCTGTCAGAAATTCTGAAGTGTTAACCGAGCTTAGACTGCACGTGACAGTGAAAGCACTGTAATAGAGAATCTCTTAGGTATGCTGGGAGGTCAGGTTAAAAAACAGGAAAAATACTGGTTTAGTTGTGCATTTCATTCAACAATCAAATAGCATTCATCCTTATTTATTTAATTTCCTTACAAAGAAGATAAAAACATAGTGTGTGGGGCATTCTATGTGCCCAGAACTCAGCTGAAAGCAGTAAAGGAGATAATACTGAAAGTGGACTTACCACTCTGCTCTAGCTGGTTTTCTCTGCTCTATGAACACTCTAGGATTTAAAGTGGAAATGAAAAATTCTAGGTTTCACTTCTAAGCCTGCAGAATATGCAAAATAAAGTTAGATAAAAATGTATTGGTTTAAAGTTGCTCCTGTGCAGCTCCCTTTTTAGGACTGATAAGCAAGTTACTGTGGAATGCACAGAAGAACTTAGAGAAAAGTGGAGGGCAGTGCAGATAAAAGTGAAATGTCTGAACTTTGTGTCTTGATTTTTGCCAAGTTGGGGATACATAGGAATTGTTCTTATCATGACCTTTTGAAAGAATGGTGCCAACAGCATCTTTATATGTTCTTCCAGCTATCTGAATTAGAACATCCCAGTGAGGAAAAAAAAAATCACCCAAAAGATTAGTTCCTTTTTGTAGTTTTGGCTGTAAAGACCCTTTTTAAACAAGTATCATAGTCCCAGGCAAAGTTTTGATCATTTCCTGTAGAAAGACATACTGCTGGTGTTGAAAAGGGGAATCCTTTCTTCAACTGTTGAAAACTTTGCACCAAGTACACCTTAGCTTGGGGTTGTTTGTTCCCCAAATCCTCAGTTAAAAAAAATTGTTGCAGTTACCTGGGAAAAAGTTTTATTTCTATTATTAGACTAAATATTTGAAAGATAAAGAAACAAAGTTGATTCTGTATCAGTGTTGTAGCTATCTCTTTTGAGTGATGGTGGGTAGTGCCTTAAACATTTCTTACAATGAAGCTTATTTTCCTGATTATTGTGGTTTTATCTTTAAACTTTTCCAGTAGATGTAGGGCCATGAAAAATAACAGCTTGACAGGGTTTGAGATTGAAGCCTGTAATGAGCAGAGCAGGTGTAGCACTGGCAGCCAATTCCATCAGGCTGTGACAAGTCAGTGTCTGTCTCAATGTGTGTCCATGGGAAATATAAGTGTTGCTGTCCTTATCTGGATTACTGCTTATAAACCAGAAATTGTTCACTGTCAAGTGTGGGCCACTTCTGGAATGAAAGTGTTACTTGAGCACTATGGTCTCAATAGCTGTCACTATTAGTTCTTACTTGTGAAACAAATAATTTTGACTGGTTACCTAAACTGAAACCCTTTATTCAATTATTAATAGTGAAATTCATGCATATGTCAGTAGCTTTCCTAACAGCTAACCAAACTGTTCATTTACTGCTGTGCGTTGGGCATTTTTTTTCCTGTAATAGAATAATTTTGTTTGCCATTGGTTTATGTATGTTTTGAGATTTGAAAGGAATTAAGAAAGTAGCCTGCTGATTTGCCATAAAATTCCTATTTTCATGAAAGATCTAACCAGGAAAAGACAAGTAAACTTACTTTCTCAGAAGTGATCAAAGATGAGAATAACAGTTATTGGGAGGATCTTCACTTCCTTGAGATAGATACTGTTGTGTCAGTGACTGGTGCATCACAGAGAGCTCCAAGTTGCTGCAGTCTGTAGTGGTTCAAGAACTGCCTTCCCACACCAAGTGAAGACTGGCACTTGAGTTGGTGCTCATTGTTTTAGAGAGGGCACAGTGGAGATGGAGCAATGAGTGCTGGAGAACAGGTATCCACACTGCAAACAGGGAATGCCTTTCCTGGCTCCTTTGCTCAGCTTCAGCATAGGTTCTTCCACAAGGAGGAAAACCACTTTGTGTTCCACGGCAATTCTTATCAGAAAGAACCCTTCCCACACACAACATACCAGTGGAGATGTAGCAAGAATAGCAGTGAGACCTAAATGGTGAGCAGTGATATTTTCCTGATTCATGGCTGTGATTGTCATTACATGCATGATATTGATGGCAGTGTTACAGAATTACTTTCTGTGAGCTGAATCTGTGAGTACAATCTGATAGCAGCAGGGAGAGCCCCAGTTTGTAATTGCTGTAAAATCCCTCACATCCAGTTTGTTATTCCCATCTTTCAAACTCCACCCTACACTTGTTTTGCTCACCTGTTGTGGCAGCTTAGTTTTTGAAATACAAGCTCTTGGGGAACCTCTTGTAATTCAGTCTGACATTTTGCATTGCGTTACATCTATTAAAGTCTTTGTGTATAAACAAAGTACCTTAAAGCAAGGGAATCCACATTTTAAGTATTCTGGAGATAGATTTCAGTGCTGGTTACCACTAATCAGATCAGACAGAGAGAGATATTCTCTCTGCCACAAAAAAAGTAGTAGATCTTGAGATAAAAGTCTTGAATGATTCTTAGAGGTGTCGCCACTGATTAAAACAAATGTGATTATATTTATTTCCTTCCTTAAGAAGAAGAATGGAATATGTAAGAAACCAGACCCTTGATTAATTTCATCATGAAAACACAGTTCTTCCAGATCATCTCTTAAATAGCCAATATGTGTATTGAATGAAGTTAAAGATGTTTCTTTCTTTCATGGTTTTATAAAATTGTTGTTTACTTTTTTGAAGAATCATCAGTACTAGCGGCAGAGACAAAAGATCCTTTATATGATATAAATGATATTTTGAGTAAGTATTCTTGGTTGATTCTGGCTGTAGAATTTCCCTGCATACAAAGTGATTTTGAAGAGCTGCTTAATCAAACCAATATTTTCCAGCTTTCCATCTTAACTCTTTTGATATATCATAGATAAAGTAAATTTTAATACTTTCATCCCAAATACATATTTACTAAAAGTACAAATGGGGTTTTTTTGTGTGGATAGTGATCAGAGAATGCAAATAGATTTACTTGAAATTATGTACTCAGTGACAGTTGGTGCCTTACACAGGCTAGTGTTTAAAATCTTCTATTGATGTGTAGCTCTTATGTATTTATTGCTGAAAATTTAAAATGTAAGTTTACGTGGGATTAATCTCCAATTCAAAATTACCATTAATTTCAGAGAAGCTCTTTCAGTTTATTTATTGTGAAGCTGGCTGAAACCAGTGAGACTTGTAACAAAGAAGCTTTACTTTCACATCTGGCTTCTCCAGGTGTAGCAGCTTTAGGTACATCCACTGGTACAATAGGGAAAACCACACAAACTCTTGGGCATGCAAACTCTTCTTCAGGTTTTGAGCAATAGCAGCAAACAATAAACCAGGGCTGCAGTTCCAGAAGACATCTACAGCCACTGCTTAGAACAAGGGAAGTGCTGCTGCTATGGCTTATGCTCTCTGAGCCCTGGCAGTCATTAAACCCCCAAACAAATTAGGTTTAACTAAACCACCAAGAAACTAGAGAGATGTTTTCTGCTGCTCTAGACTATTAAATGGACTTACAGATCGATCAACAAGCTCCAAAGTGGTGCTCCCCTTCTTTTTGGTTGGTTAGATCAGCTCTGCTGTTCATCTAACCATAAGTTTAGGCCAAATTTGGAACAGTTGCTCTAAGTTTGTTTCAGTTATGGCAATGAAATAGCTCATTGGATGAAAAGTGTGGTTATCACCTATATAAAAAAGGAGACATTAGTATGGTTAGAAATTCTGAGGTAGTGCTCTGTCCTGGGCAGAAAGAAAATGGATCATTCCCACCAGAACACTGAAGGCCTTAGCTGGAGTGTCACAACACACTAAAGACAGTATCTCCAGTTAACCCTATTATTTTTGATATCCAGACGATCTGTGAACCCTCATTTCCACATTTGACTTGGTGATCAGGACTAAGAAGTGGGGGTTTCATTCTGGCACTGGAAGTCTTTGCTAATATGTGTGTAACATTGAGAGAATAGCATAAATTGAACAGCATACATGAAGAAAACAGTTCTCTAATATTTACTGAGGGTAATCTCTTGTCTTCCTTTCTTGGATGCTTGCTGGGCTCTGCACTGGCAGTGTGTTTGGGTCACATGGACAAGAGCTGCTGGAGCAAGTTTGGTGTTTCGTGGTTCTGGACTATGAGATACAAACTCTGCATCTGACTTCTTTCTTGGCAGAAGAGAACCCTCCCAACTCCTCCCATCCAGCTGTTCTACACCTAGATTTCTCAAGCATGTCTGATAAAAAAAGAACATTTGCAAACATCTGCCAAACATTGGACTTTTGGATTTATAGCTTCCATCTTTTGGAGGGGGTGGGTAATATGAGAGAACACTGACAGGTAATATGCTGACTGAAATTTCTTACAAGGGATGATAGCTACTTACCATGTAATTTCTACTGGATGTTTTCAATGGAATTGTCTTGACTCTCATGAATCAAAGGAGGAATCCATAAAAATACAAATAGTTTGAAACATTAGCTTTAGCTGATGGAAACTGCTGTAACTCTAGCTTCAGTTTATCCACTTGACTTTATGCCAGTACTGAATATGCCTGTAGACAGAGTAACCACAAGTACTCCTTGTACTTACTTTAGTTAAGTTACCATAGACCTTGCCTTGAATTGCTTATAAAATTGTCAGTTATTAAATAATTCCAAGAACAAGATTAGGGAGTAGTGGTCATTTTGCCGAGTGTAAAAATGGTTTTGGTAACCTTTTCATTAAGCCAGGACCTCAAATTTGATTTAATTATTGCCCTTGTATTATAAATGTATTTTTTCCTGTTCTTGTGAAAATAGAAGTGTTTGATCTAAGTATAAGCCTTTGAAAAAAATAATCTATGTTTATAAATGTTCTTAGGTGAGGTTGGTGGGAGTTTGCCCATGACATTTTCCAAAGACAGTACCTGTAGCCAAGTCATTGAGAAGAACTTTCCCTTTCTTTGTTCTTCCTTGAACAGCAGAGAGAACAAGCAGAGAACCTCTCTTCACTTCAGTGCTTTCTGGCATGGTATTGATTCTGTTTATTCACAAAGGTGAAGTCTGTTTGACAGGTGCAGAAGTCAAACTGCTGACAGCTTAGACTGCATGGAGCCATAGTAACTCAGCAGAGAATTCCTGTATTTTGGGAATGATTAAGTATAAAAATTAAACTGTTCTAATATAGCTAAAGGGCCAAAATGTTAGGACATTTCTTATTTTAGGTTGTTGGTGTGACTGTAATTTATCCATTGTAGTGCTTCTCACTTTGTTCTTAAAAGGCTTTCTCCTCAGCACCCCCTTATCACCTGCAAGCGAGTGTAGAATGGGCACAAGAGGAATGTTGCAGGAAGACAAAGGATAGTCAGCTCAGGGAAGTGAATACTGCCTTGGAGTATCTGCCTCTCTTGGATACTAAATTACTATTTTTTGCCGGGTAGGTAATATAGGTCAGGGGTTCACAGATGGCCTTTCATTTTTAACAGATGTGAGACACATGCAGCCAAATTTGCCCTTGTTTTGACATCACCAGTACAATCAAAATTGTGTGAAACAAAGCTATTTACTCAGTCCTGAGTGTCCTGATAAGCTGAACCTTTGAACATCAGGTGTATGGAAATAAAGAGTAAGTGAAACAGTTTGGACTTAGACTTCTCTGTCTCCCTTTTCTGTATCTGTAAATTATGGCTTACAGAGTTGTCTTGTTGAATAGGTTGTGGAGAATATTCTTTTATTGCTATTTGGGGAGCACTACTGAAATACTGGAGGAGTGAGTGAGTATAACTGTGTGTGATATCAAACACCTGGGAGTACAATACTAAAAAAGGGTGTAACTGTCTTTCATACCATTTTTTTTGGTAGTAAATATAATATTAAAACCAATGCTGTAGTTCACATATGTGCAAAGGCACAGATTTTTTTCTCTGCAATTCTTTTGAAGTCTGTAATTTTTACTGAAGTTATAATGATCTCAGCAGGGCCCATTTAGGTATGGAATTCTGTTGAGTTTGGCCTCATGGATATATATGAGAGATTGGTTTTGTCTAAAGGTTGAGTATTTAAACAAAGGAATATAATGGACAAATTGAGTTCAGGGAGAGACATTAGTCATTCAGGTATATTTTTCCATAACATGCTTGGGTGTGCTGCTTGGAAGTACAAAGGTGCTATTTTAGTTCTTAAAGGAATTATGCATTGAGGTGCATCTGTGTAATTTTTAAACATATGTAAGCTCCTGCTGCCCGAACCTGAAGAATCTGAGAAGATATCTGCTTATGTTTAGTGTAATATAAAAACAGAGTGTATTAGCTGTGGCTCAGTGCCATGGTAACACCATTAGGTTTTACCCTGAACAGAATCCTGACTAGAATATGGTTTCTAGTCAGCTTCCAACACAGACATATCTTGCTGCTAGTAGAACCATCTTGCAACTTTTCTTGTCTTTAAAACAAACAAGATTCATTAAAAATACTTCATTAAAGAAAGTGGTTTTTAGGAAGCTGTGGTAGTGATCCTGTGGAAGAGTTCTGAATGTGGAATTTGCATGAAGAAAGGCAGAGTTTAGGGAAGAACTAGTGTAAGTTTAGGACAATAGAAAGAAGCCCACAATACTTGAACCTGGACAATGCAGAGCCTTCTCTTATGCATCAGTGAGTGTGATGTTATTGCTTATTGTAGTAGGTGAAATTTATATTGTTCACTTCAATAAACCTTCACATTCCTTGAAAGTTGCAATTGACACTTAAGTGTTGATTCCTGTACTTTCCTACCAGTAAGAAAAGCATAAACATTGCTGAGCATCCTGTATTGAGTGAAGCCTCAGAAGTTTTTTTTGCAGGAGCTCTTTGTAGGTTAGAGTAGATCTGACAGCTCAGTGTGGTGTTGCTGTAAGAGTGGTAGAACATTGGCATTAATGATTGTGATCATTCATTCAGATACTGGACAGTAGTGTTGCATAAAGTGTTACATTGCATCTCACAAGATAATTGAACTGCTGAACTATAATCACTGCTTTCTGACCACCTTTTTTTCTAAGTGTTTTGTGGCCTGCACAGGTTTTAAATAGTGACTAGAAAACCTATGTTCCATTGTTGTTCATTTTATCATGGTACCGTGAGCAATGTTCCCTTGGAAGTCACCACCTCTGCAGGCTTCAGTCTCTGGACCTACACCAAATACAAGGAAAGCAGTGATCCCATTTAAGTTAAACAGGGCATGGAAATCCAACTGCTGACTGTGCAGTTGCTGCTCTTGTCCAAAATTATGTACCAAAATTAATCACTGTAATATGACCAGGAACTTCAGAACTTTTTTGAGTGATACTAACACAGGAAAAAACCTTTGAAAATAATCTCTTTTACAACTTGTGCTTTTATTTGCTCAGAATATGTGTAGGTGCAGGAGGAGATGTTTAGGCTGTATTCCTTCTCTAGAGGAAAGGCAGTAGATCAGATCTTTGCAGTACCTTCATAGTTAGGATGTCCCTGCAGGAGTGAACTGCATTGCAATTACCTGCACCAGACATTACTGGACTTATTAAGAGTCTTCTTCAGAGTTGTATTCCTGTAAGCAAGTAGATGCTGAATATTTTGATTGGAGGGGGGGAAAGGGGAGTGGGGGCTGGAGTTGCTGTCTATGTAAGCATATGCTTACATCATTTGTTTCTTGGGTCTCATGCTTGTGCTTTTCTCTGCAACACTTCTGAGTTAGCAAGGCTTCCTATTCAGAGGTGTTTTTTCATTGTCTTTTTTTCTTTTCTTTGCATGTTCCTTCTTGTTTCACAAACACAAGGAACTGATCAAAATCCAAGTAGAAGATAAATTTTGGAATAAGAAGAAACCTGTGTATGCTGAAAAGAAATCACAGAAGGATTGTTGAGAAGAATCTAGAGTTCAAGTTCTGGTATGAAATTCTAAATATTCTTCTTGGAATTCAGGTCACTATCTGCCCTGCAAGACAAACCCTGCTTAGCATAGATTATAGCATGTAAAATAGTTCATTGAGCTAGCAAAGATCACTTTTTACTAGAAAAACTATGTTTCAATGGGTTCTCACTAGCATAGCTCCTGCTCTGTTGTACATGGTATCCACTAAGATATGTTTCATCCTTTAACCAAATGAAGTATCTTCTATGTAAGAAAACTTTTTTTATATGGAAACTAGCCAAAAAGTCAGATCAACTTTCTAGTGCTAGATTTTTTGCCACTATTGAAAATGTTTTGAGTATGATTTTATTTTCTTCCTTAAGATGTAGGAAGGAAAACCATTTCTAAATACTACTTGAGATGCATTCTCCAATCTCTACAATATAAAATGAAAAGACAATTCATTTTTTTAACACTGAAAATGTTGAAATATTGCACACATTTAAAGCTGTATCATTATTCACCTAGAAAATACCTTGGTCTATTTCTGCCTCTGTTTTCACTGAAGGCACTAGCAAGCATTCCTGCTAATTTAAGGGCCCACAATTTTAATCCCTTTTACTTATTGCAGAAGTTCTAAATTTAAATCTGTGAATTTGCACAAAGCAAGAAAAAGGGTCTTTCATTTAAAATCAGATGGTTAAAACCCAATAAATTTTATTTAAATTTAGAAAACCTTAACTGCTCTTTTTTCACTTCCACTAAAATTACATAATTCTTTTACCTTTAATTATTTCCAGAATTGTGCTATGTAAAGACTCATCAGACTAAAAGTTTAGTGAGTGGAATCGGTCACCTAATCCCAGAGAAATGGCTTGATTATTTTTAATTTTATGTAGATGAACTTCCTGGTGCAATTTCAAAACGTTTGTCTTTGAAATTGCAAGACAGAAGACTGGAAGGTCTCTGTGTATGTTTTCCAGGCCTATGTCCAAGGTGTCCTTGCATAAAAACACCTGTTCAGTATCCACTGCACTGCAATTCAAGCCATGATCTCACTGTTTCTAAGTGCCAACTTCACCTGGTATAAATTGCTGCTACCAGAAGTTTGTTAGTTTTGTGTTCAATGCAGCCAGAAAAAAAGAACAGGGAGCAGGGAGAGGAGAAACTCTTGAAAAAATTAGTTTAACAAGATGACACAGACCCTTGAGTAATGAGCAGTACTTCGGTAGAATTGAAATGGAAACATAATGTGGGACTTTTCTTACAATAATGTAATCGTGATTTCTCTACAACAGACATTTGATTCAAATGTTAGAGTCAGCTTAATTATGAATCCAAAAAGCATCATAAGGGAGGTGGAAGCAAAACAATGAAAATGGGGAAGGCTAAGCTTTCATGTCCTTCCACACTTAAAACTGCAGAAATAAGTCTGCAGTGTTCAGCTGTTCATGAGGGAAACAGCAGAAAATATCACAAGGGAGTAATTCTAAAATTGATATATTCCATATAAATGTAATTAAGCTCCCTGACATCAGACGAGTTCAAATAGAAGTCTTATACACTTCCATGTGCATATTCCAGAGCTAAGATCTAAGATAATAAAATAGAAGAATAGGAAAAATAGCAAAGAGAAATCACTATGTAGAAACTATTTGTAGGTTCTGTTTCCAGAGTGCCTCATTCGTCCCTCACAAAGCACAGACTTCTAAAGGAGTTTTGAAGGGTCATGGTATAATCAGCTGCCAGTGTCAAGGGGACACAAAAGAATGAAGGTAGTCTTAGATGAATGGGCAAGGGGAATAGCAAACAGTTGTTGAATTAAATTGATTCAGTGGTTTTTAATGCTGTGATCATCACTCATTATGAACTTGATTCTGGCAATTGCACATCAAGAAGGATGCAGAAATCTTGAAAGTTCTATAGAGAAAACCTAAAAGAAAGATAGAGTTCTTGGCATACATGCTTTGTCATGGATGACTGGGGGCACAGCTTAGTAAAAGAAAAGCTAAGGTGGCACTTCCAGACAGTAATTAAGCCATCTCTTGATATTATCTTTCATGAACTAAATGGAAACATTTGAGATAAAGTAAGTCCTGTTCAAAAGCAGGTTATTCATTCTAGCTGATTAAAAGAAAATCAAATTACTGTATATTAGCAAATGAGGTAATAAAAACCAGAGTAATTCAGACTACTATTAAGTTATTTAAATTTTTTTAACATTTGAAAATAGTGACGATTTTTGTAGATCACTCTTTACAATAGAAAATTAAGAAGGATGCTTTAATCAAAATAATCTGTTGAGCTACAGGAGAAAATATTTTTAGTGCAACTCAGATTAGATAATTGGCCTTTTTTTACTTGATAATTATTACAGTAAAGGTTCTGCAGTCTTTGCTGTAACTTTTGGAAGTTTAATTGCACACAGTCCTGGCAGAGAGTTCTTCGCACAATTACCTGAAATTCTCCAGAATTCAGATTGCTATTTCAGAAAAAGCAGAACAGAGACATCTATAACAAAAAGACAGCAGGATGACATTAATCAGATGAGACATTTTCAAAGTACAACACATCTAGTGTGGTTTGTCAGCACTTTATAAAGGCATGATAGGGTCCCTTGTAAAATACCTGACTACTTAAGTTTTAAATGGTCTTTTATGTTCTTTTTCGATGAGTAGTATTGAAAAAGTATGTGGAAAGTAAAGCAACAGCTGGTCTGCAAAAGATAGCCCTGGGATACAAGAGAGAGCTGTGTACTGTATTTGCATAACATGTTGGTCTCAAAGTAGGTTAGACATCTGCTTAGCCATGAAGTTTTCTGTAAAAATACTGTTCCTTGTTTGTTCGGTATTAAATCCTTCTCCATTTATATTTTTATGCTATTTAAAAATAAACCTAGAAAAGATGTGTTGTTTTAACCATTAATAAAAACAAACCAGCTAAGGTGCAGAATGGTCCAAGATCAGCATTCCAGAATTCTTTCAGAAAGAAGAAAATCAGACTCGATTGAATGGCTCATATTTATTTTTAAAATGTTAGAGGAAATAAATATTGTGTGGAATTGTATGCCCAGCTTCCCTAAAGTAACACAGGGGTGTATGTTGTGTAAATAAAACTAGCATATGCTTAGGAGCCATAAGAAGTCAGGATTCCTATCTTTAAGGCTCCTTCTCTTCATTGTGGCAATTTTTTTCAGACCACTGACACAAAAGAAATATTTTGTTATGATCAATAAATATCCCTGTTAATAACCACATTCTTTAAGCCATCTTTTTACAATATTTCAGTGGTATGCAAGATAGAGCTTTACTTCAGAGGTGCAGTCATCTTTAAGCCCCTTTAGGAGATTCTCAGTGTGCTCCAAGAAGTAGATTAAACTAGTTCTTCACTATTCATAATGTTTTTCATATGTGACAGTAATGCAGTGTTTATTTTAAGAGTCAAAAGCCACAGGTTCAAATCCCCTAAAGTCAGTAGGGAAAATTGCTTGCAGTGACTTCTAACTTAGACTCTACATTGGATTTCTATTTTACCCATAAAATTTATGTATGAAAATTTAATGCAAAGTGTTTTTATTTTTGATGTAATACAGCATTTTAGTGCTCAGTGAGAGGACATTAAGAATATTCAGTAATACAAATGGTACCTTTCTATGAATTGCAGTAAAAGCAACAAGTATTTAGTGGGATGACACCCAAAAATGCTATCATTTGTATCTAGTATATTCCCAGTCTTAAAAATATTTAATAACTTGATATAAATATCTGAGATTATGCCATAAATCTGTATGGCTTCTTGTAAAGTATTTATTACCGTAGAAATGAAACATCTTCCTGCAATGTAAACAATGTCCCTAACATCTGTCACAATCTTTTCACACATCCTCTCCCCTGGGTGAGAAGCATGTGTAGTTCATAGCTGTGTTTTGGTAGAATTTTTGTGTTTAGTTTGGGGCAAGTCCATTGGCAGCATTTATGTTGACAACTCATAATCAATGTATAGCATTACACAAAATTATTCTCATTATGCTAATTGACCTATAGGCAAACTAGAGACTGAACTGGATGCTGCCTAGGTAAGGACTTCACCTGGCACCCAGCCCACTCCTGCATTCTTTGCATCCCTCAGAGATGTTGGTCATGTCATACCATGCCCATCTGCATCTGGCCATGGAGAAATGGGACAGCCTATATCTGCTTGTAACACAAATACAGGCTTAGTCACAAGAGTGCATAAACACCCAGTACCTACTCATACATCACCAGGCAGCACAACAGAAAGGTGGGAAATCATTCCTTTTGTTTATTATGTTGTTTTTGTGGATTAAGTGGGCAGCTGAGCACCACAAATTGCTCACTCACTCACCTCAAGCCCCTATGAGATGAGGGAAGAGAAAAAATAAGCAAATTTGGGGGTTGAGGTAAAAAAAAAGTTTTAAAGTTTATAAAGTGAAGGATAGATGAAAGACGAGAGGAAGGAAAGAAAGCAAGTGCGGCAAAAAGTTACTGTCCACATCCTGCAAGAGGACTGATGAACATTCAGTTCCAAGGAAATGACAGCTAACATCCCTAAGGCCCCTGTTATTCCTTATCATGACTGAGTGTGGTGTTACATGGCATGAAATATCTCCCTGCTCAGTTCAGATCATCTGGTTGTATCCTCTCCCACACCTTCACTGTGAGAAAGAGACAAGGGCTGTGTGCTGACCAAGCACTGCCCAGCAATCGGCTGAACCTTAGTGTGCTGTCAGCTCTGTTTTGGGCAGGTAACTAAAAGACCATATGAGCTGCCGGGAAGAAAGTTAATTCTGTCCTAGCCAGGCCCAGTACAGTTATTTAGCAGGAGGACTTAAGAAGCATTTGAGACTTAAGCTCTAAGAAGCCATAGAGACCATCTGAATAACAAAACATTTTTCAGGAAGGAGGAACACAGTATTTTATAGATAACCTTAGTGCTTTTGAACGCATTTCATAGGTCACATGGTGTGGGAGATGAATATTTCTTACTCGGACTGAGAAGGAAATCTGCACATAAAAGATATTCAAGGTACGTATTTGTGTATCCCATTGAAGTTGCTCAAGAGTTGAAAAATAAGAATTTATGTTTGTCTTGGACAAAAGTTTGTATTTAGGTCAGCAGGTACTCTGTTTCATTCCTCTCACTGGAGAAAACAGGCTACTTATACAGTTGTGTGCATTACATAATCCTCAACTTTCTCTGCTAGAGTATCAATTTTCCTGTGCAGGAGCCTTTTGGATGTTTTGACTGAATATCTTATGTTTGTGCCTACTCCTGTCTAACACAATGCATTCCTTTTTTAGAGAAATGAGATCTGAAATATCATATTTGGCATTAGTCTGGTGGAACTGAATTTTTTGCTGGAATCTACTGAGTTTTGCAGGTTTACTCTGAGCGCTGTTTTGGGAATAGAGAGAAAAAAGAGTACTGTTATTTTTGTTGACACAGAGTCCATAGGGATGTAACCAGTCTAGTCTTCCTCATGTGAGTAGTTTTCTTTACATAACAATGTTTGAATATTGTGTGAAAACTTTATTCTTTATTCTTTCTTGACCTCTGCTCACATGCTAGTGAAGTGAGTCCCTGACTCCATTGTGAAGTAGAGAGTTTGCTTGAGAGCTTATGAAGTATTGGAAGTACTTTAGACAGAATAGAAGATACTTACAGTGTCTAACTATCCTGGGTTTGGGAAGTCTGAGGAAGGGACTAGAAAAGGAACACAAATTTGGCAGTCTCAAATGAGCAATTTCTGCTTGTGCAGTGATCACAACCTAAACAAACATAACAAAACACCTCTGGGACTATAATGGCATCTTTGTGGCTTTAGGACTGAGAAGTGCAGCAGAGCAGTAGACCAGAGGACCACTTTGATTCTGAATAGTCCACAGGCTTCCAGCACACTTGTGTTAGATAATGCACTGGAATTTTCTCAGATAAGAATCACAGGAGTTAGAAGGAGTGACAGTTTGTTCTCCCAGTTATCAATGCACTGAGGGCACTGGTGGTATCCTTTATTTGATGTCTTCACCCCTGGTTATTGGGAGATTGTGGTACTCGTGTGTGTGTGGAATGGGAATAGTTTACAAGCACATTTCTAACCACACTGCAAACACTGCAATGATGGAGATATTATATTTAAACCTCACTGTAGAGTGAATTTGTAACATAGTATTCTTCTATTTCCAACGAAAAATTCTTTCAGTTAATTACAAACATAAAACGAGACAGAATTTCTGTTTCAGTGATTATTAATATTAACTGCTGCTTTGTAAATGAGCATAACTGTGCATTTTTATTTCCTTTTTAGTAAGTCATTTATAGCTGTAAAACACTATATCAGCTCTAGATGTGTATTAACAAACAACCTCTTCATCACAGCCAAGGTAAAAGTACATTTAAATACATAATAGAGACATAAAAATAACTTGTTTCAGGAAGTAATGATGGTATTGTGTGGGATTAAGCTGTGTAAACAGCAATATTCATGTTCATGAGATGTTTGTTTATATGAAAAAGATGAGTTGATGGGTCTGAATCTTAGCCATCTTAAGTGATCATTTGCTCTTGCTTAAAACCAAATTCAAAAATGCAATTAAAAAAAAAAGTTCTGTTTCACTTGCAAGCATATAAAATTTTGTATCTATAAATACACTATATAAGGCATGAAGTTCTGAAGAATCCAGCTTTTTATCTTCAAATATTGCATCTTGCAAAATGTTTTACTTGCCTCCATATGCTGAAAATTTGAGACTTTACTCTTAATTTTTTACCAATTCTGTTCTAAAACTATCTGCCAATATCTGGACTATTTTCAGGAGCTGGTATCAATAGCAGTATGAGCCAAAATGTAGGCTAAATGTTCAGTATGGCTATTTTTTTAAAATAAAATATCTCACCTCAGAGATTAGCTGTCTGGTTTAAATGCATGTCAAATTAACATTCAGATGAAGACTAATGTTGTGATTAACACATTGTATTGGAATTTGGGAGTTGGAGGTTTAATTCCTAGGCAGTCATGTCTTCCTGTGTTGCTGACATCAAAAATTATTAGGAAACAGCTAGAAATATTTTAGTCTTTATGTAAAACAGGCTCAGTAATGCATCCTTTCCTTAACACAGTTTATATTGTAGATTTTTTAGAGCAGATGGACTCTCAAAAGGGTATGTTTCCACTGCAGCTGAAGGTATTAGCTAAATGGATATATTTGGATATATTTGCCCTAAATGTAATCTAGCCAGTTTTGTTAAATACCAATAAAAATACTGTCAGGTGTTTCAGTAAATGGGACCCAGCTTGCCCTGGAGCTTGTGTGACTAGATTATGCTGATATATCTGCTCACTTCTGTTATTAATGGGGTTAGTTAGTTCAAAGAATGGATCTGCTTTTCCCTTTCAAAAAACAAATTATTTTCTTTCTTACAGCTTTTGTCTTACTCCTTTACTAAATACTGCAGTCAACCTATAGATTTTCTTCTGATTTATTTTCTTGTAGAGGCAAGAATTTTACATCCTCTGTCTTCCCTTGGCCCTCTCTGCCCCAAAATACACAGGCTCTTCCTTTGTGCACAGAAGACCAAAGGGCACACACCTCTGTGGCTGTTTTGCTCAAGAGAGCTCTTTTACTGGGCAGTGCTAGCTGGCAGTTGCCCCAGAATTCCCAAGGTGTAGGATTTCCTTGGTGCTTTTAGAAAAGCAGAAAAGAGACCTAATTAAAGCTTGAGTCCATGGAGTTGTGCCCAGATTTCCCTAGAGCTGGATTGTGATAATATATAGCCTGGACCCTAAATTTGGCTACCCTCATTCTCATCCTGAGCCACACACTACAGAGAGTCCATTTCCAGCCTGAATTACCCACTTCTGGAATGGCAGTCTCCTCTAGGACAGTTGGGTTTTAGGTGTTCTAAAGTCAAGTAGTGACCCGAATATAAAACTTAGTTGATTGGGTAGAATTCTGTACTGTGAAAGGACATCTTCTGCAATTTGAGGTTATAGAGTTTTCCTCTTCAAGAAGAATTTAGACTCCTGTTACATAAATAACATGGAACAACATCTCTACCCCAAAGCTATACTATTTTGAAAACACAATTATTTCTCAGGAAGCTACATTTGTTCATCAGATTTTGAGTTAAAATGTAGTGCCTCTAAGAAATGGAGCAACCCACAGAAGAAGGGCAATGCAGAAGGGACATGAGAAATAGAAAAAACTTGAATGAAGGGAAAAAAGGGGGAAGTTGGGCCATGCAAAGCAGCCATTCACCCAGTTTAACAGGACTGTGTATTTTGCTGTTATGCACTATTCCAGGAAGCTTACTATAAGCTTACTATAATGGTAGTTTTGTCCTTAAATTAGTAGCTTTTTCATAATTGAAATTTTTAGACATGTCATGGAGCAAATGGGAATGGACACAAAGCTGCAGTGCAATCTGATACCAATCTGTACTGATCTTTAGGAGAACCCAGTGGGTTTTGTTTAGCTGACATTATGATGCTCAGCACGGTGGATCCCAATGGGTAATGTAGACAAGGAGGTGACAGAGGCAGTGCAGGCTTGGGTGTGTCCCAGGTAACCCCAGGTCTCAGGAGAGACCAAAGTCATGGTGTGAGACCAGAGCCCAGTGCTCACCATGGCATTCACCTCTGATACAGCTCAGACTCAGCTGGGGGGACTTACACCTTATACACTTTCTGTTTGCAGGTAGCCTAAAACTGCGTGAAATGAACATATTCCTGACCTGTTGAGTAATTCTGATTAGTATTTCACAGCACCCCTGAATCACTGAGCTTGGAAAGGATCTCTGGAGCTCATCTATTCCATCTCCCCTACTGAAAGTGGGATCAACAGATGAGATTGCTCATGACCTTATCCAGTTTGGTTTTGAAAGTTTTCAGTTATGGAGGCTCCACTTACCTTTACTGTTTCCCACAGTTACAAGTTTAATTCTTTGGCCACTAAGTGCCATTTAAATTGGCTCCTGTGTACATCAGTGACGGTGGTTTGGAAAATAACACCATTGAGAGGTCATGTTCATAGCAAGGGTGTTTGCTCTAACAAACATAGTAAAATTGACTTTGTACTGAGTAAAAATTGTATGTAAAGATTTGGACAGGTGTTCCTAAAATCTAGACAAACTATAGAGTTATTTTTCCATCTTTAAAAAAGTGACTGGATGCAATCTATCTTCAACAAACCAGTACAATTTCCATTTCTCTTTGTTAAGGCTATCTTTGTTAAGTGGTTTTGTTAGCACCACATTAATTGCACCAAAAGCATTACTTTTCAGGAGTATTTTTGAGTCTCTCTACTGAAATTCATTAGCATTTCCTTATTGACTGAGGGACATTAACATAAAATAGGATTATAAGAAACCAGTTTTAGTACCTCATCTTAAGTTTTCAACTGTTCTTGAGTTTTTTGTACTATTAACTGATATATAAAGAAAAAGGCAGGGTAAAAGTACAAATGGTTCACTGGTACAAATGTTAAGAAAAACAAATGCAATGAAGAAAATTGTACAATAGATTTTAAATATATCAGGTAAAACTGTGAATTGCTATTCTATGTTTGAAATTCTGTTTTAGACATATTTTGTAACAATGGTTTCTGTCAGGAATTTGGTAAGTTGATGCATAATGGAAGACACAGCCCTCAAATACATATTTTAGTTCCTGACTGATAGAGGGTTATGATGGCACCACTGTTTCTGACAAGTTTAAAAGACACAGGATAAAACATTAGACAGAATTCCATATTTCTCAGCAGGAAAAATGTAAATCTCCTTAATTTTATTCCTACTGAGCTGTGACAACTGAGGTCTTGTATTTAAGTGTGAATTATTAAATAGACAGCATGATGATGATAGGAGCAGACTATGTGTTACATGTATCAACAAGTTCTCATAAGCCAAATTCCTTGTCAAAATTTCATATTCCCATCTATGCATTTGTGATAAAGGGAAATAATTTTAAGAGTATTATGCCTTTTCCTCTTAAAAGCTTCCCAAGGATATTAGATTAGGGAATGGAGTGAGATTTGCCATATAAATTGATAGGTAAAACCTTCTAGCTTCATGTCTCTAGAACCTAAAGTTATTACAGCACTGAAGAAAATAGTCACATCTAAAAAAACTCAGTAAAATGCATACAGATTGTAGTAATGTAGAAAGGTCAGAAATTGGATATCTTTAGCATAGTTTGTCATTTGCTTTGGAAAACCATTCTTGAAATGTATTTAACATTTATGGGAGCTCAGTTCATTACAAAATGTGAAAAATTTTGCAAGTAAAAATGTTTGGGGTATGTTTGTGCTTTTTCAAGTGTGTTGATACAGTGAAAAGTCAGCTGGTAATCTGAAGAGGAGCTGTTATATCTGTGATAAATCTCTTTGTGTTTGACAGTCACTATAGAATTTGGAACTCTTGCAACATAGATTAGAAATAGCAGTGAGGTATGAAACAGAAGTAAAGAATGATGCATTCTCTCTGCTGACTTACACACCTTTTTACAATATAAGGGGGTGACTGTTACATATATCTGTACATTCCTGCATGAATTTCCAGATTAAAGCTTGATGAAAACTGATAGTCACAATTTTAATAAGCACTGTAGGCTTGCATGGACTCTGGGCATGCATAGTGAAGCAAGATAGTAATGTTTATACAATCCAGGCCTAAAGATATAACATAGAGTTAACCTGCCATGTAAGTATAGATATCCCTGCAGGGGAGTTTAGTGATTTTAGTAAGATTGTGATTCTTTGTGAGGAGGAAATTAAGATCTGTTTCTCTGTATACAAAACAGGATTTTTAATACAATGATCCAATTTGTACATTTGTTAGATGTTTTCATTAAGTGCTATTATATATTTAAGGAACAAAACAGGTATTATTTTGTTGTATTCAAGCATCTTGATTTCTAGAAGGGCTTTTCCTGTAATGGTATGCATTTTAGACTCAAAAGCATGTAATGTCCTGAAGTATTAGCTACATTTCTCACCAACATTTTCTTCCTTCAGAATTTTATAGCCAAGTAGTTCACAATCATGCCTAGTTGATGAGACTGGGCAAGTTCAAAATGTGAGAATGAGCTACATGATCTCATTAGCACTGCACTAAATCCAGACTTCCAAGTACTACAAGAGGAAGTTCAAGATGCAGGGATGGTAAACATGGTCTCTCAGATTTTGGTTGTTTTTGTGTTCATTCTAATTAAATGCACATGAATCAAGAATATGCTGTTTACATGCAGGCAGAGTCTGAAGGCCAGGATTTTGTAATTGCAAAAACAATATCAAGCTTATTTTGCATACTTGAGAATTGTTTTATGCATCTTTTCTTTAGAAAACTCCCTTATGATAATGTCACATGCTGACACCATTTATACAAACTTCTTTAGTTTCATGCAGTCATGGAACTAAGGTTGGACAAACAACCAGTCAACTTCCTAAGCTAATGTCACTGCAGAACTGGCAGATGATGCCAAGTTATGGGTTGATTGCTCACTTGAGAATAGGTTCTGGCTAGAATCCTGAGTTTGTCTCTCCTCAAAACTAGCACATTATTCACATGAAGAATCAACTAAATGTATCAGTTTTTAATTGTTACCATTAGTATAGTGGATAAAAAGTATTAGAATTTCAAGATGATGCTTTCAGTGAAATATTACATGCAGGGACTCTCATTTGTTAATGTGAACTGTTAAAAACATCTAAAATACCTAAAGAGCCTTTATTTTTGCTTTTTCTTATGGAAGGTTTTTTATCTAACTCAGTAGACCAAATTCCACAGTGACTTTAGTCATATGATTAGATGGACAGGATCACATGGAACATGTTGCTGCACAGACCTTGACTCTCTGTATACATATATATGTTAAATTGATGTCAAAAAAGATCATAGGAGGATGTGAAGCTTGGTATCTTGGTCTGCCCCCAATTTTCTCTTTGTTTATCCAGAAGAAACATTCTCTGTTTTACAATTTTGAATGCACAGGTGTCTGTGTTAGGTTTTCTCAGGCAAAGCTGACTGTCTCAATGGGCTGACAAAGTGGCAGTTCCCATGAATAAGTCCCATGCAGTTCAAATGAAATGGAGTCCACCCAACATTGTGTTACCAATTTAAAGGTTTTATTCTTGAGAGAGCGGCAAAGAGAACTCCTGTTGAAAATCGATTGAAATAGAGTAGTTAGCTCCCTAAGACATTGTGAATATCCTTAATTTGTCTTGTAAAAGATGAGGCAATTTGGTTGCTACTTTTCTATCTCCCTTCAAGCCTGTTTGTTTTCTGGTTCTGCCATCATAACAGTCATGAGTAGATTTTGTTGAGGATTGCTTTTGCTGAGCTTATTGACGTTTTAAATTTGTTTTGACTTAAGAGCTAGTAGCAAGTCTTGTTTTTAATTTGCAGTGCAAGTTAATTGCATAATTGTGAAGCTGTTTGACATGTGTGATACAATTTGATTTGCATTCTTGCCAGTTTTCAACTGTAAGAAACAAAATCTGTTGGTAACAGTTTTAGTAGGAGTCACTGGAGGCTTCTTACAGTTTGTTTTCGTTGTTTTCATTTGTCTTTTAATTTCATGGAAATTGAGAGATGAGACTCTATAAAACTATTTGAAGACTTGAGGTTATTGTTTAGGTGAGCTGTATATGTTGATGTAAGTGGCTTTGATAATTTGAGGGGAAAAATATTATCTATAATTGGTATTTTTATATAATATATGTGTAGAATGCAGTATAGAATGGAAGAGGATATATATTATTTACAGAAACAAGGATTTTTTTTAAAGTAATAGAATAATAGCAAGTATCCATTAGGATGTCTTGTTGAAAAGCATAGACTATGTTGTGACTTCATTAGCAAACTTGAAACCTATGTTCATACTGTTATAGAAATACATTTCCCCTGGAAGGAGGCATACATCAAATTGGCCGTGTTTGCTCTGTGACCTACAGATCCTGGAAGTCTATGAAGGAGACATAGTCTTGCCCATGCAGACAACAGCTGTATCGGGCTGCTCTGTGCATGAGTACACCACTGGAATTTTTCTGATAATGTAGCTCTGAGTATCACTGATTGGTTTATTTTTTTCCATTGTGGAGTAGCAGGGAGACTTGAAGTAGCATTAATTGCAGAGCAGATTTTCTCTGGAGAAGCCTCAGAATAAGCAGGTGATACTATTGTAGAGAGCAGCGTAAAAGGAAACTGAAGTGGCAGAAGCATATAATCAGATAGCAAAAGGTAAAGTAGTTAAGAAGTATTGGAGATTATAGAATAACAGAAATGGCAACACAAGTGGGATTTCCATTAATTCAGAGACAGTCTAATAAACTCTTCCATAGAAGTGAAGTAAATGACTGGAGAACAAAAATGTAATTCTGATGATGCAAGATGTTTGTGGTGCAAGGAGAACACCTGATTAAGAACCAAGGTAATTGTTTCAAATTATGTATCTTCTTTAAGATGTTACCAAAGCACACCACCATTACCTGCTCTAATTACACAGACTTGCTAGATTCTGTACTTATACAGAACTGCTAGAAATTTATATAAAGCACAGGACTCTGAAAGACTACTTTGGTCATGCCCTGTGGGTCTCCACAATCAGGCAACTCTGAAATAATGCCTGCTCCCTTGCAGCCTACAGAACATGTTAAGAACCACAAAATATTTGTTTCCAATACCCTATAAAAAGGTGAAGGAGATGTAGCACAGCAGAGTGAAGCGCATGGAAGTCAGCATGCCATGAGATAAATCCAGGAGAGGCTGAGAATACCACCAGTATTTTAGTTGCTCAGAGATCCTAACTCCACCACAGATGACTGGTTTTTAACCAAGCACACAGACAAATGGAGGTACAGAAGCATCTTGGTTTTTTATCTTGTAAACCACCGAAACTGTATCACCCCTGCTCACCCCCTGTGAGCAGTCTCTGATGCTAACCCCACTTCACCAAAAATCAATTACCTATGGGGGGAAAAAAAGCCAAACCAATGTACCACTTGTGTTGTGGCACAATACAAAGTTTATACTATAACAAAGAGGTTTTGCCTTTAAAGCCAAAATAATGTCAATTAGGTTATTTGCACATGAAGGATCAGCTTGGCTACTGGGCTGTTTTTACCTGCAGTGTGCTTTAAAAAACCCAAACAAACCAGAAAGCAACAGCTGATCACAGTTCACACACTGGACACTGGGGTAACTGAACAGACCATTTGGTCTGTAAAATTTTCTAAGTTTTCTCACTTCCTCTGGGAAGCTTCTGAATATGTTTGTGTCTGAGATATGTAATCATGCCTATTCAAAATATTCTTCAAAATAAAAATCCAGAATAGTGACAAAATAATCAAGGAAACAGAAGGAAAATAAATACCTTTTTAAAATATGCCCATCACACTTAAATCTACAGCTGCTTTTAGCTGAAAAGTTTGGATTCTGCTGAGATAGATTGTTATTTTTATACTTGCAATACCTCTGAAGCCTATAATCACAGTTCTTGAATTTGCTGTTTCCAGGGAGGAATGTAAAACTTGTCACAAGATCTTCCCTCAATATGTTTAATGGTCAGCTAATAATATGTTCTAAACCAGATATTTTTTCCCTTCAACCTCTGCATACAAGTGACTGAAGTTAAATTGTCTTCTTCATGCTTGTGACAATTTCTAGTCAATTTTTGTTTCAGAGGTTTTTTTCCCTTGCACTGGCAGTCTCCCTCTCCCACTGCTATGACCTTGTTTGTTGTTTTCTGGTTCCCTAGCTGGCAAGAGACAGTGTGTGCTGTGGCTGACCAGTGTTTCAGTGTGCTAAGGAAATGTTTAACAATACAGATCTGCTCATCTTTCCCCTGCTGGAGTCACTTGTTTGATTCTCTCTTTTTTACTAGCAGCCAATTATTATAAAGTCTGTAGGAACTTACTTTACAATTTCTCTTACTTTTAAAAAGTTCCTGGAATTTAGTTCAACACAGTTGGAACACTGTGTGACACAATTTTACCTTTCACTTGAAGTATTTCTTGAATGCACTTTTCTTGTTTATGTATTTGTCAATGGCCTAATAATACAGATGTTGGCATTTTGCAACCTGCTTTGCTACTTTACTTTAGGCTATAAAAGAAGAGTAAGCATTAAGAAATGCTATATATATCCCAGAAGTGCTATTATGTGCTAATATATGGCTTCTTATAGAGAGCTTAGTGAGGATGAAGAAAAACCCTATTGGTAGAAATGCAAAATCTCATTGCTGATCATTTTCATCAGTAACTGATGGGGATAAGAGTAGCCTGATTCCTATTGTTTTCTATCAAATCAAAGGCAGTTTTCACTCTGAGCATACTACTAATTTTATATGATAAACAATGTTACTACTATTTGCCTAAAAAGCAAAGAAATATGTCACATCATCCCAAGATTATGGCAAAGACTTGGATAATGGCAGTAAGAGTTAAGTTTACTTGCTGCTAGTAAATTACTCATATATATGAGAAAGTGTACAAGATGGAGAAAGGAAAATTCCAACTGAACCTAAATAAATTAATTCACAATGAGGATAGTCAGGGGTTGAGACAAGTTGCCTAGAGAGTTTGTATAATTGCCATCCTTACATATACTCAGACTTTCTTTGGATGAAGCTGTGAGCAATCTGAATTAACTTTAACATTAGACCTGCTTTGAGCAAAGGCATTAGGCCAGATGATGTCCAAAGGTCCTGCCAACCCAGTTAGTGTTCTATTCTAGATAATGTTCTGCTTGATTGGGAATTTAACACTGGAAATAAGAGATCCCAGGTGGTTATATGTGAACTCTTCTTCCTACCTGAGTAAGTATGCAGTAGTTTTAACTAGGTTGCCTGCAGTTTGAGGGAGGTTGATTTTCCTGTCTGTGGTGCAGCACTGATGAAGTGACATGTGGAGTGCTGTGTCCAGTTCTTAGAACAAGAAGGACATGAAGCAAGTCTCAGAGCCCCAAAGGGCCCACAGGGCTCCAAAGGTCTTTAAGGTATTGGAGCACTGTTCATATAAGGAGAGGTGGAGAGTTCGGGGACTGCTCAGCTGTGGAAAAAAAGTCTCAGCATATGTAATTCCTTGATGGGAGAGAATAAAGATAAAGAAATCAAACTGTTCTCAGTAGTGCCCACTGACAGGAAAAGAGGTAATAGGAACAAATTGAAACACATGAAATTCTATCTGATAACAAGAAAACATTTTTTTCCACTATGAAGTTGATCAAAACTGGGACAGATTGCCCAGAGAATGTGTACAGCCCCATCTATGGACATAGTCAAAACCCAGCTAGATACAGTCCTGGACAACCTGCTTTAGCTGGCCCTGCTTGAGCAGACAGGTTGGATTAGATGATCTCAAGAGGTGTCTTCCAACCTAAGGAGTTCTGTGAACAGAAGTTTTTTAAAACTGTAAAATGGCATTTCCATCAGATGTCTAGAGAATGAGTATCCAGTGAAGGTGAATACTGTGGTTCTCTCTAAATGCCATTCAGATTGCTTCACAATTTCTATCAAGAAAACGAAGGATTTTTTGTTTTGTTAGTTTTGTAGTTCAGATGGATTTCAGTATTTCCTTCATCTACAAAATACAAGTAACTCTTAGGATAACTGGAGGGTAGTTGGAGCCTTGCCTAGAAAGACTCTAGAGTAGCTCGATAAGGATGTAACATTGTACCAATGTGGATCTTCTTGCAAAGTTAGTATTATTCACTCATTTAAAATTTTGCTGAGAATTTGGCTCTATTGATCAATGTTTATTTTGTCTCTGAAATTTACTTGGGAGCTGACAATGAGCATTGGTATATTTCAAAAAGTAGTAGAACTGCTTTAAGTTTGCAAGTTCTTGTGTGTCAGGACTGAACAGTCCTGTTCCTTTCAAAAGATACATCTTATTGATATTAAATGTAAGTTATTACTCTGTTTCACATCAGGATGATACAGTAGTTCTTCAGGGATTTCAAGGATGGTAATGCTTAGAAAGCAGCATTTATTTCTATGTGTTAGGAAAGTCATATATGTGAAAAAGGACTTGACTTTTTTAAAAAAAGTAAGCACTGTGTTAGAGAACACTGAGGACTTCTGAGTGAAAGTCAGTTGATGAGAGAGTCAAAAGTTGAAGAAACACAGAAAAATGAGAGCAGCTGTATTTTCATCACTCATTTGAGGGCTATAGTCACCAGCTCTGTCATACCATGTGTCCTAGGGTGACTTTATGATACTGTATTGTATGCCCCACCATCTGCTGATGCTGGATGTTGAGTTCTGTGCCTTACCACTAGATCCAAGAGCCAAGGGAGGGAGAAGCAGTGGTGTGCAGTTTTGTCTGCAGAAGCTTCACTTCCTCCCCAGATTCCTTTCACTTGCTGTGTTGTCTGCAGCACGGATAGAGGCAGGGCAGCTTTTCTTTGCTCTTTAAGCTGGTTTCTCATCTGTGACCTGAGTCAAGAAAGTTTTTCCTGGGACAGTGTCTTTTTTCTGGAACTGCTCAGCTTTTCCCTGGTCTGGAACACCAGGACAATTGCTCAGGGCCACCCCCCCCCAAGTGGCCCTGCAGCCTGGACAGGCCTGAGCCCTGGAGAGACTGAGAGAGAGCCAAGCCAAACCCACGGAGCACCCTCTGAACCACAGAAGGATTCTCTGAATTTGCCATCTCTTCAGAATAGCGAGAAGTTTTATTGTTTAATATTATCCATTTTTCCAGGCTTGTGACTACTTTGCTTGTTAAAGAAACAGCTTTTTTCCGTTTTCTTCAAGGAGATTTTCTCCTGAACTGGTTGGGGGAAGGGCTGCTGGAATCTGCCTTTTCAGAGGAGACACCTTTTGGGTGTTTTCTCCCAAATTTATCTCAAACCAGAAAAAATATTTTGGCACCTAATGTGGGGCTTGAGGAAGTAGAAAAAAATTTGTCCTGATTGCATTTTGGTTTTACTTACCCTGTATTGGGATAAAGCAGTCAGTAGCCATGCTGCCTGAGTTTATAACATCTCTCTGGCTTGAGGCACTGATGTCTTTCTGGTCCCTAGACTTAGGCTTGTTTTCTCACCCACAAATAGCTCCAGTACTGTTCCTAACATGTAGCTTTTACATAGGAAGGGCACTGATTAGGATTGCTGTTTTGCTGGGTATGATGATTATGATTTATAGAGGGTTAACAAAGGTACTGGGGTTTGTTCAAAATGTGTATGGTCTGTTGTTCATTCATCTTAGCTTCCGTAGCCTGTTTTGGGGATTTATTGGTAACTGCACCCAGTTTGTTAGAGGAAGAGTAGGGAATGGGTTTTCCCAGCCCTTCCTCTCCTTCTTCTCCTTTTAATCTGTTATGTCACCTTTTGAGAATATTTAGTTTCCCCTGAATGTTCAAGAGACCACTTTCCTGGTATTTTATCTGGTAAGCTTCCTCTATACAGTCTGCAGCTTGTCTAGAGTGAGGGCTGAGATGTCCAGAGGGGTTGAGGAGGCACCTGACCCAGGCATGGAAAATCCTGAGTGGTGTGAGGAATGGGAGAAAATGGGCCATGGGAGAAAATTTCCTAAAGGAATTTTCTGACCCAATAGCCTGGGACTTTCCCTGTGAACAAATTCAGAACCCAGATGAGCTGGGGAAATATTTGCAAGAGAACCAGGACACCATGTTTCCTGTCACTAATGACACATATCTACTCTGATGAGCTCAGTTCATTTCTTAATTCTGTTTCTTTCATAATATGAAATGAATGCCTTGTTTGATTCAAACACTACTCTTGTTACCTTTAAACTGCTATAAGAAGATCAAAATGCTCACATCACATATATGGACCTGTATGTTTAAATAAACCTGTTGAATGCAGTGCTAGAAGTTAACTGTCTCTGAATTTATAATTAATTCATAGGCATTTATTAACACAATTTGCTTCCTGATGATATAAATCATAAGTATTTAAGGATCCACTTTCCTCTGATAATGAAATGAGAGCTTCTTCTGTGCTGCTTCTCATTTGCTCTTTATGTTGTGGTCTGGAAAGGTGCTGAAAGCCTCAGCTTTCATCACTTCAGTCAGCATCAACTTGGTACCAGCAGGACTGAGTTCCTGCACTGTGGAGAGATGAGGCAAGAATTTGTCATCTACACTATCACTTGCCTGGCATGGGACTGCTTGTCCTTAAAAGAGGGACTTCAGCATGACTTATGGGGATCAATACCACTTGTGTAGTCTGCAAGTATCCCAACTGCTGTGTGAGCATTACTGCATGGCCTACACAGTATAATGAATGACATAACTGAGTTTTTAATGTGCTTGAATAGAATACTGTGCATCCATTACCATGTAAACATGAGCCCAGCTGATTGATTCATTTAGAAAATGTTGGGTTCTTTATTTTCTCAAATGGGATACTTGATAAACTATGCTATGAAATCTCACTTAGAATATAGTTTAGTTTAAAAAAAAGTCTTACCAAATGCAGTGGTTTGGAAACAGCCAGGAGAGCATCAGCACCTGCATGTTTTAAATGCATATATATAAGTTTAATAATACTGTATCAGACTACATTTGAGCAGGGCCACTCTTATGCACATTCTGAAATAAGTAAAATTCTACTTAACCAACTGAAGGTGACTAATGAAAATATTCCCATTGTATGTATATAGTTTTTGTTGTCTCTTTCTCTATTTAGTGTTCTTTAGCCTGTGATTTGTCAGTGTGTGTTTTGTGGTATAAAACTGCAAATAATAGTTAACAGTAGAAGGTTTAAACCATCAAAACACAACTCCATGAAGCTATACCGAATCCTGGGGTGCATCAGGCACAGCATCTCCTGCCAGTCTGGGCAGGGGGCTGACCCCTTCTCCTCTGCACTGGTGCAGCCTCACCTTGAGTGCTGGGGCACTTTGGGCCCCCTCAATGTAAGAAAAATCTAAAGCTGTTAGTGAGTGCCCAGGGGGGGCTCTGAAGATGGTGGGGGGCCTAGAGGGGAAGCCTTGTGAGGAGCAGGTGGCTCAGCTCACTTGGCTTGTTCTGCCTTCACAGAGTCTGCAGCTTCCTCGTGAGGGGGAGCAGGGGGGCAGACACTGATCTCTTCCCTTGGTGACCAGTGACAATACCCGAGGAAATGTTCTGAAGCTGAGTCAGGGGAGGGGTAGGAAAAGGTTCTTCACCCAAGAGGGTGGTTGGGCACTGCAACAGGATCACCAGGGAAGTGGTCACAGCACCTGCGTGACGGAGTTGAAGAAGCAGTTGGACAATGCTTTCTGGCACATGGTGTGACTCAGGGATGTTCCTGTGCAGGAACAGGAGTTGGACTTCAATGATTCTTGTGGGCTCCTTCCAACTCCGAATACTCTATGGTTGTGTGCTGCTTCAAAAGATTGTTAGCTATATAAACTTTTGTTCATTGTTCATGTTGTGGAGAAATAACCTCATACAAGATGAACATTTTATCACGAAAAATCATTCAGATTCTGTTGGATTGCTCTGTCTGGTTTATCATGCATTCATCATTGCACTGTAATTGTAACAGTTTTTGATGCACCTGATTCAGACTAGCCATTGAATTGATGTTAATGGAGATCTATTGCCTGGTAAATATTACAGCAGTAGGACTGGATGGCAGAAGCAGGCCAAAGTTATGAAAGCCTTCAGCTGTTGCAGCTCTTACACAAAGATGAAAGGGAAGAGTGCACTGGAGGGCCGCTACAAAATGAGCACTTATTTCAAAATGCAGACCAGAAGAGCAAAGACCTAAAACAGTTGTAGGTAGTGTGGTGGCATTGCTGCTGATACAGGAAATGTCTCCTTATGTTTCTGTCATTATTGTTAAATGCAGTATAAAAGAAATTTTCTAGAAACAGTACAATTGGAAAATTAAGGTAGCATTAGTTTTATGGGCAATTACGTGGTAATATGATGAGTTTCTGTGACTAGGAGGGGCAAAAGCAGATGCACTGAACCACGGAGACAGCTTTTACTCGTGCTAAGCCGTTGGCTAGTTGGTCCCGGTTCGAGGAAAGCACACGTATTTTCACGGCATTCGGGCTAACTTAGTGCAGTGTTTAGTGTTCGCGTTAGCGGGCTGGAGAAATGGGTTTAACTTCCACCCTTCCACGGGCAGAAGCTGAAGTTATTTTTAAGAAACGGCGCCGGTGCCCCGGCGGGTGTGTGCCGAGCGGAGGGCGCCGCCGCCGCCGCGCTCACCTGGGGCCGGCAGCGCCGCCGCCCCGCTGCCGTCCGGCCGCCGTGCGCGGGCAGCCCGCGCTGCTCCGGCCGCCGCCGCCCCGAGCGGCGCTGCGGGCTGTGGCGCAGCGGGGCTCGGCCGGGAGCAGCGCCTGCGCGCCCGTCCCGCCCGCCCCGGGACCGGCCGCGGCAGCCCGGCGGGGAGGAGGGAGCGCTCCGAGCGGGGGAGGCGCGCGGCGTTTCCCTTTCTCTTTCGCCGGGCGCCCGCCCGAGGCCGCGGGGCTGCGCCAGGTACGGCCGGGGCCGCGGCGGGGGCGGGAGGCGCCGCAGGTGCGGGAGGGGAGGGACGGGCGAGCGGGGGCAGAGCCGGGCGGCCGCCGCCCTCTCCGGCCGGGGCGCGGGGGGGCTGCTCCCCGCGGGCCCGGCGCGGCCTGCGGGCCCGGCCCGGCGGGGCGGAGCGGAGCGGGCTGGGCTGTTGTGCCGGGCGGGCTGTGGCCGCGGCCCCTGCACCTGTCACCGCGGGCCCCGGCCCGTCCCGCCCGCGGCCGGAGCCCGGCGGGGCGGGGGCACGGCCTCGGACCTCGGCTGCCGGCGCACGGCGGCTGCTGTTATGTAAATTACAGCCCTGAACGCTGCCAAGTTCATGGCGACATCGGCCCTCCGGGGCATCGCCGCTGTCCGGCCAGGTTCACGGAGCTCTCGTTTTCCACGTGTGTTACAGGTAGGAAAATGACTCGCCCGGCGCAGGAGCAGGAGTTATGAGCCATGTCTCAGTGAGACCTGCGGAATTAGGATCAAATGCCTGGAGAAGTCCAGCTGCACAGAGCAGCGCCGCAGCTCTTGTGAACTGTGGACATCAGCGCCTCTCAGACTTGCTTCTCTGGCCCCAAGCACTCTGCCAGCGTTTCCTGCTCCACGAATGGCTACTCAGAGGAAGCACTTGGTGAAAGATTTCAATCCTCATATTACCTGCTATATCTGTAAAGGCTATCTCATCAAGCCAACTACAGTAACAGAGTGCCTCCATACCTGTAAGTAATACTTTTTAAAATAGTCCCTCCTTCATAAGTTGTTGGGGGGTTTTTTTAAGTGTTAATGTGTTTAATATGACCACTGTTCTTGTTTTTGTTTACTGAATTTTTAGATTAAATATTTTCAATTAATCCAGTCTCTTCTGAAGTTTCCTAAACACTGGTCTGCAGTCTGGGTTATCTTGAACTGTGTGCAGTTCTGTGCTCCACAGTGCAAGAGAGATATGGAGCTCCTGGAGCAGGTCCAGCAGAGAGTACTAAGTTGATCAAGGATCTAGAGTACCTCTCTTACAAGGAAAGGCTGAGGGAGCTGGGCCTGTTCAGGCTCAGGAAGAGGTGGCTGAGAGGGGACCTTGTCAAGGTGTGTAACTCTCTAGGGTGGATGTCAAGAGTATGGAGCCAGGCTCTGCTTGGAAGTGCCAACAATAGAACAAGAGGCAATGGGCAGAAAGTGATGCACAGAAAGTTCCACCTGAACATGAGGAAGAACTTCTTTACTGTATGGGTGGCCAAGCACTGGAACAGATTGCCTAGAGAGGGTGTGGAGGCTCCCTCATTGGAGATATTCAAGAGCAGTCTGGATGCAATTCTGTGCCATGTGCTCTCGGATGACCCTGCTTGAGCAGAGAGGTTGGACCAGATGACCCAGTGGGCTCCCTTCCAACCTGACCCATTCTGTGAGGGTATGTCAGCTCTGCTGGACCTGACAGAGTACAGAGACCCTTTTGTTTGCCCTAGGCTAGTGGTGATAGTGCTGGCTCTAACACCTGACGTATCACTGTGGCCTATCTCAGGTGAGATCATTAGGTCAGGTGTGCTCTTTTGATGATATAACCATGCTTGAAACTTCAACTGATGTATCTGTTGGCAGTATGTGTGATGGATACACTAGTTTGTTCAGCAGTGGCCTACATCTCTCTGCAGTGTTCCATGGCACAATGCAGAGAAATATTTGAAAGTGGCAAAATATTTACCTAGGAAATAGATCTGTTTCAATGAAACTGTCTCAGGAAAAGTTGTTTAGGTTGTCTTCTGCTCCTACTACATCATCATACATTGTCATGTATGAATTATATTAAACATATGAAGGGTCCTGTCAAACTCTCTCATCTTACTTTCACAAGCTTATTTACATGCTTGCTTTTTTTACATTTATTTCTGAATAGCCAGTAGTTTCACTGGACCTCCTTTAGAATTTGACATCTTTCCAAATAACATTTGAAGTCTTCTAAAAGAAGAGTAAGAGGAAGCGTATGTCTTTTGGTAGATTTCCCATTTTTAAACCTTTAATAAATATCAGTTAAAAGTCTTGTCTTGGCATTTCCTGTAGTTGCTGTGCAGTGTTATTCTTGCAGTTGTTAATGTCTTCACTGTTAATTTTTACAATTTGGTGTTGCATCCCTACTATATGAAACACACAGAGAATTAAAACAATGGAAGCCACTGTGCAGCAGGAAAATTACAGCACAGTGGCCATCACAGAAATATGGCAGGATAACTCACACAACTGGAAGGATGCAGTGGATGGCCATAAAACTCTCCAGAAGGGATAGGCAAGGAAGGAGACCTGGTGGAGTTGCACCAGGGAATGTGTTAGGGAGTGTTAGTGGAAGGTGACCAGCCTGGCTGTACAGAAAGCCTTCTCTGGATCCTAGTAAGAAAAGTAGAGTTTCTGAGTTTGGAAGAAGGGGCAGTCAACCCAGAAGGACTGCAGGGACACCATGAAGTTATGAAGAGAGAAAATTAAAAGGACCAAAGCCCAACCAGAACTTAATCTGGCTACTGCCATAATAGAAAATTAAAAATGTTTATATAAATACATATCAAGAAAAGGAGTGCTAAGGAAGATTTTCATTCTTTATTGGATACAGGGGGAAAATAGTGACAAAGAATCAGGAAAAGACTGAGGTACTTAACAGAGGTAAATTTATTAGAGACAGATAAATATATTATTAAATTCTCTCTCCCTTTAAAGAAACTGGGAAAATTCCAGTATTAGCTATTTTTTTATGGTTGAAGTTTAATGAACATTGACAACTTTTAAAAGGTTGGGGTTAAGGGAAAATAGCTACATTGGAAAGCAGATTTAAGAAAAAAATGTTTTTATTGTGGTATCTTTTTGTTTACATAATTTATTTTTTATTTACTTTTGGTCCTATTACAAAACAATAATGGCATGAGGAGCATTCTCTTCTCAGCAGCATCTGCTTCTTTTGTTCTTTTGTAGTTTGTGAGCTCTTCACTGAGCCAGCTCTGTCACTGCCTAGTTCCCAGGTCAGAGCACATGAATTTTACTGAGCTGCCATATAGTTAAACAGGTCTTCTCACCAAAGGACTGCCACATATTTGGGTCCTTAAGTAGAAATGTAGGGAAGATGGTGGTGTTTCTTTAAAGCAAAGTCTAGTTTCAGTTACCAAGATACAAAGATTACAGTGATGGAAAGGAAAATTTAAAACTTGAAAACAGTGGTGATATGCAAATCTTATGTCTGCAAAGGAAAAGGTAATGGAAGAATTCAGGGAGGTAGTCTGCTAAGTTATCTTGTAGAAAATATTTAATATTTTTAATTTTTTTTTCAAATACAAGTATGGTACCATACCTGTATGGTACCATACCTGTATGGTACCATACCTGTATTTGAAAAAAAAATTGGTACCATACAGGTATGGTACCAATATGGTACCATACAGGTATGGTACCATACGGTATGATTCTTCAGTATTGTCCAAATAGATACACAGTATACAATGATTTTAACTGTCCTTTGGTATTTGTCTTGTACTTACTAATTGCCAAGATTGAAAGCAGTGTTGTACAAATGATCAAAATCTGCAGGTATTAATGGTTGAAGAAGCAGTGTAAATTCATTAGATTCAGGGAGTGCAATGTATGACTTTGGACAAGATGAAAAGCATGTATTGACATAGATGTTCTCCAGTGATCATAGGGGAACTAATGTGATCAGTAGTAACCACAGCAGGGAATTAGTAGTTGATTTGCATGTTCTGTATTTCTGGAAAATACTAAGTCCTGCTCTGAGAAATGAGTGTCTTTTCAAAAAGAGATGTTTCTGCTGGGGCTTTTGAAAATGTTGGACAGAAAACTCCACTATTCACTGGGTGAATAATACCTAAGTGGAACTTGGGTACCAGAACTGCAAACTTTCCTATCTCTGTTGGAAAGGAAACGGTTGTGTTAGTGCAGAATTACTTATTCTGCAAATTCAGTACTTCATTTCTTTTTTGCTACTTTCAACAGAATGGTTTTGTCTTATGGACTGAAACCTTTTTTTCTAGTCTGTTACACAGTTGTCAAGGATGTTTTAGGAACCACTGATGGAAGCAGCCTGGATGTGAGCTAAAGGGCATGTCCCATCATCTGTCTCCTGAGTCACTCCGTTGTTTAGTACAGTGTGCACTTAGAAAATTTGCAAAATAAACTTTCCTCAAGAACATTCTTTAGTATCTTAAAAAATAACAGACTGTTTACACAATCATAGAAATGTTGGTTGAAAACATCAACAAACATCTGGAGGTTGTCTAGGCTAACTTCATGCAGGAGGCACGTTAGTTGCCAGCACTCTACCAGGTCAAGCCATGCCTCTGTGTAGTTGACATTTGAATTTCTAAGCATGGAGTCTCCACAGCTTCTCTTAATAACCATTTCCAATGCTACAGTCTTTATCTAGTTTTTCTGAATGTCCTTCCAAATGTCAACATGTGACCATTGCTCCTTGTGATACTGTTTGCCACTCCCCAGAAGATGGGCTCTGTCACTCTTGTAACTGCTGTTCAAATGGTACAAGCTATTATTACATCACCTGCCAGCCTATAGCATGATTTGCTTTTGGAAAATTGCTGTTTCCACTTTCTGATTCCATTTTTGTCCCTCACATAGCTGGAAATTGACTCCAAGGGACATGATGTAATCTGCCATCTTCCTAGTGAGCTAGAGGAGGCTGTTCAGCTGTACTTCCCTGGGCCATCCTTCCCCTCTTTGTTACAGGTGCCCATAACACACCACTCTTTTTTAGTCATCAGGTACCTCTCATAATCACCCTGATTATGGTGATAAGCTTTCATCTTAGTGAATCCTACCTGGCCTGTAGATTTAAGTACATCCAGTCTTTCTCAGTAGGCTTTAACCTGCTGCTCCTTGGCTGTTGATTATCCCTCTCCTTCCCAAATCAAGCTGGTATGCAGGGAGGATCAAGCACTGCCTGTGAAGACCAAGGCAAAAAGATGCTGAGGACTTCAAACCTTTCTGTATAAGCTATTCCTGAGTTGTTTCCCTCATTCATTAACAGGCATATTTTGTCTCAGCTTCCTTCAGCTACTAGCATACTTACACAATTCCCTTATGTCTCTCATCAGTTTTAGCTATGGCTGGGCCTTGGCGTTCCTACCTTTGTCTTTAAGTGCCGGAGTAGTGATTTTATATCCTTTTGTTTCCCATTCTTGTTTCCACTTCTAATATTATCTACTTTTGCATGTTAATTAGGAACCATGTGCACTAAGCAATTCTTGTGCACTAAGCAGTTCTTCTGACATAATTCCCTATACAGTGGACTGTATAGCTCAGCCAGCTCTCTTAAGTCTCTTTCCAATGATAGTCTCCTTGGGAAATCTGATGAGCAGTTGCTTAAACAAGCTAAAGTCCTATCTCCTGAAGTTCAGAGTCCTAACTGTGCTGTTTAAATGTGTACCCTTTCTCAAGATCCTCAGCTCACCTCAAGGCAAGCTGCTTTCTGTGGCTGTATTCATCACCAACTTTTCCCTGTTTATGAACAGATCAAAAGGTGCATTACTCCTAGTTGGTCTCTCTAATATTTTTGTTAAGAAATTGCCAACCAAGGCAGATTAGGAACTTTCAGAAATGTCCTTCCCTGCAGGAAATTTACCAGAGAAATAATTTTCAATATCAAATAATCTTTCAACCAGAGTGGTTTTCAGATTTTGCTAAAAACCTATGCTGTCAACACAAGATCCCAAAAAAACTTCACTGCTGCAAAATTTCTCACCCTCAGACAAGCAAGCTGAGCTGCCTTCAGACTCCTTCTCCTGCAAAAACTTTAGTCAGTGCCATGTAGCAGGGCCTAAATGTTATTTTTAAATAGTTTTCAACACAAAAAGTCTTTCTTGGTTATCACATGCTTAAATTCTCTCTCCCTTTTAACAAAAGAAAATCTAGTGTGACAGTGTCTGGTAGAGGTAATTAAGAGAGGAGTAGTCCCACTTGTATAGTTTCTGAAAAGGGTGGTTAAGTGAAGTTTTCTGTCCTGTTTTTAAGCAAACACTTTCCCTAAAAGTAAGTGCTTTTAAAGCAGGCTTAAGGTAGATAATGAAATACTTCAGTAAATATACCAAATGCCCTGTTGCACCTCTGTGCCATCAGTGAGATGGGTTTGATGTTCCACTAGCTGTGCATATCCTGTGCCCTTCCTTTGCTCACTGGATCAGAGTGATTAACTTTGAGAGAGGAAATCTTTGGAAGAATTCACAGGATGAGTTCTGACAAAGAATTTGTACCACAATTAACTAATGAAACATTATCTTGTAGAATACTTTATTTTAAAAATGCAATATGAAGTTTTATTTAGGTCCCTCATTAATCAACATTTAAACAGTAACCTGGATGGACACATATGTATGTAGATATTCATAAGAGATACCATTTTTTTGTTTGTTTGTGACTACAGCACAGTCTTGGCACTTGTATCTATGTTTTTCATCTGATTATGAAGATCTGAAAGAATGTGTGAACCACATATCTGTGTATTGGAAAACAGCATTGTTATGCAGCCAGCCAATTAGCATATGTCACACAAGTACTTTTATCAGCCACAGAAAGTCATCTTACATGAGTTTAACTTTTATTGTGTCTCCTTTAAAGTGTCATTGTACGACTGTGAAATTCAAGTTTTCATTTCACTGGCATGTGTAGCATATACCTCAAAATTCTGCAAACTGTACATTTAGGTTAAGCAGTTTTCTTTTGCCTGTTTGCTGCCCTACCATGATCTACAGTAAAGCAAATGAAACTATGTTATTTTGTTAATCTGTACCAGAAGCATTGAAGGGTTTTGGTTTGGAGTTTGGTTTTTTCCCTAAGGTGGTGAATTAATGATATTTGTCATTTAATTGTGTTTAAGGATTCTCTTTTTGCCTACCTTTTTCACCCAATGTTTAGATTTCATCTCATTTTCTGAAACTCCAAAGAGATAGGCTTTGAAAAATGTTCAGTGTTTTACATTGAGAGTAACAGAGGATGATTATACCTATCATATAGGAAAATATTTGGTTGATGATCCCACTAGGAGTATCATGTATCAGTTCGTTATTCTTGCATGCTAGAATTTATATGTATTTTTTACCCTTATATTCTTGTTGGTAAATCACATTTAGTTGTCACCAGCAAATTCTCATAACGCCATAGTTCTACATGAGAAAAAGCAAAAGTTGGTTTAGATTACTTCAGTATTGATTTACAGTTTCAAGGGGGTTTTTATGGTATTGAGCTGGTTGTACAAACACATGATCCAGATCTGTGTGTTTATTGGCATAGAGAAACATCCATATAGGGCTGGAATAAGGTTCTTGGTTCCTTAAGATGTCTTCTCTGTATATGTTCTACTCAAAGACCTTTCCTACACTGGAAATGAATCCATTAATCATTAGGTCCTTTCTTGGACCATGCATGCCTTCCAACAGTGTTGTCTCCTTTGAGAAACAAAAAGTATAAAGAGAGCACAAAAATGCATTCAGACTGAGGAATTCAGTTCCTTTCCATAGATTGGTTTATATTATAAATATTTCTTCCAGTTACATTATTGTGGATATTAGCAAGCTTTATGTTTAGCAGTGTTTAAGTGTTTGGGAGATTTTATGGAGTCAATTATCTGACTTAAATAAGTGTATTAGTTATTGATCCCATGGCATGGAGTTCTTCTGAATAGTAATAATTCCAGATTTCTTCTGGATGTAAATGAAAGCTATAGCTCAGATAGGCCCTGTTTATCTTTAGTTTGGAAAACAAACAAAAAACCTAGGAAGCTCAAACGTAAAATATCTTTACAAGACAACTCAATGCAGTAAGAAGAGTGTCATCTCATCACAGACTTCAAGAACTTCTCTGACATGAGTGGAGCAGAAATCCTGGGAACAAGTGAAGGGAATTAAATTCTCTTAAGAATTTCAGAAAGTTTTTCTAAAATGCAAAGAAATCCTTTCAGAAGGAGGCTAATTCTATTGCTTACAGAAAAGAAATCAATTCACTCTGGTATTGAAACAAAGCCCCTTCTCCTTTTGAAGAATTTTTGTGGTAATTCTCTGAGTCTCTGTTGCAAAAAAAAAATTCATAGAATGGTTTGGGCTGGAAGAGACCCTTAATGAGTTCTGACCCTCCTCTCATGGGCAAGGAGACCCTCCACTAGTTCAAGTTTCTCAGAGCCTCATCCAGCCTGGACATTTTCCAAACAAGAGAAGGCTAGGGGTTGTGTTTATCAATTCTGAAATTAATATTGAACAGTTGTCATTACATTTTTACAAATTTTCCCACTTTGTTTATTCTTGATCATTTTAACTCGGGCTAGAAAGACTCCATAGAGATGCTGCTGTTTATACCAGACAGAAGGCTTACCAAAAACATAAAGACTTCCTTTGTTACAGGGGTTAGCAGATGAAACTCCATTGAAAAAGATTTATCTTTAAGCTCAGTTTCTATGAAGTCAAGTTAGAAGAGGTCTAGCGTAAGCCAAACTCTTCTGTTACTTACCTCAGTGACTTTTACATGAATTTCCAGATGACAGTAATTTACGTCTGTGTTAGACTCCATGATTTCGTCATCATACTTGCTCCTCAGCCCTTTTCTCCCCCACTCTTTGAACTGATGTTTCCAACTAATGGCATTTCTGAGACAGCCTGTGACTCTTAGCCTGGTCGTTCATTGGTATTGTCTTCATCCACACTCACCCATACAGCTTCTCCTGACAGAAGCAGTGAATTCAGATCCATATAGACACCAGGAATAGGAGCTGTCAGGTCATGCAGCTGAAATGCTTAACTGACAGAAGAGTTATTTTACAATTCCTTGACAATCTTGGGCTGTAAAGTTAATGTCTTTAAGTTAGTGATTTAAAGCAGTTGGAAGAAACACCTACATGGAGGTTTAATATGTGTGCATTATCAGCATCAGCTGATTTTATATAACCCTTCTGAGCATTCTAAGGCAAAGACAAATACAGGCTTTGTTTGTTAAAGAAGTTCAAGATTCCTGGAGTCTTACAATTAGGACTTACCAACTTGTTTAGAGATGTTCATACTTCAAGTAATTGATGAAAAAATTTACAGTGTTTCAGCAGAAAGCATACTGCAGTCACAGCAGTCCATTTATTTTTTCTGTCCATTTACTGATGAATTTGCAGTTCTTATTTCAGTGTAGGTGAATTAATAATAAGAAGAGGGTAGAGTTTATCTCCATCCAGAACGTTGTTGTGCAGTAATAATAGCAGGCATATTTGTTCTTGTCAGCTTGGCTTCCATAATTAATGACATTAAAATCTACAGTCTGTAATTGATCATTTGGAAGCAACAGTAGTGTAGCACCTTGTTTAGTTTACTTTCAGTTGATTGGTTTTTAAAGTCACATTGTTGTTGGTTTGGGTTTATTGATACTTGCCGTGGTCCTGATCCTGATTTTTCATTATAAGGTTCAAATATTAAATGTTGAGTGTACATTCTGTCATTGCTTTGGAAAGCACTGTGTCAAAAAGGAAACAATTTGAACCTGTGTACAGTTTCTGTGACCTTTTTTCTTACATTAAGTATTTAAACCAGTATTTTCAGCTGCAAGCAACACCATTGAACTGATGTAAGTTATTTCAGATCAGCTGAGGTGATGGTGGAAGTTCCCCAGCACCCACCTGAGAACCTGCTCTTGAAGGTGGGACAGGCTATAGGCTTCATGTGTTGTGATGCTGGGAGAATTCTAAGTAGCAGAAATATCTCATAATTTAAAGTGCTAGTCCAGCCTGTGCTGCTGACCTTGGTGTCCCAGTGGAGCAGCACTAATGATGGTTTTGGGGAACAAGAAAGGGATAAGATACATTGTAATTATTTACTTTAAGACAATACTCTTTTATTTCTGATGTGTGAGGTAGCTCCCAGGTATCATTAGGTCATACTCGAGCAATATTATTTAGATTTTGTTTAAGTGGGTTTTTTCTTTTTATTTTCTCCTTCTCTTAGTTTGTAAGACTTGTATTGTTCAACACTTTGAAGACAGCAATGACTGTCCCAGGTGTGGCAACCAAGTGCATGAGACCAATCCACTAGAAATGTTAAGGTAAGAATCTATTGCAGAGCATTTGCTGAAATGCGAGAACAACAACAACAAAAAATCTTAATGTTTTTATCCTAAAAGGGCAAGAATTGTTTTGCTTATTTGTATAATGCATATATTAACTGTTCTAAGCCATATAGGTTGTCATTTTCTCAGCTCCCACTACAGTCTAAATTGAATTTTTCAGATATAGTAAAAGGAGGAAACATAAGGGAAAGACACAGAAATAGTGCTTCTATTGTACAAGTTAAAAAAAAATATCTCTATTAAACAAATAAATGAACCAGATACCTTTTATTCTTTACATGAAATTAAATTCTAGAGGGTTTTTTGAAATTATTTAGGGCATTCCAAACCTCATGGCAACTTTTTATTTTTAGAGCAGCATATAGAAAATGAATCATGTAAAAGGCAATGTTTTTCAAGGCATAAGTCCACCAATCTGAATTGAAATCTGCTGTAAAATTAATGAAAAGACACTCATGAAAATGAGTTTTTACATTAAAAAGACCCTTTTTTGAGTTTTTAATTATGTATTAACACACCTTTTTAAAAAAAAAAATTATTAAATTCTGGATTCACTTTTAGTGGTGTTATGTTGAAACAAAGATGATAGACATCCAATAAGATAGAAAAATTTGCAAATGTCATCATAACTGGAAGAACTTCATGTTTTCTTGGAGTGATGAAGGCCCTCTGTGCCCTCACTCCCAGCACTACCTCCACCCCATCCCCCAGTATTATTGTTTTGTAATATTGTTGTGAATTTAGAAGAACTTATTCTTACATTAATGTAGAAATATAAATTTACATGTGGAATTTACTAGGCTTGGTATAATTTTCTGATGTCATTTGTTTTGTTACAATTTGTCATATATTGCTTTGATTTTTGCTGATGCATGTGTGCACAACCATTCCCAGTTATGTACCAAGGGCATAACTGAAAGAGATTCAATTCAGCAACTGTAAAGGGTGTTATTGGCCTAAGACTTTGTCATCTGAATATTTTTGGAAGGGTGGGGCTGAGCAGGTTCATGTAGATTATTTTTCTGATTTCCTGTCAGTTTCTGAGGTGCTGTGTGAGTCATAACAGAATATGCTGTAGGCTAATAATAAGCTGAAAACAGAAGCATTTAGAAATATTTCTTTTATTCTCCTAAGACCACTTCATATGAGATGAAAAATGCATTTTCTGAAACATAAAATAGATGTTTAGTAAACAAATATTGTCCTTTGAGCAGGAAGTTATAGATGGGTGAGGAAAGTTGAGAGCACAAGCCAGAAATGTGGGAAGAGCTATTTTCTCTGCAATTATTTCCTGAAATTCCTTTTAGAGTCATTTGGTCTCTTTGCCAAGAAACTGCATATAGTTAGTAGTTTCCTGGTTGTATTTTATGAACCAGCTTTAAACATTTGCTAAACTAATAATCAGAAGAGCACATGAGCCATGCAATGGAATTATCTTTCCTGGATGCTGCCTGCATAACTTAATACAAGAGTTACACTCTGACCATGGAGATCAGCCCCATCATTGCTAAAGAATGCAGTCATTTTCTGAGAAATTGTGTTGAACAACACTTAGGAGTTTTAACTAAGATCTCTCAGATAAGCTTTATAAACTTCTTCTAAACTCAGTTCTGAGTAACTTCATAACTATGTGGGCTTTTTATATGTATCTCTTAGTTGGCAGCACGTAGGGTCTCTTGTAAATACAAGACTAAGTCTGAAATTCAACATTGAGCTCTAAAATGAAAATGTAGGAAAAGTGTTAAATTTTAAGAATTCCTTTTACTAATTTAGCAGAATTCTACATCATCAGTACTCAATAGGGTCATTGTTGATAATGCCATGAGGGCAGACTTCTTTTTTCTCTTGCTGGCATGCAGGTTTTCCTGAGCAATAGTCTTAGTTTGGTTCACATTTGCTGGTAATTATCAGAGAGTGTTGATCTTGTGACTCATTCAGTATTATAGAAGAGGTGAAAAAAGGAGCTATACTAAGCTGGCAGAAATGCTTGGTTCTTCTTTTTATATGCTCTGGTTTGGAGACTTGGAAGATGGTTGGAAGATGTGGGAATGGAAAGAGGTATCTCTGAAATATCAATGTTCTTTTTTCAGGAAGTATCATAGTAAATGACTGAGACCACCTTTTTCAAGTAGTTTCATTTTGGAATGAGTTTGATGTGAGACACAAAAATACAAATCTTTATGTCAGAGTGCTTACATGTGTGGATTATGGGAACACTGAAAGATGCATCTGAAATTGAGAATCTTGTAATAATTTCATGTTTCCCTGCATTTAAAGATCAGATTGGACTTTTTTTCCCTGCTCCCTGTCAGAGTATTGATTAGTATTTATCCTCTGTAAAGAAAGAAGTTTTTTTTGTTTAGTTTTTGGAAAAAAATTAGGTATTGACTAGAGTGGGAAACCACTTCTTGCTTCTAGCATTGTAAATTTGCAAAGTATACTGGATTTTTTTTGCTATCTTAGCATTACCAGTGACTTTTGTTTTGAGCCATTGAAAGTAAATTAGAATGTGCTAAATGGGAATTTTCAAAAATAAATGAAAGAAAACCAGCATGTATTATACCATCCTCAAGAACAGAGGGATTTTTAATTAAGGTAGTAGTGTTCTCTTTTGAAGTCCTTATTTCATTTCATTTCTTTTAATGAGTAAATTATGAAGGTTGGAGCTTTCTTACAGTGTGAAAAATGAATCCCATTTCTAAGGCATGCTCCAAAGTTCCCAGTGCTCTGCTGTGGGAACCTCCCAGCAAGCAGCACCATGTAGTTCCCCCAGATACTGTCAGAGAAGGCTGCAAGTTACACCACCTGGGAAGGTAGACCTACCTTGTCATCTATCAGAAATCCAGCACTCAGACATCCTACAATTTTAATTTCCTTCTTATCTGTGAGAAAGTGCTCTCTCTTTTTTATGGGAGGGATGTTTCACTTGCTGAATTTTTGTTGTTGTTGTCCCCTTAAGAAGAAGCAATTAAAAATGGGTTGTGGTTGTAGCTGAAACGTGAATATTTCTATGGTATGACTGAATCTACTGATGGATGCCACAGGGATCTAATCTCAGAACCTGATGGTTGGGTAATGGGTCTAATTGTAAAGTACAAGTACAAATTCTGTAAGGAGAACCTTGAATACTCATGTATTTATTTTAAGATTGTTGTTATCAATTTATATTGATTGTAGGCATTCCTCAACAATAAAAACATTCATTCTTACTCCTGCTTTGCAACTGTTGGTGAACAAATGACAGAACAGCTATGTTTTTTTAACAGGTCTATAGTGTATTATTAATATCATGTACACACATGTATTTGCAAATATATATATATAAAGAAATATATTGTTATTGAGATGAAAAAATAAGGCAATTTAAACTATGCCAGATTCTGACTGAACATCAAGATACTTAATTGCTCTGAATTATTTAGTGTTTTATTTTGTCATGAGTTTTTGTTTAGGCTGTGGGCAATGGGACTTTACTTTCTGTAGACAAGATAGAACATAAAGGGCAAAGGAGAGGAAGAAAAAGGAAACAGAATGAACCAGAGGAAACTGAAGGATAAGAGACCAGGAGAGGAAGTAGAACTAGAAAGCAGATGATAAACTAAATGGATAGATTTGGTTAAATTCAGAGAAAAGGAAAGAAAAGGATTTTAGCTTCAGCAACAAGAGTGACTGCAGTGTGTACACTGGAAGGGACTGTAATAGCTAGTTTTGGCACTAATATCAGGGTATCAAAGGACATGCCTGTGCTGTGTATTCTCTTCTGGTGTACAACACATGGCAGATTTAAATAGTTCAAATTAACTGTGCTGGGTACTGAGAACTATCAAGTCAGAGCAGCATGGATGCACTGTTGGCTTCTTTATCCTGCCAAGACTGTTTTGTCTGTGGTGTGGTAAGTAGAAAATAGTCTATTCCGTTTTTATAACAAGCTTATTACCAAAGCACTTCAACACTTAGTATGATAATGGAGTTTATCATTTTCATCCTTACTACTTATGAGCTGGACCTTAAAATTGGATACTACTTTTCCAGTCTGTTCCTTCTAGTAGCACTATTGTTTGTATGTAATACAAATTCAGAAATAAAAATTTTAGAGTATAATGTTTTTATCTTTTGCTTCCTTCTCATCTTTAAATGTTAAAAAAGTAATTCCTTCATTATTTCTATGATAAATCCATTTAGGAGATGGCTGAGATAAGCTTTAATGCATGTTGTCTTAAACTAAAATTAGTTGACTTTGATGGGATAGGATTCATTATTTACCAGAAAAATGCAACTCGTTATTCAAAAGCTTTTGTTATTTAAACACTAAAAATACTCAAAATGCTAGTATCCATTTAATGTGAAATGTATTTTTTCCCTCTGAAAGGCTGGATAACACCTTAGAGGAAATTATATTTAAGTTGGTGCCTGGACTTCGAGAACGTAAGTTTCTCATTTGGTTTTGGGAACTGTTTGGGTTGGTGGGGGGAACATGGCTCTTTGTAATTCTATACCTGGTATTGATTTAAAAATTCACACGACTGTTCTTTGATGTTAACTAGAGGAACTGCAGCGAGAGATTGAATTTTGGAAGAAAAACAAACCTCAAGAAAATGGACAAGGTGATGATTTTTCCCTTTCAACTGTGTGTTAAGTAACACTGTTTATCAAGACCAGTTTCTTCACTGACACAAGTACATTTTGTTTTTCCTGAATTCAAAGATACTACAGAAACTCGTAGTGAATCTGTGCAGATATATGGGCCTTCACATACTACTGCTTATCTATCAACCAGTTGGTTAATAACAAACTGTAGCTGTTTTACCATTATTTCATTTGCATTATCCTAGGCTCTCACTCGCAACACTCTCACAATTGTCCAGCTGAATTCTTAATTTTCTTAATAGAGCAAGACAGGATTTTTTACAGAGTTTTTACAAATTACTTTCGGTTACCAAATTTCACCATCTGTTAAGTAGGAGGTTGTCAAGAATTAGTTATGACAAGCAGTAAAACAGATTTCCACACATGCCAAATAATTGTTTTCTATAGATCCCACAATGCTTTTTTGGTTGGGCTTTTTGGTTTGTTTTTTTGCTTTGTTTTGTTGCATTTTTTATAGTTGATCCATGAACTTTGAAACTCAGTACTGAGGTGCTAAGCGAGGACTAGATCTAGCTGGTTTTATGCCTCTTTAATTTGACATCAAGTTTTTAATACTATAGCCTATTTGATTTGATTTTAAAGAACTTTTGAAAGACTCTGCTAAGTTAAAAAATAGCTATTTTCACTAAAGGGTAACTGTCAAGTAAACATCTTATATTCTTCTGCACTCATTTCTTTATAATATCTTCTTTTCAACTTTTTTTCATAACATTTAATTTTTTTTCTCACAAGTTTTGTTGACTGGGATTAGGCATCCATTGTGAGGGCCAATGTTATTTTCTCTATTATATAAATAAATTGTGAACTGCAGAACAGTTTAGATGAAATTATATTAGTTTACTACAGTATACTATGTAGTGTATACCTGTTCAGTTTTAAAAAATACTCAGAAAATAATTTTTGTGAGATAGAGACATTTCTTGACTGTTTAGAAAATTAACTTCTGCTATATACATAGAAAGAATCAACAGATAATTTGCAAATTTGTATAATGTGACTTACTTTTGACCAACTTACTCTTCTGGTTCTTACCTTCCTCTACTAATTTAATGATAAACTCAATAGAGATGAGTTAGTAAGTGTAGTGAGAGCTTGGATTGTTTTTGTGAATGAGAGGAAGGCTCTAATTCACAGATTATACTTCTGAGTAGCTACAGATGTATCCAGCTCCGTTAGAGACTGTAGCCTGTGGCTATGGAACTTTGTCTCTGCAAAGTATTTGAAAGTCATGACGACTCATTGATACAAATTATGAGCACTTAAACTATTTTCTGCCACAAACAAGCGTTTAGAATCTTGCCTGGGAAGAAATTATTTGCTGAGGATAATTTCATTTAGAAGTGACTGTTTCAGTTGTCAATACCATGCCCTGCAGTCAGATTGTCCCTGTAGTTTAAGAGTCTGTCAGTTATGTCCTGTGCCACAGGTTGCAGCACAGTTCCTAACCTAAGCATCTAAGAGCTGTTAAAAAATGCCAGGACTTAAAATTTTCACGTATCAGAAGGAAAAAAACCCAAACAATAAAGCATATCTCAGCCATTGGTGACACCTGTAGGAGAGTGGTTGCCAGAAAGAATTGATGAATGATGAAATACTGTGGTACAGAGAGAAAATATTCAGTGGTACTGTCCAGCCTGAAGTGAACAAATGCTTGTGGCAGGTAGACTGCACCTGCTCAATTGATAAAGTTTGCTTCCTGGACTTTCAGAAAAAAAGAAAAAAAATCTGCAGTTTGATACTGTAAATTCTGCTCATGGAAGATGATACGAATAAAATGTGTATATAATACACATTCAACTAAATGTGTCATTAGCTAATAGGGATTTGGGGATAAATCTTGCATAATTAGTGAAAGCTTAAAAATTCTAAGAGAGAAAAGTAATGAATATAGCTTAAAACTCATCTTGAATATGGAAATTGAACAAAGGCAACTAATCACTCTGTCAAGAAACTTGGTCATGGCTTGGTGTTTATTAAAGTTTACATTCCATTTTCTCATCTGAACTCTTCTAAATTCCTTTAGAATCTGGTAAGTGTAGGAAAGTAGCAGAACTTGATCTGAAAGGTTTTTTAAAAAACATGAAAGCAGCTTTTTCAAGTTAATCGTGATAATGTTTTATTCCAATAGAGAGCAGCCTTTATTTTAAATCAAAATAAGTAAGTTGGGAATACAGAAAAAAAGCTAAATGTGTACAATAAGATTATTATATACTGTACACTAAATCTGTAAACCTTACTCCATTTTATGGTTATTATTTACATACATTGCAGCCTTATCTAAATGTACTTGCCAGTCTTAGCATTTGAGTGCTCAACTTTGCTAAACCTTTCTAAACCATACAAGATGGTACTTTTCCAAAGAGTTACAATTTTAACCAGGAACCAATAGAACATGTTAACAGCAGAGTGAAAGGGGATAACATTTTCTATGCGATTATGTAGTTTATATAAGCTCTGCTAAAAAATACACAGACCTTTCCTCTTTTCTTATATTTTTTCTTTTTAAAAGGGAGTAAGTAAATATATGGCTATTTAGTTGTAAAATTCTTCTGGAGAGACACCTGGAGTTCTTATAGTGACCTATTTAGATCTGGTCAAAAGTGGATGAAGTCTAAGGTTTAGTTTGCCTTGTGGTTACATTATAGGGACTTGTCTTCACTGGATTATTGTGACAGTTAATATGAATTGATTGGCTGTGTTACTTCAATATATAAGTGTTGGGATTAGTCATTCTATTGTTTATTTAAAAACATTATTTTTGTCACTGAACTGCCACACTATACAGTAGGTTTACATGTCTGAGTGATTGTGATGCATGCAGAGTTGCAGGGTTTTAATTATTGAACATATCAGAAGTAGACAGCCATACCCAATACAGGCCATCAACTAATTATTTTCTGTTCCATAGAAATCTGTTGTTTCCATATTGCATTCAAATTTCAGCAGTGAAAATTTGTTTCCAGAGATCTTTAAGTTGATCAGTTTAAGAATGCACTGAGTTAAAACTGTGTGAAGTTAATGAGAAGAAAAATTATTGCTCATAAAATTACTTTATTTCCTTATATATATAGTTCTTAATTACTTTATACTAAAATAATACGATCTTCATATTTTACAGATGAAAGTCCAAAAGCTGATAAACCCAAAGTAGATGAGGAGTGTGATGAAAATGAAGAAGACAAAGACTATCACAGGAGTGACCCACAGATTGCAATCTGCCTTGACTGTTTACGCAACAATGGGCAGTCAGGAGATAATGTTGTCAAAGTGAGTAGCAAACAAGCTGTGCTGTACTTATTGATGACAGAATAGCATCTTATAGGAACCAAATCATTTTAAAACCATTAAAAACAAACCTGATTGTAGTCACCTGTTCCCACTTCACGCTTTTTTAGTCCTTTCCTTTGAGGCATTTCAGTGCATCTTTGGAATTTTATGAAAAATACAGTTCTATACAGAAAGCCATCTGTGACAGTGGAATTTTTGTTTGTGTGTGGATTGTAGTTTTGTAGTCTACAGCCTTTATGGTATATAACTGCACTACACAACAGATTACAGGACACCACAGAGGTATTTATAAAGCTAGCTGAAGGTGAGCTGCCTCATACCTTGAGGATTGCTGTTTTAACATGCCAGAATGAACCTGCTTACCAAATATGTGGTGCCCTGAATGACTGGGATCCAGATCTTCTGAGCTGTAAACCTGATTCTGACCCCGATGTGTTGTCTGTGGCCTTGGGGAGATCACTTCAGTCTGCAAAATGTGTGGAGTAATACCTGCCAATTGCTGTTTTAAGAATTAGGGATGTTTGGTTTCTATTCCTGAAGGGGATTACCTAGCATACATAGTCTAGAAGAAAGTCTTTAGAAATCACCTTCGATTTTAACAATGTTTTATTAAATTACAAATAGAAGAATAAAAGGAAAAATATATTTAAGAACTTTTCTAATAAAAATACTTGTATTTTCTAAGTGTTATGTTACATGTATAACTTTGGAGGTTCTTAACACTTCTAAGAAATGCAACATTTCTTTGACCCCCAGTGCTACTAACACAAACACACTGATTATTTGAGTTCTTCTGGGAGTTTTGATGGGTTTGGTGGTAGCTGGGCTTTGGTTTTTTTCTTTCCTCCCTTCTGTATCTTTTAGAAATATCTTAAGAGCCAGAGATGGGTCAAATGAAGTTGTTTGTCATCTTTTAAATTTTGAAGACAAGTGAACAAAAATGAACCTATGGTGTCATTATGAATTAGAAGAGAATTGGTTACTGGTTGAAAAGATTATCAGTTACAGGTGCTCCTGCACTAAAGATTGCTTACATGTTTTTTAAATTTTTAATTTCTAACGTGTTTTTTCTGATTTGTTGCTGTTGCTTTAGGGCTTAATGAAGAAATTTATCCGCTGTTCTACTCGAGTGACCGTGGGAACTATCAAAAAGTTTCTCAGCTTAAAATTAAAACTTCCAAGTTCCTATGAGGTACATTTGAAAGAAGGATGTTTTTATTTTTATTTCCCTGCAACATAATATATTTCTGTGAAATTCAATCATGCTTGAACCTACTTTCCCTCTTTCCAGGGATGCTGGAATTTAGACTGAAGCACAGACTATTTCTTCAGCCTGTTCTTGTACGGGAGCCAAAGGCTCCATGCAGGGCAGGCTGTCTTTAGCACCAGCAGCAGCCTCCCAGCTTTGGTCAGGGGTAGGGCTGAGTTAGGTTTGGTGCACAGGTTATAACTAAGCACAGGATTTTGTCACCGTGTCATGACAGGCTGATCAGCCTTTTTGGTGTCATTTGGTTTTTAATCTGTCTGGTACCTTAATGGCTTGTGTTACAAAGAATCTGCTTACTTCAAAATTTTGTGGGTTTTTTTTGTCTGAAACACAGAAAATATTATAGGTCTAATAATGAAAATACTGTCAAACATTTGCAGTGGCAGGCAGCAGTAAGATGCTATAATACAGTTTAAAATAGACATTTTTCACACTGAGATCATTGGTTTTCTCCGTCTTTTGCTTTCAGTTAAGGAATATCTGTGTACTTTGAAGTGCATTTTCCTTGTAATTTCTTAGTTATTTTTAAACTAATTTTTTAAAGTTTCTTTACAATCTATTTTTAAATGAAAATTTCTGTACTTCTGGTTTATATCTTTGGGTTTGAAAGAGTACTGGCATAGCAAGGTGGCCTTCAAAATATGCACAAGACTTTCTCTTCAAATGGATAATGTGTAGTGTAGGTAAATATAGGGAATGTTTGTCTACTGGTGATTTCATACCTCGGTAGCAGACTTCCTTCTGTCCACACTTCTAATAAAAACACAAAAGTGAATACCAGGGTACAAAATAACATTGTCAGCATGCTGTATTCATCCAGCTTTGATATACATGTCTGATGGAATCGTTGTATAATGGTAGGAGTGGAAGGATTAACTCTGGAGATTCACTTAGCAATTCCTTTAGACATTAAATTTCTACCTCCCTTTGTCTTACTGTTTGTTCTGTTGTATTTTAAGCTGGATGTACTATGCAACGGAGAAATCATGGGGAAGGATCACACTATGGAATTCATCTATATGACAAGATGGAGACTAAGAGGAGAAAACGTAAATGCTGTTACATTATTGATAAATGATGTTTGGGTATATTTATTATAGATACTATACATGCTTTCACATCTTAGGCCCAAATATAATCTATGACCCTTCAAAAAACCCCTATTGAAAAATGCCTTCTGCATGTTTTCTGAATTTCTTATGTAAAACCCTATGGGTGACCCTTCAACACATATATTGTGTAGATTCTGAAACTTCAAAATAGCAGAAGTATGATGTGTACATGCAAGTTCTGCTCAGAGTTTTAAGTCAAATAACTGAAAACCCAAGCCCTTGTTCTTTTTCATCAAATTTGCTTTTGGTGACCTTTTGAGTTAGAATAGTTGGGGAATCTGCATCCAACAGTTCTTCAGTAAGAACCTGTTTTATTCAGTCAATAAACTGAAAGTGACACTGAAAAAATTACTAGTGAAATCTAATTGTTTTATTACTGTTTCTGTTAATACTACCTCTGTTCTTTTTGGATATGCTGTAGAATAACGTTCAGATAACAGCCAGATGGGTTTTCCTTGCTGCATGTGTATATTTTAGAATTGCAGTATTTAACTTTTTAAAAGACTTTTTTTTCAGAAATGATACTCAGTTTGGTTTAGTATTACCTTGTATATTTTTTTTATTAGAAGTCATATCCCCTTCTCTTTCTTTTATGCATTTGTTCATGTGTGCCTGTTGATTGGTCTTCACTCTTTATTGCTTTGTAGTACATGCAAGTTTGTCTATCATTACTAGTTGAGGCTAAATTGGAGTGCAGCTAAGGTTAAGCATTTAACATACCTTAATGTACTGATCTGAAGAAAATTCCAAACTTCTTCTATTCTTTTCTTGTTTTAAGCTTCCCAGTGCTTAGAATAATAAGTGCTGGGACACGGACAGAAAACACAGAGGATTAGCACATTGTAAAGTTAACAATTCAGAAGTCTCCTAAAGTTTTACCTTAGTCTGAAGCTGGAGAGGGAAGGATAGATTTTGATAGGAATTAGGGAGATCACTGTATATAGGCAAGTATTCGATAAATTTGAAAGTAATATTGCACTGAAATTTGGTGATTGCTGAAACCCCCAAGAGAGCTTTAACTAGAGTTTTTTCCAATACTGCCTTGAAACCAGTGGATGTCTGGTTTGCCATGTTGTATTTTTGTTAGCATGGTCTGTCCTATTAGGAAGTGTTGAGGCAACAATTTCAGTGATAATGGAATTTTTTCATGGCATTTCATCCTGCAGCTCTTGCCTACTGCATGAAATTGGAGGCAACAGTAACTGTGATCTTGCTAAAAAAATTTGCACTAAAAATTTTCAAAAATCTCAGAACTATAGTTTTTAACATTTAGTGAATGCAAGAGTTCACAACTCCTGGTTAAGTTTGTAAGGGTATTTATATACATACAGCATAGCCAGGTATGTGTGTTCATCTTCTCTTTCATGTAGCTTTAAATCACTCCCACTTAAATCACTTTAAGTCAAAGATGATTAACACCTCTAAAAAATTTAATTGTGCTGGTAATAAATCCAGTAATATCTAGACTTCTATGATTTTGTTCTCCTCAATGAAGTTGCAATGGTAATTAATTAACAATATCCTTCTGAATGAAGATCAAGTGAATCCATTATCTTCATCTCTGAGCTTTTACTGCATAGCTGTGGACCTTACATGAGATAGACAAGAAAAGGGAAAAATATCCATTTATTCACTAAACAATTCTTTCCTGTTTTAAAATGAGTAAATTGATTGTAACCTTTACATTTAAATTTTTTCTAAAAATCAATAAATGGTAAATGTGTATGTCCAGCTGTGGATGCCTCTTATCTGATCAGAAAATCATCTCCTCCGCAGTTTCGGTGTCAGAACTGCTCATCTTCGCAAGTCTGCTCACAGGATGGCACTTTCTATCAGGTAAGAGGCACTCACGACTGTACATACTACAGTCACTAAGGTCCTGTCAGCACTCCATTGTAATTCAGCTTGGGGAGCTTTTAGAATTCCTCACTACCAAGTGCTAAAACTCTGTGAGCAAGGTCTGAGCATTTTCATTCCTGCAGCACAAACTTTATTCACAGGATTTAGGAGTTTGTCTTCTGTGCCATAGGCCAGTTTTTGTTTGTGATTTTTTTGAAAGATACCATTCTATAGGTTGATATCCCTATCAGCCTCAAAGGATTATCTACCTCTTGCTATCTCATTACTCTAACTAAGCAGTATTGGGCAGTCACTGGCAAGGGATCAAAAATTAAGAGTGTGAATTAAGGGACTACACTGGTTTCATCTCTTTGTGGGAATTCATATGTCCTTTTTGATGGAGTAAAAAAATGTTAGATTTTTCTAAACTCCTTTTCATATTTTTAAAATTAGAAACCGAATAATCTCTAGAAGCAAAACCTCCAGAGCCTGCAAACTGAAGCTGATTTCTAAATTTCAGTGACCAATCTGGTTCCTTGAAAGAGTATTTCGGTTTCCTCATTGAGAATTTTGATTTGAACTTATTTCTAAAAGTTACTTTGCAACTTTGGAATACTATTTTTGTCTTGAGGAAAAATTAGAGCTAGTGGTAGAGGGTCACTCCCCACTAGTGATGGAAGTGAACTACTGCACTCATGCCTCCTTCAATAATTAGAATTGTCCCAGCATAGTGCATTTGATTTGTACAGTTTTGTGACTTTGTTTGTTAAAACACTGAGCCTCACTGGTTTACTTGGCAATTTCAGTGTGGTGATTGCTCTGTCTCTGCCTGTGTGCACTTCCAATTAGATCTGCACACTTTTAGAGACAATTTATATACTGAAAGTCAAAATGTGAAACAGCATTTAAATGAAATGGTATTCATGTCCTGTGCAAAGAAAAAATTAATCAGAGACCAAGTGATTTATGATACCACAGATACATTTTTGTTAATTGCACCATGCAGACTACATGTGGTGCTTCCTGTCTTCTCTCCTAAATACTCCTGGTACTGTTAATACCTCTGGGTTTACCTTGTGATTTCTCTGAACTCCAGTTTGTAAATCCCCTGCAAGCATTATCACATTTAGCTCTGGTGATATTTTACTATCATGGCATGGAAAGTTTATTAACCCTGTAGGTCTCTGGGGCTATATCTTTATTTCTTCATCTCTGTTGCATTTGAAGAATGAAGCAAAATGTTTCTGGTTTTAATGATAGCTTCTGTAATAATTCTTTGTATTTCCAAATTTGGAATTTAGAAAAACTTATATTAGCTTTGCCTCTTTTGTATGGTGGGGAGGTATTTAAGGCCATACAGCTGCTGAGACAATGATATTTGCCAGGGTTTTATGCTATAGAAAATATCCAGTATGCTAATGAAGTTAAGAGGAAAACTTGAGACAAATGAAATGCTGACAGACTGAAAAGTAAGAGGTTTGAGCAGCAAGTGCCCAGATATTCTACAGCCCTTTTGGGAAACCCATCCATTCTTCCCTATCATTCCACAAGTTCCATCCAATTTAGGGACCCAAGAAGCTGATTTGCTTTTTTTTTTTGTTTGGTTTGTTGTTTTTTTTCAGTAGGAATCAATAAAAACTTATCACTAGGTCTGAGGTTAAGGAGTTTGGATCTGGGGAGAAGGTCATGTCTCAGAAAACCAGCTGACAGCAATTTGACCTTTTTTTATAGTTTAGCTATGGAACCTCTGTATATAAATTTCCAAGTACATCACCTGTAAATTTACTTTGGTTTAGAAAGTATAAAATGTCAAGATTGCTTTTTATCAAACACAGCAACACAGAAAACAGACTTGTTTGAGCACTCCCAAGTATAAATATAATAAAGCATACATATTGAAATACATAAAAGCAGATACAGAAACTGTATATCAGTGACAAATAGCTAATAGATTTGAAGTACAGGGATGGATTTAACATCGTCATATACATCTGCCTTAGAGATAAGATTTGGCTATTCTTAAGGTCGTCTTTAAATGCATTTTCTTTGTATTGTTTATGAATCATGTCTTCATGCTTTCTTGTCTGTTTTTGTTGTTGTTTTTCCCTTGCTTGTTTTCAGTCTTACCCTATGGTACTTCAGTATCGACCTAGAATTGACTTCGGTTAGACCAAAGGGCCAGATCCCACTGAGATGAATCCTGCACTATTTGTTTACCCATCGACAGATTGCACAATGAATGGATGTGCCTGGATTGGGGGCTCACAGCCAGAATTTCAGCATGCAAATAAGGACATTGTCTTTCTTAAAATTGTCAGTTGCATCTCTGTTGTTTCTATTAGAGCAAGCCAAGTGCCATTCTGCTACTGAAATGTGCATAAGATATTTGTGTATCTTAAGAGTGTGCTGCAAATCATAGCCAAAATCATGAAGTGTACAGTCAAGACTCAAAACCTATGGAATATTTTTGCTTGCGTGTTAGAAAATTTTTCTGGTCCTACTATTGATTACACTAGCAAAATGGCAGAGTGCTCATTCATGTGGTGTTGCAGTTTCACACACTTACTACTTTACTGAATATTGTTGTTTAAATCATAGAGTACTGTAAAAATAACTAAGGATTATACCTTGACAATATTTTGTATAGAAAATATATTTAGAAAAGTGGTGATTAGGCCACTACCTTTTCCTTGATAAGGTTCTCATGGGTCCAGGTATAGCTCACTCATGAGTGTGCAACAGTCCTTTTGCAGTGAATGAATATTAATTACACTGAACAAGAGATGTAGAACATGGTAATTCAAAATAGTGATTTTAAGTCTTAAAATTGCTAATATTGCTTGAAAGCATTGTAGCCTTTGTGATTGCACTTTCCATGGTTTCCCTGAAGTTTGGAATTTGGGATACTAGCTATTTTTGGAAAAAATGGCTTCTGGTCAGATTACATTTCTTCTAATAAAGCCTCCATAAAATGAAGGTAAAATAATACAAATGTCTATGGAACAACTAAGTTCCTCTACAAAATTATGACCAAGGCAAAATTTTTCATAATTATTACTTTTCATACTAAATATTTCCTTTTAAGATTGAATAGAGGTCTATAATATACTAAGATAAAAAAATATAGCTTTAATTACATACTGTATCTCTTGTGACTATCTGGAGTTTAGAATTCATTACAGAAATTTTCATTAGTTAAAGTCACATCATAAAACTATTTCCATAAAATTAGAGGTAATGCAATACTGAAGATTAGCAGTCTGACCAAAATAATTCTTCAGGTCATCTTTTTTTCCTAAGACCTGGTTGTGCTGGATAAAAAGTGATTGTTGCCTTAGGTATTACAAGCATATTGGTTCTAGTATGGGATGTTCCTTGGGGTTTTTGGTAATGTTGCAGGGAGCATAGCAATGTGTATGTTTTCTGTCTTCTGTTGTCTTTGCTTAAAAGTCAGTTGAGTTTTTCTGATCAGATTCTCTGGAGATAACTTATAGTTCAGTCATGTTATGTAATTTCTACTTAGTACATGCCTGCTAGTGTTGTAGATAGCTATTTACTTTCTTTATGCCTTTTGCATACAGCAAAAAGGAACCAAATCAATTTTTCACAAGCTACTGTAGAGTGAACTGATCATTCTTAGATAGACAAAGTGAAAAATCTTTCTTGGGATCAAATACAAAAGATAGATGTAAGGCTGTAATTCCTTTGTAAGTTTATGTTCATGTACAGTAGTATGTTCTGTAGGAGAAATAAGCAGGTTGTGGATTAGGTCTGGCCCCTTTAATGTTGTTAAGCATTTTAACATTGGTGACTCGAGGAATCCCATGAAGTTGGGTTGTATCCTACCACTGCACTCCAAAGCCCATGTGACATGCAGAAATCAAGATGCTGTCAATAGCAGTCTGTTAAGGAACCCTGCCATTACAGGTCAAGGTTGCACATATTGTGGAATGCCAGTGGAACTGGGGAAGGAAAATGTCTAGGAAGAAGCTGCTGCCCCTTTCTGCAGTGTGCTGGCCAGCACAGGCACTGCTTTTCTGCCCCTTTCTGCAGTGTGCTGGCCAGCACAGGCACTGCTTTGCTGCCCCTTTCTGCAGTGTGCTGGCCAGCACAGGCACTGCTTTGCTGCCCCTTTCTGCAGTGTGCTGGCCAGCACAGGCACTGCTTTTCTGCCCCTTTCTGCAGTGTGCTGGCCAGCACAGGCACTGCTTTTCTGCCCCTTTCTGCAGTGTGCTGGCCAGCACAGGCACTGCTTTTCTGCCCCTTTCTGCAGTGTGCTGGCCAGCACAGGCACTGCTTTGCTCAGAAACAGGCAGGGGGGACGTGCTGGCTGCAGGGAGCAGACATCCTACTGCCCACCCAGCCTATGATTCACTACTTGACAGAAAGAAGATGCTCCTTGTAGGGAGGGCCCTTCTCTGAGAGTCTCTAGGGAAAAATAGATTCTACTTGTATATAGAAGTCCACCTCATGGAGCAGCTTGGAAGAGCAGAGCATGCTTTCTAGTTGAAAATCATTCTTCTCTTTAGTATATACAGTTGTTTTGTACAGTAGGAATAGGATATTATTTGTAAATATTTACATGCACATACCAATTACACCTTACAATTTTTATATATTTCATGTGTTTTTATACCAGAATTTTCACTGTAAATTTGCTTGACATAAAACACCTGTTTCAGTTTATCCCAAAACTAATGCTAGGATGCTTAAGCATAATTTCTGCTTGGCTCACAGCACAATTTTTTTCTCAACAATTACGTTTGCTGTTTTGAAAAACTTTGAACAGACTTGTTTTAAAAAGACAGGGACATACAAGTTTTAATCCATCCACCTAACAGGACCCTTGGAATAGCACTATTTTGCCTTGGCGGTGGAATGGCAACTAATAGCTTTTTTGATTGTTTGATAACTTCCTGTATTCATAATTCAGAGAATCATGAATTTTCTCAATCAGAGATGGACGTTGGTTTTGATTCCTGGTATTTTCTTGATGCAAGTTAAAGCTAGATTACAGAAGGCAAATCTTCATTTTAAGCATGGAAGATACTGACAGATCTGAACCGACGTTCCCAGCTGCGAATGGTGGCATTAAATGCATGAACTAACCACCTACACTTTCTGCATTTCTGGTTTGATGGCATGGTGCCTGAGTGCTGCTATAGTTTAATCATTTCTGTAAAAGTAAAGTGCCAGTGAAATACATATCTTAACTGGGCAGCTTGTGCAACACAGGCACTGCCTTCTTTACAGGAAATTTTCACTCATATAGTACATATGTGCCATGTCTCTACAGATACACAGATTTAATTCATTTGTGCCAATTAAGAGTGTCTGAGCACCATAGGAATATGAGAATGCATGTGCAGATTCCTGTGTGCCAAAGATGGGGTAAAGTGAATGAGTACCTAGGCATTCCCTTCAGACTGCACCATATGCCATGCTAGAACTGATGCCTGAATAAAGTCACACTTCCTGAGCATTTCCATGACAAGGTGTCACCACTGCATCCTTGTAAAACATAGGAATATAAAATAAGTGTTGCTGCCACTGTGCTTCTATGACTTTTCCATATTAGCAGTATCTAACTGCAGAGGGACCTAAAAAAGTCCACACTACTACCTAACTTCGCTGTCCCTTATTTAGCACATTTGGTGCTGCTTGGATTTTTTTTCCCTAGAAGTGAAAAGCTCATTAATGAAAATTATAAACAACTTTTTTTTGAGCATAGCTGGTTGCTGCATTTACCAAGTAACAAGCCATCAGCTAGAATTTAGAAACAAGATCCTGTAATATCTCAAACAATATGGAATTAGATGATTAATCAAGAAATGTATCTTCCATGATGCATTGCTACACTCCTGGTAGCTAAGGGCCTAGTCCTGGGAAGGAATTTTTTCATTAAATACCAAATAAGATTGCTACAATAACTGAAGTGACTCATCGCTGTAGTGGGTATTGTTCACGTGAAAGCTTTGGGGATTTGGGTCCTGGGAGTCTGCACTGCAAGAAGTACATTGTGCGTACTCAGCTAGCTTGCAGTTATGCAAAAAAAAGTTACACAAGTATTATCTTGACTTTATTATTTATTGAAAATGTTACACAAAGTGAAGTGCCTGATTACTAATACAGAATACCTTTTAAGCCCATTATTTTCATTTGACAGGGTAGTATTTGCTTCTGAATTTTATCTATGGTCTTAATATTTTCAGCAAGAATATATCATAAGCATACTGTATTGAGAAGCTTTCATGGGAAAAAAGGATAAAAAGAAATGTGTTCTTTTAGATAGTTTAATTTAAAACCAGCCTATCTCAGTAGAAATTATATTAAAATAAGTACTTTCATGTTGAAAATATTCCATTTTCTGCATGAGGAACCCTTTAATTCTGGATCTTGGTCTTTTTGTCTCCATAGGTTTCAGCAGCTTGACTTGACTTTTCTGCTCTTATCACAAACAGTTCTAGTGTATCTGCAGGAGAGAAGAGACTGATCCCATCCCATTCCATTTAGATATAAGCTAGGCTCTTCCTGCAGACAAAATAATGGTCCAGAGTTCCATCTCATCTCTCCCATGAATAACTGGTGTACATGACTTAGTAAGAGTAGTAAACAATTTTTTCTTCTCTGCTGTTAAAAAAAAATAGGCCATGGCTTAGTCCTTTAATTGAACCAATCACTGAGTTGTATTGTTTGTTGGTTTTTTACTTTTTCATATAACTGCACACAAGAGGTATTTATTCACTCCCCAGAAAAAAATGATTCTTGATTCACTGATCAAACTCATTTTTGTTCTGGAAAAGTGCAAAGGCAATGAAGACTTACATCCTTATCTAAGAGTTTGGTCCAGTTACTTCGCTTAGTCTGGCAGATTGAAAGCATCTCTTAGCTTCCTACAAAAATGCATATATCATGCTGCATATTCCCTTCTCATTTTACTTCAGGCTCTGTTGACTTACTATTTTTCTTGGTTAAAATGTCTAAACAGGCACCCTCTCTCCAGTAATTAATTCTAGGTTCTTAGACATCTTTTGGCCATTCCCATACTGCATCCCATTTCCTACCCAAAAGTCAAAACATTAAGGATTATAAAGGTGAAATTGCACATGAGGTGTCAGCTCACAGGTTTCATTTATCAGGCAGCTCTCATGGATTTCAGCAAAGTTTTCACAGCTCTGCATTTTCAATCCTTCACAGTCAATTTGAGCAAGGTCATGCTTCTATACAGGTTTCAGCTAAAAACACTTCTTTGAGGAGGGATTGTAGCCTACTGGAGTGTGTTCCAGGATGAGTTCCAAACCATGAGGGGATTGATTCACCTGAAGGAAATGTGAAAACTTCCAACTGCACATTTACCTCTAATTTTGTCACATAGGGGTTGTCTGACCTTCAGACCTCAGCTGAAACATCCCCTGCAGGAATGTCCTTCAAAAGATGATCTTGCAATATTTAATTTAATTCTTTTTTTCATAAGGAGATGTACCTATTGATCTTTTCTACCTTCTGTCTGCGCTGTCTGTAGGTCAGATTAAAACCGTAGGTTCCAGAATAGGAAATTATTTAATTAATGAATTCCTAACAGATCCTTCCATCCAAGGTATGTGCCATAAATCTTTTGCATTTGGGTAGCTTTTTTAACTTAGGTCTCTGTGGTTCTGGAGTGGGGCAGTGAAGCAGAGGAACTCTGTACATGGGTAGAAGTGTCCAGGCTATCTTTTGTATTTGCAGAAGGAGACAAAGTTTGGTAAGCTCAGGATGGCGGAGAAATTCTGGAATGAGAGATGTCTGTAGAGCAGTAGATTTTGCTATTACATTAATTTTAACCAAAGATAGGCATTGGTTTGACTTTGCTTGCTTTTCTGAACCATTAGGTCCTCTTCTTTGAAGTAACTTCTATATGTATTTTTAAGACATGCTTCTAACGTGGCTGACAGTTGACAGGATGAGGTGAACAGAAGTAGTTACTGTGCATTTTCCTTTTTCCTTATGACAGTCAGTGTAAAGCAAAGAGTTGAGAGAAGGTTACTCTACAATATACAAAATATCTGCACAGTAAAACTGTTTTGCTGCTAGTTAACATACTGAGGGTTTTCTTACAAATGAAGTTGCAATGAAGATGGTTATTGTCAAAGTGCAAGGCACATATTTTATAATGGTATTCTACTCTTAAAATTCAGTTTTGTATTATATTGAGTATGGTAGATATTGTTCCTGTTGTCTCCTGAATTTTGTTGTGATAAAATGAAACATGCTCCATTTTTACTGAAAAAATATCACATACTTATTGATTTAAAATTAGTCTTTGTTGTCAGATACTTAGTTTGTTCTTAAAAGCTAGGGTTTTTTAAAAATAAACTATTTTTATGGATAATCTGATTGCCTGATAGTTTTAAGGGACCTATTTAATACCAAAGGTAATGCCACCCAGAAATGAACTTGGAATATGACATTGACACTTTCCTGGAGTGCCTAAATGGTCAAGAGGTTCCTGGAGTTAATCAAGCAGAACTGAACCAGTGGTAGTTGTCTGTGTCACCAAGCTGAAGGGTTAGGCACACCTAGCAGTTTCCAAAACAAATTAGAAATGAAAGAAACAACAGGAATAGCATTGAGGTTTAGTCAACAGACATAGAGTAGCTCTGAGTCCCAGCTCATGTTCCTGAGGAAAAGCACAAAGGCTTGCATTTACTGATGTGTCTGCTATACCTGGCCTGTGAACTAACAAAAAACTCAGTGTGCTGTCAATCCTGTAAACCTTCCAAAGCACAAAATAGTCACCAAGCTACTTTTGGGGTTTCTAGTTGTAGTTCAGTGATATTTTGGAGGGTGGAAAGGACAGATTTGGAGGATAATGAGAAGATATTAAGTATGTTTTACAGATTTTTATAGCTATTTTTTTAGCAAATGGCATTGCTGTCCTTGATGTGAGACCATTGATTAGTAAGAAGTGATTATTTTACTTGTGAAGTATAAAACAGAGAGAATAAAAAAATCCAAATTATCTTGATTTCCCTTTCCAGGATAGTGGCTAACTAAACTGGAAAGTAATAGGTCAATATAATTATTTAGCTGGCTGAAAGATTTCATTCTAATACTTACTGATCATATTTTTTTCTCAAATAGAAGCTTCTTAGCACAAACATGAAGCAATGCATCATTTTTTCCCTTATTGCAGACTTAACTATTGAAAGGAAAGTATTTTGCATTTTTTCTAAATTAATGCAAAGCCTGAATTGTTGGATGTTCCAGGCTACTGAATAGATGATATAGAGTTACTCTCAATGGATTTTTTGGGGGTGGGGGCCTAAGTGTCCTTATATAAGCTGTGATCCAAGTTAAAAGAAAGGAGCCTACGGTGAGCAGTAATAATGTTCTAATGCTTCCTTGCATTTGATCAGTAGTTACCAGTTTGTAATAAAGCAGCCCTCACAGTACTTAGGAGCTCATAGAACATATTGTGATCTTACGTTGCTAATTTGTTTTAAAATATGAAATGTTTTAAGCTTTTTGTCAAAAGTGATAACATCCTATTACAAATAAACCTTTTTGTGGTTGTAAAATTTAGCTTATAAATCATTCAAATTGAAGTGAAAAAAAACACAGGTCATTGTTAATGACAGTCTATCCTACTCTTATGAATATATGTATTTTTGTAAAGGAAAAGCACTTGTAGATATTTAATCAGTCCAATATCTATCTATGTTAATGTTTTGGAAAAAAAGAAGAAAACAAAATGCTGCTTAGAGAATCACTTACATATTTTTTATTTTTTGTGCTCAAATGCAATTTCTGTTGATTTATGGAATGTTTATTCTGTGTGAAGCTGTGTAGTTAGTACAGCTGGGCTAAATGCATTTCTCACCTTAATCAGTTGTATCTGACTATGATAATACATTGTGTCCAATCAGAAAGCAATTGCAAAACACAGGCTTGTGGTGCTGTTTTTCATCTTTGATATTAGCTTCATCCTGCCTTATAACTTTTCTACTTCATAATAAGTATAAAAAATGCTAATCATTTTTTGTGCTGCATGTGTTTCAATGGACATTTCAGGGTATATCTGGTTGTTTAGTTGAATCTTACTATGTTACTAACATTTTTTATAAGATGAGAGAATTTTACATACAGTATTTAATAAAGAGTCCCCTGCATGAAAAAGTGTGCAAGATTAGTCAAGTTTAATACTTACCTTCCTTCCAAGGAAACTGCTGCTGGGTACATGCATGGAATGTGAGGGCATCACTAAAGATTCTGAGAATTTGGGCTAATACTATTTTTTTAAATTCAGAATAATTCACTTCTGGTAATATTTTGCAGCTATTTGAAACCTCACTTTCAACTGTGTTTTGATTCATCATAATGCATTAACACAGTTTCAGGGAAGAAAAAATACAGTAAAGAATTCTATTAAAGTATAGTAAAGAGTGGCAACAATATTTGTTTGTGTACATATTAGTGTACAATCCAAAATCTCTTTACTTATTTCAGTGGGATTCTACAGGGATCTCCTTCATGGGTCTGATGCTAAGTTCTCCAGCTTAACCTCAGTGGAGTGACTTTCTATACTTACCCTTGTAGCTGAGACTTGAAATGAGCCAGGCTTCCCACTTCCTCACTTGATTTCCTTTCATGGGTGACTAATATTGCTTAAATTTACTCTTATTATATTAACCTTCTCATGAGTAAGTTTTGCAATAATGAGTGTGTACACTAGCCGTAGAATTCATTGGTAGGAACTCAACTGAGTAAATACTTGTGTCCTTGACAAACTGGGGGGGAGTTTGACTCAGATTATAAACATTTGAAATGGCATTCTCTCATTTATGTTCATGCTTTGCAAAGATCTGCAGTTGGTCAGGATTTGATATGTTTTATTACATGAACATTGCCCATTTTTATAATTTTTGTTAAGAGCTAATTTCTATAGTAATTCATTAGGGTTAACATCTCAGGGTCCACAAAGTAGCAGTTTAAAATCCATTTGATCTGAGTGCAATACCAGTACTGCCAGCTTGTATCTTTTGAAGAACCAAATATGTTGTGTTTTGAAGTACTTTCAAAAAGCACTGTAAATTTCACCCAGTTCTACCAAAGCAATGTGAGGAGTTTTTTAATCTGGAATCTGAGTGTGGCCCTAGAAAAAGTGAGACATTTATAACTGAGTCAGCACTAGTGATCAATTTTCCATTTAGGGACAGGAAGTGCTGGTACTTGGGGTTTTTTGGCAAAACCTCGTGGTTGTGCCTCTTGATGTAGAGTGAAGCCTGTTCAAATCTGCATCAACATTTGTAAGCAAGATTTATTTTGAAACAACAGCTCATGCAAAGCCTGTGAGTGGGCCTCTAGAACTTGTGTATAAATGTTTCAGATATGTAATGATATTTCTAACAGTGAACTACCTGTATGGCTCAGTACTGGTGATGTTAAATTGCGTGTTCCATGCTAATGTCAAGAGGGTTTACAGCACCTTTATAATGGTTGATAACAAATGACAATTTGGCCTGACCTGTATGCTGCAAGATGCCTCTAGCCCAGTTGGATTAATTTTATGAAAAATCTAGATGAGCAAGAAGTATAACTAATCTGCTTACTAGCACTGAATTGCTCCTTTCTCAAAGCAATAAATATATTCATGTTGTAACATCTGTTGTGCAGCCTACAATACGAGTTGTTTTGTTGCATTGTTTCTATATAATTTATTTTGTGCAATAAAAAAATCTCTGGTTTTATCTGACTTCTTTCTCATTTGTAATAATATTTGAATTAAAACATTTGCTAGCTTTATCTCTTAATCATGCAAGCATACTGTCAACTCACAGAAGTGTGAGTAGAAAACAGAATGCACTGATATTATTCATTATAGAAAAAACAGAAGGTTTTTTCATGGCCTGATTTTACTCTAGTTAATGTCATAGAGTGCTGCCATTCATTTTCACAGGTGTGGAGTTCTGCCTAACATTAAAGTTGTCTGGAATTGGGACCCATTTGTAAAATATAACCAGGTGGGTTACAGTGTAACTGTGTGTTTGAGGCTTTTTTTATAAAAGGAAAAAAAAATGCCATCCATACAGATTCTGCAACTTTTTTTAACCTAATTTCACTGCTTTTTGTTCTCTCCCTTTTTGATGTTTTTCTGAGTTAATATGGTTTCAGTAGTATTTATTATTCTATGCACTTAGCTTTATTATGTCGTTGAGTTGTTTTAACTCTAAGGTAGTGTAAAATAAACGTGCATGCAAATTGGAAGATAGAGGATATCCTTACAGGTGAGCCCTTGGTGTGAAGTAGCATTATTCACACTATATACAGAATTACTGCAAAGAAAAACAATGGAGGGAGCCCTGTTATTCAAGGGAACTTGTACCTTTTGTCTGCAATACCACCTCTCAGTTGTGAGATGTGGCTCAGATTTGGAAAAAATAGAAAGGATTGCTGATTGAAGTGATGTGATCTGAGACAAAGTACATTCTGTATCTTCTTGTAAAATTCTTCTACTTGTTAGCAAGAAAAAAACAATTGCTTGTGAGCACAAAATGTGAAATGCAGCACATTGCAATACATGCATATGATTGAATAGGATTTGTTAATTGCAATTGGCTGTTAACAGGCTGAGAGCAGCTGTGGTACCACTGGCTGCTCTGTACCCTGTGCAGATGAAGCAGTGCAGCCTCAGTGACTTTCTTTGGACCTTTCTCACATGGGACCTCACATTTGACCTCCAGATTTGTCAAAGGTCATAAATTAATACTTTCCCTTCTTCTAAAAATGTTCCTGAGATTTAAGGTCACTCAGTGAAAAAAAACCCCAAACTTTACATAATGCTTTTATAAAATGTCATTACATTATTTATTAAAGAGAAATTGAATTGTATATAAGTGCAAAATTCTGCTCCTAAATAGGGAACTTTTCCTCATGCAAGATTTCCATTTAAAATACAGTGATTAAATTATTCTAAATAATTGCTTTGTTTCACGTAGCTAAAAAGAGAATCATTGTGGGATAAAAACCTACATGCATAAGAATAGTAACAAATGCCTGATAAGTCATAAGGCTGTATTATGTTTTATAGAGGGAGGAAGTTAGGTGGTATACAAACAGCTGTTTACAGCAAGGGTGTAGCACATGGATTTCCCTTTTGGAGCTGTGATTCACATTGCTTTCTACCTTAATTATTTTTCCCTCTTTTATTCTAGAGGAGAATATGCAATGCAATGTCATTATAGGCAAGAGTAATGTGTTTCAGAAGAAAAGTGCTTTCGTAATTTAGGTTTCATTAAAGCAACAGAAATTTGCTGGCAGTATGTAATATGAGCACCTTGTTCCAGTGGCACACTTCCAACATCTTCATTTGGAAAGAAGACTGCTGCATTCACAATTCATAAAAGCATTGGCGTCTATCCCATTAAACTCACACAGGAAAATAAAACATTCTTATATGCAAAAACACCCATCTTTTCTAAACTATTTATAGGTAATGTTCTGTCCTTTCCTGTAGTACACAAATAATGACAGTAAGTGCACTTTTAGATATGGGAAATAATTACAAAAAGGAACTTAAGAAAAGCTGTACTTAAAACCAGTTTTGGAGACATTTTAAATGCCTTGGATTTAATGTCATCCTTTTGCACGTGTATGTGTCCCATGCCCCAAAGACTTCCAGTCCTGCTGCCTATAGACTCCCTCTACAGATTTGAGTCCTAGTGCATTTCCAGAGCCAGCAGAACTTGTTACTAGCCAGTATTCCTCTTTAATTTCTCTGTCCATGTCCTTCTCAAAGTAGTGTGATTTTGTCTTGACTAGTTTCTAAAATGTGTTTTATTCCCATGTTCCTCCCTACAACCTGCTAGAAGTGATGCAGATGTGGAGAGAGTGCTCTGTGTGCTCTTCGTGTCCTTATGCTACACCCAGCCTCAGGGGTTCTAAACATCCTAAATAGTGAGCTCAGGAAAGTTCACTGCTGCTCCTGTGCTTTGCTAGTTTATGATGCTGGATTTGTTAAGCACCTTAGTACTCACAAAGAACTCATGGAATATTTGATACTATTAGCAGAGAAAGAGAAATAGGCAGGGCTACCAATGCTGTTTGCCCTTGGAAGCAAACAGCATCCAGAATAGAAACTGTACTTCCCTGGGTACTGCCCTCATCTCCAGTGTGGAGTATCCAGTGTGGATTGCTTTATAATGCTACACAGCAATTGCACCAACTGCCTCCAGAGCCTTTCTCTTTCTCCAGGAGTTCAGCTCAGATTGTCACTGTGGGCACACAGTGTCACAGCTCTGACAAACAGGTGAGCAGCATTGACAGCAATGAGCCATGGAGTGCCCAGGGGCACTGACCAACCACCAAAGGGAACAGAGGGCACACAGGTGCAGTGCATGAACATGAGGGGATAAAAGGTTGGGCTAAAGAACAAGGGCAGATGCTTGCAGCCCTCTGAAGTGGTAAGGTGTTACTCTGTATGGGATGAAGCCTTCTGAACTTGCATGATGCTACTCTGTGCATCGTGACTGTCTCAGCTGTGACATGTGCTGTGACAGTTCTTCTCTGGTAATCAAAATCCCTGGAACAAGAGAAGAAAACGGCATGGGTCTGTACTGCTGAATAGTTCTGTAACTTGCAGCAGTCAGCCTACCCCTGTTTCTGTGTTCTGCTGATTGCCAGAATCTTTCATTTTAGACTCAAAAGGTTCTTCCAGAGTACCTTATAAATAAGCAAAAAAAAATTACTATAGCACTTGAGGTAAGCAATATGCAACTTGGTTTTAATCATTATTTGGAAAAATTACTATAAAAGAGCTCTCTGGCTAATACTTTGAGTGGATGAATGCATGTTCAAAGCATAGCCCATATAATTTAACTTTTTTTTAAATTTATTCAGAGACATAAAAAAATAAAAATGCTTGCTAATTAAAATTTTTGTTCATATAAAAATAAATAGATATTTTATGCTATAGCTTATTTAAAGAAGTGATACTACAAAGGAAAAAATCTGCACTGTTGCTTTTGACCTATAGTTTAATTTTCTGTACTTGCTATAAGAACAAGGTGTTTTGTCACATCATAAGGACAGCATGAAACCAAACATGTGTTGTGTAGTGCCTGATCCTATAAAGGCTTGTGCTGAAAGAATACTCAGATGTGTAGCATGCAAGACATGTACATAGGTTTGTGTTGTTGTAGAAATACAATCTGGCCTGCTGGCAGCATGCTCTCCATTTGTTTTACAGGTTGTATTTAAATCAAGAAAATCACTTGGAAAATAGATGCCTAGCCTTTCAAAGGAACCCAAAGTGCTTTGTAGGCTATGTATTTAAAACATACACATGAGGAGTGACTTTGCCATGGCAACGTGGCCATTGGTAAAAGTAGAATAGAGGAACTCATCCCAATAAAGTAATTTAAGTGCAAGAGAAGTGTTCAAGGTAACAGCAATGTGAAATCAGAATTCACACCTAAATCTATTCAGGTCTGTTCCCTGACTTTGGAGAAAAGAGCCAGTAAACCTTTTCAGTGACTGCACAGTGAGCTGCCCACCATCTGCATTCAGCCTCAAAACACTGATTTCTGCCTGCAGCTCCTGCTCTGTGGCAAGACTATTCTGTAGCAAACAAATTCTCAGGTAAAAAAATCAGAGTAAAATGCTTTATCTCTATGAGCCTCAATATAGTCTCAATTCCTATCATGGGGAAACCACAATATTCACTGTTTAAAGAAGCTGACAAGAAGCTAAGTTCCTTGTAGTATCTTCTAGATTTTGAGAAGGAGGTGGATGTGATAGGAGAACCTACTTGTCTTCCTAAGGGAGAGGGCTGTACACTAATTTTTATCTTGATGTCATCAACTGCTAATCATGAGAGGAGACTGGCTAAAACCAGATTTGAATAGCCCTGAGAAATTCAGTCTTCAGCTCTGGTAGTTCTTCTCACTCTCAATTGCACAGCAGTAGGTGAGGACAAGAATTGCCAGAGATGTACCATCACAGAGAGCACCACGTGGAGGAAATTGCTCAGCACACCAACACAAGGGTGTGCCAGGCAGCTGGGCACAAGCTCCACAGCTGCAGTGGTGCAGGACTGTTTGAGCCATTTGCAGCTCTGTGCAAGGAAACTGGCAGCACAGAGGCAGTGGCTGTGGGCTTTGAATCCTTGTGCAGTTCAGGTCACTGCCAGCAGACTGCCTGTAGCCCACACTGTGCTGGTGACAAGGTGTCTGTCCATGGGTTATGCAGAATATACTGTAGGGGACCTTTCACCAATAAACATTTGTAATACCACCCAGATTCTTAACTGCTGCCAGGTTCAAGTACATAGCCAGCAGATAAACTGTTCTCTAAATGTCCTCATATTTTGCTGCTAGTAAGTGTAGACTTAGTTTCAGCTGCTGTTTGCAGCCTGACGTTAAGAGTTGGAAATCAGTAGGAGAGCATCCCTGAGCCTTCCTAGGACTGCAGGCAGAAGTTCTGACAGAAAACAGGAGACTTGGTGTGGCCATCAGCTTGAGACTGAGGCTGTGGATTCACAGATTTCTTGCTGCTGAACTCTTTGGGAGCATGGGTCATGGGGAAGGAAAACCACCTGTGGTGCAGCAGCTGTATCATCTACTCCGCTTTTATTTGGAACACTGGAATAAGAATAGTGGTAAGGAGTGCACATTTGTGAATAAAAATCAAAGGTTTCTGCAGGAAAGTAAGCACTAGACAGTGCTTCATACTATTAATAGCTTCTAAGAAAAGATGGAATGTCCCAAAAGCAAAAGCATCATGGGTTGTCACCTGCTTCTCAGAGAACTCATCCAAATGTGGTCCTCAGAGATGATTATTTCCATTGACTCTGTAAGTCAAATGTGTTTTCTTCCATTTCAGCAGAGGATCAATTATAATCATTTCTAAAAGCCTACAGGTACAAGCACCTCTAGTGCAGCAGACCACAAGGCACATATACATTTTTAATTTGATGACCCAAAGCTGAAATGAATCCCTCTCTCTTCGTGCATCAGTAAAATTTAGAATGATGATCAATGAATGCTGCATTAAGAATCTTTAAAACGTCACTGATGCCTTCCAAGCAACATGTTAGGAGACTCCACTTGTGTCTCTACAAAACTCACAAAGGGAGGTGGTTAGATTTTTCTGACTTCCATAAATACCCGAGCAAGACAGGAACACCCAGGTGCTGAAGCAATTCTGAGTAAGAATGGGGAGCAGCAGTCCAGCACATGGCTGATTGCCTTCAGCAAAGCCCTGTGGATGTCTGCAAGACCCAGGTTTCAGGGTGGGACACAAAGCCCTGACAGGTGTCCTTCCCAAGGAATGGGAGGAAAAGTTCCTCAGGTGCTCTTCAGAATCAGATGGATCAAGGCTTGTTTAGCTTTCACCCACACCCTGATCTCTCATCAAGGGTGGAATGCATGTAGAGTTTGTGCTTTGCATTCAAAGTAAAAGTACCTTTTTGACAATTTTCCAAAAGCCCCATTAGGCATTTTATTTTTCTAAATTTAATTATTAAAGCCTAGTACTAGAAGTACTAGAACTTTGCCAAAAGGCAAAGCTCCCCTCTTACACTGGGAGAACTTCAGTGGCGTGGAGAGACTACAAATATGACAAATACAACTACAGCAAAAGAAAGAGGGTTCTGTGAACGGAAAATGTCCTATTAAATAGAAAAAAAATTACTTTTTTATTTTAATAGCTGAAGTATATAAAAGTAAAAGCCAAGGAAATAAGGGAAAAAAGGGAAAAAAACAAAATCTTGTTAATGTTTTTATAGATATTCTCCATGTTCATTAGTATTTAGCATTTTTCCTGTTGAGCCCTAAGCAGTTGGCATCTAATATACTGCTGTTAATTATCAGTGCAGAGCATCCTTTCCCTGGGCTCAGATGTGTCCAAGTCAAGATTTTGAATTGAAAAGGTAACCACCTTTACATGGTTGGGTGAAAACTGAGCTTAAATGCATAAGACAGCTGCTGCAGATCAGATGTGATTGCTGGGGAGGAGGTGTAGAGAGTTATCTGAAGGTCTGGAAACTCCATCTGTGTGCAGTCTGTCATCAGCCCTGATCTTCAGGAGCTTGGTGTTAGTAAAACAGAGAGTCCATGCCCAGGCAGGATGACACACCAAACACTGCTCTGCAGCTGTAGTCTCTTATGTACTAAACATTTCTAGCAATATCCTTAATCTTGGTTCTTTTCAATACGTGACACAGTTGGAGCTGGGCTCTTCTGATTTTTATATATATAAATTATCTAATATTTTTATATGTATATATTTATATAATATATTATATAGCATTTATAATATGTGCTAATATTATGGCCTTTCTAGCAGGTAGTTATGTAGAAAAACAAAGGTAAATTGACCTGGTGCTTTGCTGCCCAGCAGTAAGCAGAACAGTTACTCATATTCTGGAGCTGGAGGTATGAATGTGCTGGACCTCCACATTTTAAGTTCATTATATATGATACATGTCACAGATGTCTGTTTAAATTACAGAAAGATTTTGCCCTCCATCTTTTAGTATCAATTCAGTTGAAGCAGCCCATGGGCTGCTGGAGGCAGAAGCTTTTGCCATTGATTTCCCAGCGGCAGTGAGTGCTGTGCTGGCTCTCCACACCAGCAGTCCCATGTAAGAGGCCAGCTGCACTGTGTGAAACTGCTTCCATCCTTTCAGCTTGCATCTCCCATCAAATCAGGTACTGACCTATCAGATTTTCTTAGAGAAGATTTCCCTCTGTTTGTCATTAACCTGCCTTTGTCTTTTTAACAGCAACAGCTCTGCTTGAAATTACAGTGGTTCATTTCTTTGCAAGCAGCTCTCCCAGTGCCCATTGTGCCAGCAGGATGGAAATTGCTGCTAAACCAGCAGCCACAGGTATGTGCAGTTGCTAAGGTGTGAATGCAAAGTTCTCTTAGTACTCAACCCCTTCCTTATTAACACAACATCAAAGCATGGGACATCCTGCCCCAGTAGCCCATACTCTGGAAAATCGCCATCCCATCTGTACAATCTCACAGCAAAGTTCCTGGGACATCTGCAGCATCCCCACCCAGCCCTACACTGGATCATGGGGCAAGTTGATTTGCCTTCCTCCCTTCCTGGGAGATAAACTCTGGCTGATGGGCTAATTTTGTCTCTTAACTGGTGCCACCTGTAACATAAACAGTGCCATGCTGGGCCCATGGTAGTGAGACCCCTGATGCTGCAGGGACAGGAGGATTGTTCTAGGTATGTGAGCAGACCTGTTCTGTAAGTGCCCTGAGGGGCAGTACTCAGTTAAGGATGCACTATATTAATATAAAATCCTGCTAAACAGTAGGAAGTTAAATCAGTTTCTCCTTTTATTCTCTCTCCAATAATTATTCACAGTGTTTCTTTCTTGGTCTTAGTTCACATCATAGACTTAGACTTGATGGTCCCAGTTCCTTCCCACCTTTCATCCATTACGATTTGCATACTGCAAGGAGAAATGCTCCACACTGATTGCATTTCTGACCAATTTCTGATGCATGTTTCTCCATGAAATCCTCTTCTCCTTAACTGGGTGTTCTGGTTTTTGCCTCCCTGAGCCTTCTGCCTCTGTGGAGACTGCTTCAGCTGTTAATAAATTGGTTTGATATTATTCCTGAGAACACCTGTATTTTTTGGGTTTTTTCTTAAACATTAAATTGAAGCCCTAATCTTTCTATTTTCTTCCAAACTTTATGTAAGACCAGCTAATGCACTCACTACATCTGTGCCCCTTCTACCCAAGTGTGATTCACAGAAATTTAAACTGGGTCCAACTTCTGCACTGCCTTTGCCAACATGTTCAAATCAGGCAGATTGCGCATCCTGGTGTACAAGAATCTAATTCTGAACTTTCTCAGTTGAAGTCTGGACTTTCTGTGAACATCAAGTTCATGTAAAGCAGAGGAGATTCAATCCCAAGGTCCCCTTTTTAGTATGTACAATGCTGAATTTAATTTTTCTTATTCAAAACAGAAGAGAAGCAGAGCAGGTGTTTTGTGTGTTTCATTCCTGTGATCAATGCTATTATTACTTCCCACAGGCTTGCAAAAACAGACCCTACTCAAGTGGCTTTGAGGGTGTCCCCAGGAGTATCCACAAGCTCAGGGTCTCCTCAGGCTCTCCAGGTGAGTCTGTTTCCAGTGCAGAATTCCTCCTGGCATGAAAGCAGGCATGGGACTGGTTCCTTCTGTCCCACTGGGGCAGTTTTAGAATGGTGGTGATCTGTGCTGTGCCTCGTTGGGCTTTATCATTAATTGAACTTCATGTCAACTTTGCATTTGTTTCAACATGAAAACAGTATTTATTATGGAAATGGGTTGAGTCTAAACATAGTGAGAATGGACCAGAGCTCATCACTGCTCTTTATTAATCTTTCAGCCAGCTAACTGAAGAAGCAGAACACGTTCTTGCTCTTTGCAGTTCTTCCTAGTATAGACAAAGGATTAATTTCAACCTTAGCTGCAGGAGGATATTGGCAAGAGATGTTTGGATCTGAGTAGGTTTCCAGTTTTGTTTTAGTCTGTTTCTTAACATCTGCTGAGGTGGGTGGCTGCTTCAGGGGGGAGGGAAAATTAAGTTTATTGATTGAGTAATTTCCTTTATGAAGGCTCTGAAGGGGATGGCTGCCTGTAGAAATAATATTTGTTAAATGGCCATATTTGGAAAATGAGTCAGTGAGAAAATAGCATGCAAATCCACCAGCTTATCTCCAGCAGGGAAAGAACAGAAATGTGCTAAGAAAGGAAGATAGATGGTGACTTGGAGATGACAAGATAAAATGACCTTAATAGGAATTTTTGTTGTTGTTGTTAACTAAAAAAATACATTAAGAAAGAGTTGGAACTGGCCATTCCAAATGCTAAAACTTTTTAAATGAGAAAATTTGCACAGAAATAATTTCCCACCTGCAAAATGTGTTAAGTTCACATTAATGCTGCATGTGCAGGGTTTTGCTGCTCTATCCTTTTACCTATCTTCACCTGCTTTTCCCCCAAAAAAAAAAATCTGAAAGAGGACACAATGATGTATTCAAGACATTAACAAGAAAAGAAAGGGAAACATCTTTTTGTTGTATGAACTCCTTCAGCTTACTAAGGAAGGATGGCAAGACCCTGAAAAGTTAAAACACCTCCCAGACAAATCCTTAGGTTTCAGAGACCCAGGCAGCAGCCATCTAACTAGCTACAATTACTGTCTCTTTAGCAGCTTTGTCACTGCTGACCTCTCTCATTTACTGGGAGTCTTTATGAGAGAACATTTCCCACAGTCTTTTGTCCTGGCAGCTTACTCTTTAAACCCAGGAGCAGGCTGAAATAGTTTCTACTTTCTGCCAGTCCGTGGGTGTCTTGGGTCTCATTTCCTCTTGAGTTACCGAAGAGATGCCGTGGCCTCACTTGGATTTTAGGATGCTGTGGGCTTGGAGTGCCTGCTAGGGAAATGGTAATGCTTGTTATTTGGAAATCTTGGGGAAGGGGAAAGGGGACCAGCAGCAAATTGATGTAAAGTGAAATTATTGCCTTTGTCTTTAGCCTTGCGACTGGGGTGGGAGGCGGTAGATGAAACAACATGAAATCTAATACTTACTAAGTAAGCTTTTAAAACTCACACATTAGCCTGGGAGGCTGCCTGTGGAACAGAATAACTCTGCACTGATGCAACTGAAATGCTCCCTGCCAGAGCTGAGCCCAAAGCAGCTCAGCCCCAGAGGTGTGTGCAGGGAAACGCTGGGGCTGAGCAGCCCTGGGGGAGCCACTGGGCTCAGGCTGACACATCCCTGCAGCCACCGAGGGCACCCAGCAGCTTTGAGGAAATGCTTTGAGGGCCTTTTGGAAGGTATAAAAGGTTTACAGCAGTGGGACTTGTTCTCACTGCAAATCCCTCCCCAGCACTTTTGTAACACAGGTAATGAAGCATGCAGCAAGGAAAGCCAGCACTGTGAGTGTCTGGGGCTTTGCAAAGCAGATCCACAGCACCAGCAGGGACTGACTGCAGGGTCTGGCCATGCCTGATGGCAGCACCTGCCCTGCCCTTCCCTCTTGATGGCCACTGCCTCGTGCCTGTGCTCCTTTCCTTGAAATTCCCAAGTCTCATCAGTGACAATGAGTGTTTCCTAGCTCACCTGAAAGTTCTTCTCTCTGGAGTAGTTTTGCTGTATGATTTTTCAGAGACATAAGTTCCTGTACTCAGCACTGGTGAGTCTGCACCTCAAATCAGTTTTGGGTCCCTCACTGTAAGAAAGGCTTTGAGGTGCTGGAACCTGTCCAAAGAATTGCAAGAAGGCTGGTGAAGGGTCTGGAGCAGCTGAGAGAGCTGGGTGTGTTTAGCCTGGAGAAAAGAAGGCTCAGGGGAAACCTTACTGCTCTCTACAGCTGCTTGAAAGGAGATTATGGCAAGGTATATAGATCAGCCTCTTCTCCCAGGCAGCTAGTGATAGGATTCAAGTTACACAGGGGATGTTTAGGTTGGATATAAGGAAACTTTTCTCCATGGAAAGTGTTGGCAAGCATTGGAACAGACTGACCAGGGAAGCATTTGAGTCACTATCCCTGGAGGTATTTGAGAAGTGTAGATGTGGCACTTGGGGACATAGTTTAGTGGTAGACTTGGCAGTGTTAGGGTAACTCTGGATTGGATGATCTTAAAGGTCTTTTCCTACCAAAACAATTCCATGATTCTGATTCCAAATGTTCTTATAGGGAATTAGTTGATCAGAGCAGTATTGAAGTACAGTGCTGTAAATACAACCAACAAAGGGAAGAGTACTCAGTGTGAAACAAGCACAGAATGAGGTGTGTGATGGCCCTTCCCAAGGTTATCACAAAGACAAAACATTCTAAAAAAATACAATTTCCTACAAGTCAGAAGGCACCAGCTCTGGCCAATGAACATTTCAGCAATTCTTTAAAAGATAATCCTTCTAAGAATAATAATTAAACCCTCTGTTTACAGTGAGGGTTGTTTTCCTGCCCTGGATTGCGGAGTGGTTTTATCCTTATTCTTTTTGCTTTAATAAAGATGGATGCATCATTCTCATGTCCCAGAGAAATATGAATTAGGTTATTTGCCTCTAACTGAAGTGTCCTCTATATCTTAATTGGATGTACTCTAATTTGCCCTGTGAGGTTGGGGAAGTGGAACATTCTATGCAGAAAATCCTGCCCAGCCCAGGTGATACAGGAGGTCTAATGAATGGGCTGCTGAGGTTGTTCCATCAGCTCCCCTGACCTGCCCCAGAGCCTCCATCAGCTTGCAGAAGAGAAAATAATTAAGCATTGCAATAAAAGTTTTCATAGTATTTCCAGGCAGGTGAAGATCTGCTCTACTGAATGTAGTGTAACTCAATTGTTTAAATGGGGCAACAGCTCCTAGGCTTGCACTTTTCCCAGAGGCTGTGCATTCAGAATGGAAAGAAGTGCTGCTAGTGCCCCTTTTGATGCCAGCCACGTTACCTTGAGCTGCACCCTTTCCATAGACTCCAGTTATACGTCAGGAGACTCTCCCACTGGGAGTGTCTCAGGGAAGCCCAACAAGTGTCAGTTCTGATCTCCATACCAAAATGGCAAACACTGATCTGCTTCATGTTGGATTTGGTGTAAAGGATGGGGTCAGTTATACCTGTTTGGGGTACAACATAAACAGTGCTGGAATGGCTGCATTTTCTGCAGGATTTACTCAGCTCTGTCTGGTCTTCAAAAGGGGCACAAATGACCCTTGTAGAGTGGACTACAACTGATTCCATGGGAAAGATGCAAAATCCCATCTTTTTTGAAAAAAACACAAGGTTTAATGTCTTTCATCTGCATTCTGATGTATTTGAGCTTACTCCCAGTAGGAAGACTATTAATATATATTTCTACTTAATCAAGTGCTGTTATTGAAAACAATATTAATTCAATGGCAATCCATTAAAATGGGGGTCTGAGAAGGAGGGTGAGCATATGACAGAGGAGAAGAGAGGCAAAGAAGGGGTGGGTTTGTTTGTCCTGAGACAGAAGGGATTGAGAGGATCCAGCTGCATTCTCCTGCTATCAAAAGGGATGTTAGAGAATTAAAAGGTAATTTCAGTAAACAGAAACTTTGTTAAATAGTAAAATGCTTTGTAGGTAGAAGAACAGGGACTGCCCCTGAGGTTACACAGTACTGAGAATTAGGATATAGCTCTGTACTGGTACTACCTGTTCACTGCTAGAAGCAAGCCAGATTAAGCAATGTTCCTCATATATTCACTCCTCAGAATTTAGGGGGGTTTAAATGTTTTTGTGATTTCTGAACATGTACTGTGCCCTTGGAGCTGCTGTCCTGACAGTGGTGGGGAGAAATAAAAAGCCTCAAGTTAGAAGCCTGAGTTTCATGGGAATTGTAAATGTCTCAATAAATTTTAGTGGTTCTTTAAGCAAGCAAAATGAGAGACTGCTCCAATGCCTCTGTGTAATCAATTTCAACATTTATGACTCAGACTATGAAACATGCAGTGCTGAAGTATTCACTCTGGGCCAAGAAGAAAAATAAGACAACATCTCTTACTACACTGTGAAATATTATTACAGGACAGCAATGGTATGTTGAACTACTAAAAATCCTCTTAGTGTAAACTAACTGAAAGTAGCAAAACATAACAGTCTTGGCTTTTGGATATATACAGTTTAATTTCATAGTCTTTTGGGGTTTGTTTTTAAAACTGCACTTTTCTCAAAGCTCAAGAAAAGCTGAAGTGAAAAGACACACATTTGTTTATTGGAACAGCACCATGTAACATGATAGTTGTTATTTCTGTTGCCTTTGATCCTGGGCACACAAGACAGTATGGCTTAAAGGTCGGGCAGGGTACAGTCTCTCTGGCTCCTGGGCCTTTGCTATGGATGCCTGAAGTAGTCTTCATTTGACACCTTCACAGTAGCCTAAAACACTCAGCAAGTGATCTGTGTCCAACTTGTGACTGTCTTGCCATTTTTTCAAAGAGATCATCCCCTGAAACAACCTTTTTGCACTTTCACTAGCTGAAAGTAACCCAGACCTAATGTTAACATTGCTTGAAAAGCTATGGGGGAAAGAACTTTTCAGGAAAAAAACCAAAAACAACAAACCAACCAAATCAGACATGAGACTATTTTACTTGTACTTATACCTACTGGCTCAATCCAGAAACCCTCTTTATTACCATACCAATTTTTAGGCAAAATCACTGGGTTTTTTCTTTCCTCCGTGACATATTCTATAAGCAGTCAGAAAGCCTGAGGAAAGAATCATGCTCTATGCTCAGCAAGAAGTTGCTTGGATGATTACATGAGTAAAATGTTCTACTACAGCTTCAGGGAAAAGCCTTCCTGCAGGGGCCTGGTCCTGGCTCTGTCCTGAGGACACTTCCATGGTCCATTTCTGTATCTGGCTGTAAGTCTCAGGTGTGCACCTTTCCCATGGCAGTGGGTGGTTTCTGCCCTTGCAGATAAAGCAGGGGCTTTACATTTGGCTCTCTTCTCTACTAGAGAGAACTCAAATCCACATGTCCTATTTCCAAGGCAACGACTTATCCTGGAAGAAAACCCTTCTCTCCTGTTGAATGTGTTCTTCCAAACCAAATTAATCAAATGGAGAGAAAGTATGGATACAAAGAAACAAAAAGGCTGCAGGGCTGTGGGCTACAGCTTAGGGCGCTCCTGGGGAAGAGGAGGGTTCTGAGCTGTGGTTCCTGTCCCCCAGGATAAGCTGTGGTTGGCCCTTAACAGTAATGCCAGCACTTGTGGCAGCAGGGAGAGTAACCAGAGCCCCCTGATGCATGGTGAGTGCCTCCCTGAACAGGGCATGGCTTCAGCTGGTGAGATGAGGAGTGCTGCCCCATGGAGGATGAAGATGTCACCCAGAGGCAGAGGCATCCTGCTCAGAATCACAGCTTGCTTGCCCACAGGCAGAAGCAGCCAAGCATCAGATGAAGTAATTGAGAGCACCCCAGCTCATTCTCTCTTCCTCAGGAAGCCAGGAGGTGCCATGACATCCATCTGCATCTCTGAGGCTTGGGAACCCACTGCCCGATGGCTGTGTTTGCTGTCACTGGGCTGAACTAGTGCCCTGCTTCTGGGTGTGGAGAGGGTTAAAGCAGAGCAGGATGCTGAGCATCTCTGCTAACCCTCAGCTGAGGCAGTTCTGGCCGTATGAAGTGGTGCACCAGGATGGGGAAGTGCAAAGAGTAGGTACCTGTAAAACTGAGTTTTCTCTAGTGCTAGGAGGCAATCAGACAAAGGGAGTCTGGGATGGAATATTTGAGTCCTGCATAACTCTTTTTTGATGCCCTTGTATGCCTTTTTTTTCTCCCCCTCTCTCTTTTTTTTTTTTTTTTAATTATCCCAGGTCTCTTGGTCTGAATTCCCTCATTTCTAGGACCCTAACAGATCTCTGAAAGGATAAGAATCTAGAGGGATTAGGTACTTCTAGTTCAACTAAACATAAGAAGTGTCCTCTAGTATATGGAAAAGATAGTTTAGAACCTGTTTCCAGTTCTTCCATTTCATCTAAAGGTTGTCTGTTCAAGAAGCTTGTGAGGAGTCCTGTTCATACCAGTACTTAGTGCTACAATGCAATACTGCTTTTGGGTATGTGCAAATTTGGCAGTAATGATGTTTTAGCCTGGACATGCTCAGCCAGGACATGTTACAGGAAGAGGGATCAGCACTGGCTCCCTCCTGCTGCCCTGGCAGGCATTCCCTGTCACTGATGTCTCTGTGCTGCTGGAGCCAGAGAGAGGAGGCTGAAAGGAAAGTTAGGATAGGCAAGGAAAGAGTGACATGTAAAATCATGAATCTCAGCATTCTAATCACAACCATGGTTATAATTAGTGATATGGCAAAGATAAAATATGCAACATGCCTGAGGGGCCTATATATCTGCTGCTCCTGGACTGCTATCTGACAAGCTTATTAACCACAGCAGTGTTGAAATACATACTCAGAATTGTTGCTTGGGACTGGGCTGACTATTCTTTCATTATAGTGACATGGAGAGAGCAAAGTGAAACTTAAGAGTAAAGGAAGTAGTGAAATGGAAGATCTATTTTCTCAATCAGAATGAAGGAGTTCAGGCTAGCAAACCTGCATGACAACTGATGTGAGAGATGAATGATCTCCCTCCCTTGGAGAGACTGCTTTTCTTGTGCTTACATTTTGGAGTGTCTTCCATTTTCTTTTGCCCAAGTGTGGGCACTTCTGAGCCACCAGGCTTTCTGTGGAGGCAGAACAAGAGCATTTGGATGTGGGTGTGGATATTGGAGCATTTCTTCAGGGTAGGCAGAATGAGGCTCCAAATTTGGCTTACTAAATGAACAGCTTTCTCAGCTGTAAGCACTTGGGTGCATAGTGCTGAGTAACTACACTTAAATACGTCACTATTGTTTGGTGTGTGCTGACAGGTTCTGGTGCAGAAGGAAGAAATCCTTTATGTAAAGGAGAAAAATGCAGAGGTGGTCATAAACTACAATTTCTCTCTCCTGTACTGCTGATGTGTCAGCATGTGTCCTTGTCCTGCCTGCTTGGGACAGAGAGGTGAGATAATGAACATTTTTTTGGTTTTGACCTGTAGAAGATGTCAGTCATGTGGAAAGTGTTCTCTGGAAAATTTCAGATGGGTTTCTATACTGACAACACCTACAGTGTCTTGGTAGGGCACCCTGACAATTCTTTTGTGGCACTGCCTCACACTTCTGGTCTTTTTGCTGGGTGTACTTCAATCCCCTTCTCTGTTGCCCCAACAGAATGGACTGGTCCAAGGTCTGTGAATTCAATCACTTGTTCTGTCCCCTTAGTCACGTGTGGCAATTTGAAGTGGAAGCCGTAGCTCGTGCAGGGAAGTTGCACACTGTTGAAACCATATGTCTAGAAACTTGGAACTATTAAAGAATTGCAAGTGAAATAGGAACCTTGTGAGTGAATTCTAGATCTGAGACCCAGTTTCACTCCTGCCACAGGTGGAGTCTGACAGGGCAGAGAACAGACGTGTCTGTAGGAGATGGCATGTCACAGGAGTCTGTCACCATTTTCATTGGTGATGTGTATGTTCATGAGTTAGAAGGGCTTTTGGGAGTGCCTTTCAAACTTTTGACTTCTTTTCTGCATTATTAGTAGAAAATGATACAAGTGTATTTATGCTTGGTCTGATGCACCCCTTGAGTACCTTATGCTTTTGCAGAAGCTGACTATTAAAGGAGCTGCTTACAGTGACCAGGAGGTTTGTGATGGAAGCTCCTCTCTGTATGGGAATGTTAGGGTTACCTTCATTTCCTGAGTAACTGATAAGCAAGGAGAGCACCTCCTTCAAACTGAAAATTAATTGTAGTTGAAGTTCAGGGAGCCTCAATGATGATTAAACAAACCCAAACTATCTCATAAATTGAGAGTTGAGTAAGTTCATACTTTGTTCTGCTCAAACATCTGTGTTTAAACAAAATCTTTTCAATTGCATTGTTTATTCACCCAAGAGCACCTCAGCCCATTCTCTGTCCCTCACCACAATTTCTCACTCTCTTTTTAGCCACTAATACCCCATTGTAGTACAAAGCCTGGAAGGAGGGTGTGGAGGAAGATTAAGAGGCCAGTAGAGCCATACTTGATTATTGTAAGTGGTAAGAAAAGATCACCACTCGCTTTAATTTTCCTGCTTCGCAAAAGTATGAAACATCAACATGCCACCATATTTTGGGTCAATATTTAAAATTATTGAAAGAAAAGAGTAAGATGTAATGGTGGCAGCTGAGTGTTGATTTTCATTTTAATGCATTGGATATTTGTGACTGAATGACAAAGGTCCACAACGCCACTAGACCAAAAGGAGATTTGGCCCAAAAGGCACACCTTGCAGCACTGAATCAAGTGAATACCCTAAAAATTCAGATGGAAATCTTGCTGCAGAATAATTTTTTGGCTATGAAGTATAAGAACAGCAACTACATTAATAATTTTTAACACAATATACTTACTCTCTTCTTTGTAAATGACTTGTTTCTTATTTGTTCTTACAATGCTAAATCTCCTTCTTCCTGCACAGCCACAGAGCTTGCTTTAAAGCCCAGAAATTGTTATTGGCCTGTTTTCAGCTGATTCTCTTGACATCAGTAGGGAGATCTGCCTCTCCCTGGAATGCATTAGTGAATATGAATGTTATAAATGCATCAAGAAAAAAAGGCATTTCTTCAAAATAAGTGAGCAGCAGCTCCTACCTCAGCAAACACCTTGCCACCTCCACTCAGCAGCAGGCAAAAACATGGCTGTTTGCACAGATGCCCATCTTCTGAGCTGTTGCCTTCCATTTTAAATCCAGTATTTCTAAAGGATTCAGTCATATTAAGTCTAAACAAAGGAAGGTCTTGACAAGTCAAGCAAAGAAGCAGTATCATTTTACTACAGAGTCAAAAAAAAAAAAACTTGCTATAATTTTATATCCCCTGGGCATAAAAAAATGCTTGCTAGTCAGTCGTGATGTCTGTTTTCTTTTCCCTGGGCTTTCATGCTGGAGGAGGTGCAGAGGGTAACCTGGGACATTGGTAAGTGGCTTTTCTTGTAACACGAGATTTTCCTGCAGCACACAAGCAAGCCCAGCATTTGTGTGCAACTCAGCTCAAGTAATCCTGCAGAGGTGATCACACTCAGTTATTGATGGAAGGATGACAGGGCCCCTGAGCCATGCAGAAGTGGCTCCTCCATGGCTTGCACTAGTTCATAGAGAAGGCATCCAGACTATGTCCCTGCCAGACAGCTCTGCCTTATTAGGATGAGGCAGCTTTCTTCTGAGCCTGCGCCTGCCTGCCTTGCTCAGAGCCTGATGAATGGGTGGATACCAATCTGACTCTCACATTTTTCATGCCAAGCTGGTTATCCTGTTTTAACATAAACTAGAGCCCTTTTCTTTAAGCTGTATGTTGGCATTTCTTTGAGCCTAAATCTGTGATCTTCTATCTTGGGAAGGCACAGACTGTATTCATTGCTGTCTGTGGGTGAAAGCTAAATTCCTCACATGTTTAGGTTCACAGCAAATCCTGTAGTGCTGGTGCAGAAGGAAGAATTTCTACCTGAACCTCTTCCCTTCTCAATCTGTCAGCAGTGGTTTTTTTCATGTGGGAACTTCCTGAGAAACTACTTTAGTATTAACAAGCAATCATTATTAAGATTACTTGGACCAGGGCTTGAATGGTGCTGTGGAGTAAACACAGATATAAAACATGGGCACTGGCATTTGGCATTATTTGGCAATTAAGAACGTGACTGGTTTTTTACACCAGTAAATTCTTTACTTTAAAAAGCTGCTGCAGCAGAACAGCAGGAAAAAAAAAAAAAAAAAAAAGAGTTTCAAGGAGGTTAATTCTATTCACCCATTTCCCTAAAGAATCACAGCATGCTAAACATGCATTTTTTCAACACTGAGCAGAGCCTGTGCATTATGCAAGTGAGGGCATTGGTCTCCATTTGCAGACACTGAAGCTACAATTTAACACGTGTATCTGTAGGCCTGTGGGTGAAAGTGCTGCAGTCTGGCAGTGGGACAGCTCAGCAAGGAGTTAGTTTGTTACTGGGAATGGGCAAGATACCATTGCTGAACTTGACTCCATTTGATGTAGTCTGGCCCACAATGTTCAGCCAATAAGGTATCCTGATATTTGCCTCCAGCTTCAAATAGATGGTTTTGCTGAAGCTGACAACTTACTCTTGTTTGTTCTCTGCTCTAATTCTGAAAACAAAACAGGACTTTCTGAATACTCAGAAAACAACTGACAGTATTGTTCCAAAATAGACTTAATGAGGGTAACTTCTGCTTTTAGGAGTCTCATGACTCCTTCAAACATTTTCTGAGACCTCCATTAGTCAGTAATGGCTTTTTCCAGTAGTAAGTGTAGGCTTCTACAGCACCACCACCTCAGAGCAGCTCTGAGCTCAGTGGTGAAGAGGACAAGATTTGGAGTCCCACTGCACTGAGTCCCACTTATTTTGTATGAATCACAAAATGTTAACAAGTTCCCCAAGTGGTTTGGAATCCTTTTCTGTTGTCTAAATTCCTGTTACAGCCATAACTAACAAAATAGCAGAATAAAAAAAGAAAATTCCTCTCATTTCTTCTCCAAGTGAGAAGTTCCAGTGACCACCCTGGGGGAATGTCTTTTTGCTATAGCATTTCATTCATTTTTCTGCAATAAACTGTGAATTGCAGGAGGAAGATATTACTCTTCTAGACTCTCAGTCCAATAGGAGATTCATTTGTCCTAAGGATTTCTACCAGTTCCCTTATCTAAATTTCCCAGTTACTTTAGAGCTGTTGTTTCTGTAAGTTTTGCCAGGGCCATCCCACAACACTTCCTGCTCTAGACTTTCACCAAAGCCAAAGAGCGCAGCAGCTACACCCATAACTTCCTTAGACAGATTCCTGAGAGAATGCATCATCTCCCTTTTCTTGGCTTGCTGTAACATGCTTAACTTTTGTAGGCACTAGACCTTTTAACACTTTCTAAATTTATGCTAGCAAAGGCATGAGCGGTGTAGAACCCTGAACTGCATCCATCACATTGCTCTGTGTTAAATATACCTGAGAGTGCAATGCCTCTGGCCTCTCAGAGATTCTACTTTGTATCAAAGACACATACTCTTAATTAATAAAAGCTGAAAGAAGGCCTCAAGCCGAGGTGTTCTGTAAATCATTAAATTCTCAGGTCTCAATCTGCAGAAAAAAAGCGACGTGTTTAGACTATTACACTTGTGCAGAGCATGATTGCCTCCTCTTCAAGGATTATCGTTTTTGGTGAGGAAGAATCATGCAGGGGGTATGAAAAAAAGGAAATCAGAGGTGAAATATTATGCTGACCATTTCTTTAAATATATATGTTTTTATTAGCCACAAAAAGCTTATTTCTCCATTGTAGAATATTTGCAGTAGCAGCTTTATTACCATAACAAAATTCTACTTCTAGTTACACTTGTAACACCAACAAAAGCTCTTAATTGCTGCTTTTACAATGATACCTGCTTAGGATAAGCTTGAAAACTCTCTAATATTTCATCCTTCTTAAAGACCATTCCTTGGCAATTCATTATACTTGCTTCCCCACTCCTGTTTTCTTGGAAATTCTGTATAAAAGCAACATATTGGCTTCCAGTAGCTTGTTGTGAGCTTTCCCTTAACTCTGTAGGGGAGAAAGAGCTTTGAGGTTTTTTAAAATCCTTTTCAATGTTGATTAGAAAAACATTTTAAACATTTTGACTTGAGAATTCTCATGTTTGCTCTGTAAAGAACAGACTATAGTCAGAGAACCAGAAGATCTCTCAAACAGCTGCTGAAGTTTGAATGACTTAGAGCAGATCCACTATAAAGAGTTTCCATCTGATACTTGCCTTCTTTGGCCTCACAGAGGAATTAATATACTCCCTTGTGGTTCCCATAGAGCTGGGCATGAGTGTGCTTTATAAGTTACAAGTTTTGAGGTTTGTTTGGGTTAGTGGACTTTGCTGTAAATGGGTTTGCATCTAATCTTGTTTCCATTGGGTTTATCCAAAGTAATGGCTGCTAGCTGATCAAATTACAGTAGTATAATTCCTGCCAGAATGGGAGTCAAGATTAGAAAATATAAAAATTAAAATCTAAGGGTGCCTGAATAATATTACAGCATAAGATAGATTTATGATCCATTTTTGTACTAAATATCCAAACTCTAGATTTTATTTTAGGTAACCTTATTGTCACCTGAAAACTTTGCTGTTTTCACTAAACAATCACTTTAAAAGCACCTCCAGAATGGCAGTCAAAACAGTTTTGGTGGTTGTTCATCCCTGATGTGATTTCCACATTATCAAACACCTGGCTTCATAGCTTTGCAGATTTTATGTCTTAGAGAAAGGGACAGATTTGCTGGTGATAATAACTTTCTTACTGTATGAAGCACAGACTTAATACCTTCTAGGTAGTGAGATAAATGTTTCTGTCCTTCCATTGCTGTAGCTCTTGGGATGGGCATTGCTGCGATGGAGGGTCTGTCTCAGGAGCAGCTCCCCAGGACTCCATCACTGACTTGTAACACTTTGGTTACTGTCTGGTCCCATCTGGACTGTGCAGCACATGGGGACTCGATCCAGCTGCCAAAGCCCCTCGAAGTCCCCATGGCTGCACAGTGACAGATGGCTGCTCTGCAAGGCCTGGGTCTGCAAATGCTGATCTCTGATCTCTGCTGGGACCATGGGACACCATGCTTCAGCTCCCATGTGCCAGAGCCGCTGCCTGGGCTTGCCCTGAAACCTTAGTCCAGGGCTGTCCACCTAATCCTCTGCAGGTGGCTGGTAAAGCCCTGAGCTGGCTTGTGGCTTAGCTTGGCATGCAGCAAAGATGGGAACACGAAAGCAAAGACAGCCAGGTCAGCCCTTTGGGGCTGCAAGGCTGATGGATCTCTGCTCCAGCACAGGTCCTGGGCAGGAATACAGGCATGGCAGCAATAGTGCTACTGCAGGAATAAAGGCATGGCAGCAATAGTGCTACTGCAGGAATAAAGGCATGGCAGCAATTGTGCTACTGCAGGAATACAGGCATGGCAGCAATAGTGCTACTGCAGGAATAAAGGCATGGCAGCAATAGTGCTACTGCAGGAATACAGGCATGGCAGCAATAGTTCTACTGCAGGAATAAAGGCATGGCAGCAATAGTGCTACTGCAGGAATAAAGGCATGGCAGCAATAGTGCTAGTGCAGGAATAAAGGCATGGCAGCAATAGTGCTAGTGCAGGAATAAAGGCATGGCAGCAATAGTGCTAGTGCAGGAATAAAGGCATGGCAGCAATAGTGCTAGTGCAGGAATACAGGCATGGCAGCAATAGTTCTACTGCAGGAATAAAGGCATGGCAGCAATAGTGCTAGTGCAGGAATAAAGGCATGGCAGCAATAGTGCTAGTGCAGGAATAAAGGCATGGCAGCAATAGTGCTACTGCAGGAATACAGGCATGGCAGCAATAGTGCTAGTGCAGGAATACAGGCATGGCAGCAATAGTGCTACTGCAGGAATAAAGGCATGGCAGCAATAGTGCTACTGCAGGAATACAGGCATGGCAGCAATAGTGCTACTGCTGGCTGCCAGCACCAGGAACCCACTGACTGAGGCTCTGCTCATCTCTGACTGCCTCCAACACGGGAGCTGGGCTGGGAATGGAAGAAAATTTACAAGGCAGTAATTTCTAATTGCTGTCACCAGTTAGGGGCCACAAACACAGAGGCAGAGCAGAAATGCTTCTATCATTATTTTAAAAAAATAAATGCCTCATCCATTTATTTGGCCTTACAGTAAAAAAAAAAAAAAAAAAAGAACCCGTTAAAAGGATTTATCTGAAATTTTCTGCTTCTCTGAACAGGTAGCTCGTATAAAAAGATCAATGCTGTCTAACAAAACAGGGCAGGGCTGGCTTTCATTTTATAATTTCAAGAAAACAATCTTTGGCCTTGTAGAATGAAATGAAACACTAAGAGAGATGGGAATGCCAGCTTTGCTGAAGATCCCTCCTTAACTGATTGTTTTGCTATTTAGTGTGGTCATTTTGGTGCGGGTAGGACTAGAGGACTAATTGGATGGTATCTTTCTCCCCCTACTGCATTTTGAAGACCCTTTGGAGAGTTTTCAGAAACTGAAAATACTTTGAGTTCAGTACTTTCATTTCATGTAATTCAAACAGAATTTTTTCCTAATAAGATTTATGAAGTTCATAGTTTTAACTACCTTTTTGCATGGTTTTTAAAAGTGACATTAGAATCAGCACCAAACCCAAAAATAATCTGAGGTTTTCTGTAACATAGGATAGGGATAAAAGGTTTCCCATGTTACTGGCCTTCTTAAGGCAGCTGAAGATTTGTGTGACATTCTGATGTAATCTTATCCCAGGCTTTGTTTGAAAAATGAGATCTTGCAACACCCTCAATGAAGCCTGAAGTGCAGTACATGAAGTTAACCCATCACCTGGCCATCTTTGTCTCTGATGTGCTGGAAGGGGGACAGGGCTGACATAGCTCCCTCACTGGGGGAATCCTTCATACTGTAAAGGTGCAAAGTTTTGGTTGAAGTAAATAAAGTTTGAACTGTGGCACTTCTGTACCAGGGGAGTTGTCTGAGAATCTTAGCTGTCTGAGAATCTTAGCTGAGGCCAGGGTTCCTTTATCTTCTACACTTGACATTTCAAGTTCACATCTTTCTAAGTCATATTACTGTGAGCTACCAATACTAGAGTCAATTAGATAAGGAGATTACTTTTGCTGTTGTTCATATCTGTTGCAATACTTCATGGGTTTTCTAGGCTGCATGACAGGAAGGAGAGGTTAGGCCTGTCTTTTTCAGGCTTATGTGTTATCTATGCCAGGATGGGACTAATAGCACCCAAGTCTAATAATGTCTGCAAAATACTTTGTCATCATTTCTTGGACATGTTGGAAATTATAATGGGCTTGAAGCAAAGATTTTGGGCCTGGGTTTCCTCTTCTTTTCCCCACAGCTGTTGCACAGAGCTCTTGTATTGTGAGAGTGAAGATTCATCTCTAATCTCTGCAGACATGTTCCTACTTGCTGTGTATGTTCTTCTTAGGTCAGAGCCCAGCATTGGATTAGTGCCAGGGATAACATTAACATGCATTTCCTTAACATGGAGAAGTGGGACAGCACATGAATATTACCATTGAAATGTCCCTGCCAGCATCTGTCCAAACTGTGCAACATTTAGACTGAGTATGGTGCTCTGGTAAGATCTGTATCACTTTCCATGTGATCTAACTTGCCCCTCTCCACTGTAACCAGTGCATCCCAGCACAGAGCTCTCTCAAAACATGTGCAGTGCTTAAATCATGTTTTGTGGTGTGTCAGAGAAGTCTCTCACTCTGAGAGATTTGCTACAGAATGGGCAGCAGCCCAGTGCTCAGGGCTTAATGCACCAGCCAGGCAGCAGAGCAGGGCAAAACAAGGACTCTACCTGATAGGGAACAAGGACTTGGCCTGGACATGCCATGAGTGCCTTGAATGCCAGGCTGCTGTTATTCAAGAGGTTTCTATCTTTATTTTTATCAAACAGAGAAGCTTTTTCTTTCAAAGCTACAAAAAAAAAAAAAAAAAACAAAAAAAAAAAAACAACCAAACAAAAAAACCACCACAACCTAAAAAACAACAAAAAATATCTACCTTTCTTTGGCAACTACTACCTAAGAGTCTAGCAGCTTAAGTCCCCCTAATAATGTCTATATGAAGTAGAGAAGGTCTGTTTTGCCACATTTTACAAATTAGGCAACCATCCTGCAATGTAAAATAACCCCAACAAAACAGAGCACTGACACAGTTGTTCTCCTAGTTGTTGAACCAGGCAATGCCTCTCTTGGTCTCATACCCTGAGTGACACAGGCTACAGGCAAACACAGCAGCCACTGAAATATTTACCCTTAGTCCCCCTCTGTGGTGTGTCCCAGCTGGCTGGAAGACCTTTCTTACTTCCACCTCAGCCCATGTAACTGAGAAATCTGGATCTGCCCTCTCATGTCTGAGCATGGATTCAGAAATCAGGCTGGTATATGCATTTTGAAAAGATACTTCTCAAAATGTTCTAGTAAGGCAAGCTAAAAAAGCTACAATTTCCACAGGAAAAAACACATTATGTATGTCTTTCAAAGGCATAACTATAGTGAAGTGTGATAATTGCCAACATGTGTATCTTATTTTCAAAATGTAATCCAGCCAATCTCAGTTAATAAACTGTATCGTGTATTTGTTTACAGTGTTCTTTGTTGAAAAGAGAAGTCCCATTTATAATAATCTCATACACATGGAAGTAATTTTATTCATGTCTTATCAGTTGGTCATGCTTTTAGAATAGTCTTTATTCCAGTTGCACTAAAGCAAGGAACATTTTAATTACAAATCTGATTAAAGAAAAATTAGTGAAACTTGTTTGCTAAGCACTGCAGACAAAATGAGAATTATTTCTGCGTTGTCTGTTGTTGTACAATATACTCTGAGCCTGCAACTCTATATATGTTGTTGTATACTCTCAGCCTGCCCAAAACCTCTGCCACATGCCAGCTTAGGCCAATATCACCTTATTTTCCTCTTTTATTCCAGTCTTTCCTACACTGAACACACATTTTAGGCATTTGCCAGATGGAAATGCTGCTGTCACCAGCACAACTTTGCAAACAATGTCTTTCAAATGCTGCTCTCCATATTGTCCAGATTGCATAATACCCAGGCAAACTAAGCCAAGTTAATGACTTCTTTAATTCCCCACTCCAAAAGAGTAGAAAGCTTGTACATAGGAGTTTAAAGGAGCAAGGACTTCCTGAAAAAAACTGTGGTGAACTTAACATCACAATTCATTTGTTTTTAACAGTTGCAGAACCAACTATTCACATTCCCAGTTCAGTTTTACATCAGATCTGACTAAGCTATGATTGTTTTAATAGAGAGAAGTAAATAGTGATGGAGTTTTTGATGGAATATATACTTTTTCATCATTGTGCTTCAGCTTTTATGTGCAGAACCTTTTTCATTGCTCTAGTTTTTGTTGGATTAAAATATTTATGTTCTCTATTTTCCTGTATTTTGCAATCCCGAAACAAGTATTAAACCATACAAAAGGGCTTTTTAATATTTCTGCCTGGTTTTGCTCCCCTTACCTTCTTATTGCTAGCAAACAGATCAACTGTGAGATACCCATATTCCCTCTGAGCAGTCTTGCTTCCCAAATAGCTTCCTGGACATCAGTGGATGTCCTTGTTTTGTCTGGCAGCAGCTACAAAACTGTGATTTACCAGCCCAGTGAGATTCTGGCAGTTCCAACACGGCGACTAGCCTGACAGAAATACAATTGTTCCTTTAATTTATATGCTTACAAGCCCAACAGAAGCAGGATCAAATGAAGGAAAATTTGGGAAGGGAATCTAGGGTAAAAGCTAAATAGCTGTGAACACAAATATCACAATCTGGCTCTTGATCATAAACAGTGTTGTTGAATGCTGTAGGACTGTTGCAGATGTTTTGTGATGCAAAAGAGAGAGGAAATCCTTGGCATTTGAAGATCACCTGTGCATGCCAGGATGCTTCATGCATAAAAACATTAACTTTGCACCCCAATCACCATCTGCAGATACCATTTCAGCTCTATTGCAGAAATTGTGCCAGTAGCTTGTCTGGACAAATGGAAATTATTATGCCTTGGCTTAATTCAGCTACAATGTCATGAAGGATTTTTCTTTATAAGACTTCATCCTACTTACACCATGTGTCCCCAAATCATCTTACTTATTTGGCTGTTTCAAAGGAACACTTTACAAACTTATCCTTTTGGTTGCTAAATTATACAATAAAAGTGCAATTCAAATGCAGAGCTAATTCCACAACATTTCATTTCATCTAGTTTATTGTTTCATGACGTTTATTAAATGTTTAAGAGGCCAAAGTCTTGTAATACCCAAAGAATGGAAGATAGTTAAGACCCACATCTAAAATGAATGAACTTGTCAAACCCTGTAGGATCTGACAATAAACATCAGGTTCTTTTATGCTAATAACTCCTTTACAGAAATCTGCACTTCATAAAACTGGAATTGCTTTGTTAGATTCATGCATCTGATTACTGTGAACGAGGATGCTGGGTACTCAGGGGACTGGCAGTGGGAATGGGTAAGGGCATGCAAAGCCACCCAGCCCTCCATCAGAAAACTTAGTATGGCTGACAAAAGGCCATATGGAGGTGTTGAGGGAAAAGCTGCCCAGAGTATTTAGAGCAGTGAAGTGCCACACTTGTGAATACCAATTTTAGAAAGTCAAATTTTATAGGTCACTCAGTTCGGAAGTTGGAGGATGAGAAGTGGAAGTCTGAGACTTCGGTTCTTTCCTCCTTTGGGCTGCTCAAAGACACAGAGTAGGCTGGAGAAATTATTGCCACTTGCTCAAAAATATTCACTCTTTTTGGCTGCAATGGTCTTGCTTTCTGTTCCTCTGGCATCACAGAGCAGCTCTCAGTGCCCTCACCTGGGAGATTTCACCAGCGAGGGGCCGGCAGAAGCCAACCATGAGCCCCCGTGCTGATCTCTTGTAGTCCATTCCCATGGCTTTTGTTATTTCAGCTCCAGTGTGAAGGTCCACCTGGATGCTCAGCCAGACTTCAAGAGTCAGGCGAAAACCAGAACAGAGAGACCACCATTGCAAATTGCACCTTATGAGAGATGGGCTGCTGAAGGTTGAGTATGAGTTAAAGAACAGGAGGGAACTTCAAAGGGTGAAGAGCCTGGACTTGCAGGTTGTTTTCCTTAGTGTGGATGTTGCATGAAAGAACTGCAGTAAGAGCCTCTGAAAGTACATCTGAAATGCTGACACCCCAGGCAACAGGTTGTACACAGACTTGTCCTGACCTTGGCTAAGGTACATGGAAAAGATTCCCAGCCTTGTACTGCATGTCCTCCCATTTGATCTCATGACATGTTTGTGGTTTTGGAGGTTATTTTGTTTCGTTTTTGTCCATCAGAATGTCAAAGGAATGCAGATAGAAGGTTGATTTATTCTGGGTTTTGGTTTTGGGGTTTTTTTCCCACAAGAGGAGTGAGGTCTAGTGGAAACTACTTACTCCAAAGTGGAAATTTCCTTGGCTCCAAACATGCAGGTGCCTAAGGAGACCTTGCTTCCTTGCTCAGGCAATGGATACTATATCAAACTGGCCTGGAGGATTAAACAGTACTTTGTTTAGGGGTACTGCTATGAGAATTTCCAGTATGGAAATGAAAGGTGGCTTTAGCTTGAAGAGAAAGAAAAACTAAGGATTAAGTGCTAGCAGTCTTGCATCTTTTTACTAATGAGGGCATAATTGGTTGACTGCAGGGTTAACCCCATGACACTTCAAACTGTGTCACTTTCTGTGGGAGACACTAAAAAGTAAAAATGAGGAAATACAGGAATGAGAACTTTAACTGTCAAGTGAAGATAGTTTTATGGTGTTAATGCAGACAATATAGAAAAGTGGCCTTTGCCTTTCGTATAGGTCCTGTTGAAGTAATTAGCACTAAAGAAATGAAGCATTGGGAAGTCCTGTAATGTCATTAAATATTCATTTCTAGTAAGTCATTTAAATTAGAAGCATTGAAGAGAGAAATCATTCCGAGACTTCTCACAATCTGTTGAACTGTTAGTTGGGAATAAGGAGCGGGAGTGGGGAAGGAAAAGTGGTTTTGGTTTTGTTTTCTTTTTCAACTCAAAGCCTGAGCTGTAGTTCACCACTATTATTGATGAATCCCTTGCTATTTCACTCATGTAGTCACATGATGCTGACCAAAACTAGGAAGGAAATGTTTGAAATGTGTACCTAAGGCCCTTCTCCTGCTTCAGCAATTTGTAATGAGGGATCTAGAGTAGTATCAACCAGAAAAGCTGCCCAAGGTGTTGGTTAACACTTTGTTGAAGATTTATTACTATCCAAAACATGAAAAATTCTTCTCAGTTGGCTGGCATTATAGTAGGGAGATCTCAATAGAAAAGAAAGCATATACTGAGGCAATGTTTGAAAAAATTCCCATTGTACTACTCAGTTGCCAGCCAATGTCATCCACATTTGCTTGGTAGCAAAAAGATTTCCAGCATTTCTTCTTACTAAAATGAAACATTATATATATGTATCATTTTAAATTAAATCACATACATTTAGTTCTACTTTGAAAAGGAAAACAAGGTTCACACCACTTACAGTTTGGCTTCACTTCCTACCACTCAGTTCTCTCTTTTTTCAATCATCTTTAGGCAGAAATTCCACTGCCAACCAGTTTTAAGCACGATGCCTTTGATTGAATGGGCCCAAGCTTATGCAGCAGAGAATAAAGGGCACAGTGCTACAGCTTTAAAGGAAATGCCATCAAAGGAACTCCACCCACAGACTGGGAGTCTGGAGTCTGACTTACCATGTGAGCTGAGCTCACATGAACCCCGAGTGCATCACAGTTAGTGCTTTGCCCACGAGACTACAGCTAGCCAGGAGAGCAGTCAGGTGGCCACCTTGCATCATAAGCAAATGGAAAACTACTGAGGCAGGGACGTCTTCTGTCCTTGACCTGTGTTTCCAGCTGTCTGTTACCATTAATAATTCTTGTTTGGGTTGGGACTGTGTTATCCTTGGTGCAGTACAAAGAGTCAAGTGATTTTTTTTCCGCTTGAAATGTGTTTGCCATGACATGTGGACACTGACAGCATCCTGGTCTCCATTTTATTCTCTTGATAAAGCTACACAAGAGCCAGAGGTGCTGGATTTCTGTCTGCAGAGCATCACTGAAATGCTGAACTCTGGTGGGACCACTTTCGACCATAGGACAGATTGCCTAAGGTTAAGGGGACTCTCCTTAACCCAGAGATCACAACTTTGTAGCCATCCAACAGGGTTCCACAATCATTCATCAAAACCACTAAAAGTTTAAGAGGAAATACTTCAAACTCACTATATACCCATCAATGTTAAGATGAATCTTCAAATAGACTGGAAAAAGACACTGAGCAGTCCTTCTATTTGGAAATAATATTTTTTTTTCTAGAAAACAGTGAATTTTTACCCTCTCTCACCTTCCCTGTATACCAATTCTTCAAAAGGCTGAGCAGCCTGTAACAGAGGTATTTCCCTATTTCCATCTATTAGCACTCATTGATCTGCTGTATCACACATAGATTGCCAGCTGTCTTTGGGCCTGTCTTTCTATTCCAGTTCTGAGCAGCACTGAGCATGACAGATTCAGGGCCTTCAGAAACAAGGATGAATAATGCCTGTACAGAGCTCCACTAGCTTCTGAAGTGTAGCTCTTGAAAGTGTGGACAAAAATACAAATTCATATTATTTTACCTCTGTTTTCCGCATTCACGGGGGCAGTGGAGTGAGATCTGTCCCTCCAGAGTTGTCACAGTGCTGAGCCAGTTGCCCTCCCAGTAGTGCTCCTGAGAAGAATGGGCACAGGGAGCCTCTTGCAGTGTCACTTCTCATGGGCAGAATAAAAAACTGCCAACAGATGCCTAAATGTACCATTGCTCAGGAAGGAGATGTTAGCAACAGCTCCTTGCAAAAGGCTGCCAACTTCTTTTTGCAGACTAAGTATTGTACACGTGCATATTAAACATCATGATTCTCCTGAATAGCCTTAAGTACTTTCTGAATAACATAAAAGAACAAACAATGCTTTTAAAGCAATCTTGGTGCTCTATCTCCCCTTTTTTCCTCATAGTATACAGTCATTATAAACATTAAAATGTGACAAAGTAAAAAGTATTTTAAAACCCGTAACCTAGATGTTATTAAAATTGGTACTTATAACATAAGAAAATGAAGAACAACTTTTTCAAATAAATTATAAAGGTGATGAAACCTTTACCTTCAAACAGGTTTTGGATTGTTAATTTTGGTAGTGCACCTTTTAGATGCAATTATAGGGCACATCTGTTTTTATAGAGAATAAATGATTACTGTGTGCAAATCTAGCCTCAGTGGTGTTTGCATGGTGTTATGTTCCGCTGGACAGGCAGTTCTGTGCACTCAGTGGCCCTCTTGCACATATCAGATGTTGTCAACATTTTGGCATGGAATTCACTTAGTGCCACTTTCTGGCTCCATGCTCATGGCCCTGAGGTGCCACATTGCTCCTGTGGGCAGAGGGAGCAGACAGTTGCATCATCCTGCTCTTGCACCTGTTCTGGAGGTTTTTATTTTCCTCTGCCTCTTCTGTAGCTATATGGATGCTCCGACACAAAAGGGAGATGGAGTGGTTTAACAGTAATGCAAGAGTGTTTGACAACATTTGAGTATAAAAGCACCAGTTTTAATGAGTACTTCTGGAATTATTAAAATGCATAGCAGCGGAGAAACAAAAGAACAAGTTATTTGTTTTTATTATAACTGGCAATTTACTAAGAAGCAGACTGATGCTAATGAAACTATTCATATGGGCAAAATGGGCAGGACTTGTCTCTACAGCTCTCTAAGGCTGAAATTCAATCACTTTGGTTAATTTGTTATTATCTTCTTGTCCTTCACAAGTAAATTAGTGTATCAATTTCTCTCCTCCCCACCTTTCTGATTCTCTGGTTCTAGAACCTGAAGGTATCAATTTAAATAATTCAGCAGATGCTGCTGTCTGTAACCATAATTTCAGACAGGATCTTGGACACTTTTTTTGAAAAGATTGTCAGAACAAGTCTTCTCTCCTGGATGCTCTCTTAAACCACAGTCATGGTGTGCCACCCAGAGTTGGGATAGTAAAGCCTGGGCACAAAATGGCTCTGGGGAGAGTATGAGGTCCTTTCCTGTCAAGTATCCCCCTCCATGTTTCCCTAGAGATGAGTGACTTTAAATACAACTTAAAAATAAATGTATCTTCCCATGAAAAAACACAGGGAAGAAAACAACGTCTCCAGTAGCTACATAGATACAATGTGTGATGGAAAATTGATGCCTAATATGGTGCAAATGATTACCTATGCTGGTTTTATTTAGCTATGACTCACTTCTAAACAGATCATTCCTCATCCTGCAAGGGACAGAGTGGAGAGAGAGATAAAGAATATCAACCCAGCCCCAGCTTATTTTGCTGGCAACACATGAAGGCTTCCTTAAAATGTCCATTTTCCCTCTTCTGTGGTGACTTCTACTGGGATCGACATTCCATGTCCCACTCTGCACGAGATAACAGTCTGCATTTCCATGTGCCAAACAGTATTTTTAGCACATATTACAATTCCCTAGATGGAAAGCAAAACCACAATGTTGTATCTCAGTCCAATGGTATCACTTCAGGCTACAGCTGGTGCTTAAGTCATACATCCTTAATTATATCAGATACAGAGTGGGATCACATTCTGTGCCCTGGAAGGTTACTGTGGCATGTCATGTGTCAAATCACACCACAAGCAAAAAATATTCACTGTACCTTTTTTGGGCAGTTCTTGCAAAATATAACCTGCATGCACCTTCCCCTTCTGTGCATGTGTAGGCAGACAGGCACCAGAAGTGAGCTTGGGCTCTGAATCCCAGGGGTGCCCTGTTTGAGTCTCTCCCAGGGTTTGATTTAGCCACCCTTTCCTGCACAGCACCTACATCAGTGTGGTGAGTTCCAGCCTTGGAGCTGGTGCCTGACCTTCAGGTACTGCACTGAGCCACGGCTGAGTCCAGCCCCTGCTCCTGGCCCTCACCATCTTTTCAAGGATGATGTACCAACCTTTCTGAGTTTTTCCCTGGCTTAAGCACAACCAGAGCTCCACATGACCACACAAAATGTTCCTGCAAACACAGCGGAAGGGAGGATGATAGCACATAGCTGTAGGGTGGGAGAGGGTGGACAGATTCTTTCTTACAAAAAGAGAACTGAACACACCAGAACTGAAAGCATTCATAAAACTACAGGCACTGCTCACTATCAACAGCATGAGCAACCTACCAAAAATATCCACCTTGTACTTGTCTTGCTTGAAGACAGGTACAGATGAAACTCTTGGGAGATAGAAATCTCTGGCATAAACCATGATGTTTCCTGAGGGGAAACGTTGCAATGAGACCTGGTGTTCATGGAGGCTTAAGAGACACAAAAAGCATCTAGACAAGGTGTATTCCATGTATATTTCTGGGCTGTCTCATTTTTATACTCACTAGGGAAAATACAATCTTTGAACTTTTATATATATTTTTTCAAAACCAAAGGATTGAGAAAGAAGAATCCCTTGTGGGTTTGGGGATTTTTATTTTTTCATCTGTAAAATTATTGTAACATCTTGAAATTATTTTACAAATTCAGAATTGTACCACACTGAGAGTTATAGGATTTTTAACAAACAAGATTTGGTTCGACCTCCATGTTTTTAAAGTTAAGAAAATGAACCCTGACTTTTCTGTAAATAACCTTTTAGAGAAATGATTCACAGAGCACACAATGACGAGAAAACATATTTGCTACTTCACAGGGACAGTTGTAGCAGGAAGGGAAGAGGCTTCTGACCAGGTACCCATCAAATGATGACATGAGATATGTGACCCTCCTTATAAAATTCTGGGACATCTGTTTAACAGTAAGCTCCTGCTGGCATGATTTCAAATCCTGACCAGAAATTAATTCTCATCCACAGCTGTCCAAAGCCCAAATAAATTAGCTCAGGTGTTTCCCATTGCTTCATTCTGATAGGAAAGACTAAAATGTTTGCATGCCATGAGCATTGTAGATGTGCAAATCTTGGCCACTAAATAGAGCTTGATATGGTCTCATCTATCGTTTTGATACAGCTGAACATTTTGTGGAGTAGATTATAGAAGAGAAATTACTGCTAAAGACCCCAAAAAGAGGTATAGCCAGTGAGTGTTGAAATTCTACCATTCCTCAGAGAATATAAAATTATTGAGCATTGAATATGTATTATATGTGAGCAATGCTTCAAGTTTATAATCTTGTTATTGATCTTTATTTGTATTTGGATCTAGTTTGGTACAGTAGAATGAAAGGGTCTTAACTTAAAAATAATTTTCTGCTACCATTGTGACAACTTCTCTTTGTTTCTTAAACAGATGGGGAATGCCTCCCCAAAAAGAGTACAATAAAGAAGTCATGCACGCTGACTTGTACTGGCACAAGTGCTTTTATAAGGAGTCAATTTCTCACTGGAAAAAATTACAGCTATGAATTTAAAGATTGTGTTAAATGACTGAGTTCAGTTGAAACCTGATCCCAGTCCTTGCAACCTGTAAGTATTCTTAAAACTGACAAAATTAACAAAACCCTACATATTTATTTATATATCAACATTATTGCAAATAATTGGATATTGCCTCCACTTCTTCCAGATGGGAACTCAAGCTGCAGACAGATCTCTGACTAGGCAGGCCCTCCCTGGCTTTACCTTCCTCCTCCTGTCTTTCAGGGTTCTTAGAAAGGAAAGAGGACAGGGTGTATGTCACGTTTACATTGACCGCCCTCTCCTGCAGCTGTTGGCAGGACACTCTGCAATGAAGCTCATGTCTTTTACATTCTCCTAGTTTTGTTTTCTAATCTATCAGAGCTTAGGTTATGGCAGAGAGCATTTCTTTGGCTGCACAAAATAGAGCAAAGGAACCCACTTGTGGTTATATATATATTTAGGTTGATTTATTCTATGAGGGGCTGTTTGTTACCCTCAAACTGTGCTGTAGATCACTGAACATAAGTGATCCATACTACAACAAATTTTCTGAGTAATTTTGCCTTAGACCTTAATACACACACTCAATAAATACCATGGTGGAGGTGGAGCTGTACCCAGCAATGATTCCTGGAGGAGGAGGTTTCAGTGATCCCTGAAAGAAGGTCCTTCCTTGTCTAAATGGGAGTGTTAGGAAACCTTCACAGTGCTGGGGATTTTGCCTGTCCTTTCACTGTGCCATCAAGCAGTATGTCAGCATTTTGGGCAGCATTTCAGATGTTTTCTCAGTTACTTTTGTTTATGGTGACTCTGTGAAGGTAGTTCTGTTTCACCAAAGATTACCATTATTTGCACCTGTTTCCAGGGCATGCCATCCTTGGATTATCCTTCTAGTGTGATCACTTATTCCTCACTGCTCAGGACTGTAATGCTGGAGAATGCAGTAATGCTGGAGGAAGGTTACAGAGTAAGCTTCTCTATAGTTGAAAGAGACAGAAAACTAAAGGATCTGCAACCACTGCATAAATAAGCCACTTGACACCTTTAAAAGCTTCAACTTACTCTATTTTTGGAATAAAACTAGCATCTGTGCTGACAGCTTACATGCCAAGTTTCAGCTTGATGCAAATTTGAGAAATCCTGAATAAAAACTGCTAAATCTCAAGAGCACATAAACACTACCTGATCCTAACTGACGTTCAAAACAGACAGTAGCTAAGCTGCAGTATTTATATAGTAGACTGCTTCATACTCTGAAAGATAGAAACTAATCTTCTTTAGACATGCTTTACCAAGTGTACAATTGGGTCACCTGAAAGGTTATTATAAATAGAACTACTTGGATAAATACAAATGACATTATAATTTGGTATCACTGTCTTGGGAAGGAGCCTGTACTCCTGCAATGCTCTCCAGCAAATCAGGCACCTTTATACTCAGTAACAGTAAATCCTGCAATATCAGCTGAAAATGTGGGACACTGTGTGTATTGAATTGAACCTGGCTGGATGCCAGACACCCACCAAAGCCTCTCTATCACTCCCCTCCACAGCTGGACAGGGGACAGAAAATATAAGAAAGGGTTCATGGCTTGAGGATAAGGACAGAGAGAGATCACTCATCAGATGCCATCATGGGCAAAACAGATGCAAATTAGAGATATTAACTGAATTTATTACTAACAGAATAATGAGCAGGATAATGAGAAATAAAATAAGACCTTCCAAACAACCCCCCCCAACCCCTCCCTCCTTCCCAGCTCCACCCCCTCCCGAGCAGTGAAGCAGGGGAGTCAGGGTATGGGAGTTATGGTCAGTTCATCACACATTGCTTCTGCTGCTTCTCAGAGAGAGGAGTCCTTCTCCTGCTCCAGTGTATTTTCAACAAGTATTATAATTTATATAGGGAACTGGTACAGCTGTTAATTATCTCTTGTTTATATATTTTATTTTGTAATTCCAGGGTTCTCTACTGCCTTTCTGTTTGTGCTCAGGAACTCCACTGAAGGTGAAGGCTTTTGCAAGAAATATCAAAATATTTATGTTTTAAGGAGAATAAGTTCAGGAAAATTTTTAAGGGAAAAGATTTCTTGAAAGATTCAAGGAGAAAGATATATTAACCCCATTATCTAGACCAATTCTTTGCTTTTATAATGTTTCTGCCCCTACAGTTAAGCACTGTGGTGGAGTTTTCTTAATACAGGGATACTTTGTGGGGCAAGGACAGAGGATGGATTATGAACCACTTGGTGCACATTTCCTCTAAAGGTGAGAGAAGCAAATTAGCATTAGCATTTGTTCATTCATTAGGTAAATTTAGTCACCATTACATTAGTAGTGTTTGCATTGCTCCTTTTATCCCACACAAACCATGGAGATTTTTTGTGCTTTTTGGCAGACAAGGAGGTTTTACTAGAATAGATGCTGTTTAAGAAGGAACAAGTTTTGAGTGAGTAGAGGTGTTTATATAAAATAAGCTATAAAACACATCTTGATCTTATTTACTTACATTTGTGGGGGTTTTTTAAAGGCCCTTGGTGAATGCACTCATGCAACATGCACTGAGCACTGCCTGTAGCCATGTGCCAGTGGAGCAGGGTGTTTGAGTGGCATCCACATCGCACAGCACAGGGATGCCCTTGGCACCCACCTGTGAGCACTTCTGGTGCTTCTGGAAAATCATGAGTTGTGTCACTTGCTGCCTCTTGCTGGCACACAGGGAGCTTCTGGTGTCTGAGCCCACACTGCCTGAAGAAATGTCCTAAAGCTGCAGCTTCTGCCCAAACCTGCTGTGAAACCTCAGGTGTGCTCGTCAGAGGTATGAACATTTCAGTTTGTATGTGTGATGGGCCTGTAGTGACACTACAGAACAGTCAGGGGTCTTGTTGGGAGTTTTTCTCTCCCTTCTGTGATTTTGGTCTGTGGCTGTGGCAAAGCACTGCAGGGTGTTCCTTGTCTCTACTCTCTAGTCCAGGCAAATTTCTGGAAAGCAGCCACTGCGTCTATGGCGGTGCCTAATGGGAAATTTGCAACTAATAGCAGTGGGGGAAAGTTAAGAAAATCTTGGGAAGGTGAAGAAGTAGGGTTTGAAACTGATGGTGTTTACAGGAGACAGAGGAGAAAGCCCTCTTACACTTAGAAGAAAACTGGCTTTCTCAAGCAACTTGCCCTGAGCAGGGAAGATGGGAAAGTGAAGCAGTCCTGGAAGAGGAAAGGCTGAGCCTAGGAAAGCCAGGCTGGCACAGCACCCAACAGGCTCTGCTTGGCCAGGTCCTGAGCTGGGGCACATCAGTACCTGTGCTACAGTTCTGCAGCTGGATCCAAACCAGATTCCTGCTGCACATGAGGAACCAGATTTTGGGACAGCTGTCCTCAGGGCTTGCTCTGCTGCAGGAACAGCACCGCTAACACTTGTAGAGGCTCACCCTCTGCTTTGGATTCCCATGAGGCTGTAGCCACAGATGAAAAGCAGAGGTGATTTCTCTTACAGACCAGCCTGAGAAGTGTGGCAGGAAGGTTGTAGATTCATCAGCAAGGACTGCACCATTCAGTGGTAGGGCAGCATCTTCCCCAGCCCTCTGATTCCAGCCCTCTGATTCCAGCCACCATCATCATATGTATGCCAGAGGCCTTTCTTCCTTGGGAGACTCAAGACTTCCACAAATTCAGACATCCTTCCTATTTGTAGAAGTTAGCCATTAATAGGAAAGGCAATTAGAGTTAGCTAACCAAGACACTGGAAGAAGCAGGCACTGTACCCATCCCATTTAGAGATTGCAAAGGAAATACCACAGGTTGCATTAAAAATGTGAAAGTCTTGACAGTCTGCAAGCATGCAGCTCTCAATCCTGCCCAAACCAACATATGGGGTTAACACTGTCTATGCCATCTGCCCTAACAATTTCAAGGACACTCACGCAAATCACTGTATGCATGATCTTATCCCATATTTATTACCTTTAAAGCTCGAAATCTAGGTACTTCCATCCTGTCAGACATGTCTGCGAGCTAATAAGTAATTTCCAAACACCAGGAACCCCGAGTGCGATGCTCTCAGCGAGGCCCCTGCCCCGGAGAAGCCGCTGAGCGGGCGCTGGAGGGAGCTGCAGCCCCGGCTACCGCCGCCTCTGCCGGCAGCCTCCGCTCGCTCCCCAGCACCCTCTGTTCCTACGGCTCCTCCCAGGCTTTGAGGACGAGCAAATTGGAATTATTTAAATTGTATCTATCGCTGTCACTTCAGTTCAAGAACGCTGTCTGTTTAAAGAAATCAGACTCGTTTGTTAACCACTAAGTAAGAGGAGATTTACAAAGCCATGCTAAACAAACGTTAATTCTAACAGTGGTTTACAATTTTATAGGTCACATGACAAAAGTACAGAAGCTACTTTGTGAATTAAACATTATTACTGCCACCTCATTTGAACCTTCTTTAGCATGGCATATTTGTTTCTTATTTCCAGTTTGAATAGAAATTGGATAAAATTCTGTGCCTAGCATCTGCCTCTATCTCATTTAGAAATAAATTCCAGATCAGATGTGACAAAAGTAGTGGGCTACCTCCCAGCCTTAACAGCTGTCCCTTGCTATACCTTGGAGAGGACCATGCTACTGCTACATTCTGTACAAGTGAAATTAACTGAAATTTAGATTGAATAACCAACACCAGCTTTCTGGAGAGAAGAAATGGAAACCTTAGTAAAGCTGAGAGGTCGCTAAATGAATGCTCTTCACTTGGTGAGTTTTTCTCTTGCCATATCTTTCTTCCAATGTTTGCATAAACTGAATTATCACAGATAAGCTCCCTCTGAAAAAGCCATTGCATTTCTAAAAGGGAGGCTAATGATTTCTTTCAACCCAAAGGCCCTGTCCCATGGCAAGAGGTAATGTAATATTCACCTTATTCAGGCAGACAAAAGTGAGTTAATCACTTACATAGAATATATAGCTTAGGCACCAGAGTCCATAAGCCTTTTTCATTTGGCTGGAACAGCTGTTATACTCCACCAGTCAGTGATGACAAGGAACTCAAAGTGAAAATGTAATGATGCCAATAAGACAGAATTTCTGATTACCTCTTCCTTCACTGTACTAGGAATGCCCAAGCTGGATGCATCCCAGCTGGTGGTGTACCTTCAATCAAACGTTTACCATTTGCCAAAGAGATATAATTGTCTGCCAAGACAACCCCACTTGCATATAAGTGCTTCAGATGATTATCCAAGTTCTTTGCACCATTTTTTTAATAAACATTTATAAATAACATTTTATTTTTTTAAATGAGACCTTTCAAGTACTGGGGAATAGCCAAAGGGTAAGTGAGAGCCATAGATTCATCTAATGTTAGTCATAAGGAAAATAACATGGGCTTAGTTTAGGAGGGTTTGAGTGCACCTTGCATATGTGCTTCTGGAATAAAAGGAGCTTTTCTCTCTTGCAAATGAAGACATGTGATACAGGGACTAAAACAGTAAGCCAAGCTCAAGGTTGACATATTTTCAAATTTGCAGCAAGAATAGCAAATATAAATGGACTAGCTTGTTAGCAATGGCAGGTGGATTCACAATCATTTGGACTCTTTTGGGCAAATTTCTTAAATTTCTTCAAATTCTTCAAATTTCTCTAGAAGTCCAACTTCAAGAGAAACAAGTGGCTGCAAAAAGGGGAGGCTGGACAAGACTGGGGCCAACCCTTACAAGCTCTGAGGTTGTGCAGTCTCAGAACAGTCATGATTTGTGAGCAGACGTGCACTTCCATCTCCCCTAAAGGATGATATGGACACATGGCACAGGAGGGTACCACAGCTTGGGAGTTAGCAGGCCAGGGAGTCCAGAAGCTACAGTGTCTCTAATTTTTGTGATTCACATGGCAAGTGTGGTGAGCTCTCTAACTGTAGTTGGCAGAGTAACAGGTGGATTTCAGTGGCATCTTGCCTGAGTTCTGCCAACAGGTCACTGAGAAAGATGCTTCTTTGTAAAACATTTCCATTTCAATGAATCAGATCTTTCTGTTGAAACAGAATGTTTTGCTGAAAACCTGTTGTGTTGGAAAACTCCCAGCCATGTCTTTCTCTCCTACTCCCATGGAGAGGAAATGTGCTGTCTCCAGCCTTTGCTTCCTCTTTTGATGTTTCAGCCATCCTGTGCTTCCTCTTGTGCCCACTCAGGGTCCATCTCACAAAGGACACATCTCTTAAATAGCCTAAATATTTTGTACTGGGAAGTGTATGAGATCTTCAAAAGGTATAAAGAGAAGGAAACAGTATTACTCCAGAAGAGAGACACAGTACAGATGTGTGATGGGAATACATCAGCAACTGAATAGGAAAATCCAGCCTTTTCTGAAGGACACGTGTCATTTCAATTCCTGAAATACCAGTTTGCAAAGAGATGTTTGACACCATTTGATGGCAAACACTAGTAAACCATTTGAGGAACAGGGAAAATCCTGTAACAGCCCAAACCTATCCCCTAATACTCCTGAATTAAACCAGGGGTGATTTTGGCTATAGCTGAATTTGACTTCTGACTGCAGAGAAAAATATGAGATCCCATCAGTATTTGTCATGACGATACTAGGCAATTTAGGGAATTTAGCCCTTTTTATTTTTTATATTTGTGTCTCACTCCCAAATGCCAGTCTCTGTGAGTGTATCTATTACTTGTAAGCATTTAGTAATCATTTGTGAACAAATGTTAGCATTTGGTCTGGTTCCATCTGTCATTCCTAGTGGCGGTCTGCCTGGCCACGTCATTGCACAGAGATGTGCCAGTGGCTTTTCCCCCCTCCTGACAACTCAAATTCATTGGATAGAAGAGATATATTTGTGAAGTATTTTAAAATAAGTTGTCAAGAAGGTATTATTCCAGTTTAAAAGGTCAACACCCTGCTAAGGCAGGACTGTTCTTCCCTAAGTACAAGAAAATCTGTTCAGGGTCACACGCTGTCGGTGTCCCCCCACAGTTACTCAGGGGTGATACTGCAGTGTGCATGTGTTTATCTGAGCCAGCAGCATGGTGTGCCAGCATGGGGTCGAGTGAGGCTGCAAACTCCTCCAGGAACAGAAAGAACTGTAGACACAGCCAACATGTACTTGGGCATGAGCAACAGTTTTCAGTTGAACTTACCCTTGGCCCCTTTCACCAAAAATTCAGTGAAGTAGCTGACACCATGTGATTTAAGATTTTTAAGCAGCTTACAAGAGATGTAAAAAATCAAGGAAAGTGTCCTTTGAAATATAGGCATTGAGTGTGTTTGGCCCTTTGTCAAGGCTCCCAGGCCACTTGGCCAACAAATTCATGGAGTCTGTAGAATGGCAGTTGCATACTTCTGTTTAGTTTTGAAAATTGTGTATGTGGTATATCCCACAAATCTTACTGCTAGAATGTCTTTATCATGTTTTCTTACTGATCCATTGCCCACTACCCCAGTTCATCACTTTGCCAACAAATTACTGCAGGGTCTACATGCATCACCTCATTACATGCAGCACTGCTGCTCCCAGCCAGCATCCATTCATGCTAGAAAACTGAAAGCCTATATATAGATATGTCTTTCCCAGCTGTGGTTATATCTTTGACTCCCTTGTGGATCTATGAATGATATTGAAATACTTTTAGTTTCAAACTCTGGGCACCAGATGTATGCTACATTAGTTAAAAGTAAGAAAATGTTTTTGCTAGTTCAGTATATGGTCATTTTGCTCTCTTACAAAAATAGGAAAAATTTTTGTGCCTATTTTCATAATTGTCATGAGTCAAAATATTCATCTGAATTAGTTGAGTTCAATAGAGCACTTGAGCTTCAAATAGCACAGGAGAGCATGGACAACAGAAGTTGATGTCTTTGATGTTGCATTAGCTTTTTTGTGAGATAATCTTGGTAGAAAACTATTTCAGTGGTTTTGACACTGTCAAAAATCAGGCCTTTATAGCTCAATGGAACTGAAAAAATATTAATTTGTTTCTATACTTGCCTTTCTACATATTTTTTTTCTTTATTTCACTCTCTTTGTAGGCTCAATGGAGCAAATCCTTCCATGTTTCAAGCTGGCACAGCTCCACAAAACAGTTGTGCCATTTATTTCTAGCTGGGGACTGCCACTGGGTGCAAAGCTGCTTATACTGAAGCTGCTGAAATTACTATCATTATGTTGTTTCCTGGCACGGACAGGAAAAAGATGAGTGAGTGTTTGGGGCCTTTGTTTTAAGTGCAAGAGGCCACTTATTCACGCAAACTGCTGAAAGCCACTGGGAAGTAAACACAGTGAGGAGAGCGAAATTCTTGGAAAACTAGATCTCATATTTAACTTGGTAAGGAGACAAAGCCATTTCTTAATGAAACCTAAAAAAAACCTCCAGGTCTGCCAGTTCCTTCAGAAAGGAAAAGCCTTTTTCAATGTGTTAAATTAACACTGCAGTACCTATTGTGCCATTGCTTTTATGACTCTCACAGAAATATTTCCCACAGCTCCTGCAGGAGCTGCTTATGTAGTGCCAATGCTCAGAAAACCCATCACGTGGTTTGCCTCCACCTGAAAAACAATTTTGAAGATTTGTTTCACGTGGTCTGTAATGCTTTTCACACTGTTCCTGAAGCTGGGAGAATAACTCTTCTTCAGACACAAAATTAGAGTGATCTGAAGGAAACTTGTTTCGTCTGGCAGCTAGTAGTTTGAAGAGCTTAAACTGGATGCAGGTTGGTGTACAAAACATTGTCCACCTCTCACGCAGCAGGGCTCCTGCAGCTTCACAGACCAAGCCAAGTGGCAGGTCAGTACCAAGCCAGTGCGTGTGACATCTGGTCTAGAGGTTGTCTTGCAACCAGTTCAACATAGCACCTCTTCTGAAGATGGCATTTCTTCACACACTTACAGCAAGGCTCCAGCACAGCCAGGGAGCTGCCCTGGGGCTCTGACAGCGGTACCGCCTCCAGCTGCCCGGGTCCTGCCCAGGACCCAGCACTGCACAGCCCTGGCGCCGCTCTGGCTTTGCCAGCAGGGATAGGATCGGTTACACGTTCATTCCTCATGATACGGTGCAGTCCTTTGCAATAAGGCTTCGACTCCACGATACGGCATAGTGGGCACGGTGTTATTTGGTCGAAGGTTGGACTTGATCATCTCAAAGGGCTTTTTCAACTTTAATGATTGGACGATTTGTGCATTTTCTCGCTGGAGCGTGACCCGAAGCGGCGAGGAACGTGCCGTGGGGCGACAGCGCCGTGTGAGAGCTGGCACGGCCAGCACGGCCCCAGCACGGTGTGAGAGGTGCCACTGCCAGCACGGCCCCAGCACGGTGTGAGAGGTGCCACTGCCAGCACGGCACCAGGGGGGTTGTGAGAGGTGCCACTGCCAGCACGGCCTCAGGGGGGTGTGAGAGGTACCACTGCCAGCACGGCCTCAGGGGGGTGTGAGAGGTGCCACTGCCAGCACGGCCTCAGGAGGGTGTGAGAGGTACCACTGCCAGCACGGCCCCAGCACGGTGTGAGAGGTGCCACTGCCAGCACGGCACCAGGGGGGTTGTGAGAGGTGCCACTGCCAGCACGGCCTCAGGGGGGTGTGAGAGGTGCCACTGCCAGCACGGCCTCAGGGGGGTGTGAGAGGTACCACTGCCAGCACGGCCTCAGGGGGGTGTGAGAGGTGGCACTGCCAGCACGGCCCCAAGGGGGTTGTGAGAGGTGGCACTGCCAGCACGGCCCCGGCACGGTGTGAGAGGTGCCACTGCCAGTACGGCCTCAGGGGGGTGTGAGAGGTGCCACTGCCAGCACGGCCCCAGCACGGTGTGAGAGGCGCCACTGCCAGCACGGCCTCAGGGGGGTGTGAGAGGTGCCACTGCCAGTACGGCCCCAGCACGGTGTGAGAGGTGCCACTGCCAGCACGGCCCCGGCACGGTGTGAGAGGCGCCACTGCCAGCACGGCCTCAGGGGGTTGTGAGAGGCGCCACTGCCAGCACGGCCCCGGCACGCTGTGAGAGGTGCCACTGCCAGCACGGCCTCAGGGGGGTGTGAGAGGTGCCACTGCCAGTACGGCCCCGGCACGGTGTGAGAGGTGGCACGACCCCAGGGGGGTGTGAGAAGTGCCACTGCCAGCACGGCCTGTGCCGGCAGACCAGCACCCGGCATCACCCGGCGTGACGGACTCGCGGCCGTGCCTAGCGGTATCCGCCCCGAAAGTCCTTCACCCAGCTGTATATTTATATATATTTTTATATTTATGTTCATATTTGTTTATTACTCGTCTATTTCCTCGTCGCCACTCCCGGGTCTCGTCAGTGCCCCACACCCGGCCCGGCACCCCTTGCCAGAGCGGCTGCGCCGGGGCAAGCCGCAGCCCCGCGCCGGTTCCTGCGCCGCGGAGTTTCCGCCGCCGTGTCCTCCGCTCCCCCCGCGCCGCGCCCCGGCCGCCAGGCGCGTTTCCACGAGCCGCCCATGAGCAGCATGGCGGCAGCGGCGGCGGCCTCTCCTGCTGCCCGCGGTCTGTAGGTGGCGCGGCGGCCGAGGGCGCTCCCGGGCAGCGGCTCCGGCGGTGCCTCCGCTGCGCCGCGTCCCGCGCTCCCCCTGCTCGCCGGGGCCGCGGCGGGGGCGGCCGGGCTGCGCTGCGCTGCGCTCCGCCCCGCCGTGCGGGGGTGTCTGGGCGCCCGGGAGCAGCACGGCTGCTGCAGTGCCGCGGCGGCCGAGCGGAGCGGCGGAGCTGAGGGTGCCCGCGGGGGCTCCGCGGAGGGAGGAGAAGAGGAGGGCGCGGGGTCGCGGGTGCCAACGGCACCGAAAGGCTGCCGGGACCGGGACGATGGCGCTGCAGAGCCCGCCGGCTGCCGCCGAGCTGCCCCCCGGCCCCGGCGAGGGGCATCCGCCGGGAGCGGAGCTGAGCCAGGGCAGCGCCGCGGCCCCGTCAGCCGAGGAGGGTGGCGAGGAGGAGGAAGAAGAGGGAGAAGGGGAGAAGGAAAAGGAAAAAGAAAAGGAAAAAGAAAAGGAAAAAGAAAAGGAAAAGGAGGGAGAGAAATTGCCGCCCATCCCGTCGGCGTCCACCGCGGCTGCCGGGGTAAGTCCCGTCGGCTCCGAGGCAGCCGCCCGCGGGCCCGCCTGTGCCATCCGTGTTCGTTTGCTGTGTTTGCCGCTTCATTTGGGAGGAGAAAGGGAAGGGGGGAATCATCGTCTTCGTTTTCTTTCATGTTCCTTTCCGTTGAGAGGCTTTCATTCAAGTTTCTTAAAAATAACAAGTGCATCTGTAAGCAATGACATAATGAAGCTATAAATTCTCCATCCACTTATAGTTAACATTTTACAACGGTCTGCTCTGTCGGGTTAGTCATGACTGAGGGTTTGCAGCATTGTGAATGTTCATTAAGGGTTCTCGGGGGTGGAGGGTTTCAGCTCTAATACACTTGATGGAGAGAGAGGTAGCTGGGGAATACTTCTGTATTTTTAACTTTTTCTTTAAATATCTTTCCAATTTTTGTGTGTTGAAGCAAAGATCACAGAACATTTTGATGAAACGATGAATGAATTAATGCAGAGAAAAAAATGGAGGAAGGATATTTGCCAGAATAACTTCCTTTCAGAAACCTTTTTTCAGGTTTTTAATTATACCAGAGTTGGGCTTTTCTTTCTGCTGTCTATACAATATTACAGAACATAAATTTTCCCAAAAATTCCCATTCCCAATGTGAGCTGGATATCTTACATAGCTTAAAATTAGAACTTGTGGCAAGTTACTTCAGTCCAACAACAGAACAAAAATGTTACTAATCCTGTAGTGATACACTTAGGAGATTTTAGTTCAGCAGTTCTGATAGGCATTGGACTTATTATCATTTAAATTCTCATTTATTTAAATTCATAATTTGAATTTAAAAGATTGCACATATAATATTTATGACTGTCAGGAAATAATCGTGATGTTAAACTGAGTAATTGTATGCAAACTGTAAACTCCTTGGAGCAATTCTGCCAATTTTGTGTTTTGCCTAAATGTTCCAATCTTCTGAAAGACGTTCAGCTTTGTAAATCTGTCAGAATGTGCAAGAATATGTTTATTCTTGTGATTCAAATACCAGTTTGGTGGGAGAAATCTGTAATGGACAAGTGCACAGGAGTTTTTTCTACCTTTGAATATCTCCACCTTAGACTTTGAATGGCAAAAGCCAGTCCCTTAGAATAAAGATAAAAGTGCTGGCCTAAAATGTGTCAGGCTTAGCTCAACTAATGAAAAATGTGTGCCCTTGGATGGCCATGTAGAATTCCAGCTACCTTAAAGAACCAGGAGAACTTTGTAGCCGGACATCGGTCAGGTACCTCTGGAGTGTTGGCCGCAGGCAGGAGCTGTGGGACCTGTAGAGGAGCTCTGAGCTGGCTGGGGGTGGTTGTGTGTCAGGTGCAGGGCAGGGTTTGAATTTACCAAGAGCCTTACTTGGGGTTCAGTAGCGTGTTACAGGGGGGATAGAGAGAGAGTTTTGTGGAGAGATGCAATAGACTATCACCAAAGAGGTGATAGTTTGGGTGTCAGCATTCACATTCTGGAAAGAAACTTGTGGAAAGCTAAGTGATTTGCTCCCTAATAAAAGGAACAATTAGAGACTCCTGTAAAGGAAAAACAGTCTGAAGTTGCATCTTTCAAGCTATGAATGGAAGGGAGAATCCTGCTTCTAGTGCAGCCTGTTGTACTCTCAGATGCCTTTGGGAAATCCGAGTGTCCTCCACATCTTGCACAGGGAAGAAAATCTTTTCATCCTCACTAGTCTTTGCAAGCCATATACATAAGGGTCTTGAGTAAGCAATGTTAGGGCTAACACAGGATTTTCCAGAAGCTCCTCTGATGATCTTTGTCTCTTCTGAGAAATCAGTCTGTATGTGCTCTTTGAAACATTTTGATTTGTTTTCAACATTTCATTTAACTTCAATAATGAAAATACTGTTTTATAAATTATGATGTTAGTAACTCTCCGGTCTTATGGAGGGCTTAGTGCTTGGAAAACTTCCACTAAGAAGCCAGCAGAGTTGTTGGTTATTAATATGGTCTTAAAACAGGACTAAAGATTACTTTGGTCCTCTCACTCCCTCCTAGCATATTCATTCCTTTTGGTGGGTGGGAGGGGAATGGTGGATGTTCAGTTTTCTGGTGGCAGTGTGCTTATAGAGTCTTAGGCTCTAAAAGCTGTGACCTCCTCCAAAATTTTTAAGTATGACATGGTGCTGTGCCCTAGATTACTCCCTCAGGGGTTGTCAGAGTTTCTCATTAATGAGTGTGAAGTTTCTTTCTAGGGCCTCCCAATGAAGCCTTAATCCATATGTTTATCTAATATTCTTGAAACAGGATGATGGAGGTGAAGAGGGGATGCAGAGTTTGTTCTATGTGATCACTGCTGAAGGAGGTGGCAGTAAGGAGAAAGTTTTTAAGAAACTCTTCACCTGTAGTATTTCAGTGATGTGTCTGGAGTAAAACCTAGAAAGCTAAGTCAGTCAAAAAGTCTGTCACAATAATTTATTTAACAAAAACTCCTTTTTTCCATTATCTCTGCTATCTATTCCTTATTAATCATAATTAGACTAGTCTGTGCTTCAGAGCTTTTTTGCCTGGAGCACACATTTTGTGATCGAGCAGATTAACCTCAGATCTGGAGTTGTTTAAAAGTTCTTTTTCAGTCACTAATGTTTGTCCAGGGTCTGTTTTACTCCAGTCATGTGCCAGATGATTTTTAAGAATCATCTTAATGATATTTCAAAATTTATAGCCTAAAAAGAAATGCTAATCTGAAAATTACACTGGTAATTATATTTTATTTTGGAATGTTTGTTGCATGTAATGAATTTAAAACTATAGATTGAAAGTTGGTAAAAATAGAAATTTTATAAATTGAAATCTGATATTTTTAAAGCCAGAAGTCCTGATGATTGCTCAAATTTACAATTTAGTGAGTTATGAGCCATGGAAAAATAGCTATATGTGGCAGAGTTATTTAAAATTTCTGGCAGTGTACCAGCTTGCGTACACTGTGGTGTGGTAGGTTTAAGGGCTGGATTATTACCCTTGGTGTTTTTTCAGGATGTTGTGGTGGAAGTGAAATGCTTTTCTTAGAACTCTGACTGCATGTCTTAGTCTAAATGTATTTCTGTTAAGGGAAAAGGGAAATGTACTGGTTCAAAAATGTTGATAGGATATTATATGAGAACATATATTCTCATTTGCAGAATTAAAGTTTTGGTTTGTGTGGAAACATTTTCCTAACTGAGAGTACAGATGCCAGATATCAGGAAAATGAGTCTTTAGGTTACTGTGAGGTTGAAAATCATGATGTGCAGGAAGTGTATGTATATTTTTTTCAGTTGATCTACCTTCTCCTGATATCAATTGATGACTTGGAATTGAGAAGAAAATTAAAATATTCATCATGAGATTTCTGTCATCTTGGGCAAGCCTCTTAACCCCACCTATGCTTTGCAAATTCTGTAGTGAATAACTATATCTAATAGCACCCCGTGCTGATTAGCCAACAGACTAATTGGCACAATCCCTTGGAAGTCTGATGTGTGATTTCACTTCTGTCTGCTGTTAAAACACATTAGTTCTCAACACTTCCCAGCAGAGACTTGTGCAGGCTCCTTGGTGACAGCATGTACAGGTGCTCAAGCAGGGAGTCTTTTAGCACTTTGTTAACCAAGTTTTGTTAGTAAGCCTTTCTTCAGTGGCAGCAGATGCTGAGCATTTTGAATCATTAGGGAGTTTTAGCCAGGTAGTCAGTATTGAACTTTTTTTAGAGGTTAGAATTTTTGGCCCCACATTTTAAGTCTAGGGAAATTTGTCTAAACTACTTGACTATATTAGGGCTATTTGGAAAAAGGAATATGTGACACTTTCTTCTGTTTAAACTGAGCTGGATGTAGTGAGAAGTATAAAAGTAGACATTAGGATGCAGAAAGTTAGAATATTATTGACAACATCCTAATTGTATTGTGTTTTCCTCACAGAAATCCAAGGACATCTTCATATCCTGCAAGTTAATACTTGAGTTTTTTAATGTAATTGAAAGGAATTTTATGGTACCTCTCCTGAATCAATTTGAAACAAACTTGCAGAATCATTATTTATGTTTTATTCAGTTATTACCAGTCTGATTTAAAAGAATTCTGTGTAAAAACCTCACTCGGAAGATTACTACAGCAGTAATGTATTAGCCCTTTAGAGCATACTGTCATCTTAATTACAGGGGTTGGAGGAAGGAGCCAAAAATCAGTTTTCCACTTTCAGCAATTTCATCACAACTATCAACCAAAAGAAAGAAGGCATCGGAAACAGAAATTCGCCTACGCAACTTGTTATACCCAACATCAAAAACGGTAAGAGAAAAGAGACCTGTTACTTAGTTACCAAGTTTAGAAGGTGCTCAGTTTTCTGCCAGTATTTGTATTTTGGTAGTGTCAGAAAATCTGGAAATCTAGATTTCATTAAATTATGCTGTGTTGTACATTGTAGAGGCAGTGAGATATATGATAGCCGATCCTCAGTGGAGGTTGTGTCATAGAGACAAGTTGGGTAAGAAAAAACAAATAGATCTGGAGGATGGAATAACTATCTGAAATTTTAAAGAAAGGTACTGATTCAGCAGTTTATCTGCAGATATTTGTCAAGCTGCAATCAGGCAGTGTCTCTAGAAATTTTCAGAACTTTCAGATAATTATTTTATTGCCATCTGAAGGATGGTGGGAATGAGGCAAGCATAAGACTTTTATAAGGGAGGCAGTTGCTGAAAGATGGTTTTTTTCAGTGAAGATGAAGGCCAGTGATGGCAAAAAGTAAAATGCACAGGAAACAGTGAGTTCTGAATAGCTTTATAAGTGAAAAGGAATGTTGTTGTGCTGTGATGAGGTAACAATACTTGATGAAAAGATAGAAAGTGTAGCTCTGTATTAAGTATGGTAGGCTAGAATAATGAAGCCTAGATGGGATGATGTTGTGGTTAGACCTGGAATTTTTATTTGACTTTTGGGCTAGGATTTCAGTAATTTGGGACTTTTCGTAAAAGACTGTACAAACATTTGTCAGGTTTGTATTGATCTTGTCTCTGAGCAAGTCCCCTTCAGGCTTATTGTGCTGTGGTTCATTAAGTCTTTATCGCACTCAGTGAAATTGAGGCAAGAAAGAGACTGCACTGAGAGATCTCAGCAGTGCAGCTTGGAAACAAAACTGTTGACAAGTATTGTCAGTTTCAAAGTTGTACAGAAAAAGGTGGTTTATAACTTGCAGCATTAGATTCTTACTAAAATAATATTTTATTAGTCCTATTAGCTATACTGCAAAACTTTCTGCTTTGTATCAAGGAGATTTTCTTCACCAAAGTTTTTGATCATTTCTTAAGCAGTCATGCACAGCTGAATCTTTACTTGATGTAACTGGGCAAGAAGCCAGAAATTACTGTTTTTTCTTGTCTTGTAATATTGTGTTATTGCTGTTTATCAACTCAATACATAAAATTTCCCATTTCTGCTCAATGAAACTCCAGTGATGGATCTTAATTAGTATTCTTTGCTGGCAGAAGAGCAAATAAATCTATGTACAAATAAACTTGAATGATGACAAAACATACTGAAGTTGACCATATGTGTTAAAGATACTATTAAAAATCAATTTTAGTATATGTAAATTAAACTGCATGTATTTCCAAGAAGATGACATTGCTGACAGGGTACAAGTTACCAGCTTAGCACCTGCAGCCTCAATTTACTGAATTGAGAAGCAGTGTCTGCCAGCAGATGTCTCTTCTACAGATGTAGAAGGAATCTTTTCCTCATTCAGTGTGTTCAGCTGGTTATAACTCAATGTTTAATCCATTTAAAATTGAGAAGACAGAATGAAAGTTAAATCAAAAAACTTGTTATTCTCAGAGTATAAAAATAAGACAAATTCTTAGATTCTTTAAAATCAGTCCATCCTGCTTTCAGAGAATGGTGTTCAATAGCAGAACATATGCATGGTTGGATGGTTTGGCACCTTGGCTTGGATTAATTTATTATCTATATGTCTGCTCTGTTTTTTTCAATTACTACTCTTTTCTTAAAATGGTTAAAATTCCATCTGTGAGAATGGACAAGGTTCCATATCAGTAACTGATGCATCCTCAGGTGATTGAGGGCAGCTCTGATCTGTTTTCTCATGAATGGTGGCTGAGTTAAGTCACACTCATGACTCTGTCATGAGCATGAGAGGACAATCACCCTGTCATGAGCCTGAGAGAAAATAATCTTCTTTTGGATTCATGGGACTTTTATAGCATCTGTTTCCCTGCTGTGATAAATGGAGTAGGCAGCAGTGTAGTGATACTACTTTGATGTTTAGTTAATTAAAAAAACCCAAATCTTTAAAAAGGCTTAGAGGGGTCTTATACAATTCATAGAGGATTTTCATTAAATATGTATGACTTTTGAGGACACTTTTATTTTATATAGTGTCTTTTATCCCAAACATATGTCACAATTCATGTAAATGCTTTTAAAAATGAGCAGCATAAATCAGACTGTAAGAGTGTTTGAGGATGTTTGTGAAGACACTGTCAAAATGAGTGTTGGAAATGCAGTGGAAATATTTTTTCATGTTTTGGGTGGGCTTACCTTGGCTGACTGCCAGACATCCACCAAGCTGCTCTGTGACTTCCCCTCCTCAACAGGACATGGGGGAAAAATAAGATGAAAAAGCTCATGGATTGAGATAAAGGCTGGGAGTACACTTTCCCATTTTCATCATAGGCGGAACAGACTTGAGGGTATTAATTTATTGCCAGTTAAACTAAACAGAAACAAAACTCAAAACACCTTCCCCTTCCCTGCTTACCACACCTTCCCTTGTTCTCAACTTCTCTCCAATTCTGCCAGCAGCCTGATCAGGCATTGGCTCTCCACTGGCTGCAAGGGATTCTCTGCTCTAGACCCTGACTCACCTCCTCCTTCTCCTTCTTTTCCACTCATGTGGGTGTCTGTAGGGTAGTTTCCCTCTTTTTTTTCTTCCTTTTTTTTTTAAATCCTTCCTCTCTCTCAGCTGCTGTGCAGTTTTTTTTTATGCTTTCCTAAATATATTGTCACAGGGGTCCTATACCATTGTCACTGCTGGGCTCAGCTTTGGCCTGTGGTGGGTGTGTTTTGGAACTGTGTTGGACACACAGGCAGCCTCGTCTCTCCTCTCACTGTAGCTGTTGCCAAGTCTTGCCATGCTAATCTGATCAACTATTCTCAGATCAAATAGAAAGGAAGGAGTAGAATAGAAAGGCCTTGGCAAAACACTGCCAATTGTACTAGAATAGGTAGCCAAATGTATTAAAAAGAAGTGTTCAAAGATGCTTCTGTTTCAGCACTAATTCTGTGTAAGACAAAAAAATTTGCCTTTTCCATTTAGTTTTCTGGAGAGATTCTCTATGGAAGCTGTAGATGTTTCACAGTCATCTGTAGCTAAAATTCTATATCACAGTGTTGAAAAATGGACCGAAGTCTTGTCCTTATATGATAGTTGGACTTTGGTATGGTTGTGCATGAGATTTTTTTTAGCTGTAAGGAGCACCAGTGTTGCAGTTTGTATATTGAAAATTTACAATCTATATTGGAAATACAGTAATTGGCATCACTGATGTTTTTGTTAGTTAGCCAAATTTTCCATCGTGTCTGCATATGCACATAGTAAGAAAGATACTTTTTTAAAGAGTTAGAATCAAACACTTGGAGTTTTATTTTTTTCCTAGCACCAGTTTATTTGTGTTAGATGCATTGTATTTGCTCTTCTTTACCTTTCTTTTAAGGGCGGGACCTACCAGCTCTTTGCCTGGATGTACGGCAAAAGAAGCGCATGTCAATGGATACATTACCCCAGGAACTGAAAGCACCAATTCCTCCTGAACCTTCCCTTCCAATTCGAACCAAAACTGTGAAAGATTTTCAGTAAGTTATACTGCTGTTCCTAGAAATGTGCTTTCCTCTTTCTTTGGAATTCTTTTCATTTTGACCTAATTCATACATTTGATTTTGTTAATCTCAGATGAGGAAACAGTTTCAGTAAGACTGGCAAGGAATTAGTCTGGTTGTGGTGGTGGGATTGATAGCTCTGTTGCTGTGAAAACCATCAAAATATTTTTTCTAGGTTGAAGTGTTGTACCACACAGAAAATGGCAAAACATACACTTCAGAATTAGAAATGCAGGGAGTGTTTAGTTTTGGAAAAGAATATGTATGGTTTATTGTAGGCTGGCAAAGTCCGTGCAGTCTTAAGTGTTTTGGTTATACTGGCAATTATTTCTCTCTTCCATGTTTGAAATTTTGTGCTTCCAGGGAGGAAAAGGGACCCTTTTTGATAATTTGGTGTGTATTTGGTTGGAAAGAAAAAGAGCTGTAAAGAAAATTTGCAAAGAGGTGATCCTTTCCTGGTATTCAGGTGATCCAAAGAGCTGAATTTTTTTCCACATTTAGATTTTTGTATCTATTGACTATTGCCTCTAGACAACCTGTGGCAGTGTTTGTAAAAGGCTTCTTCCTTACATCTGATCTAAATCAGTCCTCCTGCAGGTTAAAGCCATTAGCCCTTGTCCTGTCCATTTGAATTCCCAGCTGTGAGCTCCCACCACCTCTCCATTTCCCTTCTCCCATGGTTGCCATCATCCAGGCAGGGCTAGGTCCTTCTTAGTTGGTTCTGGCAGCTGCTCCCAGCACTGAGCTGGGTTTGGATTTCCTTATGCTGAGGATTTCTTGCGCAGCCTGCAGCACAGTCGGGGAAAGCAGCTTCCAGAGGAAGGCCTTGCACAGGTCCAGGTAGATGACATCATTCTTCCATCATCCACCAGCACTGTAACCCTACTGTAGAAGGCCACCAAATTTGTCAGGCACAATTTGCCCTTAGTGAAACCACGTTGACTGTCACCATTGACCACCTTGTCTAAGATTAACCACCTTAGATTGACCACCTGTGCCTAAGATTAAGTTCTATTTGAAAAAATTTAGAAGACAGGAAACTTTGAGAAATTCTAGTGAATTTGAGTAGTTTAAGAGCCATCATACTTACTCTGAGAGACTTTATCATGTCAGTGTAGCTGCAGCTTAATTCTGTTCTGCTAATTATTTGTCCTAACACGCTGAACTATGACATTGTGAATTAACATTTTGAATAAAAGACATTGCTCAGGTGTATCAAACACAAACTATGCTTTTGTTCTCTTATAATACCATGATCTTTAAATGACAAGGAAGAGGTTAGAAAGATACAGATATTATACTCGTCTGTCTTGTAAGTGTGCTTAGTGAGAAAAGCTTAAAGTTACAGTGCATTTTAAGGTCTAAGTGGCTGGCAAGATCAAACCATTACCAGTATTTGAATATATTTTCTCTAGGGATGATATGGAAAAGTCGAAGGCATCGGGAGATTGGAAAGCTGTACATAATTTTTATTCTACAACTTTTGATTCTTTCTTGGAGATAAATGCTGCATTTAAGGTAGAAGATAATTCCTAATACTATTTAGTAATTACAGTGCTTTTTATCTTCAAAATGTTTCAAAAATATCTGTTAAAGGCTTTCAGCCAGGTATTCAAGGCCACTCAGATAATTTTGTCATGATCTCACCTGCCTTTTGTAGACAATCTGTTATTGCATTGATTTATTGATTCCAGTTAAGCAATTTTATTTCAAGTTTGTGGACCTTTAAAATTCCAGTATGTAGTTTGTTTGTGACACTGTGACTGTGTAGGTACTTTCTACACAGTTTTAAAACATCCATGCTAATGCAGAGGCCCAGGCAAATCTGGAAACAGAAATTCCCTACCCCTAAAAAAAAGATGTGATATGGGCTCTATTGTAGCTGTTCATGTGTTATGATGGCATACTTGGTTTTCCTGGGAGCTGTTATATTTGTCTTTCTGAATTCATGCTAAATTATTATTTCCTGCCTATTATAGAGCAAAATATGCTTATGATATTTAAAATGGATGGTAGGATCTTAGCCTGGATAAAATAACCTGTGACCTTTAGTTATTTAATAAATATTGAATACTTAAAATTTTCTTGCCTTTGTCTGATAATGGATCAACAACAAAGATGATGAAAGTTCAATGTAATTCATTATTTGAAACCCTCTTACATTTTGAAAATAGAATGCCAACATAAATATGTGTAGGATTACTATTGTTTTGTTCTATCTTTAGCATACTAATTAAGGAAACTTATATTCTTATATCTTGATTAAGGAAATACTTATATCTGAACATGTTTTCCTAAGCTTGCTGTTAAACTTACATATTAAAGATAGCTATAAAATATTCAAAATGCTTCATGTATTATCTAACTTACAGAAAGATACCAATTCTCCATTTAATACCATTGAGGACTCTGGAATCGATGCAAAATTTGTGAATGTTGTCTATGATGCCTTATTAAATACTGTAAGTAGAGAAAAAGAATTCATGTTTTATACCATTTTATACCAAAGTTTTTCCCAGATAGGCATGATTTCTGAAGAATCTCTCAAAACATACTTCAGATGATCCCATGAGAATTGTTATAGAATCCTGACAGCTGCTCCAGTAAAAGAGGAGGAAAATTTTCCTTCTAGTAAAGCATAGTTTATATTGTGGTAGTTCTTAAAGACTGCATATCTTAGAGATATTACATGGTAGTGATGGGACTGCATGGTGAGAAATTAAAAAAATGTGAGGATGGGAATAGTAAAATGTAGGCCTAGTATACAAAGGACAGGAGTGGTTTAGAAATTATATTTACAGGGTATAAGTGTTGAAAGGCACCATTGGCCCAACCCCACATTCACCTAGTACATCTGTGAGGAAGATATTTAGGAGATCAGCATCATAACACAAAAGATTTCTTAGCTGTCTTGAAATATAAGCATAGCAAAGTTGCTTGTTTGTACAATGCCTTGTATTGAATATGTGTAATTACTTCAGATATTATTTTTCCTCTCCTTTCTTCATAGCCTCAAGATGTGCAGAAGTCAGTCCTAAAAGGAATAATTAATGGTCTACTGCAAGAATGGACAGGGTAATTATAATAAATATTTGCATCAGTGCTGCACCAGCACTTAAATCTGCTATATGTTTTATATTTATTGTTTTAGGCAAAGAAAGAAAATGTGATGCAACTAATTTGATACATAAGAACTTAATTCTTTTTGCAAGTCTGCTGAAATAGTCTTGAACTCTGTAAGCTGGCCTTGAACCTCTGAGAGACAGATCCATACACAGCCATGCATTCTGTCACCAAATCTCAGCTGCTTGTTGCCAGGGCATTTCTTTGGACTTCTTAATTGTGAGATGAATTTAAGAATTCAACGAGGTTAAAACTTGTTCTCATTGTCTGTCCCCCAACAGCAACCAGGACAATTCCTTGATCCACAGTTTGCTTCACAATACTGTTTGTGTGAGGCAGCACCAGAGAAAGAGCAGTACAAGATGCAGAAGGGGATAGCCAACAAGCAGGAGGGTTTTTGGAGTTGACAGCATCTTAGCATGAAGTAATAGAAGTGAGAATGCATAGTGTAATTTATAAACAGGTATAGCAAGAGACAGTGGCTTGTTGTAGCTCACATGACCCAGGTCTTGGCAACCCCTTTCTCCAACTCACACTGCTTTTTGTGCTGTTGCTGCGTGTATTTGTCAAAGATAGAAGAATAGGCTTAGTAGGGAGAGGAGGGAGATAAGTGTAGCTGCTGGGGCTATGTCTTGTTTAGTTAGTTCTTGAATGATGAGTCATTTGGGCAAGAATCCTGTCAGAGGAGGGAGGCCTGCAAGGGAAAGCAGGGTTAGGAGCAGTATTGCGTTTAAGGATGGGATTTTGGTTCATGCAGTTATTAGGGTAGATAGTTTTAAGACTTTAATTGTGTTTATTTAATTGCGGTTATGTAAAAGCCTTGATAAAATGAAGGAGTACAGAGGCTGCAGTGGTAGAAGTGTATGGAGAATTCTTGCAGGAAATATCAAAGAGGAGCAAATAAACTCCTTTAGGGTGTCACTTGAAATAGACAATAATGCTGAATTCCCTCTTTAGAACACCTCTAACTCTTCAATTCTGACCCTTTTTTGCCTTCTGTCACATTTTAAAAAGACAGATGATAAACGGCCTGCTACTTTCAGAGAATTGTCAGAATCTCTAAATGACCTTTTCAGTTTTTTGAGAGCAGTGAAGATTCTTTAATATGGTATTTTATACATATTAGCAAAGCAAAACAAAATCATTCATGATTTCATGACTCTTAATGTCTGTAAATTATGGATCCATATGGTTCTGTTTATAATTTCATTCCTTCATAGGCCACGAACAAAGGATGATCTTAGAGCATATTGTATACTTTTACAGGTAAGGAAAATACAGTATTTTTATGTAAGTATGTGTCAACTTACAATCTATAAACCAGTATACCGTGTAAGCAAGATAGTTTATATAGCTGAGATACTTCACATCCAATTTCCTGTTGTAAGAATGCGTTAAAATATGTAAAAAAGTGTAATGCTGTAATGCATGATGGGAGTGGGAGCTTAATGGAAGACAGTTGATGGGGAAAGGTTGAATGGACTAAAACAATGCACTGATAGACAAGTAATTGTTTGCTTTTCTTTTCTGGGTTGGAAGAATAAATATTTTACCTTTTTATTTGTTCTTATATTGTCCTTATTCCCAGATTTGCTGTATTAGGGTGCTGTAACTCTGAAAGTTTCAGTATATGCACTTTCTGATATTGCTGTGACTTTTTCCAGTGTTGCATTTTATCCATTCTGTCTGGCTGACTTTTTCCAGTCTATCTGACTGGTTACAATGTCTGATTTCTGTCTGTGGTCACCTCTTGCCTTTGCTGCTATAGTTGGCTTGCATTTATAGCAGATTTCCCCTTTGTATTTTGCTAGTGTACCTAACACCTCTGCACACAAAGAGCAGTTTCTGCTGCTATTTGAAAATATCAAATGGCAATTTAATTTATTGAGACAATCCTTTTCTTCTCTGGGGTGGTATATACTAGCTGTGAATTAAAAATAATGTCTCCTGCTAAAATAAGGGAATATGTGAACACATGGAATAGAGGGAAAATTAGTTTGGATTGATATGGGATAGACAGGAGCTATAAGAATTTGTATTACTGATATGAAAACCACATCACTTAGAGGAGTGTAGTTTGTGTTACAATGTAAAGAATGATCCAGAATTTTGAGTACTGGTTTTGGGCTACCTGTGGGCTTTCTTTTAGGGGAAAAAAAAATCATATTTTTACAATACAGAAGTTGTGAGTTGTTTTTTCCCATAGATTTACCTCTGTCACAGCTGTTTGGTGAACTACTTTCTTGTGTAATTGTACTGGCAACAACAAACATAAGAAAAAAATCCTAATGACTTTTTTCCCTTTATGCAATTTATTAACCTAACACTTTTTTTAATCTTTTTCAGAATCCTCAATTTAGTAACACTTCTACTTATGTCATCTATGCTCACTTGCTAAGACAGATAGCAGCCTTAACAGAAGCTGACCATCATTTCCTAGTGCACTGGTCTAAAAAGTAAAACAAAAAACCAAAACCCCACATTACAAATTCCATTTCTAGGATTACAATTGTTCTGTATTTCCATTGATGTTGACTGTTTTATAAATTATATGAAAATTAATTTAATTGACTAAAGAGATTGGTTTTGTTACTTTCAAATACATGTGGACATAGTCCACTGAGTGATACTGATTTATAGATGCAAAATGTACATAATGTATAAAAATTATTATACTTCTGCAGAGAAGCTTTAATCAAATAACTTATCAGAGTTATTTTTGATAACATATGCAAAATAACTTGTGTGTAAATTTTTATTTATATATTTAAACGGTACTATTAAAATAAACATCTTTATGATCTTTGTTTAAATAAAGTTTAATCTCACGTAAATTGCAAAAGATATTGTAATGTTGCTGTAGTATACAGAAACCACAGCCAAACTAGTGGCCTGGCTTCCTAGTGCAATAGAGGTGGTGAGAGAGTGTGGTTAGGGCATTAGATTTGTAATTAATTGAAAGAACTCTAAGAGCACCTCACAAAAAAAGTCATATTGGGGGTAACTGCCCAAAGAGCAGCTCCTAAGTTTGTATGCAGATTGCCTTCCATGTACTGACTAAGCAAAAATTCTGTTTGAGGTAAAAACAAAGTTTGGCCACATTTGCAATTTCCAATCTCCTAGGAAATCTAATTAAGGATTTTCTTCTCTGCAAGGATGGTAATTCAATTTCCCTCCCCTCCCTATGTCCAGATTTGCTTAAAATTGTGGTAAAATATTACTTCATTGGAACTGCATTTACAAATGAGGTTTCCACTTTTAGTTAAGGATGCAATAAACATATCAATGTTTTTAGTCTTTAAAGCATGTATTAGAAATGGAAACCATTAAAATAGGAGAGTTCTTGTTTAGAAAAGGCTATTTTAACATGTCTACACATGTATGTGTATTGTTGTGCTATTATTGAAGTGGTGTAACACGTAATTTAAAATATGCACATGGCACTATGTGAAGCGTATACCACTTTTTATTTAAAAGGACCATGTATTTTAAAATTAATCAGAATTCCTCAGTATTCAGAGTGTGGAGTGAAATTGATAAGGATTTTTGTTTTGTTCACTAAAAGTCAAGAACAGATAATTATTCTATTGCTCTTGGTTTTGTTTTCCCACAGACTTAAAGAGCATAGTTAGGGACACACTGAAGAGAATTACCATGTGTCAATATTTAAAAGCATTCTTTTTCAAACTTTACATGTAGAATTTTGTTTTTATGTACAGGACAAAAATATTTAAAAAAATAATTTAAACAATTCAAATTGAATTTAAAAATTTTAATGAGGGAGTTTCTTTAAAAGCATTGAAATTTGATAACAAACTCTAGTGTAGACAGTGATCACGTGAGAGTAAGTGCAGCATGTTTGTTTTAGGATTTCACAGAAGAGGTTCAAGCAGGTGGTGGACAGGTTACTGCAATTTATTTCTTTACGGCTGTTTCCTGCAAAACCTGAAGAGTTTCCACCTATGGTGAAATGTACCTGGTGGATTCCATCAGCAACAAAAGTCCTGGCTTTATTTAGTAGGTATTTTTCTTGAGCTGTGTGGGCATGTATATGTTTTTATATGTATATTTGTGTGTGTATATGGGGTTTGTTTTGCACACATGCACACACATATTGGGTGAGGATAGTTTTTACTGCTCCTCTTCTGGGGAAGACTGATAATGATGGTGGCGCAGTACAAACTACAATAAAATGCTAAAATGTAGTAAGCAAGAGTCCTCTGTTGGTAAGTCTCCTACTTGCTTTCCAGTAGAGGATAATTGTTATACAGAGTTTTCCCGTGACAACAACTGAAGATTGTTCAAACAGAAATTCACAGAAGTAACCAATGGTTAAGGTTTCCCTTAGATTTATAAAATAAACTGTCTTAAACTTGTAGCTGCCAGAATTTCTTCTGCAACTCACCTACCCCCACAGAATATTTAGCTTCTAAAGGACGTTAGGCAATGCATGTGCCTCTTACATCCAAAACTACAGCTTAAAAAATGAATTCCTGCTCAGTTCAACATAGAGCACAGCAAATTTGACTACTGCAAATGTAAACCTTCTTAACTGCTGCCAAGTGGTGATTAGAGTATTTACTTCCTCTGTTTTAGGAGAAGACTAAACCACCAAATAAAAATTAAAATTGGGATTAATATATTTTCACTGTCAACCTAAAACTTCTACTTAAAACTCTTCTGCACAGTCCTGCCTGTCCAGAGTCAGGCACGTTAGCACACCTGTATCTAAACCCAAGATGTGTTTATAGTCATCTATGAAAGAGTTGCTTGTTCTTTAATTCTGGGAAAAGAGCTATTTGGTCAATCAGAAGACACTACTTTGTGTCTGACTGTCCAAAATTATATTATGCTAAATGGAGAAAACTTATTAACTGTTTGACACTTTATGAATACCATTATATAATGAGATAGAATTCACATTTAAGCTTTCTTCCTTTTGTCAAGTACTTAATTTTTGTGCAGGTCTAGGTGGTATAATGGAAAAAAAAGTAGATTTTCTAGCCATAGCTGCTTGAAATTACATGGATTTCTTAAACACTTTCATTTATCAAACTGCTTTTTCATCAATTTCAGCAGAACATAGTACCCTTTATCCATAAAACCTTAATTTAGTGTGTGTCACTAAGGAAACCAGAGTCAAACTGAGGTTCCCTTATCATAAATGGGCTGGACTAGGGATTTACTGTTTTCTACAGCAATTAATGTGATGTTGTATAGTGTTATGTTGTAGTTATAGTTCTGTAGCTAAGACTGAGCTAAGTTCTGTAATAAAGTTATAATTTTTTGTATTATTTTAGACTTGGCCTAAAGTTTTTGAGATCATTGGTGCTCATGATGCCAAGAAATGAGATGTGCTGAACCTAGGCATTATATTAAAAGACTTTTGTGTTTTCTTTGCAGATGCTGCAAATAGTCTGATTAGCCCTCCTATTATTTCATATACGGATTTCTATAATTCTACACTTGATCATATTGATCTTATGGAAGAATATCATAACTGGCAATGCTATGGCAATTCTCACAGGTAAGAGAATTACTGGTTGTTTCTTGTTGAGTAGTACTTCAAAGCATTGTGTCTATGCTATGTAAATCTATATTAAATGTAGTGGATGTGTAGGGTCTGTATATGATATGCACACCATTTATGTCTGTACAGATCCATGTTAAATACTGTATTATTTTATTTAAAAACATATTATAGCTACTACTTGCTACTGCATGGATGTGAGATTGTCTGAAATAAATCTCGTTCTGCCTTTGCAAACTAGAGAAAATATGTAAAATATGGATGATAATAAAGTAATTTTATTAATTATTGGCATAGACTTCTGACTGTGTCTTACTACAGACATATTTTAGCCTCCAGTACATTCATAGGCATTTTCCTTGCCTTCAGCAGTAGTTGGGGAAAACTTGGAGACCATAATTTGCTCCACTGAATCAGGTATTTCAGCCTGCTCTTCTGTCTGATACCTGATATTCTACTTGAGAAGGGAAAAAAACAACTAAACAAAACAAACCACAAACAACCCAAATGAAAAAAGATAAGTATTACTAAATTCAGTTTCTAGCAGTATTTTCAAATAACAGTTTGTTCTAGTGAGTCAAGTATCACTATATACAAAGTGAAAAAACAGCAGCTATTTGCAAATTATTGTGGAGGAATTACTTACTGAATGATAATTCACTCCCATATTCTTAAAATGAAAATAGTATTCTAGAAAGAAAATATTTAATCTTCTTTTCTCTTGTTAGGTTTTCTTTCTGTCAATACCCATTTATTATTTCTATAACAGCAAAAAAAGTTATTATTCAAAGGGACTCAGAACAACAAATGATAAGTATTGCACGGGTAAGTCCCTCAATGATGAATGTTTATGTCTCATCCATTGGTACTTTATGAGTATTTGTTAGACTGATATTACACCTGTTGTTACAACTTCTAGTATTTCTGAATACCCTGCAAAAGAACTTAAACCATTTTACTATGAATAGTCTACAGATATCCATGCTGGGCTCTCTGAGTATTTTTTTTTTGTGTACTTAGTTTCAGGATCCTTATAGAGGGCAGTGTTTTAGAGAATAGCTTCTAGTATTGACTTACTTTTCTTCCTCTTTTGAGAAACCAGCATAACATGCTAGCATGTTAAATTAACACAATGATTAAGGAAGAAAAATTCTATGAGAATCTTGAACTGTTCTGTATTTTATTCTATGGAGGTGTGTTGTCATGGAAGACCAAGATTCAACTGTATCCTTTCAGGTCGTGGAAAAGGTACAGCTTCTGAGCAGCCTCTTCTGGGTGGAAAAAGGCATTGTCTGCCTCCTTCAGTAGTAGTTTTGTACAGGTGATAAGTGATACTCTTCTCCTCAGTGCCCTGTGTGGCAGCACCACCACCTATCCACTCCTGTCTTGCAGGATATACCTTGTGAATAACTAATTAAAGCATAAGCCAGTTTCCAGAATCTTATGGGTTTATTTCTAACAATTTGGAAAGTGCCACCTTCTTGTTAAACCTCCCAAGACATTAATTCAAATGTAGTGTAGAAGGTATCTGCAGTAGAAAAGAAATTTCTCTTCATCTCCTGGAAGAGACTGAAGCAGTTACTGTGTCAGGGAAATGTCTTCAATACACGATACTGAGACCTTTTTACAGTTAACAAGTGTGACACCTTTTTTCAAATGAAGATACTGCATGTGTGATGTTTCTTTTTCATTCAAATAGCAAAGCCTTGTGGATAAAGTCTCTCGCAGACAGAAGCCTGACATGAATATGTTATTCCTAAATGTCAAAGTGAGGAGGACACACCTTGTTAGTGATTCACTTGATGAGGTAACAAAAACATAAAATTAAATTGTGTGTTGCTGTAGAGTAGCTATTGTTAGATTTCAATTTGATAAGTCATATTTAAATCTTTTGCACTAAGAGATTGGGAATATAACTACATAATGCTAAATAAAGATAATTTAATTACTGTCAAAATTGTAGTCCCACAGAACAGATTGGGTTAGACATTTTGAAATTCATTTCCTGTGCTCATAGTGCTCTGTAGCTAAACCCATAACAAACATACATGCTTGCACATGGTCTGTAGTTGTATTTTTTCTGTTAAAAATAGCGTGCACAATTATCGATTTCTATAGGACTTGATTCCATGATAGCAGCGTGAATAGTATGTGACTAATCACTAATGGGGTTGTTCTGTTCTAATTCTTTGAATATTTTTATTATTTTCCTTCTCTGTCCTATAAGAATAATTTTGGGCTTTCTAGTCTTAAATTCTTTTAACTAATTCTTCACATTCTACAATGTAAGTTTTCCTTTTTTAGAAATGAAACAGATGTGTCCAATAAAGTAGACAATTCTTCAGTATCCACTTGCTAATTAACGTTATTTAGTGAAATTTAGTTCCCTCTCTTTCTCAACTTTGAGATTTCTCAACATTGAGCCTGATGATACTGAAAAATAAGTCCAGGTAGTGAAAACAGCATCAAACAAATTCTGATTACTCATGTCATAAAATGTAAGTTTAAACTTTATTTTTCTATCTTAAAACCTGTCTATTTTTGGCCTTTTCTCCTAAGACAAAAGAAGTATAATTGGTAATATTGCTTTCCCTCAGGCATTGTCATTTTATTAACCACACTAAAATAACCAAGAGCAAATTCAAAAGTTTTTATAGTTGAAATATTCTCCTGTTTATTTCCAGTGTTTTCTTCTACCCATCTCAGAGATGAGTATAAATGTATTATATTCATATTTTCAAATTTATGGGGAACAGCAGGTGGAGAGTGAAGATGTCTTACTTGTATTTCAAGTTTAAAAAATTTGCAAAGGAGAATCACTTCAGCTAATAAATAACTTGTTTCAAATAACACAAATACTTATAGTTATAAAATCTATGTAATATGAATTTACTTGAGCAACTAAAAACATGCAGATTATTTTAGCACATGCATATTCTTGGCTGGTTTAAACACTTTCTCTGGAGCTGGACAGTAATTAATGGTTTAAAGGAAGCATGCCTAGAGACTCAGTCTGAAAGATCACTGTTAATTGTAAAAGGCTGTAAAATAGTTCTTTGCAGATTTTTTGTGTACCTGCATGAAAAGCTATCTCTTAGAGCAACGCAATGAAAAGTGCTTGTTACCATTGTCTAAGAAACAGTTCTAAAAAGCAGTGATACTTGCTGGCAGGCATCTTACACAGAACCAAATGGTGTCCAAATATTGAAAGTGTTAGCTTACTTCCCTGTTTCTAAATATTTCCAAATTACGTCAAACTATTTTTATAATTTGTCATTTCCTTCTGGTAGCACAGTAAAAGGTAAAAAATTATGTAGGTCTGAAATATTCCAGACAAACTCAATTCATTATATCTAATTGCTTTTTAAGCCTGTTTGTACACCACCTAACTTCTTTTCAAGCCCAGAGAGTGACACCATGTGCAAAGTTGATGATGTCAAGTAGTCATAATTGTCTTGCTTCTGCAATTCAGTCATTGTTTTAATATAGTTTTGACCTATTAGTAGAAAATTATGCAAATTAATGGTTTCATCGAAGAGAGAGCAGTAGAGCAGAGGCTGAGATGTGTTCTCTATGGCTAGTGGTAGTGATAATATGTTAAATGTCCTTTTTCTTCTGCCTTACCTATTTCACAATAGCTAGCAAGGAAGAAGGCAGATCTGAAAAAGAAGTTGAAAGTCACATTTGTAGGAGAAGCTGGTCTTGATATGGGTGGCCTGACAAAGGAATGGTTTCTGCTTTTGATTCGGCAGATTTTTCACCCAGATTATGGTGAGTCCTCATAATTTTTAAGTAGATTGTGAGAATTTGTTCAGATTCTGTGTAAGCACTACTCAGCAATAATGGAAAAGTCTTTGTATTATAAACACTTTTTTTTAGCACAAATCCAAAGCATAAACTTTTTAATAACTTAGCTATTAGTTATGAAGGAAATTATCTCGGCCTAAAACAGCTCAGTGGTTTAGCAAATATTCAAGTGGAGATAAGGCCATTGGTTTATCATTTAACATCCTTCCCTATTTCTTCACATGCTGCATTTTCTCTTTCTGCCCTCAGTTGTCTTCTTATTGCTAGTTTAGGGAGGGAGCTTTGCTGGGTTTTGTCAGCGACTATAGTTGGGTGCTGTTACTATGCTCAGTTCTGGCAAACTGCCAACCTTGGTCTCCCATGTATCAATGGGGATTTTTTTTTGGTGCTGGTAGTTGCACTGAGAGTGCCTGCACGTTCTAGTACTGTTTCTGTGACTAGGATAGGTAGAGGTTAGTTTTTACTTGAACCTTTGTTGTCGTACGTTCTGTTTGTGATATCTGTGTAGTCAGTATTCTTAAAGGGGTCTGGGGTAATCTCAGAAAAGAAAGGTCCTTCAGTCAGGAGCAGAGACAGTATAGCAGTTGTGAGCCTGAATGAAAAAGCCTGACTCTGCTGTTACCAGGACTTGTGAGCCTGTAAGGGCATTTCATGCCCAAGGGGACAAAAAAGTAAGGCTTTTTGATTAAACAGGACATTGTAAGATGTGAGTGAGCGGTCATAAACAAGCAGTTCTATCCTCTTACTTTATAGTGATGTAGATGGATCTGGGTGTGTTTTATTCACCACTCTAATGAGCTTTCCTCTGTGCATGGATACATTACTGATGACTTAGTGCATCAGTAGTGCAAAGTGTTGACAGGATGGCTTTTAAATTGATTTCCAGGGACTTGAGCATAACACCTGATAGTCATTGAGCTTGCCTGTCTTTGCCTGGAAGTGTTCATGTCCCTTAAAATCATGGTCCTTTATTGTTATTAGGACTACTTCTAAAGGTACAGAATTTTAAGTCATTAATATGTCGTCATATCTGCTGAGATAATTTGCCTGTAGCCCTTTTTCCACTAAAACGGGGTCTGTGTGAAGACATGACATTGGTGATAGCAACCTTAATAGGAAACAATTTATCCTGCAGAAAGCATTCTGTAAGTTTGACAGTTCCATTAGTAAAAAAGCTGTCAGCAGAGCTTGCTAACTGATGAGTTTGGAAACAGTCAGAGTAATTTATTTTTTCACTATTTCTGGCAGACTTCCTTACGTTAAAGTGCAAATTCTTTCATTGTTACGACTATCAGCCAAGTGTGGGAGGAGTTCAGAAATATACTTGTCCCTTGGAAAGGGACTGTATCCTCTACTGTCTGTAATGTTTAAGATGCAAATAACACGTCAGAAGCTTGGAAGGGAAAATATCACTGTTATTACCCTTTCCAGGTAAACTGATTCTTCAGGTTTAACTCCTGGAATTTAAAAACTCTTAATTAAGTCAGCTGTGTCTTTTGCAATGCTTTCTTTATCTTGGTGTGGACAATTAACAAATGGGACTCAAAACCTATTTTGTTCCAACATCCTTATCATCTTTTAGCATGTGAGCTCTGCTCTGCCTTACATGCAGCTGTTCTGTTGCTTCTGGCAATGTCTAATGGCAGTGTCTATCATCTTTTGTGGTAAGTTCAAAAAGGGCTTCAAAAGATAAATTGTTCAGGAGAGTGGGGGAAAAAATGTGAAGGCAGCTTTTTGCCTGTAATTTATCATAAGAACTGGATGTCCCTGAGAAAAGTTGGATTTTCATTTTTTTTTTAATGAAAAGGACTTTGGTTTGTTGTTTTTTTTTTTTTAATGAAATATTATTTTTCACCAAATTTATTTTCAAAGAAAGATACAGTGAGCTATTGCATACGAGATATGCTTAGAACTAGTCAGTGCTTTGGTTTGTACAGAGCTTGGCAACAATAATAAGCTTGGCCCATTCAATTCCAACAAATTCAAAAGGGCCATCACATTTTGTCCAGTTTACTTCTGCATTAGAGCACCTTTATGCGAGTGTGTCTTACTTCTCTGAGCAATACTTCCTAGGCATTTGAGAGCTAACAGATAACAATCTGCTTTCATTATGTAGGTTTTTACTTTCTGTCTCTCTTTAAAACAGAATGTTCTGTATCTGACTCAAATAGCAGTCAAACGCATCTATACTCATGATTTCAGCAGGATCTAGCTTGTCATTTAGACCCATGAGTGGCTTTTTTAGGGTACGTGTGGTTTGGGGCTTTTTTAACTTTTCTGATATAATTTTTTGACAGAAAATATGAAACATATCCCTTTGCTGGTAGTGTGTGTATAACATAAACCATTTACGGTTTTCTATTCTAAGAAGGTAAACTTATGGTATTTGTATCATGGGATTCATGCCAGCATTTTTTGGGATTGTCATCTGCTATTGACCTAGAAAGAGAGGAGGAAGTGAGTTTACATTGCAGTAAGAAAATTTTTAGTTAGACAGTTAATATTTATGGCAGTACCGATGCTGGAGTGCAATGAAGAAACAGATTGCATAGGGAAAATGTGGAATATCCACAACTGGACGCCCTGAAGGACCTGTTGCACCAGCACCAAACAGGGCTAGTGGGCTTGAGCCTGCTTCAGGCTTGGCACTGCCCTTGGTGCTCCTTCCCAAGCACCAGCCTGCAGGCTCCTGCCATGGGTGGGAACAGGGTCCTGAGAACAAGCATGGGATGTGGGCACCCCAGGAGCATTCCAGGGGTGCATGGGTAAGAAAGAGGAGGCTTTGTACGAGTTCTTAAAAAGCTGTGCCTTTTTAAGTATCACATTGCCATTCTGCAGGCATGTTCACCTACCACAAGGACTCACAGTGCCATTGGTTCAGCAGCTTTAAATGTGACAACTACTCAGAATTCCGACTGGTTGGAGCTGTATCCTTTTATGTCTGCTAGAATGTTCCAAATGACATTCTGGGAATGGTGTGGGGATGAAATAAGGCACTGGCTCAAGCTCCTTCAAAGATTGTGTATACATCTATGTTCCATTTTAAATGTATTTTTTTTCAATATTGTTCAAGCAAGTGAACTAAAAATAGGAAGAAAATGGTGGTGTGTGGGTACGTGGTACATTTTACAGCCAGAAAATGCTAAGTCAATATTAAACATGCAACTTTTTTGTTTATAAGTTGTAACTTTAAACCTTGGAGTTTCTTTCAGTAAACATCAATGTGTCTGTGTTCATTAATAGTTCATTCAAGTCCCCATTGAGCACTATGTGGCTTTTTGCCTTTTTTATTACACAATGGAAGCCACATGCTATTTTGAGCCCTAGTTTATTTTCTAGGTTTTCTGTTGTGGTTATAAATGAAGACCTCAGACAAACAATTTATGATAGTATATGCTCATAACTCCACTGAGATGATGTAATAGTGTCCATTAACTGATTGCAGTTGGATCAGATGGTGGTTGTAGGTCTTTTCTAACAGATCTATTTTATTCTTGTGAGAAGCTGAATTGGGATCGTTTCAATTTGTTTCATGGGATGCACTTAAATATGCTAATGGATGAGCTGTAGTACCAGTGCAGGTATGTCTTAATGCTTTTAGATTTATTTAAAAGAAACATTGCTTTATTGATCTCTCACTAGAAAATACATATTTATCTTTCTATTTTTCCTAACAATACTTTGGAAAATTTATTGTAGAAATGCTTGTATAGAATATTATAGAGAAGATTCTCAAGCATTCTGTCAATGTGCATCATTTGATCATGCTAACCACTGCTTAATTGTAATGAAAAACTGTATTTAAAATTGTCAGTCCAGAAACAATGAAATAATTCACATTCCTTCTATTTGTTGAGCATGAATCTTGAAATATTTTTTCCAAGCTACAAAGATACTATCTATAATATGGATGTGTCAGATTTGCCCTTAACTTTTGACATATATAGCTTATGGGACTTGCTGTATATAACAGTATCACCTTGGATATTCGTTTCCCACCTTGCTGTTACAAGAAATTATTGAGTCCTCCCATTGTTCCCTGTGATCATAACGCACTTGTAGGCATCTGTGGTGTCACATTAGATGATCTGTTTCAGATTATGCCTGTAAGTATTACATTTTCTAAGAGGCAAAATTACTGATATAAAACCTGATTTATTCATATTTAATGCTAGAGTTATGAACTGTTTGAAAACAGCTTTTTTTCAGCACAGGCTGATAACGTTGTCTTCTGATGGAAACAGAAAAGCTCTGTGTTTTCTAGCATAGCATGCATTTTAAAAATACAGCTTTTTCCAAGATGCTTTCTGTGTAAAACAATGCTTCTGGCGTATCCTTGCAAAGTGCATCACTTAATTTTGTAGATTTACTAAATAGTTTTTTACTCATATTGTAGGAATTGGCTCATGGACTAAGTGAACTTCTATCCTATGAAGGCAATGTTGAAGAGGATTTCTACTCAACCTTTCAGGTCATTAAATGCACAATTCTAAGTGGTTCTCAACTCGTTCAGCGATTTTTCCCAGTGCTAGAATGGCAATGGAGTGGCTTATTGCAGTGTGACTGCTAATTGTTTGGAATATAACTGCACAGGATCAGAGCTGGCTCCAGGAGCCGCGCTGCCCGGCACTGCTGCATGTTCCGCAGTTGGCTCCGTGGTGACGCTCCAGGCTGTTGCTCCTGACAGTGTAGGTGAGCCCAGTGCTCACCACCAGGGTCACTTGGCCAGCTGCTGGTGCATTTCCAGCTCTTTGCTTTTCTGTCTAACCCAGAAGATAGTCAAAGTTCATTTGGTTTTTTTTATTCACTTTGTCCAAGAAATCTCACTTTAGCAATAGCCTGTTCAGGTTTTTACAGTTTTGCCTGACCTGTGTGTTGTAACTGCTATTTCAGTCAGGAAAGTCTTTTTCAATTACTCATTGTTTCAGAACACACATATGAGTTAATGAAATTTCACATTGGTGGTACTTAGTTCCTAGGTGAGCTACAGCAGAGCGAATACCTTCTTAATTGCATTTGCTGCTCCTGTGCTATTCTTTTGTAGAAAAGCTCTATGGCTTCAGAGCCTGCAGCTCGGTTTGACATGCCACTATGTAACAGGGTCAAATTTTGTTCTTGGAATACTAATTTTCTGAGCAATTTGTTGAAAACTGTAATATTTAACTTGTAAAAGCCTCACAACCCTCAGAATTACAGCATGTGCTGAAGAAAGGAAGGGAATACATGACATAATCTTGCATTTGTAAGTATATTAATTTATTTTCCAGTGCTCACCTTGACTCCTCTTTTTCTGTAGGTTTTTCAGGAAGAATTTGGTGTCATAAAATCTTACAACTTAAAGCCAAATGGAGATAAAATTCCAGTCACAAATAGGAATAGGAAAGGTAATTTGACATGTATTAACCACACATACTTTGTAGATTTAAGTTTGTCCTTTTTCTCCTTTCTATAAACCTATGCTTTTATAAACAGATTGTGAAAATGAAATGGCTGTAGTTCTTTCTGGTATGCCTACCAATTTAATGGTATCTAAAACTAAATGCTTTCATTTTTCATATTCACTACAATTTTAGAGGGCAGAACAAGTTACTGATTAAAATTATTATAATGTAACAAAACAATTTTTTTTTTTTAGAATATGTGCAGCTCTATGTTGATTTTCTTCTCAATAGATCGATCTACAAACAATTTGCAGCTTTCTATTATGGATTTCATAGTGTCTGTGCTTCATATGCATTACTGGTAAGAATAAGTGAAACATAACTCTTCACTTCTATTTCAAGTATTTGACAATGAGTTATCTAAATTAAATTGTACTGGATGATTTTAAGATTTGGAAAGAATCTTGACTGATCGATAGACTTGATTAATCCAACATAAGTAGAAGAAATTAATCAGAAATTAATCAACTATTCTCTGTAGTGTTTCATTGAAAAGCCATAAATAAAGCTCCAGAAGACAGATTTATCACTGTGTATTCACAGACACATCACAGGCTCTCCAGTGAATGTTTACAAGGTTTCTATGTATTCCCCACATTTAGGAACTGCAGAACAACTGTGTCTGAGTGCTCCTGAGTGACTCCTCTGAAAACATATATTGCTTTTTGCAGGAAGAGCACTCAGTGAGGTTGAGATTAAACATTCTTCTATTTTCCGTCCTGTTTGGCTGTTGGAATGACTTTTTAAATTTACAGTATCCCTTCTGCACTGAGAAAGAAGAGAAAGTTTCAATTTGTCAGGGATTTTCTAAATTCCAGTGAAATTGGTGAGCTGTGACACCTTGCAGCAAAGTGAGGTGTGCCCAACCACAGGGGAGGTTCTGGAAGGACAATGAGAATCCATTGACATGCCATGGCATACTTCCACGCAACTTGATGATGTTGTAGGCAATGAATAACTGGGTTCTGTAGGTGTAAGTTTAGTGGATATGAAACTTGGCTTATTGTTAGAAGTATTTGCTTTGCACAACAGTGTGTACAACTGAGAGTCGAGTTCTGTCAGCCTCTGCTGCTCAGCTACCCATGCTGGGACTGGCAGTGCAAATGAAATGGAAGTTGAAATCAAAATTGACATTAAGATCCTCCCTCAGATTTCCATATGTACAAACTTCCTGACTCATTTGTAGTCTGATCACATCATAGGCAAGTCAGTGTAATAAATGTAAGAATGATGAAGAAATGAAGAACATAATATGCTGAAATATTGTGTTATCCTGTAATTACCTTTCTACTATGTCTGGCAGTAAGAGATTCTTCAAAGTGCTGAGCAATTAATTTTTCTATAATCAGCATGTATCCAAGTTAGAGACTTACATTGAATGATATTCTGTTAATTTTTCTGTAATGACAAAATAAAAAATTAATCTAGTAGCATAATTTCTCATCTTCTTTAAAAAATTAAATATTTTGTCTTTGATTTTTGGCAGCTACTTCGTCCAGAGGAGGTTGAAATTCTTGTCTGTGGCAGTCCTGAACTGGACATGTCTGCTTTACAGAGAAGTACCCAATATGAGGGCTACCAAAAAACTGATCTGACTATACGGTAGGCCTGGGTTTTTATTCTAATTACTGAGTTTAAAATGTCATGGAATGTTAGTCTTCCAGCAGTAATCTCTTCAAGGATAACCTGAGAATGACTGAAGTTTTAGAAACCTATTTCTCAATAAGACAAAGACACTACTAAATTGTCATAAGTAGGAAGAATTAGAACCCTAATAGTATGTGTTTACTGAATGTCCTTAAAAGATTAGGACCACATTGAAGTGGAATACTTTGAAAAGAAAAGCTCCAAATCCTGCATATGAAATGTCAGTATTTTTATTATCCAGTCTTCCAAAAGTTCTTTTTTTACTCAATTCTCTTTGATACCAAGGACATGTATATTAGTGAGTAGAAGGCATTTTTATTTGTATAGATAAGTGGGTTGGGGTATCATTTGGCAAGACATCATTCCAAAATTAATAGAATATTGTACTTGTCAATTCCTTGCGAATTTAACCTTGTATATTGGAGTACTGCTGATGTCCTATAGATTATATTAGTTAAACTCTCAGTAAGTGATATTCACCATGTAGTACTTGCAGTTTTATTATCATCTTCATACTACTTTTTTATGATATTGCATCTTGCAACTTTTTCTTCTCCCTCTGCCCCGAGCATAGATACTTCTGGGATGTAGTACTTGGATTTTCTCTGGATCTTCAAAAGAAGCTGCTACATTTTGCTACAGGAAGTGATAGAGTACCTGTGGGAGGAATGGCTGATCTGAATTTCAAGATTTCAAGGAGTGAAACATCCACTAATTGGTAAGTAATGTTTTGGATTTTTAAAACTTTTTTCATTATTTTTTTCCCAAGAGCCCTTATTGCTCTTGAATGTCTTTTTACAGAAGAGCAAATGATTGTGCAAGGAAGAAACTGCATGAACTCCTTTAATTTGCCTTCAGAATGTTATACCCATTTATTGATTGCATGAATTTTAAAAAGAAGGAAATTTTTTTTCCAGTTGGTGTTTACATTTGAGACTGGTAATTATTTATAGGGATTATTTACATGTTTTAAATTCAAATAAATTATTTATTTTTATCATTCCTAACATGACAGCTGATCTAGTGAAAATACACCCTGAACTACCATGAATTTTTCTGAATTTTTTTGAGTTTGATGGCATTATTTATAGCAAGCCAGTTAGTATTTTTTTTAGTTTTTAAGACTGGGGAAAGTCAGTTTAAATAATTTTAAAGCTGTATAGAAAAACTTGCTGCTCTGAAGCTCTCTGCAAAGCAGTAATTACTGGCTTTACCTAGATTTCTCAAACACTTAGAGTAATCAAAATATTTAAATGGAACTATATTTTTCAAAGTCTGAGTTTTGCTGGGTTTTCTGTGAAGAGCTGATCTAAAGGCATAAACATAATAAATTTTGAGGTTGTTTTAAATTTAATTTATCTCATTACTGTGATATTTCTAATACTTTTCTCAATGAGGTAATAACTGGTTCCAGCAACATGTAAAGGAACATGAAGATCAGATGACAAATGAAGATAAATCAGTCAACATTGAATCACTCTTTATGTACCTTCTTTAAATTGTTTTCTTTCTTAAAAATGAGAAAATGTGTTTTGAAATAAGTGTGCATTTTAAACTGCTGAAGGTCCATGTTTTGCAAGATAATTGTTACTGTCAGACTGCCTGCACAGGGATAAATGTAGACACCATCATCATATTGCTCACACAATCATATCAAAGAATGTAATAGCAATATAAATTGGCAATTTTAATAAAAGCTTTTCAGCTTTCCAAATTCTGAAGCCATAACTCCAGTCCAATTAACAGATCTTCAGTGATCGTTTAAAGGGCAGGGAAGGGAAAAGTAACTTGGATTTCCAGATCTGGGGGTTCCATCCCCTTTTGAGCATGTTTGCCAATGATAAAAGGCCAAGTTGGTGCCATTCAAAAGACTGAGGGATGACATTAAGAGAGACCTAGAGGGCTTTTGAGTCACATAATAAAATATGTGTGTCCAGCTGTAACACATTTTTCAGTGTGTTTTCCAAATGGCAGGTTGAGTTTCAGCTCATTGCCTTTCTCTCCTGTCTCCCCCCCAAGTTATCAGCTGTAGGACAAGTATATATCCTCAGGTGTCCTCCATGTCACTTGACAATTTAAATGGCAAGAAGTTCCTGTAGCTTTTTATTACCGGTGGCTCATCGAGTTAATCCATTCTAGTGAGAAACAAAGTTTCCAGTGTTTCAGTCAGGCATTCCTTAGCCATATCTGCAATACATATATTCAAGCTCTCTCTCAGAAGTAACTTGGAAGTGTTGGTATAGCTGAGACCAGAATTTGTGAACTGTTGTTTTTCCGGCATTTCAGTCAGTTCTTTAGAGCTCCCCACTGAAGTCTGTAAGGACCTGTTTTACCAGGCTGAGCCCTGAGTTCTGTATCCTTACAGACACAGAACTGTGCTACTGTACCTACTGCAGGACCCACCTTCCTTTTCCATGGTGTGGATTCTTACTGTACCCAGATTTTGTGTTTAGAAAGTCATGCGGTACCTGGAGTTTCCAGAGTGTAGAAGGAGATGTTTCCAACTTGAAAAAAAAAAAAATAAAGAGGGAGGAGGGAGTTGCAGGCAAACAAACTCATCTGAAGTACTTTTGACCAGCAGTGGTGTTACTTGCATTCAACAGAACTTGAACCAACATTGGGATAAATGTTCCTTTTATAGGATTTCTTATTTAAGAAATGTTTAACTGAAAGTGTAGAGGCAGTGTTCTGGTTCTATGGCATTATTCTTAAATGTGTTTTGCTGGGTGTTTTTTAAATTATTTTAGGTTACCTGTGGCACATACCTGCTTCAACCAGCTTTGTCTCCCTCCTTACAAGAACAAGAAGGAACTGAGGCAAAAGTTAATAATTGGAATTTCAAATGCAGAGGGGTTTGGTCTGGAATAAGATAAAATACTCCAAGAACAGCATTTTTATGTAGCATTCACTCTCTTCTGATTGTGCCTTTAAGCTTTTCATTGTTATGTCTCTTGATACTGTGCCAGTTTTATCACATTTAGATAATTTTTTTAAATTAAATATGAAGTGTATGTTTTTTTCCTGAATGGCAATAGATTTGCTGCTTGCTTTGTCTCAGAAGTAGCTTTCTTTGTACAAAAAGCTCATCTGTTTGATAAACAAAACCCAACTAAGACAATTCCCAAATGTTAAGTTTTTCTTAATAGCACTTTATGATTAATCATAATTCCTTTACATCAAGGTATCCTACTGGGAGAAAATATACAGAATATTTCTCTATTGGTTAATCCCGGTGACAGAAAAAATATAACATCAGCATGTAGCCTTTTTTTTTTTCCCACAAAGGCAAATAGGAATTTTAGTCTTTATAAAATGTATGTAGTTTTATTATTCTGGTTTTCCTGCTTGGGGAAACCAGCTGTCTAAGAAGTATGTAAATAACTGCCTGTGAAGAAATAGGGTTTTGATAGTGCCATTTACTGCTAAAAAATTATTTTTATGAATAAGAGGTTTTAGATGTTGTATATTCAGCTTTTACACTTGACTGTACAAGAGTGTTAAAAGGTATTTTTTCAGCTTGAGGGGATTCAAGTTCAAGCTACAAGTATTAAGGAATTTGTATGTCCATTCTTAACAGCAAACTAGCCAGATCTACTGTAGCATTATAGTAAATAAAACTAGATATTTAAAATAAATACCACATCTGGTGAAATGCTTTAGGAAGAGAATTATATCCACAACTGGTGGAAAACTGATATAGTGTATTATGGTATCATTTTTTTGCAGCAACTTTGTTGAAAGTTTAAATAAGCTGTGACAAAAGTGAACACAATAACATTTCTGAAGAATGTTGAAACTTTCATTAACTTGGAGACCAGCATTTAAAAATGTTTTGTGTTTTTCACTGCACAAACTTTGTGAAAAGAATTCTTGGTATGTCTGCTCTGAATTAGTAAATTAGCAGCTGGGGAAGAAATGGTTCTAAAATACTGAAATAAATGTAAATCTGGGTTTTATTCATTAAATTGAAACACTTTGTCAGCATGCAGTATAGTTTTAAATTTGAACAGCTACTGTGTGTTCTGTAGATTTTTCTTTCAGCTGAATAAGGCCCAGATCATTTGAGACACTTTGGCATCTAATTTGTCAGCTTTCCCCATTGACTTCTGCTGGGGCATGGATGCATATCTATCTTGTAGTGTCTGTACTCAAATACTATATTAGTCTTCTTTCTTTCTCTGTATTATTTACATAAAATCAACAGATTTATGAAAGATTAACAAATTAATCTGTCTAATTCATGCTTTCAAAGCTGTTCTGGATATTCTTCAATAGCTAAGTGTACATTTTATTTTTTTATTTCTTCTAAAGAGTTACTGGTGATTTTACTGTTTTATTAAGACAGAGATAAATATTAGGATATTTTAGAATATTTGACACTGTATCCATAGTGCTGTCATTGAAACCAGTAATAAAATTTCCAATGGCTTTAGCCTGGAACTGTGCTGGGTTAGCACAAAGCATGCTAAAAGCAGCACTGAAAAATTCTGCATTTTTTCATTGTATCTCCCAAGTGGAGAATTTAAAATTAATTTTAACTTGAAGGATTTCAGATGTTGAGAAATAAATTAAGCTTTCACTGTTGCACTGAATGAACTAGATAGCTGCAAGCAATGTTAAATTTCTAACACCTGAATGTGGATGTAAGTAGGAAACCTGGAAACAAAGACCTACAACCTTTCCTCTCTTTATAGAATTGGATTCATCAAAGGTTGGCTTATGAATAAATAGCTATACAGATTATCTGAAAACATGGCAAATTAGCCAAAATATTTTTTTAATGCTTAAACCTGCTTTTAATAACTATTTCTCTACTATTGTTAAAATAAGAGCTTTATCTTTTCTCGTTTTCACTGAATTGCACTTTGCCTTCTGTTCAGTTTTATTTATTGAAGCTTTTTTTGAGATAATGTGTAATATTACCTCAGAATTCTAAAAATGCTATTGTATTTGCATCAGTTTTTAAATCAGATTGTCATTCGAAGACATTTTATATATTTCCTGATGTTGATAAATTAAATAGTAAATTTTGTATTTGTTAAATGAAAGCATTACACTGTATTTATGAAATAAGCCTCTGATAATTTTAAAAAAATTATTCAACGGTGTTTTGTTGTTCTTGTGTCTTGCCCTGTAACCCAGCAAATCTTTTTTTATCTCCATCATTGTTTTGTACTGTACAAAAGAAATCTTGTTTGTATAAACTTGTTCACTACTAAGTATCTATTTTTATGTATCAAAATTGTCCAGTCATTAAATCAAATATTTCAAGTGCTGACCTCACTTGTATAATTTCAGATTTCCAAAATTGGTCATAATGGGTATAAAATTATGATCAACCTCTCTGGTTTTGGTTTATTTTTCTCTTGAGAAGTTTTCTTTATCATGACAGTTCTCCTAAAATATTGCATAGCTCACTGAGAAGAAGCTAAATTAAAACAACCAGACATACATCAAGACTTAAATTTTGTATTTACAGTCAAAATTACAGGTGTTCTGGAGCATGGTGTAATAATGCTGTAAAACAGCATGGATCTCATAATGGATCCAACAACTGGGGTTGTTCCATGTGGAGAAGAGAAGGCTTTGGGAACATGCAGTTGCAGCCTTCCAGTACCTGAAGGGGGCTCATGAAAAGGAGAGAGAGGGACTTATTATATGGGGAGATAGCAGCAGGACAAGGAGAAATGGTTGTAAACTGAAAGAGGGCAGGTTGAGATGTTAGAATGAAGTTCTTTATTCAGAGGATGGTGAGGCAGTGGAACAGGTTGTCCAGAGATGTTGTGGATGCCCCATCTCTGGAAGTATTCAAGGCCAGGCTGAATGGAGCCCTGCGGAACCTGATCTGGTGAATGGCTGGGAGGGTTGGAACTATGTCATCTCTAAGGCCCCCTCCTACCCAAAGCATTCTATGATTCTGTGATTCTAACTTAATTTTCCTTTTTTATAAACTACCTCAGTTGCAAGATTACTTGGAGGTGCAAATTCACAAGCTGTTGTATGTTTTTCTGCCTAATTTGAACACAGGTCAGGACGGACAGGTAACAAGAACATGGTGCTTTCTCACGGACGCAGGCCCTGGTCACAGAACTGTTACCTTTGTACCACTCCAGTTACCTACAGATGGCAGCAAAGATGAAGATTGAAACAATTTAATTAGAGGTCAGACTTCCCTCTTAGCTAACAGTAGATATTATAAATGCACATAATGAAGAAAAAAGTAATGTTTAAAAAAATTATACCACAATTAATTGCAAATTGGCAAACTCAACGAATATAAATTGACTTATAGCGAACAAATATGGAGAAAGGAGAAGCAGCTTCTTGTATCTAGGGCTGGATTTTGAGTGTCCTCTCTTTTCAGTAAGAGTTCCTAATGTGGTTTTGGGACCAATGAAAGACTCTGCCAAAACCTCAGACAGGAGATTGGTTATACCTGATCTCTGACCAGTCAATAGCCTCAAGACTGATATTTGGAAAGATGTTGGAAAGCCTGGCTTGCCTTGTCCTGTTTCAGCTAGGGATCAGAAGGCTGCCAATGGGGCTTAAAATTGAAATGCTGTATTTCTTTTTGATTTTTTGGCCAAAAGTGGTGAGATTCCTTCTCTGTAGTAGTAGTTGGTGCCGGTACTGGTTGACTTGCTCCAGAAGCAAATGTCATACCCATTGTTAATCTTCATAGCTTTGGTATTTAATATTCTTTCAGAGCTCCTTCGTGAAAAAATGAAAATATCTGAAAGGTCCCTCAAAGCCTCTTGTTTCATGTCCTGACTGTCAGATAATAATATTTTTTCTCTTCTAGAGCCCCTGATTTTCTTCCAATGAATTTATTTGGGTCAAGTAATTTTCGAGTCTTTTGTGGGGGGATTTTTTGGGGGTTTTGGTTTGGTTTGGTTTTTGGGGTTTTTTGGTTTGGTTTTTGTGGTTGTTTTGGGGGGTTTTTTGATGGTTTTTTTGTTTGGTTTGTTTTTTTGGGGTTTGGTGGTTGTTTTTTTTTGGTTGATTGGTTGGGTTTTTTGAGGGTCTGTACTGGGCTATGTGTTGTTGAAGTTCCTCACACTTTAAAATATTCATGTGTATAAGAAAATAATGAGATGGCCTGTACTGCCAAAGCTGTTTCTCTTGTGTTAGAAATGTTCTAATTAGTAGTGAAATAGGTTTTGTTGTTAAATTAATGAGCAAAAATGGCCCCCAGTGATCTGCACCTTTCAAATTGTTAATTAAATTCTTACTGAATTCTTTGAACCCCAATACCTTTATGTAAAACACAACAGGTCAAGGAAGATGGAGAGATTTTTTTCTGATGATCTGGTGAAGCACTTGCTCATTAGACTCTGGAAAGGTGGGAGAAGTTCAGATAAGTTGGGCAAACTAAGTTCAGTTCTGGACTTTTCTGCAATACTAGAGTTAATAATAGTTATGTAATACCTATATGCATAATGAAAGGATGTATCAATGAATGTCTTGTCTGTTTTGTGTTCTACTACAGGAAGGCTTCATTTACTATTTTTCCTTTTGGCATCAGTTTAATGATTTGGTACTTGTAGTGAGTGAGACTTTTAATTTTTGATGCAGTATTTTCTTCCCATGAGAGTCATTCTAGATTCTGTAGATACATGATGTTCAGGTTTAATTTAAGGGCTTCTTGTTTATTTGCTGCTTTAACTCTATAACATGATTTCTATTAACCAGGAGAGATGAATCTGTTCTCAGAGAGTCATTAGTTATCTTCTCACCAGGATCTCTGGCTGTTGCCATACTAATAGATAATAACAATCCAGCCTCCACTGGCATTACCAGAGCAGAACTATTTGTAGCTACATTATGTAATTCAAGCATCTTGTCAAGGGGTGAGTTTACTCAGTGTACATTCAATCTCTGCTCTAGCAGAGAGCTAGAACATGAATTTCTTTTGCTATTTGTTTCGTGTCAGTAGCAATACTGTGAAAGTCAAGAGCTGTGTTTTGTCCTCTGGAAAAATCAATCCAGCTGGATATAAAGTCGCTAAAGTACAGTCATTTTTGAAAGCCACGGGATTTAAACTCAAACACGTGGATCTTGATTTTGGTTGTTTTCTGGTGAATTTATGAACCTCACATTCTTGGTTTCCAAAGACTTTATACTGCCTGGGATTTTAATAGTTGGCCTTGATTAGTGGTAATGTGCCAGACTGAGCAGAGAAGGCACTTAATTTTGTCATCTTGCTCAACTGCTTTAAAGAGGGATCTTTTCCCAGCTCTTTCTGGATTCCAAGATGGAAGGTACCTTGCTCAGATACGTGAACACTGACAAGACATGTTTTGTATATTAAATGCATATTAATTCTTTATCCTTTATTAATAGAAAATTTATTTAACCGTAGCAGATAAATGTGGCCTGTGTAAAATAGAGATAAGCACAGTAGCAGAATAGAAGAAATTTACTTCCTTAGGATTTTGATGGAATTGCTTTTTAGTTGGAGAAATCTAATTTTATTTCCTTAGCTGATAAGGTTAAATTTTTCTAGGGTGGAATATCTTAGAGAGCTTAAGAGCTGAAAATATTTTCTTTAATTCAGTAACTGTGTTAGATAAAGCTAAAATTTGAATAAAGTACACATTTTCCTACATGTACCTCTCTGTATTGCTTATTGCATTGTCTGATTGTACTGATATTAATGAAGTGTTCATAATTTTTCTTTTGAAATTCCAACATTTCTGGCAATTTTTATCGTGAAAGAAAAGCTTTCCCAAACATTGAAAGCAGTCAGTATTCATTCAAACTGAAAGTTTTGAAGTAATAACAGACATTTGTTCCTGTTGCATATAAACAAGCTCATTGCATTTTGGTTTGGGTGGTTTTGCTTTAGGATCCAGAATCTATTCAATACCATATTTCTGCACATTGGTTGAAGTACATCATATGGCACATTCTGGAAGGTTGTGCTACTGGAAGTTACGGCAAATATGTGAAAAGGATTCCAAGTTAATAATGGTTTTTTGTTAAAAGTTAATTGCTTTGTTAGTTGCCAGATAGGGGCTGAAATTTCCTGGGATGTTACAACCAAGCTGTGTTTGAATTACCACGGGAATGTTTGCTTTCTTCTATTGATCATCTCCCAGAGCATGCTGGCCTGGTTTCTGCTGGTGATGGGTTTCAAACCAGGGTGTTTGAATGGGTGTTTTAATGTATTTCTTATACTGACAATTAAATACCCATTCATTCTTCATTTCAGAAATGGAAGTCAGTTTCTTCAGCAGTCTATAATGTTGGCCAAGAACTCTCAGGTACAGAACTAAAATCTCAACGAAATTAGTTTAGAAACTGTTTTATTTTCCTATACCAGATTTTAAACATCAAACACCATCTTATAATCAAAGGTGTTGAAGCAACATCAACAGCTGTGTCTTCTGTTCTTCATTCCCTGGTTGTTTTTTTGTAAACTGCTGTAGGCATGTAACAAAAACATGGGAGATTGGACCTTGGTTTTGGTTGTCTTCTGGTGAATTCAAGTTTTTACGTGAAAGTGATAGAACTGGAATTTTTTTTATCTCTTTGCTTACATCCTCTCGTGGTAGCTGTAGTTGGGTATGGTTTTCATCTGTAACTGTTAGCAGTGGGTACACTACAGATGGGGATCTGAAGGTCTAATTGCTTGCATCATTTTTCACATAATTGTTCAAAAAAAAAATTATCTTTCTGTGTTTCTCTTCCCTCTTCAGTGCACCGTGACACATCAAGGCTTTTCTACTTTATGGTGCAAAGGTAGTCTCACTTTATCTTTTGCCCTTGAATTTCTTCTCAATTTATTTGTTGCTGGCTTTATTAGTAGGGCTTATTAATTCTATGTGACATAAGCACAGCTGCTATGCTTAATCATACATTCAGTTAGCATTTTCATACTTGTAGGTGTATTGGGAAGATGAAATTGCTACTTTCATGCAGCACAACCAATCCTTGATTAATTTCTCCTGTCATTACTTACAGCAACAATCTGCATTCTTTGTATAGTTCTGCTGCCTTTCACCATGTTCAAGATCTGCTGTCATTCATGATACAGTAGATATGTAATTGTAGAATGATAAAGAAATAGAGGCTTTCACTTTGAATTTTCCTAGATTAGAAAATCATCCCACTGGCTATTTGTGAACATTTTTTCTAGGTTTTTGGTTTTTTCTTCACTAGGTATTGGATTTTATTTTGTATTTTCTCAAAACACTGGGTAACTTAGGGGAATTTACCAGGCATTTTAGGACAGAGTTGTCACTTGTGCTTATGAGTTATTCGGCTTGTCTGTCCTTATCCTAGCTAGATATTGAGGAAGAACACATAGATAAAGCTGCTGCAAAAGGATAATGACTTTTGTCTCTAGGGTGCAACTTGTAAATGTGTCTCTGCCTCTTAAGAAAAAGAAAGGCAGATTAAAAACAATGGGTTCAAAGTGGTGGCAGAGGGAAGTGGAGAGAGTTGCTGTGCTGTTCTCTCATTTTTGAGGAGCTAGACAGACACTACATACTGAAGATATCCTGGAACAAAAATCCCTGAGGGATAACACTGCAAGCTTCAGATCAGTCATTATAACTCAATCTGCTCTTCCTTTTTGTTGCCACTAGCTTATTATTTGAATTACCTTGGCGATGTTTGCTTTTTTATCTTCTGGCCTTGTCATAGCCCATGCTTACCTAATTTCTATTAGTAGTGGGTTTCTCCTGCTTTGAATGTCATTTCTGACATTCAAAGCAGGAGAAATCGAGCAAATGAGCCCCACTTAGGAGGTGAGAAAGAAGGCAAGGCTTGTCTTGGACCATATGACGTCCCAGCCTTTTCAACAAAATGTAGAAAGCTGAAGAGTTTACCAGTATCTGTCTCAAGTCTGTCTAGAGGGACCCGTTTTTAAGCCAGCCTGATCAATGCTGGTGGGAGACCTTGTTTGCTGAGCCAGCAGAGAGGCTGCAGCAGGGTTTGGCAGCGCAGCAAGCCAGCTTCAGCCCTTCCCTTCAGCTCTGAATGCTTCACAGTTTTTCACTTTGAAGTCATTGCCACTTGTTTGTGTCACTCAGTCAAGGAAGGCTAGATCACTGGGTATCTTGGCTCTTCATTCCATTGATGATTTCTCAATCTTTTTCAAACAGGTTTTGCTAGAAATTGATAAGTGGAGGTGAGCAAATAAATTTGAAATGTAGGCTTGTTACTAAATTGATAGGATTAGTAGGTCAAATACTAGCCATTTATTTTGAAGAAAATAATTATTAAAAAAACCCCACCATCTATCTGCCTTTTTTAGGTTTCATTTGCTCGTGCATTGTAGTATGTGACCACAGAGCTGTCCTGTAAAATACCCTAAATGCAAAACCCTGGAGTGCTAAATTTCTGCCATTATCATTCTTCCCTAATTAGATGCATACAGGAATCACTGTTATTACTTCACTCAGTTTGAACCCCAGTTTCTTTTCAAGTCAAGGGTCAAAGGAGAAAACCAGGAAGCAGGAGATGCTTGTATTTTGGATGAATCAGGTACTACTACCAAGTTGTCAGCCATCTGGTTGGTGACTTTTCTTGAGTTTTTTAAATCAAGGCAGTTCTGGAAATGTCCAACATTGATATCATTGCTTCATTTGTCTCAATTATTGCAGATTAAAAGACAAAACATCTGCACCAAACACCATCTTAGAGCTTTTTATTGGTAATAGCAAAGAATTTTTCAGATAGCTTATCAAACCTAAAAGCAGTGATATAAAAAGATTGTAGAAATTTATTGTTAAGATCAGAGTTTCATCAAAACTACTGAATATTACCAGAACAAAGCAGTTAAATAAAGTAGCCTCATATTATCTTAACATGCTGGGCATTATATGTCCATTATAACTTGTAAAACTGGGTAACAGCCTTTCCCATCTCCCTCACTATTTTAGCATAGGCAGAATGTGAAGACAGAACACAGAAAATACCAAACCACATGTTGGCAACTTATATATAATGAAAAAGATTTGTTCATTTTTATGTATGTAAGGGGAGCTTTTTGGATTTTGTTTCAGTGGATTAATTGGTGGGGTTCCCAGACTGCCCATAAGCAGGGCAAGGCTGGCTTTGGCTGAAGGAAATATAACACCGGGGTAACTCTAGGGCAATGTTCTACTTTGTAACAGCTCCTGACCTTCCCAATTACATCTGGCCAGTAGTGTAAGTGCTTTTTTCACCAGCGACTTAGTTTTCTAGCAAAGGTGTCTGATTTTTGCAGTAAGATAAATACATATATATATATATATATATATATATAAATAAAATGTACGTCAGAAATTACATTTTATAAATAGACCATCCATAAAGTAGAACTACAGGCTTTTTTATACTTGCAGCTATTCAAACCTGTAGTAATTATCTCTTACGCATTCAGACCCTACTGGAGGTTTTCATTTTATCCAGGAATGCTGATAAAACTTAATGGCTAATTTCAACTGATGAGCTTTGTGGGGAGAAATATTTGATTTAAAAAGTGAGGAAGGTGTCATGCTTTTCCATCTGTCCCATTCAACATTCAGGTGGTCAGAGCAGTTACCAGTGAGTGGGGGAATTGGCATTCTGAAGGCAGGAATTGAATTTTTGTTGTTGGTAACCCTTGAGATCCTAAATCTGTGGTTTAAATCAGCAGAAGGAGGCTGGTCCTCTCCTCCTCCAGGTGAGCATACTGAGTCACTCACAGAGAACAGGGTTCTCCCACCATCATGAGTGCTACATGAGCTTTTAACTTCAGCAGTTGCTCTTGTTAAACATCTCCAAGTGGAATAAGAGCTTCATTTCTGCTTCAGTGGGAATCATGGCCTTCTACTTCCTCACCTCAGGAAAATAAAATAGCCCCCACTGCACTTTTATTTTGATTTATCTTGGGACTCCACCTGTACTTTGTCGAGGTATGAGGGTCCCAACACAAGAAGGACATTGACCTGTTGGAGCGAGTCCAGAGAAGGGCCACTAAGTTGATCTCAGGTCTGGAGCATCTTTCCTTTGAAGACAGGCTGAGGGGCTACAGGACAGCTGGAGAGGGACCTTTGAGAAAGGTATGAGGTGATAGGACAAGAGGAATTGGCCTTAAGCTGAGGGAGGGAAGGTTAGATTAGATACTGTGAAGGTGGTGAGACACTGGAATGGGATGCCCAGAGAAGTTGTGGGCTCCCCATCCCTGGAAATGTCCAAGATTGGGCTAAATGGGGCTATGAGTAACCTGGTCTAGTGGAAGGTGTCCCTGCTCATGTCAAGGAGTTTGGAACAAGATGACTTTTAAGGTCCTTTTCAACCAAAGCCATTCTATGATTGTGTGATTTGATAATAATCTTTGTTTTGTGTAAATCTTATGATTTGTTAGCTGAACCAAATATTAATCATGCTCAGCAGTCATGCCTGAAACCCTCCCTCCTACTCACAAGCCAGGTGTGAACCATGGACAAAAGGGGCTGAGAATGGGAAAGTATTCTAAGAAGTCTGGTACATCTAAAAACTAAATTACCATTCTTCGTGTCTCAGTGTGCAAGTTGCCTGAGCAATGTGCAAAAATAAGAAGCCAGAAATACTTTATTGGCTGAAAATACAGAGAATACTGTGAAAGCCATGCTGGAAAATTATCCAGTTATTACATAGAACTAACTTCTTTTTTTCTGAAAATTGCATGTTTTTATCCTTGTATCAGCATTACAGTCTCCAGGCTGCATTTAGCCTTCAAGCCTTCATAAACCTCTGACCAAGCCTGGATTCTGAAGCACTGAAAGGGTTCTTTTCTCTGGAGTAACTGCCTTCTCTCTGGGGACTCTGGTGTGGGGTCAGGCTGGGAGCTCAATAGCCACTAAGTGGAGCAGGCAGGGAACCTCTGCATCCCACACTCATTCGCCCTTCACATCAGGTGTGGGATTTATTTCCTCATGCCAGTTTGCTTTCTTGTGTGAGAGAAAGAGGCCTTATCACCAGTTCTTACTGTTACTTTTTAATATTCAAGTCCACATCCCACACTGCATAGTAATTCTGTGTGAACAAGCAAGATTTAAGGCATCCTAAAATTTCCACTTCGATAACATATGGGGGGGATTTGTATATATGATTTTTAGTGGGTATTTGCAAGAGCCATACCAGTTAGTGAAAATTTATGACTGCTTTCTAGGCCCTTTCTTCTGCAAAACTCTCCATTGAGTTGCAGATAATTGAAAAAATAAGTTTAATTGTTTTTTGCAGATTTTGTTAGTAGAAAAATCTTTGCATTTCAAGTTCTGGAGGAGAGCATGACTATGGCATTTTGTAACTCCATCACTGAGCTGTTTTGACTGTTTTGCACAAAATCATGTTTAGATTTGAACCCAACCTGGATTTAATGACTTTTGGTTCTCTGTTCTACTCATTAACTGGGGCCTTTTTCATCTGGGTAAATGAAATACAGAAAGCTTTGAAAAATACTATCTTGAAAAATATGTATTTGGAGCCTCAATAAGACTTTGAATTTTTAATATGCTGAAACATTCTAAGCTGAAAATAATCCATTTTTATTATAAAGCTTTGAGCAGTTCTGCAGAGAGAGGTGTTGAGAATGCTGTGTCATTTGCATTATGGTGCATATCCTGTTAAAGTACTTATTCAAGCCCATGAAAATGTTCACTGATTTCAGAAAGCTTTGGATGAATCCCATACTTGCCAACTTGTAAAAATGCTGTCATTACAGAACTCAAGTTTTGACTGTAGGAATTTCAGTTTGACAACTTGATTGGCAAAGACTTTAATACAACTATTTATATACTCAGTGGTTTACAAAATATGTTCCCCAAACTTAACAACTTCATGATTCTTTCCTTATTTATGGAAATCATAACTTTGTGCATAGAATTGCAATCTACACAATGAAAAGGCATATTTCAATCTTTATTTTCTAATACTTCTCCCCTTTCTCAAACTTGCATGTTTTGCAAGTGTTTATATAAAACACAGAGCACACCAAAACCACAGAAAGCTGTTATCCCCTCTGTATATTCCCAAATTGCCTTGTTATTAAGTTACCTCTTATAAATCCTTGAAACACAAATACTTTCAGTTTTAATTGACGAGGTGGTGTTTGTTTTCAGGTAAATAGCATTCCTGTAGGTTTTCCCCTCTGCCTTGAAGTACTGTTGCACTGAATATTATGCCTATTTCTCAAGGAACCTCTCATTCTTTAGTGAACAGATTTTTGTCAAGACGAGGAAAGTAGATTGAAATGAGCTTATAACTCTCCAATCTGTGGGAGAGACCATAGTCAGCTGCAAGAACACTCTGGTTCTGAATAGACTATGAAGAAAAAAGAAAAACAGCATGAGCATTTTTGTGTCTGTTTCCCATGGGTATTTATGCAGCATACATTTAAACATTTTTACATGTATCCTGTTCATTTGAGAATTAATAGTATCATAAATTAGCTGCTCAAATTCTGTGTTTGGGCTTAACTGTGCCTACTCACATTCCAGTATAACTCCCCTGGTCTAGATGAAATTGTGCCTGAGATGAATTTGACCATCCATTCCCTTCCAGGACTCTGCCTCACTGGGTGCAGTTGCCCTGAGGATGTGGCTGCTGCAGGGGGTACAGACCTGGCACTGATCTGCACGCAGTGCCTTCCTTACAAACACTCTCTTGCAAAACTGTTGACCATTTTTGAATGTTTAGTTTGGAATGATGAGGGTGAATGAATAAAGTAAATCATTGTCCAGAATGTTTAATCTTTGCAGTTTCTGCAGGTAGGTGTTTGTGTTGGTGTCTCAACATGGGTTTGTGTAACTCATCACCTTTAACTTCATCGCAATCACATTTTGGAAATACTTCCAAGACAACAACAAAAAAAGACTACTCTTCCAGTCTAACTGTTTTTTTTATTTATTCTGAAATAGTTGGGTGTTTGTCCCCTACTCACTTGATCTGTTGCTGTTTTTCCCTCTGTTTCAACAGGAAATGAGGTGTTTGCCAGTTGTCCTCTAAAGTTGTTGAAGAACTTTGAGTCAGTCCAAGGCAAGAAATACTGTTGATAGGTTGGCACAGAGTTCATGTGGAGAGCTTGCTGGAATCATGTGTATTGTCAGCACCAAGAGCTGTGATTCAGAGTATTAGCAGAAAGACATCTACTCAAACAAGCACAGCCATCCTCCATCCTAAAGGTGCAAGTGCACACTTGGCAGGAACATGCCCCTAAGGCTTAATCTCCACATAAATCCTCACTTCAGTGTGATGGAGTGTTTGCCCAAAAGAGTGCTGACACATCAGACTTTGGGATGTAAAAAAAAAATTAAAAAAAAAATATGTTCTTAAAAACACTGAAAGTATTTTCTCTGCAGGGACATACACAGTCTTGTGTTATACATTTTTTAACCATTGTTAAATGTTTTCTTTTTTTAATTCCAATTCACCACCTAATTACCTCTACCTTTTAAAAATAATAATGCATTCTTGAAGCACAGTAGAGCTTTCACTTAATGCTGGGATTTGCACATGGGATTTGTGCATTGTGGACATCAGACTACTCAGAGTAACCTGGTGTCTGGCACTTGCTCTCTCTACTGGTTTGAGGGCTCTGGCCCCACCAGTGGTCTGGTTCATCAGCCAGAGCTTTCTCCTGGCAGAGGGCTCTGCCTTCAGTCCCAGTCCTACAGTGTCACAAAACTGTTCAAATGGAACTGTAGTTTAATTTACCTTTATTTAATTTAGCTTTGTTAAAGGTGAGCTCTCTTTTCTTCAAGGGTGAAATTGCTGATTTTGAGAAGGAGATAATTTCCCTTGTTTATGCTCTTTCAAGTCTTCTGGTAACAGTCCACACAGGAGGAACCCAACATTGCTTCTCCAGGATGAAGCCAAAGCCTGTTTGTGAGCTGGACTGGATTTGCAGCTGAAGGAACAGCTTCTTCTGCCAAGGCTATCAGCCTGCCCTCTCAGTAACAAGGGCTTTGTTGGAAGTAGTGTGTTAGCATGACTTGGCAATCACAGGCATGCTTCAGGCAAGCAAAAATGCTATTTCAAACTATTCTTGAGCACCTTTCCAATACTCTCACTGTCATGTCTCATTGCAGACACTTCTCTTAAAGGTGAGCACAGCAGCTTGCAAAGAGATGGGGAATGAAGCAAAAGAAACTAGAGTTTATGTTCTTTTTACCTAAAATTCCTGATTTTGTGAATTTAGTTTGCACTAGGCCTTGTCTGTGACAGCAACTGCCTCTGAGCCTCCATGAGCAAAGTGTATTTGGCTGAGCCCACTCCTCACACACTTCTTTCTGCTGTAGTCAGACTTCTGAACATGAGCAGGCAGATGAAAAGGGAAATGGCAGGCAAGGTAAAGTACCCCTTTCTTCCCCCACGCATTCCCAAATCCTGGGTTATTACCAGTTCAGTAAGACAGCGAGTGATCACAGGATGCAGAAGATTTCAAAAGCCAACTCACTCTCTGGTGCCAGGAAACAAAACAAAGCCAAGCAAACGAAAAAAAACCACAAGAAAACAAACCAAACAAACAAACAAAAAGCCCCACCAAAACTACCAAATGGAAATGGTTCATCTGCCACATGAGCCACAGCACATGAGAGGAGTCTGCTCACCCCTCTGGTGCCAGTTTACTGCTATGGGCAGAGCATCAGCATCTTGAGCAGCTGATGGCAAGAGGCAGTATCTCATGCCAGTTGTAAGGTCATGAATACAGCAACAAATCTGCAAGGATTTCAGTAGCAAGGCCTGTCCTGTTTCCCTAAGGCTGGTCATGTTGCTAAATCTGATTTGATCTGTTGTAAATTATCCTTTCCTAAGCTCTTTTCCAACCTCCACAAACTTTTTGCAAAGCCAGATGGGGATTTAATCACTGTTCTGCTTTTTCAAGCTTGCCTCAGGATTAGTATTATAAAAATCAAATAGGAAGGTAATGAAAGTACATCTTCTTGGCAAGGTATGTCTCTGGGGAATCGTCAGCTAATGCCAAGATTAAACTCAAAGCTGATACATGCATGGTAAGTCTGGATAATACAATTTACAAAATTATATCATATTTTAAGCTCAGGCTCTGATACATTTTGTGTGTCTACCTTCTCTGAGAGATGAGTCTCCTGTGAACCACTGAGGTACCAAAGTCCTTCTTTCCAGACACTCTACATTAAATGGTGGCCATTAAATTCCCACCCAGGAATAGTAGGCTGTTACATCCACTGGTATATTGGGACTGGCAGTTGGTTACTAATGTCCCTAATACTTTCATCACAGCTGGCATTTTATGAATAAAGATACAAATCTAGTTCTGAATGTAACTCATTTCCTGCTATGAGGTATAAATATGTTTGTGGGAAATTAGATGACGATGTTCATTCCCATTCCAAGTGTCTTTAATGGGCAGCCATATAAAGATCCAAAGGTAATTATCTTTCCTATCTTGCACTTCACTGAAGTGCATTTGCAAGGTGACAAAAGAATGTTTTGTAAAACTGTTCAGTTAAACAACAATAATGAATGTTCAAGGTGAACTCTCATTCAAATATGAAATTTCTGATTTGCAGAAGGAATGATTTCTCTGAAAATCATTATGTAAAGTCCAAATGATAATGCATTGCTTTATAAGTGGACTTTTAAGGCTTGCTACAGAAATCTCTAGCCTGAATAAAGGTTTAGATGAAAATAACAAGTAATAATTCTTGATAAAATTCTTTAGACTTCACATTATAATTTCTGTGGGACTCTTTCTCTAAAATTCAGGCTTCATTTTTGTATTCTGTGAGATTTTTCCATGAAGTAATTACAATTTTTAGGTTTCTTTTGATATTTTTCCTGTTCTTTTTTCTTCTCATAGTCAGTCATACACCTTGGAGAGTAAGTGCAAGTGATTTGATGGAAAATTAAGGGGGTTTTGTGATGAAGGAACTGGCCTGAAGCTCCAGAGATCTAGAAGGGGCTTCTGTGCAGGACACCTGGCTCTGTATCAGAGCTTTTGTGTGATCCAGGGCAGGCAGAAACTGGCACCCAGGTGCAGCTGGGCATGGGGAGCAGACAAGGCACATTGGCCATGGAGCCTGGCTCTGGGCAGAGCTGCTGGCTCCACACTATCCCTCCCTGCCAGCCAGGAGGTGCAGGAGCAGTCCTGGTCAAGCCTGGGAGCACCAAGCTTTTCCTGGTGTGACCCCAGCTGATGCTCACCCAGGTTTAGGCAGAGTCACCAGCATCCCACAGGCCTGCCCAGCCCCTGTTTGCCTGGTGAGCAGACCCAAACTCCTGGGGCAGGTGTCACAGGTGTCACCTCCTCCACCACCTGCAGCCTGCACACAGCAGCACCCACCCAGCTTCAGTAGAGCATGGGGGTCCTTTAGCTCTGTCCCTTTCCCAGGAACTCAGCTCAACCACAGCAATGTTCCACTCACTCTCCACAGCTCTTTCCAAAGCTCCAGTGATGCTCTTCCCATTTCATTGCAGGTCCCAGACAACTCCTCCAGATGATGCCTGCATAACTGGAGGCAGCCACCGACCTCTCTCTGATAAGGTGAATGTGATTACTTTGCTTTTTGGGTTTAGTACAGCCAACTCATTCCCTGGGCTGCATAGTTTGTGTGTGACATGATTTTTGCAAACATTGGTGTGCTTTTTTACTGCTCTTGTTTGAAAACCAATAGCCTTTACCTGGGAATTATGGTATGTTGTCAATTTTCTCAAATGAGGGTGCAACAATATTGGTAATTATTTACCCTACAGTACACTAGATGATCTCCCAATGCTTCAGTTTTTCCATATAAAAAAGTGAGAGCAGTGCAGGGTCTTAGAAAAGCTCCTGATACTGAAGGACAGCAGACTGTGGCTGCCTTTTTGCTTGCTGACTGATCAAGTTACCTCACCAGAACTAACCTTCCCCAAAAACATTACTTCTGGATGGAGATTATTATTTGTTTCAAGAATGTCTGTGTATCTGAAAGGAATAATAACACACTGAGTAGAATTAAGATAATGCTGAACTTAGAACAAACATAGCTGAGATTTCAGCTAGGCTGAGACTGTCTTGATGCCAGAATAAACACTCTAGTTTTGCTTTGGCCTTCCTTTGGAAAAACTAGCTGCACACACATAGCTGCCAGCTTCTGTTGGCCGAGTTGACATGCCTCTTACAACTACAGATTTAACTCAGCCAGTGATTACAACAGACTTTCTTTGCCTTTATATGGTTGTTTCATGTTTCTCTGCATCTAGTTCAGCCTACTCCCAATAACGTCATCACAGCCTAAGAAACAAATTTTGTGTTTCTGGGCATTCTTTGCAATTTCTTGAAAGAGTGTAGCACTGATGCTTTTATGCTTGAGGGGTGCTAAACCCACGACTTCTAGTCAGTTGTTGAAGGCTGATAGCATCAATAAAGAATTATGCTGACAAGTATTAGAGCAGCCCACTTCCCTCACAAGAAATATGTTCTTGATCACCTTCCCCCAAGACTGATCCATATTCATCTTCTTCAAAAGTATTATTAAAACATCAGACCTCATTTATGCATGGAATCATTATTTACCAAAATCTTCACCATGTTTAAGCAGAAGGGTGTTCATATTTCCAAAGAGTTTTCCCCAGGACAATAGTCTCCAGGACTATTAGCATTGCATTGGCTGAGTAAGAAACTGCAGCCCATGTCTCTATATATGATGGTTGTTTTTGCTACAACCAACATAATCTCAGGACTGTTTTGTTTCTTCATGCAGAGGGCAAATAGGGTCCTGAGTCTGTGAGAGACAGCATAATAATACCACAGGCTTGCAGCCAGCCTCAACTTCTGTTGCAAGCAAGGTGCCAGGGTGCTAGAGTGCTGCTCTTGTTCCTTTTTACCAAGTTGCCTTTTACCTGCCACCACTTCCTTACCACAACAGCCCTTCACCTGCTGAGGTGTGGTCAGGTCTGCACTTTTTGGCACACTGTGACTCCAGCACAGCTCCTAGGAACACTGACACCATGAAATTCCCTCTTTGTAGTCACAGAATTCCCTAAGGAGGATTTAGTAGAGCCAGAACTAGAGCAGTATCACTCTAAGTGTGTGTGTTTGTGGTGGTGTGGATCCTCTCTGTGTCTGAGTTCATATCACACCTGCGTAGCTCTGGGATATAAATGGTCATTGCTTAAACATAATAGAAAAGTTTTATTTAATGTGATTTTATTCAGTGTAACTACCCAGAGTTAGTGGAGGAGAGCTGTGGGGCTGCATCACATGAGCGGGGCTGTCTGCAGCACCAGGCAGCACTCCAGCTCTTTGCAGGGGAGTTTGTGTTTTCTCCATCCAGAAAGTGAATCTACTGGTGCACATACCAGCTCTCTGGAAAACTCTAGCACCTTACATCCTGGCTCATAGCAAAATAATTTTAATATATCAGCTGGGAGGATTTTATATTTTCCTACACTTGCTATGAGTGTTTTAAGCAACATACAAATATTTTTCCTAAACAAAATCTATTTCTGCGGTTTTCTTTACTGTTCTTAGACTGAAAAAAACTTAGTATTTTCTTAGGGGACTGAAATAACAATAGGACTGCCTGTCAGAAAATTAGTCCCAGGGTATTTCCATATGTAATAGCTAGCAGGGATGAAGAGAGAGTGAAAGCCACTTTGATTTAATTTTTTGACTGTGTTGCTCTTAAAGAAGTTTAAACACTTGCTTAGAGGCCAGTTGAAAAGCTTGCTTGGGGAGGCAGGAGAGTAAGAGAAGGTCTCTAGTTCATGACATGAATTTAGTTTATTAAACTTCAGAGTACTTGCATTTTTGTTTGCTAAATGCAGAAACAACCCATCTCTTTTAGCTGAGAGCAGAATCCAGGAAAGGGCGTTGAAATACAAAAAGCACAGAGCCAAGAAATGGTTTATTGTGCTGCAGCAGAGTTGTCCTGTGTGTTTATCGAAGATATTAGTGGGAGAATGTGTTCTAAAATACATTAAGAAAAAGGTTTTCACATTCCAGAACTATTTAATGCAGTTCATATATGGCACAGGATTTTGTCAGGAGTTTTATTTCTCCCATAACCAGACAAGTAGTCTCTGCTTTCTCTTGCAGAGGTCACAACAAAAGCTTATAGCTTTATTACCACCTACTTACATCCCTACATCAGCTTTTTGAGTGTCATATCCTAAAATCCAAGTTTACACGTGCTTTTGACCCAGGCAGAGGCAATTGAAGTACTGTGTATGTGTTAACACAATTTGGTGGTAGCTGTTAATTTTACTGGAGGCAGAGGTTCTTCATTCTGCTGGAAGTTTGCTCCATGACATCTCTAACAGAGGCTGAAATTTGCTGCAGGGCTTCAGAGATCCCTGTAACATTTTGGTGATGCTTAGGGACCCTGTGCCTCAGCTAGAGGAGCTCATGCTCTCAGTCCTGGGAATAAAGTCAGCACCTAATTATAAAATATAAACATAAAGTTGAACCAGTGACACTTATTTCCAGCCTCTAAAACCATAGAAGAGCTTTCACTGCTGACTGTCTTTTGAATTAATGATAATTGGATGTGATACTATTTAAATGTGATAATACTTTGCTAATAGGACAGCAGGAGAGATCTGTGTGAAAGTATAGATGGGGTGAATACTGACAGTCACAGTGGCAAAATGTAACCTCTTAAAATACTGATATTAAAGAGAAACTGTCAGGGGAGTAATTTTTTGAAGGACAGTCTGAGGTGGTGTTTTTGAAAAAACAAGGCCAGGGCAATGGTGACGTGCCTCAGGGTTATCCAAAGTAGGTCAGGATGGGGATGGGGATGGGGATGGGGAGGTAGCACACAGGGCACACAGGAGAACTGCCAAGTGCCTGACCTTGCTCCTTTTTCTGAAGCAGGAGGATCAGCCTTCAGATGTCTAGGAAATCCTGCCACAATTGAACATAAATGGTTTTACACAGCATCCAGACAAAACCTTCTTAAATCGGCATATTGGAAGAAACAATAGGAATAATGGACCAAAAAGATGTACCTAGTGTTTCCCTTCACCTTCCCAGATGCAAAGCAAGGTATGTACAGGGCACATTCAGCTTCCCATTTGTCAAAGTACTACCTAAAAGAGACTTTGGAAGCTGTGTGGACTGAAATTCTCTATTGCATAGCTGTAGTTGTCCACATCTGGGCTCTGTGTCACTTTGAGCATAAGCTGCATACTAAGAAATGGTACTACTGTATTGGGAAAAGGAGAGAGAAGAGGAAATGAGAATACCAGTGCCTTTACATCCAAGCTCCAGCAAGCAAAACTAACTGGTTTTGCAAACAACCTTCTTTGCTCTAAATTCATCCTAGGAGAGCTGAGGCAGAGGTCTGATTTCAGCAGCACCTGCAGACTAAATGAGAAGAGACTCTGCTGTTGATTGTTCTGTCCCATCATGAAGTCTCCAAATCAGCCCATCAGACATTTATTAATTAGCATCCTTATAGAGTAAATATCTTTATTTAGTAAAACATGAAAAGTACTTTGGCAATCCCATTTTAGGTCTAATCTAGACCTATCATTAGAGTAAACTTTGCACTGAAATTCCATGGGATTTTTGTTGATCTTTTTTGTGGGGTTTTATTAACTTGAAATGTGCTCAGAGGACAGAATTTTTTAGTGAATTGGATCCAAGAGCCATTTCATCATGCTCAAGGCAGTTGTTATCAGGAAGGATCGTTTGTATTGGCAGTCCTTCAAAGGTTACTCTCTAACTGTGCTCAAATCAGGTGAGTCCCAGAGAGCTCCTACTTGATTCTGGCCATGGCTTCAGAGTCTGCAGCCACACAAGCTAGAAAAAGACTGTTAAATTTTAACAGACATTACAGTTTCTGTCTGATCTATTAAATTTGGGTAACCTCTGATTGGTAAATACATAGTTTCAGACATCTGCACATAAGTAAACACAAAAAATCAAAAAATTTCTGATCAAAAAATTTCATCTCCCCTAGGACTTAAATGCAACTTTTTTAGTACAAAATTTGAATGGTTTCATCTTTAATGGATTGTAAGATGCTGGTGCATTTTGAGAAAAAACAGCAAACCTTCTAAGTTAGCCATTAGTTTTCTTTTTCATCTCCTCTCCACTCCTTTCCTCTGCTTGAAGGAATGAAAAATTTTAAAAGAACACCAACAACAATCATTTTGTACAAGTTGTGAGGTATTCTTAACTCTTGGCTGGGCAGGTGACCCACTGTTCAGCAGCCCAGGAAACTGGTGACTCTGCCTGTCATCAGATTCAGATTAAAAAAGAAATGGCAGTGCTTATCTGCACTTCTTTTACAAAATGAACTCTGTGGATGAATCACTTAAACAAAGCACCAGTCCCAGCAAATAATGTTGGTATTTAATTTACTGACAGTGGGTATTTAGCAATGTGCTCCCATGAGAGAGCGAGCTGTGCCCTTTCTGCCCTCTTGTGCCAGGGCTGCTGCAGCCTCTCCAGGCACTTCTGCTTGGGGGCTGGGGAGTCTGGGGTGGGGAGGGAGGGAGGGATCTGGGACTCCCTGCGATTGTAACTGTGAGAAACATTCTTCATGCTTCTCTTTTGTGGCCTTGGGTTTTCTGTTAAACAAAGTTGACTTGAAGGGTAGAGGGGAAGGCTGGTGAGATGCCTCGGGCATTTCGGAGCCCTGGTTATTGCAGATTCAGAGGTTCCACAGTGCTCCAAGGCATTGGCAGTGCACAGCTTTGCTTTCTGTGGGAAGGTGGATCTGCCATGCAGTCCCATCTTGTGGGCAGTCTCTTGATTAGGGTGAAAGGCTGGAATCACATAGGTTACAAATGCCATCTTCCCCATATCCAGAAAGGAGTAACATACCAGAAGGAGCAAGATCTTTTCATATGAGGGAGGCTTCAGTTCAACTCTAAGATTTTGCTTATAGGAAAGAAAGGTCAAACATACTTGGTGGTTTTAGCCAACTTACTTTTACTTCTTTTTGTTTTGAAAATATTTAGCCCATATTTAATATGGCTCTGTAAAGCTGAGAATCCTCCTTCCCTGATATCTCCATCTTCCTTCCTGAGCATCAATTTTCTGAAACACATCACTTTGTCTAGCTTGTCACTGTCTGAATGTTAGTTATTCTAAAAATGCCCTCTTTGTGTCAGAAGGGATTTGGTCTGGCTGCCTGACAGAAGGCTGTGAAAAACAGCCCCCAGCTCTGTCTTGGTCTGCCTCACGCCAGTGTGGAGCCCAGGCTGTCACTACCCAGCCATCCCACAGAAGATGCTGCCAAGCTGCACCACCTTCACTTCTGAAAATTGCCACAGTCAAAGGGAAGGATGGGAAGGATTTTCTGCTTTTTACAGAAGCTGAACATGCAGCAAAATGGGTGCTGTAACCTGAACGTTTGCAGCATGCTATAGCTGGACAAAGAGGCTGCACAGACCCACTCAGGGAGCTATCTAAAGATAAATGTTTGTACTGAGGCAGGCTCTTCAGGCACTCTGTTCATGTGCCACACACTGCGTGCACTGGCAGCTGTCCCAGTGACACAATGAGCTAGAAATTGTGCTGCTCAGGTGCACGTGCTCCCATATTCTGAGCTAGCTTGGCATAAAAAAGGTCTTTGTGAGCTCCAGTTCTGTGCCCATCATCCTGACCATCCTCTGTAGTCAGAAGGAAGCATGTCTTCCACAAATTTACAAGTATTACCAAAGGTGGGCATCACGGTTACAGCTGTACTTTGGGAGAGTTTTTCTTAAAAACTTTTTAAAACCTCAGCCTAAGAGATACACCAATACTTTCTCCCTGCAAAGACCAATCCTGCAGGGCAGCCCAGGGAGAAATGTTGCTTGTATAGGTCTTTCTTTTGCTATATTTTCTTTTTCAAAGATGTTTTTATTTCTTTAAAAATATATTTATGGTGTTCAAAAAGCATATCCACTGGTCTTCTCACTGGAGGTTTTTTCTACGTGGTGACAATGCAAAAGAATATATTCTGCATTTTTTTCCATTTTCTGAGGCCAAAAGAATGTAATGAAAATCATGACCTGAAGGATGCACCAAGATACTTAAATTCACTGGAACATAGGTCCCATTCAGGAATGTGTTTTATGAAGTATAAGAATATACTTTATATAGAATAAACCATTAACTAAAAGACCCTCTTCCTGTTTAAAGCCATTCCCCCTTGCCCTATCGCTATATTTAGAATAAAATCTAATTTGATTTTAAAGTTGGAATTGTTGGAATGTCCACAATAGTCCTTAGCAAATTGCTCCAGCAAGTCAAATGGTCAAAACTATGCAATTAACTTCAGGCATTTACATCAGCTCCTATTTCTTGAATCTTGTCCTATGGATAAGTTTCTGGTCTTTCTATTCTCGTATTTCTGATCTCTGTGTAGGTACTGAAGAACCACAAGAGGTGGATGTTGGCAGGGACCTCTGGAAGCTGTCAAGTCCAAGTCCTCTGCTTAGAGCAGCTCCAGCCAGGGCTGGCGCTCAGGGCTCTGCCTGGCCCAGCTTTGAATATCTTCCAGGGTGAATACTCCAGAATCTCTCTGGGTAACTTGTTTCAGTGTTTCACTACACCCCAGTGAAAAAGTGTTCTCTTATGTTTAAGGGGGGTTTTCTATGTTTCAGGTTTTGTCCATTGCCTCTGATCCTGTCACAGTCCTGTCACTGCAGAGAAGAGTCTGACTCCTTCTTCTTTCCTTCTCACCACAACTATCAGGTATTTATCAACAATAATACAATGTTCAGTTAATTATTCCCTGTGACCTCAAATTCTTTTTTAAACCCATTTCTTTCCCTTTCAATGACTGCTGCCTGGCCTCTCCGAGTTTGGACAAATTCATTCCCATTGCAAAAGTACATCAATTAAATCTTGTCAGCTTGTGCAGATTGAATTAAAGCAGTGGATTGTCCTCTTTACAGCTTGCCAATTTTCCATCTTCCTGGTAAATTTTCATAAATGAATTCAAATTTTTTCTGTGTTTGAGATTTGCTGAAGTGATTCAAGTGGAGGACCATAGCAAACTTGCTTAACTCTTGTTCTGAAATCCATGTTCCTAGCTGTGTAACAAGGGAGAATAGTGAGAATGGAAAGAGGCAGAGGAAGAAGGGATGTTTGGATGACTGAATTTGGTGAGGGGCTTGGAAGTTCACAATAATTTTCAGTCATTTATTATTCTCATTTGGTGATTCTATACTAAGAGCAGACTTTACTTGCAAGATCTGGCAATGACATAGTTACAACTTTTTAATACAGCTTTGTTATTCAAAAGAGAGATTAAGATAGAAATGAATTGACAGTCTACCCACAGTTGCACTTTACAATTCGTAATGCAGTACACGAACAGGAACAGTCTATTCTACAAGCTTGTTCAGGTTCCACAGATCTATAGATCTGTGGCCAGTGACTCAAGGAAATCCTGCTAAAAGATGCTGTAGTCATGGCTCACAAAAGCCCACTGAAGTCACGACCAATGAGTATGAGTCACGTCACTGTGAGCACCATGCCTCTCATCATGCACCAGGCTTTTATCTGGTTTCTTTCCTCCTAGTGGGAACTTGAAAAATGCCTCACCTCCCAGGAAGATTGGTAACTGCTGATATGCAACCTAAGATTGTTGAACTCAGCCTGAACCCAGTTTATTTTTATTTCTGCAGAGAGGACATGAATTATCATTCTGACACCAGATCTGAGTAAGCAGATGCACTCCGTGTGATCACACGTGTTCTATTGCAGGAGGCAGCAGCTCCAGCACTTCCTCCCAGCCCCCTGCTCCTATATATATATTCCTGCGGGGCATGGGTAGGTTTGCATGGCACGTGGGAAAAGGATTGCATGCCCTGGGGGAAAGTGTGTAGGAGGGAATTCTTCTCAGACAGCAGAGAGTCTGCAGTTCACAGCTGAGAACGACCCTCCATTGATCAGCTATCTTTGCAGCTGTATTTTTCAGTGGGTTTCTCTGTTGCCTCTGTTTCTCTCATAAAAAACAAAACGGCATATTTACCACAGGGACTGTCAGGAGCTGTATTAAACAAAAGCACGCTTTAGAAAAATTACTAATTTTAGAATGATCGTAAATATTTATACCAGACAGACCATAAACAGCACCTTAGAGACCATGCTCTGTTTATAGAAATCCCTCCTAATTTAGAAAATGTTGAATTGATAGACTGAGACAGCCATAGCCAACAAATGCATATTTGAGAAAAGTGCTCTACAGTCTCCTGTGACCAAAATTTCCTCATTTGTACAGTATTCAGCCTTTGTTTCTGATTAAACCTACATATATGAGTTTCATGCCATATTTTTTTATAACGCTCTATTCATTGTGAATTTCCACATTAGAAAGTTTGCTCAGGGCCAGAGATTATAGCTGGCAGCAAGCAGGCAGGTCCTCCAGCCCTGCTCCCAGTCGTGGGAGGCTGGGAGTCCCTCGGTAGGTGCAGGGCTCCAGGCTGCAAGCTCTGGGCACCAGGGACCACACGGGGCTGGGGTGAGCACCCGCAGCTCCCACCCTCCTGAGCTGCTGCTGCTGCTGCAGCACAAACCAGGTTATTCATTTACAGCATTAAAGAACTGCTGGGATTATACATGGCTCAAAAGCACTGCTGTAACCAGAACTGTTGGGCTGCTGAATGTAGCTGAGAAAGAGCCTGGTTTGCAGCTGTGTTTCACAGTGTCCTGCTCCTGCCACTGATTCCACAGGCCCAGCAGAAGGCAGGAAACATAAAGGCAGTGGAGGATGGCAGGGCAAATGCACCTTAGAGCTGGATTGATTTAGAGCTGTTGAGAAATCATCATGCTAGAAATTATTTCTCTTAAGTGTTTCTAAACTTCTATCTTGATCTCAGGCCATGTAAATCTCATTATCTGCCCAGAACAGATGATTATCTCTGGAAATATGTTCTGCCATCCACAGGTTATAATTGCAGTTGGAAGCTACTTTCAGATCTTTTTAGCATAAAAGGATATAATTAAATGTTAGTTCTGTACAGAAGCTGTGTATACAAGAAAACCATGCTCCTCATAATTTCCATTTCATTTCCTGATTGCAATGGATTGTGCAGCAGGGCTGTCCACTTAAAAATCATCATTATCACAGAGTAAAGCCTGTGACTGTCATTTTCTGATCAAAAGGAGGGGTTACCCATCTGTGAGCAGGTTCAAAGCTCTTGGATATGGGAAATAAGGGAGTTGCTGAGTTTCAGAATCTTCTCCCAAGCCACTACTGGCAATGGCACTGGATTCCCCAGTGATAATGAAGCCACATTCCCCAATACAAAAGTATTATTAAACTAATATTTCTTATCCTGGTGCAGGAAACAGGACCCAGTTGACCCAAAATCTTGTTAATGAGAATTTATTTGCCAAATGTACCTGTCCCATTAAGATGGTTCAGTATTTTATACACTTGCATTATTGTACATTTTTTCCTGAGTTTGAGCCTAGTTTGCTGCAATAAAATCAATTTCATACAAAATGGGAAGGCTTGATGTGGGGAACAGTAGCTAAGGCCTTTGTGTACACAAATACCACTGCTGCATCTAGTTTTAGTAGCATGGATTGTGGGAAAGGGCAGCTCTTCTAGAAGGATTTATAAGTTCATGTGATGGGGGCAAAGTGCAACTGAGCTACAGTATGTTCTGCCTTCTCTCTCTGATATCCTCATCCTCTGATATCCAGAGTATGTTCCACTGTCCTTGGCTATGCTCTGTGCCTTAATATTATGATAGTGTA